>NC_143451.1:5637500-8037500 GCF_987193195.1 Phasianus colchicus | reverse complement strand
TGACCTTGGCTGCATTACAAGGGAGGTATTTGCACAGGAGTGGAAAGATTTTAAACAATTTATCCAGTGAGTTGGATGCAAACAGTTTTTTTCTTTGAACACCACACATGCAAGTCCTTAGGCCAGTTCTTGGTTAATAACAGATTTATCATGAAAAGAAACTCCTGTGTTTCTTTGATGATTTTCTGCTTAATGTAAACTCAGGGTTCAAGCAGAGAAATACTGCAGAGAAGTGAGTTGTTATTGCTTCTAAAGGAAGACATTCATATGAGATCATTTTTATTAAAGAGTAAAGATCTAAATGTACTTCCCAGGCACTGAGTTGGGTGACTGAGTGTTGACAGTAAAAACTGTTAGTTTTTAAATCTTTACAAGTGAGACGCCCATTATCTGGACATTCTCAGAGCTCTCTACAATTCTTGCTGCCCCTCCTAGAGAAGCTACTGTCTGCAAGGCAGGAGGCAGGCGCACAAAGATCTGGAGATCTGTTTACTTTCAGCATAGTTTTAATTTAATGATTAAAAAAGTGGAGATCTTGCTACTATTTCATTCTTTAATAGGGAGCATTAGCACAAACTACAAATATGTAATTTTGGCATCTTACCTAAGAGCAGCAAAGGACAGGTAACTTGCTGGTCCATTCACACAGTTCCTGCTGGCTTCAGTGCAAGTTTTTTCCATATTTAATAAAGTGCAACTTGCGAGCTTTGGAACTGAAAGGCTCATAGGGATGCTGTGAAATGAAGTCCTAGCTCATCATTAAGCACCAGGAAAAGCAGATTTTGTGCAGCAAGCTGAAATGGGAACCAGGGAAACAAGAACCACTGCCTCCCTAACCTCAGAGCAACACAGCCACAAACCCAATGTGGTCCATTTCAGAGCTCCACACCACCACTGTCCGTGCCAGCCACACTCAGCACTCCTGGCTCTCTTCCTGTATCTCTGCACAGCTCCAAGGCGTGGACTTCCTGGTTCAACATGGCTTTGCTGCTGCAGTAGTCTCCTCCTAAAGAGCACACAAACCTTCACAGAAACCTTTATGGTTGCAGGCTGCTTTTACTGAACAACAAAAGAACAACAAGAAGGGATTTAAATCTCAAGGCACAGATGCGTTACAACAGCTGTTTATTACTACAGTGAAATATTAAAATAAGAACACCAACTTCATGGAAACAACAAAAGTGCAAATGTAGTTTGGTATTAAATAGTAAAAGAATGCCTTAAAATGGACATTTTGAGCCTATTAACACTTTTTGGAAAAAAAAATAGCAGCTGAACACTTTAATCTTTGGTCTAATTATTAACCAGCAAAAAATAGTTGTACCAAAAACGTCCATTGCAGACAGACGTGTAAAATTTACATTACTCTGAAGATTCAAATTGAAAGAGAAGGAATGTTTCTGAAACATTTAGTCAGGTAAGAAATGATGCCCTTGCAAAATACATAGGATTTTTCAATACAAAAAGAAGTCACACATATGCATTCTGGTAAATAAACTTATTCTTTTACAAATGCGACTCCTCGGTGTTCAATAGAAACGATTTCATTTGCACAAAATCTCTGTAAAATTAGCTTGCAGATAAAGAGAACCAAGAGCCCACATTAGTGCTAAGTCACATGCTCTTTCTTCTGCATTTTCATTTCAGCTTACACACACACAGAGGATGCCACGCTGAACTTACAGCACAGTTCTGACCTTACTGCACAGCACATACATGCTGAGAATGCTGCTGTGTGACTGCAGCACTGTTTGCTGGAAGGAGGGATTCCCGCAGGTCAGTTCCATGCACTCCTCCTTGCAGACAGGGCTCTGCGAGAGCACCAAGGCACTACAGCCACTACTACAGTTGTCGTGGTTCTAACAGAACCCAACTTTCATCAGCTCCTTCTGCCAATCGTATTCATGAATGTCTGCCCTACATTAAATAAAGAAAATATAGTTAATGTCTCAGGTGCATAACAGACCTGCAAGTTGGTCCAACAGCATGCACGTAGTGCTTTAGGAAAGCTTGCCCAAACCAGTATCTTCTGCCACCAGTCATCATAAACTCAAAATTCCTCGCTGAGCAAGAACTTACACTGAGTGTAAGCCTATGTGGCTAAATAAAGTGAGTTTTTGTCTAACTGTTCATCCCAGATGGATTCAACCTGTTTGGAAATACAGCTAAAACAACACCTAGTTAATCGCTTTTCCCTTGCTCCAGGTCTGCCTCACTTTCAGATCTCCTCCAGCCTTATCCTCACACCCTTCAGCTCAGTGCATCTTCATTGACAGCTTGCCACCATTCTCACTCATCCCTCAGCCCAACTTACATTGCTAAATCACTCCTACTCTCTACCATCTCCCCTTGCCAAGAATTGCCTGAACGCAACCATCTTTTCTTTCACCTACAATTCCATGACAAAGTTCTCACCCTGACAGCCTTCCACCAGTACAGAACACACACCAAGCATGCATCCCTCTCACAGAAGGGATTACTTTTCTGAGAGAGGGATGCACAGTGGTGAGAACAAACCATCAGCCAGCTGGAGTGGCTGTGATGCCAGAATAAAGAACTGAAGTGTTTCTGTTGGGTGAGCAGGCAGCCACAATGCCCTGGATTGCTCATCCACTCCTTGAAGATCCAATGGTGTTGACCTCAGCCCTGCATTCATTTCAAACACCAAATAACACAAGTCTGCAAAAATAGTACATATGGTCTGCTACAAAAGACAACAAAGGTAGCTTACTTAGCCTTAAATACTATGTGCAAAGAACATTTGATCAATACTACCTTTAAATACACTGTTTTTATTTGCAGAAAGAAGCATGGTGCTTCCGATATAAAAATAACCCAACTTGTGGGTATGACCTTGTCTATAATTACCTGAAAATAAGACTGCAAGAGCAGTTAAAAAAATAGAGACAGAAGCAGGCAAACATCTGCCTGGGGAGTGTTTCCATTTAGAAAAATAGATTCGTATAAAGCTTTGTAGATCTTACAAATGTTTTGTGCTTTGTTGCATAGAGCTGTGAATAAAGCACACCAGTATGTACATCAGGGAGAGGAGGAGTGTCTTAGTAATTTCAAGTCATCCTGAAGCATCCCAGGGGTTACATTTCATCATTTATAATCCATTTAAGAGCACTCACCTAGGATGCAGAATGGTGGTAATGAAGCACATGTTCAACTTCCTGAGCATCAGTAATTCAGTAAGTTGATATTTTAACTTAAAGATTTGGAATTCTACATTTGCTGACACCCTGGGAGACATGAGGGTCCCATACCAGCTGCAGTACAGCTCTACATGTCATCCCAGAGACATGGACACCAGGCAGAGGCTGACAGCCGGAGCACTCCTTCAAGCTGAACCTCACAACCAAGATCAAGGGAGAAGCATAACAAACATGCTCAATGCTGCCTGTTCAGTCCTGTGAGAACTTGGGGAAGTATTCTCACGCACTCTTTCCATAAGGAGTGGAAATTACCTCGCTGATGCTTGCATTTACAATACATCAGAAGCCACAGCTGTTTCACCGTACCATGAGTAAGTGCTAAACCATTTTCGAGTACCCTGAAATATTTTACTTCCTCCTCCCCACAGTAAGATAACAATTTGCTCAGCACTAGAAAAATCTCATCGGGTCATTTGGTCAAAACAGTGCCACAAGCAGACAGATGGTGGCAGCCCCAAAAGCCACCAAACTGCACCCGGAAAGCACAGGGATGCAGCTGACAGAACACATCAGTGAGACGTGGACTGGTTGAAGCCTGGTTCCATACCTAACAGAAAGTTTGTATTGTTGTTGTCCTTGTGTCAGAGCATGTTCTGAGAAAATCATATGCAATATATCTCAAAAACAAGAACCCAGAGTATTTCTGTAAAAAGAAGGTTTTCTTGAGGATGACTCAAACGTCATCTCTTTAATAAAATACTAATGCCTTCTCCACAGTGAGTATTTAGTGCAGCCAATTATCCTAAAATTAAGGCCTTTGTGAAAATAAAGTGCTATTTGTTTCTTTTTCTCTGTATTTCAATCCTTCAGCATAACCTTCATTTAAAACAGAAATGCACAAGTAGATTCTTCATGCTGCCATCAGAAGTTTCACTTCTCCCCCTAGTTCTGCTTTAAGATGCTTATTACACTTTCATTCAGCACAATGTTTTACATCACACGGGAAATTTAAAGCATGTCACTGAGCATTTCAGACTGTGACCAACAACTACACTCAAATGCTCATCTCATTTTAAGAGCACCTTGGCACAGTAAGAGGTTTTGTTTGTGCTCACAGGCTTTTTAAATCCCAAATGGATTTTGTACCCTAAAAATCACACCTCAGAAAAGGTCAGTTTTGCCACTAGGACAAGTTAAGATAGATTTCCAGAACCGTCAGTTTGAACCGACCAAAAGTAATGCTTTCCTACTAAGGCACTTCCCCAGAAACTTTGTAACTCTCCCACGAACAACCCGCCAGGACGCCATTCAAAATAAAAGCTACGCCATTTCCTTAAGTCTCAGCCTTCGGTTTCCCAGTTTTCTCAGGTCGGGGGTGAAACCACGGAACGTCCCAGCAGGTCCCGCTGCGGGCAGCTGGGCGCAGGCGATCCCTCAGTCCGCGGGCGGCTCCCGCCGCGCCTCGGCGCCGTGCCGGCACGCAGCCGGCCGCAGGTACCGGGCCCTGCCGTACGTCCTGATGAGGTGCGGCGCCTGGCTCCAGGTGTACAGCAGCTGGAAGGCGGCCAGGTCCAGCGTGGGCCCGTCGAAGGCGGCCAGCAGGTTCACCGGGGCGGCTTCCTTGAGGAACCTGGGCAGCGCCACGGCCTCGGGGAGGCTGGCGTTGCCCAGGAAGAAATGCATCAGCGTCTGCTTGCGCAGGCAGTCCCTGAGGTACATCACCAGGTCCTCCAGGCGCTCCACCAGGAACCGCTCGTCCCAGGCCTCCAGGGGCCCGTGCAGCATCAGGGAGAAGAGCGCCGTCTTCAGCACGTAGGAGGAGAGCACGCGGCCCCACTGCGAGCAGAACGGCTCCTCCAGGCTCTGCCCGCGGAGGTCCCGCAGGCCCTTGAGGAGCTGCAGGCACTTCAGGTGGCAGGACGAGGCCGGGGCCTGCTCCTTCAGCCAGGCCAGCAGCCGCTGCTCGTGCCGCGAGGCGTTGAGGCCCCACAGCGCGTCGTGGGCCGGGCCGGCCGGCGGCGCGTCGGGGGGCAGCGCCGTGAGGTAGAGCGCGTCGCCCAGCGGGATGGCGGGGATGAGGCGCACGGCCATGGAGATGTGGCAGCAGACGTAGTCGGAGCAGGGCCGGATGAGCAGCGTGGGCGGGCGGCCGGGGCAGGCGGCCAGGCTGATGCGGCAGCGCTCCTGCAGCCGGTAGCGCACGGCGCCCAGGCAGCGCTGCAGGTGGCCCTGGAACCAGCGCAGCACCAGCGCGGACGAGAGCAGGCAGCGGCCCCGCGGCTCCGCGCAGAAGCCGTCCACGAAGGGCCGGTAGCGGCGCGGCCAGCCGGCCCCCGCGGGCGCCCGCAGACCGCAGACGAAGGCTCCGCTCGGCGCGGCGCGGCCCGGCTCGGGCTGCAGGCGCGGCGGCAGGCGCAGCGGCACCAGGACGTCGAAGCAGTCGGGGCTGCGCACCTTGTGCTGCTCGTAGGCGCTGCCGACGCGCACGAAGTCCCCGCGCAGGCTGAGGGCCGTCGGGCCGGGCTGCAGCCCCTGCGCCTTGGCGGCGCGCACCAGCTCGGCCACCACGCGCCCGACGTGCGCCTTGCTGTGCCCCAGCACGTGGGGCGAGAGCCGCAGCTGCCGCGCGTGGAAGCCTTCCAGGGCGCCGCGCCGCGCCGCCGAGGGCCCCCAGCCCCCGCCGGGCCTCGGGCCGCCTCCCGCCGCGCCGCAGCAGCGGGCCAGCAGGCAGCCCAGCAGCAGCAGCGCCGAGCCCTTCAGCAGCGGCACCGAGCCCGCCTCCGCCGCGCCCTCCTCTTCCTCGCCCTCCGCCGCCGCCGCCGCCGCGCGGCCCCCCAGGGCCTGGCAGAGGCAGAGCAGCGCGGTGCACGCGCAGGTCAGCAGCGGCCAGAAGGCGCGCGGCTCCGGCACGCGGGCGGCCATGGCGCGGCGGGGCTTCGGTCCATGCCGGCCCCCGCCGCCGCCGCCGCCAGCCTTCTCCTCCGCCCCGGCCGCCCCCAGCGCCGTCGCCCGCCCGAGGGCGAGGGGCCCGCGTCCGTCAGCCCGCCGCCGCAGCGAGGCTCCCTCTCTTCTTCCTCTTCCGAGGGAAGCGGCGCCGCGTCAGCCGCAGTGAGCTCAGAGGAAATGCCACGGGCCCGGCCGCGCCGCCAGGGCCGGGCGTTGTCCTGCCGGGGGCGGCCGGCAGCGAGCGGAGCGGAGCGGGGCGGGGAGGGCGCCGCCCAACGCCTCCCGCCGGGCCTCGGAGCCGCCGGCGCGGGGCGCCCCGCGGGGATCGGGGTTCCCGCACCCTGACGGCCAAGGAACGCTGCGTGCCCCGAAGAAGTTCCTTGTGTGCCGCGTGGGGCCCTTTCCCCTGTGCCAGCTGCCGCGGTGTCACCCCGCTGCCTTCGCGACGTCGTCGCTGTGCGAGGGGAGCGCGGAGCCTCGAGGTGCGGCCGTGGCAGCACCGCACAGATGCGGCTGCTCGTGCAGCTCTGGTTCCAGACAGCAGAACGTGCTGCAAGCTGGGTTTCTGTGATAAATAGAAGTTGGCAATCCTGATGTCAGTGCAGATGGGAGCCCCGTCCTTGGCCCTTCTCTGTTCAGTGTGCGTTTACTGGACTTAGGAGCTGTTTACTGAAGCTGAAGGAGCATCTCTATAAGCATTGTGTCCTGGCTTCAGTAAAGGTGATGGAATCAGTGCTGCGTAACTGCAGCACAGCTGCATCTGCACAGTGCTGCCAGAGGCCCTGTGAAGGCAAAGGAGCAGTGCTTGAAGGCAGAAGGTTGAATCCAGCGAACTGAGAACATGGTTGCAGCCGGAGAAGGGAGTTAAGGAGCTAAGTACAAGAGACAGGCTGTGCGAATGTTTGTTTTTGTGATTTCTCTTCATGTGAAACAAACCATTATTTCAAGTGCATCAAGCTGTGCTTTGCAGAAAGCACACAGCTGAGCAGCCACAATGCTGCCCCCAGAGCAGGCAAAGCGGGTAACCAAGGCCAAGCAAAGTGAATTACTTCAAAAGCAACCAAAGCAGAAATGTTTAGAAAGCACATCTGTGCTGGTATGAAACCCATCCTTTAAGACGCTATATTACTGAACTATATTAACCTATTGGCCCATAGCTTCAATTCTTACTAGGTTCTGTTCCTTTACACCCCAAGCCAGCACATTTCACACGTCTTCAGGTCTTGCTATAAGCACACCAGCTTTGGATCCAGCCTGTACTCTCTCCTCTCACAGGGCTGATGTGATGAGCTGCACACTGTGCTTGGCAGACACACAGCTGCATCTGCAGGAGACGACAGAGCTGTGCTGAGACCTGGAACTCCACAGCACGGCCAGTATCACAGCAGGACCTGCACACGGGGAAAGCTGCAGTCCCCTGCAGCCATACATAGAGGTCCTCTGGCTGGAGGAAATCCAGACGTCACCTGAGCTAGTGGGGCATGAGCTGGGGTTGTCTGACAGCAGTGTTTCAGCAGCCACTCCAGGGGAGCGCAAGCTGGGGCTCAGCACACACCTGCATGTCTCCCAGGCAGTGATGTGGCAGGCTCACTCAAAATGCCAAGTAGCAGGTTGTACTCAAATAACCACGACCCCAAAATCAGGGCCAGAGTTAGCTTGCAATTTTGATTTTTATCTCCATGGTTTAAATTACCAGCCTGTCCTCTCTCACCTTTCAGCCAGCAGCAAGGCAAGAACTGTGGAGCCTGGGCTGGTGAAGGATGGCCAGTGGCCTGTCTGCAGAACCTAGGCTGCTTCAGCACACTCTGAGAACAGGCCAACTCTCTGGACAAAACACTGAATATGTCAGATGTTTTGCTGTCGAGACCTTACTTGGAAATTGCCATTTAAAGAGTGACTCCATCTCCCCAGTCCCCCAGGCTAACAGCATTTCTGGCTGCTGTACCAGAAATAAAGGGGTCAAACACAAAACTACTTCTACTTACCGAATAGCAAGAAGTGTCATTTCTCATTACCCATCGTTCCAGTCCTACCAAAATTACTCCACTGGGACTGTCTGCTTTGCAATGGAAGCAGCTCATCCATGTTATTACATCCTATCAACAGTCTGCATTTTACAGCTCATCACAGAGGAAAATAAACAAGCCATGTTATCTTGTCTGGAGTACAAGCTCCTCTTGTTTCAGGTAGCAAGAACAGATTGAACCTAGGAACAAGGAGCAGTGGCAGGCTGCCCCTCTGCTTGGCCTCCCACTGCTGTGCAGGAGATGGACCCCATGCAACACACTCACTTCTGAGGTGGCTGTCAGATACATTTTCTGCCTCTCCCAAAGAAGTAACAGCACATTTGTTTGGATTAAAATAAATATGCTTGCAAGAAAGTTATAACGTTGATGCTCCTTTTTTTTTTTTTTCCCTTAAGCAATATTTTTTTTTTCCCTTCTGCATAAAAATAAAGAGTAAAAGGTTCTTCTTATTACAATTGCATGCTCCAGAAAAATAACAGGTTGTACACGAATAACCATGACCTCAATATCATAGCCAGAGAGAATGCACAACACTGGTTTTTACTACCATTGTTTAAATCACCCATTGTTTAAATAAATATTATCTAAGCACTTGCTTCAGAATGCCTCATATCCAGGATATCCTGTTCATTAAATAAGGAATGGTTTTATATTTAATCACATACGACACTGAGCTAAAAATGGACATCTCAGTACATATCAGTCAGGTGATATTTCCAGAGGAGGTTTGTGGAGGCAGACAGACTTGTTGGGTATGTAGCATCCATTAAGTTTTCCACAGCAAGCAGTATTTCATACAATTGTGTAGCCGAGATGTCAGTGCTATAGCATGGCAGACTCTGTTTGAGGTGTGGGAAAAGCAGTCTGCACAAGGAGCTCACTATCTGAGGAGGGAGAAGCAGCAGCAGAAAGACAGAAGGCACACACAGGTGCCAGTGTCAGTCTGGTGCTTTCACCACCTACCTGAGACAGAAGTCCGTTCTTAGACTGAGCAACTCAGGCCTCCAGGGCATGTCCATGGATATCGAGGAGTTTGGGTGTGTAGGACCGTTGTTACATGTCCTCTCTTAAGGTATTTTCTATTTATTAAGTGGGATGTTCTCCTCACCTCCGCCTGTCTGCTCAGTAGCTATCAGCAGGGTGGAACACCTCTGAACCAGATAGCCTGCAGGCAGACCCAGCTTCTCTGAACCACATAATGGCCAATACAGGATTTCCTTGCTGTAGACGGATGGCTTCCTGAATAATTCTTACAACCAACCTCTTGTCCAAGTTGGTCTTTACTATAGCCAGAAATACACTGGCTCTGCTGGTGAAAAGCACAAGCACTGGTGGACTCACCTCCAGGTTAGCAGGTTTCGTTTAGAGCTCTCATGGACTTGTTCGGAGTAGAAAGTCATGAGCATTTATACTTGCCCATTACACTGTCAGTCAGGAAGCTACATCTTTATGTTTCCAGCTAGCAAATAAAACAGGAACTATATTTATACATGTGCATTAAGACATGCTTGCACACTGAGTTCTGCCCAACAAGCTGTGAACCCTCCAAGGAGCTGAGGCTGCTGCTGCTGGGGACACAGCCTCAATACGTGTGTGCTGAAAGGTAAATTTAATCACTGACTGAGATGGTTTAGCTTAATTAATGGTACTCCACTTAAACTTGTATTTGCTTCTGTCTGAGATGCACCATAACTTACAAAACTAATGAAAACTGATGGCATAGCTGATTTCTAATTTGCTGGTTAAAGCAGAGTCTTTTAAATGTGGATCATAATGGTTTCATTAGGCCAGTTTGGGGCTGTTGTGCCATTTGATCGATTTTAAAATCAATTTAGCAAGATTGGAACATTTTAAACTGATCTAGATTTTTATTGCCCGTTTGCTAGCAAAAAGAAGACATAGGAAAAAGAATGTAAAACAAGTTTCACATTCTTATGTATTGCTCAAGTTTTTAGAGCACATTTTTCCCCTTGCTTCCCAAGAGGGCTTGTCTCACTCTCCCCCTCCAACTAATTCCACAACCAATTTGGTTGAAATTCGAAAAAGCAGAGACCCAAGTATTACTGTGTGCTTTTGTGCAAGGAAGCTTCGTTGGTGTCTCCAAACCAGCCCTGCCCTGCTGGCTCTCTCTGCTCAGAAGCACAAAGGCCAGAGCCTTGTCAGATACTTAGAGCATCACCTGTTCTTTTCCACATTCAAAACCACAACTTCTCATAAAGCAGGTTGAAATTTCTCTCACTTTCACTGCTGCATCTATAAACCCCTTTCACTAGGATTTATGAATTTACCCTGGCAGAAAGCCTGGTGTTAGAGAGCAAAAACAGCTCCTCAGTGATCCTGATAACCTTGACCGCCACCAAACAAACAAACTCACTTCTGTTTCACAAACAAATAGTGCAAGGGAATCACACTGCAAGTAGGGCAGAAAAGGCAGATCTTCTGCCCCAACAGCACACATTCTGTAAGGCTAGAACATGGAGGGTAGCTTGAGGAAGCCTGGTCCTAACCCCTTACCTCATCCTGTTAAGCAGCACAGCACCTAGCACAGGAGATGTCTGCACGTGTAGTTATTTATAAAGGCGTTGCAGTGTTGGAGCCCAAAACCCTACCTGCAAAGCCAGAGCTGGTCTCTCCCCAGCATCCCTCCACACCAATTTCTCAGGCTGTGCCCTTTAACTAAGATTAAATGTTCCCAGATCGATAAAAAGCAACACAATTACCTTATTAGAAATACAGCAAGTGCAGCATATCCCTGGTTTTGTTTGAGGCCAGTCAGATTAGCTCATTAAACAACAGCTATTTTTACATCTAGTGTCATAGGTTTCCTTATTAGTACAGTGCCAACCACTTGAACAGAGGTAGGATCATCTTTCACATTCTATCTAATTTAATTTAAATCTATCTTTTTCCACTTACCATACAGAAAGCATCATCCTTGCTCCCTGGAGCTGCAAAATGCAAGCTGTCCTGCTCATCTCACACAGGTGCAAATGTGAAGCTGAGCCACTGAAACTGCAGGCACTGCACAGGCTGCATCCTTGAGACCAAGATGGAACATGAATGGCCTTTACAGTCAGCTGGTTCACAGCTGTGGCTCATTTCCTGCTTTACTTCTAGGAATGTGCTTCATCCTCTGCTCTCTTGCTCCCTGCAAATGGTGCATTCAGCGGCCAGGTTTCCCATCTCAGCAGGATGGAAAGGGGATGTGAGTGAGGTCCTGCTGTTGACATGAGTCAGTCCCTTGCTAGGGGCTTTTACAAGAGATTTTGCAGGTAGGAGCCCAGGACACCTTCCAGAGGAGCAAGTAGCTTACTGAGATGTTTTCAGCACCGGTCTCACCAACATGAGGCCTTGGTGAGTGGCTTCTCACCAGCACCTGCCTCATGCCCATGAAAGCATTGCATTCCCAAGCACAGAGGTCTCCAGCACCTCTGGGGTCCCTTCTGAATGAACATATTCATAATTAAAGGAGGACATAAATGTTTGGAGAAACCATGGAACAACAAAGATCACATTGAAAGCGTTCAGGCAAAACAGTTGAGCATCTTTTTAGCTCAACTAAAACGTCACAGCCTCGTGATGGCAGATGCACTGCAGAGCAGACATTGCAACAATTTGGTGATCATCACAGTAACAGAAACAAGGGACATCCATGGTGATCTGAGAATAAAAAACTTGAACTGAAAAATGAAGAGGAACAGTCACCCACACAAAAACAATACTTCTGTTCAAACTGTGGCTCCTAAAGTGACACGACACCATCCCATGCAAGTTACACCCCTCCTGTGTCTCTGCCCTGCCTGCTGCCATGGCATCCCTGGTAATAGAGGCTTAAGCTGGACAAATCTCATCCTCCCCTTGAGAGCACTCTGATACTGAACGTCACATTCAGAATTTCTGTTCCTTCTGCTTTACCGTGGCTATAGCTGTTCTGGGAGCCAAACAGATGAGAGCTTTAGCGACTCATCTCTGTGGAAAGACTTTGAGTCATTCAAAAATTGTAAAATACCCAGGGCAACATCTAAACTCACTGAGAGATTCAATTCAATTTCAGCACCAGCCTTTGGCTCTGGAACCAATGGCACATCCTGCTTCTAGGTCAGCTTTTTCTCAGATGTATTGGTTATAAGCCTAGGAAATATATTTTAACTATCACTCCTAAATACATTAGAGCATGATGAAATATTTACAATGAATGAATGCCTCATTGGATTCATTTCCCTTGTTTTAATGAATCATTCATGAACTTTTGGAAATCTGTCTCACTTCAAGTTGTTCACCAAGTACCTTGAACAAATAGTTTTTAACCAATGGGTTTCTTGGACACCATTTTCCTCCACTGTCCTCTCACCATGGTTTGTGCTGGGTGTGCAGCTACAGTTCTGATTTGCTGCCTGATAAGATGACCATATATATAACAACTACAAATGCAGGTATTTGTACGAAGAACAGTCACCCTCCATCCATCCGTCCAACCAACAAATCAATTGATCAAAGAAGACAGGGGTAAAAAGGTAGGAAAAATATAACCTAGTTTTCATTGTTACTTATTCTTGTATTTAGTCTCAGTGGAAAAATCAGTACCAAAATACTGTTTACTAAAATCTTACTGACTAATAAGATCTACATCCCAGGATACATTTTTAGGGGAGTATTAATAATATTCCCTCCTTGCATGCTATGATTGGGTAAAATCAGATATTTCTTTCACTGTGATGGAAAAGCATCCTCCAGTAGAGCTCACAGGAAGGAGTCATTGACTAGAGAGGAGATGAACTGTAAATATACAATCAAATTAATAATAATCCAATCACAGAATCACAGAATCACAGAATGGCCAGGGTTGGAAGGGACCTCGAGGATCATGAATTGCCAACCCCCCTGCCACATGCAAGGCCACCAACCTCCTCATTTAATGCTAGACCAGGCTGCCCAGGGCCCCATTCAATCTGGCCTTGAACACTCCCAGGGACGGGGCATCCACAGCCTCTCTGGGCAGCTGTTCCAGCACCTCACCACTCTCTCTGTAAAGAACTTCCCCTGATGTCCAACCTAAATCTCCCTTCCCTCAGCTTAAAACCATTTCCCCTTGTCCTGCTGTCAGTCACCCTTTCAAAGAGTTGATTCCCCTCCTGTCTGTAGGCTCCCTTTAGGTACTGAAAGGCTGCAATGAGGTCACCCCGCAGCCTTCTTTTCTCCAGGCTGAACAAGTCCAGCTCCCTCAGCCTGTCCTCATAGGGGAAAAAAAAAAAAAGAATATTTCAAGGCGTGGGCCCCTCTCTCGGGGTAAACCCGTTCCAGGGCACCCGGCCCTTCACAAAGAGAACTCTCCCTGGGGCTCCCGCCGGCTTCTCCGGGATCGTTGCGTTATCGCACTGGGTGCCTCGCAACGCCCATCTCCGCTGCTCCGGATTCAGGGATCTGAACCCGACTCCCTTTCGATTGGCCGAGGGCAACGGAGGCCATCGCCCGTCCCTTCGGAACGGTGCTCGCCTATCTCTTAGGACCGACTGACCCATGTTCAACTGCTGTTCACATGGAACCCTGCTCCACTTCGGCCTTCAAAGCTCTCGTTTGAATAGTTGCTACTACCACCAAGATCCGCACATGCGGCGGCTCCACCCAGGCCCACGCCCCAGGCTTCCAGGCGCCCCGCAGCAGCCCTCCTACTCGTTGTGGCGTAGCCCCCGCGGCTCCGCACCGCTGGCGACGGCCGGGTATGGGCCTGACACTCCAGCGCCATCCATTTTCAGGGCTAGTTGATTCGGCAGGTGAGTTGTTACACACTCCTTAGCGGGTTCCGACTTCCATGGCCACCGTCCTGCTGTCTAGATCAACCAACACCTTTTCTGGGCTCTGATAAGCGTCGGCATCGGGCGCCTTAACCCAGAGTTCGGTTCATCCCGCAGCACCAGTTCTGCTTACCAAAAGTGGCCCACTGAGCGCTCACATTCCATGGCCTGGCTCCACACCAGCAAGCTGGGCGTTTTACCCATTGAAAGTTTGAGAATAGGTTGAGAATCCAACTAAAAAAGTGCCTGTGCATATGAAATAAGCAGATGTGGTTTTCAAGGAGTTTCTGCAAGGTGTTGGGATATAAATATTGGAAGTTACAGCTTTGAAGTGACCTGGAAGGAAATACTGAAGCATTAGGTGATTTCTACAGGTCACTTCAAAGCCATGACATAACATAAGCATTCATATTTCAATACTTTTGCAACATCATAGACAAGCAGTGCAACAGCTAAATCCAGCTTGGCTGCTAAAGCAGTTGATTGCCAACAACACAAACTGAAAGCTGGGCTGCACTTCACCTTCTCCATTTGGGATTAGTCCATGGATTGTGCAACAACCCATAGGAAAGATCAAAGTTTTCGTGTCAGCGTACCAGAACAAATTATCTTGCTGGTCACAAACCTGAAGCATCCCATGTGTGTTAGGATTCACACCACAGCTGCTGGAGGGGAGCATATGTTCCAGCTTATACTGTATTAGTATTTGTGCTGCATGGATCTGCTTTTATGAGAAATGATAAGCAAATACAACCAGATCTGGAGTCTGCCTATAAACACATGTATCTGTCATTTTCCTTTGCAAGGCTCAGCTCTGACAAGAGAAATCACTTTTCATGCATAATCCCCCTAAACATATGCCTGATATCTTGCTAGATTCTCACACTGTATGTAAACAACAACTTGTGTCACTTAATATTGAGATGTAATTATTTCTCATTAGCAAATAATCCTCTGATATTTGGGTGGGTGGATTTGAAGAGCAGATAGTTCCTGCATTCAAAAATTAAAAAGTAAAATAAAATCACGTTTCAGTCACTCTAGAATGTTCAAGCAAGTTACATTTTTCCTGCCAAAGTCAGAAGCAGGAGGGATGGTAGATAAGAGGGGAAGACAGCAACCAGCCATGGTTAGTAGTCAGCTCATGGGCTGAGAATGTAATGAGCCATCAGCTGTGCTTGCAGAACTGCCTTACTATGGGCAGCAAGTCAGCTCCCAGTGAGGAGTTGCGGGCCTGCTGTCAGAATTGTGTCCAAACCACCAGATCAGGGAATCGCTGTAGCCAAGTTGGGATGGATGAGGCTAAATGTAAATAGGGACAAGCTGCTTATCTCAGCAGGAGGCTGGATACGTGAAAGGGAGGTACCAGGGCACCTGACAGCGCTTTGGGAAGACCAGGCCCAGGCCAGGTGACTGCTGGGAAACACCAACATCAACACCACAATACCCCAGTGGGCGCACAGAGGCTGGGCCTCATTGGAATTCTCTTCATCGATTCAGAGAGTGCTTTGGGTTGGAAAGCACCTCAGAGATCATCTCGTTCCAACCATCCTGCCACGGGCAGGGACACCTCCCACTGGGCCTGGCTGCTCCTCTCCCCGTCCAGCCCAGCTTTAAGCGCTGCCAGGGATGGGGCATCCACAGCTCCCCTGGGCAGCCTGCTCCAGTGCCTCGCCACCCCCAGAGGAAACAAGTTCATCCAAACACCCAATCAGTATCTCCTCTTTTTTATTTTAAACTCATAGGCCTTGTCCTGTCACTTCTTACCAGACAAAGAGTCCCTCTCTAGCCTTCTTGGGCTGAACAGGTTTCCCTGGAGACAGCCCCAAACCACGGTGTTCTGTGTCACAAAATCACGGTGTGTGACATCACCGGGCGATGGACTGTGACCTCACAGCCGCCCGCTGCATATCCTGGGGCACAGCAGAGTCTGGCCCAGCCGAGCGCGTACCTGGTTGCCAGCTGAGCGTGTTTGCAAGGCTTGGAGACCGAGCGAGGCTTTCTTGGGTTTTGCTGTGGGGCTCTGGGAGCTGTGCTCAGTGCCCATCTCCGCAGCATCGCCTGCGTTTCCCCGGCCCTGCCTGGCTCAGGCAGCCGGGCCCCAGGCAGTGCGCTTGAGGCAGCGGAGGTGAGGGGTGCGGGGACACGGCTCTGGGGTGGTGCGGGAGCTCACAGAGCTGCCAGAGCTGCAGCAGAAGCGTGGTCTTGTGCCGGCAGGGAGCACGAGCCGGGCCAGGCGGGGTGGGGAGGGCTTCTACTAAAGGATGGGGACACTGCTGCTGCCCGCCCCAGGACAGCCACTGACCGCGGCCTTTCCTTCCTGCAGCGCGCAGCACCCACTGCAGCGAGGGGAAAGCTCTCCAGCTCCAGCTCCCCCAGCTCGCTGCAGCGCGGAGGACGTGGCCATGGAAGAGGTGTGCCCCTGTTCCATCTGCCGCGACGTGAGACCTGACAGCTACGTGGTTCCCTGCGAGCACACGTTCTGCCTCCACTGCATCCTGCAGTGGACACTGAGGAAATTCACCTGCCCGCTCTGCAGGAGCGTTATGAGCGCCATCCACTTCTCAGTGTGGGCAGACGGCTCTCTGCCGTGCGTCATCACGCTGCCCTCGGAATATGAAGCAGAGAGCCACCAGAGAGCCTCCCTGTGGGGCACAAGCACCTCACGCCCTGCTCCATCGGGCAGCCCCACACATCCCACCGAGGAGGAAGTCCCGGGCAGTTCCCACACAGCTCCTGGGGATCTCGCTGCCCGTCCCACCGCTCCCGTCCCCAGGGAGACACAGGAGCCTCACGGGCAGGCAGAGCAGAGGGCAGCAGCAGGACCTTCTGCCCAGGGCTGCAGCCACAGCCCCGCCAACGCGGAGCGGGACAGCGACAGCTCTGCCCCGGAGATGGATGACCTCCACGGGCAGCAGGAGCACGAGGCAGCTGCGGGACCTTCTGCCCAGCACTGCAACCACAGCCCCAGCAACACGGAGCGGGGCAGGGACCGCTCAGCCCGGGGGTCCCGCCGCCCCAGGAAGAGGAGGGCCTGCAGCGCCCGGGGCACTTCACAGCCCTGCAAGAGGCCGCCCCCGCGGCACCATTAGCAGGGACTGCATCCAACTTTCTTAATAAATATAAGGCAAAGGGAAAAAGTTCTCGACTATTGCACTGTCAGTGTCTTAATCGCACTCAGAGCACAGAACAGAGCCTTGGGTGCTGCAAGCAATGGAATGTGTTCAATTCCACGGGGCACCAGAGTCGGAGTTCAGCAGGCCCCAATGAGACAGTAAAGTGGGAAAGATGAAAGGGGGGTCTGTAACATCGCTTGGCTTTACTAACTCAAAGAAATTAGCATCACGTAATTTAACCCTTCTTGCTAACTCAGGAGGAATTTATTGCTCAGCTTAGGGAATTCGTTTCTTAGTTTAACCTCTTGTTATCTCAAGGGGAACTTATCGCTTAACCTTTGCGAGCCCAAAATACGCTCCCAACAGACAGCCGTCTCTAGTCAGCAGAAAAGGGCCCTGAGAACGTGAGGGGGAGGCAAGGATAGGCAGAATTAGAGATTGCTGAGGTATGCAGGACGGGAGAAGAGCCCAAAACTGGGACAAAGGTCGGAAGGACATGGTGAGGAAGACGTCTGACTTCATCCCGGAACGACCACCAGAGGGGGAGGAAGATGTCGGGCCTTCATCCAATGGATGCTGCTGCGCATGCACTGGGGAGGGGGGCAGTATGTAAATGAACTCCCGGAAAGGTGATGAATATGTTAGTGAGTCTTGGGTAACACTCCTGAATATGTATGGATTGACTTATAAATGTAACGGGATCTCACTTTCCGGTGTGCAAGCTAGGAGGAGCGATCCCCCTTGCACCCGGCGTGTGGCGCAGCGCTGAAATAAAGACGTACCTGCTCTTATAACCTTACGTGGGTTAGAGAGTTTGATTCCGCAAATCACCAACACAGTTCCCTCAGTTCCTGTCCCTGTGCCCACAGAGCACAGCTCAGCACTGCCCTCTGCTCCCAGTGAGGAGCTGCAGGACAGGGGTCAGAATGGAGACTGAAAAACCAGATCAGGGAACCGCTGCAGCCAATTTGGGTTGGATGAGGCTAAATGTAAATAGGGACAAGCTGCTTATCTCAGCAGGAGGCTGGATACGTGAAAGGGAGGTACCAGGGCACCTGACAGCGCTTTGGGAAGACCAGGCCCAGGCCAGGTGACTGCTGGGAAACACCAACGTCAACACCACAATACCCCAGTGGGCGCACAGAGGCTGGGCCTCATTGGAATTCTCTTCATCGATTCAGAGAGTGCTTTGGGTTGGAAAGCACCTCAGAGATCATCTCGTTCCAACCATCCTGCCACGGGCAGGGACACCTCCCACTGGGCCTGGCTGCTCCTCTCCCTGTCCAGCCCAGCTTTAAGCGCTGCCAGGGATGGGGCATCCACAGCTCCCCTGGGCAGCCTGCTCCAGTGCCTCGCCACCCCCAGAGGAAACAAGTTCATCCAAACACCCAATCAGTATCTCCTCTCTTTTATTTTAAACTCATAGGCCTTGTCCTGTCACTTCTTACCAGACAAAGAGTCCCTCTCTAGCCTTCTTGGGCTGAACAGGTTTCCCTGGAGACAGCCCCAAACCACGGTGTTCTGTGTCACAAAATCACGGTGTGTGACATCACCGGGCGATGGACTGTGACCTCACAGCTGCCCGCTGCATATTCTGGGGCACAGCAGAGTCTGGCCCAGCCGAGCGCGTACCTGGTTGCCAGCTGAGCGTGTTTGCGAGGCTTGGAGACCGAGCGAGGCTTTCTTGGGTTTTGCTGTGGGGCTCTGGGAGCTGTGCTCAGTGCCCATCTCCGCAGCATCGCCTGTGTTTCCCCGGCCCTGCCTGGCTCAGGCAGCCAGGCCCCAGGCAGTGCGCTCGAGGCAGCGGAGGTGAGGGGTGCGGGGACACGGCTCTGGGGTGGTGCGGGAGCTCACGGAGCTGCCAGAGCTGCAGCAGAAGCGTGGTCTTGTGCCGGCAGGGAGCACGAGCCGGGCCAGGCGGGATGGGGAGGGCTTCTGCTAAAGGATGGGGACACTGCTGCTGCCCGCCCCAGGACAGCCACTGACCGCGGCCTTTCCTTCCTGCAGTGCACAGCACCCACTGCAGCGAGGGGAAAGCTCTCCAGCTCCAGCTCCCCCAGCTCGCTGCAGCGCGGAGGACGTGGCCATGGAAGAGGTGTGCCCCTGTTCCATCTGCCGCGACGTGAGACCCGACAGCTACGTGGTTCCCTGCGAGCACACGTTCTGCCTCCACTGCATCCTGCAGTGGACACTGAGGAAATTCACCTGCCCGCTCTGCAGGAGCGTTATGAGCGCCATCCACTTCTCAGCGCGGGCAGACGGCTCTCTGCCGTGCGTCATCACGCTGCCCTCGGAATATGAAGCAGAGAGCCACCAGAGAGCCTCCCTGTGGGGCACAAGCACCTCACGCCCTGTTCCACCGGGCAGCCCCACACGTCCCACCGAGGAGGAAGTCCCGGGCAGTTCCCACACGGCTCCTGGGGATCTCGCTGCCCGTCCCACCGCTCCTGTCCCCAGGGAGACACAGGAGCCTCACGGGCAGGCAGAGCAGAGGGCAGCAGCAGGACCTTCTGCCCAGGGCTGCAGCCACAGCCCCGCCAACGCGGAGCGGGACAGCGACAGCTCTACCCAGGAGATGGATGACCTCCACGGGCAGCAGGAGCACGAGGCAGCTGCGGGACCTTCTGCCCAGCACTGCAACCACAGCCCCAGCAACACGGAGCGGGGCAGGGACCGCTCAGCCCGGGGGTCCCGCCGCCCCAGGAAGAGGAGGGCCTGCAGCGCCCGGGGCACTTCACAGCCCTGCAAGAGGCCGCCCCCGCGGCACCATTAGCAGGGACTGCATCCAACTTTCTTAATAAATATAAAAAAACCAAAACGCACGACTATTGCACTGTCAGTGACTCAGTCACAGAGCTCAAGGCAGAGCCTTGGGTACTTCTAGCCGTGGAATGTGCTGTTCTTGTTCTTCCCGTGCTCAGCAGCCCCCACTGTGTTTCTCTTGGGCACTGAGATCGGAAAGCAGAGCTCAGCACTGCCCTCTTCTCCCAGTGAGGAGCTGCAGGCCACCATGGCGATTCCCACAGCCTCCTCTCCTCTGGGCTGTACAAAACCATGGGCTTCAGTCACTCCCATACCTTTTGTCTTCCTTACTCCTTCCCACCGTCACAGCTCTCCTTTGGATGTTATGACGTTATTTTAAAAATGTATCTTCAATTACACATCCGTACATTGCCATTCACTCAGGGCTAATGAATGAGAGCAGAAAACCAACAGAATTACATTTATTAAAGCACAGCACAAAACAGAAGGATATCTTAAAATATATTGGAAACGATAGCACAAAAAAATAGATTATGATTCCTGCTTCATGGTTATTGGATATTTTATTAATATGGAATCAACTTGCCTTTTATTAACACAATCACACTGCTAAGAAATTCCTTCTGTTCTTCTAAAATCTTCCTTCTAATGTAGTTATTTTAGAGACCTGGTACCACCAAGCCTGTTCCAGTGACCTGCTGACTCCATTACCCAACACTGGCTCACAACTCCAAACATACGTGCCAACAAGCTTTACCCAATGCAATCCATCTCCCCAGCCAAGTTGCAGCCAGACTTGCTCTCGTGAGAGCAAGCAAGCCACACAGATTCAGTCCAGACAAAGCTCAAGCCCATTATGTCTGGCATTTATCTTGCACCAGTAATATTTATCATCTCAGGGAATGATTTAGCTCTCTGCCAAACAATCTTACAAGCTCCATTTTACATAACTTCTGGTACAACTTCCATTCAGTGTATGTCAGCATCATTATATCAACTGCAGACACAGGCTGGATCTTTGCCCAGCTCAGCCGTGGCATCATGGCCAACACGCACTGCCCACAGCCAGCCCACGCTGCTGCAGGGTCACACAGCTCTGCCATGCAGGCAGCTGTCTGGGTTGAAGGGTCACAGTTGGACGTGCAGAGCCATTGTTCCTTTGCACAATAGTCTGACCAGGCTCCTTTTCCTTAGTCGACACAACCTGAGCCAGACCAGAGTTGACTGGGAATCACTAATATAACAGACTTGCATAAGATAGGTGCTTCAGCCTCTGCCTGCCATTAACCCCTATGGGGCAGCTGCCACCAGTATTGCCTGGCATCCAGTCCTAACCTAAGTACTGGATGGCACAGAGTTGTTTTTTTTAGTATTATTTAATACTCAGTTACTAAACTCCAGGACTTAAACAACCGCATCACGTATTCTTTAAACACTTGCTACCTCATTAGCCACTTTAATTAATCATTCTTTCATACTTATTCAGATAATATAGGAATTTTCCACATTCCACCATATCAACGCTTCAGGGCAATTAAGGCAAGGAAATTGAGACTTACCTCGTGCACAAAGCATTGGTCAACTTCAGAAAGACATCTTAAGTTTAATATGATCTCCCTTTAATAAATTCCCACTGACATGCACATTGCTCACAACTGTCTGGGGGTGAGACAAGAAAAATGAGAATTCCTTAGAGCTCCCCTGTTATTATGTAGCCCCTGTGCTATCAGACATTTAGCTTTTGAGTTCCTGAAGTTATTCCAGTGGATGGGCAGATCAGTCAGAGACAGAACCAAATGCCACATTGTTTAGATGGTGCAAATAGCATTTGCAGTTTGAGTACAGGCAGGCCAGGCTTGTAATGTTTTGATAGAAATTATTCTCAACTAACAAAATGCCAGTGTAATTAATCATACAGGAGTTTTTGCATTAAAGACTTCCAGTCTAAACTCCTTCACAAAAAGGGAAAACAATCCTTTCATGACTAATCACTGATTGATCAGTAGCTACACATACCAAAAGAGCTCCTCAAAAACATAGAATCAGAGATGTACTGGATTACATGCTGTCTGAAACCTTGCCAAGTTCTTGATGCAGGTCTTAGATTCCTGCCCACACCTCAGCATTGCTCATCTTCCTCTGGTCTCAAAGCAGCTACAAGGTCAGTCCACAGAATTTGGCCAGATCAAGAGAACTGGAAATTTCCCACAGCAAAACTCAATACAACGACATAATAGGCCCCACATAATTGTATGGCTTTGCCAGATGAGGTAAAATACAAGATTGGCAAAGGTGACTGCATTCCTCGTGACAGTAATGGGCAACACAGCTACTGTTTTACTTTTTGGTTTCCAATTCTTTCCCTTTCAGCTAGGCTTACATCCATTACATTCCACTTCCAGAGCTGACCTTTTGAGTTAAGCCCCATTGCTTTGGCTAAAAAAATATTGACTTCTTACACACTGTGGCTTTTAACCACATAAAGAAAAAGACACAAGTTCTGCTGATCTGCCATTGTTAATTATTAGGAAAAAAAAGAACACACACACACACACACAAAACCTCTAAAAATTGGAAGATCTTTAAGACTGGGAAACAAAAGGTAGCTTACAGCAGTTAAACAAGCTGAGCTGTTCAAGGTTTTAGAAGCATGGATAAAAGGGCAAAAGCACAGCTGTGTCACCTGCACTATTATTCATAGGGTTTTCCTTGCCATGTATGATAAATAGACAATGCTCTCCAGGTATGGAAATACAAGTCTCTGTCAGGGACTTTTAAGTGTTGGCTAGTAAGTTTTTAAGACCTAACAAGCAAGAGACACAATTATGCAGAAAATGCTTTTCATCCCTACCAGTTTATGACATATTAATTCTGTTGTATTTTTATCATCTCTGGTTAGAGTTTAACAGAGCAGATACACAGATCTCCGTCTCGGGCATTTTTACTGCTCCAAGGCAGGATGTCAGCAGGAAGCACGCAGAAATCATTTCAATATTGAGTGCCACTGAAGACTGGAACCAAAGGAAGATAAACTCGAAAGCGATAAGAGAATATTAAGTGCAATTCCACAGGTGCTCCAAGTTGCTCTCTTCAGCTGCTTCATACATCCATTACTTCTGTATACACAGGGAGCAGAATCAAGGGAAGACAAACTCAAAAAATCCAAAAACTGAGACAAAATAAATGAATAAGTTGGCAAGGCTTAAAAGATTTTAATCCTATAATAACCAGTCTTTATTCAAGGCAGGGCGAACAGAAGTGCTCACTTCATTTTACTTACCCTGAAAATACAATTAAAAAATATCCTACTTATTCAATATTGATGATTTTAAAATGAGCTAATAAGCTCCAACTTACTTCAAGTATATATAAATTTAAAGGCAATAGAAAATTTACTAAGTTCATGTGTGTGGATATGTATGTAACACATACCCTCAGTAATGTATGTAAATACAAACATATTTTACTGCCACCTTGTGAACAGCTTCTGCCAGTTCTCCCGTTGTTCACATTCAGCCCAAATGACTCAAGTGTAGATTTTTTTGAACAGGTACTCAATGTGACAAAAATCAGATGTGATTGAAACAGATGCTCAATTAAGAAAATTTTACAAATCTGAATAAAATAAAGCTTTTGTTTCACAATTTATTACTGCAAGCATTATGGAAAATAGCACTAAATTCTTTCTGATAAATATATTGCAGCTTTGCATCCAAGCTGTATCACCGTCTTCAAAACAGAATAAGCTGGTGCCTGTAAAACACAGAATAAAAAATTAGAAGTACGTAGCAGGGTAGAGTTTTATTTGATTAGAACAACACCAATTAGTTAACACTGTACTTACTCTTTCTGCATCGTGCTCAAGCCCAATGTCATGGTGCTCCAGTTCATCATCCCGACATTGTTTTATTATCTTTAAAAATAGCAAGTAATTAGTAAGTCTACTTCAAAGAAAAGTCAAGGCAGCTGAATACAGAACTACAGATCATTGTGTACACCAGGGCAAGCCCAGGTCTCTCAGAAGCTTCTCCAGATCTTCAACTTCCAAGAAAGGAATTATTTATATCATCTCCCAAAACTAGAGTTATGTAAATGTTCTGCAAAAGAAAACTAAGCTACTGTGATCTTTGAGGTCCTTTTCAGCCCAGGCCATTCTACATCACTATCTTTTTAAAAATTTTAAGAAAACTTGTAGTCATAGTGACTAACTGGTTTGACACATACAACTGTTACTCTGACAATTCAATTAACAAAAATAAGGCATCTGCCTTGGCAGATAATGAGTAAGGGTATTTCCTTGTAACCCAACACAACTTTTGCCCATTTCAGCATAGTCTAAAGAACAGTGTTTTTCTCCTCTACTTTTTCCAACTAGGACAAAAAGATCTAAAGAATTTCCTCTTGGTATGACTGAAGATAACCAGGACAGCTTAATAATATGGTCAGAACATATCTTCAGCCACTGTCCTCATCCAAGAAGTTTGCTTTCATTACTGTTCCTCATACTGAGACTGTGAATAACCTTACTACTCAACTCTTTCCTCTATATTTTGCACTCAGATACTAGCCTTTATTTTCATGGGCAATATTTTCCTCATGCACATCAGCACAATCTGGTGCCATGAGATATTATTCCCATAACACAAATACAATTTGGATGGAAGCAGACTTGTCAGCATGTTAAATTAGACACAATTGAAGATGGTAACATTCAGCAAGGAACTAGAAATGTATACACAAGCTGTAGAGTAAGCTCCCACCACAAATGAGCTGAACTTGCAATATCTGAGAACAGTTCAGCCCTTCATAAACACCCTACAGGAGCACATCAGAACACAACACCTAAAGAAGTTGGGAAATAATCCTCTTGAAAAGCTAACAAACACAAGCTCCTTCCTTCCTCTGAGCAGTGTTCAAAACTAGAGTCACACAGTAACATTTTGCTTATGCTAGACATGGTTATGTAGTCACTGTTTTCCCTTTTCTCCCTTCTAACTCCTTCCTTTCAATTAAAAGTAATCTAGTTCTCCCAGTGAAAAGGAGAGCAATGAAGCACTGAAAGCACACTGAAGTTAATCTAATGTACATTTTAGTTTGCTGCTCAATAGGCTTAGTGCTGCTGGAGGAAGAGTCATCTTTTTATCCTAAAATTTCTATTGACTTCGGAATTCTAAACAACAGAAGAGAGAGATGCTGGAAATCCAGATTGGTGCAATATTTTAAAAGCCAAGTCACATTATGAAGTTCAATGAATTTCTTATGCTCTTTTTAAGCCACAGTTACCTGCATCAGTTCTTTGTACTTTTCTGGATCTTCTTCCATTAGAGTTCGGATCTGGTTGTTATAGTGGTCTGATATGCTCTCTTCCACAGCCACTGTGCAAGCCATTGCACCCTTCTTTCCAAGTAAAGAGCTTCCAGCCCCTGTGATTGTAGCACCAAATGTATACAAACAGTGAAATCTGAAACAACGTGAATAATTTAAGCACGTGAAGACTTCCAAAACCAACAACAGCAATAACAACATAAACTCACCTAAAACAAAGCCTGCTACATTCCAAAAAGGCAATAAGACAGTAGGTCGGACTCTGTATGTGATCATTAACTCATTAAACTTTTTCAGGTGTTCTTTTTCTTGATTCCACATTTGCTGCAACAGAGCCAAATGACAGCAAAGACCCGAGAAGTTAAGCTCTCCACTACAACCAAGCAGCGCAATGCAAACCAGAAGGGCTCGGGTCCCACGCACCTGGATGAGCGGCCCCGCGGCCGACCTGCCCAGCACGGCCATCTGCCCGGCGTAGATGCGATTGGCGCCGAACTCCCCGGCGTGGTCCACGCGGATGATGCGATCTACGACGGCTTTGTTGATGCCGTTCAGAGCCGCCCTCGTGCTGCAGGGCCTCAGGGACGCCCCGTCGGCGGGGAAAGGCCGCCTCCCGCAGCGACCTGCCGGAGGGACAGAGGTGAGCGGAGCTCTGCCGCCGTCCGGCCCTGGCTGTGAGGCCCAGCCGAAAGGCCCCGGCCGACCGACAGCGGGCAGCGGCGGCTCCGTACCCGCAGGGGCGCTCAGCGCTCCGTGCCGCCGCCCCAACGAGCACCGCAGCGCTGGAGTCAGAGCCGCGACAGCCGCCATCGCGCTGACCCCGACGCCTTCTCTGTCGCGCTGCTTACGTCATCAACGCGGACCGCCCGCCTCCCGCCGCCAGCACGATCCCCATTGGCTGCCCGCCGCCTCCGCACTGGCCAGCGGAGCTGTCACTCGAGACCAGCGTCTCCCAGTTTCCATGGGATCGGAAGGGCATCGTTCCGCCCCTGAGGCGGGAGCCTATGAGGTGATTCCCGCGCGGTGCCTCAGGGGGAGCTAAGGAAGGTGTTCACGCATGATAACTCGTCGTGTAAACGTGCTTCCCAGGCAAATGAAGCAATAAAATCTCAAACTGTCAACTCAGTTTACACCGTTCAATAAAACTTTTTAAAAAGATCAGATACTAGATTTTAAAAATTGATTTATTACATGTTAATTTCTTTATAATTGAGAACAGAAAACATTACAAAACATCATAAAAAGAAAAAAAGTATCTTACGTTATATGCCAGTGTACTACCAGGAATTTCAAGTAATGTACACAATTCTTTACACAGCAGTCTGGAGAAAAACAGCCTTTAAATAAAGGGAAAAACTTGTGGGCTACATGGAAACATTGTTCTGAGTCACGCAGCTCCGTTTGTCCATTTAAACAAGAATTTAAAGGTTAGTGGCATCCGAGTTTCTGAATGCATTTCTGAACTATAAGTAACTCCCAAACATTCACATTTTAGAACACAGAAAAGTATTCGAGGCACTTGTTCAAAACTGAAATGCAAGCAGTAAAGCCTTACCCATTTAAAAGAGGCTCCTGCACAGCAGTGAGCTGGGTACCACCGAGCAGGGACTGCAGCTTGCAGCAGCCGGGTCCTCCTGCTTGTTTTCTCCATCTAGTGTTCAACTGTGCTATTTCAAAATACTGACATGAGTCTCTTTTGCTTTCGTTTTAAAAGAGATCTGAGTGGGAAAACGTAAAACTACCCCACCCACTCACTCCACCCCAATTCTTACAAGTATAATTTATAAAAACAGTACAGAGTTTTTAAATAGTTTCAGTTCTAATTACATTTTGCCCAAAACTCCTGAAAAATACAAACAAACCAGGAACTTATCACAAACCCTAACAGCTCTGAAATGGTAGCAGCAATAAAGTGCCCTGCAATACAATGTTTTGAACAGGTCTAACATGGTACAAATAAGCTGAACTTCCAGTCTTGGAAACTCTAAGGCCCATTAGCATAATCAACACTAATAAGAACATTAAGCATCCACTACACAGATCACAGAGCTGGTCAGCTGCTCTGTTTTCACATGCTGCAGATCATCTACCCTTATCTAGTGGTTCCAGGAGCATCAGAAGTCAACTTCTGGCTTTTCGTGGTTTTCAAGAATTTTTCTGAGCTTCTGTTAGTTTTGCAATTAGGAACAACTTGTCACGACTCTCCTGGAAAGACAGAATGGAAAGTGCACTCTAGATAAAAGGATGTACAAATTCTGTAATACAACTCATTTCTTTACTAGAAGTAGATAGGTGCTCTCATCACCAGGTACTCTAATTAGCGGTTAACAGCATTCTCTCAAATGCCTAAACTATTTTAACAGTGGCTTTGAAATCATTTACCTCGTTTTAGGTCATGTTATCAGTTCTGTATTGAGCCCAAAAAGAAACATCTGACATACCTAGAAATTCAGAACTGCACTTCCAAGAAGCCAAACAACAGTATGCAAGCAACAATAAAGTGAAGCTTTTGCTCCTAAATTCCTTATACTCTTAAAAAATCTCTCCCCAGCATATTTTTGTTTTTTGTTTTTTTTTTTCCCTAATGATAAATTGTTAAGTATCATACCTAAAAGATGCATTTAACAAACCAGGATCTTTCCTAATAAAGTGAGAAGTCTTAGTAAAAAGGTTAGATTCAGACCAGAGCTGTTTGACAGACCACAGCATACAAATTTTCTTGAACTGACAAACACTAGTAGCTTTTGATGGCTGCAAATAACACCAGCAACGTTCTCCAAAGACTCATAAGTGGTGATTTGTTCCACCTTAAGTACTCGTTGCAGGTCGTGCTGGGACTCGCACTCAAGAAATAAGTCCAGCCATGGTAAAGTAAGAACACAGAGTGGGAGTGAAGGGCAAGAAGTCGGGTGCCTGTCTCTGAGTGTGGAGAAGGAAACAAAGACTGAAAGATGGTGGAACGGACAGAAGCCTTAAGTTTGAGGTTCTCTTTTGGCAGGAAAAAAAACCATGCAGATGGGTTGATTTAACCAGTGCAACAAATGAAGAACAGGGACACCACTTCTGAGAAGCGCATCCCGTGCACCTGCATTGCTGATACAACTGGGCCTTGCTGCAGTTGCAGCTGATGCCCAAGCACACCAACTAGACTGAAAAATACTTCCGTGCTTCAGTCACTTTTCCTATGTAATCTATGAAACATTCTTCACTGCCTGTCCTAACACCAAATATGCAGAAATGTGGGGAGACTGTTCTTCCTCTGTATGCCTGATTATGGATGCCACAAGGAAAACTTCTGGGGTACAAAAATATAGTGGGTTAAATCTTACCATAACCAGTTGTTCCCTTAGCTGCTCAACCACTCTTTTGTGCGCTCCAGCCAAGGCAATCAAATAGAACATAAGAAGGCTGCAAACAACAAATCAACATTATATGTTAGCACCATGCAAACAAAAAGGCTGTTATAGGTCAGAGGAATCAATGGTCTACACATATGCTTCAGATGAAAAGAAGCTGAGGAAAAAATACAGTAGGATATAGCTCTGCTGAGAAGCACCTGCTATTTTTGTCATTGCCAGGCTGGGACAGAGCTCTAGAAAATGTAAAGGCAAGGCCTATTTCAGATTTTACAGACTGTGTTTTGACAGCTCTCTCTTTATTGTACAGTTGTGGAGTCTCTGCTATTAGCAATATTCAAAACCCAACAGGACATGGTTCCCGAGCACTTACCCTAGGCTACCCTGTTTTGAACATGAGGGCTGAATTAGATCATCTCCAAAGGTAACCTCAAACCCTCAAAATTCTATGAAACCATACCAATTTCTACCTTACAGAATGACTATTTTTGTCCTCCCTCTTCACTTTTTTTTTTTCCTTTTAAACAAAGTTTAATGAACAGAATTTGTGATCATAGGACTTACAATACCAATTTGCAGAACAGTTAACAGTTCTGAGAAAGAAGAATTTTGGAAATGGGCTGTGAAAGAAGAGGTGGAATAAAGCTAACAAACAACAACAAATGGGCAAAGACATAAGGACTGAGGCTTCATATGGGCTTTGATACTTTTGACTGCAGATGGAAAATATGGTCTAAAATTTGTTTGCTATCAGCTCAGAAAGGAAGGAAACTAACCATTTATAACGAGACCAGGTCTCCATATTACTTACCAGGTAACCATAAAAAAAGGCACTGCAAAAGCTTCTGATGCTATGCCAAAAAGGACTTTCTGCAGACCTATTGGAAACTCAAGTATTGTTTCTGGAACAACAGCCCATGAAGTGTTAAAATTCCTGAATGGCCCACATGCCTTGGAAGAGGAGATACTGTGAAAAAAAAAAAAAAAATCAGAAGATAAATGATACGCTACACCAAAATGTAAAAATAAAATAATCCAATGCAAGCCAGCACTATCTTGCTGATAGGGTAAAAGTGTACCTCATCTTAAAAGTGGTATTTTTTTGTTTATATAAACTAAATAAAAATTTGATTTTATTACAGGCAGATACACAATATTCTATTTTATTATTTAGAAGTTATTAATCTGTTTCTAGGGAACTGACAACCTTAAAACAAATGCCAACTTCATAGAAGTTAAATTTTCACTTACTGTGCTATGCTGACTCCCAAAGGAACGAAAGCTAAGATGAGCCCAATTAACAGCACCACCAAAAAGAAAAAATTGGAACTTGATGCTCTGATAGGCCTACTTGCAGGTTTACATGTGTGTATCAAACTGATCTGGAGAGAAAAAATGAGCAAGAATGTTACATCTATCAATGTATTAACGTATTATTTCCCCACCAACTGTATTTTCCATCCTCAGATATGCTACCAGGCAACCATCCTCCCTTTCATGTACGTGGACTGAGACAGGCTAAGACAAGAATGCTCTACATTCTAGTATAAACCAACATCTCTTACTTTGAATAAGTTTGATCCAGATCACACCTGTACAGAGCCAAATGACATCACTCACGTATACGATCTATGACACAGCCTTTTGCTATGATCTGCCAAAGCTTCAGTGGATATACCCCTTCTCACAACAATTAAACATTGATAAGAGTTTGTTGTACAGGAGATGCCTAATTGTAGAGCAGAAACCACATAATATATCTAATAAAGTTTGGACTTTCCCTTTTGCTCCCAAACATTTAGCAGCTTGGCAAAATCTTGCCCAAGTTCTAAGCACTGTAAGCAGGAAACAGACCAATGCAAAAGGAGTTATAAATTATTTTTATTAGAGAAGATTTTTTTTTAAAAGGCTACAAATAATTGATGTAGTCATTAAAGTGTTCCTTTCCTTTATGCCAAAGCAAAATTCTATCTTCTCTTAAAAGTAAAAAAAAAAGTTACAAAAAACAGAATTTTATTACCTCATTTCCTGCATATTGGATCTTTTTTTTTAAGGTTTTGTTTAAAATCAACTGTATACCAACATAAAAAAAAAAATGTTTTCTTTGTTGTTGTTGTTTCTATTTACACCAAACATCTTCATTACCTTTTTAATGTAAAAAATGATGAAGTATTTTATAGTTGCTATTGCAGGAAGAAGTGGTGAAAAGAAGGTTCCAATCCAGCAGATCGTCTGTCCATAAACGATATCCAGGACATTGTCCGAAATTCCAAATTCCTGCAAACCCAACCACTGAACTGGCTTCCAAGAGCAATAAGTAACTAGCATCCTAAAAACAAAGAACATCACTAAGTTCTAGAGTGAAGCTACAGAGCTTAGCTGAACCCTAATACACATGAAATCTAGCACTGAAGCATTCAATGACGTGACAGAAAGATGTCTGAAGTAGATTCAAGTCTCAAAAAAAAAAAGCATCCATCTGTGTAAGTACTCAAATAAGCAGAAATATTTTACTTTAAAACTGTCAATCAAGTTAGAAATACATGGAATTAATAAATGAAAAAAAATTCATAAATCATTTTGTAAAGGCATGCTCAAAAGGCAGAGACACTTACTTCCTAGGAAAGTTCACAAACAGGATCACAGCAATTATTATCATGAAATCAAATATCAACAGTTTATACATTTCTTGCCCAACTGCAGACTCCCAGCACTAGAAAAACATATCAGGAAAAAATCAGGATCAAAAGTCTAATGACAAATGTTACAAAAAAAAAAAAAAAAAAAAAAGCTATCAATCACTAAAGCAACAAACTTATCAATCAGTTCACACCAGTAAAGATAAAACTGTAATAATTTCCATTTCTAAAATTTTTAAGTGTTTCAGAGCTTCCAAACCAAGTGTTCTGTTTGTTTTCTACGACAATTTGATTTATTGAAGAAAAAGGCAGTGACAACACAACCTCAAATGGACTTCACAGTAGCCAGAAAATCTCTGCTAAATTATGATCTGTTAATGTAATAAAATAATCAGCTTTAAATAAATGGAAGATAAGCGATACATACACAGATAGATATACATGCACACAGCACTATCTACAACACGAACAGGAACCACAAGTCCAACTCTGAATAGTTTTAAACAAGCAAACCTTGTGGAAAAAGAATCTCCTACTACAAGTTCAGGTGATTAAAGACTAAGATAAGTCTACTTACAGGATAGAGCTGGTAATCGTATCCACAGGCCTTACACTGGTCAGTGGTACACTGGATCTGACTCCACAGTGAGACCAACAGAACACCAATATTCGCCAACCGCACAAAGACACACCTGGAAGAAAAGCAAAAAGCAATCTTAAACTTCCCAAAACACAGCTATTCCAGCACCTGACTCAACTGCCAGAGGAGCCCAATGAAGAAGCACAGAGACTGAAAATGCAGCAGTTTTAATGGAATGACAACTTTATGTGCAACAGTCCCCTCAGGTGGCTTCAGGCCTTTAGAGGCACTTAGCCGAACTAGAAATACAAAGCACTGGTGTTTGACAATGCTCAGATGCTTCAATCATGATCTTACCATCTTAACCTGCCAAATTCAGATACTCAGTTTAAGGTATCTTTTATTCCAAAACTTTTAACTTCTGCCCTGAGCAACACCCTGCTTCACTCACTGCTGTATCGCTCTGTAACATGAGTAAAATTGGTTGCTGTGCACACGTAGCAGCTGCACATCCAGGGAACTGCTGCACACAGTGGTGTGAATTCACTACAGTCAGCACTTCCCTACTAATTTACCTACTGACTTTCAGGTTGAAGATGTCCAGATCACACAGCTAAATGGAACAGAAACTGGAACATTAAATAACTGTACTGTACTGTCATCAAAACAGGAGATCGTTTCCAGATTTGAAATGAAAGCTTCCAATGAAATGTAAGTCAAATAATGCCTGCTGGCTTCCAGTGCCCAGTCCCTCTGTTGCAGGGAGCCCAACTTCTGACTCTTGATATTTGAATGTTTACAATACCTCAAATCTACCAAGCACAAGTTGTTCAAACATCCAAGGCCCCATAGCAAAAGTATCTTTACCTCAAAAGTGTCAGCCTGATTTCAAAGGCTGGTGAATAATCTTCAAATCTGATCAGAATTGAAAAGATCTGAGGAGCAATTAAGTTGACTGCTGTGATCACGATGGATGGCAAATATTGAACTAAAAGATTAGCCTGGAAGCCCACACTGTTGACACCCTGTACAAGAAAAGAGAAAGATGGCAGTACACTCCGACAGACATTTCTGGCACTGTGCTATCTTCAGCTACCCACCATTCTCTCCTGTCCAAAACTTTGTCTTCAGCATGCACTCATATATGGAACAAGCTTGACCACTGCTACACAGCCTTGCTTTTCTCCAAAGCTTCTCTCTGCAAAGGCTGTTTTCACCAAGGCTCACACCTGACTATGTTGTTTTGCTCAGTATTAAAGGATATCAGCTTTTAGACCCATACTTATACCAAAAGACACTTTAAGTCGTTCTCACAGGTAACAAACAGCTCACCTGACTTTCCCACCACATTAACAACCTCCTCTACCTACTTACTTAGGCGAGGTGAAGATATCAACCCTTATATATAAAGCCCACAGCAAGCGAAGGCATCTTCTCAGTTGTTCAGTGTTGTGCTATCATCCTCCCCTGTCCTCAAACACTACTTCTGACACAGACTTTAGTCCTCCCTCCCTCTGCAATCTTTTAGATTGCAGTTTAGAGAAGTCCATCAAGAATACAATTTTCCTCTTCCACAGCCAGTGCCCATCACATCATCAGTGAACAGAGGAAAGAGCGCAGTCTCCATTTGCAGCAGGCTATTTAAACCCTGGTGCCCTAGAGAGAACTCAATCACTGCTGAGAAACTGTTAAACTGCTGGCTGCTCTTGCTGTTCTGCTTCTGAATCACTCTTCCCATCTCTTTGTCCTGCCAGAGGGGAACACCCCACCAAACTTGATTCTTTCCAATACTGATGCAAGAACCTTTTCTTCTGCAAAGGGCCCCCTGATCAGTCTTCCTGTTTCCCCACACAGCTCAAACCACAATACAGATCGTAGTCTTTACCTTCCCTTGCTGTCTATTTTTACAACTGAACAATGAACTAGATCAAAAAGCTGACGATAATTAAGTTTGTTTTATCCAGATCATTCCCTGAGCCAGATCACTGCCAAGACACACAAGTGTCTGCAGTAGCAGATCAGAGGAGTGAGAACAGCTACACTGGAAAGAAGGTGAGAGCTGCTTTTCTTCTCAGCTGCATTAGCTCCAAGGCACAGACTGGCATCTGAAGCCTCTGTATTAAAAGAAGACACATCCTTCTTTATCCTTCTCACTCCCTGCTATTAAAAAATATAGGTAGTTAGAAAGCAAGTGTTTCAAAACCCTTACATGAAAGCTTCTGTATTAGGATAATTGACTCTTTCACAGTAATTCTTGCTCAAATCACCATCCCCAATTTAATCTATCATAATGTTATGTCTGATACTTACACTGGAGTTTTCTTGAGAGAAGACAGTTGCTCTAAAAATACAATAAAAGCACGCTAATAAGACTGCAATGACAACTATATTTATAAATATTCTCAGAGAGAAGATCCGTAGCTTTTCTTTCATAGTCCTGTCAGCTATTTTTTGCTTCAGTCTTTCTTCCTCCAAATCTGTCTACAGACAAAAGAAAAATAATGTATCATTTTCTGATGCAGCATGCAAGTCTTGACACTATATCTTTTACCTTTGGGGTATTCTTGCCTCAGTGAAGCTGAATCTATAGCTTTTTCTAGGAGGGTCACTACACACGCTGTTCAAACAGACTGAAAGTGCCTTTTCATTGACACAAACAAGCTCACACAGGACTGGAAGCCCTAGTCAGCATGCTCCTAGTCTGGAGCTCTGTACCCAAAGAAAAGCATCTTATAATCCTCTTCTACTGTAACAGTAACATACCTCCCCGAGAAAGATATCTATTGTGAGAGACTCAGTTTGGTACTACACTTTGATAAGTGTAAATCAGACCACTCATCTCCATACTTCTGCAGGTAAGCAACCAGCCCTCACCACTATGACTTGGATTTTTTCTGCTCTTTGTGAAGGAAAATCAGAGGCTGGCACAGAAAAACAAGCAGAGCCCAGAGAAGCTGGTCACATCAACCTAGCAGGTTTCAGCTTAGCTGATGTAAAAATAGTGCATTATTTGTGAGAGCAACATAAACTGAACAAAAGCACAGATTACTCAGGTGTTTTCTGATGTTGTACTTCATTTAAAGAGTAACACTAACGGGCAACTTTTTTCAAGGTGTGAATTATCAAGGCAAAAGATTTAGGATTTAAAAGTAAAAAATAAAAAATCCTTAAAATGACAACTGAACTTTACTGAAACAGAAAGCAACTCACTGTCATTCATGAAATCAACAATTATTGCTTTGTGATTTGAAGTAGAAATATCTTTTCAGAGGTCACTGTTTCACAACATGAATCTGTGCTTCCAGTGTACACAGAAAAAAACAGTTCTAGTTTCAGCAAAAAAGCATTTCAGGTTCTCCTTTTATAGACCCTTATGATTTGGGAAGTCCATTAGCTCTCTGTGTTTTCTAAGCACAACTGCCTACCACTTTGCAGACTTACAACTCAGTATACTCAAACTGACTCCCAGCGGTACAACGTTTTGCCCACAGCTAGACAAGCTTTTCCTGTTAGATTGTGTAGAAACTAATACAGGAAACAGGGCTGGAGTGTGAGGAAGAGGCAGCTAACACAGGCAGCAAATGGGTTTGGCTTCAGTCCTCAGCGGATGGGGGAAGGGCCTTCAACCTCACTACCAATTCTTGTCATGCTGCACCACAATTCTAGATAACTAGAAAGTATGTGAGATAATGTGGATTCCCCAGTGTAAACTACTTCAATATTTCTTACCTCTATTCCACTATTTGTATAATTATACAATTCTCTTTTTTAGCCTAAAGATGTATATTGCAAATAGTAATTGTAGAAAAACTAAAGAAGTTACTCACTTGGAGCTCATACAGCAAGCTGCGATGCTTTAGCCGTGCTGCATTTAGATCTGTAATGCAGAAGTCCCAGCCTGCAAAGACTTTGTTGCAATAACTCTGAAACTGATTTACATCATGCACCAAGTTCTGCCTAAATCCTTTCACAGATCTAAAGAAAAAGGCAACATTACTTCATTCATTAAAGACATACTTTAGCCATAAGGAAAAACAACCACACACCACACTTCGGGCAACCTGGCTCATCAAAGACTAAAGCATTGTATTATCATATCAACAAATCCCTAAGAAAATTTCAGTGAGTGGTTCTGCAGGAACCAAAGTCAACTGAAGCCAACATAACTTCAATATATTATCGAAGTTGTTTAGCTTTGCTGGTTCAGCTCCCCAAAACCAAACAAAGAGTACTGTGGCATCATAGCTTCAAGCAAAAGATCCTCAATTTCTATGTAAAACTGTTCTGTAATTCAGTGTCCCCTACAAGCAAGAATGCAAACTGAGCAACAGGAGCAGTAAATGAAGGATACCAACATCTTTACCTTTTGATTATCCAGAGAAGACTTAGTGCAAGGCAGGCAAACGTAGTTAGCAAGTATGCTAGCGGTAAGTTATATCTCAGGACACTAAGCCATGCAGCATCTATTGTGTAATAGCCATAAAACAAAACTGTCACTTCCAGGAACCCCTGTGAAAAGGCCAAGTTTAAAATGAACACAGAACAATAAGAACAACTGCTCTGTTCAATCCATCCTGGCTCAAACGAAGCATTTTGTAAACGTAAGATCACTGCTGGGGTCACAAGCAGGCTACAACAATCTGTAGATTCTAAATATTTACACACTTCTAACAAACTTCCATGGACACCACACGCAAAAAATTCCACGCCTCTCCAATCAAAGAGCACTGTGTCAAGAACACTAGCAACCTACACGGAGAGCACAACAGGGAGTAAGCTCCAGCTCATGGAACATTTAGCAGCTGGAGAAGAGAGGCACAGGCTGCAGTGTGTGACTAACTAGGCCCTGTGGGTCACAGATAAAGGCTAATTTTACCCAGTGATGCCTATGCCTCTCGTTTTTCAAAATTATCAAAGCATCATTTCCTAAGTAAAACGCTCTCATGTTTTACATACTATGTGAAACTCAAAACTATAAGAAAAAAATAAAATCAAATTACTTACAGTGCCGGTGAGCAAATCTTTGAGGTATGTATAGAAGTAAACAAGTCCCTTATTACCACTAGGTGTGTAAACTGTGCAATAAGGCTCTGTCAGAAGAAAGGCAGGAAAGGTCACCAACGTATTAATCCTCATTAAAATGCAAGTTCAAGTTAATTAAAATATGGCAAGGTCTTAATAAAAAACAAAACAAAACACAATTTTTCTGTCCTGGTGGTTGGGGGAGAAGGCAAAGGAATTGAGGAATCTTAAAAACAATAGTGGTACACAGAGATGTTTACCTGTGTTATTTAGAGAAATTTTAGCAGAGCTACTGTTGAAAATTCCGTAATTAGAGATGACAGTGGGAAGTGTAACAAAACTGAACATCAGGATGAACATTAAAAAATTCAGCACGACGAGAAAACGCAGGAAGCAGAAATAGGACTGGATGCCAGTGCCAAATTTCCCTAGGGATAAAACAAGCATGTGTAATACTAATTGAAATGACAAAAATAATTAAAAAAATAATAGTAGTGAAGAAGCATTATTAAAAGCCAGTTTTCAGTACTGTCAGCTTTAAGAAATATAACTGAAAAGGCAATGTGACTTTCTAATCAATTCCTCCACTATATTTCTATCTTCCCCATTACAGATTTTAAAGTTAATTCTATCTTCCCTATTATAGATTTTATAAAGTTAATTCTTTCTCATCACTCCTAAGCTGTAACTGTTTAACCCATACAGTTAAATGTGAAACCATGCTCACACATGTAAGACCATTAATAACAGAAGCAATTTGAAAGAGGAGAAACCAACAGAAGAAGGTGAATACCTTCAATGCTGTGAATATCATGCCGCCAAAGCTCCACGTAAAATGACAACTCTTTGATATCCTTGAGAGCTTTTTTCCATGATTTACTACTAGTTCTTTTCCACTGATTCCATCCAGAAGAATATTTTATATCAGCCTGAGAATCCCTAAGAGATAAGAAATACAATTACTGAGCCCACTTTTTCAACACAAGTAGCAGCACCAAGAACAACGGTGTCTTCAGAGAGACGTCAGCACTAGAAGCTGCAGTAACATATGCTAGCTACCCCTATTATCAATTATTAATCATTCAATTTTCCTAAAATTCACTTTAAAGTGCCAGTTCAGCGAGTTTGAAATTTCTTTGCCAGCACACTGGCATCTAAGAATAAGCTGCTCTCAGAAGTTGAAAACAAATTCCAAGAACGACCCACAAATAGTCTGTAATTTCTTTGGTGATTTTTTGTAATATATATATATATATATACATACACACACACACACACACACTTCAGTTTTACAAATTGGTGCATATCCAGCAACAGCATCAAGGAAAATTCTGAGTGGCTCATATTTGCATTTTTTTCCTTTAAGATGGTCAACTCTCCTCCAGAAGCACAGCTTGGAAACTGACATGTACACAGCAGGTGCTGAAGAAAGGCATTGTTAGGAACCCAGGAGGGAGCAGCCACGGAGGAGACAGCAAAGGTTCCAATTTTAGAATATTTGGTACATGTGTAAGTGATGCACTAAGCTACCTGCATATACAGCATCAGGAGCACAGCTACTGCCACATGTGCCGTGCTGATACCATCCACATCCTTCTCAGCTTAAGGTGAAATCAGTATTTGAGCAGGAATCCACGTTAAACTCTGCTTGCAACAATCAAACAGGCAACAGATGATGCCACTTGATGACTGTAAACATAGCTCCTCACAAAAGATTCCATTCTAGGGAAACTACAGGCTACAGCATGTAATGCTTTAAACAAACACTCTGGAGAACTGTCTGGCCTGTGTTTGCGCTGGATTTTAAACGAAGGCGTGGGCTGCATATTTGTTCCAGGCACTGAGTGTTCAGCTTTCACAGCATTTATTATATCCAGCACGCTGTGTTGGCAGCTGCTGTACAATACAGGCACAATTACTGAACCCTGAAGTGCCAAGAAGCCTTATCAGAATCCCATGGTGCTAGAAGCTCATAAACCATCTCAGAATATCCCACCTTCGTTCCTGATAAACACCATGGCCACAGAACTGCACCCAACTTCATATAAAATCCAGTGCATTGAGACACAGAACTTCCGAAGCATTTTGTGCATCTACAGAGAGTTGGACCTGAAGCAGCCTGTAGTTCTTAGCTAAGTCCAGCCACTCTACCAGCTTCCCTCTTGCAAGCCATCTGTTCCTGTTCTCTGTGGGTCACCAAACACTGTTTGATGCACAACTCCTGAGAGGGCTGTACTTCCACCTCCCCCCCAGCTCACAACCACAACTGTGAAGCACCTGACCTACAGGTCCAAATGTGGCTGGACGGGGATGCTGTAAAAACAACTGATGTACCCTCTCTGCTCTCAAGAGCTCTCAGCCCAGCAGTAAGGCATGAGACAGCTGAGGTCACAAGTGACAAATACAGCCCGCTGATAGCTACACTGAGGGACAGGAACTGCTCACAGGAGAGAACAGTTTACAGGATGTGAAAGGCGAAAATGATCTTGAAAAGCTGTCTCACGCTTATCAATTCCACAACAGGGAATTGTGTTTGAGCACAATGCAAGGAAGAACGGAAACAGCAGCGCTCAGAGAGCTGACAAGGAGGCTGGGCTGCTCGCAGTGACAGATCAGCAGCCGGGATCCTTAGGAACACAAGCTCTTGAGACAAGAGGAAGAAGCCGGCAAGAAACACGTCCATCTGCAGCAGGTCAGCTCCTCGCTGTGAGCGCGTTCCTCCCATTCGCTGCACTCCCTCACCCAGCCAGCCGCCCGCCCGCCCGGTGCCGCAGCCACGCCGCTGCAGGTGGGGCCGCGACGGGTTCCTGACAGCAGAGGCTGAGCAACTTCTCAAAACAGTGCCCCGCAGGGACAAGTACGCCCCATTCTGTGCCTGCCTTTCATCTCACGCGTGCTGCATGCCTTTAGGAGCAGGTCACGTTTAAAAGCGGAAATAAAAGCAAGCATAAAGAACCTTATTCTCCTCTTCTCGGCGATGCTCAGGGGCAGCTCCCAGAGCGGCCGGGCCCCGCGCTCCCCTTCCTCGGGCTGCGGCCCCCGGAGCTCAGCGGCGGCGGTTCCCCACAGGTTCCCCCGCCGCTCCTGGACATCTCCGGCGGCGGCCCGCCGCCTCAGCACGGAGCGGTAGCTGGGCAGCTCCTGCAGGAACCCCACAGGTGCGGCCGCGCGCGACTCCTCGGGGGAAAAGAGCTCTGCGAGACGGAGGAAGCGCGTTTAAAACATGGCACCCGGCCGGGAGCGCGCACCCCGCGACCGCCGGCACCCCGCGGCGCTGCGAGCGGCACGGCCGCCCCCGCCGCACGGCTCCCCCCGCGCCCCGTTCCAACCCCCACCAGCACCTCCAGCACCACCTGCCGCCCCGGCCCCGCGCTGCCCCCCCTTCCCGCAGCGCTCCGCGCGGTACCTGCCGCCCTTACCGCCCCGGCTGCGGCCGTCCGCCACCCAGCCCGGCAGCTCCGCGCCGGCCCCGAACTCGCTCATGTCTGCTCCGGGACGCCCCGACGCCGCGCTGCCGTTTCCGGGCGCCGCGGAGCTCGAGGAGCGGTGGGGCGGCGGCTGCCGGGGCCGGGGCCGCCGGCGGGGCGGGGGCGAAGCTCCGCGCTCGGTCCGCGCTCCGCCTCCTCCGAGGCGCCCTCGGCTGCAGGGGGCGCCCGCGGCCGCGCGGCCCCTCCTTCAGGCGGCGAAGGTGGGGCGGATTTGTGGCCCCCGGAGCGGCCGTGCCCGCGTCGGCGGCGCTGCGGGTGTGAGGGGAGCGGCTGTGTTGAGTTCTGAGCCTCTCCCTCCGTGCTTCTGCTTTGTGGGTTGAAAATCGGGGATTCGGGCTTTGGGGCGTTTATCTTTTTATTTCACATCTCTATGACAGCGTAGAGACACGAATAAAAATCTTTTCGTTGGAGCGAAGTGATGCCCACGCACCCAGCAGCGAGGGCACGAGGCTGTGGTACGTTGGTTTAGAAATAAGTTCTCTTTTGTCATCTGCTTACGTCTGGTGTGAGGAGCAACGAAAGCTCAGGCTGATGTGTGGTTGAGAGCCGCCAGGTCCTCGGCCTGAACTCGTTGTGAGCACTTCTTATCTTTACTGTGAAAATACGTAAGTGAGGAAACATGAAAGCACTCTGCGAGGAAAAGTAATCTGTCTGCAATTAAAATGAATCATTGGGTTTCAGGATGCTGAGTCAGACATCAGTAAGGACACTTCCCTCACCTGTGTGCTGTCAGCTCAGGCATGTGATTTTTGAATTGCTTTATTAGCAAGAGGAATCCACGTGGTCACATCAGTTTTCATAATAAAATCATAAAATGATAGCAATAAAAATACAAGCTGGGATCTGCATGCACTGCAGGTGATGTAGGCGTGCATGGTTATCAGTGTGTTCGTGTATTATGTGCAGGAAGAAGAGAACTTCAAGAACACTGAGACATGGAATTAACTTCCTTATTGCATGGAACTACTTTGCAGAAAAAAATATTTTGTTGATATTCTAGATTTCATGCTGGTATGTTGCTCTAGAAGATAATTAATGAGCTTTATATATATTTTTCCTATGAAAAAAATCTATGGTATGTACTCATGGTTCCATAGGTCACTGTGAAGTCCAGCTCATAGGGCAGGAGGTCATGTCTGCTATTTCTTCCCATGGTGTTTTTCCCAGGTGGCACGTTTTGCATAGCAAATCCTGACACTGTGTGGCTGCTGGAGGCCAGGCTGCACTTTGGCTCTAGGGTGTACAAGATCTGTCTGTAACAGAGTGAGGTACTGCAGGGAAATGTGTTTACAGTGGTTATTGTGGTTCCTTGGTTGAGCATCACATTTAATGCTCTTTGTTTGAAACCCCTGAAAATCGTGTTGCTGAGCATTTGTGCAACATCTGCAAAGCGTGCACCAGCTGTGTACATTTATTGCACCGCCAGAGCCTAAGTGCCTGCTTTTATTGGTGCATGGAAGCCAACCAAGCATGGATATTTGGCTGTGGCTGCAAAGCAGGGCCAGCTCTGCCTTAAATAGGAATTTGTACGGGCTGAGGCTTTCCCACAGTGCTATGTGGGGTGCCAATATTGCTGTTTATTTTTGTTCCTTTTCTTACCGGTAAGAATAAAAAGAAGAAAGGTAATACACTTGTCAATAAAATTGCTGTTCTGAAATGCTGCGTGATAGAAAAAACTCTTTGAGAAAAGATGTAGATAAAGATTGCAGAAATTGCAACAAGGTTGATTTTCCCAAGAATTCCGTGAAAGCATTCTCTCTTCTCTCTTTTTGAATAGCGAAAGCTGTTCAGAACCTTGGCAATGTTTCCGTTCATTTAATGATTCACAGCAATCTTAGGTGGGAAAGAAGGAAGAGAAAGAGTGCTAAGGAGATGGGGACAGGTGATACTGCCAGTGTCAGTCACACGCATGGCTGCGGCCGCTTCCTCTCTTGCACTGTTTCTCCAATGTACCGAACTCACAAAGCAGCAGTTCTCAGTCTGTGCTGAGCACAGAAGCTTGTGCCATATTCTGCCATGATCATCAGGACCTGAAGTCTCATTTAGTAACAGCACGTGCTTCCAGGACACTTTGTGTGTATGTGTGTGGTTCTTAATGCTCAAAGAAACCCAAGCTTCTAAAGATTTGGAGAAATTCTGAGTGTTCAATTCTGGGCACTTCTTGTATTGAGCCACCTCGTTTTGCTGTGTGGTCTGTGCCACATGCAAGCAGCAGCTGGATCAGCATGAGAGATCTACAGACAGGTCCTCTCAGTCACGCCAGGAATGTTGCTTTGGGCAAAACATGGTCTTAAAGCAGAACTAGAAAATTTCACCCAACTCTGTGTTGAATGCATCTGGTACAGGATAGGCATGGTTTACTGAATTTCAGAACTGAATAAGCACTGTCCACTTGGTAAAAGTGATCCTTGTGCATTACAGCAGTGCAGCTTCTGAACATGGAGCAGGTTGGTTTGTGACTGTTTCCCACCGGCTGGTAAGGCCTTTAGTCCAAAGGCTGACTGACATTTTGTTTTCACATCATCATCATCACCATCTTGCTTACCAGAGAAGCTATTTAGAAACAATTTCTGGAAGCTGTAAGATATGTGCTTGCTGTGAATGTTAAATGTGCCAACATGGTTTAACAAACTGTGTTAACATAGGAAGGGATGGGTTCTGTGGTTCTGTACAGAATTGGTGGAAAGGAAATGAGTGATGGACAGTCCTATGGGTGAGATACAGCAGAGCCAGTCTAGTCCTCCTCCCATTTTTCACTGCTGCCCGTCCCAGTGGTGGCTGTTGGGCCCCACGTTGAATCTGAGGATGGTGCTTTGTTAAGAGGACAGCAGAAGCCTTTGGGAAGGGCTGCAGTGACTGGTTGTGCTGGAGGAACGCCAGGTCCAGCTCAGTGCAAGTAGGGGATGAATTCCCATCAGCATCCCGCCCTGCTGAGGTATTTTGGAGGAGAAGTTCCCTCCTCCCTGGTGCTTCCCTGACACTCTGTATCAGCTGTAGCTTCATCCAGAATTTTGTTCAAGTCAGCTTGAAGGGAAGACGTGGAGGGGAAGTGGTGAATGTGAAAAATCGATAGATAGGTGTGTATCACTAAAAGAGAAGAAATGCCGCGTGTTCGTGACGTTATTCCAGAAACCCTGTCCAGAAGCTGCCCGGTGCTGCCTGGCTTCGCGTGTCTGTGTGTGTATGTATTTAATTGGCCCTGAATGAGCTTTCCTGTAAAAAATAAGATCGTAAGGTCAAGGTTTTTGTTTATCTCTGCTCTATAAATGATTAATCCAGAGATAAAGGTTAAAGCATCGTGTCCCTAAATATGATTTCTTTGTATTATTTTATTGTGTTGTTATCGCGATCCAGGCAAACAGCAAAGCAGGCGTTAATTCACGGAGGGAAAGAAAATGACAGAGTCGGCGATCGGGCAGAAACAAAGCCGTAAGCGCGGGACAACGGCCCCGAGTTCCGCGGGTGAGCGCGGGGCGGGCCCGGGGCTCCGGGAGGAACCGCCCGCGGGGCGGGGGGCCGGGCCTCCATGCCGTGCGCGGAGCGAACCGGCGGCAGGTAGGGGCGGCGCGGGGCTCCGGGATGCGGCCGCTGTCCGGTGCTGGGGCTCGCAGGTGGTTCCGCCACGCATCTGTGCCGCAGTTGTCGCTCGAGCGGCCGGCCCGGTATCCTAGGGTTCGGTGTTGGTGTAGAGGAATGTCACTCTGAAAGCTGGGTGCGGGTTTGCTCAGGGATGTGCAGGGCTTCTGCGGGCTGGGAGGTGAGCAGCCACCCAGTTACGTGCCCAGCTGTGCCCGGTTACGTGGCGCCTCGTGGCTTCATTTCCCTGTTCATCGCTTCAGAGCTTCTGCTGTCTTCAGCTCGAAAGGTTGATCCCATGCGGATCAACTGCCGCAGCAACTTTCATCGTTCCCTGGCGTGTTCAGTGTGGTGAGGTGAGCCGTGCGAGGTGTGCCAGCCCTGCTGGGATCACCTGCTGGCAGCGTGGCATCTGCTTTTGCTTTGGAGCAGCCTGCTTCTCAGCCTCTGCTAGTTAGTGAATGGATGTGGTGCTGCATTTTCCAAATTGCAACAAGTAATGGGAAGCCAGAAGTAAATGGGGAAGGTTTTTATTCTGGCTATGAAAGTAGTGAAGTGTTGTGGTATTGTTCTGTGGGCAGACATAACAGGAACTGGTGCTGTGTAGATGTCCCTGCTCGCACTTCTGTAAAAAAAAAACCTCTAATTGTAACTAATGTACTCCCTCTGTATGTTTATTGAAAAGTGGAATTGTAATGTACTCATATCCTACACTGTATTTTAACTTAGCTATATTTTGTCTGAAAACAAAGTGTTTAGCTTACGTGAAAGTAATTGTCCAGTAATTTGAAAGCCACTTATAAGGATGTTGAAGTCCAAGGAGAAACCTGTGACTCCATTCTTCTGACTGGTTCACTCCAGCCATTTTCTGACTTGTTAATTGATTTACTAGCATGTAGTGAATAGCTTTTGTTTTTTTCTCAGGGTCATTGTGAGTGCTGGCTGCACAAATAGTTATCAATGACCATAACAGAACAGGAAGTTAAACCAGGAATTACAGACAGAACAATACCTTTCTTCTGTTGGACAAAACTGCGCATCTTCAAAGCCCCATTTGTTAATCTAGACTGTAGTTCTAATGTGGTTTTCCAATTGAACTTATGAATGAGACTCCTGTAACTGATACTGCTCATTAAAGTATAATTTGAAGGTTGCATTTAGTCTGGATAGCTGTCTATTGCACACACAGCATACACAAAGCTTTTTTAAGGCAAGACATTAGAGCTTTTGTTGTAATCGGTTATCTTGTGCCTCTAATGGATGGTCTGTGATAGGCTGTCTTTACAGTGAAAACAGAAAACTTAATTTCAAGCAACAGTTCTTGAATACTACTTTTTTTTTGTTAATCAGACATTTCCTTCTAATGCAAGTAGCTGGTAATGCTGCTTAATAGATAGACTTAAAAATATTCATTTTGTGAAGCAAGATTTAGTTTGTAGTTTGGAAGTGTAGTCACAAGCTTGACTTGCATGCATAAAGTGATGTCTGCCTTAGCCTCAGTCTATGAGCAAGGTTAAGTTTTTTAAGGGTTTTCAAGAGAAATGTTCATAGTTTATTATTCTTCCTAATCTTTCCTGTAGGGGAAGCACACATACTGTTTTTACTCTTAAGTTCCCTATTCTAATTCTAGTAGTTATTATATATCCCTGATTGTTTTCAGCCAACACTTAGAACTTTTCCAGTGGATTAAGTTGGCAACTTGAGGTCAGAGGTGATAAAATAGAAGCAGCAAAGAGAAGCGACTTGCTCTCAATGGAATCTGCAGAGAGGATTGGATAAGGCAGTTAGGTTGTACCGAATCACCGTGCTATGTTCTTCAGTCCATAAGGGTTGTGATTGGGTGGGATCATTCCAGAGGAATGGGTAATTGTGTGGCAGATTAGGGAGAGTACTGTGAACTTCACTGTCGTGGTTTGGACTTGTTTCTGTGACAAATTAGTGAATCTGAGCTTTAATTCACTGTTACTGGACAAAATTTTGAAATGTGTACAAAGTTCTGAAGATCTGGACAGGGTAATTAAACTATATGTTGTAATTACTTTTTTTTTAATGTTTCAGTGTCATGTTCATTATAAAGGTGTTTAAACTCAAGCGAAGGAGTCAAATCCCACTTGAAATGCTGCAAACATAAAGTAGCTGGCAGTCCTCTGAAAGCCTTATCTAAGCAGCCACAGGTGATGTCAAGTTAACTCGTAGTCAAAGTGGACAGGATGAAAACATTGCAGTCTTACTATATTTTGGGACAGAGAGAAATTACAAGAGGACTATTAAACGGAAAGGACAGGCAAACAGATGAGGAAAAAAAATGGGCATAGAACAAATATGGAGCTGAGCTCTTCAGGCTTAAGCTGTAGCTGTAGACTTTGGGAGCAGCCTGTGGAGAGCTGAGAGAGTCCATCAGTAGGATGTTCCCCAGTCTCAGATGGATGCTGTTCTACGAGCTGATGTCAGCCTGTCTGGCTACCCTGCACCCTACTCCCTCTCATCAAGAAAAGGTGGGGGGATGGAGAGAATGGGATCTGTATTCTGGAGGGAGCATTGTATCGTAGGGCTAGGAAGTGCCTTTCTTTGTGAGCTGAGGTTCAAACAAGATGTTGGGAGAGGCAACAGCACTGTGACCGGAATGACAATGCTGTCACTCTCCCCATTTTTCTTTCCAATGTTCCTGTCTGTCATTTGAATGCTGCTGCAAGCACATGACTCTTTGATACTATCACTTGTCTTTCACTGAGAAGATCTTTCAGCAGAGGCTGTTTGCATTGCTAAAATTTATTGAAAGTCTAAGATAATAAAGCTGACATCAGCTCCTGTTGTTCACTATGGTAACATCAATAAAAGCACAATGAAAATCCAGTAAGACGTGGTGTTTGTCAGTATGGACCAGGTACTTTGGCAGTGTGCATAAAAAGTAATTGACTTTCACTTCCTTGTATGATTCACATTTGTTTCGTTGCTAATATGTCAATTTAAGATCAGGCTGTTGAGTGTAGTTCAGGTTTTATCACAGCTGGCAGGCCCTCTGGATTTCCTGGGAGACTTCCTAGTTTGTTGCAGCAGTGTTGGAAATGTTGGAGTTGAGTTAGTTAAAAAGCAGTGGTGAGTATTGGAATCTAATTGCTGACAGAACATGTCTGTCTCTCAAACTCACTTTTGGCTTCCAGAAATAAGTCTGATTTTTCAGTTTGAAGCTGTGTGGAACATAGTCATGGAATGGCGTAAGTGCAAATGGACCTTAAAGGTCGTCCAGTTTCAACTCCCTGCCTGACCACCAGGTCAGGCTGCCCAGTGCCCCATCCAACTTGGCCTTGAATGCCTCCAGGGATGGGGCATCTACAGCTCTGGGCAGCCTGTGCCAGGGCCTTACCATCCTCTCAGTAAAGATTTTCCATCTAACAGCTAACCTAAATCTCCTAAATCTCAAAATCTTCTAGTTTGAAATCATTCTGCCTTTTCCTATTGCTATCTGCTCATGTAAACCTTCTGTTTATAAGCTCCCCTTAAGTACTGGAAGGCCACAGTCAGATCTGCCTTGAGCTTTCTCTTCTCCTGTAAAACAGGAGAGGGACTCATGAACAAAAATAACTTACGTAGTGGTGGAGGGCTGTTCAGTCATACCCTAGAAAATTAAATGATCTTTCTGTTAAAGGAAAACATTCAACATTCAATCAGTTCTTCCGTAATTTGTTCCCTTTGTTCAGCACTGTTAAGTAAACTATGATGTAGTTCTGCAGCTTACTGTTTGCGTTGACTTACAGGATTTCTGTAAGTAGACTTTGCTTCACGTGTTCTTTTTGAGGAAAGCAGGTAAATGACTTGAAAGTGTGAGGGTTTTCCTGTAATGTGATACCACATCAAAATGTAGTTTAGCCAGCCATGCATGTTTGTTTGATTAAAATTCTAAAGGAGGATTAGTGTCTATGGCAGTAAATTACCCAAACAGGAGTGGATGAAACGAACTGGGAGTGTGTTCTCATAGCTGTTTGTTTGTGACGTGAAAGCCGTTACTTCTTCTGGGAAGTGATCCAGAAGCACGAGCCTGTGCTGCTTGAATTTTCCTGCTTTATATCTTCGCAGGGTGTTCAAGGATTTAAGTGGAAAGCACCTTCTCTCCACCTGTGCTGTAACTTATTTGCTTATCTATGATTCTTAAGCCAGCTGACCTTAAAACCTTCTGTTCTCCAGTGTGAGAAGTGGACAAGATTTATCTGTTTGCTTGCCAGAATCCAAAATGTCACCCAGCAAATAGATGCCACCCTGAGAAGGGAAGGCTTGCCAAACTTTTGCTTTTAATCTTCTTGAACGATCTTTGTTCTTCAACTATTTTTTTTTTTCTTTTGGAAGATAACTTTTTGAAGGGGAGGGTAAGTCTAAACTTCATATCTGTTCCTGGAGCCGTGATTTACTGGATCCCATCATAGTTCAAAGAGGAGAAGAAAGTGGTTTAGCTTGTGTATTTCGTGCTTCTGGCTTTTCCAATGAAGTGCGACTGATAAGAAATCTATAAAATGCCTGTACCTCAAACCACAAACCAAACCAATGATGTACACATCTGTTTTGATAGAAAAAGTTTCTCATGATTTTGGGGTTTGGGATGGAGGAAGTGGGTGGATTGGTGTGCCATCTGTACACCTTTGTGTGCTACCTACATAACTCTGGCATGCTACTTGTACATCTGTAGCACACATGTGCACCCATCCCACCCCAGAGCATGTTGTGCACCACGGCAGTCTTTGGCTGAGTACAGGTGCAGTCAGGAAACATGGGCTTTCCACATTCTCCCTCACTCCAAATGCCATTCAAAGTCTGGGACCTAATATCTTCAGCTAGCAAGGAGAAAAATCTTCCTTTTCAGTTGGAAGAAAATGTCTGTGTGTGTAGGGAATTAATTTTAAGTCCTCCAAACTTCAGGAGAAGGGAAAAACAGCGACTGGCTTCACATGTTGGGTTCCATGTTAGACTGTAATTGTCCTTGCAGATTTCCAAGGAAATCCTGACAGGCACTGCTGTGCATCTTAGGATGCTGAGGAAATGAAGTGGATAATGATGGAGCCAATGGACAATACGGGAGTGTCTTAGTGAGCCTAAGGTCTCAAGGTCTTCAAAAGAAGCAAGAGAAAGAAGTGATGGCTGTATCTTTTAGTCAAGCTGATCTCAGTCTTGTTGGTTGCACTTCAGCAAGTTGGTTGGTATAGCTGATGGATACTTGCTGCTGGGTAATGCTGGTTCTGCAGAACCCACGTGTTTACATCAAAATATTTCTTCTCTACAATTTGAAGATCAGGCAAGCTGACAAGCCATTCAGATTTGTGCTGGGTCTGAGGGAGCGAGGTTTCTTGGAAACCAGCTGAAAAGCGGAACAATGTCATTTGGGGCATTCTAAGAAAACTGTCTGAGTGTTTTGTTCCTCTGAGAAGGCCATCTTTTCTTCTTTAGCTTTTCATTACAGTTTGAAATGTTAAATATTTTCAGAGGGAAATGTACTTTTCTAGGCAAATTGTTGCAGCAGACTGTCGTCATGTATTGCAGGAGTTATGTATATGTTATTTTAAATGGAGTCTGAGGACAGCACATGCCAATTTCTGAATAGTTTGTATAAAACTTCAGCACTAGCTTACAGTATATCTGAAAAGATCAACTTGACACGATGCCTTTAAGAACAAATACTAAAAATTACTTCCTTTTAATTTATTTTTTTTAGTACAGCTTTGATTAGTTGCAAGAACTACCTATTTAGTTTGGATTCTGTCTTTAATTTGAATAGAAGATTCTCCTTTCACTGACCAACCTGGACTTATTTTGCTAATAATTTTAAACTCTGACCAGGTTTGGTTTGTTTAAGGGTGAAGTGAAACTCTAAGAAGTAAAGCCAAGGATGAAACTATTTACAAGATCAACACATGAAGTCATTAGAAGAGCCCTCGATAAGAGTGGTCCAGCGTGTCCCATGCTCACAGCTGAGTATTGGAGGTGCCACAGTTAGTAAGGAAGTGGGCAGGCATTTCTTACCTGTTGGTTTTGGAGCCATAGTGGTCAGAGAAAAATTGTGTGTTTGTTTTTTCCTGTATGAGAAAGAAAGAGAATGTACTTCCTTCTTCTTAATGTTTTAACACGCTCCTAAAACCTGTTTTTAGTCAATGCTGGTCAAGTCTTCATGTGGCACTCCAATTCCATAGTTTGTGTAGAGCTAGCTATAGAGAAACAGGAGTTCTTGTTTCACCTGAGTCTTGTAGTGGATCCTAAATTTCCCTATGATAAATAAAGTCAGAGCACGAAGATGGTTCTAATTTCCATTTATATTGTTATATTTTACATGTTAGTGAGGTGACAAAATCTAACTGAGGGCAAAAATGAGGTTCCTTTCTTTCCATTTTGTGTGTGTGTGTGTATGTTTTGTAATTAGGTCAGAAATCAGTCTACACAGGAACTTGTTACTGGAGCAGTAGAGACAAAAATAAGGAAGATTTCTTCTCTCAAACCAAAGACTTGCTATGTCTTACCATTACAACGAAGCCTTTGAAAATCCAGCCTACCACTTCTCAGAAACACTGGAAGTTGATAGGAGGTGAGTCCATTTCGTTTGGCTGTTGTGACTTTGCCATGAGAAATCAAGTTATTTATGTGCAGGGCAAACTTTTTCTCCAGAGTTTTAGTTTGTGACATGCTTTTAATACCTCCTTTATGTTTGCTTTCTCAGACACAAGTTTTTGAAGCTGTCAAGAAGGTGTCAGTCAAGAGAAATTGCGTGCTTGGTTTTGACGTGTTATAAATGTTATCAGTTAAATTGATTTTAAGTTTTACAGCACAGATGATATGGATATTATTTAGTTCTTGTAATGTTTACAATGTGCTATAATCTTGAATGTCTTAACTTTTCAAGCAGTTATTTCTGTTTAGGTAGGCTCCATGTTAACTTCAAGTGGAGAAAGGCATTAGTCTTTCTAATTCATTTGATGACCAAGTCAGAATTTTTATGTTGAAGTTCCAAATATGAAATACCTCTTAGTATCTGACTTCCTCTTGTAATATAATCAAATTTGATGATACTAGGTAGCAATTTAATAAGCATATCAATTGAAAGGTTTTCTGGCACTCAGGGTTTTTCATTTTCTTATTCACACAGCAGGAATTCTCAAGGGAATCAGTTGTCTCACCAAAACCCCTACGATTCTTTATCATATAGTTATCAAGGAGAGCACAGAGGAAGAAGACAAAATTATCCTCCAGCCATACCAATGGCTTCTCTGAGACACAGTTCTGAATACAGTGAAAGTTTACCAATGGCTTCTCTGAGACACAATTCTGAATACAGTGAAAGTTTACCAATGGCTTCTCTGAGACACAGTTCTGAATACAGTGAAAGTTTACCAAGAGTTGAAGTCCTGAGCAGAAGTCCATCTGGAAGATTCCAGGGTATGTAATTTCTCTTATTAAGATGCTTAGAAACAAGTAACAGCTTGCTCTGTCCTGCAGGCAGTGCTGCCATTCTGGAAGGCTCAAGTCTCTGCATAAATTTGTGTTTGTTGGCAGTGGATTTTTTGCCTTTTTCCCAGGAGTTCAGATCTTAAATTAACAAGTAAGAGCACTGACTATTTTGTTAACAGATCAGTAAATGCTTACTTTTATATAATTAATTGAACAGTAGAATGTATATTTGAAAGAGAGAGAGAAGTGATAGGATATATTGCCATATCTATAGTAGAGCTGTATTTGATCAAAAGGTCTGATATTCTGGGTATGTTAATAATCCATAGCAGCATGCAACTTTCTGTATAATTCTGATTGCCTTCAATAGATAATCTTTCCTTTGAGCCCGAGCCAGAATTGGCATATAGCCCACGTTCTGCCTTCAGTCCTCTGGATGACCCTTATACTCACAGATTTTCCAGTGCATCAGAAGGTAAGATGCTCAGATTGTGCTCTATCAGAATACTGATGTCAGTCTCACTCTCCCTAAAATAATAAAAATTTAAAAGTCTGCTTCAAGTATGAAGATTTTCACATAATGAAAGGAGTCAGCTTACGTGAATTATATTTTACTATATAATTGTGGCTGAATTTTTCAGTATTTCTGAAAGTGATGATCTTTGTTTCTTGAGCAATAAAAGGTGTAATGCCTATGCCTTTTAACTGAAACTCCCAATAAGTTGGTCATCATCAAATAAACTTACACAGTTATTTGAAGAGTAGAGGAAATAAGAGGAGAATAGGATGCGTTTTTCAAGACTGTCTTTAGTTACTGAGTTTGTTACTATGTTGTCCAAGTGTAAATTATAGCAGTAACTAGAGATTTATGTTAATGAAAACAGAGTGGACTGAAATAATACAATCTGAGTTCTCTCTTAGACCAGCATAGCAGTTTATCAATCATTTTCTGGGAAGAATCTTCTCTTCCCATATCTTGTAATCTCTCTGTTACAGTTTGTAGGAGTAAATGTTAGTGAGCCTGCAGCATGTGCATCATTTAGCAGATGTGTCAGTTGGTTGGGACCTTCCAGACTGAAGGATTGTGCTCAACATGTGGGTGTAGCACTGAGTAGGTTGGCCATTATCTTACTGGGGAGTCAAGCAAAAATAAGGTTAAACTCCTCTGCTTCATTGCTGGAACGTGGATGGCTTTAAGGAAAATAGTTTGAATGGTTTGATGAAAGAAGCTTGATGTGTCTGAAACAATCCCTCCAAATCAGTGGAAGGATTTTGAAAGAAAGGAGCTGTCTTCTAAAAAGAAAAACTTGAAGAATCAATGTGTACATGTATGAATGGGTTAAATGAGACAGTTTTTCACAGTAGGAGAAGACTTGGTACCACTTTCCCAGCACGTGTCTGAGAAATTGCATGCAGTCATCAAACATCACCTGGGAAGAAGTTAGAGGGAGAATGTATGTTTGCATGTAGTTAGAGAGATAGAAGGGTATATTTTTAAATTCTTTTTATGAAAGTGAAATTTGAATGTCTTAAATCAATTTAACCTAGGAGTATCCAGGCTTACTAAATAGTGCTTCTTGTTCAGATAGCTTTGTTCGGAGACGCAACAGAAGGCCATCTGACATCATGACATTTTCAGCCCTGTCTCAAGCAACTCCAGAGTGCAGAGAAGGTAGGAGTTTAGAGAAGTGTTTTTATGTGAGGTAACGTCTTGCACAGTTATGCTGTGGTTGATACTGTTCTTGATTTATCATCAGAATTGCATGTAGTTTTTCTGTGGTTACAAGGGCAGCTTGTTTTTTTGTTAAGGTTAGTATTTCATCTTTTGTACTCCCTAGCACACTACAATATAAGTGAAGCAAAATGCAGTGTGATTTCTTGTTAAGAAGTTTAGCTTTCTTTTTTAACTTATTAGGATTTGCTTGACCAGCTGATGGTTTATTATTTTATTGTATGTCTTGAGTTAGCATCGAATTCCAACTATGTGGAAACAAGATGAATGACACGTAATATCTCTGTCTATTTTACATAGACCAGCATGAACTAAAATCACAGAATAAACCAGAAGCTTAGATTTCAAGTTGGTATGTAGTATTTTAGAAATGTGACTGTCAGTAATCAAGGGATAGAGCAGCTCTTCGGAGTTTGTCGATGTTTTGTCTTCCTTTACAGTACAGCTCTTTGTATTAGCATTCAACAGTAGACAAGGATACTTATTTGTTAATGTGCAGTACTGCTACTTCCATGTATTAGAGTACTGGTAAAAGTAAGGATATTCTAGACAGAATCATTAAGTCTTAGAATGTGGCATGCATTTGTAGCTGTGAAAATGGGAATGATTATATAAATTTTCAATTTTTTAATAACAATTATTATATTATCAACCCCAAATTTGGATTTATCATTATTTTTGTGCAGAAGAAAAACTAATTGAAAGTCTTACAAGCATGTCCAAGCGCGAAAGGGTTAAAGCGATCCAGAAAATGCCAGAAACCATGAAAAGAAAAAGAGAGATCAGGTAAAAATAGTTGATCTGTTTAGTTTTACAAGCAGTATAATTCTTGACATCTAGCTGTCAAGTATGCGTGTTTGCCAGCTGCTCAGCTTTGCTTTGTCCCTTTGAGTACAAAAAAACTGATAGTACTTTTTAATTAGCTTTTAAAAAGTTAACATCTTGCAAGGAGAAATAATTTAAAGATGGTTCAATGTCCTTTCTCTGAGTGAGAAGACTCTCATGTAACATAAAACACAATAGCAAGGCCGTGCCCTTCTGCATGCAAGTATGCCTTCTGACTGTTATTCAAGGGAAAGTTGAATGTTGGCTGTTAAAAACAGAGAAAAGACCACATGATTTCAGCCATCCTTTTGATCTTTGCGTACATTTATTTAATACACATGAATATATTTAGATGTTGTTCCTGGCAGTGACTTAGTAGAACAGTTGGAATGTGATGTCACACCTCAGCTTGTAACAGACAAAGACTATTTTAGCAGCTAACACAAGAAGAACCGGCAGAACCATCTCAAGTTGTATTGACTTGGTGATGAGCACATGTTTGCCAGCTTCTTTGGCTTCCTGTTCATGCTACAGCTCGTGCTATAACAATTGTCACTCCTTTGTCCTGCTTTCCCACAGGAATAAAGTTCTCAGAGAAATAACAAAGAAATCAGGGGGCCGTGGTACTCAGTGTGGCTGCTGTAAGCACTGTCTGCGCAGAGCAAAAGTGGTGAGTGTCAGGCATGTCAGTGGGGAACAGCTGGAGGGAGCTGTAGCTGCAGTGTTATCACCATCTCCAGAGGTATTGGGCATCTTGTGGTCTTACTTATTTCATTTCTTCACTGTTCATTGATAATGACTTGCATTAGATAGGAACAGTGCTTAAGTGTTTTACAATGCATTGAGAGGTGGAAATCTGTTCTTATCATCAAAATGGAGCTGTAAAAATGTGAGGGTGTATTATGTGGATTTGAGTCCTGTGTAAGGCTGCTCACTGAGGTTCACCTCTCATCCTTTGTTCTGTAGTCATTTCGGCGATTTAGAAATACCTTGTCAGAAAATTTACACCGACTGAATTTCTGGCACAAGACTCTGAAGATCATTGGTGGAGAGTTTGGAACAAGTGTTCTTTCTTACTTTATTTTCTTGAAATGGCTGCTGAATTTCAACATCTTCTCATTCCTCATAAACTTTGGTTTCATCACAATCCCTCAGATTGTTACAGCAGAACCAAATAACCTTTCATTCACGGGTCTGGAGCTGCTCACTGGAGCTGTAAGTATGTCACAGTGAATGTGTGTTACTTTTTTCTGCAACAGATCTATTTTAAAAACTCACGGCAGTGTAAAAACTAATTATTTCTTAAGAGATGGAGGTAAATTTTTACACGATTAGAAGAAATATTTCATACATACTTGAGGAAAAGAGGCTGTGTCAGAAGTTGACTCAGAGTGGAATGTATGAGTTCTGATGGATTTGTCTTAAAGCACATGGTTGCTATGTTCAGCAATATAGCAAGACTTTTTCTATGTAGAAAGCAGTGGAAGAGTGGAAGCCAGGCTTTCTGGAGACAACTACAATAGTCTTTAGGAGAATGTATTTCCCATGCTAGTTTTCCTTTAAAAATGCAATGTGGATTTCAATATGTGATCCTGTGAATTTTACGTATTTCTGAAGCTTTGTTCTTCTAGGGATGCAGATCTTGGTGTGGCAGCCTGTTGAGCTCAGTGTGGCTTGTAATTAGAAGGAGCTTTTCAGTTTACAGAGATCTTTCTACTTGGGGCATAAAATCTCAGGCTATTTGGAAAGAAAGACTGTGCTCTAAGCATAGACTTGCTTCTTTTCTTTCCATCTTTGACTGTTTAAGAATTGTGTCAGTTTAACTGATGTTAAAGGATTTCTCTGGTTAATAAACAAGATTCTGCTCTCCTTAATACTTAGTTGAGAAGAAATTTTTTTTTTTTAAATGATCCCTGCCTTTTCTTTCTAGGGTTGGTTTTAAAGTTGTGTATTCTGTAGTAGTAACACTGCTCAGTTTTGCAAAGAACAGTCACTATTGCAGGAGTTCCGCTGTCATGTTGTAACTCAGCATAGAATGTCACATGTTTCATTCCTGGTTCCTTCACAGCTGTTGCAATTTATCAGTACAGAACTTTGCTCCTGAGAAAGAAGTGATTATGCCTTTCCCTCTTAAGAATTTTTCAGAAGATACGAAGTCATGCAAATATTGATTGCTCACAATCATCCATATGATACAAATCTGTAATCATGTACTTCTAAAAGCTCCCACAGCTTTTTTGGGGGGGTATAAGACAAATAAAGGACTTGATATTTACAAATTTAATTACTCCTCTGATTTCACTGTACAACAGCTCTCACATGTGAATTAAGCCTTAGATGATGGTACTTCTAGCAAAAGTTCTGAATGATGTCCATATATTTCCAGGGTTATTTTCAACAAACAGTACTCTACTATGGCTTTTACACCAATGCTACAATCAGTCAAACGAAGAATGGTGCATCTTATAACATGCAGCTGGCCTATATTTTCACTGTTGGAATATATTTTGTCATCTGTTTGCTTATCTTGGTGTTCAGGTAAACTAGCTATATGTTCTTATTTCACTTATATTAGCAAAAAAAAAACAACAACAACCCTGTATGGTTGGCAGGCATGGTTGCATGAGTATGTTTCTGTAAGTTACTGTTTCTAGAAGAAACTCAGAAGCCAGTCTCGTGCATAAAAACTTCAATAGATGAATGAAGAACAAGTGCAGAATATTAAGGGTCATGCAGTGAATCCCAGTTCAAAACAACAAATCTCATTATCTCCCTTTTGTAACGTGTTGCTCATGGTATTAATGTGTCCTTCTGAAATTGATGAACTAAAGATTGTCAGAAGCATCTGGGTGAGGGAACTGTGAGAGTTGTCTCACATATTAAAGTGTTCTTATTTGGGATGCTCTGATGTAGATCTGCTAGCCCAGAGAAGGGAGAGAAAAACTAACAATCCCCACTCTTGTTCTGCTGTGCAAACTTGATGGATTTTTCCTGTTACACATCTCACAAATTCAATTGTCATTGCAGCATGGCAAAATCCTTCTGCAGAAACTTTATTAACCCTCAGATGTACTCTGGCAATGCAAGCAAACTTATCTGCGCGTGGGACTTCAACATAACTAATGAAAAAGCTGTGAAGTTGCAACAAAAGAATCTCAGCACACAGATAAAGGTAGAAAATACGGGAGATACAAAAAGGTGCAAAGGTACAGAATTAGCATGCTGGAGTCACTCTGCCAGAGCATGTGCACAAATAAGTTTCTGGCACTGACTTGAGCATGCTAGTCTTGTTTCTAATAAACTTAAGTCTTCCTGGCTGTTACGTTTAACTTGGTTTGAACTCTTGGTTTTGTCTTAACTACTCATTTTTCGTTTCACTTTAAGCTATGTGTAAATGCTTCTATGTATATATATTTATGTATTTTTTCCTATTAAATGAATCTCTGTGACTATTAAATACATGCTAAACAGAATATTGCTTCTGTTTTTCTTTTCTTTTTTTTTTCAATTTAACTTTTCTCAAAGAAGAGCAGACTTATATGAAATGTTAAATACAGTATAAGCTGTTAAGATAAACAACTTTTGGAATAGTAACACAAAGTTGTCTAGTAAATTTTCCCACTGTACCAATATTCTAGAGGAGAAAAAAATACATCAACCTCTTAAGCAGTTATCTGAAGCAGGTTTTGCTTTATGCTGTCACCCGAGGAATTCTTCATTAGGATTTGTTTCCTTGCAGGAAGACCTTGCTGAAGGAAATGAAGAAGCTCTAAATTTTTCTGTAACAGAGAGAATTGTTCGCATTCTTATCCATCTTGGGACATGGGCTGCTTCCCTGGGAACAGCAGTAGCTGCGTGTGCTGGTGTTTACTTCCTCTCCATTAATAATCTAGAGGTAAGTACTGATCTTGCAGCCCTTCATCCCAGCAGTTGCTTGCCTGAAATTGTGGCTGTCTTAGAGTGCAGCTGCTGTCATTAAAGAGCAAGAAGTCCTGCCTCTCCTTTGTCCTGCAGATGGTTTTAGAACGGGGCTCCCACCATGGTCCTGTGTAACTCATAGGAAGGGGAGAGTTACATGCTGAACAGACATGGAACTGTAAAACAGGATTACCTCTAATCTGAGAATATACAGGGATGTGTGCCAGGTGTCTTCCCTGTGGGCACAACTTGAGGCAGCATTTCAGCTAAGGTTCTAAGTTTAGGGTTGGTTTTTATTTGTATTTTTTTTCTTCTCTCAAAGCTCTTTATGAAAGGGTATAGAAATGAACTGGAAGGCCAAGCTGCCACGTTGGTGCTACCCATTATTACATCCCTCCTCAATGTGTTCATCCCATTTTTCTACTCATGGCTTGGAAACCTGGAGAAATTTCAGAATCCCAAAAGCAAGATATATGTCACTATTGCCAGGTATTTGTTGCTACCTCCACTTAGTGCTTTTTGCCTGAAGTTGGCTGACTCTTCTTTTTTACAGCAAGCTGTATCTAGGTGGTGTGGTGGGCAGTAGTGAGCTATGGAGCAGGTGAATTCATCTTCCCAAAGGCTTCTGTGCAGCCTTCCCTCAAAGTTCTGTTGGCCTACTTTCTAGAATGTTGCATCTCTGCATGAAGACTTGCCCTCATTTCCTTCCCACTTAGCAACATGGTGACCTTGGGCTTGGCTTTATAGCTCCTATTGATGGTGACTGGGCTGTGGGCCTCCTGGGGGAAGGAAAAGAAGTGGTAAGAGAAGTGAGGAGGTCTGGCTTCACTGCAGATGTGTGGAATTAACACTGTCTACCTGTGCTCCTCAGACCTTCCTGCTCTGTGGAGTGTGTGCCCACAGCCAATGGCCTATTGAGCAGAGGCCTGTGCCAAATTTGCCCCACCTTTCCTTGATTCTGCCAGGACAATAAAGTAATGCAGCACCTGAGCTCCAAAGATTGCTTCTGTTAGTCCTGGCACTGTGGCATGCTGTTGTTATAACAGAAAGTTAATGTATGTAAGTAACACGTGACCAGCAGTTGTCCTGCTGTTATTCTTCCCAGTGAAGTTGCATACCAGTTGCCAGTGCAGTTAATGCTATGTTTTCTTTGTAGAACTATAATCCTGAAAATATCCATTGTTGGAATACTGTGCTACTACTGGCTTAATGTTGTGGCTGCATCGGAGTCACAGGTACAGTTTCAAAAATATCTCTCTTTGACTTACAATACCTCATTGAGAACTACTTTGATGTCAGGTCTGTTCAAGCAAAGAGAAGTACATGTAGTTTCTTGGACAGCTGAATTTGCTACCCTAGTATTTCTTGAATTTTACCCTTGAATTTCTAGAGAAATGGGTAACTCATTTTCCTACATTCAATTTAGATCTCATCTGGCTTGCAGCATTGTTCACTGAGAGATCAGCCATTAGTTAGGATGCTAGCAAAGCTTTGGTTCACGGCACAAATTTTTGGATGCCCAAGCATTCAGGAATGTTAGATTTACATCGTTTTTCACTTCTAGATGTGCATATCTTGTTTTTGTTTTTTTTTTCCCACCCCTTAAAGTGCTGGGAAACACTGATTGGCCAAGATATCTATCGTCTTGTGTTGGTTGACTTCATATTTTGCTTGCTTGGCTCATTCTTTGGAGAATTTTTGCGAAGGTGAGTACATTTTTTTTTCTTTTCTAGTCTTGTTTTTCTTCATTAGCCAAATAGGTGTTTTGTTGTTGTTTTTGTGTCATTGTTTGGTTTTTTTTTCCCCTCTGATAACTGTGATAACAGTGCTGAATTTTTACCTGCGCTGCAAAGCTTTTTGGGATCTTAGCCACACATCTGTGGGAGATCATTACAATTGTTTGCCCTTCAAACGAGGTGAGGACAAGATTGGTTTACAAATGAGGACTTGGACTTTTGTGTTAAATTGACACAAAACAATGTTGAGAAGCCCTTGTAAAATTTCCCTGCACTGCTCTTGTCAGTGTACTTTAATCCTCTCGTGTTCTTGCTCTGTTGAGATAGAAAATTACCTTTAGCAAAAGGTCACAACTAATATGCAGTGTCAGCCATTATGAATGTCATCCACTAAGCCATGAAAAAGCAGCAGGGTTACAGCTGTAAAAGATTAAAAGCACAATTGCTTGTAATTACTTGTATGTCTTCAGAGTAGTTTGCAGCCAGCACAGCCCTGAAACGTTCATTGTTGATAATGTGGCTATCAGATGTACCAAGGCCTCTATTCAAGGCAAAATGGGATAGTTACCAAAATCTTTCCTATTCTTGTTACAAAAACAAAAAATAACAAAACCTGAAACTGAATCTTTGTAGCTCAGGAAAAAATGAAATGATAAAATGAGATTGCTGGCCCCTGAGAGAAGTCCTCTGGGTACTTGCTTATCTGTGTATATCTCAGCTGCCTGCAACACTGGTTACATTAAAGTAGAACATACTGTAGAATATATTGAGTACCAGTTTATGAGATTGATTTTTTTTGATTGAGGCTGAGAGCTTTCAGGGTTTGTGAACAAAAAAGAAGTTAAGGGTTTTTAATGAGGTAAATCATCACTTCATGTGTTTAATCACGTGCATAAGCATACTACCTCCTTTCTTCTTCCTCTTTTATTGACTTGCATAAAAAACACCGTCAATCTTATTTACCACTGCTGTGTCTTATGGGAATTTGCTTTTGCTAAGTTCTACTTCATTTTTGATGTGCTGTCTAATCAGCTGTGGCTGCTTTGACTGATGTGTGGTTAATGGAACCCTGAATAATCTGTCACTGATGATTACATTCAGGAGGTAATTTGTTGACATTTCTAAAATGAGTTTAATTATTTAGCAAATGCTATTTTTTTTATTTTTTAATTTTTATTTTTTCACCCAGAATTATTGGAACTACAGTCTGTGTAAGCCTGGGGGTGCCAGAATTTGATATTGGAAGAAGTGTTTTAGATTTGATCTATGCTCAGACTTTGACCTGGTAAGTGGTCAAAACCATAATTGGTATTTGGGAATGCCATGGAACATCCTGATTCAGATATTTATGGGTACTTTACATCATGAAAGAAAGAACAGGATAAATGCCTGGGGGAGATGATATATCAAGTACCTTTAGTAAGGATTGTGACCTGCCAGTTCTCTTTGACTGAGGTTACTACCTGCAGTATTATTGTAGTTTACCTTGTGGCCACCTGGTCTGAGAGAAAACGCAAAAGAAATCATAGAATGGCTTTGGTTGGAAGGGACCTCAAGGATCATCAAGTTCCAGCCCCCAGGTCGCAGGCAGGGTTGCCAACTGTTAGATGAAACACTAGTGTTAATGAACTGTGGAAATAGACCTTTTTTTTCCTCTTATAAATTCTTTCTGTTAGGATCGGTATTCTCTTCTCACCTCTGCTGCCTGGTATCCAGATGATATCGTTTTCTATAGTATTTTATGTGAAAAAGGTAAGAAGCTTTACATATTTGCTTCATAAAATGCCATGGAAATTACTCTGTTTGAAATCTACGCAGGATTGATTAAGTTGAGTGCTGGGACTGCCTGGAGGCTGAGGAGTTTTGTGCTTGGGGAACTGGTTGGTTGGTTGGTTTTTTTTTTGCTGTTTTGTCTAATGAGTTTTTGTTTGTCGTTCATTTGCTTAAAGAAAGAAAGGAGCACAATTAAAGCCTAGGAAACTAACAGCAAACAGTGCATCTGTCAGTACAGACACTCAGCCTGTTGCTATGATTCTGGATTCCTACTCTCACCAGCAACCTGCCTCCTCCGCTCGGGGCTTGTGGGTCTAAGTGGGGTGATTCTGCTTCATGTCAGGGTGGAGGCTCTCAGAGTTCTTTGTCTCATAGTGTGACTACGTAAGACATTGTTTATGAGGTGTCTGAACAGTCTGTAGTGTTAAATATAGAAGAACAAAGCTAATTAGAAGCACGGATTCAAATTTCACCAAGCTGTGGGAAGTTTCATGTGTGCTTCAAAAGCAAACTCTATCAGAGTTCTGTAAAAACCATCAGAACCTCGTATCATCTCTTAGCGATTGGAAGACTATATTCTTGAAGTTTTCTAAAACTACAGCTTATCTGTCAAGCTCTTATAAAAGAAGTTGATGAAAACTCTTGATAGATGCTCTTCCAGCAATTGCCTCCAGCAGTTTCAGCAGGATATGCAGTTAAAGTGGTAAGTAATGCTATTCCAAGAGTGTATGTACCTTCATCTCTTAAAAGGTCAGTCTGATGAGGAATTGCCAACCTCCTCGCAAAGCCTGGAGAGCTGCTCAAATGACAACGTTCTTCATGTTCCTTCTGTTTTTCCCTTCCCTCGTTGGAGTCGTGTCTGTCATTGCAGTCACTGTCTGGAGGTACGGAAGAGCGCTGACGTTCATTTCCACTACGTTGTGTTGTGTGACCTGATACCAGGCAGAGAAAATCTGTACTAACTGCTAGTGGCAGGTTTCAGATGTTCATAGTGTTCTGTGTTCTGCAAACAGGCTCAGTAAGTTTGCAAGAATGTGGTTAATGCAGTAACTTGTCCCATAATTAAAGTGGGAGGTCAGACAAGATTGCTTTCAAGTTTTGGTATTCTATGTTAATGTCACAGAAAACTCTTTGATTTGGCCTTTCCTGCTCCTCAGAAGTTTCTGTGACCTTGCCTGCTCCTGGGCTTAAATGCTATGGGCCATACCAGGTCTGCAGTGCAGAATACCTGGAAGAAAACAGAGCAGGTCAACTTCTGAGCTTCTGGATTATTTGCAGATTTCAGATGGTTTTCTTGTTTGTTTTTTAAAGAGTGTGCAGAGCTCTGCAATGAGGCATCTGGGTTGCTAGCAGTGTTTTAAAGCTGCTTTGTTTATGCGTTGTTTATGTGTGTTACTCTTGTCACAGTAATGATGGAAACTCAGATGCAGCTCTTTTTCTTAGCAATTCTCAGCCACGTGACTTCATGTGTAGCCACCTGTCTTACTAAATAAAAACAGATGAGGTGATGTACTTCAGAAAACATATTTCCAGGGGCCAGGTGACAATTTTGTTCTGTCTGGATTGGTCCAATTTCAAAGCAATCAACATTTCTCTATTTCCATCTGCCCCAAAATGTTAATTTTTGTTAAGAACTGCCTCATTTCACCACAGCCTGTTGTTGCTGAAAGTTTACAGTGATTTGTGTCCTGGAAGGCAAGGTGTGGTGGTAGTTCCATTATGCAGCTGTGCTGCAACTTTGAAAATACAGATTTTCAGACTGCAGTATTCTGCTGCAGTGATTTGTTGCATACAGTGCACGTGGCTTAGTAGGGATCCGTTGCAGCATCTCTTATCTCTGACTGCAGTAGTCTCAGAGGTGTACTGAGGTGGAATTTTAATGTCCTGGAGCTGACCCCAAAAAAGTCAGCAATTATAGATGATGGCATTCTGTGAGGGTCCCAAAGAAATGGAGGGCAGTAGCAAGGCAGAGAACAACATTGCATTGAATTAAATCCCTTGTTAGTATATGAAACATTAAATAGCTGCTTTCTCATGCTTTCAGGTTGAAACCTTCAAAAGAATGTGGTCCTTTCCGAGGTCTGCCTTCTATATACACAGCAATTTCTGAGTGGGTAAAAATACTGGAAAACTACATTGATTCCAGATGGGTAGCATGGGTCTACTACAACTTAATTACAAGTGAACTTTTCTTCTTCATCCTCTCCACCCTTATCCTGTAAGTACCTGCTGATGAAAAGGACGTGAAGTGGAAAAACCTGGTTAGGCCATAGCCATTCTCTGTAACAACTGCAAAGTGCATTTTAGAATATCAGAAATAATTAATATAAGGGAAATTAATGTATTTGAAGTATGTAAAGAAGTTATAAAACCTATTCCTTCTATGTTATGATGCCAAAGCTCTCTTTGTTTCATGCTAACTGAAGGATGTACTGCTTTTTAATTTAATATTTTTAGTTTAGTTTAGTGAGTTGGCTTCCAGGTCTTATTACCACTGCCATTCTGAGCTTTAGGAACATCAGTGAATGGGAACGTACTGCATATGGTTGGCAGGATAAATTGCTTTACTTATTTATTTAAAGAGATATAAATCAGTAGGAAAAGATCTGTCATTCACAAGGAGTAGTAGTACGTGTCAGATCTATACTAGAACCTTGGGCAACATTAAAAAAAAAAAAAAAAAGTGGAGGTTTGGTGGGTGGCTGCTTTGTCTTTGACCATTTTTCTTCTGTGGAGTCACTTGTGGAATGATGATACCTTGCAAAAATACCTGAGTTAATGTGTGGACACTGGTGGAAGGGCATGGTGGTGCACAAATGGCATGTCAAAGTGAGCATGCAATGTGGGGAAATGCTCAAAAGTCAGCTGTGGTCTATTTCAGCCAATCTCAGGTAAATTCCTGTACTGCCCATTGGCTAAAGTTACTTCTATAGGTACAAATGGTATGTGCATCTTTAAGGTGCTGGCAGAGTTTGAAGTTGTAGCTGTGCTGCTGGATTATTTTGTTGTGCACACCTAAGAGCCCAAACCTGTTCTAACTAAACAAGCTGCCAGTCATCCTAGAGCAAATAAAATTGGCTTGGAAGCAGAAATTGTTCAGTGTTGTGACTTAAGGTCTGAGTAAATGACACAAAGTTGGATAAGAACACTGTGCTCTTCTTCGTTGTCTGAAATGTTTCTTGTATTGTTGACCTGCTTTAATTGTGCCTCTCATCTTGAATAAGATCCCATAAATCTTTGGGTCTTTTCCAAGATAATGTCTTAAGCAATTTCACGTGTTTGGCATTCCAGATGTAATTGTGTATATGTATGCAGATATTTATGTTTGTGTGTATACCTGTATATTTGGTGGATGAAATGAAGATAAATGTCTGTTTAAGCAATGACTGGGAGGAACACATTGGTATGAGTGTTCATCTTTTGGACTTTTTTTTATTTAGAGTTATTACTTACCTTTACTGGCAAATAATAAGAGGAAGAAGAACCATGGCCAAGCTCTTATGTGAGCAAATTGTTAATGTAAGTTTGACTTTCAGCTTTATTTTGTTTAAAATTTTGGTTTTCTTGTTGATTGTCTCACTCTGCTGTTGTGCAGCTGTAATCTGCTTTTCCTGCAGCAATGCAGAGGAAAGTGGAAGCCCTCCTGTATGTCAGCTGTGGGGAAACTACTCACAAATAGTGTCATTGCAAAGGAATTTTATGTTCAAACTGTGCTGCTGCAGCTTCTTTTGTAGATCAGTTACTCGTAGACCTTGAACCTTGAATTATTAGTCCATTCCAGCTAATGATCAAGTGTGTTTTATGTGCAGGAAGGAAAAGATAAAATGTTTTTACTTGAGAAACTACGGATACTACAGAGAACAAAAAACATGCTTGCACTGAGAAGACAAGACCAGCAGGTCAGTCTGGTAGCTCAGATACCACTGTTTCAGTGATGTGCTCATAACAATTGTGTGGGATTCCTCTAGACTTGTGAAGATGCTGCCATTTTGGCTATGTCTGTATTTAAAACTTAAAGTGCTTGCTTCCTAGCTAGCCCCAGAAAACAAAAGGGTACTTGGAAATTTGCTCACGCAGAATTTAACCTTGGAGCACATATGGAAAGGTCTTTGCCCTCATTAGAAGATATTTATGATTATGAGGCTGCAGGAAAATACTTGTAGCCTCATGTGTAGTGATGGTCAGTAAAGAGTTTGGTCACACTTGCACATTGCCTAGAGTAAGAAGAATGCTGCCTTCCTCCTCTGACTCCAGCTTTCCTTTGGGCTTTATGTTCTGTGCCCTTTCCACCCATTTTTTCAGCTGAATTAAACCGGGTGCCCTGACTTAACTCCACACAGCATCGTTTGACACCTAATATTTTTAATCTGAAATCACTTTGTCCAGTCAGTGCTGCTAGCTGAACCATCAAATGAGTGTTAAAATGTGCACACATAGGTGCTCTGTAGTGTTTAATTTAGGCTGAGTGAAAACTCTTTCACCTACATAGCTGAGAAGCAGAAGGGTTTGTTGAACCCACAGGAGTATCTGTCCCATGGAGAACAGCTTGCCAGTGCTATTTGTCTGCAGTTGCTGCTCTGCAGTGCATTTTTAGAGCTTCAAAATAAGGCAGGACCGCTTTTATTTTCTTCACCCACTCAGGTTAGTACAGTGCTGTCTGCAGAGCACTGAGGTTGCATCTCTGTATCACTGTGAGATGGGATTCTGGACTACACAAAGGAAAAAGCCTTGGCACTCTGTTGGCAACATATCAGATTGCCTTTTGCTTATTAGAACTCTCCCTAAAGGAAGGGTAACAGATGTGGATGCTGACCATAAAGCCACGGTTGGAAGCCATCGTGTATTACTGCTAATGTCAAATATTCTGTCTTTCAGAGAAGTTCTTTATCTCGCTCATCCACGCCACCTGCCCAGCAAGAACCAAACTACCCAGAAAGGACATTTGACAGAAATCAAAATGCATCCTACAATGAGGTGAGAGTCAGAAATAGCAGTCTCTGCTTGATGTTCATTGTCTATATCATGCCCTAGGCTCTACATAGGGACATTTGTTGGACAAAGAGGACATCCCTTATGTGTAGAAATGATTCTAATTTGAACTGAAAGAAAATATAATTGGAGTAGCTTGTAGTTGGAATTGTAGCTGGAATATTTGTGCTCATAGTCCTGCTTGAGATGTAGAGGTAGTGTGGCTTTCTTATGGGTAAAGTATAATTTTAAATACAAGATAACAGGCATGTGAGAACAACGCTGACTTACATCTACCTGTGAATTTTGTTTCCAGTATCCTTATTCTGCTGGGATCTCGAGGGGGGCTGGCTTCCCATCTGGTAAGCACAGAGAAAGTGATGTTCGTAAGCTCAGCTTACAAATGTTTGATTTAGTATAGACAAGATGCAACAGACTGAGGTAACAGACACTTTAGCATCTTGTAGAAAAAGAAAACAAAAAGACTGAGTTTCTGGGGGTAAAATTCTTCATAGAACATGCTTATTGGTGGCTTGTTGTGATGGTAGCGTTGACTTCTGAAGAGCGATCACAAACTTCTGTACACAACAGCTGAACTTCTTTGGGTAAATGAGACATTTTGTCTTATGGGAACATAGGAAAGAATATTAGATCATTAAGGGAGTTCTTCATGTTTCAGAAGTGGTTGTTAACAGTGTGGATTTCCTGGTACATTGTGTGGTGAGAGTAAAACAGCACTGAAAACTTGCACAGTAGCTTCATGTTTATACAAACATGTTCCTTTAAGTAGATGAGATGTTTAAATAGTGCGGGGCTCTCTAGTAGAGGGTGGTTATTGTACCTACATCAGCACACTTTAATTTACTTCTCTTGTGAAAAACAGATTGGGAAACATCGCAGCCAAGCAGCAGCTCAGGGATGTCTGAGGCAGTGGCACTCGCTCTGCGTGCGAGGCAAGCAGCTCAGTGGGAAGATTTAAATGACAACATCGATTTTCGACCATGAGCAGGCAGCAATGGATGCTGAGTAACCCATGGATGTTCTGCAGAAGGCAATACTGATTCACACGACTGAAAGAACCACTGGTTTTTTTTGTTTTTTTTATCCCCTCTCGTGGAAGAGAAAAAAGAGGTTGCAAAATGCGAGCTGAGCCAACTGAGCATTGGTCAAATACAGAGAAAATAAAATGAAAGCACAGTTGTTTTTAATGACTGTGATGTTTTAATGGATGCAAACTGACTTGTGTGAATGATTATGTTACTCCTATTGTAGTTGCCCTTCTCTGAGACATTTATGTAGGCTTTGTTTAACACCAGCTTGATGAACTCTTAGAAAAAAAGAAAAAAAAAAAGATTGCTTATCAAAATTCTCATCTGTGTAAAACCACCCCTTAGAAACAAAAAGGTTGTGACAACTTGTCCAGTTTGGAATAACACAACAAGGACTCTTCTCAAGTTTACTCTCACTTCTTTTTATTCATAGCCACAACTTTGCTATGATAATAAGCTTTAGATTTAAAAAAAAAAAAAGTATTGTTTTTTTAGCCTGTCTTTTACTAGTGCATGGTTTATTTATTTATTCCTCCCTAGCTGCTTTGGGCAGAAGTGCCTACGAAAAAGGTCAATCTGCTCCTTAAAGTTACAGTTTGTGTTAAGGACAACAGAAAACAGGTCACCAAAGATACAGAAAAGGACAAAACATACACTCAAGACCAGAGATGGAATTTTATTGTTTGTGCATGCATAGCTGTGGAGTCTTGCTGCTTGCACTATTCACAGCAAAGACAGTAACTCCTCTGTGCCAGCAACCCAAGTAGCAAAAAGGAGACCTTTAGAGAAAGGATCCCTTGCTGTGAAGGCAGCTCTTCTGAGCAGAGGCTGGAGAGTGACTGTAGAGCACAGCAGTAAACATAAAGATTGGCACTCAGGGCTGGCCACAAACTAGATGGAGGTGTGACAAATGTACAGATCATACAGCATGTAAAGCAGAAGACTGAGATTGTTGGTTTTTGCACTACATAGTGGATGAGTGATGTGATAGGAAAAATACATCAGGGAATTCAGCATGCCCCCTGTATAGCAGAAATGGTAAGTCACAGCCTGAACCAGTGATTGAGCACCTGGTGGGAAGGCAGGGCCAAGCCATGGGAGCTCAGGTGTGTGCAATGCACGAGTGACTGGAAGGGGTGGAGTTGTGACCTCATTTAAGGATTGGCAGTGGAGGCAAGGATATCTCACTGGCAATTCCTGCTACCTGAAGCCTTCCAAAGGTAAGCAGTTTCTTACCTTTGTTTCTGTGTCCATGGCTGCTGCATTGAACATATCCTCACTTGCTGCAGCCTAGGACTTTGCTACTATGCTGTCATTGCATTATAGGATTACATGCCCTTATTCCCATGTTTCTTTGTGCTTATGTGTAGTCCAAGATAAAAAGAAAAAAGCCACCCCAGCTTGCAGAAGCCAATTGTAGAAGCTTGCAATTGGCTAATTACCCTTGCATTTCTCTGTGAGAATAGAGATTTGTTTGAAAAAAAACAAAAACAAAAAATAAAAACCCCAAAACACTGTAATAGTGTTGTCACTGTCCATGTGGCAGCACCTGGAGCAGCTCTATTCCCAGCTGGGGTTGGTGTATGAAGCTATTTCCAGAATGTATTTGATCTTCTCATCATTGTGGCAGATCGCAAGTGCCTCTGCTGCTATCATCCAGGAGAGAGCATGTGCCTTCATCTGAGAACATCTCACAGAATTTGAAACAAACAAACAAGTGTTGTTATAACCAGACTGGAAAGCTATGAATGACACATGCCAGGCAGGTTGCACGTTTGAGTGCTGTCGCACTACATGAAGAAGATGCAGTTGATCTACCACTAGTTTAGAAGTCTGAACTTCATTGGGACAATTGTACAGTTCTTTCCACTTACAACTGATTATTTTATTTAAGTATCTTTTGCCTCTTTAAGTTGATTTTGAATATCAGCTAGCTCTGATATTTAATTCTAATTGAGGAGCACTATCAAGAACATTTATATACAAAGCAGCATACTGAACTGCACCAGTGATCCATGCAATCTGCTGTTCTGTTGCTGCTAAGTGCAGGTTTCCTATAGCACAACACAGTGCTCAGAGTATTGTGTGGTATGTCAGCCCAAACAAGGAAACAGTGACTGCAACAACTGAGTAGCACAAGGAATTGCCCTACCAAAACACGATTGCACTTTCTACAAGATGCAGCACAGCCATCTCTCCATGAAGGAGGAGGGAAATATACCTGCCCTCTATTTTGGCACCATATTTCGCTACTGTTCTCAGAACAGTAGTGTAGATGCTTTTAAGGTACCATAAATAATCTCAAATTATTACAGTTATAGAACAAACTTTCAAGTACTAGAATCAAGGATGATGACTGTTCAGTACATCATCAAAAATGGCTGATATGACTTTATAACCAGGACTAAACAAACAAAGGAAGAGTCAGTTTGCTTTTTGTTGGTAAATCACACCTGAGTAAGACAGCTTCTGTTAGTTGGTGAGTCCCTAGAAGGCCTAGTAATGAGGATCACAGTCTTCCACCAAGCTGTCTGTGATGTAGCTGGATTCAAGGATGGTTTCATAGTATGTTTTTTCTGCAAATGTGTTCACTGTCCAGGCAACCACTTGAATTCCTTTTGAGGACCAGTGCCTCACGTAATCTCTGTAAGGAACAAACACATGGTATTTAAGGCAGACAGTACTGAGGCTAAAATTGAGTTTCAGTCTTAACTTTGGTAGCCCATCAGGAATGACAGCATGTTATCTTCTGCAAAATGTCATTTTTTGTGTGTTTTGTTCTTGTAAAAAGTAGAGGCTTAAAGAATAAAATAGCATGTAGTAAATTACTATCTATACAATCTTACACAATACTAGAGAGAAGATAATGATTAACACGTACTGTTTTAACTCCACCCTTGTATACTGATAGAATGATATTGCCTCCTGGTACATCAGTGAGCTTTGGCACTTACTGAGAAATAAAATTTTTCTGGATGAGGAAAGCTGAAACTCCACATAATCGCCACAAGAAGCTGTGTAGGCTCCAATCTAGAATGACATCCAGCATCATATACAAATAATGTTTCCAGAAGGAACTGAAGCGAGGTGTCCCATCTCCAAAGTGACTCAGCTGCCAAGGTCTGTATGTCAGTGCTGTTACCACGTTTCTGTCAGCTTGTCTCATCTGGAAGGTCCAAGGAGAAAAGATGAATGCACACAAAGCCTGCATTAAACTGGGAGCAGTTAGATACTAACTGCTAGCTTGAATGTGCAGCTGTATCAGAATCCTTTGCCCCTTTTCCCCCCAGGTCCTTTTGTAACTTAGAAAGCTATATATGATATTGTTTTTTTCTTAGATCTGTACAGAGTAAGCAACTGCTCTTACATAAAAAAACATAACAGTGATGCTGGAACAGAACATTCAGGAAACTGAATAAAATACATGTAAATGGCCTTAACAACAACAATTAGAAAGCTGTGGTAAGAAAAGTTTGTATTTACATCAAAAGAAGATATTTAACTGATATCTTGCACACAGACACCTAATTGGTTACTGGTGCACTCATTTCTACATAATGTTGACAACAGAGAGAATTACTGTAGGTTCAGAATACGTGCATCTAAGGAGCACAGTGTGATCTAATCAGATCATGCAGTAGACTTAGGATTTACACTTCATTTGTTTTTAATGTTTTTGCAATTTCAGCAACCCAAAAGTACTTTGGAAGCTGTGTATCTTTACTGAAATTCCCAGACAGAATTTAAAAGTCACAGAAACTTTGAGGAAACATCACCTTATAAACAACATCTGGCATGAAAGAACAGACTATGCTGCTGTTATACAAACGAGGAAATTCCAGGTAGAGTTGTTTTAGGGCATCAACTGCCTGCCAATTAGAGATACACACAGATGTTATATTTACAAACACACATAATATTTACTTTATGCTGCAAAGTCATTTCATTTCTTTAAAAACACTTTCCCGTTTTGTGTAGCAAGTCTGAAATGGAGAGGAAGGGAGAAAAAAAGGTTTTATAGCATTATCACACAAATGCCAGTATGGTTTTTGCAACAGAAGTCCTTATGTTGGAGCAGGTCCAGAGGAGGGCCACGAAGATTATCAAAGGGCTGGAGCACCTTCTGTGAAGAAAGGTTGCAGGAGCTGGGTTTGTTTAGCTTGGAGAAGACAAGGCTCCAGGGAGCCCTCACTGCAGCCTTCTGGTACTCGAAGGGAGCTTACAAGCAGGAGGGGGGCAACTTTTTACACGGTCTGATAGCAACAGGACAAAGGGGAATGGCTTTAAACTAAAAGAGAGGAGATCTAGGTGAGATGTTAGGAAGAATTTTTTTTATTCAGAGGGTGGTGAGGCGCTGGAACAGGTTGCCCAGAGAGGCTGTGGTTGCCCCATCTTGGAGGTGTTCAGGGCCTGGTTGGATAAGGTCCTGGGCAGCCTGATGTGGCTGGCAACCCAGCCCATAGAAGGGGGTGGAACTATGTGATCTTCTAAGGTCTCCTCCAACCTAAGCCATTTTATCATTCTATGATTATGATTCTGTTTAAGAATGCTACTCACTGCTCTCCTGTTTGAAATACCCTTAAATAGATTATAGAAAAAAATGTGAAGAAGGCTTAGTAAGGCTTAGTTCAAAGGGAAAAAATAATTTATTTCCACATTTTACTAACTTGCATAAAATGTTTATGACTGCTCACCTGTATCTCCCTTCAGTAATACAAACTAGAGATGATTGGGATCCCTAGCTGGAACTGAAGATCAGATACTGGGTTCCCTCAGCACAGGCAGGGAATTTGCTTTGCTTTATTGTGGTGATGTTGAACTCAACAGCCATGAGTCAGTCGAATTTTAAATTGCCATTTCCCAGAACAAAGGAATGGGATGAGGGAACACATTGTCTTTATTTCTGACAGCCTAGCTTTGGGTGATGCAATCAGCAGACCCATTTTCACTCATGTTAGAGAAGGCACTGTACCAACAAAAAAAGGCTGAAAACCCAAAAAAGGGGTTATAGTACAATAAGTGGTACCTGATTTGCATGGCCTTTGACATCAAAGTAGATTGTAAGATTGTGCTGCAAAGACTCCACTACAGCTTCTCTCAGAGTTGGGACCTTTTCATTCTGGAATTTGCTCCTGTAGAAACAGAGAACTCACTGAAATGCAGTCAGGATGCACACATACATCCCCAAGTACACAGAACTGTTTCCTAGGGATTCCTAAACACAGTCAAGAGAGACACCAGCACTAGGGGTTAAGCACCACTAGCAGTGGCAGCAGCAGCTGATGCTGTGTAATGCTGCACAGCTGCAAGGATCTTTCTTCTTCCCTCAGAATCCCACAGCTACACAGCTCTATCCTTCCAAATTCAAGGTCTAACTTGATGCTTACTTACTGACCCCACTGAAATACTTGTCTCAGTCTTTCACCTCCTCTCCTTTGCATTCAATCCCAGATGCTGACCACCTATCCTCCCACTTCATCCCGCTTCGATGGCATTCCTTAGCACTGAGACAGAAATGCAGATCCTGACAGAATAAGCAAGACAAAGTGAGTATCCAGAAGCAGCTTCACACAACAATATTATTCCTGATTGGGTGACAGCAGCTGCAAAAGTTCTCAGGTGATTACCTTCCCATAACAGCTTGGGAAGATGCTACTTGGACCACAAAGGAGTCTACATTACATTTATTTACCACAGCCTGTGTTTTGCAGATGGATTAAGCTTCCTAATTGCATCAAAAGTCAGGTCACGCAATCTTCCAGACCCATCAGTTGTCCTTTCTACTGTTTCATCATGCATTAGGATGGGAACGCCGTCCGCAGTAAATTCAAGATCCAGTTCAACACCCGTTGCTCCATTTTCAGCTGCCTTGAAAGAAAAAAAAAAAATCACAAACATAACAGAAAGTGCATCTTTACAGAATTAATGTAGATGCTGCTGTCACTTATCTGTATTCTGGCAAAAATTAATAAACGACTAATGTTCTTTTCTGTACGCTTGGTGCTAAAGACAAACGCAGGTTTACAGATCAGTGGAATCTGACCTGACACCCCCGGACTTTTCCTCCTTCCAGCACCGCCCCGAGGCTGCAGCACCGCACGCTGTGCTGTGACCGCCGTGCAGGACGCACTCGGTCTGGCTGAGTTTTACCCCACGGGCGTCAGCTCAGCGATCGGCCCGTCCGGATCTCCCTGCGGGGCTCCGTACCCCCGGCAGACCAACAATTCGTCCCAGCCCGGTGCCACCCACAACCTGAGGGCGCTCTCCGTGCAGGAGCGCAGCCTACGCACAGGCTTCCCCTGCCGCAGAAGCACGGGGCAGGAGAAGGCTGCCCTTCGTGAGCGCACGCCGGCCGGGCCGACGCCCCGCTCTGCAGGGCCGCTCCACGACCTTCCCCGCGCCGAGGTCAGGCCGGCAGCCCGGCAATTCCGCCTCCCGACTTCGGCCCCGGCCCTGCGCGGCCCCGGCGCTCGGCGGCACGGCGGGGTTGACCTGTCGGACGGCCGCCAAAGTGTTCTCGGGAGCGTCGTGCGCGCCGCCGCGGTGCGCGATGCGGGCGGGAGCGCCGTGCGGCCGCAGGACGCGCCGCGCGCTGTGCGGCGAGGCGGGCTCCAGGCTGAAGACGTGCAGCAGCAGGAAGGGGCCCGCGGTCAGCAGGGCCGCCAGCGCCGGGCTGCGGCTCAGCGCCAGCAGGGCGCCCAGCAGCGCCGTCAGAGCGCCCAGCAGCGCGTCCCCGCCGCACAACATGGCGGCGCCGCCACGGCCGCGCCGGGCCCGCGGGCGCTCTCCTCGGAGCGAGGGCGCTGGCGGCGGCGCCGGCCCACGAGCGCTCGGCGGCCAATCGCGGCCCGCCGCTCGCCCGCCTTCGGCCAACCGGCGCGCGGCGGCCGTCGCGCCGACCAATCGCCGCACGGCGCCGGACCGCGAGGGGGCGACCCCGACCGGGGGTCCCGCGAGGAGCGGCGGCGGCCGAGGGAAACGCGGTGGGATGGCGGCACGGAGGTCGGGGACGGGCAGAGCCCACGGCTTTAGGACGGAAGGGGCGCGGGAGCTGCGCGTGGCGCGAGGGCAGCTCTGACCCGGCCGCTCGTCGCCTCAGTCCCTCACGCACTCGGGCGCAGCCGCGAGCGCTTCCCGCCTCAAGCGCGAGGTAACGCGCCTGCAGCCGGCGTCGGGTCGGCGTCCGGCAGCGCCGCGCCGCCCCAGCGCCGCCGAGCTGCCGTACGTCTGTCCGCCACGGCGGCTGTGTGACAGCCCGCAGGCAGGCAGCGCGGGCACGGCGAGACGCGCCTCCGCCGCTCCGAACGCCACGCGCCGCCCCGCGCCCCTCCGCGCACGGCGCAGCCGCGTCCCTCAGCCGCTCCGCCCGCCGCGGTGCACGCCGGGGGCCGTAGTCGTTCCGTAGTGCCGTGGTTCCGGGGCTGGGCGGTTGCCGGGCTGCGCGCCCCACGCCGGTACCGGGCGCTGCTCCCCAGCTGGGGCCGGGCGCGGGGCGGCACGAGCCGGGCTGCGGGGAGCGGGGCCGGGCCTGCGGGCTGCCCGGCTCGGGGCCGTTCCGTCCCTTGGGGCCGTTCCGTCCCTCGGGCTCCTAGCGACGCCGAGCCGCGGTCTGTTGGTTTGTTCTGTCGGTGGCGGGTTGGCCTGTGTTCCTACGCGGGTGCGGGGAGGCGGGATCGCGGGGACGAGGCGCAGGGCGCTGCAGCCCTGCCGGCGCTGAGGCGGCTCTCGGTTCGCTCAGCGCTCCGCCGTGCTGACGGCGTGTCTGTGGCCGAGGCTTTGTGCTCTCGGTCTGTGCGGAATTCGTGAGAAAGCTGGCTTTGCGCTGTTGCTGATGGTAGGAAAGAGGCTCGATTAATTGGGCTGTCTGATGTGGGATTTGTTTCCCGTATAACAGCGATTCAGAACTGAAGGTGGCACTGGTTGTGGTGTTCTTCTTTCGTTGTCTCGGAAGTACAGTAGGATTTGTTTATTATCCGTGCTGTTTAGCTGCATGAAAATGGAGGACTACGAAACGTTCTGTAAGAAGCATCTGTCCAGAATCCAAGAGGCAACAAAAGGAGAAAACTCACCCACTGTGTTGGACAGAAATGTCTCCCTCATTCAATTCCATGGAGTTCCTGTGCTCTCCCCTCTGGTAAGGCGTTTTTTTCTTCCCTGCCGTGTTAACTGTGCTGTTGTTGGTTTGATATCTGTGTGCACTGACTGTCCTGAAGGTACAGCTCCATTTGAGCTGTATTTTTGCTTACTGCATTCTGAGCATCCCTAGCTTTAATTTTACAAGCTTAAGGAGTAAATTTTTATTTTTTCTTTTTGTCTTGCAATGCCTCTTTGCTTTCCTTTCTTGATGTTTACTGTCTTTATAAGGAAAGTGAAAATACTTGCAGTGTTAAATTGGTGGATGTTACTGCTGTGCTTGGCTTTGTGTAATACCACATAGACACCCAAGCATTGAATAATATGTGAGATTGTCTAAAAGTGAATAATATGATAGTGGGAATAGGAAACACTGAGGTTGTTAAAAGACTTTTAATTAAAACTTTTTTGCATGTAATTGCAGTTTCTAGAACTGTGTTTCACAAGCTCATCAGTTATATTAAGTTGTTCCGTGCTTAATCCGAATAGAACCAAGCAGAAAGCTGTGGCTAGTTTGTATCATAATGCAGCTGACTTCCTTGCTTCGGTGATGGGAAGTATGAGCGGAGAGTTGGACAGCAGCCTCCAATGTGAGGATGTATGTTGGAGGCTGAACGCTGGATTGTAATATTTTTCATCTACAAGTGCGTGGATCTTTTCAGGTTTTGTAGAAGAAATGTCTGATCTGAGTGGAAGCTACTTGACTTTGGAGAACCATTTTTTGTAGATGAAGTTTTGTAGATTTAGTTTTGAATTTTATCCTAACTGCATATTCTCAGATTGCAATTTGGAAGATTTTCTGATTCAGATTTTAACAGGCTTCTTTTACAAGGCAAGTGCAACCTTCATAGACCTTATCAGGCTGCGTGCAAGTGGGAAGATTGGTCACAGTGCTCTGCAGGATGCCACATCCTCACATCTCAAAGAGGGCTGGGAAAGGCCTGTTCTGCAGTCCTGTATCATTTGAATGTGGAATGTACATTGTGGAATGTAATGTTTGTACAAACTTTTATAACAATCATTTGAATTAATAATTGTTAGCATATGTACCAGAAAAGCATTTTGTGCATCTTTAGTTAAAAAAAAAAAAAAGTATTTGGTTAGAAACAATCTATCGATTAAAGTGTGCCCAAGTTTCAACATAGGTGGGTACATAGATATATATATTGAAAATTGGCATTTAGTGGTATAAACTTTGTCTGTTACACTCTGTTCTGCAGCTGAGCTTTGAAAAGAGAAAGGAAATACAGCAGTATCGACAGAAAGCGCTGGATCTGCAGACTTGGAGACAGAACTCCCACAAAAGAGCCTTACTGAATCGTGTGCAGGAGATTCTAGAAAACATTCAGGTAGGATTTGGACTAACTTCATAGCTTTAAAGGAAACGTCTCCTTGTGTGTGTTTTAAGAAAGGGCTGGGGTTTAGGTATTCACTAATATAAACCTGAAATTAATAGCAGTTAACTTTCAAGAACTAGCATTCAGTTAAGGTTAAGGTAGCATTCTTTTAAGTACAGGTAAGACTTGCAGTAATCTGGAAGTCAGAGATTTCATCCAAACTGTGTGATATTTTTCAATTTTTACTTGCAGAACAGGAAAGTATCTGGTATGAGTGATGTGAACACGTGGGATGCTGAGAATACCTGCCCCAGTTCAGACTCCAAAGGTTTAACTGATCTCGCACCTCTGTCAGATGCCAACTTGCCGTGTTCTCCTGAAAGGCGTCGTCCTGTGCAGCTCGAAAAAAGCCAAGAGCTTTTGCCATCAGACTCTATGCAGCAAGTGACGTCAAATGCAACAGAAGTAGGTAAACCAGCAGAAGAAAATGTTCCTTCAAAGGGAAGTGAGAATCACTTCTCAAGAGATGTACCCTGTCCAAGGGCTGCGTCTCCTGACAGTGTGCAGAGTAAACTTGTGTCCCCTGCTTTACAAAAGCAAGAGGGACAAGGAGTGCCATCGTCTGACAAGGAGGTCCAAGATCCATATGCAGTGAGTCTTCAGAACCTGATGAAAAAGTCTAGGGAGTACATAGAGAAAGAGCAAAGCAGGCGTAGCTCAAAAAGCAGTTCAAAGAAGAGTATGAACGAAAGCCATTCAGATAAAGAAAATGATGCAGTTAAAACATCAGATTCTGTGAAAGAGAGAGCAAAGCTTACAGGCAGAAGTTCCACTGCTCTGCCACTTGATAAACCCTGTCTTAATAAATCAAATACTCACATTCAAGGTGCCTCTACTCATACAAGTACATCAACTTTATCCAGTTTTTCTAAAGTGGATATACCTATGAGAGTTGGAACACCCCCATTGGTGGATTCAGATTCAGATGAAGAATTTAAGAATACTTCAGCCATTGACCATGACAGTAGCATTGTCAGGAGCCTCACAGGGTCGTACAGCAAACTGCCGAGCCCAGAGCCAAGCATGAGTCCAAAAATGCACCGAAGGCGCCCAAGGCCTCTGTCAATGGGACACATAGTTATAAACAACCCCGTGAATGCTTACGAATTAAGTCCCAAAGGCAAGGGTAGAGCAATGGATTTAATTATGCAAGATATTGCTGATAAAAATAATGTGTCTGAGTCAGTGCCAAAGTTCATGATGGACTTTAGTATGCTTTGCCCTAGCAGAGTTCCTGGTGTCATCAGGAGTTCTTCAGGTCCTTCTGATGGGTTGCTGGTTGGCAAACCAAACAGACATTCCTTTGGGCACTCAGAAGGCAAAGGGACGTTGTCTGCTGCAGGGGAGGGACAGGTAGTGATGGACAACAGAGGACTATATAAAGTAGAGACTGGTACTGTAGGTCCAAAGCTGAATGAGCCGTTTTCCATCAATCAGTCCACAGTAACACAGAAACTCCTAGCTGTGAAAGAAACCAAAGCGTCCAGTTTGCAAGAAAATACCAAATCTCCAGTAGAACTCAATAAATCTTATGATGTAGAAAGCCCATCCCCGCTACTAATGCAGAGCAAGAGTGTGCGCCAGCAGATGGACACTCCAAGTGTTCCCCCAGCAAATGAACAGTTTCTAGAAAACAGTTATGAAAAGGTAAAACGTAGACTTGATTTGGACACTGACAACTGCCAGAAAGATAACAACCCCTGTGCTGTAACAGTTGGGATGGAAGAAGAGAAACAATGGTTGCAAGAGCAGAAATATCCTGTGACATCGGTTTACGTTGCCAAGAATGCAGCCCCTGATTCAAGTATGGCAAAAGGTAAAAGATTTCCTGTGTTTATTTTTTTTTAGCTTTTCAGTTTAGATTAATTTCTTAATATTGTATTATAATCAAGTCTATTATTATTAGTGCTATACTGTTAATATTATAATTAATTGTAAAATTATAAATAAAATATTATAATCATTGGTGATTCTAAGTGTGTATATATCAAAAGTGTTATTTTGTCAATTATCTTTCTTTTTTCAGTAATCTCATTGTTTCTCTAATTTTTAATTAATGACCAGCTCTGAATTCCAGCCTGCTACCTGAGCTGTGTTACGGCTGCAGAACAGACTAATTGCTTGTTTAGAATTCACAGATGGAGAGAAGTCTTACAGCTCTCTGTAACAAATACTTCATTAAATAGTTTATGAAGAAGCATCAGATGAGAAGTTTCTCAGAATTTTGTGGATTCTGTATTTATTCTCAGGGATATAATTTTAGGCAAAAAACCCATGTTCTCATTTGAATGTAGAAGTTTGAACTTAGTTTTTCTAAGAATATAATTTCTTATTCTATTAGATTTAGGTAAGACTACTAAAATGAAAGATGCTTTGTGTAAATTAAAAGAAAATACCTTTTAACAGCAAGGTTGCAAATCATTATGTAGGTGTTTTCTTTCAGTTCAAGACTGAGCTGTACATTTGTATGTGTCTATCAAGTCAAGCCAAAGCGGCACAAATAATTTTATTTTCCTCAACAAGTGCAGGTATTCTGTTCCCAGATCCAGATGTTTCACATCCTTATTTTAATACAGGCTCTGTTGGTGTTACTGCTGTGCCATCCACATGCTTGTCCCACAAAGAGCAACGTGCAAATATTCTGAAGGACTGTTGTAACTGATAAGCTTCTTTGCAATGCACAATGGCAACTCAATATAAAAAATGTCCTTTTTATTGAAGATGGAAATTACTCTTTTGAAGCGTGTATATCTGTGACAAAAGATCACATATAAAATATTTAATGGTTGATTCTTTGTAATGCATGTTTCTTCTCAGAAGAGATTTTAAAGACTAAAATGCTGGCCTTTGAAGAAATGAGGAAGAGACTCGAAGAACAGCATGCACAACAACTGTCAATTCTGATAGCAGAACAAGAGCGAGAGCAGGAGAAATTGCAGAAGGTAAAGCAGACAGAGGAAAAAGTCTGAGCTGAAGTCCCGTGTGTTGAAGTTTGTCAGGACCCAGCTGGTTTTGAAATGCACATTTTGTTGCTTAGAAAACAAGTTTTACAATTGATCTTTTCTTTCGTAGGAACTGGAGGAACAGGAGAGAAAAGGAAAGAAAATCGCTACAACAGAAATAGAAATTTCCAAAGTGAATATTAACAGTAGGATGGAGTTGGAGTGGAGAAAAAGTGAAAGTGGCTTAGTGGAAAGTGTGCAGTCTCAGCTGGAGACGATCCATAACGCAAACTCTACAAGCATTGGTAAAAACTGACTGCTAAAACTAAACTAAGGGTAGAAACAGATCGAATGTTGTGGTATATTTTGCTCTGCAGTATCGACTGTACCAGCTGCCCTGCTGTTCTGATAAAGGCAGTGCTGCTGTGCTAGGCCACCTCTCACGTGTTCCATAAAATTATGAAAGTGTGTCTTGTTTCTTTTTCTCCCATTGGCTTAGCTAATTTTGCTTTGAAATGAATTAAATATTGAGATTGCTTCTTTCCTGTAATTGACTTCATACAAACAACATTGCTCCCTCTGAGCGGAGTTCTCCCTTGCTTGTTTTAACCTCTGTTTCTCATCAAACACAAATGGAAAATTGGTATTTAGCAGGTGAAGAGCAGAGGAACTTTGAGAGTAAGCGTGCTAAACATGATTTTGATTATTTATGATTCATCTTTAGGATCTGTGTTAGCAGCATTAAACACTTCAAAACCACTTTCATTGAGATACTTTATGGATGAGATTTTCTATACAACTTTAATATTAAATAAGTGATTTTTTCATGCTGTAGGTGGATTTTTTTTTTCTTCCAATATATAAATACTATCATCTAAAATGTGAGTAAAAACTGGAAGTCTCTACATTTCTGATTGTCAAGATGACTTCCTGACTGCAGCTTAAGTTAATGTTTATGTATGTGCTTGATACTTTATTTCTTATTTTTGGCTTTTGTTATTTTTACTATTTTTTATTTTTGTTCTTAAACAAGCATAACGATTGTGTATGTACTTGCACACATAGCTATTACTTTGTGGAGAAAAGTCTGTATGTTAAACTGTGCATTGTGCTGTGTGTGCAGGTTTTGCTCATGCTTCATCACCTAACACCTTTACTTCAACAAGTGAAACTTCGTTCTTTCTCTGGGGACCATCAGGCAGTGGAGTTATAAAAACCTCAGTATCTAGGCCAAGTAACAGGATCAAAACCAGGTGGGCCCAGGTAAGGAAAAATAAGATACTGCTTAAAAGGACCTTCAGTTTTTGTAAGATTCTGGTAATTTCCTAGTAGCTGTGCAGTAGGAAATGTCACAGACAAGTTCCATGTCCCTTCCTGTATCAACTTAGATTACGTGGCAGAACTGTATGGTGTATTTTTCTTTTGTAAAATGCAAAATACGTTTTAACTTTTATCAACAGTTGTTTCTTACTTCAAAACTTGAATCATATGATTTAAGAAATATCAGAAATTTAATTAAAGATATTTAAGAAAAAAATTATTCTGCTTTGTTTATTTAGTGTTTAGAAAATGCTTATTTTCTTTTAAGATTTTCACTCCAGAGATACAAATGAAGTTTGATAAGATAACTGCTGTGGCAAAGGGGTTTCTTACACGTCGGCTCCTACAGACAGAGAAACTGAAACATCTCAAGCAGACTGTAAAAGTAAGATCAGCATTTTTACATTATGCACCTTCTACTCCTGTTTTGGTTTTTCTTTTTTCTTAATTTTTTTCTCTCCTATCATGAAATCATGTATTTTCTGCATTCAGAAGAATTTAGGCATGTCTGTCCCATGAACACGTTTGAGTGGTGCATTGCTTACTGTTATAAGGTTTAAGTCAAACAAAGGTGAGCAGCCCTATCCATACAGTTTATGATGATTCATTGGTTGAAAAGGGTCACGCTTGGTGCTTCATCTTATTTCTCCCTCATCCCCAGGATACTATGGAGTTCATAAGAAATTTTCAATCTGAAGCCCCATTAAAAAGAGGAAGTGTTTCAGCACAAGATGCATCCCTTCATGAAAGAGTAATGGCTCAGGTGAAAAAACTTAAACTTTTTTTTTTTTTGCTTTCCTAAGTATTCTGCCTTTGTAAAAAGAAGTTACTTGTTTGTGTGTACTAACATAAATTGATAAAACGTGCATGGGGGCTCTGTTTAAAGGAACAAATTGGAACTACATCTGTGATGAAAATATTCCATTTTTCTGCTGACATGTTAAGAGAGATTTCGAACCCATTTTATTCAGTGTTTAACTATTCCTTCCAGCTTCGAGCTGCTCTGTATGATATCCATGACATATTTTTCACAATGGAGGCATCAGAAAGAATGAACATTCTGCGTCACGATCGTGAAGTTCGTAAAGAGAAGATGCTCAGGCAAATGGTGGGTTATAGGCACGAGAGTGTAAACTGTTCTAAGATTTCAAGGAAGAAGAAGATCTTAACTTTAGCCTGAATATGATCTTTTTTAGGATAAAGTGAAGAGTCCAAGAGAGAGAGCAACACTTTCAACAGCTACGCAGAAATCTCTGGATAGGAAAAAGTACATGAAGTATGTGCAGATCTCCTTTTGTGGTGAGGGGAGGGGGCCATAGGGTGATGAGGAAGAGTAGGAGATACTGAAAATAAGTTTTTGTGGAAACAGCTTCTTTGCAAAATAATATATCTTTTAGGAAGTATTAATGAAAAAACCTTCTCAGGTGTGTGGTATGTTAGCACTTGTGGTAGTTCAGTTTAACTTCTGAGAGACTTCTTGTCTCTCTGAGCAAAATGTTTGGTTTGGGTTGTGTTTATGGTGTGCAGGATTTCAGTGTTGATCAAAACAGTCCCTGTGCACTCAGCTTATGGTAGATTTTTGTAGGTTATGTTAATGATCTTTTCAAAGTGCTTAGCAAGAGATGTAATTGGTAGAGTTCCTTGAGGGTGCTTTTGGGATGGTGGCAGGCATTATCTGTCTCCTGCAACACAGTTGAGTAAAAAGCAGTAATCTGTAGAACAGTTATGGCAGTATAACATGCAAATGCAGATTTTGTTGCTGTTTTTCTCGTACTGTTTCCATGTAAGACCTACTGATGATTTTGTAATTTAATTATATTTCAATACTGTTGTTTCTCTAGGGCTTCAGAAATGGGAATGCCAAGTAAGAAAATAGTCATAAAACAAAGAAGTCCTGAGAGCCGGTGAGTGAAGGTTACTTTATACATTATGATTCTTCTAAAGAATTGTCTTAGAATGTTAGATCCTTTGATCTGTGTTACTGGCTTGCTAAATTTATAACAGGAATGAAATCAGACTTGGTAAGGGCTGGGGATAAAGCTAGAAAAAAGTTATTTCTTTCAATGTCAGTTCAAAAATAATTTCTTTATGGCTTTAACTCTATGTTCAGGTTCCAGGTTTCTCTCAGATACACTATTACTATCTTTTAAGTTTCATTTTGATACTAGCACTTTTCTTAATAGATTCTTTATAATGTAAATATATATATTATGATTCTTTATAATGTAAAATGTTCACTTTAGAAAGCTGTCAGAAAATAAGTGTCTGTCTCTTGGAAAAATGTTATTGCTTCTAGTTTGTGCAGCTGTTAACTTAGATCACAGAAATGACAGTACGCAGTACTTGCTGTGAAGAGAGGGGCTGCTGCCTTACTGCTGAGTCCTTTTCCTGCTATCTGTACAAGTCAGATACCTGGCATCTCTTAAAAACATTTCTTATTCCATGATTACCTAATAGTTCTGAAGATGTGCCATCTAATTATACAGTTTAGTCTTCAATGACTTGTAAAAATGCTTCAACGCTTTTTTTTCCTGTATGTCTTTATCAATGACTATGAACCCAGGCCACTTTTGAGGGGAGCTTTTTATGGGTGCTTTTTTTTTTGGTTTCTTTGCTTTAAAGAACAAGTGAAAATAGTAATTTTATTCAGGAATTTTAATGCCTGGCATTTTTGTATACGTCATCTGTGTTATGTAGCCTTTTAGCCATTCTGAAAGTTGCTATTTGAAAGATGATGCATAATTTAGTATTCTTTCAAAGTTTTTTTTTTTTTTTTTTTAAGGAGGGAAAAAGTACTAACAGAAGTTGTGTTTTGACAGAGTACTTCAACCAAACCAAGGACAGAATGCCCCGGTTCATAGATTACTTTGCAGACAAGGGTAAGGACACAGCATGTTCCTAGCCTAAGGTTAAAAGTAAATGCAAAATGCAAGAACACATTAACACAATACTTACATTTAATGGTACAATGTTGTTCAAAGACAAAATGATTCTTACAGTATTTTGAGAGAGTGGTAAAGATTTATTGTACCTTATATTGCAAGAAAATTATTTAGTGTTACCATCTCCTTGTGTATTGTCTCCATTTACACTGTTTTGACATTTGTATTTGTAACGCTCATTCCATGAAGCTTTGCTTCTCCTTAATGAAACATTTGTATTTTCAAGTACAGGCTGTAATGCCACAGTGTTGGAAATGAATCCATCTCCTGAGCAGAAATTTTAAAATATGTACATGGGGAAATATTCTATTTACTGTATCTTCTTAAGTATTAATTTCAGGAGGAATTGTGCACATACTTAGGAGGATACTATATAGGACAGTGTGAAAGTGATTTTATGCCTAACAGTTTGTTAGTATCTTTGTATTGTTGGATACAATCTTTCAGTTTTGATGCAAGTGACTTATTAACTCTTTTATATTTAATTAGAACCCCTAAGACCTCAATGAAGGGGGTTGAGCAAAATAGAAAGAAGGCCTCAGAGAGCAGAGTGTCTAACAAGGCGGTTTCAGGTGTGTAGAAAATTGGTGCTTGGATCGTATAGTAAATAAGTTGCCAGTGTCAAGAAAAACTAAGTGGGAGATTTCTTGTTTTCTTTTTCTTCTGCACCTGCTTTGCTGTGTCTTAAGTCTAACCTGTCTCTTTGGACATGTGCTGATAACTTCACCATCCACTCTAAGATTTTATAAACATAGTGTATAGAATGTACTTTATAACTCACTTGCTTTCACTCACCAGATGCCCAACCATTAAAAAGTTTTGCCAGAAATACTCAGTGTAACTGTTTGGGAAACTAATAGTAGTCAAACTAGTGGGTTGGAATCATGTTGTCATCGTATTTCTGTACGTGTATAATTTCTCCTTTCAGTAGGCTTTGTTTTGAAGATAGGATAGTTTGAGAAGACTTACCAGTGGGCATTCCATAGCCATAGTCTTAAACTGACATTTATTCTGTAGCATCTTACAGAATGCGTGAGCCTTAATGAGACAAATTCAGAAATGGAATATTCCTCAGCTTGTATACAGAGATTACTGATAGGTTACTCTTTTTAATAAGTAAGTTTGGTAGTAGTGCCAAACCTCTATGTTTTAAACCTGCACATGAAGAGAATAAAACACAATGAAACAAGCAGTTATTCAGTTGCACTAAGTGACATTACTGAAAAATTAATGAAGATGGGAAATAATCTCTCCTGAAATATAAGTAAGAATTTTATGTAAGTAATATATGTGTAGCAAACAGAATTAACTGTAAGGCAGCTGTTATCTATAAGTTTGACAAAAACGATCAACTCTTCCAGTTGGAGTATTAAAGAAGTTGTAGGAGAGTAGTAGTGAGAGGATGGTGTCAGTGTCAAGTTTAGAGTTAATTTTTGGAAAAGGCATACAGATCTCATCTAATTGATGCTGAATCTATAATGATATATGGTGTTTTTTACGTTTCAATCTGACATCAGACATCCAGTTAAAACATTCTCTATCACTCTTTTGTGTTGGCCATATATATGTGTTGCTTGGCTAAGTCTCTGAGTTTCCCTTAGCTGTAATTATCCAAGTCACGAGAGTTGATAGCAGGTAATGGGAGGAATCTTTTGGAACACATCTCTAAATTTCTCATTACCTTTCTTATTTTGTTTGTTGGATAACTGGAAAGTTACTTAATGCCTTCTTTAGTGATCATCTTGGAACTTAAAATAGATCAATAATATGCTGTCTAGCTATGACTGTACAGCATAACCTCAGTTAGTGTTTGGACATCACATGTGTACTGTGTTATAATACTAGTACTTCCATGTGCTCTTTTATAAATAGATTAGACTGCTGTGTTAAGTGAGTAGGAATGCATTCTGAAATTACTAGACAGGGAATTGGCTTGGTGTGAAAGAAATCTGCATAACTTCGCATAATGAAAATACCTTCAGTTAAATACATCTATATGGAATGTGATTTTCCTTATTTATGAATAAAATTTGAATAGTGAAAGGCTTTGCAATATGTTGAATAGCTGTTTGTTTTTAAAACCTTTTGTTAGCAACTTTAAAAACCTGGTATTAGTCAAGAAATCTTTTCTAGAGAGGTTCTTGAAAGTCATCTGTAGTGAGGCAGCAATTTCTGTCTGAAACTATAGACACAGAAACTATAATTTTAAGTCAATCTATAAATAAAATGGAATGCTAAATAAATGTGTATTCTTCTCTCATTTTAGTAGAACTTGCACAAATCAGAAAATGTAGACTCACAGTAGTGGTTTGGCAATACAGAATCATAGAGCCATAGAATGGCTTGGGTTGGAAGGGACCTAAAAGATCATCTAGTTCCAGCTCACCTACAGGGACTTCTGTGCGTAACTATCCCAGTTTGCAATAATCCTAACCCATAGTATTTCTGTTTCATTTCTTGTCCTTACTTGTCCCTGACTCCCAGTTAAATTGTGCTTGTTAGAGAGGTAAGGGAACTGTGAGGTCACAACTTGAACTGTGATTGAGCACCTGGGGAAGGGCTGTGGCTGCCCGGGGAGCACAGGGGATTGTTTGCATCTGTGCTCCCCAGGTGATCTGAAAGGGTGAAGCCCCCCTCCTCCTGAGATGCCCCGCTCAGATAAGGGCTGGGCACTGGAAGGAGAGCTTCTCTTGGACTTGGGCTGCTTTCTGAGGAGCGCTTCTTGTCCAGAAATCCCCTTCACCAGCTGAGTGAGTTCAGATCTTCTTTTTGTATGTGGCTATTGGCCTACCCATGCATACTTTGCCTGGTATTGCCAAGAATGTGCCAGAAGCAGTTTCATGCCTTTGTGAGCAGAACAGAGGGGCAAGAAGGAAGAAGAAGGATTAGTAGTATACAGCTATTAGGGATGTCAGGTATTCAAACTAGACATGAGACATGCCCTCAGAAGGTATCCAGCTGCATTTGACTGCTGGTTTGATTTCTGTTGACAAAGGGCTTTGTAGTTCTGATGATACTCTCATTGATTACTGTTTTCTGGCAGGAAGGCTTTTATCTTAGGAACTGCAGTTGATTATTGAATTTATTTTTTGTGTTTTGTATCCCTTCAACCAGGTTCAGTTCTAAAGGAGAAACTTAATAAAACTGTAGTGTCATCTTTGTTGTTTGTTTTAACAGGACAAAGCAGCTCTGTCAGTAGCCTGTAAGTCGTGCTAAGCAGGGCATTTAAAGATGATTGAGATCAGCCTGCTGCTGCCACTGTGCTTCCCCACCTCGTTTGTTTCTGCCCAGTCTGAGTAAGTGTTCAGTAATAGTGGGGCATTAGGCACAGACTATTTGGGCAGTAGCAGTACTGAGCCAAGTGTGATCTTTCCTGTGTGCTTGTCCAGCCTGAGCAGAGAGCAGACAGCCTGTGTGAGAAATGTGTGCTGCCAGGTGCGTTGGTGTTTCACACAGTGCTTCTGAGGGCATCAAGTTTATGGTGTGTGAGTAGCAGGGAGATTACATGACTGAGAAGAGAGGTTGTTCGCCCTGGCACAGTAAAATTGTGGGTGATAATTGTGTCCAGAAAGACTGTAACTCTTCTCAGTAAAGCTGATTTCTTTTTCCTAGTCTAGATCCCCTATGTTGTCTGTTTTTCTCTGTATTTAAATAGATTAATTCTATGTACAGTAGTTTAATAAGTATGTACATTTTTCAGTAGTTAAATGAAGCTTATCTTAGAGCAGGATAAATTGATGTAAAATTAAACTCATGTGTAACTGTTATAGATAAAAAACAAACAAACAAAAAAAAACCAACTTAATTCCTATAAGATTTAGGTATCTGGTGGGTGGAGGGAGGAAACTGACTTGAAATATACCTATTTATTTCCTAATAGTAAAAATTGTACCCTTATTTTCTGTATGTGACATTTCTATATGACTTGGAGTGCACACAAGGAAAATTAAGGGTAGTGTTAAATCACTAATAAACCATCATACCTGTCATCCTGGTTCATTGTATGGGATCACAGGTGAGCTGAAGAATACAACACTGAAGAGTGTTGGACCACTGAGAATTCCTTTTTGTATAGTAGGAAGCAGTGTTCAGGTGTGAAGGGTTCCTGTGATGGTAAGGTCTCTTGGGCATTTCCAAAGTTGCTTTGCACTGTGCTGAACACAGCTCTTGGGCACCTGTAAGTGACCACTGCAAGTCTGGCAAAAAGGAACTGGAAATTCTAAAAAGCACCAGCACCTACTTTGTTATGTTCACTTAATTGCCTGAAAACTTTCTTTTCCATGGCTGTCTTTCATTTCCACTGCTCTGCACCATGTGATGTGATGTTCACTGCTTTGTATAAATGTTTGCTCTCATTGCTAGACACTCAGTAACTGCTTGAACCTAAGGAATGCTGAATTGTGTGACTTCTTAGCAGCCTGCAGTGCTAAGCCCTTATTACTGGAAGAAACTTATGCTATGCATAGTGTAATATGCCTTTCTAAAGATGTATGTTTGTTACATGTGGAGAGATTTTTATTTTATTTTCTCAAGTAGTTTTCTTTTCGTATAGCTTTTGCCTGATGATGTTATTTGTACTGCACTTCTTACTTTGGTTGTTTGTTAACATATGGAAACCTAGAGCTGTTCCTTTGAAAAGACAGTTCAGTTTTATTAAGATTTGAATATTCTCTGGCATATATTTCTAACTCTTTTTTTGTAGGTTGTTAAGGTCTTTTTAGGCTTATCTGTTAAGTTACTATGAAGTTGTTATCTGGTAATGTTACTATAGCTCTCAAAGGAGGATGCCTGATGCAATGTAATTTAAGGTGTGCAAAGTAATTTCGATCAACAATTCCTGTAATTTTCTACCAGAGAGGTTTTGGAAAGTGGAAACTATAAAGAAGGTGTGGTGAGTGCAAGATTTGATCCCTATCCTCTGTTTAAATCACGTAAGAGATCTGCAGGACGACAAGGCCACTGTTGTGGCAGCATATGTGCACCTTGGTTTGGCCACTCACTGTGTCCATTTCTCAGTTCTGGAGCCCTCTTTCTCAGTTTTAGCCAGGACTTCTTCCCATTTTTAGCTGCTTGTAGAAAGTTGAATCACATGATGGAGGAGGAAAGGAGTTATGTGTGAAGGGAAGGAACTTTGTATTTTGCCAATGCCTTACGCTTGCTTCCCTTTTACTTCTGTGCATTTTTATCCTGATGCTGAAGTTATTCAGACTGGCAGCTGCAATGCAGATGGAAGAACAGATGCAACAGAAGAGATCTGTGTGTGTGGATATCTGAGGAATAGAGTTTAGGCCAATGTCCCAAGAAATCAGAATGAAGATAATTAGAAATAACTGGAAGACAAACCTGTAATGCTAACTCCCTATGCTTTGCATTATTCTTGCTCTGTCTCAACTTCTCTTTGTTTATTCATAGGGGATGTGGAAAAGGAAAATTTGTCTTAAATGTTTGACTTTGTACTTTATTTTTAAATTGATATTTATATGTCATTTTTGGAATTACTTTAATCATATTGTCTTGGTAAAATTACAAACAGACTTATCTTAAACCTTCTGAATTACAGTTGTAGGTGTTTTAGAGTAGCAGAAAAACGACTGTTTTCTTCCTTGATAGGTTTTCTATAATATGTTGTTACTTGCAAGCTTGTAAGTAGTTTTAATAACCTGTTTTACTTAAGCATTTGTAAGGCATTTCAAATGTAACACAAGGAAAACTCCTTTTAAAAGCAGATACTAAATATATAATAATGCCTTAATGTTATATTATTAGCTGTTTCTGTTGGATAATCTTGTTGTTGCAAAAGTCAATATTATCAACTCTAAAAGGTACATTCTCCTTTTGTTTTCAGGAGCATATGCAGGAAGAACCCAAAGAAAGAAGCCAAATGTTGTGACAATTTAAGACGACAGCACTCACTAGGATGAACAGGCTGCCCTTTAACGATGGTATTCTCAGCACTCATCCATGTATTTCATCTCTTAAATGCGTAGTTATATTTTGAAATGATAAGCCTACTTTGTCTTTTCCAGATGATGACATTTTAATGCAATCATATTGAAGTAATAAAAAGCTGTTAAGCTCTAATCCAGTGTAAAAATTGCATGTTAAAAGTTGTGTATGCAGTAGTGTGCATATATAAGATTCATAATGTTATTCAAATAAGACAACAGAGCATCATTAAGTTAATTCGGGACATCATATGCTCTAACTTTGTATCTTCAACATGGTTTTTGTATTATTTAAGTTGGCAATTTCTCTGTATGGTTTTCCACCATAAGTCATGCACGTATAGTTTTAGTTTCTCACCATTATACTTAAAGCAGTTACATAAGAAAAAAAATCCCTTAAAACTGAACTCTTCAGTCTGAATTTGTCAGCAGCTGTTCTGAATGTATTTGTGTGAATGCTGTTACATCACTTCACATATTTATGGCCTAAATTGGTTGCAATTGTGCTGAGTTGGACAGACAAGGATCCAGACAGGTGTACTTCCATTCTCTATAGAAACTGCACATTTATACACGTGATAGATCAAACAACTGTGCTGGATGTCCTAGGATTTTTTTTTTCCTTGTTATCTGTGGAACACTGAAGGATGATGCACATATTTTGCCTTGATCATCATACTGATGGGTGTTATGCTTCAGCCTGAGCAGAGCATAAGTCTGGAAGTTTATTTATGTCTCTAAGGATACAACTTTCAGACAGGATAGGTTGTTAACATTAGAAGTAAATAGAGAGAAGCTTGGCTATTGCAGTCTGTGCAGTACTGTTTTTTTGTTTTCTGTTAGAGTAGTACTAGAAAACTGATCACCTGAAAGTGAAGTTATTGTTTTCTTCCCAGTGTCAATACAGTGCAACACAGTGGGGCCTGTGTAACATTTTCTCACTGGTATGAGGGGGAAAAAGTGATCAATAACTTAATTTGCAACCGCTATAAAAAAAGAACATTAACAGTAGGATGAAGAGAATATCTTTAGGGACAGTGGTGGATTAGCTGGCTTGTGGCAGTAGTTGTGACTTGCATCAGTAAGTCTGTCTTCCACAGCTGGTGACGGTGTTAAATGCTTCCTAACAGGTGATACTAAATTGTGTAGTTAGAAATCTGAGGCAAAAGGCTGCTGAAAGGCTTTGGAGGTAGATGCTGCTTAGGCTCTGCTGTGGCTCTAAGGTGCATTCCCTGCTGGTATAAATGCAAAAGCTTACACCAGTAAAATACCTGCTGCCCTCATATCAATTCAGTGATTTTTTTATTTTAAGAAAAAAATTGCAATCCAAAAAATGCCTGATGTGTTTCCTGCTTATTCAGCAGTCATCCAATGTCTGCTTTGGCTCCCGCTTTCCTGTGTTTGGATAATCCCAGGATGGGAGTGGAAAACATCTGAGGGAAAAGAATGGAGTGTGACCTGTGTCAAGGGTGGCACAAAAGCCTGCTGTGGCTGTGTCAGTGCTAAGGGTTGGTGTATTTTAAGGGTGTTTTATATACTGTATGTATTATTAGAGTAGGCAGCGTGTTGATATAAAAGTAGTGTTAGTAAATGTGAGTGCTTACCTCCAGGTTTCACATCTGAACCTCTTTTACTTCCAGCATGTTTCTGGTCTGTGTAACAAGGTGTTGTACTGCAAGTTGTTTGTTTGAACTTTCATGAGGCCTTTCTCTTGACAAGTGCCAGAATTTGGTTTTGTACTTAGTATGTTAATTTATACATATTTAATTTTATCTGACTTTATTTTGTGTGTGGTTGTAATATCATCATAAAAGCGTATTTATTTTTGTACTTTCCGTTTTCACCAGGCTTGCTTTTTACTACATACTACACAATAAACTTGCAATCTTTAAAAAGACCTCCGTTTTTCTAAATTGCTTCTCTGGGTTGAAAAATTCTGCCATTAAAATGAGGCTGTTCTTTGCAGCTCTGTATTTTTTTTTTTTTTTCCCTTGGTAAGCAAGAAAGTTGGTTTAGGACAGTTTGCTCCTGGCTTGATAAGCATCAAAATACCCAACATGATCTTATTCAGAGGAAGGAGTGGGTAAGGAGAAGCAGTGCCCAGGGGGTGGCACTGTTGGTTTGCAGCACGGCAGCTGTTGGGGCCGGGCTGGGGGTGCTGCACCGTTTCACAAAGATTTCTGTGGAGTGAATTCAAATTTTCTGCCAACGATGGAACTTCCATTTGGTGTCTGTCAGAGTTGCCAGTGGTAACTGTGTTGTTTTGGGAAGCAGCTGTCCTGTGTATTTGTGTGGATTTGTCAGTTCCCTGTTTTCTAGCACTACTATCCCATGTCATTAGAGGAATTCATTTTGTATATTGATGTGTTGTGAGAGATATGGGAATGTATGAGTCACTTGCTTGTAAAACTGTTAGCAGTGCTATCCAGGGCAGTTGTATATACTATATATTTACTGATTTATATAAAACTAGTCAAACTACCAAATAGTAGTAAGGAAAATTTGGTACTAGTGTCAGAATGGGCACTTCTGTGTTCAGGCTGGTAGCATTCCCAAGTCTTGAATACTTGGGGTGCTTGCCAAAACAATTTAGCTTTTAATGATAGCCTGACATAACTGCAGTTCTAAATTACCTTGTTGCTTATATTTAAAGGAGACTCCATTCAAAAATCCATCAGAGAGAGAAGTTCTGAGATAGTAAACCTGTTTTTCCAGGTATCGCCTGCAGTGCGTGTGGTAGCTTTAGTAGTAGGGGTAGATCCACTGTATCTTTTGGTGGTGTAATGAGAATTCCAGGAATAACCACTTCCAAAGAATTTATACCTTCATATGCAACTGTCATTCTGCCATTTCTGTTTAAAATAATGAGTTGGACTAGGAGCAGGGAAGTTGAGGCAGCCCGAGGAAACTTACTGACTTGCTGACCTATCTGGTGGGCGGAGGAAAAAAATCCCAAACCACAATCATAGATATGCTTCATATTCTAAGGGCTTTTTTAGGGAATAGCTGAAAGCTATGAGCTCCTAAGTTAATAATAAAAAAGTACTTGGCTCAAATGCAAATCCATTTCTTATTTATGCTCAGGACTTCTCTGGTTTTTACATTTGCACCAAAAGTGAAAAGTTTCCTCTAGAAATAAGTAAAGAACTCCGCTTGATGGCTTTCACCTCATCATACAAGTAGGTCTTCCTTTCTAGTGCTTGACATTCCCATTCTCTCTGAAACATGTGAGAAGGAAACCGCTGGAACTATAAAGATGGTACTGGGAAAATTGTGCTAATTTGAAGATAAGCATTTCCACTGGACAGCCAGGAAATTCTAAATTACTTCATTATCCTTTAGAATTTGTAGATGTCTACATTAGAGACAAATTAGTATTTGGTAATAACACAGCACACTATTGTCTCCAAACTGTAGTTCATGAGTTTAATGTAATTGGTCTAGGGACCCATATGAAACAGTCAGATTTACAGAAATTTCAATTACAAGCTTAATATCACAGAAGCACAGAATTGACATGGTTGGAAGGGACCTCAAGGATCATGAATCTCCAACCCCCCTGCCACACGCAGGGCCACCAACCATCCCACCTAATGCTAGACCAGGCTGCCCAGGGCCCCATCCAATCTGGCCTTGAACACCTCCAGGGACGGGGCATCCACAACCTCTCTGGGCAGCTGTTCCAGTACCTCACCACTCTCTCTGTAAAGAACTTCCCCTGACATCCAACCTAAATCTCCCTTCCCTCAGCTTAAAACCATTTCCCCTTGTCCTGCTGTCACTCACCCTTTCAAAGAGTTGATTCCCCTCCTGTTTGTAGGCTCCCTTTAGGTACTGGAAGGCCACAATGAGGTCACCCCACAGCCTTCTTTTCTCCAGGCTGAACAAGCCCAGCTCTTTCAGCCTGTCCTCATAGGGGAGGTGCTCCAGTCCCCTGATCATCTTTGTAAAGTGTCTGATAATAAAAGTGTCTGATGTTCAAGAAACCTTAATCATCAGCAGTAGTCTATTAATACTGATAAGGTGTGCTTCAGGTTTAAAGCATTTAGTGAATGAACACCTGTGTGTGTCATCAGAACACAGATTGGTTTATTGCTGCTTTGTAACTATTCTGTGTAATGAAGAGAAGCAGAAAGCAAACAAAGGGAAATTAATTTCAAGCCATCGGGAAGTTTTGTGTTACTCACAGAGTGAAATGATTTGAACAAGAATGCACTGAACAAAGAATGAAATTGTTAAAGCTTTCTTGCTATTGGAAGGTAATAGTCCAACTGGTTTTTGAACAAGCCTGGTGATGAATAGTTTTTTTTTACCTGCAGAATTTACATATAGCCTTAAATCTTGATTGTGATGAAATGGTTGCCCATATCAGCTATTTTAAGATCAGAGGCATTTCATTACAGTGGAATTCTGGCACTTAGCTTTATGCAGTTTCTGCTTTCTTTGCTCTGTCATTTTAAATTGAATTTCTTTTGATCTGTGTAAATAAATCAGAGAGAGCCCCGAGGCACCAGCACAGAAAGGGAGTATTTCTTCTGCTGTTAAATTTGAATATCACTGCTGTTTCTTCATGCTTTTAGCTTGCCACCACTGGCTGCAGAGCTCCTCAGCAAGGTCTGTTTGGTTCAGACATGAGACCTAATCCTTGTTCCCCCATCCTCATGTTTGCCCTTAGTTCTGTAGCCTGTCTGTGTTAAGCGATGTTTTCCAGCACTGGCAGCTGCCCTGCGAGAAGTGAGGGGAAAACTTAAACGGTTTAAACTGTAATTCAATTGTATTCAATGTATTATTCAATAAGATGTTTAAGGAGACGTTTTCCAGGGGCTGTAGCTGTTCTCAGTTGTCTGAATGGCTCAGTGCCTCTCTGGCCGTGCATTGCCTGCTGAGCTGCTGCCGAAAAATCATAATAATGATACTGACAAGGAAGTATTACTCCATAAACCAGCTCTGGGCAAATAACAGGCCTGGAAGTAGTGGTTATTTAGAAACTGATTTCTTAGTCACACGTTTATACCGAGAGAGGAAAAAAAAAAAAAAGCAATAGTGCTGTTACATAAACCCATCACTATTTGCAATGAATGTTTAAGGCAGGTAGAGAACAGGATACTGAACACCAGAAGGGGTTTTTTCACAGCAGTTCGTACAGCGTGGGTTAACTTCTTTAACTTCTCGTTCCCCGCAGCCTGGCTGGATCCCTGCTGCTCCTGCAGGGCAGGGGCTGCGCTCGCCGTGCTCAGAGCTTGCTGTGCCGCCGTGCAGGTGCTGCTATCCGCGCCTCCTCCGAGAGATGGGCGGGACGGGGGCACCGCGTTCGATTCGAGTCGAGTATTCCACCTGCACGCCTTCGGCACGTTTCTCCGCAGCCGCGACCCCGGGCCGCCGCCCGCCCGTACCGGAGCCGAGGTCCGGCAGCCGCAGTTCCCGCCCCCGGCTCCCGGCCCCGCCTCCCCCCGCCCAGGGCCGCCGCGGTTTCCCTTCCGGAGTCAGCGCCGCTCCCCCGCCCGCCGGGTTCGCTTCCGGCTCCGCGCGGGGCCGTTCCTGGCGCCGCCGCCGAGGGGAGCGCGGGGCCCATGGAGCCGCGGCTGTGAGGCGCCCCGGCCCGGGCCCGCCGCGGGAGCCGGGCGGCGGCCGGAGGAGATGGACAAACTGACCGTCATCTCAGGATGCCTCTTCCTGGCCGCGGACATCTTCGCCATCGCCAGCCTGGCCAACCCCGACTGGATCAACACCGGCGAGTCCGCGGGTGAGGCGGCGGGGCTGCGGCGGGGCGGGGGCCGCGGGCGCCGCTGCGGCGGCGGGGCTGCGGGGCGGGGCGGCGGCGGCCCTGGGCTGGCGGCTCCGAGGGCTTCCAGCCCGGAACCCGGCTCTCCTTCTTTTAAAAAAGAACGGGGCGCTTTGCGTGCCGCGCTGACGCTGCCGGTAGGAGCGGCTGGTCGCCGCCTGTTGCCGAGGGCGGGAGGGGCGCGGGGCGGGCCGGTGCTGCGGGTCTCCCGGGCGGGATGCGCTCCGAGCGTCCGCGGTACGGATGAGCGACGGGGCGCCGGGCTGCAGGCTGCTGTCCTGTGTGCCGGCAGGGTGTTCCGAAACTTCTGCTGCTGCCTTGCCTGGTGCTCGGCTTCGTAAGAGGACTGAGCTGTTCCAGGTGAAGTCTCTGCGTCCTTCGCTCTGGTGGAGCTTTGGAAGCCTCGGCAGACAGAGGCTGATGGCAGGGCGTTCCTCTGACCCGCTGTCTTTATCCGTATGGTTTGGCCGCATTGGTTCTGTCAGTCCAGCCTGGAACCTGGCTGCTCGAGTCACTTCACCGAGCTCAGCTCTCAGCACTGCCCTCAGGACGTCCCGTCATCCCTGTCTGTTGTGGTGATCTTCCTGCCCGCGGCCCTGAGAGCAGTTGGTCCTCTCCTCTTACATCCCCCCAGCAGTGTGCTGCAGTAAGGAGCCCTTCTGTAGGCACTGGCAGTGACATAACAATCCTTGTGGTAAACGTGTAGATGTGTCTGTCCGAAGCCCTTCCCCATGTCTGTAGGTCCAACCCCGTGTGTCAGGTGTTGGCTTCTCTCTGCCTGTCCAGCAATGAGATAATAAAATCTATCTTGAAAAAGTTGCTCATGGGGAACTAAGTGCAGACCATTAATATCTGTTAAAGAAAAATGCTTAATGTCTATTTATAATACAAAAACAGCTCCTTGATGTAATGTGCCTAGAAATCATGGATTCTCAGTTACTTGATGGGTGATTGCTTGAGAATCACCTGCCGTCCCTATCTTTTAGAGTTTTTAGGATTGCAAACAGGTTTTACCTGCAATTAGGCTGGCAAACGTGAAATCTGTGTGGATTTTCTGCAGCACTTTTCAAATTGTGTTTTGACAGACCAGTGACTTATTTTATTGCCATCTTCTGAAGCCGAACAAGTTGTTGGCTTTTAGAAATCACAAAGGAGAGGTGGCTGTCATACCATGGCTCCCTTAATGGCTGTTTGGTAGATTTTTATCAATGTGGGATTTGAATTACTCTGTTCTAAGATTTCTGGCTAGAAGCAATGTAAATATGCATTTCCAGTGCTTAGAGCTGCTGAAAGGAACCTTTTGCCCGAACTCAAAGGAAGTGCAAGGATGCCCATTCACTCAAGGACTTCCTGTAGTAAGCACTGTGGTACTGAATGATGAGGTGGCTGTTTCTGAGTGCCATTCAGTAGCCAGAGATGCTGTGGAGAAGTATAGCATAGGAGGACACTGCTGTGAGGATGCTGCCCTGACTGTGTCCCAGCCCCAGCTGCTAGTGAGATGCAGGAATCCCTCAGCACACGGACTCGAGCCCTCCCAGCTTGGGTGCTTGCAGCTACACAGTAGGTCTTCTAAAGTGTCCTGTTCTCAACTGGTGAAACAAACTGTTTATTTGCATAACCTCTTTGTCCTTTGGTTCATCTGCTGTGGGAGTAATTCTAGGTGCTGCTTTACAAGTCAGCCTGGTATCAAGGAGGAATGTGAAAGATCGTGTTTCCTTGCTTGGCTGCTGCCCTCAGTCCTGAAGGCGGCACAGAGCAGCCCAGCCTCAGTGCTGCAGCTGCTTGGGGACTGCATAGAGCAGAGCTCTCAGCAGAGCTCTCAGCAGATGTGGGGACACAGCATTGCAGCAGCTCCATCACAATCCTCTGCAGCCATTGAGACTGGAAACCTGGGCTTGGGTTCCAGGAGAAAGATCCATTCTGGGGTAAATGCAAAGAAATACATACGTCATACTCCATTGGTGCTGGTGATTTTCTGCTAAATGGGATATCAAAGCAATTTGGATGCTTTAATGTTGTTGTTGTTGGTTTTTTTTTTTTTTCCCCCTGAAAAATGTAGATTGCTTTAAATGTTTTATTTAAAGGAGCTTATATTCTCAGGAGAACAGTATGGGGGAAGGGCTGATGTGTCTCCCAAGTTCTACTCTTGCAGGCAGCTTTATAGTCAGTTGAAAACTGTTGGCTGTAAAAATTCCTCTCTAGCACTGTAATTATGAGGGAATGAGCACCACAGAGGGCACAGAAGGTTTCAGATTCAGGCCAGAGAGGAAATACACCTCCATGGAAGTGGATCCAAGTCTTTGTTTGGTGCTCTTCCTCTACGTATTTTTGCAAGAATCATTCCTTATTTTAGTTTCAGGTATTTTATACATCTTTGAGCTTATAAAGGAAACTTGAAAATTAAATAGATTTTTCTCTCATGCAGCTCTCAGTGAGGTTTAGTTATACCTCTTGTACTACAGTGGTAAACACCCATCTGGGAACCTCAGTATTCCTGTATTGACATCCTTTTATTCTTAAACTGGTATTCTGTGTGAGAAATAAGGGCAGAGTTGGCTTTAACATAAGTCAGTGCCTAAAATCCCACTCATTTCACTAGTAATGAATTTTGTGCCTGTATCTGTACGCTTCTGTAATGAACAGGTTATTCCAGCAGCAGTGCTCAGTCCTTCTGTGGACAAAAGACACAACCAGCACCCACAGTTGAAATGAGACGTGGTACGTGTTAGGGGGGTTGGTGATTTGGAATGCTTTTAGGGTGGGTCGAATAATTCAGCAGGAGTTTAAATCAAATAATCCCTCCCTTCAGCAAGCCATGCTATCAGCTTGTTTTTTGTGCCTTCATTATCCCTTTCTATGGAGCACTGGTGATTCCAACTTATAGCACAAAGCAGTGATTAAGTAAAACTGAATGTCAGAATTTAAGTGTGGTGAATTACATGTAAAGCAAGTGTTTGTTGCATCCTCTTATATTGATACATGCATCACAGTGAGACACAGGATAAAATCTTATGGCTGGTTTGTGTACACACCACAAAGCAAGTCTGGGTGACATGAGTGCTTGCTAAAAAGCGATCTGCAAAGCCATTGTGAGCATCAGACGTGTGTTTAAAATCAGGTTCTTGGTTATCATGTCCCAGAACACGCTTTCCTTTGGCTGCCCCGCATGGATGAGTGGGCAGAGGCAGTGCTCTGGCACGCTGCTGAGCAGGGCAACAAGTCCCAAGGTTTTTGTGCCTCTGAGAATGCCAACAGAAGAGCCGCACAGAGCACATAAGAACTAGTAAGGATTGGCAAAGAATGTAGAAACCCAAGTCCTGAATACTGCCTATAAGTGGTGTGCCTCTGCTGGGAGTGGCCCCAACATCTTCAGGATCTCCATCCATTCCCTTTGACAGCTAGATGTCTTCCAGGCCATACAGACGATGTCAACATGTGACAGAGCAGAGGATGTGTGCTGTGTTTGGCTTCTGTCACTGACCAGACCTTAAGGCGTAAGAAAAGCTAGCAGTAAGGCATTGTTGTATTGAATTAACTTTGTGCTTGCTCAACTTTTAAACATATGGAACTATTTTATGTGTAGGAAGAATCTCATAAAAGAGTGCTGTGTTAGCCTGGTTACTTGAGCATGCCGGAGCAGGGAGGAGAAAACTGCCTGGTTTTGTCCAGGGGGGAACCGAATTTTGTATTTGCTTTTTACTGTACAACTGAATACTGCTTCTGTAAGGCAAATGTCTTGTTTTCTCTTTAGTGTGAATGTATACAGCTGTTAGTTTGTGTCTCCCCAAGTGCTGTTGAGTTACTCGGTCTCTAATGAGTGTTGAAGAACTGGGTAAGAAATCCGTAGTTTAAGTAGAGGTCTGGGAGCCAGTAACTTGTGTTTTCCTTCCAACCTGAGCAGCTGGATGACTGAGGTTGGGTGCTGGAAAGTTGTCATGGCAGTGCTCTCAGTAGAACAGAGGTGCTATTCTTCATCATGAGAATGGTGAGAAATTGGAAGCAAAGCTTTGATTTTATTCATTTTAAACCTTGGTTTCCTATCATAGTTTTACTTTGTTAAGCAGAGGGTAAATTTAAGAGTAACTGGTACTACATTTGTCTTTTTCTGATAGTAGATATTTTTGGTAGGGTACTTGAGTTTTACGTATTTAGAATAACTTTCTCTTCAAAGTGTTCATCTCACAGCCATGTGTACGGCTGCTGTAGGACCAGACTGCATTCAGTGTGTGTGGGTGCAGGCAATGGTCTGCCCTTTGCTTTCCTCAAGGAGCGCATTGTTGTAAATCTGCCTTATAAACGGTACTAATTGTCATAAAGATGCATTGTTGAGGCTTTGGAAACTGTCTGTGTTTTGCTAATAAAAGTAATGGCTTGTTTAAATCATCTTAGAGCTGCTTTCAGGCATGCTTACTACATTCATTGGTGTGATGTGACAGTGGGATTAACGGAAGTGTCACTTAAAATATGAATCTTAAAAGTAAGGCTGCAATGCTATGTACTGCAAATCAGGGATTTAAAACTGACATCTGAAAAATGGAATCGTGTTAATGACTGAGGCTTATTCAGAACGGTTGTTGTGCTTAGTTTCCAGCCAGCACTTAGATGCAAGCAGCATTATGTAAACTCAGTTTGTACTTTTGCCAAAGCAAAGATCAGTAGGTCAAACTTTTAAGCCTGACCTTCTTTTTTTAATAGGTACTTCTTTTTTTAATAGGTACTTCTTTTTTTAATAGGTACTTCACAAACTCAGCTGCTTCCTTCATGCATTTTTGTTAGTCTTGAACCAAAGTAGAGAGAACTAACTTTTCTTGCCTGCTGCAGTGTGGTGATTAGGATTTACATCGCATGTGGGAGTCCTTCAGCTAGTTCTGGTATCCTTTTCCAGATGTTGCCCACACCCGTGTATTTCAGAAAAAGGTAAACTGGAGTAATTCGTGGCTGAGGAGGAGCAGTAACCTGTGTAGAGGTTATGTACTGCTTTTGAATCAAATGCAGAGTGGTTTGTAATGTGGTGAAACAAATACAGTATTCTTGTACAAAGTAATAAGGGAGAATGAGAAATTATTATAAATTCAGAGTTTATAAATCTTCACCTTTTGAAACGAATGTATAATTGCTTTATTGTAAGTTGTTACAATTCACAGTGGTGACATTTTTCCTGATGGACAGAGCCCTTCTACTGGGGGCAATATGCAGGAACCACATTTCTGTGGTAGCTTTGCTGCAATCCCCTTCTGCTCTCTTCAGCTGCCCTTCTCAGTCTCACTTTTGTTCCCTAAGCTCTGACTGCTGATGGTACGCACAGGTCTGAAAAGCTGGAGATATGGCCAGGAAGAGGATCTGTGCAGGGTATGTGCCTCTTTTAAGCAGAGGGGAAAACATGCTGGAGCATTTGAGTGGCAAATGACATTTGCCAAATCCCCAGGAATTTGTATGGAATTAACAGCTGTAGATTAGATCCTTTCTCAGAGAGAAGTTCTTGGTTTCTTCCTTTTTTATTGCATTTGATTTTTTAATTAAGCGATATCTTGTTTGTGTGTGTTTGGTTGTTTTTTTTTTTTCTTTAAATATTGTCAATAGAATTGATTGCAAAAGTTTGGGCTCTGTTGGGTACCATAGGCACACAGTGTGGTTGTGCTGGTTTGTCTGCAGGGTGAGCTGATAGGAGACGCTCACTGCACTGAAACGCTGGTTAGGGTTCCAAAGGTCCACAGAGTGCGTAGAGTCCACTGCCTCTCTTTAAGCAAGACATGCTTAGTGTGTTATGTCTGTGTCCTTGGGGTGAACTGACGTGCTCCCTGCTGGAGGTTTCAGCAGCCTTCTAGGGAGCTGTTGCAGAAACAGAGGCGGCACTCCATGCACACTGCAGTCAGAACAGCTGGCTGCTACCCAGGAGCCTCATGGTAGGTGCAGTTCTGGGCAATAATTTACAAAGCACTTTGAGATCATTAAGGATGACAGTCTTCCAGGGTGTAATGTTTGATAATCCACTGTGTTTTATATTTTTTTCAGCCAAATAGAATTTGTTACATCTTGAACTTCCCCATTAGCAATTCTTTGCATAGACATTAGGCACTCGCTAGTAGGGCTGAGCTGCCTCTGAGTTGTTATTCCTAATGGTTTAATAATCAGATGGCTGTGTTTGTGTGCACTTTAATCAAAGATTTTACCTTTGTAGAGCAGGGGAAAATGGTGCTGTGCCAGGCGGTGTGAGAAGCGCTGTGCAGGGAGAGATGTCACAGGGGGGAAGAAGGGACTTCTTTTCCTTATGTTGAATTCTGTTCTGAAACTAACCATGTGCTTTAATTAACATGTTAATGATGTAGTTTTCTGCTGTCGAAACTTGTATAGGAAGAAGTATGTTTCAGTTTGTTTTTTAAACTCACGTGTGGTTCAACTTCATGCAACAGGATTGTGCAGGAGACATTCTTTCAGTGGAATGTTACTGGGTTGTTCGGCAGTTGCAGAAAGCACCCTGAAGCTTACTGTGTGAAAAACGTGAAATGAAAGGGTGGAATAGAGTAAAGGCTGGAAGCAGTTATTGCTGACAGAGGAAAATGATCCTTATTACTTCAGAATTTCATTTGTTAAAATGTACAGGCCTTCTCGAGAGCTGGGCCAGAGCTTGCATTTTCTGCCTCTCCTCCAATGACTCTGTGACAAGGCCAGAGAAGTTGCTTCAGATCGCAAGCAGGAAGGTTGACAGATATTTCTTCTTTGTGAATGAAGAAAGCAGTAGAATACTTCACTTGGTGTGATCGGGGGACTTTTGTTCTGATCCACTTGAATGTACATCTGTGAAGCCCCAAACTCAAAAGGCTTGGTGAAATGGTACTTTGAGATACACAGAAGGAGTTAAAAACCAACGGCCCTGCTCTCCAGTTGTAGTCAACCCACAAACAGGTCAGTGTAAAACACTGTGAGGAAAGTGATCCGCTGAAAGGTGAGGACCTGGAATTTGTGTTGGTGCCAGCTGTGTCTGTACCACACAGCAGCCCCTGGTGCTGCCACTGCCAGCCATTGCGGTCACCTCATGGTGCTGGCCAGGTGTGAGGGGGCACGTGGCCATGTCTGGTTGTTGGTGGGGAGCAGATGCTCCTGAGGAGATCAGGTGGCACTGCGGGCTGTTGGGTGGAGGGCTGGTCTTTGTGGCTCTGTCTGAAGCCAAATATAACTTCATTAAAAACAACAGCAACAGCGCAAGCCGGTTGGATGCTAAGTGGCAGAACAGCAGGAGGTGCCATAGCTTCTGGCATTCTACTGAATGCATGGCATAAAACTGGTGAAGCTGACTAGAAAAAAAATCCATTTAAATGTTGACACTGCCTTTGATCTTTCTTTTTTTTGGCACTGAATTTTGTCATCTTTCAGTAGTCTTACTTTGATTGGGGGAAAAATGGAAATAGCCACAGATTTATTTTTGTTTATTTTTTAAAATTAAAGTTTTACACTTCTTGCTTATTTGCTTTAAAGCAGAACAAGTTCTCCCTGGCAGGCTCTTGCCATTTCAGAAACTTAAGGTTGTAGTGTTCACTGGCAGTACTATTCTATCACACAAACACTTATAGTGTAAGAAAAGCAACATCCAGAAGGGTGCTGCTTACTATAGATCCTGTTTACCAACATTTAATTAATGCTGTCTTCTAAAGTTGGAAAGAACACTGTCAGCATGGGCAGATTTCTTGACAGTGATACATGAGAACACACAGAGCCTTTGTTATGTCCTCAGGAGAGTTGCTCCTGTGTTTTGGCCTGAGGATAACCAAGTGTTTGGTGGTTCATCTCTTTAAAACAGACAATATAAATAAAGACCTTGCACTGAAGTCTTATATGCTGAAGTTCAGAAGCAAACTTGCTGCTTATTGGTCCAAATATCTGCAATATAAACATCATAGCTCCTAAATCCTAAAGACTGTCATCTGCAGTAATACACTTTTCTAGTACGTGTCAGTCATAAGGGTCCTTCCCAGTATTGCTGCCCCTGATTTATTTACTTCTCTCTGGCAGTAAGAGGAGGGAGGAAGGGAGAACTCTTCTTTGTGGAGGGAGATTTGTTTTGAATTATGCATGGTACCAGTACTGAATTGAAAACTTCTGAGGCAATTCAGGCTCCACAAGCTGTTCAGCAAGAAGGCAGGCCATTCTACTAATATGTCTCAACTCTTCAAAATTTTTGAGATGAGAATTCTTCTGTTTAAAAGCCAGGAATAAGCTCTGGATTTCTAAACAGTGTCAGAAATGGTACCACCTAATAAATTGTCTGGACATCAGATTGTTAAACAGAATTCAATTAATAGGTTCATGACAGCTACCAAACTGTTTGAAGCTAGCAAAGCTACATATTAATGCCAGAATTAGTGTTTTTCTATAAGAAAGTCACTTAGTTTTTGAAACAGAGGAACATCATTTACGTTTCTAGTGCAAGAATGGGGCATTTCAAACTTGGTTTGAGGAGAGAATAGTCTGAGGGAATAAATGGAGTAGAAGAGAAATAGCAGTTTATATAATGTATCTTGCAGAACTGCTCTTAAAAATTGCACTGTGGATATAGCAAGGACTTTGCAAGTAAATCTCATTCTTCATTAAAAATGATCTTTAAACATTGTAAAAAATACTTTTTAGATGTGTGTTTTGAGCCAACAAGTATTTACTGGGCATATGAACTGACCATGCTTCTGGTCACTTGATCAAACAGTACTGGTCTGCTTAGAGTGAGAAGCTCCAAAACTTTTCCAGGATTACCATAGCTATGAGATGATGCAAGAGAGAAAGTGTGTCAAAAACGTAAGATCTGGCATGTAAAGGATGGGAATGATAATCCATAGTCCCTTTGTTTTGGACTCCTATGTATTCTGTGCCTTTGCAATTAATCCTCCTTTACTCTTTTAAGCCTTTCTTTAAATTATCCTCTAACATTCATAAATCTTATCTTAGTGAATCAGAACCTGGTTATCTCAATCTACTAACTGAGTGACATACTGGAGCATCACAGTGGTAGAATCAATCTGTCATGGCACATCCCAAGTACTGTACTTGCATGGCAACCTCAAAGGTACTTTAGTGGTGTAATTGCGAAGTGACATGTTTTCAAACTATGCCCCATCCCTCAAAAAAACTTTGGGGTGGTAGCAGACCTGGTATTCTTATGCTTGATTGGAAATTGATTCTACTTATCTTATATTTGATCCTCTCATGTACCTTTCATGGTTCTTTAGATACGATCCAGATACTGTCCTACATTGAAGTGAAAATGTGAAGGAAAGTGTTACTTGACTTACAGTTACTTACATACATGCAGTTAACTACAGTTAATAATTTACAGAATGCTCAAAGATGACATTATTTGAGGCCATAAGGTTCTGATCATTTTTGGATAACAAAATCTGAGCCCCAGCTGTGGGCATCCTTCAGGGAAACCTCTCCTAGAGATCCCATGATTTGGCTTGACTGTTGCATACCTCTGAGAATCGAAGTTTCCCCAGTGTTGTTAATCCTTTCCTCATCAGTTCATACCAGAAACCACAAGCATCCTACAAAGGCATAGCTTTTTCCTCTAACCTTCTGCATTGCTTACTTAGCAGCATGACTGCTCTTCTCATAAGAGAGGATGCAGAGCCTGAATTCTCACCACATTTATTCTGGAGAAAGTAGCACTGACGGTATGCACCCTGGAGGGACCTCCGAGGCTGTACAGGGATGCATCAGCAGTGTCAGTTCTCTGGATTTTGGGATGGGCAGCTGGATTGCCAGGGAAGTCATTTCTAGAACACAGAACTCCCAGAACAAAGTAAGTCTTTCCCTCTTCCTTCTTTGGATAATATATAATTTAAAACACCGATGCAGAGATTTAGTCTGCCAGGACCAAATCACTGCATTCACTTTAGACTGTGAAGCTTCCACTTGGATTCAGGAGCATGCTACAGCTCTGCATAGACAGCTGCAGTCTGTTCCTGCTGTTAGATGGATCTGGACCTTTTTCCGCTCAGATTTATTAACTGCACAGAACTTAGAAACTTTCCAAAAATAACTTCCTTTCCTCCTGTCCTTATCTCTGTGGCCCAGTAAGTTGCAGGGAATGGCTTAGCTGAGCTGTCCTTATTTTACATGTCATTCTCTGGCATGTGACTGTTACCTAACCAGCAGCTATGAATGTTTTAGTATGCCCATATAACATGGCTCAATGTACTGTGCTCATTACTAAATCATAGAACTTATCAGTGTCCTTGCAACATTGGCAGTGCATTGTGCTTTTACCACATTAATTACTTCATATGCCTCAGTGCACCACACCAGAGCCCCTCCTGTGCCCACCTGGTCCTGCATGTTCCCACCATCGAATAGATGAGAGGTGAATATCTGCATAGCTGTTGTTGAGCTGCTGCTTTCCAACCATGGCATCACTGTGCCATGTCAATAATTCAGAAGCGATGGAGAGATGGGGGAGTGTAAAGGCTGCAGCACTTTTTGTTTCTGGGCACAATGTTCACTGCCTCCTGGTGGCTGTGCTGTTGCCATGGAAACAGGAGTGGGATGGCACAGCAGCGTGCTGGCATGGGGCTGCTGGGAGCAGCAGCACATCTGTCCAGGTGTGAAACACAGACTCACCTTCCCTCTATCTGGGGTCTTTTCCCCTTTCTCTCAACAGTTTTGTGAAACTTAGTTGTTAAACATGATGCTCCCAGGTTTTAGAGTATGTGTTGAAGAGTTTTGTTACAGATTTTGTAAAAATATGCAGTGTCAAAAAGGGAGTGTTACTGGTGGTCTGGAGGAGTGGGGTGAGGTCGTGTAGGAATGTGATCATGAAATCTTTCACTGATACAAAGCGAAGTCCTGTTTATTGTCAGACTTAGGCTTGAGGAAGGTGGTCTGGTCTATTGGAAACTGGTACTTTAGGGAATAGATTTACTGTGAAAGACTAAGGACTGCTTCATTGACCTTTTTTCCTCTATTTTGAGCAAGGCTGAACTGATCTGCAGCACTTGGCAACCTCCTGATGCCACCCTCAGGCTGCGGGTGGGCTGCTGTGTGTATGCAGCCATAGAGCATATCCATCTTTATCTGCTGGCATTACCTATGCTGTTTGTTTTGTTGCTGTCTTAGGTGCTTAGATTTTCCAGTTATGCTGCAATTACTCTTGAAGTAATGGCTAAAAGCTTTCTTCATAGGAATAAGAGTGGAACTTGATGGCTGGCTTGAGATGAACGACTGGGCTGTTCTCCACCAGCTGAGTCTCTCTCTCCTTTCAGTGGCAGATCAGTTAAGGCTAACCAAGGTTATCTGTACCAGGTTAGTTTATTGGCAATTATTCACGCGCTTCCTTCAAAGTAGGACCAAATACCATGGAAACCCTCTTTTCTTTTGAATTCCTTGGCAAATAAATACACCTTTTCTACACCAAAGTAAAGTCTTATAGAACCAAAGTGTGTACCTATATAGGTATGAATCTGCCCAGCAGAGTAATTCCAGCTGGCTTGCAGGATGTTCTGTGGCACTCAGTATTGATTCATTTTGTACCCATTCTTCTTTTAGGGTCTGCCTTCAACAGATGTTACTATGGGAGGTTTAACTTGCTTCTGCCTCAGTTTTAGTATACAGGTGTGGTATCCTGTATCGTGAACAGAAACTTGAAATTCATGAGCATATAATGAGGTTGTTTCTCCTAGCTACCTCTATGAAACCTTTGGGAGTGCTTCAGAAATCTTCTTTTGCCCTCTTGCCTCCCAGGAGTCTCCAGTCTCCAGGTTCAACGCTTTGAATGTGGAGTGTATCTACTTCAAGTTTGTAATCCATGAAGCACACTTAAGAGTAAATACTGAGCATGTGTTAGCAAAAGCTTAATGCTAGAGTATAAAGTTCAGTCTTGGTCCTCCAAAATAACACATGCTGCAATTTATTTGCCAGTGCTTTAAAAATCTGATTAAAAATAAAGAGTGGAACAACACTGTTGGGCAATGGATGTGATATTTAGGAAACCATAATCTAAGTAGTTTCTTGCAACTATCCTTGTGTCTTTGGAAGAGGTGCTGGCTGATACTGGTAGACTGGAGGTTTAACCTTTTGGTTGGTTCTTGAAGGGGTTGGGAATCAGCCCATGGAAGAGCTGATGTGGACAGCAAAAAGATTTATTCTTAAAAACGTTAGTTCCAAGTAGAGTTATTTTCTGTTTTCTCTAGCTAAGACACTACTGGGCTTAGCCTTGATCCCTTCTGAAACTGGCATGTTATATGTGCTCTTTTTAATTGAAAAACATCTTCAGTACCAACTGCAGAGTGAGTCTGAAAGGCGAGTCCATTGTCTCTTTCCAGTAATACAGCAGCTGGTAGTTGAAGGAAATACACAGAATGGAATGGAGGCCAGCACAGTGGTTCTTCACAGTGTTGCTTTTGTCAAAGTTAAGGTGCTTTCAGTACATGTGAATTCAAGAAACATCTATTGTTAGAGTTATATAGTTTTTACATTTTTAGAAGTCGTTCTTTATTTTAGAACTCAGTTTAGACAGAACTACTATTAGAAAAATTGTTAAATCTCAGTCTTGCAGAGTGATTGCAGTTAATTCCCTGTTCTGTGATAGTGCAGTGAATAGCCTCTTTATCCCCAAGCTACTTAGTGTTTCATATGAGGTTCTGCTGTGTGTGTGTTTCGAGGACGCTGACTTTTAAAGACATGTGCACATCTCCATTCTGGCCTGGCAGCTTGTTTAAAATGAAAACGTAGCAGACTATGAGAAAGCAACTGAGAAGCAGTTCATGTAGAACTGCACTGTGCAGGTATGTGAGATGGTAAGAGTGCTTGTGTGACTCTGGCTGAGCTCTGTGTAATCCTAGTGCACAGCCATGGTTCAGCTGTTTTGTATACAGAGTAGAAAATGCCAATTTTGTAGTTTAATAATTGTGGGTTTTGTAACTGACTCATTTTTTAAGGACTTTAACTTCCAAGTAAAAATTAATCTCCAAATCTTTCAGCTGATGAATATGTAATTAAGATGATACATTTGAATAGGACTGAAAGCTTGTAGTCTAGCGGTTACAGGAATGCTTCAAAAGAATTGAATCAGTAATGTTTTTGTTCTTCTCATCCTCTGGGAGTGTACCACAAGCACTAACTATTGTAACATGGTGTTTGTTCTTTTGACTGTTAGCTTGCTTCTTTCTGGAAGAGTTGCCTCTTCATCATAAGTAGATCAACAGTTTTTACTTATCAAAATTAGTGGAGGAAGATGTTGACTCTAATACTTTCCACTGTTGACTTTGACTTCTAATTTAGATAAAGGACAATTGTGATTATTTAAGGAAAGAGCTCAGAAGAAGAGACACATTTGAAAAATATAGGACTTAAGAAGAGACACTGGAAGAAATGGATTTTGACCTTAAATATTAATATTGAGGTAAAATTTTCAAGATAAAGAGAATTTCGCTATTAAATTCCACTAAAAGCTGCTTTACGCATGAGACTCAAAAGTAATAAAATAGATTTTAAATCAGAATACTTGGATCTATTTGAAAATACATCGTTTTGTGTCACAGAATTCTGTGTGTTGTGATATATCCTTTGCTCAACCCTCTAGTTGCATTCCATTTTGCTACTTCAAGAGTCAAATATATCTTACATTATTTTTGTTTTCTTGGCAGAATTTGTCACTACACTATGGTTCCCTTACCAGTCTTGGTCTGTTCTTAGGATCTTTTCAACTAGTAGAATAGATATCCCAGTTGTTGAGCGTAGTAACCCATGTTAGTTGTCAAAATAATTGTCCTAAGTGTCTTGGGTAGAGGGACTCTTAAACACCTACTGTTAAGAAGTATAGTGGTTGCTTTTTTTTTTTTTTTTAATATTCTTAAAATCTTAGTGTGAACTAAATGCAGATCCCACTGTGAGACCTAGAGGCTTAGAGCTGTCTTTATAGATAAGGGGAAAAGGCTAAGACAATTAAGAACACTTCAGGGGGCTGCATCCTGTTTGGTTACATTATGAAAGTTTTTTACCTCGCAGAGATGAGGGAGTGGTGCTCTCTACAGCCCTGCCACCACTTCAGCTGGCAGTGGCAGGATTCACAGGAGTGCTTTATTGCTTTGATTAGAGCTTGACTGCCACTCAAGAACCAGATATAGCCTGTAGCTATCTCACTGCAATTTATGCAAGTGTTTGATGAAAGAATATGAAGATAGATGCTTTAAACATGTCCCTTCTATCCTCTGTCTTTGACAGGCTTATTAAGGCTCATCAAAGAAAGAATCCCATATTTTAGAACAAACCTGAGATGCAGTTTGCAATTGAGCGCCCCTCAGAGAGGATTTTGAAAGTTTACATGCCTCTCTGCTGTGTATTTTCAGGTGCTCTCACAGTTGGCCTTGTGCGACAGTGTCAAACCATCCATGGACGTGACAGGACCTGTATTCCTCCACGGCTGCCTCCTGAGTGGGTCACTACGTTATTTTTCATCATAATGGGAATCATTTCACTAACTGTCACATGTGGTTTGCTGGTGGCTTCCCACTGGCGAAGAGAAGCTACTAAATATGCCCGCTGGATAGCTTTCACTGGAAGTAAGTGACCTCAACTGCACAGTTGACCTGTACACAGGATAAACTGGTGGAGTCTGAAATAACACATGGTGTTGTCAGGGAGCAGTTCTTAGGGCTCCTTCTTTACAAAATACTCTTTCTCTTCAAATACTGCATCTGAGAGAAAAAGGAAATTGTTCAAAAACTGAGGGATTGATATCTTAAGTGACTGATAATTGAGAGGGATTTCTAGCCTGTGAGTCCAAGCTGAGAGAAAGGAGGGCCTTGTATGCCCTGACCCCTTTGCCTTCCTTGAGGAGCGCCATTTGTTGACCTGTGAAAATGAGCAGAGATAGGAAGAGGTCAGTCCTGGATCATTCTTCCTTCCCCATGCCCCTGTATCCAGTACTTCTAGCCAAATGGGATGACGGGAATTCCCCTGTGTAGTTGATGCATCTGAGACTTTCTGCAGTCTGAAGTCCATCCCCACTTTAGGTGTTGCTGTTGAATACCTCGTTCAGTTTTGATGCTGGTTCAGTCCTGCTTGATGCTCACAGTGGGTGCATCCTAATTGGCTATGGGGGAGGACTGCCCACTGCAGAGCACCTGCTGTGCTTCACAGCACTGAGGCTTGCTTCCCTTAAGTGTCCTGCAGCAGCTCTTCAGCAGAGGGAACAGCAGTAATGTTTTTCTGCCACCCTTCATTGTGTGCTGCATGAACACCAGCATAATTCCTCACAGCAAAGACTGAGCCTCTTCCAGCAGCCCTGTTTCTACACAGGGGAATGTATGCTGTGGTTACTTCAGTGTAAAAGAAAAACAGTTAAACCACAAGTAAGGGAGTAACTGTCAAACTTCTTTTTCCTTAATGTGTGTTCCAGGCTTATGCCAGCTGTAAAATGGTGCTTTAATAGTGGTGATGATGGAATGAAAAAGTTCAAAATCTGACTGCTTTTAAGTTGACATATGACAACAGTGTACACACTAACTAGAAAATGCAAGCTTGTGGTTTATACAAACATAAGTAAGGTTTAATGGAAGTCTGTGGCAGCTAATGACATCTAATATAAATGAATTTAAGGTTGTTTGGAGAAGGGAATAATGTGTTAACAACAACAAAAAAATACAGCAAACAAAAAAAATGCCCTGAGCTTCAACAGAGGCACTTTGCTGAGGCACTTGTACAATCAAAGCTGTCTTTCTGACAACTTTTCTATGTAGCATATTAAACTGTCAGTGCAGCTATTGCAGACAAAGGAACTATTGAAATGCTGTATCCATTGTGGTTGGCTTGTATTCATTTTCTAATGAATGGCTAAAATAGACATACATATTGTTGAATGTCCCATGCCAGCTTTTCTAGTTGCCATTGTCTATTAATACATATTTCATGTGTATCTAATGTACACAGGAAGGGTTTAAATTCAAAATGCTGTATAAGATTAAGACACTTGCAGTGAGCAGATCTCAAAGCTATTCAGTTTTCAAGTATTTGGTTGTTTGTGGGTTACTGGGTTTTTTTGAGTACTATATAATATTTATTTATTGAGGGTTTTTTTTCCCCCACAATTCACAGCTTGCATTTTGATTTTTACATATTCTTTAAAATATTTCCAGTAATCAAATCCTTGCATGTCTAATTTTCTACAGCTTTGATGCTTACTTCAGATAAAAATTCTGATACCCTAAAGCTTGCTGTTTTCCCCCCCCCTTTCCTCCCCTCCCGTGGATTCCTTTGGGCTTGCAGTAGGGTCATTATTAGAAGCCTTAACTATAGAAGGATACTGCTTTGTTTCAGCACTTACCTTTGTTATGAGATGTTTAATAATGAAGCACATTAATTTGTTCTCTTGCAACTCAGAATTATTTGTAATTCTATTAAGATACATTTGCTGTGTTGCTGCAATATTTACCAGCATATATTTATCTTCAATAGATATGACTATGAACTCTGTATTAACAGTGATGATGGGAAATTTTATTTCTTAACTCACTTATAAGAAAGGAAGTGAATGGAAGGCAGAGTTGTTTATATTGACTTGCTGAAGAATAAATAAATTCTGTGGTTCATTCTATGGCAACAGAAATGAGTATTCTATCTGTAGATTGATATTAGGATGCATGTAAACGTGTGGCATTAACTGCCATGAACCTTCCTGTGAAGTGGCAGAGTGCTGTATTATGAAAACGTGGGTAACTCATTAGAACAGAGTAGGGAAAACTTCATAATTGTATTACATTTCTTCTGCAGGTGATTTCAAGACTGAACAGCCCAGTACAGGCGACTAACAGATACTCTCCTCGCAGAACTTTCAGAACATGACATAGGATGTGCTGTCCTAAGTGGCAGTGAAGTCTGCTGGGATTGCTAAAGGCATCTCTGGGACTGGCAGCTCTGTTCTCTTCAAATGCAAGGGGGGTCTAGATGAAATCATCTAATGACAAAGGATGCTCTTGCTCAGCCCTTTCCTTGCAACTCTGCCAGCAGCAAGGAGAGCCAGGCAAGAGGTCACTCTTGCCTTGCTCGTGCTGGAATTTGACCCCAATGGCTTAAGTCAGTTTGTTGCAGATCCCCTCTAGCTACCTTCTGTCCAAGGTGGTGAAATGCAGTCCAGAGAAGTCATGAGAAAGTCTCATTCTTATCCATAGGTGACTATCTGAAATACCTCTGTTTTTGAGGAAGAAGATGAAGACCTCCCTTGCAGAAGAGAAAGGTCTTGGAAGAGCAGTTCCATGTAGCTGGTTTAACAATATTATGTAGGGAAAAAGAACTTCCTGATTCTTTTGTCTTGATTTTTATGGTAATCATATGAAAGACTCTCAAGGAACTATTTAATGTTTTCCTCAATTGATAGAATTCTGTAGAGTAAATTGGTGCAAACATCTTCAGCACTTCATTCCTTTGCTCACTTTACAGAGCACAGTATGCTAATTCAGGGAAGAAGAGTCCAGGTCATAAACTAGTGCTGATTGCTTGGCATGCCTATACCAACACCATCAAAGAGAAGCAAAGGTAGGATAGTGTTTTTCTGCTACAACTAAAAGATTAAGATAGTATTAGATTGATTTTAGATATTGTTTTGGATTGTGATGACTTAATATTCAGGCTGTTGGTTTCAGCTTCTATTGCAGTCTATTTTCAGTTAAATATTTTACCCAGGTCATGTCCGTAGATGGGATCTATAGGGCCCTGGATGAGTCTTCGCACATATGCCTCTGTCCTCAGCAGGTTTTGTTGGCACTACTGATGACAGCAGAGAAAGCTGCTTGCTTTTCTTTTTGTTTCTAGCAAAGATCACAAAGGAGTAGCTCTCCTGAAGTAAGAATCAGAACTTTTTATCTCAGCAATGAAACCATTCTCCTCGATTTCTTAATCATATTGAGATTTAAGCTAACTGCATTATGTACTTTTTTGTTAGTGGAAATCTTGCTTGTAATAATGTCGTCTTTGATGACGCTTTTCAACAGTGCACTTTCTAAATATGAGTTACTGCTGAATGGTCTTCTCTGTCTTGGTTAGCTAACGGCACACAGAGGACAATTTTACTGTCATATATGTTCTTTTCACTTTGCAAGGGATGCACCTGAGAGTATTTATTAGTATTGTATTTGCATCTTTCCTCAGCCATTGATTGTTTTACCATATAGAAACTTGTCTTTTTGGCTTCCCTGCAAACTAGCTTTGTAGGTGGGAGGGAGATTTCAGTCTTTCAGGGCATGCTGCATGAATGACGAAAGTCATCCTTACGGCAAATGCAAAAGGTTTCATATTCTTCTTGTAGGGTTATTCAAGACTCACAGTATTCCTAACTGATGTGATAGGTATTATGACCCTGGGTGTAGATGCTGTCAAAACTATCATTGCTCTTTGAGCCCCGTTAATGTAGTGTCAAATTCACACACTGTAATGAAGTATGGATTCCATCTTGGTGTTCGTTTCCATGCTGCCCAGGTCTTTGTGTGCATCTTCAGTAAGAGGCATTGTAAACTTGGAGCTGTGCCTCGCCTGTTGATGGCAGCCAAAAATCTATCAGCTCTTCGTTGCATGGTATTGTTTACCTGTTGCTCAAGCTAACTGTCTGTTGCCATCCCAACTCTGTACTGCTTTGTCACTGATTATGCCCCATGGTATGGTGGCATAGATTGGTAGCAGGCAAGTAACCTGGTTTTGGTACTGTTCCATGCATCTCTGAACCATACTTCATTTTTTTTTTAATATGCTTTATCCTGGGTTCATAGAAGTTACTGCCACTGAATGCTAAAACAATTTTGAGCTTAAGAATTAAAGGAACTAGACCTCTTTTGACAGCCACTGGAAGTAGCCTAGAAATGATTGTGTTCTGTTACTGAATACTTCTGTTAATAGAAATTGTAATGGTTGTCTTTTCTGCAGTTTTTCCCTGAAATTGTAAGAAAAGACTTTTAAGGGAGAAGTTCTTTATGGGTTGCTGGAGGTGTTGATGGAAATCCACTGAGTTTATACTACCAGATATGAACATATATGTTTGTTTTACAGCTTGTATAAGAAATTCCTACCCTCTAGCCAACACTTCTTCTTCTTAAAGAATACATACTGAGTTAACTGAGTGCTTCCTCTCTTAGAATTTCTCTTTAGTTTTGGTGTTGGTTTTTCAGTACATTTATCATGTGGTCTTTTCTTACTATCATCTCAAAAAACTGCCATAAGTTGGCTTCCTATTCTGACAAAGAACTTCATGAAAACTGTTTTTCATTTGCTATTTCAGTAGATTAAAAATTCAGACCACACTGAGTAGAACTGCTCAGAAGCCTTCATAGCACTATTGTTATTTGGAAGAAAAAAGGTCTCCGGTTACTTTTGAAATATGGATGTGAATCAGCATTATTCAACTCCCTGCAATTCCAGAATTTATTTTTTTTTTCTCTTGTGAACTGAGAGAGAGTTGAGGTATCTGCACGCTTCTGTCCTCAGGCAGAAATGCAATGAGTCACTGGGCACGTGCTCCCCGTGGCAATACAGAGCCACCAGCAGCTCTCAGACCTACAGCACTGCTGGGTTTGTGTATGTACAGCATGCCTCACAGAGCAATTGCTTAGTAAAGAGAGATAAAAGATCTATTCTTCAGCCTTATCCATGCGGCCATCAGAACTCATATAGTTCTTGAATGTGATAAGGGAGACTTAAGCTTAGAAATGCACGTGGTGGTTTCAGCATCCTCAAGCTATTTCCAACATGCTTACTGCTGTTAATATGTAACAGCAATTCTGTAAATAACTGGAATGTTCTTCAGGGGTAAACTGGATGTAGCAGAAAATGTTGACTTATGGTAACGTCAAACATCTTCAGAGCTTTGCTTAAACTGTTACTAAAATTATGTGTTGCATTAATAAGTACTTGTTGTCAATCACTGTTTTCTGGACCACTCCAATGGAGAGCTCTTCTGCACTTAAACTGATCTGCTCAAAAACCACATACCTGAGCTTCCTCTCCTCAGCTGGACAGCCTGCTGGTTAAGATACAATTTTAAAAGGAGAAATATTCTTTAAGGATTTGACTGTGTAGTATGGGATTATGTGGATCCATAACCATATATTTAAAAGCCTTAAGATGAAATAATGTTTAATATGTGGTTTCTGTTTTTTTGGTATTGTTTTATAGCCTAACGTGGGAACACTGAGCAAGAGTTTAGTAACTGCAGCTGCCAGATTCGCTTGTGCACTTTTTTATCCTTAACCTGATGATGAATCACAGAATCACATAATGAAGTTTTATTAAAAGCAAGACACGAGCTCCCTCTAGTGGAACTAAAAACGTATTTATTTAGTTATTTTGATTTTTATTTATTTATTCCCAGCTAAGTATTTTAGTATAAGCAGAGAGGCCGATTGTCATTTTAGCAGCATTTAACTCAAGATGTGTGTAAGCTGTTTCATGCATTCAGGAATGCAGAGAACAGTTGATGGTTGGATATGCATTATGTGATCAAACCATCCTGTTTTGTTTGTGTAAATCCTGCATAGGCACTTCTTGAATTCAGCTTCGTCATGTTCGTAACTAGTCTCTGCCACAGAACACGATTGTTTTTCCATGAAGCTGAGACCTGTACTATGTGAATCACAATGTTTTGAGCATTAAGATATAAAATACATGATAAACATTTCATCTTGTACATAAACACGGAATTCATTAAAAGAAAATCTTCTAGTATTGCCATGTAACACTGTGGCTGGAAAAACCAGAGCATTAGCCAGAAGAAAAGTAGTGAAATTGCGTTCCAAAATATTGAAGCTGCTCTTCCCCATCATATCCTCAGCCTGAAAGAGTAGAGACTGTCTTGATGTTCTGTTAAGAACAAGCGAGCTGCTGAATTTATTTAAGGTACCTTTGGAAATAAAAGCATTGCTGACTTGTACAGGAACCAGCAGTTAAGGTGCTAGCTATTACTACTGCCATGTTAGGATTGTTTGGGTTGGCTTGGTTTTGTTGTTTTTTTTTTTTTGCTGTTGCTTAAGTACAGTTCCTGTATTTCTTACTAACTACAAAAAAGCAGCAATCTGTATTCAGAAGACTGAGCAAATTAGTATGTAGTATGGTACAGGCAGAGGCATTGTAGTTTGGCTTGAATCTTCTGAATTTTGTTTTCTCATTTTATATATACACTTTGAGGACTGGGAGATGGTTATGTCGCTGTGCTTCATATTAGGAGATGATTGTGTGAATATTTATAGAGTTGATGGAAGAACAGAACAGGTTCAATGCCTGTGTCCCTTTGATATAAAATAAGGATGTTCCACATCCAGTAAATAATATTTGAAAGAAATTTGAAATACATAGAAGTGAAATAAGAGTAAGGCACTAATTGTTGACGTAACTAGTAGAAATAAAATTCTATGTTCTAATACTGATTGAAGAAAAAGGAAGGATGGGGAAAAGAGAGTGTCTAATGATATAGTATTGAATACACACTCAAGCCAACTTAAAAGATCATCTTTTTTTATTGTGTGGAATCTCTTGCCTCTTAGAGATGCTATATATATATTTGGAAGCCATTCTCTTGCTAGAGACAGTACAGATCTGTTTATTGCTGTGTTCCCATTAAATAAGGTTACTTACTATCTTACTGTAAGAGCTATCTTACAGGAACACTGGTGTTCTCATCTGGGAAGGATTACAGCACTGCATATTCTGTACTGAGGAATTCTGGCCACTATTAATATCTGAAGGCCTGTGAAATGTATAATGTAATTTCAATTAATGGCTTTAGTAGGGATTCTGTGGTTGTTTGTTGGTGGTTTTTTTTTTTGTTTGTTTATTTTTGTATATTCACACAGGGTCAATTGTAAGCATGAACCACATATCTGAGTTAAACTATTCAAATGAAATGAGTCCCATTGCTCGTTCTCTTAAGTTCACAAAATTTGAACTTGATGTTTTTCACTAAGAATCTTAGATTAAATTGAATCAGGAAACTTTCTTTGAACCCCAATGGAAGATCTTAAGGAGATTTTGTTACTGAAGAAACAGTCATGAATTTAGGAAACTGATGTATTTTAATGAAAGAAACCATAGTAACAGTCTCTGTTTGCAATGTTTAGCAAAAGTTCTACATGAAAGGAGTTTTTGTGCAGAAGGGGAGAGGATGACTACAATTGGTAGAAGGCAACTCTGATAATAAAAAGGGAATTTGAATGTTAATTTAGCTTGATATGGGGGGAAATATCTAAAATAACTGGAGAAGTAACTGACTACATTCATGGATAGTGATAGAAGTATATCTGCCAAACTTTTATTATGTGAAAACAGTTCATGATCCGGTGAGCAGAGCTGAAATTACTATCAAAATGGTACTTGTGGGATCTTCTAAAAGCAAGGTAGAACCTTATTAATCATTTAAAGCCAGTTAGTGATGGGAATATCTCAGCTTTTCAGTTTGCTCAAAATACTTTGCTTTTCTGTACTGCTCTATGAACTGGTAAATATTTTGATTCTAACACTGTTTTTTTTTCTCTTTTCTTTGCAGTGATTCTATTCTGTATGGCAGCCCTAATATTTCCAATAGGTTTTTACATCAATGAAGTCGGAGGTCAACCATATAAATTACCCAATAACACAGTGGTTGGGTCTTCGTATGTACTGTTTGTCTTATCCATTTTCTTTACAATAGTTGGACTCCTATTTGCTGGCAAAGTTTGTTTACCTGGCTGATGAATGTTGAACTGCAGGACTTTGTTTTGGAAAAGAGCAAGACATCAGAATTGCATTCTCAGGAGGATGCCTAGATGTGACTATCAAACACTCACTGAAAAGAGGAATGCTTTGACTTTTTTTCACTATGCACTTTGGATTAAAAAAAAAAGGAGAGCCTTTCCCATAACCAAATACAGACAACGTTGACTAATCTCCTGAGCATATGTAATGCAGTCAGGTCTGCACTGTGATAGGAACTAGTGAAGAATGCTTTACACTGAGAAGCATAATTCCCCATGTTACTGTACTGTTCTAGTTTTTAACGTCTAATGATTTGGGAGTCAAAGTATTTATGAACTTTGTGGTAGACCAGAGGGTTGCAGAGAAATGCAAGCGAGGCTGGCCTCGCTGTGTAGGAGATTAGTATTTTACATCCTCTGTCTCATGAGCAAAGCCTTTGGCACCGGTATGGATCAGTCTTTCATTGCTGCACCAAGAAGCCAATAGAGCAAACGTTCTCTAAAATGTATGTACCATCAAGAAGACATACATCCCCTCCTCCCCCATAAGCTGTAGAAAAACACTAAAGAACATTTTAGAGGGGGATTTCTTCCTTATATTTATATAAATATATATATAAATATATATATATATTGCTGATGCAGTATACAGTGTGTGTGTATGTGTGCGTGTGTATATACACATATATGTATATATTTGTATATACACACAAATGGTTCCTGGAAGAGAACTCAGAACGCTTTGCTAGCAAAACACTGTGGTGTGCAAAACTAGAACTCAATAGAAAAAAAAGCCATTTCTCTGAAGGCCACATAGCTGAGAGTCTTCAGTTTACCTCATTCTTTGTAGCAGCCCTTGATTTTAACAGTTTTTGTATTAGGTACAAACAATCCCATGCCTTTTTAGGTGCAATTTTAAGTTAAGCTAAAATTCTTTTTATGATAATTTATTTGTATATGAGGGTGGAAGGTGAGATCATGTCATACCTTAAAGTTAAAATTCTAATTTTGGGAAACTGACACTATTTAAATTATTAGCAACTGTTGTACAGATAGTCTCTTTTTCTACTGCATTGTTATACTAACAGTCATTTGTGTTCAAACATAGCTGCTTACCATAGATGAGCATTTCTTTAGCACAGGTAAAATATAATGTTTAAAGTAATGCAAACACTATTTCACTGCAAAGATGGATGGACTTATTCACCTTTACAAAAAGAAAAAAAGAAAAAAAAAAAAAGCAATATTGTTGTATAAACAGCATATGCCTCATTTACTAAAGTGATTATAAATGTAGATTTATGGGCCAACCAGATTTAAAGTAAATGTTCCTTACAAAAAAGCAGTTTTACTTTTCAACACAGAAAAAAATCTTTGGCTCTGTTACTGTTATCATACTTTACTACTCAATCTACCTAGCAGAAAGTAACATTTCTGTTAGTGTCCCAGGAATGCTGCTTGTGCTCTCAGTATCTGCTTTCCAGTTAATCCATGATTTACCAAAATAATCACTTATCAGATAAGCTTAAGGGTTTGAAAATAAGACATTCTGTTCAATTCTTTTAAACTGTGTACCATTCAATTCCTGCAGAATTCCCCTTCTAGTACTTCTCCCTGATTCTGCTGAATTAAACAGTTCATAGTTCATATTTTGATGTTCTTGAACAAACTTGTCATTCTAACAGTCTATGACTGAGTTTTTTTTTCCCTTACAAGTAGAAGTGTTCATAGAATACTAAATTTTTCTGAAGTACTCTAACCTGTAAATACAGTCAGGCCCCAGCTATTTGTAAATGATTTGGTTCCTAACTTAAGCCTTTATCAGTACGAATGTTCTAATTTCTTCCAGTGATATTGGTGGAAAGATCATAGAATAGATATATAAATGAAGATAAATTATGAAGATAGATATATTAATGAAAGATAAAATGTCAGGTTAAGTTGCTCCATATGTCTAAATTTTCAGCATTACTGTGTGTTTAACCAAAGCTGAAGTATTTGCTCGAACTTAGACTTAAATTGTGACAAAGGAAAGCTCTTCTGTTTTCAGAAATATCACTTTTGAAAATAGTTCTAGCTTCTTGTAACTGGAACGTAGAGGGTGGAAGAGTTTCTTGGCTGCCAAGATGCCACCCCTCGCCTACTTATTTCAGGTATAGTAATATTGTGTATGCAGTGGATTTTGGCTTCAGTTAATGGATCATCATATAATTAAAAAATACAAATATTGTTCTTGAAGCATAGCCAGAATGTGGTAGGCTGGCTGAAAATTGATCTGATCTGCCAATGCTGTTGCTATGAATTATTAAATAACAGATGTAACCAGCCAGCTGTTTTTATTCATAATTGGAGCATTTAAAGTCCAGAAATAGATACAGCCATCTGCATTAAAAATAAAATGATTCCATCAGTAAATGAAGAGACAGCTGTCAACAGTTGCTTTTAATAACTGTCACTAAGTACTGAATAGTACAGTATTAATTTATAGCAGAAAATCATATCTTCTAAACTGTATATAAAACACTGTTTTATGGTGCAATCATTTGTCAAACTTTTGTCTGTTACTTTTGTTTGAAAGATGTGTACATTATTCTTCAATACCTAAGAGCATCACTGTAAAATCTGCTGAATATTATTTATAGGTTCTATTTGCACAAGGTTTAAACTACAGAAAGTTCGTATTGAACATGCCTAAACATCTGTAGACTTTTTCAGTTCATGAAAAGGAAAAGTTCCCATACAAGTCTTCTCCAAAGGTAATCCCGTATTTATGTTGAGTGTTTACATAAACTTTTCTATTTCTGCCATTGGTTTTTTGAAGGACAGCGCATTTTATGCATCACTAGAAATTCTTCAGTCTTCTGCTTCCAAATTCTCCAGAGGGTTATTGCTATGTGCACGTTGTTTATTCGGCTAACAAAGTGTGAGATCAGAAGCTTGAGATACCTTCAGAATGAAAACTGTTTGATGTGTTTCTGTAAATCTTACGGTTGAGACACGATCCCCTCAGAGCCATTTGTCCCGGGGGTGAGTAGAACGTGCTTCCTTGAGTGCACAGCCCGTCACGTTCAGCACTCACGGTGCTTTGCTGGCAGGGACACCCGCTGTACCAGAGCCGGGCAGGGCTGTGCTCCTGAGCCTGACCCTCTGGCCACGCCAGCTGGCCCCTGCATATAATGCCTGTGTTTCAGAGCTGTTACTTAACCACTTCAGAACACACCTGTAGATAATAAAATTGTCCTTTAAAAACTGTGTGAAGGATGAAAATAATGAAGGAAACGGTGTCTGCCAGCGGCTCTGCGGCCCGGGCGTCCCGTCGCTCCCTGCCCCAGGCCTGGCTGCCTGCGTCCGTCCGCCCGCCTTTACTGAGGAGTGTTTTCTAAGTGCTTACAACATTTCTTTTTTTATTTTTTTTTTTAATCGATGATTTCTGAACAAATGTTAATACAAACTGTATAAAAATGAACATAATTTTCTTCACACTTGTATTTTTGTTATTGAGCAAGTTTATCAAAATAAATTGTCTACTAAAACCCCGGCCGTGCCTGCGCTGACTGAGGGGAGCCGCGCGGCCGGTGCCGTGCCCTCCTCAGCGCCCGCTGGCGGCGGGAAGCGGCGCCGCTCCGTCTCCATCGGCAACGCCGTAACACAGCGCGCACGCGGCCGGCTCGTGGAGGGGCGGGAAGCGGCTCGGGCTGGCGGTGCTGAGTGGGGGTCGGGGCGGCGGGGCGGTCGCCCAGGCTGCCGGGGCGTGAGGAGGAAGAGGAGCTGAGAGCCGTTTCCCGCTGAGGTGAGTGTGGGGCGGGACGGCGCGGCAAGCGGAGGGGCTCCTTCCTCAGTGAGGTGAGGGGCGGGCGGGGTCTCTGCTGAGCCCCGAGGGTTGCTTTTGCCTTTTTTTCCGTTTGAGCTGCACCAGTTGCACGTACAACTAATAAACTGCCTAAAAACCCTCATCAGATGGCTTCCAGAGTGTTTTCTATAGGTGGATAACTAATTCCTCGTTGAAACTGCTTTCTGATTTGCCGTTGTCCTGCATGCTGTGTAATCATGATTTATAAGCTCCCACCAATTTTACAGCTTATTGAAACGTATATCCTTGAGGTATGAGGCGTTTTGCTGCGATGGTGTCTTGTTTTCTTTTTTTAATGCTGAGTTTGTTCATGTAATGGATGCACACAGCAGGAAGACAGCGCGGTTGTTGGACAGTGGTCACTTGTTGGCAAAATTGGGTAAGGTCAGCGTTAGGAAATCCTGCTGGGACTTTAAGAATGGGTAGAGAGTCAGTAACTGCAGCTTGTGTAACTTTTTAGTATGTCCCTTAAAAAGTTTATCAGAGATCTAATGGGACATGTAAATAAGTGACAAAATAGAAAACTCAGAATCATAGAATAGTTAAAAAGATCACTAAGATCTTCTCGTCCAACCGCAAGCCATCCCCACCACCCACTGAACAACATTCCTCTGTGCCATGTCTGTGCGGCTCATGAACACCTCAGGGACAGTGACTCACCACGCTTACAGAGAAGCTGTTTTTCTTAATATCCAACCTCAACCTCCCTTGTGCAACTTAAGGCCATTCCTTCTTGTCCTATCGCTGTTACCTGGGAGCAGAGGCCAACCCCACCTCACCACAACCTCCTTGCAGGGAGCTGTAGAGGGGTGTGAGGTCTTCCCTGAGCCTCCCCCAGACTGAACTGCCCCAGTTTTCTCAGCTGCTTCCCATAAGGCTTGTGCTCCAAAAGCTTCACAGCTCTGTTGCCCTTCTCTGGACATGCTCCAGGGCCTAACATTTCTCACATGAAGAACTTTAAAAAGGCTTTATGATAATATAGGAATATTCTTGATAAAGTCACCCCATAAAATTTGGTGTCTTATAGGATGGCCGCCAAAGCCAGTGCACAAGCAGGATTTGACTATGTCTGATGTAGAATCAGACAATGGATTGCTGGTAATGTATGCTAATGAGACACGGGATCTGCTGGTGGGCGAGTTTTCCTGCTAAATGGAACAACTAGAGAAGTAACAGATACCCACTACATGGGTACACAGCATGGAAAATAAGCTGAAAAACAGTTGATTTGTTTCTTAGGTATATTTGCATATGCATACAGATAATGCGATTGATAAAATCACAAAAGTCATGAAGCTGCGTGGGGTTTCGTTGGAAAGATGCATCAGTCTGTGAACGTATCAGACAAAAATTATAAAGTAGATTGAAAGTTGATGCTGTGTTTTTTCTTTAGAAAAGTGGAAGACGATATATACCCCTTCAAAATCTGTGAGGCAGGTTTTGGAGATGCTTAATTTTTCTTCTTTGCTGGTAATTCACAAGTGTATACCTTTATATTTTTTACCGAACTGTTTCTTGTCTTCCTACCTACCTCCCCCAAACTGAGCTCTTCCTTCCCTTCCTTTAGCTCACAGTGGGGATTGTTGTGAAACCTTTTAACTTTGTATCTGAAATTCAATTGGAAATTCATTACCTGTGTGGTTCTGTACTATGTTGACTCAGTCTTGCTGGTCATACTGAGTTTTCCAGGCTTTTTTTCTTATGGTGCAGTTCATACAAATAAAGCAGTAAGCCTGTTTCAACTGCAAAGCATTTTTACTATCCCTTGTCCTAAAACTTACTGGCCATCAGATGTAGATGTATACCAGTACCTAACATTATTTTGTTTTTCACTATATACAGTCTACCTGCAGCCATCCTTATAGTTTTGTCCCATTTGAATGACACATTTCATTTTTTGTACTGTATTTATTTTTTTCTTAATTGATCTGTAGACAACAGAAATGAAGAAAATACTGCCTAAAAAGGTGCAAACCACAGAAGAATGGCTAAGAAACTACAGTTTAGAATCCTTGCAATTAACATTAGAGCATCTGGTGAATGAAGGCACTATTATTTTGTAAGTACGATGTTGCACTTCCTTTAATTAGTCCTGATCTGTGTGCATCTGTGATGTTAATTGCACGTAGTGTTCCAGGGATTCAAGGAGTGGTGCTGAGGAGATAGCGTTGGCAGAAGAGGCTGTTACCAATTTTGAGGCCAGAGTTTCTGAGTAAGTTTTGATCTTGTTCATGGTTTTGATGCATAACTGTACCTGTGCCATCCAACCAAACTGTCTGCAAATCTGGTTTAAAATAGAAGTATCTTTGATTTTTTTGAAAAGGCAAAAGATTTTTCTCACTTTGTAGTGCTATTCTTCAAGTTGTAAAACCTATGCAGTAGGTGATAAAAATAATTTGGTTGACATAGAACAATGTTTGGGGAAAACAAGTACTTTGTTTTGCCTCAGTTTACATATATTTTAAAAATCACTTGCTTAAACTCATTCTAGAGATTCTGTGTGTGCTGCCTTCCAATCCTAAAGCTGTATTTCATGAGTATCTTTAATAATTATACAGATCGTTTTAAACGCATCTCCTGTCAATAAGATCTGTGTGATGATCTAACTTAGTTTTGCCTGGTGCTTCAACACATGGCACGCATCCCTCTCCTTCCTCTCACTTGATTAAGTCAGCAACTAGTGAGAAAACATTTCAATAATCTGGTTTTTCAGCCTGCTCCTTCTCTAGTCAGTTAAACATCTTTGGGGGGAAAAGTATTAAAATGGCTAGCCCTGTAATTGTTGGTTGTATGAGAACACTGAAAACAGTATTTTTAAAAGGTGATTTGACATGATGAAGGCAAATTGTTGATTACATGCAAAAGAATGCCTTATCTAAAGCTGTGCTATGGCTTTTGTCAGGGTGGTTGAACTTTATCAACAACGAATTCAGTGGCTGTTGAAGGACAGCAGAAAGGTAACTTGAACTTTTCAGTATGTGTTCAGAAGACAGTTCTATACAGTATTAAAGAATAAGTTAACCTTGGAATACTGGTGAAAAGAGGCATTCAGAAAGAAGAAAAATTATTTTTCTTGCTCTTACATTGGTACCTGGAATTTTTGCTTTCTAGATGTTGTCTTTTTATTTCTCTTAGCAATTTTAATAGGGACCTCCCAGGACCCTTAAAGAGGAGTAGCCAAAGCCAAGCTTAACTTTTGGCTGGAACTCAAAAGCTGTAGCCCTCTGCCACAGCTGGTTAATGACTCACTGTGCCTAGCAGTGCCCATGGCCAGCAATGGGAAAGGACATAACTCTAGTTCAGGTGGGAAACAAGATGCATCCCAAAATCTGTCTTATTGATTTTACCTGAAGGAGATGCTGTGCCCAAAGCTACATTTTATTGTCCCAAATGATTAATAGATAGTCTTGAAAGGGAAGCAGTGTGACTCACTGAAAAGGAGAAACAAGGAGTGTGGTAATACTCTTGTTTTCTTGACAGTCTGTCACTGCCTCATCTTTACGCTTGAAAGCTTAAAGTGAAAATAAATTTGTGATGCCCGAATTTAAAATGCTATCATATAAAGTATACAGGAACATTTTTAAACTTTACTTAAGCTTAATATTTACAGTGACTTCTTTTTTAAGGTGTTTGGCCTTGTAAAAGGAACCAAAGTTGGACTTGTGGTTGATGTGTCTGGTCTGAGTGACAGACCTAGACTAGAGGGTTTTCAGAAAGATCTCTTGGTAAGTAATAATAGAGCAGACTTTGGCTATTGTAACACGTTAATCAAGACTCATAGCAAAAGGGAGGAAAAATCCTTTTGAATTCATAATGTGCAATAAGGTTTTCTGTTGTAGAAAGTTATTCTTTAAATGACTTTGAAATTATAATCTTTGTGTAGATCCAAATAAACTACTGTAACCTACCATAGTAATAACAGCAGGTTTTTCAATGCTTGTACCAGCATTCTCTTTGATTCTAAGCTTGTCTAACAGAAGCAACTTAAGAGCTAGAACCAAGCCATATATAGAGTACAATTTCATTTCCTGAATTTAGGCATTTCAAGTGGATTTGTATTATTAAATTCCTCATTTGTGCATTTTAAATAAAACAATGAAAAAGAAAACTCAGGTTTCACTTAGCCCTAATGCCTAACCTGTTGTTTAGTCCTATCCATGAATATATATTAAAAATTTTAGTAATTACTTGGTGAATGAATATGCCCTTTGTGGAACAGTACGTTCTGTTTTGTATGCACATCAACTGAAGAGAAGAAAAATATTCCGTGTCTCTGTTAACAAACTGATGGGATTACTGTAAGTTTGCCTGCCTTGTTTCTGTACTCCTTAATTTAGTCACTTGTGACTTGTTTTGGAAGCATTTCTCTGTGGTAGCTGAAAACATTGCTGTCAGCTATTTGTAGCATATTTCTGGCTTTGTTCTTTTATGTAGTAACTCTACTAGTAGCACGTGGATAGTAATGCATTAACAGACTTTTTATTTGTTAGTTCTTAATAGATGAACAGCTATGTTATAAGAAGCAATTGTACTGCCTCTCATTTGGTACAGAAACTTCACCTCTGTGGGAGAGTCCAAAAAACGTTGGTGTTCATGTGTAAGTAAGTTAGTTTCTCTGTAAAGGTATTTCAGACCAGGTCTCCATTTAATTAGAGCAATCTGGAGATAATAATTAGTGTTCTTCATCTGTTGCCCCTGTGCCTTGCAGTAATCTTCAAGGTCAATTTTATTCAGCACCTGCACATTGAGTGCATGTGTTCCTTTTTTTCCCTAGTCTAAGTGAAGCAAGACAGTGGGTACAGCAGCTGGCACCAGCAGGAGGCTGCAATTTGCTGAAAGCCTTAAAACATATTCTTACAATGAAAGAGCTGAATTCTCTGGTGATTATAATACGAAACTGGTAAGTCCATTACCTGTTCTAACAACCAGCTTTAAGTTGGATACAGAATTGGTACAAGAATCTGAACTTGTTACAAAAATAGTAATGACCTACTTACTTAGTAATGAGCTCATTTCATCCACCAGTCACTGTGAACCAAAACAAAATTTCAGTGCTTTTATTATCATTTCTGAACACATTCAAACGCCAGTAGTAGAAACTCAGTAATTGTTGAAAGAGAGGAGGTAAAATTATGCTAAATGATTGGATTTAATTCCCATGATTTGTTATTTCTTTTCCATTTAATGTTTTCTTTTCTGTCTTCTTCAGTATGGCTTTTTCTCCCCTCATTTGGTTACTGCCATTGCTAAGATATTTTTCTTTCTCTTTTCCATATTTACTTACTTATTGAAATCAGCCCTGATCAGTCTTTGGAAATACTGGCAGACTATGCTCAGCAGTGTATGCTAGGGAGAAAACTTCTGGTTCATGCTGTTACATATGATTGTGGCAGTCCTGCTGCTATTGTAAGTAACTGTGAATACTCACTTCCTTAAGTCTCCTGTCACTTATTTCCTATTTTGTAAATGACTTTACTGAGATTTTGAACATGTCCTTAGAACAGGAGTGGGAAGAAAGCAATGGAAATATATTATAATCTCTTTGGCTTTCTCTACATGTACCTTAAAGATTCTTTATCTGTGTGTAAGAATTAAGAATTGAATACTAACAACCCATATTAACCACAGAGATTACCAAACCAAAGTAATTCTTTATCTTCCTATTTAAATATGTAGGCAACTGTAAAAAACCTTGCAGAAGTTGTCAGTGGCCGTTATCATTGCTACTCTTCAACGGGAGAGGTAGGTGACAGCTAGAGAGGCAAATGAATTTTCTCTCCTATGTTTGGTGACTCTTCACTTTTAGAAGACAAATTGCTTATCATCTGAGCAGAAGTTTATAGCAGCGCCTGGCGCTGAGTGCATTGGTCACAGAACTGCTGAGGATGTGGCAAGTTCACCTGTTTATTGTTTCTGCAACTGCAAATATTTTCCTAAAAAGCGCAGGAAGTTTTGCAGATATTTCTCAGTGACTCAAAGCTGACAATTAGGATGAAAGTAATGATGGGTTTATTGTAGACTGATTCAAAATAGTAAAAAATAATGTATTTTTAATAAACTTCTTTATGTACTGTCTTAGGTACATTTACACTCTATTTTACCACACCAGGCAGTTCTATAGAGATGCACACACATCAAATAGTAAAGCTGTGAATGGCAGGTAACTTTTTTCCCCTTGTTTCTGTATGTACAGAATTCTGATAGTAGTGATGTTAATCTGCTGCTTCAGGAATCCTGCAAGGCTAAGGACCTACTCAAGAGTATCAAGCAGACTTTTCAAAGGCGTGTTGATGGCTCATTTATCAGTGGAATAGCAGGTGTAAGTGTGTGTGTGTGTGTGTGTGTGTGTGTGTGTGTATTCCCACATGTACTTTGAAGTATCAGAGGTAGAAGTTCTTAGTGTTCACGGTATGAAAAAAAAGCATATGACTGTTAAGGTACTTTGATAAGTGAAGTCTGAGTATTATATATTGGCCATTTGTCATAAGAGCAAAGTAAGGCCAAAACCAGCAAATTTTCCAAAACGTCTTTTCTGCAAGAAAATAAATTCTGAGTGCTCTTGATGAAATTTGGATGAGAAAGTAAATACATCTCCAAACACTCCTTCTGTGGAGTGTTTGGAGAAATTCTAGTTCTGCTTTGGCCCGATAGAGAGATTATTTTCTCATATCTTTCTTTCAGCCTCTGCAGATAGTCAGAAATGGAAATATATCTCTCTCTTTTGTCGTACTGTCATTTCTGTACTTCCCTGGAGCCTGGAAGCTTTGAAGTTTGCTGAGTTCACCTGTAATTGCTGATCTTTCATGCTCAAAGTTTGTCAGTGCTGTTCTATAAATCTGTGGCTCTGGAGGAACTTTTGTATTAACAAAATGTTCCCTGTCACAACTACTGTAGGCAGTTGTGTGAAGTGGATAAGATGCTTTTAAAGTGGCAGTAAAATTTTCCATCAGGTGTCTTTGCACATCTGGTTATCTGACCTGAGACATTCCAGGCTAGAGGTAAAATGGTCATCTGTGAATAGTATTTCTAGCTCTGTTTCTCCTCATTCTTTGTGTTGTGTGTATGTAATACATAGTAATACATACTTTTTTTTTCTCTCATCCAACCTCATAAATATTAAGAACCATTCAGACTACATAGGAAGCAGAAGTCACCCTGAAAAAATGTTGACTGTCCTATATCCCTAAATAAAAGCATGTCATTTCAGAGATGTATTAATTAAATCTTTTGTATGAAAAAGTGTCTCCACAGATTTCCATTCATTTACAAAAGACAGGTCTCTTACACGTTTTTTCTAAGTAAAAGAGTTCTAATGTCCCATAGGAGTTTGTTGACTTGATTGCATTGTTGTGAATGAATGGAGAACGTGTTTCATTTTGATTTTGGGATCAGTACAGGTAGGAAATGGAGAAGTCAAGATTTGGTTTGTGTATAATGCTGATGGTTTGCCTACCTTTTTTAGCAAAATAACTGTGTTTTCCCATGTACAACTATGATGTTTTCATTTTCCCTGTGGATTTTTGCCTGTGGCTAATGGAGTGAAGTTAATGGAACACTGTCCTACAAAATCTATTTCTGGGAGGACCAGCACTCTGAATATCAGTAAAACTAAAATTTTATGCTGAATCTTTAGATTGAGCGTGAGGGAGTGAAAATATGCTAAAACTTGCAAGATGTTTTCTTAAAATCCATTTTAGGTTTCCACAGAAGTTGCAAATACAGCAATTCCTTGCTTCCTATCAAAGCCTCCAAAGCATGAAGGACCATTAATTATTCAAACACCACACTTCCTGGCCAGAACTTCAACAGACTGGTTAAAAACAAATGGATTGAAAGGTAGCACAGGAGGAAAAGCATAACAGATATGAAACAGGAAATAAAGAGAATATGTTTTACTTAATTTTTTTGTTCCTTGCTATAGCTAAGAAGTTAAACCTTTATCAAGTTTTGGCTCCCAATGCTTTTTCTCCTGTGGAAGAATTTGTACCTATTCTTCAAAAAACAGTATCATCAACTCTACACGAGGCAAGTGATGGGGACCTGCTCCTTTTCTCTTGTTGGGTTTTTTGTTTGTTTGGTTTGGGTTTTTTTTGTTTGTATGCATTTCTTTCTACTGCTACTTTTTCTGATTAAAATTGGTGCTTTATAAGATAATGACATTCTGTGGGTTTTGACTGAAATTTGAGTTGTGCATTCAGATCAGAAACTTATATTATTCTTAAGAATAATCCAGGAAGAAATTCCATGCTCTTGTAACATATAGGCTTCTGTAAGCACATAACTCCTATTTATCCTTCTAGAAAGCTATGATGCAGTTTGAATGGCATGATGGAACTGTGAAAAATATTCATGTTGACCTGCCGATATTATACAAGTATCAGGTGGGTTTTAGTAGGGACACAACCTTATCAGGGTCAATTACCATCTAATTTTTCTGTATTGCTTGCAAGAGCAGCATTTTAGCCTTTACTGCGTTCCTCTAACACTCTTAACATGCACGTGGGCAATTTATCTTTCCTAATGTGAGTGTTGAGGGAAAATGATTTAGGTGTGTTTTCAGCATTTTCAGCATTGGAAAGCAGAAATTATTTTCAAGTTCTTTATAGAAGGCTCTCATACTTCTACTTTACAGTAAGGTATCAGTAATATGTACGAGTTGGGCATTTGTACTTAATGTTTTAGCATATGCTCAACTATTCTTTATACTTAGAATGAATTCTGAATATTGTGACAGCATGTTGCTGCAAATCACATCATTTGTATTAGTTGAATACTGAGCTGCACTTGTCTCTGCAGAGTCTTGGTCTCTATTAGTAAAAATTATTTTGTGTGTTTGATGAATACACCTTTTGCTGGTGTGCCTCCTGTGAGGAGAATGCAGACAATGTGTGACAGGGACACTGCAGTAGATGCCACCTGATTCTTGGGAAACCATGGCACCAGAACCTGGGTTCTAAATCCTTCTAGTGACAGCTTGCGTGAAGTTTTTTTCTTTCTTCTTCTAAAGTGAATGTGTTAGGAGGAGCAGCTGCAGTCTTCAGGCATTGCTGGGCATGTGTGAGCAGTGAATGTTCTGCAGTTTAATGTGAACGGTGAAATATGGTGGAGGGATTTGAATCCTGGGAAAAACAGGAGGATTGTGCAACATGATTTGATGAGCAGAGGCTCACAGTGCTTTCAGATCTAGAATTTCACAGCTTGCAATATGGACAAGACAAGAACTGTCCTCAACCTGGGGCAAAACGTTGTAATCACAAAGCCTTGTTGTGCTATTTGTTAGCAGGAAATTAGTGGGAAGCTTTTATGAAAGAGTATAAGAATGTTGAGCACACCCTGCCGTGTCGGCTAGGAAAGCTGGATAGAGTTCAGCCAATAAAGCTGATTTATCTGATGATACTAATTGCCACATTTAGTTTGACAAATCTGGGCAATACAATTCTTACTCCTTGCCTTCCAGTCTGCAACTGTGTGTTTAAACATTGTTTCACAATAGTCTTTAAGCCTTGATGGTGTGATTTCCATAGCAAGCAGTGCAGTGTTTGCATTGTAAGACTGAAGGGATCAGTGAAGAAAATTTTACAAGACAAAAAGTAGAAAAGCATCCAGCTACTGTCTCACCTTAGAGATAGAAAGATGGTGATAAATAAGAAAGATGCAGAGTAGGTCAGGTTGTTTCCTTTTGGGTAGCATATGCAGCAGCATCTACATTGCAGTGGCACTAGGTAAGTCTCTGGTAGTACATCTTATAGTTTCTTTCTGAGTTCCATGTCCCTTTTCTACCTTGATTTGTCCTCATGCATGTAATGCATACATATGCTTGCAAAGGTGGTATTCTGTAGAGTTTGGACAAATGGCCTTAATGCCTTCAAGTCAATATGATGTTAAAAAAAATGGTATGTGTTTGAAAATATTTTAAGTTTTTGTTTTAAGTATTATATTTTATTACAAATGTTACCTGAAGGTGGTTGGTTGTTTTATTTTTTCTGGCCATTATTTTGAATCATGCTAACAAGTGAAGATGAAGAGAATATTTTAGACCCTGTGTTGGGTTTTGTCATTTTATGTTCATCCCATGGATTGTATTCTGCTATCCTTACTAATAATAAAATGGTATCATTAAAATGAATGAGAATCATTACTATGTTTTAATGTTACTTCTGAATTAAACATTTGGTTACAAAATACTTGAAAATTTTTTATTTTTATCTTAAATTTTCTTTATTTTATCCACAGAAACTCCTTGCTAAAATGGTAAGAATCTATGAGAAACGAATTAACTGGCTGTCTGTTGCTAGCAGAAGAATTTGGGGAAGTGTTTGTGAGAAGAGGTATTGTATTCTGACAGTCCTGGTTTTGTGTATTGGTGGTGATTTTGTCAAACCCTGTTTTATGTGTAAATGAGCACTAAGGATCAGAGGGCACAAAACAGTCAGATGTAGAGACAGCAGTTGCAGATAGGACCAGTGCAAGCAATCCGCTTTTGACAACAGATACTGATATTCATTTATTTACTAATCTAGTGAATTTACGGTTATTATCCGTCTACAAAAAACTGCAATTTCCATCCAATAAGACAAGACTCTTAAATTTCAGTTAGCCAGCAAGTAATCCTTTGGGGAGTGGTCTGTCTTAAGTCATGTCTATACCTGGTGTTTCTGGCCAAAGGTGGTGTTTATGTCAACTCTCCTACCCCATCCTATTAGTATTGATACCCAGAGTATTTCTGTACAGCCTCTTATGGATTCATATCAGAAAGATAAGTTTCAACCTAGTTTCAAATTTCTGCCTTCAACTGAATTGCTTTGCAGTGCCAGATGACAAATGTCAATGCAGATTTACCAGAAAACTTCAGATTTTTTCCCTGCATGAGAATTGAGCTCTTTAACTGATTTTGTTTGAGGATCATCTTCAATAATAACAATAATGATAATGTTTATTAACAATGTGTCTGAATCTTTAGCAGAGGTTCTCCCACCCATCTTCAGTTGCATAATTGCTCTTATTGTGTTGCTTGTAAACACTGAATATGAAGTTTCAGAGAAGATAGCCTCGGCCACTGTTACTAGGGAACTCTTTGTTCATTCATCAAGGACTGAATTGTGTTGGGAACACCTGTTCCATTGACTGTCCGTAACATCTGTGATACTTTTCATAAGCATTGCTCCCAAGATACCCTCTTTCCATCCACGGTGACCATCCTGCATTGTCTTTACAAGCACAGCTTGATATGAGACCATACTGAAGATCATCATTAATACTTCATTTTTCCCAAATAATTAATATCTCTTCCAGGTTAAATCAATCAGTCGATGCCTGAGCAGCAATGTTTGTCAGTGACTTGCTGGGAGATAATTTACCATTTATCTTTGGAATGATACTGTGTAGCTTCCTGGAATGATGATTGGAGAAAGTACAATGAACTATCCAACAGCTCTTCTTGTTGGATAACAGCCAAGTTTCAGCCATGTTCTGGATATTCAAGTACAGAGAAGAAAAGAGGACTGATGAGGGTTCAGTAGCCAATATGTGCCTACATGTGTCACTACACTGATTATTGCATAGCTTAAGGAAGATAGAAATTTCTGTTAATATATTTTAAGAATCTCACTTTAGATTGTACAGATTATTGTTTTTATATAGATAGTGTTTATACATTTTTATACATAGCTAGATGTTTTCTTTGGTGAGCTCAAGAATGCAGTGAAGATGATAATATGCAATTAATTTTCTTTTCTCTTTACGAATAACGTGTTTCTTGTATAGGGTGGTTATACTTGTTGATATATCAGTGCCAAACTCTACGTGCATCATCCATATCCAACATTCTTTGCGACTTTTACTTGAAGAACAAATGTTAAATAAGGATTGCTTCAATATTATAGCGTAAGCAGCTACTTATGGTTGTTGTAAAATAAATATAACTTGCTGTTATATTTAATTTATATTCTATTTTGTTAATTTATAATAAATATAAATTGCTGTTTTCTTTCTCTAAAAGATTTGGGAGCCACATTGTGCCTTGGCAGCTGGAACTAGTTCCTTCCCAGCCTGAAAGTTTACAAAAAGCTTGGAGGTAGGATCAAATTCCTTTCCCATACTTAGGAATTAAGTGAGCATAGATACTGTAAAACAGACATCACAAAGAAATAAAATGAATCAGCATTCTGAATAGTTTAGACAATTCACAAGTTTATAATATCACAAAAAAGCTTCGCCATGAACTGTTCTATAGTGATTGTTATAGATGGTTTGTAGTGAAAACTCTCATAAAGTTCAGTAAGTCCTAGTGTCTTTGTATTTCATGTGTATGTAGAGTATGTCTGTACACAAATATAAAGGTTTTTAAGAAATGCACAGGTCACATAAGGAATTTAAAATTACTTCAAATGCAGCTGAGATCTGGAAACTAAACTGTTTTTCCCCATATACACTGAAACTAAATCTCATGTTCCTCTTCGTGGAGTTATATCCTCAGTAGTTTCATTATACCTCTGTGGTTTTCTTTTATTCCTGTCAGTTCTGCCATTACAGTTTTTTTCCACATAAAATTAGGAGGAAATTCTTTCACCTCTATGCTCTGAAACTTACCTTAAAAAATAGTTTGCTACGGTGAAAATACAGAAACTAGAACAAATGTTTTGAATCCTTGTATAATGTGGTTTTGGTGGCTGTTGTTGTCAAAAAAACTATAGATCCCAGAGCATTGTTATTTAAGACTCAGAATTCCCTTACTGCTTTTAGCAGAAACAAAAGCTTTTCTCAATTCACTCTTTGAAATGTAAACTTCTCAGGTGGGTATTGAGGTTGCAGTGCAGTGGGAGTAGGAATTTCATGAGTGCTCTCAGAAGAGCTGTGGAAGTAGACTTCAAAGAAAAGGATAAACACAAATCACAAGGAATTTACCTGCTGACTACTGGAATACCTGATCAGGAAACAGTGAGTATCTTTACAGGTTTTACAGTTCTTCTGTAAATTCCCATCAGAATTAATCTCAACTTTATTTTTTCCTCTCTTTTATCCTTTTGGCTATTTGTCATAACTTGTTGGCAGAATACTTCTCCATTACATATCTATGACCATACAAATGTCAGAATCTCAGATTTTTGTTTCTGCACTTACTGTGTGTTAGAAGTTCTAATTATTAATAGTGCGCAAATCAGAAAATTCTAGTAGTATTTCTAAGATCTCACTCCAACTCTGACCATCATTTCTCTACATATTTCTGAATGTGAAGAAACCCACTCACATTCCTCGTATTATATCATTTCCTTACAGGATCAAAGCCACAGATAACTGTACAGTGAAACTTCATAGTACACTATATAGAAACAGCACCTATTTTTAATAACAGTAATCCACTGCTTGGGTATATTTTTGTAGTGCACATGCTCTGTGGCTGTTAAGCCACTTCCATTGCCTAGAATGTCTGAACATGCAGTAATCCAATTGGAGTAGCCGTGCATTTACAATAGGTCTGTCTTGCCCATGTTGCTAAACTGGAAATTCTTCACAACTCTAAGAAATCATTAAGAACTGATGTAGAAAACATGAAAAAGAAAGATGCATAAAAAAATTCCAAATGAATTATTTTCATCTCTACTTCTTTGCAACAGCACATTTCCAGTTTGAAGTCCACAACCCTGTGTTTTTGATTCTCATAACTCCCTCCATCTCACTTGTAGGCTGCGGCATTGCTACTAGTAATAACAAAGACAGTAGGTTTGGAGTACATGCATTAGTTGAGGTGGCATTCAGCTCTTCAGGTTATAGTCCTGTGCTGAGTTATGCAGGTTAGGAGTGCTTGCTCATCAATTCAGGAAAAACTGAAGCAGATGGAAACTCATCTATGGTACAGAGAGACTTCTGATTTTGATTTATTTTTGCCTTATAGCACACAATCAGTGCCTACGTGGCTGAGGCTTGCAGAGGTTTTGACTTGCAGCTTCATGTCTGTCTGTTCAGTGTAATGGAGGATGCTGACTCCTGTGGGATTATTCCAGCTCGCTATGCTACCCCAACAGAAACTGCCATTGCTTTTAAAGAAATAGTACAGGCTGCCAATGGGAGATTTCATTGGTTTGGAGAAGCAGGTATGTGAAAAGGAGAGTCAGCTCTTAGTTCTTTATCATTCGTTAAATAATATCTATTATTGCATTTTTTACCTCTAATTAAGTTTAGTTTTAAGTTTAGTTTAGCACTGAGATATAAACATAAGTCTTAGTTTAATTAAGGCTTTTGGCTATCTAAGAATATTATAATGCAGCATTAATTTGAGTTTTTCTATTCAAATTCACTATTTTTTGCTATTTTATATTTTATATATTTTTTATATTTTATATTTCATATTTTTTATATTTTAAAGATACACATTTAAAATTTGTTTACTAGTGTAGTAGGCAAAGTCTGCATAACAAATGGGAAACAGGGCTTTTTTATTTTTATTTTTTGTTGTTGATATTTGACATACTCTACACTTTTCTGTATACTTAAAAATAATGATTAGCATATATTTGATTATCAGGTATTTTTGAAAGTGATGATATCACTGTTATTGTATCTGAAATGGAAAAAGCAAAGAACTACTCCCAAAAGGTATGAATTATATATATCTTTTGAAATTACGCTTTTCATCAGAAAAAAATTGAATAGTGTTTGTTCAACTGGAAGTGCAGAAAATTGGACAGCATGAAATTTCTTCTAAGACAGGGAGGAAAACTCGAGAATGTGAGAATGGCCACTTAGAGTAAACACAGACTGGAAAGCAGTGATACAATAGCACTGCAGTCATGGCTGTTAGAGTGTCCATGATTTCCTATCAAATATAAAGAGTTCACAGTTGAAGTGATTTTCCTGCTTGTTGCCAATCCTATGATAAGTTCTTCCCAAGTAGAATGATTTGTATACTCCTTTAAATCACAGCGTAGGAAAAGGTTGTCAGTTGCACAATACATTTCTCTAATATTAAAAAAAAAAAAAGGTTTCCTGAAGCATAGTAAGGGTATAGAACTAGACAGTCTCTCTCTCCATATTACATTCATTTAACTTTTTTCCCCAAGATATGTAATACATTTGCTTGGGCAGTGTCCAGCCTGGCTGTATGAAAGCTGTTTCTTTCTGAAGTGTGAATGGAAGGCTATGTGCAGTGAGATATCTGGCCAGAGATCAGAGCAAGTCTGAGACGGAACTTTTTGTTGGTGATGATGTGTTTTGTTTGATTTGTTTTGTAAAAAACAGCTGGTGAATATTCAATAGGATCTTAAGTTATTTGATAGCACTGTTTAATGGCTGAATGTATTTGGTTCACCTTCTGCTCATTTTTCCTGGGCTTTGTGCATATAGTGTTCCTTTTTCTTTTAGAATGTTTGCTCAGAGCAGGGAGGATTTGCTTCCCATGTGTTTTAGCAAGTACAACACAAAGAGGTTATGAGTTGTTAAGCATCACCTGGTTATCATTTTTATAATAAATAAAATGAATACCAGTTTTATTAAATACAGGATGTCTGTCTTTGAAGTGTCATGTTTATGAATTACTAAGCAGTGTGAACTTCCATTTCAGTGTGCGTTCTTAGTGGAATCCTTAAAGCCACGTTCAGGAGATCAGCCTGCTAATCCATTCACAGCAGAAGCAGGCGCAACCGTGGTTGTCACAAAAGAGAAAAGAAGGCCACAGAAGTTGTCATCCCCAAAACCTACAGCTCTGAGTCTGGCTAGAATGGTTTGAAATCCTTCACGGTTCCATTTTAAGATACAGTCTGTTTTGATTAGTGATATTAACTGGCTATCATATGCTGGTCTTTGTGAGAGAAGTGCTCAGGCTGAAAATTTGAAGGAAGTAATAACAGTACTGTGACTCTACTATGAATTTACATCTTAATCTGCATTCAAATTGCTACATAAAAAAGTACACCTTACTAAATCCTGTGAAGTAATTAAATATAACTGTAGTAATTAAATAACATTGTAGTATCTAAAATTGTCTAAATTGCCCCTCCTCTGACCTTAAAAATTCAGTGTTTAATAGAAGCAAAGGCAAAGCAGAAACATGCTTTATGAAGTTGCTTTTATTTAGCAAGTCCATAAATTACCATAATATACTCTCCTTCATGTCACAAAAATGCTCCAACCTCATCTGATTTTAAATATTAGCCTTCAGTTTAATGGCAGCAGAAGGTCTGCAAGAAAATTAAAACAGAGCAATTAGACTTATTAACCTAGCAAGAAATTACAAATTAATGTGTCATAATGGCAACCTGCTGGCTAGAAGAGCCAGAGTAAAACAGGAATTAGAGAATAATGGAAGATAGTTCCAGTTTTGAATAAGTTGGGCAATTATGATACTGTATGGTTAAAATACTTCTTAATTTTTTTACTCTCTGTGCTTATAGCACATCAAAGACAAACACTGTGCGGAGAGAAGCACCTCCGTAAGAGTACCGGCGTGGCGTCCCACCAGTGCAAAAGCAGAAATTCCACCAGGTCTGCATGGATGAGGGGCTTCTTGTCTTCAGTTTGTTTGGGAGATGCTAAAAATAAAGTATTAAATTAGAACTGAAGGATTTAAGTTTTTAGAAACACTAGCAATATTTATCTGAAGACAGAGCGATAGGGAACATTGCACTTTGTGAAATACCTCTAAATGAGTTGTAGTTGTAATCTATCTAGATTAGGAGAGGAAGAATGCTGCCCAGCTGTATGTCTGTTTCCATGTCATTTGATTGAATATCCATCCTGTATCAGAAAACATAGATATATGTAGTGGAAAGAAGAGCCTTCCTTTGTCATGCCTGAAAACATAATTAAAACCTCACCTGTCTTTGTTTACAATTTATACATTTTTTTTGAAGTCACAACAATTTAGAGATTTGTTATTAGTTTAATATATCATGGTTTTTTGTTAATATTCTTGTAAGCAGTTGTTCTTATTATGCTCTTCCACTTATTTATGATCCAGTAACAAAGGAAAACTGTAACACAAATGTCAAGTTATCTGAAGTGCTGCGTCCTGCAGCTACTGCGGGTGCATGGAACAGCTCTTAAATTGATTCCAACCCCTGGTGGTCAGTTCTTCCATTTTCATAATTTTCCTGTTTTGTTCTTATCTCTTTGCTAACATCTGCAGGGTTTTGGTTTTTGTTTTGTTTATTTGTTGAATTTTTGCATTAAATTTTGGCCTTTAATACTGATTGATTGATACCAAATACTTGATATTCAGTAACTTTTACAAATCTGGGTTCATATTTCCATATGAGGTGTTGTGTGCCATGATAACTGAATGTTGCAACAAATGCTTTGCTTGTTCTAAACCCCTAATCTTTTCAGGTTATCCAGTATGACGTTCTTACTGATGGTAATTTATAAATTGTAAAGATTATGGTTTGATTTGTATGTGACAAATTCAATAACATGGATTCTTCTTAATTGGTATCCAAGAAAATTAAGTATGTGTAACTGTGACAACTGAAGAACTGGATTGCATGTTGGAGTTTTATCCTCAGCTGAATGAAGTCATCATTTATGGTGTTGCTAGTTTTTTTTTTTTCTTTGTAGTACAAACAATAAAACAATGGCCTCAGGCTGAGAATAGAAGAAAATACAAACAAAGGAAACAGCCAGAGTGTTCTGTGTCAGTATTTTATACTGACAGAGGAAGAAATGTGGGTATGTGTTACCAAGATGTAATGGGTAAAGCCTTTTTACTGGCAGTTATTATAATATAAAACTGTTTGGATACTAAGTCACACATAATCAGCTGTAAATAATGAGTGGAAGTGAGTGTAATTTATCAAATAGGGGTGGATTTGGGGTTTTTTAATTTGACTTTTGGTTAAGTGCTTTGCAATCTTCTGGTCAAAGATGTTTCAAGGAAAAAACACTGTCATGCCTTAGATGACGAGAAGATATTGTTTGGATTTTTTAAAGATAATGTTGGAGATAAAATGACTTATTGTGTACTCCTTCATATAGAAATTTTGAATTCTTGTCAAATGAAAAATCATGTGTGAAATGCTTGGCGTTTTTTATTGTTGTTTGGTTTGTTGGTTTTATTTTACCAACAGGAATATTTTCATATGGCTCCAAAAGGGCTATGAGGTCATGTGTGCAGAGCTATGAAGAGGTAACCTAATGTTTCCAAGTATTTCTTGCTAGGTGCAGTATACCGAAGTTATCCAAAGACTGTTTGCATAAGAAAGCATGTTCCCTCTGTCAGATTGCCAAAAATAGAGGAAATCTGTTCAAGCAAAGAGGTATTTTGCTTCTTACCAATAAATAGCCATTTTAGAATTCTTAATAGGAATTAATGTGAACATTTAAATTGTGATTCTGTACAATGTATTATTACTTGAATAGTTCTAAAATTTACTAACAACCAGTTGCACCTTTTGTTTGTCTTACAAGTGGCTGACAAAGTACAGTATTAAAAAGCTTAAACTGGAATTGCCCAGACTGATGTTTGGTCCAAGCTGCACTCACCAAAAGAAAATTGTGGAGTCCCTGCACAAGGAAGTGTCAGCAAAGTACTGCACTATCTTCCCTAGTGTAGAAATCAATGTAAGCTTTTGTAGATTTTATGTACCTACATCGAGAGGCTTTGTATTTGCTAAAGCAGTGCATATTAATCAGTGTTTGTGAGATGCTAGTCTTATGTCCCCTCTACTGTTCCTTGTTTCTCATTCTAAACAAACATGCTAGTAGAAAACTAGAGAAGGTCTCCTATTCTCCACAAAAGATAATTAGTATATTTGAAATGTGAACAGCATGGGATCTTTAGAATGTATGGCTTCTCCTCTATTCATCCAGTATGAATAGTAACATAAAAGTTTATTTTTAGGGAGAGCTTTGGGAAATCATATGTGAGGGGAAACTACAAGAATGTTGTATATTGATTGATGTGGTTTGTGCAGTGACCAGAAAAACATAGGAGGTTACGGCTAGGATATTACTGGTTTATTTTATCTATAAAAGTGTCAGAAGGAGTGCAACAGATGCATCTCTCCAGACAAGTTATTTAATTTTGTTGCTTGAAACAACAGGCTGAAATAAGAACTAGGTTTTCCTAATTTGGGTAAAGCAGATGTTTAGTAGCAGCTGAGTCATATAAGTTTTTTTATGCTTTTTCATAGAGTTAAAGATTAAAAAAATCCTAATGCAGGTACTACATTCACAGCAATTGTTAATATAAGATGCTTTTGTATGAACAATTTTTCAGGGAGTTGTGAGACATCTGCAGGTTCAATCTAAAGAAATGGAAATCTACATTGAACAAATGGAGAAGGTGTTGCTACGCTATCTGCAGAGAATACAGTGGCTTCTCTCAGGTATTGCTGTGCATCTTTCCCATAAAGCATGACCTGTCATGTCTGCCCTGTGATTTGGAGCAGCATAATTGTAGAATTCCATTTCTTGATTGCTTTTTGTTTCAAACTCTGCTCTGGAAACCCAGTTTTCATTTTTCTTTCAAAAAACATATATATCTTGTTTTAGCAATAAGCTTTTGTTTGTAGACAAACCCGTTAATGAACTGTGTGCTTGGGACACGTTTTGAAATTATTAAAGTGGTAGCAGCTGCCTCTTTTAACATAGAATCATTGCTTTCAAAAACTGTTTTAATTTGTTACTCATAAATAATTTTGTGAAGAAATGTTTACTTTTTTTTTCTGTATTGCAAAGTTCAACCTGTTTTTAGTGCAAGTTGTAATAATTGGCTAGTAACTAATGCTTGTTAGTACTAGAAATGGTGGAAGACATTCCTATCACTAATCCTTGAACAACCTAGTTTCCACTCATATTAGAATTTGTTATGTAGAAATGCGTCCAGAATAACTCCTAAAGATGGAAGATTTTACCATAGGCTCAGTAAAATCATATGTTTAACATAATAAGTCTGTGTAATAACACTTAGTTTTAATAATTCTGATGCAGGAAGTCGAAGATTTTTTGGTACCATTTTAGAAGCAAATGTCTGTGTTTTGATTGATACATCTGGTTCCATGGACCCATATTTGCCACATATCATGAAGGAACTTACCTCCCTTATCTGGGAGCAGCTGAGAAAAAATGAAATCAGGTATAATAAACTGCTGATAAACACTGCACTGCTTCTGCACTACTTCTGTAATTAAGAAACAATACATAATAATATGTTAGGAAATACTACTTCTCTGAAAGAGTGGACAGGCACTGGAATGGGCTGCCTAGGGAGGTGGTGGAGTCACCAACCCTGGAGGTGTTCAAGGAACGTTTGGACATTGTGTTGAGGGACATGGTTTAGTGAGAACTGTTGGTGATTAGTGGATGGTTGGACTGGAAAAGACCATGGGTCTTTCAGTTGACACGGAATAACTTACCCTTTTTCTTACCCTTTATTCCAATAATAGGTGGTTGGTTTTGTTCATTTGTTTTTGTTTTCTGTTTCAAAAGTGTCTTATACAATGTGACTACTAAGACTGGTTAGATTTAAATGTTGTGGGCCATCTTTCTCCCAAGGTTTAACCTGCTGAGATTTGCAGAAAATATAGAGAGTTGGAGGGAGCATCTTGTAGAGGCAACTGATAAAACATGTCACGATGCTGTGCAGTGGGTGTCCAAATTCCATGCTCATGGTAATACCTGTATCCTTATGGCTTTACAGGTTAGTAAATTGTGTATAGTGTTAATAAATATCCAAATAATTTTCCAGGATGGTATCTCTGATAAAGCAAATTTTATTTGCAATTGCAGTGGTGGGCCTCCTGCAAGCAGGAGTGCACACAGACAATAGTGTTACATCTTTAATCCCCTATTGCCCAATGCTTATCTCTTTCTCCCCTGGTTCCTCATTGGCTGAGTACTGCAGGCTCACACTCTTTCGTGACGCTTCACTAATCATACAAATACCAAGTAAACACAGATCCTTGCAAAACAAATATCTTAATTGGTTAACTGCCTTCTAACAGTTGCTTTCTTAACAAACATCTGGTCATAAATTTCAGATGTATGCTTTACAACATAAACATAACCTCTTAGTTGTTTGATTACCCCCTAGCATTTGTGCCCTTTACACTGGGTCATTGTTCTGGTCTTCCATCTGTCCTTGCAAAGAGATAAGCTTGGAAGGAGGATAGAGGGGAGTATCTTGGAGCCTGCCTGTGGCATCCTAACATTCCCACAGAGTGGGATAGTTCTGCTTTGTGTAAAGGCCCTGACTCCTTGAAAGCTTGTTAAATGTATTTCACTTCTGCTGGCCTAATGAACAACCTTACAGTATGTTTCCTAGTTCAGAATACTATACCCACATTATTTAGAACATTTAAAGTCTACTGCAGCTTTGTGAGAAAGAATTTGTCACATAATTCGGTAACTATCTTTCTAAAATATGTTACTAATATGTATATGGTATTTCTACTTTTCAATCAGCTATTGCTAAGGATATGCTACAGCTTACTTCTTTAGATCAACTGCCCTTTTCAATATCCAATGCAGAAACAACATTTTATCCCAGTCCTACAATAGTATTTCGGAGAAGAAAAGGTGTTTTGCAGTGATAAAGCACTTCCATCTGACTGATAATATTTTAGGAAAAGTATTTGGTCACAACATGAAACACCTCTTATACTGAAAACATTTAATGGATCCGGAATCAAGCCGCAGTTTGTCTCCACAAGGCTCACAAATAGAAACATGCATTCCTCATTCTCAGTTTAGGAAAAATGTCAATAGTTGCATCAGACCTTGTGTTCAAACAGTCCCAGAGAGAGAAAACAGCCAGTACTGCTTATGTACAGCTGTGACTATGGGATATTTAGCATAAGACAAACAGGGATCTTGAAGAAGCAGTGATGGTTGGAATCACATGGGTATTGAGTGTGATTCCTGAAGTTCAGAAGCAGGGAAAGAAACTTCTCTTTTAAAAATTCTTAACACAGAAATTAACTGGCAATAACAGCTTAAAAGAGGAACTGAGAGAACTTGCAACTTCATGAGATTTAAAATTTAAATCTGCATAGAAATTTTAGCCTAAATTAGTGATTCTTTTTATTGGTACTTTTAAAGACTATTTATATACATTTTCTGGATTTCGTGGGAGATCAAGTGCAGTAGAATTGTAAGAAATGTCTACACAGAGGTTAAATTTGCTGAGCCAATTATTGTAGCAAGTTTTCATGATATAGAAAGGCCAAATTCTAATTAGCCTGATTTTCAGATATTAAGCATTTTTACTCCTCTAAAGTGTGATGAAAGTCTTCTGTCAGCAGTTCTACAGAACTAGTTAAGGGGATCTGCTCATCTTCACTTATTTCAGTAACTCAGTTTTTGATGGTGCTCTGCTTGTGTGTATTGTACCTCATGCTACAAATTATCTGCTTGTTTATTTTTATAAAGGTATATTATATATATTTGATTTAGTTCATTTTAGTGAAAAGGAAAAGACAGAACTAACTTGATAATGAAGCTGTCTTAAATTATTGGACTTGAATGTTTTCATTTTAAAGTATTACTTTTCATTTAAATATTCTAATTATTTGTTTTCTGCTTTTTAGAAAGCTCTCACTTTCCAGGGTGTAGAGGCATTGTATATATTGACTGATGGAAAACCAGATACCAGTTGCAATCTGATTTTGAAAGAAATTGAAAGATTGAGAAAGCAACGAGATATTAAAATCCACACCATTTCTTTTAGCTGTGTAGACAGGTATGTGACACATAGCAAGAACAAAAAAAAGACAATCCTTAAAATGATTATTTGTTGTCAGAAGGCAGAGTTCTCTGTGCATGCCATATGCTCAGTTCACTGAACAACAGGATTGAGCTAGGCAGACATTCATACCAGGAGTGGGGCAGGCTGTTCTGACACGTAGTTGCTGTGTGGCCTGCATCTCCTACATCTACCTTTTGGTTTTCTTACCCTTTGTGAAATATTATTGCCTTTCCTTGCCAACCAGATCTTTGATTTTTTTGGTTTAGCTTCTTATTTTAGTTCTGTTGGTACAATGAACCTCTTGTTAAAAAAAACTACCTGTCTACAGAGGTTATGATAACTAAGCAGTGTATATTCTTCCTTAGCTCTTCAAGGTTAGAAATGATACAGATACAGAAAACCAAGTCCTCCAAACTGCTTGTTTTGATTTAATATTTTCTTGAGGAATTCTCAGAAATTATTTTTCTATTCTTGCTTTCAGATAAATAATTTTCATTAGTGACATTACTTTATTATTAACAGAGAAGCGAATGAATTTCTGAAGAAGCTTGCCTCCCAGACAGGAGGGCGCTACCACTGCAATTTTGGAGACATGGATGGACAATTAGCAGCACACCGAATGCTGACAGAAGGATTCGATGATGAGGATGTATGTTAAATGGTTTGGTTCTTGTTGGATTTGGTTTTGTTTCATTCTGACTTAGCTCTTCATCTGTAGTCAAACTGCATTTAAAAGAAAAATCACTAGAAGACTAAGACAGGACTCTTACAGTGCTTCATATTGAAATCAAAAGGAGAAATCCTAATTTCTGGCTTGGTGTGTCTGCGCGCTGCCTTGACCAGGTGACCAAAACTTTGAACAAAGTGCATAATGCAATGTATATTTTTGAAAGAGAAGCAGAAACATCCTGTATCTGGACACTTTTTTTTTAATCAACATCATCTTCAATTACATTTGTCACTGTAAAATCCTCATACAGTGTTTAGCACATTAATGTTATAACAGGAGATCTTAATGATTGCCACAGTAGAAAATTCATTAATGAGCAGAATCTTATTTAAAACAGAGTTTCTCTGCTCTCTGTTTGTAATTCCAAGGCCTCTGCAAACAGATAGGGGTAAGGAGATGTGCAGCTTTGGTTCAGTTCATTAAATATGTAGAAACTGAAAATAGGAAGTAGATGCAGGTTAAAGTGGATTATTTTAATTCTGTTTTCAGGATCCAGTTTTCCCATACTTCGAAGGAGATGATTTAAGGAAACTTACTGAGGAAGTAGCAAAAGCAAGAGGTTTTTTAAAGCAGGCAAAATCTTTGAGGTGAGTATCAAGAATCTTCCAATAATTTTTATTTCATGAAGTAAAAAGGAGATCTGAATTCCAGTGTCTACTACTTGCAATAGCATTGCTGTTTCTTCCTTGTACTACCAATTGTAGTTTTTTTTGAGGCTTGGAAAATGGCATGCAAATGATTTCTCTGCTTTAGATGGATTTAATTTTAAAGTCTTATACTATTAGCTACCATCATACCATTGTGGTCCCTCCAACACTTATATCAAGGAGAAATTACATTAGGTTGTAATCATATCATATGCCAAATCATTATATTTCTCTATGTATAGATTATGAAAAAATAAAATGTCTTTTATAGTACGTCTTTCTTTAGGCTGACTTCTTACCCTGAAATGCATATTATATTTATTTTGCAAAATCAACATAGTTTCCTTCTATCTACCTCACCTGATTTCTCTAACCAACCCATCATGCACTCTGTCTGCTGGAATTACATTGTCACGTGGAATAATGTGAGATCTGTTCGTCATCAACCCATCTGCTTTTCAAGTTACCATCCATCTCCCTTTTTCTTTAAAGACCTCTAAAATGTCAACAGTCTTTTTTCCTCTGAGGATTACCTAAGCCTTCCTCTTCATTATTCTTTCATGTTTTGATTTACCAAAGGATTTGACCAAAATCTCATCTCTCAATCTAGGTCTTTTTCTGTTTTCCTAGTTAGTATGACTCTGTACCTTTTTCCTTTTCCCTTCAAGTCTTGGGCCTGCCAGATTTTGTCCTATCTTCCCCTCTTTCCTTTCAGTTCTTTTCAATTACCTTATCTCTCTGCATGTTCAGGTTTTTTCTCCCTTAGTTTTCCTTTTCTTTTTAGCATCCTCACATACCACAAAGTTTCTCCTTGCCTTTTCTGTTAACAGTTATTTAACAGGTAACATGTGATGCCAAACAGAGGTATCCCAGTGGACTCAAAATGTACTGAGTCAGTTCCTGAGAGCAATATAATTGTTAGCACTGCATGCCATCTGTATCTCAGCCAACTGAACTGGCTCAGGTGGCACACTGTTTCCTGCTGCATCTAGTGTCATTCAGAGCTGTGTTTGGTACCTGCCTAGAACCAAAGGAAAGGACAGTAAAGTTGTGTTGATCGTTATGTTCTTTCATGGTTACACTTCCTAACTGCCAGAAGCAGAAAGTGCCATTTTTTTAGTAATAGCAGGCAGAAGTGCTTGTAGAGAGATTCAAAATGCATTATACCTCTGCAATAAAAAGATTTTCTGTGATACAAAGACATGGCTAAACAGACTTAAAAAGCTACTTTATATCTTCCTGAAAAGCTACTGTAATTGTGTGATTTTTTTTTTTTCTTTCAAACAGGCTATTACTACAAAAATGGAATATAAACCAAAAGGACAGTTCTGTCTTTAAAAACAGTGCTCAGGTAAATAGTCACCATAAATCATATTTTATACATAGCTTAAAAATTTCATTAGAAGGGTAACATGTCATAAGCTTACTGTGAAGATTATTAATAGGAGTGACATTTTTCAAACCTGAAAATTTTGCAATGATTTTAGTGCTTAGCTGAGCTGGTTCCACAATATAACCTAATATACACAGAAAACAGTTTAAAGAGAACTATGTTGTTTGGGATTAAAGAAGCTAGGCACATGTGTTTTATGAATGGCTTTGTTTCTTCTAAGAGCAAATGGCTAAGCACATTGGAGGGTCAGTATGTGATGTAGTGGCTGTAATAAAAAATGCTACATGGGCTGCATGATTTATCATTCAAATGAATAATACTGATTGGGAAAAGATGCTATTAATAGTAAAGACAGACTCAGTAAACGCTGTACTATTTTTACAAGATAGTGGGAGAAGTAGCTGGACAAACCAAACGTCTCACAGAGTCAACGTGCTACTTCTTAATTAGCAAATTAAAAAAAAAAATCCTGGGTGTGAATGTAACAATACTTTCTTGGAGTTAAATGAGAAAGGCAAGAACTGGCAAGCATTTGTCAAAGAGCTATTTGAGGGGAAAAAAGGGAGACAACCACAGAGAGAGCTGCAGTAGAGAACTCGAGCCTATCAGGTTGTTCATCAAGGATTGGGTGAGGCAGATATATTTTCAGACTGTGTTTAAAATCCTTGTTTCTACAGCTGTAGTTTCTATTTTGGTTTACAAACATTGCCCAGTCATTCAAAGAGAAGAAAAAAGTCCAGTCAGACTTGCTGCTTCACAGAAAATAAAATCTGGAGCATGTTCAAATATGGGCAGAATTCACAGTATAAGGCCTGGCCACTATGAAGGGATGTTTGGAGAAGAAACAGGATAACCATCCTGTGTAGTAAGCAAGTTGTTACAGGCACGTAGAGACAGAGGCTATTGTTTCACAACCATCTCTGTCTTTGATACTTCTAAAGTGAACTACTGACTGTAAAGCACATTAGAAGACATTCCTGTTAATGTACTTCAGGAAGTACATAATGTTGTAGCGTAGTTGAACACATAAGGTAAATTGTTAGTTACTCAGGTTACTTTATATAGTTTCTCCAGTATTCTTTTTTCAATTGTGTCTGTGAACTTATGTGATTTATATATTTTGATGTATTTAAAAAATTATTCATATGTTTGACTTGTAGGATTAAAATTTAGGCCAACAAAGGATGTTGAAGATGTTCGGAGTGGTACCACTAGCCTGCTTCACTTCATTGCATATTTAAAGCTTCCAGCTTCAAGTATAAAGAGGGAAGGATGTACTCTTTTTTTTTTCCTCTAAACTTCTGGCAGAGGAGAGCTTACAAATGATAACTGTTGCCATCTTACTGCATTTACAGGTGTTGCAGAACTCAAAGTAAATCAAGACTTGAACTCTCCAAAGTCTAAACATAAACAATGGATAGTTTTTAATGTAATGAATATAAATTTTAGAGAATGTAGTGGTTTTATAATGTAATAGTAGTTGTACAAGAACCATACCCCTGTTTCTCCACAGGCTGGGAAAAATTATTTCACCACATCACATTAATAATTGCTTCAATCAGTTGATGGTATGTCAAAGGTGTATTTTTTTGGCAGTTGGTTTGAGACTTGTTTGCTGGTGCTCTCATCACTAACAGATGTGACAGATGGCTGTGATACTAGAAAGAGAATTCTTTTCTTCAGTTTTGAATAAGAAATCCAAGAAATAACCCTAGTGCAGAAAACAAAGCTTGGAATGACTTTGCTGAAAGAAATATGCTAATAATTATTTTTACTCTTTCTGTGTTATGTGGCAGTAGAGAAGGATCAGAGTGGATGATTCAGAAATCATCAGGCATGGGAATAAGGAATATCCTGATACTGATTAACACCTGGTTATGTTTGTATAACCACACGCTGCTAATCTTCAAAGCAATTCTGTTAAGTTCTTGTGCACTTCCTTTCCTAGAAAGATTAAAAATGTTTCCAGTGCCATTTAAGAAAATCCAGTATTGAGGCACATTTTTTTCTAGTTTATGAAATACACATTTTTCTAATGAGGAACTCAGTGGTGACAGCTCATTAGCATTTTGTAGGTGTTTACTTTTGTCTTTCAGAGGGCTAGAAATTCATGTTTTTAGTATATGTAATTTTAATGAAAATTGATCCAGACTGCAAAATTCAGATACATGGTCTAAGTTTTTTCAGGAGCCATTCACTTCTCCTGAGTGCCAACTGATGGGAATGATTCAATAATTTGATATGGGAGATAGTCTCTTTTCTTTTCCTTCTTCTGTTTTATCTCCATAAATAATTAAAACTTTTTTTTTCCATCACAGAAGTATCTTTTTAGTGTTGTATGTTTTGTACCATCTTACTCCTGCCTTCCATGTTAGCTCCAGCCTACTGTGCCTTTTTATCTGCACTCTGCCACATTGTGCTAAGCATCATTTTCTGTGTTTCTTAATAGTATATTTCAGCATATTTTCTATGTTTTAGTATGTGTATCACTGCCGAGATGCTTTGGTATAAAATCTTGACTGTAAATCAATAGGATTAATTGCATTTTTATTGGATGTATATACATAATAGATGCTGATTACTGACAAAAGGAGTGAATTTGTTGAAAAAGTAAATCCAGGCAGAAGAGACAAGGTTTGTGTATTGCCAACAAGAGATGCTTATTTATTCCTTGACAGATTTAAGAAATGTCTCAATGCTATAGTGTATATTTTGATATTGTTATAGAGGTCCTTAGGAGGTACCACTGACTGTGGTACATTCAGTGATATCATAGACTCTCTATGAAATAAGAATTAAAACATTTTAGTGTGTTGTGTTAGATTGCAGTCTGGCAAACCTCTAATTTACAGCCTTTTTTTTTTTCTGTATGGTATTTGGTTTTTGTAGATTTTACTCATTTGAAACAACTCAGTTTATCCAAAGTCTCATATCATAGACTGATCATAAATGAATCTATATAATCCCGAGTTCACTGCACTGTATATAACATTCTAAAATTACATGTACTAAAAACATTGCTCATTTGTTTGCATTGTTCATAACTCTTTTTATCTTGAAATGCTTCCATGTTCAGGCTGTAAACTTAAATATGTAGGAATTCAGGTATCTTCTGCTTGCTGGTGCTGTGAGCTAAGAGTTTCTGTTCAAGAAAAATGCAACAGAAAAGGAAAGAACAGATGTTTATATTAAAATTTGTGTATCTAAAAGAGTCAGATGTTGCAGTATGTAGCCATTGTATTCCATCCTTTTTGTTTTCTGAGGGTTTTCATCCAGCCTCTTTCCATACTTCTGAGCCGTTGCAGGTTGACCAGTCCTGCTGCCTACTTAGAACAGCTCGGTCCTTCAAAATACAGTTTCTGTCTCCCACCTATTGCCTACCTGGGTCAGCAGTGATGACTAGATTAATCAAGTGCTCTGTTAATGAGCTTTCTATGTTGATTTGTCACATACATGTTATTTGCTTTCCTGGTTTATGCTTTCTGGAATGCGATTTACTGTATTCAAGATACAATAAAAGAGGAGTTTTATAATTGACAAAGCTGCATACTTTTCTGCCATCTTCTTTGTAAGTCATGTATTTTCTGTGATTCACTAAATATTCTGATTTATGTGCAGTGAATTAAAGTGAATTAAACCAGTTGCTACCTTGATGTTCTCAACCACCCATCAGAAGACTGCAGTAAGAATTGGTAATCTCTGTGTGAGTACAGATGTTCATATTAACTTACTATTTACTGGCAATTCTGGAACTCTTTGTGTGTGTTTCAGCCATACCTGCCTCAGGGGAAAACAGGCTGTATCTGACAGAGAGCTTTTGAACTAAAAGGAAACCTTATCTTTTTTTTTCTGCATATATACATATTTCCTTTGTTTTTCAGTTTTTTTTCTGTGACTTCTGCATCTAAGAAGCGAAGATGTCATCCCTGTTCTTTAGATGGAAACATGCCTGTGTTCAGCAGAACGAAGAATTTTTATTTATGATTTATTTTGTACTGCTTTCCTTCAAATATTGTACAACCTATCCCCTTTTTAACACCTTAGAGATCATAAGGGGCATGTTCATTATTGCTATTACAAGATGCTTGTTTTTTTTCTGTAATTTCACCTTAACTTGGCAGTGTGGTCTCAGATGCCATTTCATTTGGCCCGTAAATCAGTCCATCTCTGTAGCATGCAAAACAACCACAAATGCAAACTAAATGGGAGCCTAACTTGAAAAGCACTTTCTGTGGCATGTTCCAAGGTTGTATTTTGTAGTATTTATGCATGCTTTATTCCGTCCAAGAGGAAATGGTGAAATATGTAGAATCACGATACAAGTAAATACACGGACACAGGAAAAAGGAGGAGACAGTGTGAGAATGCTCATGTATGTTAAAGAAGAACAGAGGGATTTCAAAGGAATCTGAGAACTCAGGGTTACAGCTAGCTGTCTGACACTTAAACTAAAAAACCTTAATTTTTCAGGCTTTAAGATAAAGATGTTTAAAGTATTAGATATGCTTCTTCCTAGAAGTACTGTATCTGATGGTATTAAAAAGAAAAAGCCAAATGAGAGATGAAAAAAACAGAGCATAGTATTATATCTTTAATCAGTACATGTGTGACTGAATTGAGTTGTTATACAGAAATTTTTAATTGCATTGTTCTCTTCTTATACAGAAAAAATGTCTTTACAAAGGCAAGTGATTGAAAAGCACAGTGGTGAATGCTTATATCTTTTTGCCTAACAAAAAATCAGAAGGAACTTGCTGCCCAAAGGTTCTTAATTTAATCCTAGCATATCATTGTTCTCTTGCTGTGTTAGGTACAGAAAATACGCCTTCTGTTAATAATGGGAATGAGAATCTGCATATTTCTCTGATGAAATTACAGCATGACCACAGGTAAGGTGTTAGCCTCTGTATCTCACTTTTCTAAATTAGCAAGGGCTGTGAAGAATGTTGTGCTATCCTACAGTACTTAATGTGTCATTTGAATGATGCATACTTTCAGTATGCATCAACATCTGTTGTTGCATTAATACTGTGTCTGTTTCAAGTGCTTTAGAAACAGTGCATACAAATGTTTTTTCTTCCTTTTGAAAATGACAGTTTTCCTAACAGTATTAGTAAGGGCTGAAAAACAAGTGCTTTATCTCCTATTTGCAGTACATAAAATTGAAGAAGAGTGTCCATACCTTTAAGTTACCTGAATCTTTCAGATTCTTCAAACTCTGCATAAGGACTTTTTATTCTTTATTATATAGAAAGAATTTAAGGTCAAATGGCATAGATTTTTAAGTGGTCAATTAAAACTAGACTAGAACAGCAGTCGGTATTAATATACTTTGTTTATACTACATTGTATAATGTCACATATCTAAAGACTAGTATCTGAAACTAAAGGAAGTGATGTGAAAGATGTTACCAAGCACTAGTCTTGAAGTGTTGTACCTTTTTCTTTGATTACCTCTCAGCCAACTGAAATGAACTATTGCTTCCAAATGCTTTCTGTAAGCCACAGTATCCAGGCTGTTTCTAAACTCATCTCCTTTCTAGCTCAGACAGGAGCACCTCTTCATTTTAGTTTTACATGTAAACAAACGGCACTACAGCTCATAAAAAGAAGCCCTCAAAGTGGCTTATCTCATATCTCAAGGCTTAGTATACCAAAGCAATGAGCAACTTCTATAGATTCACTGCAGTCCTTTAATGTTGGTCTCTTAGTACTTCCATGTTTTGGTCCCTCATCGCTCTGTAAAGTCACAGAGGCTGTGTAGGTCTCCTAGCTCTCTGGCCTGAGTAAACACCATCATTTCATGCTGATTTCACGCTGGGAGAAGAGTGAGACAGGTATAATATCCTCATGCCCTGTTTGCCACAAAGAACTTGAGTCACTTGAACTCAACCAAAGTCAGTGGTGGAGCATTTAAACCAGATAGCAATTTATAGTACCAGTGATGACCACAAACACTCAGTTTCATAGGTCACTCCTGATGCAATCAGCCTTTACCTCACTATACATACTTCTGCCGTCTATCCTCTTTGGTCATCACAGCTTTTGATCTGATTACAGTAAAAAGAAATAGGATGGAAAAGAACAACAGTGTGGTTTTCTGACCACTCTTTTAACTGGTGAGACTTCTGAGGCTGTCTCATGGTGAGATGGCAATGTGTCCCTTGTTCATCGTTCTCATACATATTAGGACATGGGCAGAGAAGATCAGGTCTGCATCTGGTTTCAGTATAGTGCCCCATGTTCATCTTAAAATATTGTTCTCTCTTGTTTCAATCATGTTATCTCCTTTTTCTCCTTTCTGTCTCTTTAGATTTTTCAGAACATGACCTAAGGAAGATCCCCACCCTTTTTTATAATTCTATCAAGCTCTCCTTTTTCTGGACAATCTCAATAACCATTTTATGTGAGCAACTCACTTGCCACTTCAGTCTTTCATGTCTCACTCCTGTTTTCTTGCCTTAGCGTGGACATTCTCAGCTCAGTGTAACTTCAGGAGAGAGCTCAGTCTCTTAAGCTTTTCTGCTGTTCTTCTGCCCTTGGGCACTTCAGAACATGTAATCCTGCCTATGACTCAGGACAAACATCCGGTTGTCAAGTTAACTCAGACTTATGTCTAGTTCTTCATGCTTAGGTTACATCTCTGCTAAAGGCTCCTTTCTGTATAACAACTTCCACACAATTAAAAGCTCTTACTCGGGTTCTTGTTATTTCACAGCCAGAGCCAGAGCTCTACTCCCTTCCTGTAGCCTGAAAATGCAGTCCTGCCTTGCTCATAGCTAACTGTTGTTCTCCTGTCCTGTCACTCTCTTTATATATCTTTTTGATGACTTCTATTGCTTCCACTTTTCTGATGTGTCTTAATTGCTGATACATGCCATTCCAGATGGCGAATGGACCATCATCCAAGTCATCACCTTAAAACTCCATTGCAAATCCTACAGTAGAGACATAGACAAAGACCATTGTCAACTCTGACAACCACTAGGCTCTCTCCTCTCTCTAGCATCTCTTCTTATATCATTAAAAAATAGGTTCACTGATGAGGGATGTATTTATTTCTGAAGGAGTTGCCAGAGCATATGTCCTTTGTGATTTATCTTTTAAACTAAAAGAAATAATGTGCAATTGTATCCATAATACAACCATTTTCAATCTGATAGCTGTGAGATTGTGTGTGAGGTTCATCTTCCTTTTTAAGCTTATGAATATTTTATTTCCTTTTTTTAAATTATTATTCATTTCTGTCTTTATTATTTGTCTTTTCTTGTGCCTCCAGTGATGAACTGGAGACTGGAGTGGATTTGTAACTTTATAAGTTGACTTGTTTTATGTAGTCAGAACTGTGATAAGAAACAATAATGGCCTGAGAGATGACTCTCCAAAGGAAGACAATTTGGCAGTAGACTCAAAAACAAAAATGCCTGGGCCTCAAGGTAGAATACAAAGACAACTCTTAGCTCATCCTCTCTAGTCTGGCTTTCTATTTCTAAGATTCTTTTAAAGTGACCTGTTGCATTATTTCCTTCTCATTTTGATGACAGGGTGGGCTGAAAACTTGAGCATTATAAAGAAAATAAACTATATTATCCTTTTAGCAATACCACATCCCTCTGTGGTCCAGCATTCTGGTCTAGTATTGAACGTGGAGGTTGGTGGCCCTGCATGTGGCAGGGGGGTTGGAGATTCATGATCCTTGAGGTCCCTTCCAACCCTGGCCATTCTGTGATTCCGTGACTCTGTGATTCAGCACTGGTGCCCACAGCACTAGGTGGGAACGTGTGTTCCTTTGTGTCCTGCAGACATGCAGCATCTTGTCTCAACCAGGCTCTGGATCCTACTCACTCAATTCAGACATATCAGTGGTCCTATCAGCATACAATTTAAAATCAACTTGTGTAAGTGTACTAGATTCCTCTATGAAACATTGCAATTACTTTTCAACATTGCTTTACAGACTGGATGTGAGTAATGTTTTGATAAACCATCATGACACTTCAGAAATGTGAACTGTCTCTGTAAACAACGTAACAAACTTTCTGACACCTTTCTGCTGTGTTTCTTCCTGTTGAATTTTCAGCAGCCATCTCCTAAAAGTGCTGCCTGTTTGCTTATTTCTGTCTGCCTGTATGAACTGCAGATGGTCACAGGAGAAAAGGTGGAAGCTCTGTATGAGCTGTCATTCCAGACCCAAAGTATTAATGCAGCAGTATTTCTTGTTGTAACTTTAGCTTCTATTTCTTTCAACAAGGCATAGCAGGATTTAGGGAATAAAGTACGACTACCTGTATTCTTAATTAAGAGTGAGGTACAAAATAGCAGTTCTGGAAGCTCTTCTGAATTGGCTCCTTATGGCCAAAGGGAAACCCAAAGTCAAATTAAAGCACCCCTTGTTGATTTTCACTGAGCAGTACTGACCAGGTGCTGTGACTTGTGGAGTTGTTCTTTAGTGGTCCCAGAATTGACAGATTAACTTTCTCAGATAAAATGGTGAAACCTATCAGTGCTGTAGCTAGCTCAACAGAGAGAATTTAGTATTCCTGAGGATTTTACTGATCTGGGTTTTGCAATCTGAGAAGTGCAAATTTACTTGACAGGTTAGAAGATTCTAATGCAGACTGTAAGGACTGAAATGCATATATGTTGTACTAAAACATGTTTGTCTAGGTGTCGGTCTGTGTGCTTGTCAACACATGACCATTAAATTGTATTTAAATTACAAAGTCACCTACGAGATATTCCTAATATGCCAACATTTAAAATAGAAGTAATTTATATTTAGATTTGGGAGTGTTCCTTTAGCATCTTAACTACAGAAGCCTAGTTTTAGATACACCTATTTTAAAATGTTGGTTTTGATTTCTCATTGTTTAACTTCTAAAAGGTTGTGTGCTTTAAAAGTACTTTAAAATCTCAGAATCAGAGAACTTCTGTAATAATTAATTATTTAATTTATTATTAATTTTAAATTTAAGAGTAAATCTCCTTTTCCTCTTCCATTGTGTACCAGGTAGTTTGCTGCCTATACTTCACTTGGAAATGGGAGAATAACTCTTGTGCCTAAAAAATTGGATTGGAGATGAATGTAGAAAAATCAAGATGAAAGAGTTAAGTATCAGCCAAACAAGATTTTTATTTCTTCTCTCTACCCAAATTTAGATTGAAAAGTGTAGGTAGAAGGGAAATGTACTTCATTTCAATCTGCTACTGGTTGAGAGATATCCTACCAACATTTCATAGAATCACTGAAGTTCAAAAAGACCACTAATATCATCTAGTCCAACAGTCAATGCACCCCCACCATGTCCACTAACCTACGTTCCTCAGCACCACATCTGTCTTTTTCTTGAACACCTCCAGGGACAGTGACTCCACCACTTCCCTGTGCAGCCTGTGCCAGTGCCTGACCACTCTTTCTGGGATGTAGTTTTTCCTAACATCCAACCTAAACCTTCCCTGTGCAACTTAAGGCCATTACCTCTTGTCATATCCATATTATCTGGGAGAAGAGGACAATCCCACCTCGCCACAGCCTCCTTTCAGGGAGCTGTAGAGAACCTTGTGGTCTCTCCTGAGCCTCCTCTTTTCCAGACCAAACCATCCTAGTTCCCTCAACCACTCCTCCTGTGCTTTAGACTCTTCACAGCTCTGTTGCCCTTCTCTGGACATGCTCCAGGGCTTCACTGTCTTGTAGTAAGGGGCCCAAAACTGAATACAGTTCTCAAGGTGTGGCCTCACCTCCAGCATCTGCTGGCTGCACTATTTCTGATACAAGCCAGGATGCCACTGGCTTTCTTGGCCACCTGGGCACACTGCTAGCTCATGCTCAGCCATCTGTTCACTAATAGCCTCAGATCCCTTTTCTCCCTGCAGCTTTGCACTCTGCCCCAAGCCTGTAGCGTTGCCTGGGGTTATTGTGACCCAAGTGAGAACCCAGGACTTGATCTTGTTAAAGCTCGTACAGTTGGCCTCAGATGAACTCTTCCTGCCAGCTTGGTGTCATTTGTGAACATACCGAAGGTGCACTCAGTCCCCTCATCCAGATCATCAATAAAGAAGTTATACAGGACCACCCCAATACTGACCCCTGGGGAATACCACTAGTGACTGGCTGCCACACAACTGTGAGAGATAAATTTGTTTTCAAGCATTAGTGTTAAGATTTTCTTTCCAGTTTTTCATAAGAACCTTTTTCTCTGTACTTTTTGTAAACCCCAGGTGAGATGTTTTAGTAATCTAGCGCCATTTATCTACAGAATGATGTAACAATAATATATTTGTGTTATCTAGTGTCTTAGCAATCCTTTTACAAGGTAACATTAAGATATTTAGAAGGATCTGATGTGGAGATTTTTTTTTTTTTCCTGAAAAGGAATGTAAATTATGTACAAATTAAGCCCTGCCCATTTTTGGCTCCCAGCCCAGCCACCAACTACAAAGAAACAGGAACAACAAAAGGACCTGAGCACACCTGAACATCTCTGTTTGCCTGAGCACCTTGTGTTACTAATTGTTCAGCAAGACAAGTCTCATCGTCTTACTTGGACAGGAAGCACAGGGAGAACGCTGACATCCAGGATTCTACCAAGGGTATTTACTATTTCTTTAGCTATTTTTAAAAACCTGAAATGTTTGAATCTAACTTTCTAGGGGGGAGTAATTTCAGCATTTATTAATTTGAAATGGCAGCAGTGGAGCTAAGAACTCATACACATACTGCTTAAGACGTAACTATGCATAATACGCAGAATGCAGAAATAAACTTCTATATAATCTTCAGAAACAAGGGCATTACTGATTCTGGAAATACTTTCTTATGCAATTGTATATATTGAAAATTTGTCAATTTCTAGTTCACCTAAGGCTGATGCGTGTTCATGTTCTATCAGTGCCTTTTAGGAAGGAGATTTCTAGCAGAATTTTCAAACTTATGTGATAGAATGCTTTTTGCATTTTGATCTACAGCTAACTTAAAATATGAGGAAATATTAATCAGGTGTCAGCATTCAAATATATGCCATTTAACAGTATGTTTTTTTATGGCATATGAGACAAGCTTTTGAATTTAGTGGGCTGATACTGGTGATGAAACAGTATACCAGTATGGAGACTGCTACAGATTTCCCTGTGTCTGAAATCAGAAAAGCAGAGCAGAAAGAAAAAAAAGAAAAATATGAAAAACAAAATTTTAAAAATGTAAAGAAGTGATGACAAAATAGCCTGTAACTGCAGGGTTACAGACTGTGGGATGCACTTTCTGTTTTTTTTTTAGTATTTCTTTGTCACTCTGGAAGTGATGCAGCTGTCAGTTACCAGACATGACCAGTTCTGCATAATCTGTGCTGAACTCCAATGTAAATGACTGAGAGTAAAACCTATGCCCTACTGCTGTACAAATACTCTTGAGGAATGTGTGGGGATGTTGCTATCTGGACCCATTCCTGAATATGAGAGAACCACAGTAATTTGCATGAATTGGGTCCATACTTTTTAATCTAAAGTGGCAGGCACACAGCTTGCCTCCCACTTTACTGGTACTTAATTTGAATGTTTTCAGGTGTATATACTCTGGATTTCTATCTGGGGACACGAGGGAATCAAGACAATAGGGCTGTCTGATGCAGGAAAATTAATTTGTTAATTAACTTGTTAAAATTAATTTCTTGTGAGTATACCATGATTTGGAATATTGTTAATTTTAATTGCTGAATATGAGTGCCTACCTAAAGAGAAACGATTCTTGTAGAATAAACTCACTTTTCATCCAGAAGAAAGTGTATAGACTGATAACTCCCGTGGAATCGTGTATCACGGAATAACCATAAAATCACAGAATCATTATTGTTTGGGAAAGACTTCTAAGATAATCTGATCCAACCATCCATCCACCACCAGTACTGTCCACTAAACCACGTTCCTGAGTGCTACATCTACCCTTTCCTTAAACACCTTTGGGGACTATGACTCCACTGTTTCTCTGGGCAACCTGCTGCAATGCCTAACCGCTCTTTCTGAGAAGAAATTCTTCTTAATATCCAATCTATTGGATACTCAAATGATCAATCTATGATACTCAAATCAGTCTTCAGAAGTACATAAAACAGCTGTATACGAATGACCAGATGAAAAGAAATATCAACAGAAGTTGGTAAGAAGTGGTATCTCTAGAATCCTGTAGTTTCTCTTCATTTCTATATAACACAAAACTAATAGATAAGAGGAAAAGATTTTATTGGAATGTAAAAGTATCCAGATTCATTACAAATTTTACATAAAAGTACTGTCACCAAAATTATGAATATGCATAACTTAAGCATATTAAGATAATAGATATAAATAAAAATAGTATAGTTACAAAAGGATCATTATAACATGAAATTTACTGAAATTCTCTAAATTCCAGAGTACCATGCAAGAATTTTCAAGAGACTTTTTATCTTGCAGCCGTGATGCAAGAAGGGTCTACAGAGGAGCTTCACAGGGACCTCCTATGTGAGAGCAAACTAACTGAGGACACCGGACCACTGGTTAGAAGCAGAAGGACAGTGGTGACAGGAGGTGGAGGCTACCTGGGATACAATCTGGGATGTGCTCTTGTCAAGGCAGGAGTTGCTGTTGTTCTGTTTGACGTACAAAAACCTAAATGGGAAATTCCAAATGGTGCAGATTTTTTCAAGGTATGTTGAAACTGCATATTTAACAGCAGTGAAATAAGTCATACTACTTCTATGCACATTAGCAAGTTTTCCTTTTAGGAATTTTTAATAAATTTTTTTCTGTAAATGGTTTTAAAGACAGTAAGAAGTCATTGTAAAAGGTCTTTGCATGCATAAGTAACTGATTAAAAGACAGCAAGCAGAAGGAGTCCAAGTGGTCAGTTCTCTCAGTGTCACCAGTGAAGTTCTGAAGAGTCCTGTTTTGTTATGCACCATTCATACTTAACCTAGATGAAGGAGTGAGCAAGGAAGTGGTAACGTTTATTTCTCTAGCTAGTTATTTGGAGTAAAAATGTGAGAGCACAACAGGGAAATAACGATCACATATGTAGCATAACTTCAGTACAAAGCATGATTAAGGAAACCAGGGCTTTCCAGACTTGGAAATAGATGATTTGAGAGTGGAAGATCTTCAGACTGTAAGAGGCATGGAAAGGCACAGAGTTTGACTGTTCACTGTTCTTTCCAGTACAAGAAAGAAGAGTCATTAAATGAAATGAGGAGTCAGACCAGTATAAACAAAATAGATTGTTTTCTCATGCAGTGAGAAAAAAATGCATATACAAAGCCTTGCCAAAAGTTTGCTTCCATTGAGTTTGCTAAATAGGTAAGTTAAATCAGACTCAGGAAATCTTCTGAATAGAATACATTGAAATACCACACTAACTTACACTGATACAGTTTAAAATTCATGTAGTGTATACTCTTCCGTTTTAACCTTGAACAAAACTTGTGTGTCTGAGTACTTAAAATAAAGCTTAGATAGACAAGCTTAGATGACTTGTTCAGATGGCAGAAGCCAGATCTTAAGGTGTAATTGCATCAGAAAATGAGTTCTCAAATTTGGTGATTCCTTGGCAAACAGCTGAACTCTCCTTGCTATGTTTTAGCATCATTTGGACTTGATTCTCCTGCCCTCAAACATATGCTGCTCCCATTCAAGTCAAACAAGTTTTGCCAGCCTGCAGGACTAAGTGTGAAAATATGTGTTGTAATTGAGGCTATCAAGAGTCATGATTGTTTTGTAATACAATATTAAGAAAAGTCTTAGTCATGGATTTTTCTCCATGTTTGTGAAATTTAATGATAGTTGCTGATATGAGAAATAGATCAGAATGACTTTAAATTTTTGTTAATAGCGTCAATAGTTGAATATTGATGGTATGGAGAATGCAACGAGCTCTATGAGTCAAAATCCATTTTTTTTCTCATTTTACAGGGTGATGTGAGGGATTATGAAGCAGTGCTCAAAGCATGTGAAGGGGCTGACTGTGTTTTTCATGTGGCTGCTTGTGGAATGTCAGGATTAGAACAAGCAAGTACAATTTTCCTAACATTTTCTCTCTTAATTCTTGTGAAAGAAAAGATCTGTCTGCATACAGAAGTCAGAGAACATGGTTAAGTGGTATTTAGGTGAGACAGAAATTGATTATGAAGGTCAGGTGATCCATGCAGGCAACAAGGGAGGCACTCCTTATGGTAATAAATGTTAAAGCATGAAAGTAATGCACTACTCAAAACAAAGCAAGGCAATTAAAAATGAGAACTACTAGAAATCTCTGTATGTCAGGACATTGTGACACCTACAGAGAACAAAGCCATAGGTCTTCTAGATGTCAGTTGCAATGATTTTATTGTGAATGTGACTTGATAAATTAATTAGATTTTATGCAAAAATTTTTTATAGCTTCAAAAGAAAGAGCAGATTGAATCCATAAATGTTGGTGGCACTGAAGTCATAATTGATGGTATGTACCTAGACTTTATTTGCATCTGACCCAAACCAAGTGCATTTAAAAAGCTTCCAACTGGATATTTTCTGTGTTGGTATGGCATTTAAAAGAGGCTCTTCCCCTCTTAATCTCAGAGTATGATATAAAGCTAGGTGTACAGAACAGGGCCCTAATGTAAGATAATCTACAACAGATTTAAAATATTTCATCCTTCTAATGCAGAAAATTAACTTTTTGGATGGAGTGAAACAGATTCCTTTACAACATGTAGGAGATTTGCCACTGGATTGGACTGAGGAGTTTTCAACCTGGACTTCATCCCAAGGCAGACCAACTTAAACTCTCCAGCATGTAATGGTTTATCTTTTCACTATGTGATGAAGAAGAATGATCTTTTTTCTTCATAGAAATATCATGAGAGATATTAAACTTTGTTGTGTTGTAAACATTTAGGTGCCATAAATGTCCTAAGTGTACTTAGCTGTTATGTTACCACTTTACTATATCTATCCCTGTTTACCCTATCTAATCTGACCCTTTTCTATTATATATTGATTTTTAACTAATATCTGCTAACAAATGTCAGATTTCCTCCTGTATATTCAACTCCAGAAAAGAACATTTCAAAGTATATTGTAAATTCCAAAGCTACCTTCTCTTTGCTTTTTCATCAAAACCCAAACAACAAAAACAACAACAATCCAAAAGCAAAATGACAAAAATAGTTTTAATATAGACCCATTTCCATTCTGCCTGGGGATTACTGTGGGCTATTACTAAAACAAACAAACAAACAACAAAAAAAAAACCAACAGAATAATTACATGAAGTGGCAGGCAAGTAAAGGTCTAAATAAGCTGGAGGGAAAAGGTTACAACATCTTACCTTACTCCAACATCTGAACCCACAGAAACGTGTCCCGTCATATTTCTGTAGGCTCCTAACAATGCAAGAATCTGGGAGGAGTATGAACCTTGTGGCTCCCTGTTAATCTACTTTTTAATAACACATTTTATTATCGTATTTTCTTCCAAACATTTACATCAAATAATTACTTTTATTATTTTCAAAATAGCCAGCGAGCCAACTGGACTGACTGCTGTGTAGATTCCAAAAATTGTAACTTTGTTAATATTAATTCACTTAAACTTTAGAAGCATTGGTAAATCAAAAGGAAATGTGTGTTATTGACGTTTGCAATGACATATGCAGCAGATTTTAGACATCTTACTCTCAGCTGGAATCCTTAATTAAGACTTTGTTTTGGAAATTATACCAGTTTCATTTGTATTTAGTGTACCACTGGTTATATATTGACAGTGTGTGTTTCTTGCTAACATTTGTTGGCCGTTTGTCACTTACGAAAAGATTGACACAGAGTTTTGTCATACACACTGGAGAGAGCTAATACATTTTCTGATATGACTGCTGGCCTATGTGGATATCCGTGTAACTGTGGTGCGAGAAGCAGAACTGCTTGCTGCACTCTGCAGGACAAAAATGATGGTCTGCAGACAGGCTGCTGTCCCAAATTCCTACCCCTGCAAAGACGCAGAGGTTTTCAGAGCTGCTAGATCACCAGAAACATTTGTACTCATTTCCTCCTTATTCAGCTTGTAAAATCAACATTTTAAAATACATGTTTTTAAAAGAAAGCAGGCTTTATTTTCCCTGCCAAGAGATTTCCTCTGTCCAGGAGATGACAGCAGTGGAGACATAATAGCTGTGAATATTTGAAGCATTTCATGATTGCAGTATAAAATATTTGAACAGCATGCATTTGAGATGAAAAATTCCACCTGAATGAAAGACACCATTGTGTTTTAAAAAATTATTTTTCTGTAAGTGTAACACTTGTTTTCAAAAAGCGTTTTCCAGCTCATATATTGTTTCTCACTCTTTATTTTTGTTATAAACAATGCATTTTTTATAACATTATAGTCTGCAAACAAAGAAATATCCCCAGACTGATCTATACCAGTACAGTGAACGTGGTATTTGGAGGGAACCCTATTGAAGAAGGAGATGAAGAAACTGTGCCGTATTTTCCGCTGGAAAAGGTACTTTGTTCAGGTGATGGTATGACATCTGCTGTACTCTGAAGAGCAGATTAAGTGAAGGTTGATCTGGAAGTATTAAGTTAGATTAAATTCTATGGAGTTATTTTTCATTAATAAAAATTGACCCGTATCAATGAAGAGATACTCAAATCATTGTTACTTTTATATACTATAAGTAGCCAGATTGAGAATGTTAAAATATCTAAGATGATTAAAGAAGATGGAATCTGACATTTCCTGGGAAGATTTTTAGAGGAAGGGCTTTCAGGGAACCAGCTGCTCTGTAAATGCTGAATATCACGGCCCCTGTGAGCCACTGCACTGAAAAATATTGTTAAATATCAAATTCCACATCTTTATGCACACTCATTATTGCCTCTTTGGTATTTCCAAAACTTGCTTTCTTGATGCTTTCTTACATCACCTCATGGTTGCTCTGAAATAGTTGCCTTCTTTGCTATAACCTTTGAGGAATGTTTTCTAGCTGAAATCTGGAGTTCAATGCATTCTGGCCTCTTCTGTGCTTGTCATTTGTTCTTTCCTGCTCCCAGCAGCCTGCCTGCAGTGGAAAGCTGTAATTTCAGACTGTCCAAGAATCCTAACAGCACTGACTACTGCTCTGTTGAAGCCTCCTGAAATAGTTAGTTGGAAATGTCAGTGCAAAGCCTGCACAGTACTTCAGGCTTCTAATACAGCATTTGAGGCATTCACAATTAGTTGCATGTTTCTGAGCCTTAATTATATGTTTTCTTTGATGATGACCATGAAATAGCAAGCAGCAGAGGTAGATGGTGCAGGAAGGAAGGTGCAACTGTACTGTAACTTTTAGCTATAATTTTCAGTATAAATTATAGCAATACAAAATTCAAGAGATGTCTAAGTCACCTAGTGTGGAGAAGTAACCACCAAGCCAGCATGGGCTGTGTCCAGAATCCCAATTAATACACTTGGATGCATTTTACTAAGTTAATAGTAAAAGATAAAAGTGAGAGATAAGTGTTTATGATTATATAGTTATAGTTATATCAAATATATTTATTTAGAAATATATAAATAGTTTCAGTAGGAAATGGAAACATTTTTGGAAAGTCTAGTTTGTTTTATTTCATATTTAACTTAACTATGTAAAGCTTTAATTATATTAAAAGCAGATGTCTACAGACTGGCTAGATTTAGCTGTTATCAGGTATAAACATTGTCTGCCTTCACAGATACAATAATGTGATTAAAATGTTGATCATATTCTGCCTTTCTTTATAGCATTTTAATCATTACTCTAGAACGAAGGCAATTGCAGACCAAATGGTTCTTGCTGCTAATGGGACTTTGCTAAAAGGTACTTCTAAAACATTTGGGTTTTAACTACCACTAGTAGTGCTATTCCTTTCTCTGTTTACTGGCTTATCAATAAATAGTATACGTAAAATGAGCTGAAATAAACCTGCCTTCAGTGGATGACTAACTTTTGTATGTTCATACCGAGCCAGACAGGAAATTGTGTACAAACAGATCGGAAAATCCAGCCTATGTTGCCTTACTTCTTCAAATCATTTTAAAACATTACCAACTTTACAGGATTTGTGCTTTTATTGCCCATTCTTTCTGTCACTTTGAACATCTCAGCACTGTCTGATAAATCATTCTCATAATCCCCAAGAGCTTGCTGTCGTCTTGCAAAAATAATTGCTGCTTCTTAAACAGATTGGCAATATCAGGATCATGTTGACTTCTAACATTCCATATGTATGAATAACTGTGACAGAAAATCGATGTGTGTGTGGCAAGAGAAATATTTAGCCTTGCTTTTGTATTCATGTTGTTCTACTCTTGCCAATTTCTCTGAACTGAAATGTCATAAATAAACATTAGAAGGGGATGCAGCTTTAGCATCTCTGATTACGTACTGAGCAAATGCCTACCACCTGCTAAACCTTCCCACATCAGAGCTGGAATTGTGCCTCTTCCCAGTCTGCGTACTGATTCACGTGTAGAGCTTGAAGTATTCATTTTAGTTTAGAGTATTCTGACTAATCTGAAAGCCTCTGTTTAAGAGACCTCTTCCATTCTTTTGCAATGCCATTGAGCCTCAAGCAAGCAAAGTGTCTAAATACAGTGAATGGAATGTTTTTCTTCCTGCATTACGTGTCTGCAATTATGGAGACAGAAGTATTCTGTAAACTTCTGTCTATAACGAAGAAAGGAAAATTCATTCAAGCACGAGGCATAGGCACAGGGAGGTTGTGTGTGAGAGGGATTTCATTTCCCAGGCTGCAAAGGAAGGATCTTCCACTGCTACCGAATTCAGTTTTATACAGAGATGAAAACAACGGGAAGCACAATCACGTAGAACGGTCAGACTGATCCTTTACTTTCAGAATGTATAATTCAAACAGTATATGTGATTTTCCTGTCGCATGCTGACGTCCAAGCTATCCGATAATCGCACTCTGTTCTTTCCAAGGAGGCGCCAAGCTCCGCACCTGCGTGCTCCGTCCGCCAGGCATTTATGGGCCCGGGGAGCAGCGCCACCTGCCGCGGGTAGCGGTAAGTCATGGGTAGCTGTAAGTCATGGGTAGCGGTAAGGCACGGGTAGCGGTAAGGCACGGGTAGCGGTAAGGCACGGTAGCTGTAAGGCACGGGTCAGCACTGCGCGGCGCCGCAGGGGGCTGTGAGGGCGGGACGTCGGAGCAAGGAAAGCCAAGGCTCTACAGTTCCACCTTAATAAGCGGGGAAAGCTTGGTGGCGATTCGCGAGATCACAAATAGCATGATGTGAGCGCTGAGAAATGGCAAGGACCAAGCTGTAGTTTTAGGTGAAAAAAAATTGCACAGCAGAAACACCGTGGTAGAAGAGCTAGCTTTACATTCCTGGTCATTTAATGAAAAGAGTGGTTTTTGAAATGCGCTTTTCATTTTCAGAACAGTACGTTCTCATCCAAACACCATCATGCCATCCTGTTTCACTGCTGCATATCGGGGCAACAGTCCTGAATCTGTAAAACCCTCCTTGTTTGTTCTTTTTCCTTGCAGTGCAATCCTCGTGCTGTAATTGTGCACACATACAGCAAATCCTAAGCATTCAGGCTGAGACAAAATGACAATAATTATACTGTGTAATAAACACTCTTCATATAGTTATTTCTTTTTCTTTTTTTTCCTATAGGTAAATATCCAACGGAGACTGTTTAACTTCAAGTTTGGGAATCACAAAGTTCTGATGAACTGGGTTCACGTAGGAAACCTGGTACAAGCTCACTTACTAGCTGCTGAGGCTCTCACCTCTGAGAAGGATTATGTAGCTGTAAGTAAACAAAATAAGCATCCTGTCCCAATAGACTTAGCTCCCAAATAAGTTTCACTTTTGATGCTTTGAGATCAAAGGTTTTCCGAAAGATTGTGTGCTAAATTCTCAAAACTCTTGTGTGGATCCACAAGCACACAGGCAGTGCAAATGCATGCACATTCTGTTGATATTTTGACTTTTTTTTTTCCTGGTTTTGAAACATACTAAAGAATGTGAGCGCTGTTTGAAATCACAGTGAAGTCCAGTGAAGGTAATTTGTTGAGCTGGTGTGTGTCAATTCATTGTATGTTTGCTGGTATGCTATTCAGCAAATCAACAAAGATAGGTGGCTATGTGAGAGAAAGAAAATTGTGTTTTTGTGACTGTTTTTCTCTGCTTCTTTAACAGAGTGGACAGGCATATTACATACATGATGGTGAAAACGTCGTATTTTCTGAATGGATAGTTCCATTAGTATGTATTACATACACTCATAGCTCTGATGGAATGTATGGGCCCCAATCATGTGGTTAACTAAAAGACCATACTAACTAAATAAAGTTCAATGCACATTAATTACTGAATTATTGAAGATAAAACTTAAGTCTGTCCTTTTCTCCTAGCATATCTCAAAGTTTTGTATATGCATTGCTGTGGAGTTTGGCTCTTACTGTTTTATGAGAGTTTAGCTAAGTGCATGAAAGCTACTATTAGTACCTGGGAGGCCTTTTACAGCTATTAGCTAATTCTCTGTTGTCAGCTGCAGCACAAAAAGGAAAGTTATTTAGAACCCTATCATAAGAGTTAAAAAGAGATAACATTATAATCAAAAGGCTGGGATGTTAGGAATATGTTAAAGTTCTTGTCTTTCAGTGCCTACACAGAAAAGACTTGCAAGGAAATTAATTCAGCTGAACTATGGGCCTCTGACTAAATACAGTTTCTGGCTTGGTCACTTGTCCCTTCGAAATAGCATTGTTTCACATTTGCCATACAATTTAATTTATAGAGTATAAGATGAACACCAAAGAGGGAGTGGTACTGTGTTCTCATGTACTGATAGGAAGATTAATTGGGAAAAGTTTAGATTCATTTTTCCATTTTCATGCTTCATTACCATCCTCAATTCAATACAAATTCTCTGTTATTCTTTCCTTTTATGTCCCTTCTAGTTTGAAAAATTAGGATACAGTAAACCCTGGATACATATTCCTGTTCTCCTGGTTCATATATCAGGTAAATATAATAAACTACATATTTGGTTACTGTGCTATTATTTAGATTTGTTTTGTTTTTATATATATATAGTGTTTTTATAAAATTCACTTCTGCCATTTGATATTAATAATACCCAGATACAGTTTAAAGGCTATTAATAATCTGAATTCATCATGTACTTAATAAATTAAACACTGCCTTCCAGTATCTTAATTGAATCCTTAATTGAATGCTGTGGTCAGTAGGAATTATAGGATGTGTAATGTCAATGTTATCTGTTTATTGTTATCAAGCTGTCTTATTAAGTAACTTTGTGTCTCACAGCCGCTGTGATGGAATATCTGCATCTGGCATTAAAGCCATTTTTCAGCTTCACACCTTTCTTGACAAGGAATGAGGTAAGTATATAACATGAGAGAATATTTATGTATTTCTGATCAGAGTTCTCATGAAATGTGTGATATGCCCTCTGAATACTGATGTTGTTAAAGCTCTGTCTTTCTGCTCAAGGGTTAGTCCATTCAGGGCTAAGGCAATCAATTTATGGCCTCATTTTTCCATGCCACCCTGGCCACCTCTTATAATATGATCAGAAACTAATCCTCACTTGAAGACTAGATAGTCCAGAGTGACCACGTAGGGATGCAAGACAGAGCGAGTAACGTGGTGCTGGCACAAGAAGAAAACATTTCCAAAGAGCAGTCCTATGCCATAGAACTGGCTGTTAAAGGAAGGTGTACAATCTCAGGTCAATGTGGTAGCAATCATCATACTGTAAGGTTAGCCAATAATTAGAAAGCTTATCAAAATAATTATAAATTGGAATGAAAAGTCAATTTCCTGCAAGCAAAAATTTGGACAAATCTGGACAAATTCATTTTTGTCTAACTTATGGTTTTATATTATGTTATGATTTATAGTATAAATCAAAATGCTTCAATCTATCATCTACAGTTTTTCTCACTGTATTTTAGCATGTAACATAATAGGAAACGGAAGGGATTGAATGGACCTTAGTAACTGATGCTATAGTTTTTCAGTCATTCCACATTCGTGTATCAGTTTTTATATTTCTACCTTAGTTCTATATCTGAAGCAGAAATGAGAGAGGCTGTGCAACTGGCTTTCACAGGTACCCTGCTTTCAAACATGGAGGATATATCCATGCAGAAGTGAATGTTTTCCAGTTCTAGATGTGCATTTCTGCAAAACTGGGAAGCCACACCACCACAATACATACATACATACAATTCCATTATATATTTATCTGTACACATGAGTGTTTGGGGGAAGTGTGTTGATTTGTTGTGGGGGATTTCCTTAGTTCTTTCTTGTAGAGCTTATCAGTCACAATTGAGAAATCAGTGGCATAAACTCCTTTTCCACTCAGTCCACCAAGGGTGTTGTTGCACTTTGATTCTTTGTCAGCAATATAAACTTATTCTATTAGCTGTGGAGAGAATCAGAATCTGAAATATGTATGTTTTTGAGTGTCTATCTTTATTCATGTTTTTAGTTCCATGTAATATCACTTGACATATGCATGTTGATGTTCTATAAAACCAGATGTTGAAGTCACTTCCATAACTGTCCTTTTGGATTTTAGGTCTGGAACGTTACTGTAACTCACACTTTCCGAATAGACAAGGCACGAAATCAGCTTGGTTACAAACCAAAGAAATTCTCATTTGGAGATTCGGTGGATCATTATCTTAAAACAAGACCTGTTTGCCAGGAAGGTCACACGTTCCTTAAAAAGCTCTTTGTGTTTGGTCTTTTGTTAAGTTTGATCATTCTTTCCTTCTTCTAACATCAAACAGCTATTCACCTGTTCCTGAAAAACTAGTTTTGTTTCTGGGGATGAATGACCTGGTCGTTCTGTATTCCTCAGTCAGTATGAAATTTATTGTTCTTATTCATTATTCTTATCATGATGACTTCTCCCTGATCTTACCAAAAATAAAAAAGTGAAAACACAAAGCACACCAGGAAATGTTCCCAAAGGACAATGCAGTGACACAGAACCAAAGGAACTCACCACTGATGGGTGAAGGAGGAGTTTGAATGCATCTTCACTACTGGATTACTTCATACTGAGAATGATTTTCTAAAAACAATCATCCAGAAGGGCGAGGATTTGGAAGAGGAGGAGCCGCCGTAGAAGTGCAGTGCTGTAACAAGACCTGTGGCTCCAATGAAGAGAAGACTGTCTCAATAATTCCTCTGATGAAGCTGCTGCTACAGCTACAGCATGTTAGTGCCAGGAATTACGAAGACCTGGGAAATATTACAGAAATAAGTGAAAATTTATAAATGACAGGTGCTGAGAGGACAAAAGTCGTATTTATGTGAAACAGTCCTGTTGTTCAAAAGCAGTGTAAAAGCTGTAATAAAATGTATATATAAAATAATTTTTAGATGCAATAATAAATCTCAACTGAACCAAATATTGGTTTTAAGGAGTCTGTAGAAAGGGAGGGGAATGGCACGTAACTGGAATTTAGCAAGGAGCTACTGTTGTCTCTCTGCTTAAAGTGCAGCCAGGTCACGCTGTCTTACTGCTGTCCCTGTGCTGGGATGCTGCTCATTCAGTGAACTGCCATTGTGGTGTTAGCAGGCAGACCAAGAACTCAGCCCTGAGTTTGGGTCCAACCTCTGCCTTTCTCCTTAAGATTTCCTTAAGATCCTTAAGATCTCCTTAAGATTAAGAGTTGCTTCCAGGATGGACTGTGCTACATCAGGTCCATGTGTTCTACATGTATACATATAATGTGTTTCCCAGATGAATTTTCATGAGGTTACTCTGGATCAGGAGAGGTGCCCTTGCCAGGGTGAGTCACAGAGGGGAGTGATGGAAAAGCTCTGCCGCCCGATTATCTGCACTCTGTATTTATCTTGCCTTTGCATTAGCATTCTGTAGGAGTTTTAAGACTGATAAGTTCATGGAAACTCTCTCATTGTATCTTTAAATCTGCAGGGTACGCAGGAGTGCTAACAGCATCCCTACCATAAACTGTTCCTATCTTGAATAATACCCAATGACAGGAAAACATGAGCAACTACAAGTTAACTCTGCAATGCATGTAAGCAAAGATGTGTTTTACCTTATTTGTTTGTTTGTTTGTTTGTTTGTTTATTAAAACAAAGAACTAGTTCTCTGTGCAGTGCAGGCAGAAAGCCTGATCTCTGAGGGACTGGCATTGTAAGACTTCTTGTCCATACACATAGAACTCTACAAACAGAACTGTGGCGGTGGCACTCATCAGCCCTCTCTCCTACTCCCTTCAGGAAATGGAAAGGAACTCAGTATATATGACACCTTTAATCAAGTGTGGATAAGCCCAGTTACATATGAAGGAATGCAGCTGGCTGACAGACAAGCACTGTAGCAGGTGCTGCATAAACCTTGCTTCCTTTGAAATGCAGAATAAAACCCACGTGTATAAAGTTACTTCACAGCGAAAGTGTTTTAACTACATGCAAACATATTTAATTTGCCTTTAAACTAGTTATTTATGAATCTTGCATATATCACTTTTATTAGACTGATGGCTCAGGACTGCATCCCAGGTGACACCGACACTTTGCAGAGCAGAGCTCAGCCAGCTGGCTGAAGCCCAGTGAGAGGAGCTTCCATGGGCTCTTGGTTTTGGTGTTCCTCAGCAGGGAGTAACCAAGAAACTCGCTGGCTCCGTGGCTGCAGTTTGCGGGGAGCCCTGCTGCTCTGCTCCTGGAATGCCAAACCTCTGAACTGTTACTTCAGGTAAGATGCTTTTTACATCTGTACTATAGTACTGCTGATTAATGCTAACTGGTTTCATCAATTTCCTGTTAATACAAATCCAGCGTTTGAATTTTAAGACAACTTTTTGTATCGCTCTGGAACAGCTGTCACACTTCTGTCAGTCTTTACCGAGCCTGTTTATGCTGGCTATTGTTAGAGTTACTTGTGCCCTACCGTAACTGCAAGTGTGTCTTTAAAGGATTAAAATTTAATATGAACATTCAGCCATGGCACAGCTGTGATGGAAAAGGTAAGAGTGCTCCAAGTTCAGTTTGTTTTTGCCTGGAGCAGATAACTGTACCGCCTGCAGCTCCCGACCCCCCGACACGCTGCCCACAGGGCAGGGCAGGGCAGGGACCCCGCGACCCGCTTCTGTGCGATTGTTTCCTCTTCGGGATTTGCCGCTGTTCCGCAGGTGTCGCCGATGCTGTGCGTCTCTCCGAGCCATGTCCCGAGAGATGCCGTTTTATTCCTGAGCATCCCGTCCAGCAGGAAGCTCGGGGCGGACGGAGCGCCTTCCCGCAGCGGGCTGGAAACGTGCGCAGGTGAGAACCACCGGCAGCTGCTGCCGCGGGGTCCCGGAGATGCCGCGGGGTTCAGGGAATACTGCTGGAGGCCGCGGGACCCCAGGGGCCGGGGGTCCCAAAGGCGCTGCGAGACGAGCGCGACCCCGGGCTGCTGCGGGACTCGCCGCGGCGAGTGGTGCCCGCTGGGCAGCCGGGCGTTATGCGCGGGGCCGGCCCGCGCCTCTGGGGACGTTCCGCTGCGCAGCGGCCCCAGCGGGCGCCCAGAGGTGGCCCCGGCCGCCGGGCCATGGCCGGGCTCCGGCTCCCGGCCCCGGAGGTCGCCCGGGGGAGCAGCGGTTTCCGTGGCGGCGACGCCGCTCTCCGGGGCGAATTTGCAAGTGAGATGCAGAGAATAGCGGCGGCAGCTCGGGTGGCCTTTAATCTTTTATGGAGGCGCGGGGAGGGGATGCGGTAACGTTGCCTCAGTACCTGCGGCCTCTGACACGCCGTGTCGGGCAGCGGGTACCCTCGACTGTTGTTTTATGAATGGAAAAGACTCTTCTTGTTTAAAAACCGATCGTTTGCTGCTACTTTTTGCTCAGTGCACCGGGTTTTTCCTTTTCTGTCACTTTGCAACTGTTGTGCTTTAGTTGTGCTGGAAAGTGAGGGGTCAGATGGGCTGATCCGCCTTGTAAGGACATCAGATAAGTAGCAGGCATTTCTTTCTGTCTGAAGTACTCAGCTCCAACCGCTGCCAATAATAAAAGTGCAGTGTATTTTAATTTACATTCAGCTGATTCTTAGAATGGCGTTGAAAACATCAGCGTGCTCAGATGGCTTTGCAATAAACCAATGGACAGGTAAACGAAGCACTAAATTCATTTGCACCAGGGCCAGTTTTGTTCCATTGTTCCACTGGGCCTTGATTGCTTGGTTTTAAAGTATAGAGACTTAAATGCAATTTGTTGAGTGTTTTCCTGACAGTTCAGGATTTAGGTACGGCCCTGTTTCATGTATGACCCCTAAAGGCCATCCCCAATCTTTTATAACATGAGACAACCAAATGTAGCTTGGTCTTCTAAAGACGAATCTTTGGACATTTGGAACCAAGTGTTTTGCTTTGTCTTTAGGTTGCACTGAAATAAGACCCTGCTGCTGCAAATAGAGCTGGTTACCATGAAGCTTGCCGGCATTGTCTGCATCAGGGAACACTATGGAGCAATTTTCAACATGGAGGAGAAACTGTTGTGTGCATCTGGTCACAGAGGACATTATTTCAACAACAGAAAACTTCCAGTGAGTGGGGCAGCAAATTCCTGGCACCGACCCCCTAGCTCTGGAGTGAAGGGAAATGCTGGAGCACTGAAGGATAAAACCATGAGAGCAGTGGTGACGGGAGGTGGAGGCTACTTTGGATACAAGCTTGGATGTGCTCTTGCCAACTCAGGAGCTTCAGTTGTTCTGTATGATATTCACAAGCCTATCTGGGAAATTCCTAATGGAGTAGTGTGCATCCAGGTATGACAAAATACATGCTCACAACAGTCAATTAGTTTATTTGCCTTTTCCATAACATTTTACTAGTATTCGCAGAATCCAAATACCCAACTGCAAATAATTGGAAATTTTAAGGACATTTTTAACTGTGTGAATATCCCACACAATTTTTTATCAACAAGAATATAATATTCACATTGGATAAGAAGAGCGATGAAAACTGTAATATGCAGCACAGAGTACTGCTTCATCTCCTGTCTCTGAAGGTACTCCTCAAGACCATCACTCCCCACAGCTGGGCCTTAGTTTATTCACCTGTGCAATGAGTAGTGCACTTCTTAATTCATAGAGGTGTTAAGAGGTTAATGAACATTTTTAAAGTTCTTTGAGTTCTACGGAAGAAATGTGTGATTATCAGCATGTATTGAAATTGATCTAGTGTTCAGTCCCAGGATGTACAGTATGTGCAATTACATACACGTGTTCCCTCTGTGCTAACCTGTTATATGACAAATGCTAACCTATCGTTTTGATTTCAGCTCCAAATATCTTTTCATATGTATTACAGGCAGATGTCAGGGATTATGATGCCATATTTGCAGCCTGTGAAGGGGCTGACTGTGTGTTTCATGTAGCTTCATATGGAATGTCAGGAAGAGAGCAAGTGAGTCCAAATTGTTTTGTATGTTTCTGTGTGACTGCCCACACTAAGGATGGGAGGCCTGATTTTGTAACATTGCATGTTAGATTTTTTCACTTCAGATGATGCTGTTGACTTCAGATGATGCTGTTCTGGTCAACTGCTCTGTGCAAACAAGTAGGCTGCTTACAGTACCCTTTTCCTAGTAGTGAAATGATTTCCCCATCATTAGAGGCACTAACTGCAGTCTGGGAGGGCTGTTGGTTTGGAACATTGCAAGAACAAAGGGACAGAAAAGGGATGGCAGGTTCACTCTAAAACCCTTTCCTTAAACCTTTTAAATGGAACCCCGACATGTAAGGTCACTGGGAGCAGTGAAATCTGAACTAAATTGTAAGTTATTTTATGTAACTAAATTAAAATAACTGCTTTATTTCAAGTCCTAATTGTTTGCCACTGGTAGGTAAAAAGCTGTAATGATGTACTTGATGTGGGATCCACAGTTTTTATGATTGAAGTTAAAAACACACACACTCCTTACATTATTTAATTAAAATGAACTTCAGTAATTATCTTAGCTGTATAAAAGAGCTTATTAAAAAATGTTTTCAACTGGGCAATGTGTACTTGGAATTCCTCTGGGTAGAGCCAGCTGGTCAATGAGTACTACTGAAATGTGGATAATTTAACACACTGTTTACAGTTTTATAATCATTGGAAATAGGAAGAAACACCATGATTCTCTTTCCTTCAAGCAAGCTAGTCTGTAAAAAATGTAAGAAAGATACAGGTACACCTTAAAAATAATAATAATTGACTTCTTGATGTCTCAAACAGCAGTCTATATATATATTTTTTTAATCAAAGCACTCACTACTTTTATCTATGGACACTTACAGTGTCCACCTATGGAATTTAAAATGTATCATTACTTAAAAGGGCACCATTTCTTTATTTTCCCAGTTGCACAAAGAAGAGATTGAAACAGTAAACATCAATGGGACAAGATTCATCATTGATGGTATGTATCTAACCCTGCCGTAGGTGTTGGTATGGCATATCAAAGTATCATGCCATTTAAGAAAAAAAACTACTTGGTTGTCATAAACTGCTTTTTTTTACCAAATACATCACAGTTTTGACAGGAGATGAGAAAACATGTCAGGGGTCTTTTCACACCTGATTCTGCTATGGGGTGAGATATGAGAGTCAGCACTACAGTTCAACCACTTCAGCTTGTCATAATCATGTTTGACATTATGGCAGAATCTGTATGCATGTAAGACATTAACAGTTTCCATGCATATTTTGTAGCTGTAAGCCTCACTGCTGTATTACAGCATGTGCACAGGTCGTGGGCAGCCCTTGGAACAGAAAGTCTTCTAGCTACCAACCCGGCTGGGGCTGAAGCCCTCTCACCAGTCTGGTAGCAGCCACCCCAAAGGCATCCTTTGCCTTACATTATCTAAATTAGGAGATGCAGAATAATAAAGCACTTGGTTCTGAACTGATATTTTCCATTTAACTGTTGTCTTCCATATACTTTGTGTCTTAAATAACCCAATAATAAAATGGAAGGATTTGCTCTTCTAAGATTTGCCAGAAAATCTAACAAGTTTCTCTCAAGAAGCACATCTCCCCTTCGTACAGGTTTTTTTCTATTTTGTTCAAGCTTCCACTGAACTACTTTACTTTATATATTGGTGCAGCTTGCAAACAAAGGAACATCTCTAGATTGATATACACCAGTACAGTAAATGTGGTGTTTGGAGGGCTTCCTATTGAAGATGGTGATGAGGAAACTGTGCCATATTTTCCTATAGAAAAGGTATTTGGGTTGTACTATTTTTTCACTTTTCCTCTTTGTTTACATTCTTCTATCCACAAAAAAGCCTGGCATTTTGAATAATATAATATATTGAATAATATTTTCTCTGAGGCAGTGCCACAAGAGAACAAACTCTAGAATACAGACCAATCATGATGCCTTAAAAACTTGGCTCCTGACTTTTCCGTTACCTGAAAAAGAAATCCAGATTACTAAGCAGTGATCAATTACATTCTTGGCAGCATTCAAAGCATACATATATTTATTACTTCTCAAATGGGCTGAAATTAATTAACTGGGTTTGCATAAACAAAAACACTTACTTGCCTTAGCAATCTGCATATATATTTTATCCTAAACCAGCATCCCAAAACTTCTGTATTTTGAGGTGTTTGTTGCCATCTGCTATGTAAAAGGGAGCAGAGAAGCACTGCCTCTCTGTTCTGCCATTTCAAGAATAGATACAAACCTGTTTGCTTTTTCTCTGTAGCATGTTGATCATTATTCCAGAACCAAATCAATTGCAGAACAAATGGTACTAGCAGCTAATGGAACTCCACTAGCAGGTACTGTTCTGTTAGCATGAATTCATAGTGAAATGTGCTCCTCCTCTTCCCGTGCCTCACTAACATCCTGCATCCTGTATCAGTCCTTCATTAGACAAGAGTGTCCAGCAGCTATGAAATCAAGTTACCTACCCTTCTCACAAACTGAAGGATTTTCTCTTAAAAATCACTTTTAACTGTAGTTCTCACAGCGCCAACAAAAGGTCTTGGCATGGCAGCAGTGAGCTCAGTATCTTCATTGAAAAGATAGACAGCAATAAATTAAACAATAATGTGTTTATGTCGCTGCAATATGCAGTATAAGTAGAACATGAATGCTGATGAAATTGTTCTCCCCTTCCCTTATAGCTATATATTAAAAGCTGAATAAGGCACTTGATACTACAGCCTAGAATTATTTATTAGTGCTTCCCAAAGTTTTCCGTGTTGAGGAAGGCAGTTGTACACTTGAATACTGAAGCTCACCTGTGAGATACTATAACTGCCAGCACAAAGCAAATTAATGTAAAGTGCAACATGATGCCATGCCAACAAGTGATACAGAGCTAAATTTAGCTGTGGGCAACTTAGAAAAAAGACTTTCTGCACCTGATACTTGCAGAGAGCTATAAACAGATATCAAGTCATTGATTGGCATTTCACACCAATAGAATTATTTTGTCAAAAAGCTTTTTTTTCTTATTTTTTCTTAGCAGCACAACATATCAAAGATGCTCTGATTTTGGGAGCAGTATATACAGCTGTGTGTTTCTCAGTGAAACTCACATTAATTTACCTGTGCAAAGGAGCAAAGTGATTCAGTGGGGTTTTAGCCAGCCACTGTTCCAAACATCTCAATTAGATCCTGTGCTATCAGCATGAATTAGCAGGTTTTCAAGTAATATTAAGAAGAGTTATTAAGAACAGCACATGACAAACCAGTCAACTGCTACACTTGGGAATGACTGGATTTTTACAGTGGCCCTTACTTTCTCCCACTGAGGTTATCAAAGAAGTTACACAGCAGTTCTAGCAGGAGAAGGATGTGCCTACTACTAAGAGCCTTTCAGCTCTATCTTGCACACACAGTGAGACACTGTTTCCCTGCAATAATTTTCTAAGAGATCAGTTTGGTTTCATTCCACTTTCTTACTAATGACTTGCTCACTTCAGCAAATTCATCCCCACAGTTGGCACTCTCAGCGACTGCTTTGGCACAGAGATAAAGGACTGGTTAGTTAGAAGTTTGGAAATATCTAGTAATTTCTAGGAATTTAGCTATGCCAGTGCTTTGAGAACTCTTAGAATGGTTTGGGTTGGAAGGAACCTTTAGAGACCACTGAGTCTCCCCATGTCCCCATGAAGTATTGCTGGCAGGATTTTTCTGAATCCTGTCTTGCTATTTTGCATGTTTTGATTTGCCAGCAATATCCATCTACTAGTTCAGCACCTTCTGGTGTGTGGTATTTTTAAGCTGATGAAGCAAATTTATTTAGAGTAAGTTATGCTACAGCATTCTTTAGCTCATGCATTGATAACATAAGTCATGTGAAACTTGAATTGTTTTACCAATTTTCTCAGGAGGTGGAGTACTCCACACATGTGTTCTTCGCCCACCAGGAATTTATGGACCAGAAGAGCAAAGACATCTGCCAAGGCTAGCAGTATGTACTTCCATTTGTTAATCAACAGAATTTTCTGTCATCACTTCACTTATCTGTATTACAGACTGACCAACCTTCTTATCTGGCATCAGTCTAACAGTTCGACTGTCTGTTGATGATATTGTCACTTTTTTGTCAGACGCTGTATGACATCTATAAGGAATGCATAATACTTAAAGCCTCTTTTTTAATACAAACACATAAAAGTCCAGCTTTATAGTGTAATGCTTACTATAATTATAAAAGTCAGGCCATTCTATGATATTTCAAATGCCTGCTTGCATACAACTTAAACCAAAATACTGATGAAAGGAGATAGAGCAACATATCTTATTTCCAGTCTTATTTCTTGCTTTGGTTTCACGTTTGTTTTATGTCTACAGAAGAATATTGAAAGAGGGTTACTTAATTTCAAGTTTGGGGATCCTTCTGCTAAAATGAACTGGGTGCATGTAGAGAACCTTGTACAAGCTCAAATTCTGGCTGCTGAAGCTCTCACTCCTGAGAAGAACTACATAGCTGTAAGTAAACAATGAAAACACCGTAGTTTTCATTTGTGGATCCTGCCACTGTATCCTGCACTGCAGTAACTACTGTAGCAATACTGTGATCCTTTGGCTTGTGTTGTCTGTGTTTTTTAACTGACAAATGTGCCATGAACAGTGTGAGCAGTGGCAGCACTGGCTGTGCAGTGTGTTGAGCTGGAATATTCAGTTCTCCAAGAATAGCTACATCTTTGTGTTTTTATGATACTCATTTGCCATTTCTGGAAGATGAGAAAAGAATATTTGATGTCAGAAAAGTAGATTAGGAAAGGAAAAGTAGATTAAACTACTTTTTCTAAAACTCTGAAAACAAATTGCTAAGAGATAATTTGCAGCTTTGTTACACAGATGTAACCGTATGGGTTTCAGTGACTCTTAGCTAGACTGGGGCCAGAACACGTCCTACCATCTTCTAAATATGTGTCAACAGCAAAAGTTATCTATAGCACTACTTTCAGTGCATTTGGTAATCTATATAGTCTGTCCAGTCTTTCTGTATATGTAAATCTGTAAGACCAAAGTATGTTAGTCATACAAACTGCTTGTCCATTTGACAGTGAATTTCATCACACACAGAAGAAAAAATGATGGAAATAGTGCAGTTTGTTGGCTTGTATGTACATCCATGTATATTGTATATTTCTATATAATCTTTAAGCTATTCTTCCTACATAGTCTTTGAGCTATTCATAAGGAGTAAGGTAAAGAAGTCAACATATATGCAGTGTTATTTTTACTAACCTGTCTCTCCTCTATCTGTTTAACAGAGTGGTCAGGTGTATTTCATTCACGATGGTGAAAAATTCAACCTTTTTGAATGGTTAGCTCCACTTGTACGTACACTGTATGCTTTATCTCTAAATATATTAATTTATTTTACTATACACAACTCTGGCTTTGAGTGCAAAATTTGGGTTCAATGTGCATTCAATTCTTGCTTGAATTTCATTTTGATTAGTGCTGTAACAAAGCCTACTTGAAATATCACTTGAAAGCAACTGTACTCACTGAGATAAAAGGATCTTCTGAAGCAGTATCCTCCTTTGGATAGCCATCATCCTCATTTCTTGGGCATTTGTCTATTAATAGTGGCTATCCTAGGTGGACAAAAAATATAAATTCAAATTATGACTCTGAAAATACAGAATAACTCTAATATCCAGTATTTTCAGAAATTCATTTTGCTGCTAATGATGTGCTTAAAACCATAAGTATGTCAGGATATTAAATTTTGTATCAGCACAGCACACCATGATATTTAACTCAATTATCATAAACCTGTTTTTTAATTTTCTAAAGACTGCCACTTGAAAATCACAGTGTCTGCTTGACACGTAACTGGAATCCCCTAAAAATGAAAAATCAAGTAGTAACAGCAATTATTAAATTTTCTGCTTTATCAGTAAATATTTCCATCTCCTCTACTGTTTTTTTACTGTTTTTTTTTTTTTTTTTTTTTTTTAATCTCTTTCAGTTTGAAAGATTAGGTTGCAGTAAGCCATGGATACCTATTCCTACTCCTTTAGTTTATGCATCAGGTAAAAATATTTTATCAGTGTTTCTCTGTCCAGTCAAGCAACCCTCTTCCCAGTTGTAATATGATATTGTGGGCTGTTCTTTTTTCTTAATGTGGCCACAGTTCTTGTTTTCACATATAAAATATGCTGTGAACTCATCTTGTATGCAACAGTTCTGCGTGAAGTTCAGCTGATTGTGCTGAAACCAGAATGACCTGTGAGTTAAGTCACACTAAAACAGATGGTTTGAGTTGGTTGTTGTTTATAGGGCTTACCAGATGTGCAGCTTCAAATTCTTTGTGCCAGCCCAGTTACAGCCTTCAAACCCCTGTGAGACACACACCCTAAAATCAGGCTGGAGCAAGAAAGTTGAAACCCAGCTCCTTGCCAGCCTTAATGGTGCCCTGAGCTCTTAGGCACAGGATTATCCTTCATTATCAAATATGGTATTTGATATGCCACAATCATAATGGTACAGCAACTGGCTATTCTTACCTCAAGTAGAAATCTTTTGTTCTGCAGCCACAGTCATGGAGCATCTTCATCTGATTCTGAAACCATTGGTTGAGCTGTCACCTCTGCTGACCAGAAATGAGGTACAGGTTTGTTTGTAAGCTCCCTTGTTCCCTCAGGATGCACACATACCATGTGAGTACAGCTGGGACCTAACATTTGAAGACCCTTCAGGCACCCTAGGGATGACCTGTACGGTGTCCTTACATAAATAAGAGTGCAGAACACTTTGTGTTTGTTTTCAGGAGTAGGTTGTGCTGTGCAGCCTGTACTGCTTCTTTGGACTCTCAGCACACTCCTGTTGGGTGAACAAAAAGACTACATGACATATGTCAGTAGTCAACAGGATTTGGATGCATATTTTTAAATACAATTTTACATTCTGTTTTAGTGGGTCTTTGCCACCGTGCACAGCCTTTGTTCAGCTCCGCTGTGCGCTCACACTTGGTGTGTTGGCTCCTTTGCCGACAGGTGCAGAACATCTCCACAACGCACACCTTCAGCATCGACAAGGCCCGCAGGCAGCTGGGCTACAGCCCGGAGAAGTTTGCATTCGCTGATTCTGTGGAGCATTACATCAAAACCAGAGCAGAGGCCCGGAACGAGCACGTCTTCCCCAAAGTGATGCTTTTGTTCTTTGTGATTTTAAGTTTGATTTTTCTTTCTTTAAGATTTGATGACCTTTCAGTTTTGCACTTTTTTAAGGAAACACAGCACTGACTCACACAGACTGCACGTGCCCTCTGCAGAATTGCTCCCATGGAACATCAGCTCCACGACAGACAGGCCCCAGTGAATACGTAGGCGCTTATTTTAGATTAAAAACAGAACAAGTCTGAACACCACCAACAGTGTAAACAATTACAGCCAAAGTCCATCACCAAGACACGTTTAAGTCACACATCTTTCCAAACTGACTGCTGGAGTGCACGAGGAGCTGCAAAAGGAACACGGGGCACAGCCCGATGGAGAACAGCGGCGGAAAGCAGATGGAGTCAGTGCAGCAGCGGGGAGCTGAGCAACGTGCTGAGGAAGCACGCCGAGCGCTCCCGGCTGTGAATCACACCTGTGGGCTGCACGGAGCTCACACGGCGTGAACTTCCTTTGTGAATTGGCTGTCACTGCATATGAGGGAAAATAAAAGGGAACGTGAAGCTCCGTGAACCCGGTGCGGTGCCTCCCTGCGGCTCTGCACCGCCACGTCTCCCAGGGCTGGGCTGTCTCGCCTCAAAGCGCTCCCACGCACCGCCTTCCCTTCCCCCGGGACGCTGGGAGGGAACAGTCGGGAGCGCAGTGCGAGAATGGGCGGGAAGGAGGCGGCGCGGAGCCGGGGACACACAGACGGCTGTGACCGGGGGGCGGTGAGGGCACGGGGAGACGCGTGGCCGCGTAGCGAGCGCCGCACTCCGCCTCCCCGCCTGCATTCCGAAGCCAGAGGGCGGCGGTGAGCGCCGCTGTGTCCGGCGCGGCACGGCGCCCTGCGAGGTGATGCTCGGGAGCCCCGCGCCCCGCCGGGCGGCTGCCGGCCGCGAAAAGGAGCCGCCGCCGAGGCGAGACAAAACTTCTTGGCAGCGGTGGGATTCGAACCCACGCCATCGAAATGACTGGAGCCTAAATCCAGCGCCTTAGACCACTCGGCCACGCTACCGCCTGGTGGTTGTGCGGCCTGCGAGGCCGCTTTCAGCACGCTGAGCCGCACTTCTGCCTGCGGAGCGCCGTCTGCGCCGCCGTTCCGTGCTCGGGTGCGGCGGTGCGCATCTGCCCCGCTCCTCTCCGCGGGAAGCGCTGCAGACGCGGCCTCCCCGCCCTCAGGCGTAGAGGCTCGGCGCTGCCGAGGGCGCTGTCGCGACCCCGCGCTCCCGGCAGGTGGCGCCAGCACCCCGGCCAGGCGTCAGCGGCACGCGGCGGCTGCACGCGCGGCTCCCGTGCCGCCCGGTCCGACCTCTGACCTCTGACCTCTGACCTGCAGCGCAGCTGCGCGCGCCGCTGCCGGGCTGGGCGGTGCGGGCCGCGCCGCTCGTGCGCCGCGCCTCAGGGCGGGCGGGAAACTGAACGGAGAGGGGCGCTGTGTGTGGACCGGTACCTCGTATTTAATCTTAATACACCTTTTTCTTTAACCCAGAACTTACTCACGTTAATTTCCATATCATCCATAAAAGGAAAAGGAGCCTGCTTCAATATTTCCACAGCTCCTACCTCGAGGAAGAGCTCAGCACCGATGTGTCTCGCGGAGGGAGCGCTGAGCAGGTGTGGAGTGTGGCGTTGGAAACGCGCTGCGCAACGCCGGTGTTTCTCACGGGGCAGTGGAGAGCAATGCAGGGCAGTGGAGAGCAATGCAGGGCAGTGCAACGCGCTCCCCTGACAGCCCGTGCAGCCGCTCCCGGCCGCAGCCTCCACAGCTTCCAACCTGCGCTTGGAGCTGCTTTCCCTCACGCACGCACACCCACAACCCGAGGGAAGCTCCTCCCGCCGGCCGGTGCGCAGCCCTCAGAGCGCCGCGGGGCGGCTCAGGCAGCGCGATGGGCGGGAGCTGAGGGCCGGTCTGCCCTGCCCCGCTCCGCTCCGCTCCGCTCCGCTCCACAGGCTGCCGGGACCGCTCCGCTGCGGCGTCGGGCTCTGCGGCTCGCGGTAGGTGCTCGGCGGCCGGGCGGGACCGCGGCGGGGCCGTCAGGGCAGCCGTCCTGGGCGGGAGCTCTCGGGGCGCCCGGAACGGCAGCGGATCCCGTCGGGAATCCCTGAGCGCGGAGCGGCCCAGCGCGGGGCCGGAGCGCCGGCTGGGTGCCCGCAGAGGAATCAGTCATGGTTGTTTCCTCGGCGCCGCTCAGCCCAGAACGGAAAGCCTAGAAAGAAACAGAGCCGCTCACGGCAGCGGAAGGCCGTTCGCAAGCCTGCCTCTTTCGCCCGGCTCCTGTCGGGGCGGTCAGCTCGACTCGTTCCCTCAGTGGGATCGGCTGCAGGCTGCTGGGCGCTGCGGGCTGTGCGCTGCAGTTCCTCGGCACGCTGCTGCTCTGTGTCCGCGCCTCGTACGGTGCGCGGCCTTTGGGGTCGTTCGGTTACATCTCAGATCTCTAAGAGCCCGTTTCTCCTTCCACAAAACCGGCTCGGTGCTGTTACAGGACTCCTGCTTGGTGGCTTTGGCGGATGCGTTAAACCGAAGGGATTTTGTAAGGGGAGAGGGAGCGGAGCGTTCCCTGCAGACGTTTGGGCTGTTCCAGGGCAGCCCCTGTCCCGCGTCCTGCGCTGAAGGAGTGTCAGAGCTGGGACAGCCCTGAAAAGATATCCGAGGTCCCTTCTGCTGTCTGGAGCCCTCGGGGCTCTTTGGGACGAATCAAAGCTTGTCCGTAGGCTGCTGGGATCTCGCTCAGGGATTAAGCCGTACCGCCTGTTTCATCACAACAGGCACCCTGCAGAAGTAAGCAGTGTTTTGTCAGCGCTCTGATGTGAATTCTCCCCTCTGGTTGTGTATTTGCACATGCACTATGTTTGATAACATTGAGCATTGTCCTTGCAACTCACCTTCCTGTGCTGGTGGCGTGGCTCTTGGTTATAATGCTGAGAGAAAGAAAAAATAGTTGAGACAATCACTGGAAAAGCCTGAAATTAATAGAAATGTGATCAGATTTAATAGTCGATTGTATTTTACATTTTGTTCTTTAATCACATAGCACAAGGCTGATTTAAAAAAAAAAAAAAAAAAGTGGGTTGGCGTGCTCTTCTTTGCTGCTTAGCCCGAGGAAAGCTTCTGCCATGGACATCACAGGCTGAATGATGGAAGCACAGCAGCAGTAACAGCTGCTGCATGTTTTGGATTTGTGCTGTAATCCAGCAGTGCAGAATATAAGCCTTGGAATGGAGCTCAGGCTTTTTTGTAAGGCTTTTGGTCAAAAAAAGCCTGTTAAGTTTAGAGCAGTGCTTGTGTGGTTAAAGTTTGATTATTGAATTCTGTTTTAAAGAGCATTTTACATGTGGACAGCATATAGTGACTACACTTTCAAGGTAAACCTGAGCCCTTTACAAGAAGCACAGTTGCAAGAATAACAGAGAGACAAAAGATGAAGTGATTTCTGCAATAGTGTTCAATTTACAAAGCAAGTGGCAGCATTCCTGTTGCTGCTGCTGCTCCAGCACCCTGAGCCTGAAGCACCTGCTGTGTGTGACTGCCTGCAGCAGCCAACCTGTCCCACAGCAACCATCTGTTGGCAGCTATGTTGCACCTCCTGCGGCTGCAAGCCCTGCAGGACCTGGGGTTTGTCTGCTGCTGCTGGAGAAGGGCAGAGTGTACATAGAGCTGGGGAGCAGCACTGAGATAGAGTGAACACCTTGTTCTGCAGTTGTCCTTTCTGGGCTGGTTGGTGGAGCTGGTTGGGTGCAGCTGCTCCAGAACCAGGCAGTAGGTATGTCTGCGTGAAGTTGTGTGCTTCAGGGCTTGATTTTGGAAGTGCTAATGAACATGTGGGTGTGTTTTCTGAGTGTCCAGGCAACCTTCCATCTCTTCCAGGGGCTTTGATTTTTCCTGCCCTGTTTTTTCCAGCACGTAAAACGTGTTATTCCTGTTGGCTGGGTGCTGGCAGGAAGGCTGATATCTGCATGGTGCTGAGAACACGGCAGGTGCCATGTGCTGGAAGTGCAGAAGGCCATCATTTTCAGAGCTCCAGGACTTCAAGCTGCGCATTGTGTGCAGCAAATCAGGATGTGCTGCTCTGTGCAGTTTACTTTTGCCCTCAAATTGACAACAAAACAGGCAGGCCTGACTGCAGTATATGCACAGTATATATCTGAAGAGCCAGCAAATATTTGCGTAAACTGAGCTAAATTTGTATAAAAGTTTGTGTGATTATTGCAGTCATCCCACCCTTCCTCATGCAGCAAAGAGATGTGAGTAATTAAAGCTGAAGTGCTGAGACAGCTGTGGCAGTGTAGGAGGCAGAGGATGTGGTCACTGATACAGGGGCCTGGCATTGCGTGCTGCTGGGCTCTGGTCACTTTACAGGGAGCACCCTTAATCCCTGATGGCGGTTTAACAGCTATGCTGACGTTTGTAAATCTGCGCTGTTCTTTTTAAGGAGGAAGATGCTCAGTGGAGTCAAGCAGCGCCCAGCCCTCCTGCAGGGCCTTGCTGTGTGGAGGCAGCAGCGCTGTGCTGTGCCCACAGGCTCCTGGCCAGGCCTCCAGCGCTCCCATGAGCTGGTTGTTCTCGCCTGTCGGTTCAGCTGTGGTCAGTTTGGCTGCGACCTCAGTGCTGAATGGCAGTGGAGAGACCAGGAAGGGGTCCAGAAGAAATCAGCTGTATGTTGCACTCTCGACTGAAGATACAAATAGCAAATGTGCATGGCAGAGGGATGGTGTCACTGGCATTAGATGAACCATGGCAGTGGCCCAGTCTGGCTGTTCATGCTGTTCTCAGTATCTCAACAGCCCCAAGGATATGTGCTTGGTAGCATGAGTGGAAAAGACCAGGAGTGAAGGCAAAAGGGCATTTGTATTGAGATCACCTGGGGTGAAGAGAAGCAGTGCAAAGCCTGGGCACCGTACTCCCTGGGAAGCAGGGTACCTATACCAGCACGTGAACCAGCATCTCCTGTGCTGCAGGAGATGGACAGAAATGAGCCCTTCCACGGAAGGTGCTCTGCTGCAGTACTGCAGGGCCTGCAGCCACCACCTCTGTGTGCTGGAGTCTGCCTGGCTGAAGCCTTGCTGTGAGGTGGAAGGGAAGATGTGACGGGTCTGCAAAGTGGCAAACTCCTCCTTCCACAGAATGGTGCCATGCACATCGGTGTGGCCGGCAGCGTGTGAGCTGCAGGGCAGCGCCTGTGTTCGGTCCTGCTGAATCATCGCCGCTGCATGGGCAGAGGCTGCTGGGCACGGTGCCGTGGTGAGATGGCTGGGGTGGAACCTGAGCTCCAGGAAAAAACACGTTCATGACTCACCTCGCCTTTTTTATATTGAGTGGCTGTTGCACCAGTGGAGCTGTGCATCCCAAGTGCTCTGTCTCACTGAAAGCGACGTCAGTAATTTGGAAGGGCTGTGTGGGAAGGTGGGCTGTGCTGCAGGGCGGCTCCTCTGGTACTGCTTTGGAACTCCCTGCGGTCTCGAACACTGCCTAATGTGTCAAAAGGCCTTATCAAAATACACCAAGAACGTCACCTCCTGGACTTAAAAAAAATAGAGCTTATTTTAGTGTGTTCTGCCATTGTTGCATATCTGATTTTATTTTTTATCTTTTAAACTTTCATTTTGCTTAGTTCATTTTGGCCCCAGGGGAAGCCAAACCTTCTCTGTTCTGTTCCCTTACAGTCCAGGGAGCTACTAAAAAGCTGAGGTTACCGAGCTGTCTCTTTTTGTTAAGCACAAGAACATTAATCCAGGACAACGTTTTTTCATTTAAGCTCTATGTGATGGAAATAGCCCAGTTGTAATTCTATCTGCTGCCTGACCTGCACGAGGCAGAGGATGAACTTTAGGACCGTGGCATTTGCTGCAGGCAGGTGCCCAGCTCCAGTGGCAATGGGCTCTGCTCACCCCACAGGGTTTTTGGAAATGTGCTTCAAACAATCTTCTGCTCCACTGACTGCAGTTATCTGGGTTGTTGAAATAATGGAAATCATTAGAAAGGATCGAGCCAAGTGGAGAGGAGTGGTCTGATGTTGTGGTAGGGAGCTGTGGAGGTGTTGGGAGCACTGATAGGGTAATTGCATTGCTGTGGTGAATTTAAATCAGTGGGAGGATGTTGTAAGCCTTCAAAATGTAATACATTTTTTGCCATATACCAATTGCTGTTGATCATCATGTAAGCAGCTGGATTTATCTGTACCTTTCAAATAAAAGAAAATGCAGCAGGATCTGTTCTTGTAGGCTTTCATGAGTAAGTTACTCTTTTCCTTTTACCCTTTGCTCCTATATTGTCATTTGGAAGCCCTTATTTTGGTGAATGGATATATGTGTACACAGGGATGCTATGGTGGGTTGCACAGAAGACTGCCAGACCTGCACTGCATTTGGCAGCAGTGGGGTTTGATGCCAGGCCGCCCACCCTGGCCTCCTCTGTGCTTTGTCCTCCCAGGGATGTCCTGTCCTGGCAGTGTGCTTTGCCCTTCAGGCCATTTGGTGGATAATGCCTGCTTAAGTCTTGGCAGTGCCATGGGCAATTTTCTGTCTTATCCTAGTAATGCTTTCAAACTCCTTTGGCTATTAATTTTGTATGTTAATTTTATATTCAATATCCTTAGTAAGAGTTGTCTTAAAAAATTGAGGACTCAGCCATGTAATGTGTGAGGCACAGCTCCCTCGAGTTCCGAAGATCAGTGCTGTGAAACTCCACTTGTCAGATGGTGGAGGGTAAGAACACACAGGGGATGAGCTGGGAATGTGAGCACACGGCAGCAGCGGGCGGCGTGTGCAGTCCCTGCGGTCTCACTGGGTTCCTCTGCCTGCTGATCTTACTTTGGCAGTCCTGTAGCCATTTTAAAACAGCCTTCCCAGAAGCCTTTACCTTCTGTAAACCCAGCACTGAGGAGTTGAAAACCTCATGGAGGTTCTCAGGGCTCACTTCTATACAGTATTTATTTATTGGCCAGTGAGCAGTTCCATGTAGGGTTTGTTCTTTGAATAATGGCTCATTCCATTTTTTTTTTTCCTTCTCTCTCTCACCCAGCTTCTCCCCTCTTCCTGCATGTGTGTTGGAACAGTGGCTGCTTCCCTCAGTGCAGGAGTTGAAGTGCCCTCCCGCAGACATGGCCGACGAGGACCTTATCTTCCGTATGGAAGGGATTGATAATGCTAGATTGACCCAAGTGACCTCTGGAAATTATCTGGATGCAGACAGTGATGATGAAGACAATTATTATATCTGCCCAATAACTGATGATCCAGTTTCTAACAAGTCTGCCGGTAGTAAAGTTGACAATTATTATAGCAACCTAGCCAAAACCGAGCAGTACAGTTCCAGCTCTTCTCCTAGAAACTCCTTTAACTACAAGGTAAGTACTGGCTGCAGCCTTCAGTAAGGTTTGGATTTTGCATACTTGGCATGAGAGGGAAATGTTCTGCAACTGCTTTGTTTCTTTAAACTAATGCTTTTCAGTAAAACATATAAGTCTGTTGTCTCCAGACCTGCAGTTAATTCCGTGAAGTCAGTGGTCTGCCACTGCCACTGAACTGCAGACTGTCCCTCTTAGGACAGGAGGAGAATCCCCAGGGGACAAAGCCTCAATACCAGAAGTGATAGGCACTGCATGGTTGGGTACCCATAGCATGCACTGCTTGTGCTCAACTGGAACGGCCGTCAGACTAAGGTTTAGAGTTTTATTAATGCGTCCATTATTAAAATGTTAACGTTGTTTATTTAGTAGATACTCTGAAATCTCAGTTATGCCTAATGCATGCTTTGTTTCTGCAGACATACCAGAGGTTTTATGTAAGTCAGCTAACAAATAATCCATCAAAAGTGAAACCATTTTGTCTGCAGTAAGGTTTTTGCCAAAGCTAGTTAGGAGAAGCGTTAAAACGTACATTTTCTAAAGAATATGAGAAGTAAAACATTCAGTATAGACAATGGGACAGATCTGTACTGGGCTAGACAAGTTAAGACCTGTGGGGAGATTGGTCTGTAATTAGTTTCGTAGTAAAAACCTGCCCCTGGGTTTGCATATGTGTGGGAGTTCTGAGTCATGTGGCCAGAGATAAAACTGATAAGGACTTAAACTGCATTAATTTCCTCTTTCCTAAGCTATCATGCTGCTTCTGCTGTAAGCTTACGTCCTGCAATAGGGAGAGCAGAATATGTGTGCTGTGCTTTGGGCTTTGCAAGGCCTGCTTTGGTATCTTGGCTCCTAGCACAGATAAAACATGATCAGATGTGGAGCAGGCAGCTCTCCAAACATTGCTGAAGTCACAGAAATGGTGGCTTCTGACACAGAATGAAGCAGCCAGCCAGAGCTGACAGCACCTTAACCCACCACAGCCTTAGAATCTGCCTGCAGACCCCAGAGCTGCTGGCAGTGTGGGGCACTGCTATGGAACTGCAGAGGTGGAACAGTTACAGACAATGCTGTGCCTTTAGACAGCCCTCAGCAGTGATTAATTTGCTAGTTACACAGCAAGACCCTTTGAACTCCTATATGAAAAAATTGCCAACTTGAACAGTTTGTTGACAGATGTTCTAAGAATTAACTTAAATGAGGGATTCAGTCTAAGAGTGGCTTCTAAGTGGAAAAAACTTCTTTTTAATGAACAGAGAAGAGACTATTTGTCAATCAATTGACTTATCACCTGTGTTTTCCTACTTTCATGTTTCTATGCGCCCTATAGAATGACACACAGCATCGCTCTAAGCACGGCTCTGTGGTTGACCGTAGTCGGGTAGGTTAAAACAACGTGAACACCATCTCTAACAGATGCATAATGTTTTTTTTTTTCCTTTTTTCATCTTCTGTGACTGTTTTAGTTCATGTTTGTTTGTTTTTTTTCTGAAAGAACTGCTTGCCTCAGCCCATATGTGATCAAGATAGCTGTTCACTGAAACAATACTCACCTGTTGTTCTCTGCCCTGAAATAGCACTTCCTTTAAAGCATGCCTCTGCAATTGTTTCTTCACCGTATTTCCTACTGTGGGCAGCAACAGGATGGTAGCAAGGTGTCTGCTTGGTCTGTATGGCAGCCATATGCTGGAGGAAAATAGCGCTCAGTACATTTACACAACATCCAACTTGCTGTTCATTTGAAGATTAAACCAGAGCTGTATGCAGAGCACCTCACAAGATCAAGCACAAAACTCATTTATTTAAATCATTTCTATGTATCACGGACACATCACCTTTTAGAGAGGCACCCTACTTGAAAATGGTTTGAGGTAGGTAAGGGACCACCTAATTCTTCTTGTTTCTGTCCCTGCCTATTCTTTGCATACATGGTTAGGTGTGCCCAGACTTGTATGAAATGTGCATCATCACATGATCTGAGGCAACAGCATTTTTGTTAAAAACATGCAGAAAGACTTTTTTCTCATTGTGTCTCTTAACGTTACTTTATTTACTATCGTTTTGTGTTCATTTCATGGTTTTCTTGGTGGAAAAGGACATGTTTAAATTGTTAGAGTGTGCTGATTTACTGCCAAGATAGGAATAAACACGGCCATTTAAAAACTTGGCTTCTTCAAAAACTTCTTGATGTCATTGCTGAAATAATTTTATACTGCATTTTTTTAACGTTTTGGCTGAGATTTAAATACGAAGTGGAAAAATAAAATTGTAAAAATTGTCATTGTTACTGTTTCTGAATGTTTGAAATCGGGTCTCAGAGGCAGTAGCAAAGTCTTTGGGGCTGTTATTTCCTTACTCACAGAGGTGCTGTTTGACTGAGGGAGCAGCAGAGCCTTTCTCCTGCTCACCTTACAGAAGGCGTTACAGAATCATGGCTCCAGTTCTTTAGGAGCATTACAATATAAAAAGAATAATAAAAGTGTTGAGAGAAATTAATTTGATAGAGCTGGCAGAGCAAGATGTTAAATTCCAGCAAACTCCTTTCAGCTTTTGCAGGTGACTTGGTGGGGATTGAAATAGTTACTAGTCTGGAATTGTTACAATAATCTATTTTTTACAACATGCCAATTTCTAGTTTCTTACACTGAGCACAGTTTGCGAGCTTTGGTGATTATCAAACTATTTTTCCTCCTTCATACTGCTCTATTGCTAATGCTCTTTTTGTGCTTATACTGCCAGCAAATGCTGTTACTAAAAGATAGAAAAAGTTACAAAAAGATAGAACAGTAGAAGGGAATTTGTGTCATTTAGGTGTGACATTTTTATTTATATTGTATATGAGGGATGTTTGCCAGTTACAATTTTTGCTAATTATATTTGGTGTGTACTATACCAGATTCTGTTCTCAGTAACTTTCTGATGGTAGGAATTGAAATGAAACCTGATGCAGTATATTTCTGACCTACTTCATTATAGTTGAAACTATAAAATATCAGAGTGATCTTCTGTACCAAATACAGAAAAAGGGAAATAAAATAATGGAGGAAGTCTGCCATATCCTGCTCCCACTTTCACCAGTGCTCTGGGGAGCTGTGCAGCTACACCTCCTTGTAACACTGAGATCCCTGTGTGCTCTAGAAAATGCCCTTCTCATGGGCTGCTGCTCACTGTAAATAATTTACTGGTTTGCAACTCCTTCAGGAAACCTGGAAACATGCTATTGAGAAAGCTAAGCACATGCCTGATCCTTGGGCAGAATTTCATCTTGAGGACATCGAGACAGAACACGCCACTCGCTACAGGTCTGGGGGTTTTTTGCTCTTAATGCTGAAATGAAACAGAATCTGATGTCTTAAGCAAGGGCTGTGTTTCTGTGGTATAGAGTGCATGTAATTACATGGCTGAAGACCTTTTAGTAGTGTCCACAGTGAGTGTGTCTTAACTGAATCTCCTAGGAGTACATAAATACTGCATACAATCAGGAAATTAAACCTTTCAGCAAATCACTATCTTGTTCTTTTCCCTCTACCACCTAAGCAGTTTCACCGTACAGATAGGAAACAAGTATTTTCTGACTGCCTTATTAATTCTTTAAACTTAATCTAATAAGGAAATAAATTCCAGTAAAGAAGGAGAGTTTTTTCATAGTATTTTATATCTATATTGCATGTATTTAAATAACTTAGGAAAAAAACTACACTCCGTGCCTTTCCCAAAATAACAGTTTCATTGTTGCTTATCCGTGCAGTATTGCTGCATGTGGCTGGAATTTACATCCTTACAAAGCCCAGAATAGCTCAGCATGGTGTACGTGCTGAAACCCAGTCTGGCCTTGGAAGCTATTCTCAGTGCTTTAGCACAGGCTTTGCCAAAACATTTACCCCACGGGTTTCTAGGAGGAATGGCTAGGAGTTAGAGGCCAGTTAATTACCCCTGAGCATCAGTGTATGGGGAGGCCTCCCTTCTCATCACATGATGCTATCACTCTGCACTGTCCTTCTCCACAGACTGCATCTGGTCCTGATCTGCCACACTATTTCAGTCCTGAAACAGTTTGCATACAGGTTTAGGGCTGCTCAAATATCCCATGTAAAAGAGATGACTCGAGTATTTCTATTCCCAACTCTCTTGCCTGCTGCAAACGGGGGTGGTACAGAATATGTAAGGGGGAACTGAAGTGTATACATGCATGAAATGCTTGGTGCAGGGCTGGGGAGTCAGGCTGGAAATAATCTTGTGATGGTGACTCAGCTCCTTTGGTTTTCAGTTTGGGTTTTACTGTATTGGGAGTTAAGGGGGTGAGGAGAAACTGGAGTCATGGTTCATATTACCATGGGATTTTGCAGAGACTTGCTTCTCTCGTGATGCAGTGTTATGCCCCTCTGCTTGTCACAGCCATAATTTGTAGAGGTTGGTAGGGCTCTTTGTGCCCCCAGTGAGCTGCCTAGGCATCAAAGAGGAGATTTATTACCAAAGCAGATGAGGCCTATTTTCCATCGCTGCAAAACTCAAGCTTTGGTAGCAGAGTCTGTTTATCATCCATAGGATTTGGTGTCCATTTGCAGAGGGTTAAATTTCTTCTTTCTCACCTGAAGGACTAACTATGTAAGGAGAGCAGAAGCATGGTAGGAAGACTGGAAGTTGTATTGGGTGGCAGCAGGCCTTTCAAGCAATTAATTAGAGATGAGAAAGTGTAGGTGGTGAAAATGGGAGGATTTTGGTTTGTTCTGCATTACTTTTAAGAAGCACAACTTCTGGTTTTGCAGGTACAATGCAGTTACTGGGGACTGGGTTGAAGATGAAGTTCTCATCAAGATGGCTTCACAAGTAAGATCACGCTGCCCTTCATGTTTATTAGCACTCAAATCTACTGTTTCCTTCTTATTACTGACTAATGGCAGCAGGATTTATTTTTTTTTTTTACATAAAAACTTCGATTCTTCTTTTCTCCTTTCTTTTCTATTCTGGATCATCCATTATGTTTTGGTATCCCAGCACACTTTTCTCCCCAGAACAGTAGAACATGAAATCAGACCTTCCCCATCAGCTCTGTATGAGGCATTTGTTTCTTTCCCAGAGATCTCTCCCATTTCAGCCCTCCCATTTCCTGCTGGCCTCATCTCTGCCTGGCAGTAGGCCTACTTATGTTCAGTATGTGGGGGTAGAAGCTACTGTCACTTGGCAGTTAAATCATATGATTAGCGATGAGTTGGAATCACCTTGCTCTGTGTTTCTTTTCCCCAAATTACTGCTTCAAGTGGACGGTGGGTTTTCAGTTTTCCTTGTGGGTATGGATATGCTATAGAGCCTATCTGAGAACTACTTTTTCCAGGGTATAAGGGGGAGGGCATTTTTGTGTCTCTTACTGGTTAGAAATTAACTTTGTGAAAATGACAGTGTTGGGTTTGTTTTTTTCTTTTCCCTAGCCCTTTGGCCGTGGAGCAATGCGAGAATGTTTCAGAACGTAAGTGTTTGCTAGTTTTATTTTTATTGCATTTTCTTCTGTGGTGACTGGAGTTTCTCACAGATGTGGCATCTAAGTGAAGCGCAGCTCCCCGCTTTGCATTTCTAAAAGGTGTAGCTGAGGAGTTTACTCCTATTTATGCAACTCCAACCACAGCACACAGAGTGGGATTCAGAAAGCAGATCATTCTTTTGAGGAAAATGCAAGTAAGTGTAATGCATGCATCCACTGAGCTTGCTTTGGAAAGCCAACCCACAGCCTTTGGAACCACAATGGCATGGATAACATGCAGTTGTGCCTGGCTCCAGCAAGTTATACTGTCAGTTAGCAGTTCGTAAATTCATGCTATTTTCACTATCTCTTGGAGGCAAAATATAAATACAGAAGCAGCAGCTTTGTTTCATTTTTTTTGGGTTCTAAGTGTGCCACAGTATCTCTAAATTTGGTGTGAGGCTTTGTGTGCAGTCTGAAGGCCATCTCCAGGCCCATATTTGGGCACAGATAAAAGGGGAAGAATAGCTGAGTTCATGTGATCTCAACTCAAAAGGCCTTCCTTAGTAAAGAAGGCTGTCCTCCCAAAGTTTCCTTTGGATCACATGTACCAGACCTCTTGTTCTGGGTAAGACAGAGCTTGAACATTAGCAGTTATTCATTCCAGAACAGTGAAGTGAGGGAAGGCAAGAGGAACTATTTTGTTGCCTTCTGAATATTAGGAAATATGTCTGTGGGCATCAGCATCTACCTGTAAATGAGTCTGTTCTAGAAAAGTACCCTGTTCTTTCAGGTTCTGGATATGACTTTCCTGGAAAACGTACATGTGCACTTTTAGGTTCTTCTCCCAGCCTTCCAGCTGCAGAATGTAAAGAGATTGCATTTCATGTCTGGTTTCATTTCTGGGAAGAGAAATTCCTGAGTATCAAAAACATGCTGTTTTGAACTTGAGGAAAAAGGGGGCAGAGTAACCCCTCAGTCATTCAGTTCTTTATTCTTTTGGAATGGATTCATGCTGGTGGCTCCATGCTTGCAGAGCCACATAGATAAGCAGTAGAGAAGCCTAGGAAGTAACAAATCTTAATCTGCTGACACTGCTTTTAGTTTTTATTTCTGAATGACCAAGTTTCACATTAGGGAATATCTTGAGTAGAGATAGAAACAGATTTATCTTTGCAGCTTAATCTATTGTACAAAGAAAATGTAATTTATGTGTCATTTTCCTAGTCTTAAATCTTCTATAAATTTCAGTGGTGCACTGATTCCCATCTGGAGTTCTGTAGATTTATGCAGGTCTTTCATCATTACAGTGATGGAATTAGCTGTGCTTAGTTCAATAAACTTCAGGGAGTGTTGGCTTTAGAAGAGCACATGAAATGTTTTATATAGCGAAGTTTGTTTCTTAAGAGATCTGGACAGGTTTCAAATTCTGTCTGTAATTCTTAGCTCACTTGCTCCTTCCTTCCAAGGCCTTCCAAGTGTCACAGTGACTGTATGATCCTACAGGAAGTCTTTTTCTTCACTCTTGAGGGACCTGTGGATTAGAGATTTGCACTTCAACAGAAGCTAGAATCAGAGTAAAAACAGTCATCTACAGTTTTCCTTCTTGGAGAACGAGGTTACTGAGTAGTTCTCACCCTTGTGTGCTGAGAAAGCAGCACTTTGCTCTTCTCTTAGGAGAGGTTTGTCTTCTCTCATTTCTTGTTTGAAAAGCCACTCCTTGTTCATTTCTACATAAAATAATTGTTGGTTGTAAAACTCCTTCATACTCTGTTTTGTGGATTTTTTTTTTTTTGGGGGGGGGAGAGGGGAGAGAGCAGCGAGAGAAAAGTCAGGAAGGGTGTCAGTTCAGATTAGAAGTAGCAGCAGGCACATGAAACAAGTGCTTTGAGGACTCCCAGCCATTCATATGGAACACTTTTCCTTTTTTCCTGCCTGTGCTTTGCTTTTCAGATAATCTATCTGCTACATGATGTAAGATTTACTCCAGACTGAGAGTAATCCTGATCTCATGGCCTGACTTTGTCAGTGGAGACAAAGAAATGGGGAAGATTGAATTAAAATGACTTTTTAAAAAATTCAACAATGATTTATTTTTCAGGAAAAAGCTATCCAACTTCTTACACACTCAGAACTGGAAAGCTGCCTATAACTATGTTGCCAAGAGGTACATAGAGAGTGTAGGCAGGGAGGTGTATTTTGAGGATGTCCGACTTCAGATGGAAGCAAAGCTTTGGGGAGAAGAGTACAACCGGCACAAACCACCCAAACAGGTACGTTCAGAGGTCTTGCTATGCAGTAATTCAGTCCTGCTCTTCTATTAGATAGTTTGCAAATGTATTTAGAGGGGATTAGTTGTTCATATTCTGTTATGTTTAATTGCTGAGTAGTCTTTTGCTCTGCTGTCTTTTATCATTATGGTAGTTGTGTTTTAATGAAATATTGCAAAAATTGCCTTCCACTGTCCAAAATTAGGCACTTTGTGAATGTCAGACTTTTCTCTGGTGTTGACTGAACACCAAAATCAAATGGTGTTTGCTTTGCTCTTTTTGGTGTTTACCCAGCTGCTTTTCAGATAACCAGATGTCACAGTATCAGTTTCAGCAGGCACTTAACTGTTAGTGCTCCATTAAAGTAGATGCTTAAGTCTTGTGCACTTAGTTGGATACCTCTCTAGCACTGATATCAAGAAGAAGTGAGAACCTGGAGCTGTTGAAATACAAATCTTCCTGGACCCAAGGACTGGTCAAATAATTTAGATGCTGTGACTCTTTCTCCTTTATGTGTCTCAACACAGTATGTAAAGGGCAAAGCATTAAGTTGTGTGCAACTCCCAGGTGGATGGAGCGTCAGACCAGGCTCAGGGTATTGAGAGAAGCTTTTGTCCTCTTTGCAAGGAATGTGCACAAACACATAAGATTCAAAGCTGGTCTTTTGTTCCTGGACAAAAGCACCTCCAGCAGCAATCTGCTTTTTAAAAGTCAAGAATTACGATGCAAGGATGAAGGGCTGCACTGTCCTGCATTCCCAGGCAATAGCTGCTGTTTGTTGGTATCTGTGCATCTGTGGTATGCATCAGTGTGCTTTAATCTGCTGCTGCTGTAGCTTTAATCTGCTACTGTGGCTTCAACTGAGTGGAAGAAAGGATTGGAAAGGCACTGTGCTTGCTCTGTGGGACTTTGAATCCTGCTTTTGGTTCTACCACAGGCTGCTTGTGATGTGACGTTGGACAGGAAGCTTGGATCAAAATGTGTGCCTCGTTATGGGGGCTTTCACAATTTAATAGCTAAAAACTAGTGAGCGCTTCTGAATACATGGACTGTGTGTGTTGCATTCCGTAAAGGGGGTGGTTAATAACTGTCTGTCTGGCAGTACCAAAAGGAGGTAAAGGTTGAAGGGCACAGAGAAGAATCTAGTCAAGTTTTAAATGCTATGGGAGAGAGATGTAATCACAGTGAGAGTTATGCTGGTTTCTCCTTCAAGTATGTGTCTGGTGCAGAGGGATAAGGTGGGGCAGATTCAGAAGTATCTGAATGGCAGAAAGTCTTCAGTCCTTCTTTGAAGAAGCACATCTACAAGTTGTGCAGTAGTTACTGTGTATTTTGCTGTCTGGGTACAGACTCTTTGCAGCACATTCCTAAAGTCTCCAAAGAAATAAAATAGCCAACATTTGCTAAGAATTTTTCAGTAAGATTTTTTTTACAGAAACAAACTGTTTTGAAGTGGCTGCTTTTAATTTATGAAATTCCCTCAATAGCTAAAGCAGCAAATGGCTTATTCTCCATCCCTCTGTTAAACAGATGGATCTTGGCAATTATTTGGCTGCTTTTTCTGGCAAAGTGTTCACAGCTGGAGCATTCACACGCACATTGATCTGAAGACAGTTCTGTTAGTCACTGTTTATTTTCCTTCCCTCCCTAGGTGGATATAGTACAGACCTGTATAATCGAAATGAAGGACAGACCCGGAAAGCCTCTCTTTCATCTGGAACATTACATTGAGGGCAAATACATCAAATACAATTCAAATTCTGGATTTGTGCGGGATGACAACATTCGTCTTACTCCGCAAGTGAGGCTTTGTGTAACACTTTCCATAGAGTCTGCTGGGAGCAGTTTGTTGGCTGTGTCCAGAAGTGTTACTGCCAAGAAAGGAAACTGCGGGCGTTACAGTACAATGCCAGATGAATTTCTCTTTTTGCAGTATGTCCTCCCCTCACTTGGGGCCTGCTTTTTCGGTGCTGAGCAGTTCTTTTTTGCTTTTCACTGTCTGTTGATTTTTAGTGGAGTTGAACGTGGTTAATGCTTTTTGGGAACCATAAGCCTTTTGCCTCTAAGAATTTTGATGCCTGTAATTGTAATTAAAGTCTCTTTGAGCTAAGGCAGGCTTTAATTTGTAGTAAGTAGTCTGCTATTACCTCAGAGTAATACACAAAAGGAGGTGGCAGATATCTAATTCATCCAAATAAACATTGTCTGCATTTGTGCTTAAGAACATGTTTTTATCAGCTGCAGTGTCTGAGTAGGTGAATCTGAGATTGCTTATAAAAACACAGCTACGGATTACAAGTGATTGGAATTCCTGTAGTTCACAGAGCTTTTAAAATACTTTGCAAAGAATGCAAAGTGATCAGCATATCAAATTAGTGTTTTATGGGGAGTTGAGAGTTATGTTAGTTTCATTTTTCCCTGTTTTTAAGGTATTTATGTGATGCTCAATGCAAGCAGGACGTTTTATGTTCAGTGCTGTGTTTTCATAGTTTGGGAACAAAGTGTTCTGTGAGATTTGCTGCAGTGAAAGTGTTTGTTTATCACCACCAGTCACCTCCCCCAGGCCTGGCAGTGCTTTTTTGGAGGCCTTCCCGGAAGATCCTAATGGCTCAGCTTTCTGCCAAAGGGCTTTTTATACCTCATTCTTGGAACACAGTATTTAAAGCATACAAATGTACATTTCACTGTCTGATACATGAACGTAGAGCCAGATCAGCTATTCTGGAGGGCCTCCCAGTGGGCACAGTAGTGGAAGGAGAATTCCAGGGGGTGCTCATGTTTTCCTTTTGCATAATGTGGTGGGGCTTTTCCTGGTGGCAGAAGCAGTGTCCGAGAGCTGCAGAGTTTGGAGATCCACTGGCACTGCCAGAATGTTTATACAGAGGTGATTCTGCATAGGCTCTGCTAGCTGCTGGTTATTCTCTCTGCCTAGCAGCTCTGAGGGACAAGACTGTATGGGAAACAGAATTTCCTGTACTGGAAAGAGGAATAAAGCGTGTTCTCTTTCTGCTTTTCACCCCTACCCCTGTTAGCCTGTCTTTGAGTTGGGCCAGGTTGGAGAAGCAGTGTCACAGAAGCAGCTGATACTTCTTTGCATTCAGCAGATGTCTGAAATTTTCATCCACATTTGGACCCTGGTTCTTCCCCAACAAATAATTTTGAGTTTAGTTAGCCACTCCATAGGATATTGGGTATTTTGATGCAGCCTGAGTGGCAATAATTAGTAAAACAATTTATGAGGGACTGCTAGTGTTTCTGTTATGCCCTCGAGGTTAAGATCGGGGCAAAATCCTGCTTGACTGACTTAGCCAGTCAGCCAGAATTTATACCCAAGTGTAATATGTGTGACTCCAGGCTTATGCAGGGACAAAACTCTCTGATATCCTCTTAGTCTCTTACTGCTTTCATCATGATGTTCCTACCAGGTCTGTTTCACTAGTACAGGTATCTATAATTTCTGAGCAGTCACAGGAAGTGTTGCTAGTTTTGGCAGTTCACGGGTGAGTTTTCTCAGACATCTGTGTTCTTTGCAGGCCTTCAGTCACTTCACATTTGAGCGCTCAGGACATCAACTCATTATTGTCGATATCCAAGGAGTCGGAGATCTTTACACAGACCCTCAAATCCATACAGAAAGTGGTACAGATTTTGGAGATGGCAACCTAGGTAAAACTAACATCTTGTTTTTTGATCTAGAGGGTGTACGTTTTTTTTCTTCTTGCTGCCTGCTGAGTAGCAGCTACATGGCTGAGCAAGCAGGTACTTCTCTGAAGACCTTGGAAACAGCTGGGGAACCTCTGTTGTAAACAGTCCTTGCACAGGACAGCTGTTGCTAGTAGATTTTATCACAGGCAGATTTAAAACAGGAGCTGATTGTGGTTTATGTCTGCTGGCCCACTCTTAGGCCAAACGAGTAATGAAATGAAGTAGTTTCCTACAACGTGAAAGCAATAATTATGGTTCTTTAATTTCCTTGCCACATTGCAGAAATGGGCACTGATGAATATAGAGAGGTAAGTCTTGCATGTTGTTAAAGCTCCATACGTGAATTTATTCATAGAACACAGCAAGTCTTGTAAGCAGGATCAAGTTTAGGTGTTCTCTCCAATTTTGTTTATTTATTATATTCCATGCATATATAGTTGATGAAGATTTGAAAGTAACAAACAAAAAACTTTACGTTTGTTTGTTTCCTTCGTCTTCTTTTGGCTTCTTAGAAAACTCTTCAGAACTTCTAGCTTTTAATAAGTAATCCATCATGTAAACTTTTGATTAAACTCTTCATGTTTTTTTTTTCAATGTTACAGGTGTTCGAGGTATGGCTTTATTCTTTCATTCTCATTCCTGTAACAAGATTTGCAAAAGCATGGGCCTTGCACTGTTTGACCTTTCATCCAAAGAAAAAGATGCATTGGATCATAGTAACAAATTGCTTGTAAGTGCTGATGGAAATAAATGAAAAGTGTAGCTAAGCAAAATAGCTGATTTATTCTAATTTTAAAAGCACCGTTAATAAAACTCAAATATATGATTTATGTGACAGATAAAACCACATTAATTACTAATGTTGCAGTTTAAAATACAACAGCTTAAAATTTACTTACCTGTCCTTGTCTCTGAATTCATGCAATAACTTTAATTAATAAGCAAACATTTAGGACCAAATCTGAATGCTTTGAATGCTGAAATCGTTAGTAGGGTGGGGGGGTTTTTTAGGTCACAAAACTAATTTGGAAACTAAAAAAGAATAGAACTGCTCATCTTTAACTGATCTCAGCTTCAATTGATGTTTGCAAGTCTGGAACTTGGGGATATGTATTGAATGGAATTCATTCCTAACCAGAATTTCCTCTGTCTGTAATGATGCCAGCACTTGGTATTTTGTTGAGGTCTAGAACTTTGCAAAGGGAATCGTTATGTACACATGCTTACTTTCCCCCTACTTCTGTGGAGGAGCAGTCATGTTGATTTATGTATCATATTCAGAACACAGTGAAGCATTACTCATGGGATTTTCTTGTTAATTTGCCAAGGAATCAGCTCAGACAATTCTGCGTGGCACAGAGGAGAAATGTGGCAGCAGCAGGGTGAGAACCATCTCTGGTAGTCGGCCACCCCTGCTCTCCCGCCTGTCTGAGAACTCTGGAGATGAAAGCATGAGTGATGTGGCATTTGACTCTCTGCCCTGCTCTCCTTCTTCTGCAACCCCCCACAGCCAAAAGATGGACGTGCTTCGTGAGTGCTCTTTACATGTATCTTCCCTGAGGGTTCTTAAATATTGTGTCATTTGGTTGGTTTTAAATACACAGTATGTTGTATTTAGTCAAAGTACTTCTGTAGACAATTAATGTTTTCGTTTCTTAAGGATGCTTTTATGAAAAAACTGATTGAAGTAAGATAACATCTAGAATTTTCTCCTTGGGCATGTTATCCTTAGAATAAGATGCACATTTTTTTTGTCCTAGATTGGCCCGTGTTCAATGAAGTAGATAACTTGGTTCACAAAGACTGTGATCAGCTTGATAACCAAAGGGTGAGTGTCTTTCCAATGGAAAGTGAGATTGCAGTTCCTTAATGAATATCTCTTCAAAGAACTATCAGACGGCTTTGCTCAGTAAGAGTACATGAAGGCTCTCAGCCTGCTCTCAGTGCTGCATTACCTGTGTGAATTTGTTGTTTCTTATAAAGGAAGAATATTTTATTTTGAAATAATGTTTTCTTCTTCTTCAGAAATTTATTTACATCTGGTATATTTTAACAGATAATTAAAGTATGTATCTGTTCCTCTGCGTGCATGCTGTGTGTGCCTCTGGCACTTTTGCCAGCAGCTGTGGTGTGACATCTAAACAGAATCCCCATTGACTAGGTCTCTGCAAATATCCATACTGAGGGATGTTAGTCTCCTCAGTTGAGATTCTCTGCAGTAAGTTTGTGAAAGGAATTTTCCTACATCAGGGCCACCATCGCAGGGCTGTCCGTTAATTATTTTATCTTTCAACTGCCTAAGACTCAAAACTACATTAAATGAACTCATGGCTTGATCAAATTTGCATCCTTGATTTTTATTTATTTATTTATAATGTATCTTGGAGGAAACATGGACTCGAGCTGTACCTTCTGAGTCATTAAGTCTTGTTCTGTCTGTCAGAGGTTGCACAACATGCCTCATTAAACCAAGCAGAAGTTTTCCTCTGTGAAAGTGTCAAGCTGAGATCCTTACAAAGCATAATGCTAATTTAGTGATGCTTTCTTTTCATCTTCTGTAGGATTTTGAAAATGGTGGAGACAGTGGATATCCCAGTGAGAAGAGAAGTGAGCTAGAAGATCTGGATCATAGGGAGAAGGTAATAACCTGACTGTTGGCTTAGCAGAATTAAGCCTTTTGTTCATACTTGAAGTGATTCTATACAAGAATCCCATTTTCATCCCTCCTGATCTAGACTTTGTGAACAGAGGAAACAGTTGGAAAGAAACTTCCTCACGCTGCAAAATTACTTACTCATCTTGGGAATATTAATGATACCTTTACACTATTTGTAACGAGGAGTTTAATTTCAAACATCACATTTGATTGCATATTGTTGGTTTGGGTTGTTTTTTTTTTTCAAGCATAGTGTATTTTGAACTTGAGAAACATTCCTTAATGTCTCAAGTCATATTGAACCTGTGAATCTGACTGCTTTCAGACTTTACCTTCTCTACTTTCTATTACTTATTATGGCTTGAGGTATCACAGTATTTAATAGTGTTCTCAGTTAATGATATGCAACAGTAGAATTCCTGTGGGATAGGTGGTTACTCCCTTAAAATAAAAACTTACAAAGAAATGCTTTTTGACATGAACATCTTAACTAGATACTTAATTTGCAGATAGGAAAGAGAATATTGTTTCAAAGGGTAGCACTCAGGGTTTGTCACCTTTTGAAGTCTCAGGATATTTGTCACAGAATATCTAGTTTACAGGATTAAAGCTTGGTGGTGCTATATTCCTTATCATTTCAGCTTTTTATCTTATATTGCAGTATCACTGAGTGAAGAGAATTCATTGGAAACTATTTTGATTGTTGTCCCTGTTTTCCTGGATAGGAGTAATATAAGGGAGTAACTTGCAGACATTGGTTGCTTTAAATTAAATGTTGCAAATCTTTACATTAACATAGGGCCATTCAAACAACAACCGAAGACATGAATCTGATGAAGACAGTTTGGGAAGCTCTGCAAGGGTAAACAAAGCAGAAATGTTCATAGACAATGAGTTTACCACTCTGCTTGTCCTTTGTTCCACTCATCTACCATTTAGCTTTACATCACTAAATCAGATACCAGTTTTCCTTCCTTTTCAGCTACAGAATTTCTGCTAATAATAACTTACCCCTCTGTGTTCTTTCCTTTTTGTTTTTGTCTTTATTTTTCACTTAAACAAATACCATCATAAGTAAATTGTCACCTCTTTAACTGGTACCTAATGTAAATTAGTGACTGCCTGGGTTTCTAACTTAAAAAGGAATCATAGTTCTATGGATGTTTTTCTGCCTAACTTGATATCTCATTTCTGCATTTTATTTTCAAATTGTGTCATATACATAGCTGGGTAAGATTTTTAAAGCTTGTGGCATTTTAAGTGCCTCTCACCACTGTATATGTAATTGAACTAGAGAAGATCAGACCTGTTTGTATGCTTCTGTAAAATACAGCCTGTCGTAACTGGTTTCTGGAATAATAAGTTACGGATCAGGGATACTATCAATAGAGGCTTTGATTTCTGAATGGCAATCAACATGAATAGTATAGAAGTTGTAATTTGGTATTATATTCCATATTTCAGATAAGTGTGGAGAAATGGAATCTCTACAATTCTTCCAGAGTCCACATCCACAGACCATCCTGTGTTGCTCAAGAAATTCAGAGGCTCAATGCGCTAGAACTTGAAAAGAAAATTGGGAAGTCAATCCTTGGGAAGGTAGGATGGATTTGGTAACTATTCTTTCCAGATGGAAAAAGTGATCTTGTATTTTTATTTATTTATGGGTGCTTCCCTGCATGAGTTAATCGTGCAGGTGAAAATAAATGGCAAGTGTGTAATGCTTTCTGTCACCTAATCATATTTCATAAGGAATGTCTAAGTTCCATGCATTCCATCTGCCTTTGGACTTGCAATAGTTGGGCTCCTTTGGGAGGGATTCTTGATTCTGCAGGAACTTACACAACTTTAAGTAATCACCTCAGTGAGGTATTTCTTGTGCCTCAGCAAAGTATGGGCACATGGCTTCTGAAGAATCATATCTATACTTAAACTTGTGTATCTTTCCTGCATTACTGTGTTCCAGGTTCATCTGGCCATGGTTCGTTACCATGAGGCTGGGCGTTTCTGTGAGAAGGACAAGGACTGGGATCGTGAGTCAGCTCTGTTCCACCTGGAGCACGCTGCAGACTGCGGGGAGCTGGAAGCCATTGTGGGGTTAGGACTCATGTGCTCTCAGCTGCCACATCACATTCTTTCTGAGGTCACTTTAGAGGTAAACAAGAAAAAGGAAAGAAAATTTCAAAATCCAAATTTGTGTTCACATGGAAAAATAGTATGAGAGTAGGAGGAAATGGAGGCAAGGTGATGGTTAGGTGTTCTGTAGTCTCTTCAGAGAAAATGAATGACTTTGTAGTTAAGGACTTGGACAAAGCACCAAAACCACTGCCTGTTGATATTGCCAGCAAATCGTTGTGTATCGTTAGGAAGTTTTTAAAGTATTTTTATTATTCATCTACTCAGCAATTTGGAGCCTGGTTTTCAGACATGTTCAACATTTGCAGCTATTGGTAACCTACAGAAGAATAGGCATTTGGTGTTAGAGAAAGGAAGGAGTGGTTGTACTTAAAAACATTCATTTTAGAGGTTTTCTTTATTTTACTAGGACACAAAGGAGAACAGAAAGAAAGGATTTGATTACTTGCTGAGAGCAGCAGAAGCTGGAGACCGACCTTCCATGATTCTGGTAGCAAGAGCATACGATACAGGTGTCAATCTAGGTTCAGACAGGTACTGTGCATGACTGAGTGATCTAACTTATAGTCAGTATATTTGTATATTATAATTTCTGCACATCTTCCATTCACATGAAGAGTTATTAAGCCATAAGACCAAAAGCATGCAACCAGTAATGAAAGCTGACTTAGGAGTTCATCAAGACACTTTAGCTTGATAACTTCTCCATAAAGTGACCCCAGCCTTACCTGGTATAGTGATCTGGTGCTACAGTGCAGAGTTGTTGAGCCTCTATGAAAACTCTTGTGTTTTTGGAGACCATCAAGGCTCTGAAAGTCTAGTGCAAAATTGAATTCTGAATCTGCAGTGCAAGGTATATTTGTTTCCTAAGGTAACCTTTTAAATGTGTTTTAACATCAGAGCACAGGATTGGAAGGAAGCTCTGTACTGGTACAACGCTGCCCTGAACATGACTGACTATGATGAGGGAGGTGAATATGATGGCACTCAGGATGAGCCCCGGTATCTGCTCCTGGCCAGGGAAGCAGAGATGCTAATGACAGGAGGGTTCCACCTGGACAAGGACCCACAGAGATCAGGTGAGTCCACATTTTTTTCTATAATCACTAATTCTGCTTAATTTTTTTTCACATACCTAAAAAATGTGTTTTGTTGCATTGTTCAGCTGCTATAAAGCATTCAGAGGTTTGGTACCCTTAAATTGTAATGACAGTGAGTGATGTAAGGCTGAAAATCCTGGGGGGAGGGGGTGGGAAGCGATTTTGCTGATGACAGGAGTAGTGGGTGGTGCCTGCTCCAGTCTTGTGACACACCAAGAAGCTAACGTTATCCTTCACTCCCTGTGAGGCCAATGAACTGCAGGTTGCTGCTTGTATTTTAAGTTACACCCATAACTTCAGGCCCTATGCACACTGTCTTAGTATTATGTAAGCTGTACATTAAGCATATAAATCTATACCAACTTTTTTATGGTCATTGTAAATACTTTGAAGAGCCATCAGCAGCCAGACATGTAACTCTGAACTTAAAGAGTTAAAGCCAGATTTCCCAGCTGATGTAACTCTGCTAACAGTAGTAAAATACACAGTTGCACCCATAGATCTGGCCCTGTATTTTGAACCCAGTTTCTCTTTTTGTCCTTTAATTGCTTCATGATAAAGAGAGAAGCTTTTACCTTGTCGATGTGACTGATACTGTTTCCTGCCTTAGGTGATCTCTACACAGAAGCAGCAGAAGCAGCAATGGAAGCAATGAAGGGCAGACTGGCAAATCAGTACTACCAGAAAGCAGAAGAGGCTTGGGCGATGATGGAAGAATGAATTGCAATTAAGCAGTTCTTGTATATAAACTTTTTTTAAAGACTTACTATGTTTGCAGCTAAAAAGATATATTTTTGTGGCGTTAGCAGTTTTTTGTACTTCAGTTTTCTAACGTCTTTTGAAATACAAATGCAGCTAGGATGTAGGTTACTATAGCGTATTTCTGTCAAGTGTTTTAAAGCTGTAGAACAGACACTCTTGACCTTTTATATAGCTATATTTTAACTGTTAGAACAGAGGAGGCTGATTTTTTTTAACTTTTTTTTTTTTAATGAAAAGTGAAGCCGAAGACTGCTTGGGTTTCACATGTCCTGCTTTATACTCAGCAACTGATCAGTGTGTTTACATTTTTCTTCTCCCCCCACATACAGAATAAATAACCTTTCCTACATTCACAGCATTTCTTCATTGTTGGTGTATCTCACCAAACTTGCATGTGAATGTAAATGTGCAATATAAGCACGTGAAGCCTGCAGCTCCTCTTAGTAACTCGTCCCATTCTTTCAGTGGGCACTGGTTTATTCTCAGATTAATTCTAGACAGAATCCTTAGAGTTTGGAGAGGGGGAGGAAAAAAGGTTTCAGGTGAGGTTATTCAGAGTGGAATATGTGTTATTGCCACCACTGCACATTTTACTATCAGAAAAACACCAGTGATCCTAAGGAGGTGAGGCATCCAGCTACCTCTCTCATTTTCACACTTTGTACAGTATAACAACCTCATTGTGTAGAATTCTACTGATCTCATGTAGTAGTATTTGCCCAGTGATTTACAGTAGCATGATCTGTACTATATGGGTAATATATAGTTAATTTTACAGAGACATCTCAGTTCTCAGCAAAGAGAGAACATCTCACTTCAAATGAGAATACACTTTCCAGCATTTCCAGAGGGATATTTGTAAAACTTAGGCAATGTTGATTTACCTATGTCTATGTTTAGAAAATAATTTATCTGGTTTAAATGGCTTTGTGTGTTTTACCTGCTCTCTTATGATTCATATAATAACTTCACATGATGCTTTGATAGATTTGAGCTGACTGATGAAGGATATATGCAAATATGTATGTAAATTTCCAGATTATGTTGGGTAATTTATTAAATACTACCATATGGTACAGAGCTTATTTTCCATAGTATTAGCACAGGGGAGTTTTCACCTGACTTTTAGCATCATCTCCTGTAATTTACAACTGAACTTTCTAGAAGGCCTCTGTTCTTCAGAAGAGATCAAAAATGGTTTAATGGTTTAAAGTGTAAGTTACAGAAAATTGCTCATTATAAGGAGAAAACATTATAATCCCCAAACACTTGAATTCCTATATCTTGTCGGCATAATCTTAAACCATACATGGTGGTGGTTGCATTATCATGGCATGGAGATTTATTTTTTTTCTTCCCCAAATCCAGTATTTTATTCTAAAAACTGCAGTGCTATACAGAGAATATAGCAGCTCTTGCTGTTTCTTATCTTGGCTAACAGTCATTTTGCAGGAGATAAACACAAAAGCTTTATGGCTTGTTGGTGCAGCAGTCTCCTGAGGACATTTCCTGGGATGGAGAAAGGGCAGCCCTTAGGAATTGCTGAGTGTCTGTAATGCATAGCCAGCCTCACTTTAGCAAAGCTTTTGAGCTGTAGAACTGAACAGGCTGCATGTTGATGCAGTTGATTTCAGTGGAGCTCCTTGCGTGCATATACAAGGACTATTGTAAAATTTAGAAACTGGTCAGGATAGAGAAATTCATTCTTCCTTTTCTTTATGAGTGTGCTTGTCACTGGACCCCAAAGCTGCACTCCCCATTTACTCTTTCTGGCAAATGGATCTTGAATTGTTGTTAAACAATGTCAAAGCATGATGCTAATAACTGCAACCATCTGTGGATGCTTTAAGTGCCTATCCAAGTTGTGCTTTGAGTGCCTAAAGCCTCTTGGATGTGGCCTTTTTGCTCTTTCATATTGTTTAATTATTACTTGGTGATGAAGGGTGGATGTGCCATTCACCTCTGCAGGTGGTTGAATAGTGAGTGTTTTGTGCAAAACTTACAGTGTAGGCATTGTAACAAGTGGAGACAAAAGGTTTTGTTTTCCCTGTAAGGTGTTGGTGTCAAGAGTTTGAGGTTTTCCTTGAGAAGGAAGCAACAACCCCACCAACCATGCAGGGAGGAGAGGAGATTGAATGCGACTGTCCAAAATGTGTAAGTAAAGGATAGAGAATAATTACTGACACTTTTTGATGTAGTTTAATTTGCTACATTCAGTAACTGCTGACAGTTCTCTGTAGATCTGATATGTAAATGTCCACATAGCTCAGTTAAAAAATACCATGATCAATAATTTGTTTGCCAATACTAGTTAACGTAGACAACCTTCAGTCCTAAGGTGGTATCATGTTATTTAGCTATACAGTAGGGAGGGCTGACAGGAATTTGAAAATTAAAATCGTTTACAGAAATATGCACAATTTATTCTACGAGGTTCTTTTGAAGATAAAGAAAACTGTATTGACAGACTTTTTGAATGATACTGCTCTATGCTGTATTTTTAATCTATTCACAATGAATAAATAAAGATCTGTATTTTTTAAAAATGTGAGAATAAATCTCAAGGCTGGGCCTGGTGAAATTTATCTGGGTGCAGTGCTTCTGAATGTCAGTGAGAGCACAGCTTGGGTAAGGACAACACAATGGAATCCCTTCTTAGTACAGCAGACATGAAAATACCAGTTACTGCATCACTCCCTGCCCTCTCGCGTCGTCTGGTTTCGTTCTGACTGGTCACTGAAGTTGTTCTGTCAGTTTTCTCAGTAGAGTTTTTAAAATGTTCCAAAGTTCAGTTTTACTCTTAGAAGATTCCAGAAATCGTGTTGTTTTTCCTGTTCAATCTGTGTTTTCTTGCACTTCCAACAGTGGAAATAGCTGGGAGAATGTTACTGAACGTGTAACGAGGAACTCTGTTTCTTTTTTTCAGGAAAGGTGAAAGGGTGATGTGCTGTTGTCTTTGTGTTGAGTTACTCTGCTGTGTCTATAATGAGTACATGATAAGATGTAACAAGGGAGCAGTTCAATGCTTACAGACCCATCTTTATGGCTCAATGTTGAGAAAAGAATGGAAATATTTGGCCTGGATGATAGGAGGAAGAGTTTTTTGTGACAGGTGCAGTAGCTCATGATGCACTATCATCCTCAGTATGGCTTGTTCCCCATTCTCTTCAAGAATGAACTTATAGGAGCCCTTTTAAACTATGAAAGCTGGAGCCTTTATATTGCTTTTGCCTTTTTGCTTTTTTGCCTTTGTATGGGTTTAATGGGAAATGTTATCGATAAAATAATGGACCAAAGGTTAAGGAGCCAATAATTGAATTTATTGATTATAATGAGCAAAGAACAAAGAGGCAATGCAGCGCTGGGCGACAGGGGACTCTGCGTTCCACCAACTGCCGCAAAGTTTTAACCCGTACGCGGTCCTTTTATGCAGTTCATCTTCAGTATTCGCGTCCTCCCCCGCATTCCTATTGTGGCGTACTCTGCGCATGATCTGGCTGTTGCTAGGGGGTCTTATCTTATCCTGCCTTCTGGTGGTCGTATGGGCCTCATACCCTCTCCTTAACCCCAACTGGTGGTTTCCCTTTTATGGTATGCAAGTTTCCTGCTGTGTGAGGAAACAATTGTTGTTCCTGCATGGCTGCTAACTTGCTGGCTGATTGATACTCAATACAGGGCAAAGGTCATCCTGAGCAAGGCAGGCAAACAGGGGGAAGAGAGATACAGCTCGGGACAAACATTCCTACTTTTTAACAATTTCCCCCCTTTTTCTTTTATCGTTGAATGTTTGTCCAGGCTTGTTTTATTCCTTTCCCCTATATGTTCGTTATTTTGAAGCCTGACCCCGTCACATTCCGCCTTCCTCGCCACACCTATTACATTTCTTCTTCCTCATAACTGATCTTGCGCCTTATGATACAGAATCCGTTGATCCATTGCTTGCCACATGATTCTGGAAAGACAATTCTGGAAATACATAATTATACAAGGCAGAATGGCCGCAATGCAAATTATTACAAGCAATACTAGCGCAATCACTTTAACAACTTTAGCAATCCATCCCCCAAAACTACCAAACACATTCTTAAACCAGTTCCCAATAGGATCATCTTCCACCCGAACCTTTTGCGAATGGTTTTGTAGGTCTTTCAACGCCTTATGGATAGACACACTATGGTCACTGAGGTTGAAACAGCACATCCCTTCCAAATCCTCACATCCATGCCCTTGTGCTAAAAGTAGGAAATCGATGGCCGCCCTATTCTGTAACACAGCATGCCGAATACTGTTTGTGTCTTCTAGCATCGCATTTAACACTAACGTTGTCAGGTTTGCTTGCTTGACTGACCAACACGCTAGTCGTTCAATCTGCTGCGAACTCTTTGCTGCGGCGACCCCAAGATATCTAATTCCTACGGATCCCATGGAAGAGATACATTCAGAGATTTTATCAAACATGCCGTTTGGCTTGCTAGATCGCCGTCATTACGGCAACTGGAATGGTTCGTGGTGTATCCCGCAAAAGCTCCTAACGTATATTGAGGGATGCCCACTAGGCAGGTGCGGAAAGGGGAGGTTGCTGATTGTAGGCTAAGGCAAAAATCCTTCTGCCCCGTCCTGTTTGCCCAGGTGACCCACACATTCCCTGGCTGGGGCAGGAGGTGTGCTCCCTCAGCCCGTGATGCCAAAGCAACAATCATTATACATGTTAGCCATAATAGCCACAGGATAGGCAGTTGATGCCTATCTGGCCTCCCTGATTTGCCTTTCGTCCCACTCCAGGGCTTGGTTTTTACAGAGGTTCAGTTTTAACAGCTTTTCAAGGGTTGGTCAGTTTGCTGTATGTTGAATAATTCCCATATCATGGGCTCATGTGGATTGCTGGCCTGTACCCCTGGAAGTAGAACAGATGCACAGACCAAAATGACTGTCTTTGGGGTCAAGTATCGTCCCTTCACCTGAGGTCCGTCTCTGCCTCGCCTGTCAACTGGGTTGCAGCCAGCTACAGGGGTCTTTATCTTCTCGGCAGCAGAGGACCTACTCGAAGGTGGACTTTTCCCCATCACAGCCTGTTTTATTCACTACTGAATCCCCTGGGGTAATCCAGGCCCTTGTCCACAGAGTGTCTCTGGAGTTTAATCCCGGAGCCTTTTCAACAATCGGCCAACCCTTACAGCCGTGCACCCATTGTATTCAGGGCAAACTTGGTAGGCTGATCTCACTTAGTACCTCTCTTTTATTCGTGAACGCAAACCCCCTTTCCGCACTTGACAACCTTCCACAAAAAATACAAAATTAATGACAAGATTAATGCTATTATAAATCCTATTAAGCACTGTACAGCAAAAGGTAGGTGTTCAAACCATGCCCCGACCATTTAGCTTCTTTAGCAGAACTGAGGTGGCTTCTCCGGAGGGACTATATTAGTCATTCCTTTTTATCTGTTTTACATTATTGCCTTGGTGGAAATTCCTGTGGTAAAGTAAATTCTCTCAGTTAAATTTCGTTCCTTGTGTTCCACCCAATTTGGAATTGTCCAATTAAGTGCTACTACCCCATAGACTGGCAACCCCCCTGCTCTGGGGAGGGCCGTACATATCCAACAATTTGTTAGGTTAAAATTTTGGGCCACTGCCCGAGTAGCTATTACCTTCCCAGGCTAAAGCAAATCTTATAAGGTTAATTACAATGCATAGTTTATACATTTCTCTTAATTGTTAGTTGGAGGGGTCCTTTCTCCTCGCAATCCACTGTGGTCGGACCGTCTTCTTCAGGCGGTTCCTCGGGCATGCCATGCCTTGTTCTCTGGTTTGATCTTGTGCAGGATCTTCTTGCAACGTGTATGACAAAATATACATATATACACCTATGTACAGAGCCCACATACCAAACAATTACTGATATAAGTATACTTTGCAATGATGTTTTCCAGAAGAGATATATAAGCATTTACATCAAATGCCGCACTTAATCAAATTAACATTTCTAACAATTATAAGAGCCCATATTACTGTTTTTGGATTCACAATTTTAAGGGTCCAGCTGGCTTCAGTTCCCATTGTATTTGAGGGATCAAGCCAAGGCCTTGGGCTCTAGTTCCTAGAACCAGTTTCTCTATTTCCTGAAGCTATTCTTGTAGATTTACCACATACTCAGTATTTCACTCCCTACCTGGGTAGAGATAAGGCCTTTTGTAGAGTCTTTTGAAAGAATTAACCCCTCTTTGGCTCTAGGTTTCCTAAGGAGAGCCAAAGGTAACAACTGTGGCCAGGATAGTCCAGCTTCCTGGGCCAGTTTTACAACCTGTGATTTAATTCCAATGTATTCCCAATGCTTACTGACCTATTGGACCATCTCTGCAATCAAGTGAGTTCCCTGGTTGAAGGGTATTGCTGCAGGACACCCAAACCTTGGTATAATCTCCTGCAGCAATACCTTGGTTATTTCTTTGGCTTGATTGGTCCTGCAAGGAAATGATTCTGGTCACCCTGAAAAGGGTATTTCTTAGAACCAGCATATACTGAAACCCACCTTTTTCCTGACAGTTCTGAAAAAAATCAATTTACAATTGTTGTCCTAAAAGATTCCCTTTCCCAACAAGCCCCACTTGTACCCTGTTCCTGGTACTAGGACTGTACAGTTACTTTCTGATGTCTGTACCCACATATGTTTTATTATGTTCCCTTAGAACCAATTTCTATAAAATAATAAAGGGCACAATAATGTGTCCATCTGGGTATGCACCCACCTGTCAGTTTGCTCTCTTCCCTTTTAAATCAATAAATTCCTATCCTGTCCATAATACCTTATAGGTTCTGATTAAGGTTCAAATATTTTAAGTTTACCGTCTGGAATTAAAGCCAGTTCACCAATTTCTTTTCCTTCAGCTGCCTGTTTTGCCACCTGATCCACCATCATATTCCTGGTTGCCTGTACAGTGTCTCTCTTCTGATGTCCTTTACAATGTATAATAGCCACGCCGCTCTTTGGGAGATTTTCATCATACTGAGTTTGTTTTCCATGTGTGTAAGAAAACCTCGCTCTTTCCAGATGGTACCATGAGTAGGTACCACCCCAAAAACATATTTAGTTCTTGTCAAGGCAGTTATTTTAGCCTTCTGAGCAGAAGTCCCCACAGGTAATGGTTTTGCTTCAATTACCTTGTCAGTAGCAGTTACTGCATGTCCTGCTTACAGTTTCACAAAGCTGCTTCCGTCCTCAGCATCATCCAGTGGTTCCTCCTGTAGGTCTGAGCAATTGGCATAAACAGTCTCCATGCAGTGCACACTGCTGGCTTGGAGGTAGCTCTGCGTTGGTGTTCTGGGTGTTCAGCAAACTGCTTCCTTCTCTTTGATCAGTTCTGCTTTCTGTTGAGAAGCTTGATAGCCATTTAAGTCAAGAAATTCAGCAAACTCAGTCCACTGTACACAGTCCTCCTTTGTTCCACATACTGTAGACTTTCTTTGGCAAAACCAGGCAGAAAAAGGTGTACTTCAAATCCAGAACGGTAAACCCCACCTACTTATTCCTTAACTTGGTTCAACATTTCTATTAATTGCCCTCAAATCTTGTACCAAATTATAACTCTTGCCATCCAATTTTTCATTTGCAAGATCAGGGTGTTCTATTTGGATTTCTATCCAATTAATAATCCAAAATTCATAAAGTTATCTATTATTTCTTTTATCCTCCTACAGTCTTGTATCCTCAAAGGGCACTGCTTTACCCTGGTTGGGCTGGCTCCTGTCTTTAACTTAACTTTTATTGGGCTGCATTTTGGCTCTGCCAGGCATTTCTGATGCCTGCAATCCTGTGTATGCCTGATTTAGGATTTACCTAACTTCTATGGGTCTCTACTGAATTTAATCTCTTTACCTCTTTATTCTGCTTCCCTAGCTGTAATTTAACCAGTGGATCTGCTAGGGTAAACTTCCCAAATTCCCATCCTTCATTTTTGCAACCAGAGGCGGTTCCCTCTTTCTCAGTAATTCACACATTACTTTCATTGCAGTGGGGCGGAGCCCTCCCTGGGCTCTTCCAGCCCCCCCCTTCCCTCTCTCTCTGAGTGGATTCCTGGGTCCTACGCCCTACTCTAGTGCTGCGACAGTAACAGCTGCTGTTATTCCCAATTTCCTTACTATCTCTGTTTCTCAATCAGTTTTTGTTTGTTTGTTTTTCCTTCATATCGCTCACCTCTACATCCCTGTCACACCCTGCTCATCCTTGCCTTCCTCAGCCTGTGTCCTTCCCAAACTTTTCACTTTCCAAACTCTCATCATTACATAAACTACTACCATCATATTTCAGTTTTACCTCCTCCTCTCCAGAGGCTTCCAGTGCTAACACTGGGATTTCGGGTTTCCCAGACCTCTACAGAGGCTATTCTCACTTCCCCCTTCACAAATAACAGCAGTCTCCGTCCCGGCTCTCTCTCTCACACCAAGTACTGCTCGCGGAGGAACGGTGCAGGGGTTGCTCTCACACCAGCAAGGATTAACTCTCTTTCTCTTTAACCCTTTTTCCTCCTCTTTTCCTGCGATTAGCAAGTCATCCACATACTGGATAAGGGTGATTTCTGGAGCTGGTTGATATTCTTGTAAAATCTGTTCTAGGGCTTGTCCGAATAAATTTGGGGATTCGGTAAAGCCCTGTGGTAATACTGTCCACCTCAACTGTTGTTTCCTCCCTGTGTCCGGGTCTTCCCATTCAAAGGCAAAATAATCCCGGCAAGACTCATCTAGAGGGCAGGCTCAGAATGCATCTTTTAAATCAATCACACTATACCATAAATTTTCAGGGCCTAATTTGCTCAACAGGGTGTAAGGATTAGCAACTACAGGGAAGCGAGAAATAGTTCTTTTATTTATTTCTCGCAAGTCATGTACCAGGCAATACGTGCCATTAGGCTTTTTAACCGGCAATATGGGAGTATTGAATGGGGACATACAGGGTTCCAATAACCCTTGCTTTATGAGTCTTTCTATTTCTGGCTTTAGGCCTCTCCTCCCTTCCAGCGAGATGGGATACTGTTTTATTTTTATAGGGATCTCAGGATCCCTGAGCTTAATGGAGAAGGGGGGTATTTCTAGACGCCCTACACTTTCGGTTGTATACCATACTTCAGGGTTAATCCTTTCTTCATGTCTCCGCCCCCGTTCGCCACCCCGCTCGCCGTCCTTTGTTCGCCAGACCTGCAAGATTCCAAAGTCCCGCTCCCCGCGGCCCCTCCCCCTTAGCCGCCTTAAGGGCTCCAAGTATCAAACCCCACGTTTTAAGTTCCGTGGCTTTCTGGTTGTTCATGGCACGCTGGCACAGTGCCGAGGTGAGTGAATCCCACCTGCATGAATCTAACACTTGTTGGGAAGAGTCCAGCTCCCCTTTTTTTTTTTTTTTTTTTTTTTTTCCTTCTAAAAGCGACAGCACCGCGGCGATCTCCTTCCGTGAAGGAGTATTTTTACCGCAGTGCTCTTTACAAAACTGCAAAAGTACCTTAATCATTTCTTTCTTAAATTCCCTAACATCCCCCGAACTTAAAGGTACCGACATAAATCCCATCTGTGGATTGGAACCCCCCATAGGTACTTCTCACAATGGATATAGATTTTGTTGACGAGCCCTTCTCCTGGTTTAGGGACCCGAGTTAGGGTCTATTTCCTGATTATCTGAATTATCCTGGTTATCTACCTCGGGCTGTGGAGGGGGAGGAGCTGTCGGTGGTGGTGGAATATATGGTGGGGGTCCCATGGGGCTATCCTCCTCCTTCCTAGGTTTCTGTTTCTCAGTCTTTCTGTCTGCCTGGGATAGTTTAAGGATCGGGATTGCTAGTCCCCCTGGGCGTGTAACCCAGACAGCTGCATATTCACCCTCTTCCTGACTAAAGGGTGTCTTAGCATTAACACAAAAGTTTAATTGTTGCTATACCCAATCTTCACTGGACTCAAATTTTGGCCACCGGACATTGGGGCCAATCTCCTTATCTCCCCATACTTTCATGCAATAGTGAATCATCTTAGTCTTCCTCCACATTTCTAACCTGAATGCTAGAGGGGAACGTTTCATGGTCACAGGGTCCTTACTCTTTCCCTGTCCCATCTTCCGGAGTGCCTTCACTCAATCGTGTGTGCGTTTCACTCACTTCCCCTCGTTTGTGGCTCACGCCTTCGCAGGCAATGAGAACCGCACTACTAGAGGGTCCACACTCGCTTGGGTTAGTCCGAGCTACCGGCCCCCTCTCACACACACACCACTCGTCACACTCCGGGAAACCCGACCCCGACCGAACGGAAAACCCTTGCCAAAACGGCAATTACTTACGCATCCTGCGTCTTCGTCCGGACTTTTGTGCACAAAATTTAAGGGGTCGACCGGTCCTTCCTTGCCTCTTTGCTCTTAAATTTCGGATCGTCGGTAGGAGTAAGGCAGGGAATCAGGAGCGGGGCCGCCAGTTCTGGCGGGGCGCCTCCCCAACTCTCAGAATCCTGCCACTATTCCTATCCGAGTCACGGCACCAATTGTTATCGATAAAATAATGGACCAAAGGTTAAGGAGCCAATAATTGAATTTATTGATTATAATGAGCAAAGAACAAAGAGGCAATGCAGCGCTGGGCGACAGGGGACTCTGCGTTCCACCAACTGCCGCAAAGTTTTAACCCGTACGCGGTCCTTTTATGCAGTTCATCTTCAGTATTCGCGTCCTCCCCCGCATTCCTATTGTGGCGTACTCTGCGCATGATCTGGCTGTTGCTAGGGGGTCTTATCTTATCCTGCCTTCTGGTGGTCGTATGGGCCTCATACCCTCTCCTTAACCCCAACTGGTGGTTTCCCTTTTATGGTATGCAAGTTTCCTGCTGTGTGAGGAAACAATTGTTGTTCCTGCATGGCTGCTAACTTGCTGGCTGATTGATACTCAATACAGGGCAAAGGTCATCCTGAGCAAGGCAGGCAAACAGGGGGAAGAGAGATACAGCTCGGGACAAACATTCCTACTTTTTAACAGGAAAGGTTTAAATGATGTGGCTACAATAGGTTATACAATATGAAATTGTTCTCCAGTATACCTTGAAAGAACAGAACAACCAAGCCCTGGGATGCCTCTTCATTCTTACAGAGATGAAAATGGTGAAGTTCAGCCAGCAAGTCTGGTGCTGGGTAACTGAAACAGGAAAGCACAACGGTTAGAGCTTATGGACACAGCCAGCACACTGTAGGAATTGAAGGAATTGACTGACACGAACCTCACTCTTCTCCCTGCAGACCTGCATTCCCTTCTGAGAGCAGCAGGACAGCCAAGACACAGGTAGTGCAGGTGGGCTGAGCTGAGCTGAACCGGGACTTCTCGCCCGTGTTGTAAAAGGGAGGATTTGGATCCAGCCCTCGGCTGGATTGCAGCGGTGAGTGGGGCTGGTTGCAGGGTAAGCACAGAGATCCACCCTTGGGGACCAGAACACCGGGGCCAGGCCCTCGGGCTGGACATCATTAATACGAGGGGTGGGACCTTGCCTGCCTTGCCCAACTCCTGTGTCAGTATAATGCAAAGCAATATAATGAGGCAGCTTGAGTTTTCCAGAAGGTTCACCTTTAATTTAATGGGAAAAGTCCCGTCGTTATCACCTTACAGTCGTGGCAAAGATCCCCTGCACACCTCCATGCCTGCGTTCTGCACAGGGAAGGGACATCGGGGCCGCACTGAACAACTTTCAGTCCTTCACACTGCCGCAAGGGAGCGGGAAGAAAAACAGCCCAGTTAACATGAAGTCTGCTTTCTCACTCTTAAAATTAACCGAGTTTTAGTTTTGCAACAGAGAACTGAAATGCGTGTCACGCTTTGCCGGACTCGCAGCCCCGGCTCCTGCAGGCGCCCACGTGGCAGCTCAGCGGTCGCGGTGCCGCCTCGGCTCCGGGCAGATCGGGCGGAGCTGCTGCCAGCGCGGTGCTCTGCGTAGTGAAAGAGGGCGCCGAAGGAAGCGCTGGTACGGCGGTAGCGTGGCCGAGCGGTCTAAGGCGCTGGATTAAGGCTCCAGTCTCTTCGGGGGCGTGGGTTCGAATCCCACCGCTGCCAGAAGTCCTTTTTCCCTTTTGCTCCGCCGTTGCCGCAGCGCCCTCTGGCGGCCGCTCCCCGCCACGCCGGTAGAGCATTGTGGGTAGGAGGAGGGCCGCGGTCCCACGTGCCGGCCGCAGTGACACCAACATGGCCGCCGCCTGAGCGCCGCCCGCCGCGCCGCGCACCGCCACCGGGGACCGGCGGCCCCGCCGTCCGCGCGGCGCCTCCGCCAGGTGAGCGGCCGCGGTGCCCCTCTCGCCGCTTTCGGGGCTGCGCGGGAGCGGCGTACGGCAGGGGGCGGAGGGGGGCGCGACCCGGGCTGCGCGGCTCAGCCCGCACCGTGGGGCGGTGGGGGCGGCGCGGGGCGCTGACAGGAGCCGCCGGGCGGGCTTCGAGGGAGCGGACGGGGGTCCGGCCCGGGCCCGCCATCTCGGCTCCTCTCGGTCGGGCCGGCGCTGCCCGGCGCGGCTCTCCCGGCACGGGAGGCCCCCGCTGCTCCCGCCGGGCGGAGTTCCCGCACGACCGGCCGGCCCGCGCCCTGCGCGAGGTACCGAAGGGCGGCCGCGCGTGGCGCCTCGTCTCCTCAGCGCCGGCGGGAGCTCCGGCGGCGCCGCCTCACGGTGCGCGGGGAGCCGCGGATGACTGTGCAAAGCTCCAGTGGGGCACGGCGCGGAATTGGGTCAGCACCGCCGTCATCGCGGACGTCTGGAAGGTGCCTGCGCTCTTTTTGCGGCTCCGTTTTGCTGAATGCCGCGGCGCAGCCCGGCGCTGCCGGGGCCGGCCCTGGGAGGCGTCGGGCCGGAGGGCGTCGGGGCGGGGAGCGGGGCTGCTGGCTGCCGGCTGCCCGCCCGCACCGCGGGGACCCGGCGCGTCCTGCGTGAGAAGCGCCGGTGTTGGCGGTCGGGGTCCGTTACGGGCAGACGCGCACGCGGGTCGGTGCCGGCCGCCCTTCTGGACTCAACCCGAGAGGAAAAGGGTTCGGTTACTCCGTGGCGGTTTTACGCTTTTTTCGCCAGTGTTTCTTCTCGTTGCAGCGGGAGGGTGGTTACGGCAGCCCAGCCTCGGTCGTGCTGAGATTTGTATCTCCTGCCCTCCTGTGCTCCGAGGTCTAATGACTCACACTGACAACTTGCACTGATGCTGACATGCACAGGAAAGTCCCTTTACAAAGAAAGCGATCTCGCCAGAAGAAAATGTGAAACAAGTGCTCTTGTGGCCGTGCTTGCTACCTCCTAGAGCTTAATTCCATTCTGTTATTCCTGTGGGGTTCGTTTCTGTATCTGCCATGCATACAGCAAACTGCAGATGCAGAATTGCGTCTGTGTGCCTTCAGTGGAAGCTTCGTCCTGATCAGAGGATTCCTCACATGAATGTTGTGTAGGTCTGTCGCTCTGGTACTTCAGTGAAAGCACCTGCAGTCATTCTTTACTCTTAAGTGGTGAAAAACAATTATAATCTTTGTGATCTGACATTTTCTGTAAGTACTGAGCTGGATTCCCAAGATCTCATGTAAAATGGAAAGAGCAGCACTGGGTGAAGGACTAGAAACCAGGTCTTTCAGGTTGGGTTTCTCTTTCTCACCTTGGCCCAGGAAATCTGAATTTCTGTTTGGGAAAGTGAAATAATATTCTCAGGAGGGAAGGAGCAGGTGAGCACGCACCCGGCCTGTGGGCTGCCAGGCAGGAGCAGGTTCCCCATCCCCATATAGGACAAGGACAGCACTCAGACCCGCAGCTCCCACCTCTGGGTCTGCCGTGTGCACACCTGCTGAGTGTGCTCCCAGGGCCTGCTCTGTTCTGAACAAAGGCCCCATTTTGTGCCAAGCTGCCTGCATGCTATATTGTACTGAGCACCTGGGGTGCGCAGAGCTGGAGCTGACCCATCTCACTGCTTGAAAAGAATGCAGCCATGGTTGTGCTTCTGGGAGCTGCAGAGTGCCCAGTGGTTATTGAGCCCAGTGACACATTTCTCGGATAACTGTATGTTGATGATTTGAGAAAACAGGTGTGTGTTGACATATACTGGGATGGTTAAGAGGTGAATTGTGTACTTGAAAAAAATCAGCACATTTAGGGATGTAGCACGGATGCTTCTGCCTCTCACAAACCTCTGTCACTGGCTCCTTTCTGTAGGAAGCCCAGCTAAGAGGTGAGTGTGTGTCAGTGGTGAGAGTAAGATCTGTTGAAGCAAGCTCTGTTGTTCTCATTGTTTTGAAGGATCTGAGGGAAACAGAGGAGTGTCTTAGGGCTGCCATCCTGGCTGAGCAGTAGGTCTGTGCTCAGTCAGGAGCCAAGGCTGTGATATATTACATAGCTGTAGGCAGGGCCAGCACACTGCAGGTGTAAATGCTGTCTAGTCCTGAGCACAGGGCTGACACAGGCTTTTTGTTCTCCGAGCTCTTAAACCAGAAGCTTTCTCCATTTCTACTTTCAAGGAAATTTCTCTGGGAAGGGAAGAAGGCTGGTGAACTGCATGGCACCATCCTTAGTGACTGTGACAAGTGCTGTGGCTATTTCAGAGCTCGGGCATGCTGTCTGCAAACCAGCTGCTGCTGGGGCGCAGTAGTCACACAGGGTATAAAGGGTGTGCTTCACACAAGTACTGAAGGCCTATCCTTCCCTCTGCAGAGCTCAGCTTTAGTGCTCTCTCTGATGCTAACTTTCATCAAGGTTACGGGAACTTAGTTACCTTCAACAAACCTCCTGTTTGTTTTTGGAGTTGGTGGCAGTTGGTAGAGATGGTGAGGTGCGAGGGGCCGTGTTGTGCCAACACGTACACTCCTTCACAGCACACACTGAGTGCATTGCCACTGAAAAGAAAGTGGTGTACTTGAACAAATAGTCTGGGCTCCAGGTGGTACGTGGCGCAGATGTAGTGACTCATATGACATATCTGTTTTCTTTCAGATTGTGCCAAGGAATAAGCCAAGGAAAAGCTTTTTGTATCCTAGCATGGCAAATGAAGAAGATGATCCAATTATACAAGAGGTAAAAGTGCTTTGTGTCAGCAGTGGTTCTACGTGCAGCTTTTTTTGTGTTATTCAACTTCTGTTCTATTGTTCTAATTATAATTTTGATGAATTCATATCTGCTATACATGAAGCTGAAATGGTTTCATACCTTCTGCTAAAAACAAGCAGTTGTACTCCAGTTTTGGACTTCCTTAAGGATCTGTTCCATCCCAAACAGTAGCCTGGTGTCCCATTCACTTTGTGTATGAATTCATGCACCAGAGGTATGAGCAAGGGCAAGCCTGTGGGGTTTGACAGAAGTGTCTCAGAAGGTACCTAAGATGGAAACGTGTGTGTGTGATTGTTGTGACACATCCGTGGATTTTAGGTGTTGGTGGCAAAGTGCTTGTATTAAATCCTATTTGGCATGTGGGTGTGTTTTGTCTAGCTTAGAAAGTTTTCATGGCAAAACACCAGCAAGGAAGTTAACTTTTCAGTCATGCTGCCAAAGAGAGAACATCCTCTTCTTTTCAGATTGTGATGATAGATACACTTCAGGCCCACAGATAAAAAAATTTCTTGTTTCATTTCAGAGGCAAAAATATGCAGCAGTGTCTCCTGCCTCATCATAGTTGTGCTGTTTTTCTTCTCTAAGAGGCCAGCTGCTATATTACAAGTCAAAATCAGCAGAGATGAAACCTTTATCAAAAGTCATGAGTGAGCTTTATATACAATTCATAATTAGAAGCAAAACTTGACAGTATTTGAGCTCTAGGGATTGAACTTGCATCTGAGGCTCCATCCAACATAGCTATTAACTGATGCAGGTTGTTTGTGTTGCTTTTTAGATCGATGTGTTCCTGGCCAGAAGTCTGCTGGAGAAGTTGTATTTGTTTCAGGTATTCCAGTTAGCTTTTATTTAGTGAAAATTTGTTTAAAATAAATTAATTGAAAGAGAAATAACTTTATTTACCTCTTACAGGGAACAGGCAAACCTGCATGCATCTCAGTTGAAACATTTAGTATTAAGCTATTTGTAAGAGAGGAGTGATTGTTTATGGCATTGACTTGTCATTAAATCACTGCCTATAGCCACCCTCAGGGAGTTATTTTAGTAGGTAATATCCTTATTGTGGTTTGGATAAATCTGCAGTCTCTTGGCCATTTTCTGCCAACGGCCAAGTTGGTTTCTGTCAACTTTACTGAACATTTATTTAGGACCCGTCCTGTTTAAGACAATGCCATCAGTATTTATAACCAGTGTGAGTCATCAGGAGAGACCCCCTTATGCTGTGGAGATAAAACTGATGAGTGATTAAAGGTGGAAATATGCTTGATATTTGAAGGTCTGTTTCCCATTCTGTTCACTGAATTTCTCTCATCGTTTTATCTTTGTGGTTCACTTTTCCTAGGTAGGTCTTTTGAGGCTGATGGATGAGATATTAATTATAAGCCAGTGGTGCTCTCTGGCATAGCCTCCTGTCCAGGTCTTCTGCCCAGCATGTGCAGCTTCATGAGGGGTTGCTCTGCACGTTCTGGACAAATGGTGGCTCTGAGCAGGCTGCTGGAAGACTTCATCTGGGCACCACACTGTGATCTCAGCATCCCCAAATAGTTCAGAACAGAGGATCATGTGGCTAAATGTGACTGTGTGTGGACCAGGTTGTGTAGGCTAACACTACTGGTGAAAACTCACATGTATTTTACTTCTAGATAAATAAATCTCCAGAGAGGTAATATCAGTTAATGGGTTCTCATGGCTTCTATCACATCCTTTTTCAGCTGGATTAATATGTTGTACCATTTTCTTGTCTTATAGCACATAGTGATGTGCTGAAGGCAGGAAATAGAAAAGAGTGAGTGACAGAGGGTGGAGGGGAAGGCTTTGTAACCATACTCTGAGATCTGATGATCTCAGAGATTAGAAAACTCGTTTATTGAGATCTTATAACCATCTGGAAAGTGGCTTTACATGTGAAGGGGCAGGCGGGGTTTAATTAATTTCTGTGAAATTCTGTTGTCTTTAAATTAAGAATTTTTATAAAATTGATATGTTTTCCAGTATCCAATTCGTCCAGCTTCTATGACATATGATGATGTTACACATTTATCAGCGAAGATAAAACCAAAGCAGCAAAAGGTTGGTCATCGTTTGAGTCCAGTCTATGAAACTTGTTTTATACTGTCCGCAGTGTGCTTCAGATCATTACACTGTGCTGCTAAGCTGTTGTAAGTGTGCAGCTTGTGGGACCAGATCTCTGTGCTTGGGCTGAAAAGAAGAATGGTTTATTAAGAGAGGAATTAAAGACACAATGGAAAAAGCAGTATAAAAACAGAATCATTCAGGAAGTCTGGCTACTATTATTCAGTCTGTACAAGATTGATTTAAAAGACTTTCACAGTATTTGGATGAAGGTTGAGGTTTGAAGGCATGCTTTGTCTTTTAGAGTCATGTGTCTTGATTCTTCTCTTGCATGTCTATGAACCATCAACAGTCCTGTTTGAGAATCAGTGGGGTGGTGAAAGTATAAGCAAAGCCAGAATTGTCGCAGTTGCCTACAGACATATTCCAAAGCTGTAGCTGTGATTTGAAAATGTCTCACGTTAAAAAATACAAAAGAACACAAATAGGTCTGTGATAGCAGGATATTTTTCTGGGAAATAATTGAGGAGAGTGCTTATGTGAATTTTGGAGTTAGTGTATGTTATGTTAAGGATTTTTTTTATTAGAATTAGCAGACATTTACGTTTTTAGGCCCTGTGCAGACACAAATCTACCATCACAACCAGGGATTGGTCACTAGTTCCGTTTACAAGTAACATGAAGGGGAAAAAAGCGAGGTGATGACTGTAATTGATAAGTTTGATTGATGATTCATTTGGAGTTCTGCCATTGTAATTATTTGCCTTTTCCTTCACATTTTTTAGGTTGAACTGGAAATGGCCATTGACACTTTGAATCCGAACTACTGTCGCAGCAAAGGAGAACAGATTGCTCTCAATGTGGATGGCACTTGTACAGATGAAACAAATACCTATTCCTCGTAGGTGTCCTATTTGCTTTCGTTTGTTTCTGTGCTAGGCAGAGATATGTGTATGTCCATTAGGCCCATGTCCTTCCACTCTTCTCTTAAATACCTTCAGGAATGAGGGCTCCGTCACTTCCCTCTGCAGCCCATTCCAATGCTTTGCTACCCTCTCTATGAAAAAATTCTTCCTGATATCCAATCTAAACCTCCCTGGCACAACTTGAGGTTGTTTTGTTGTGTCCTGTCACTCATCACCTGAGAAAAGGGACCAACACCTCCTCACTGCACCCTCCTTTGAGGCAGTTGTAGAGAGCGATGATGTCTCTCCTTAGTCTTCTTTTCTCCAGACTAAACAACCCCAATTCCCTCAGTCATTTCTCCTAATGTTGTTCTGTAGTCCCCAGCTTTATTGCTCTTCTCTGCACATGCTCAGTCAAGTCAATATCCTTCCTGTAATGAGGGCCTGAAACTGAACGCAGTGCTCAAGGTGTGGCCTCACCAGCGCTGCATGCAAAGGATCAATCACATTCCGGTCCTGCTGGCCACAGTATTTCTGATGCAGACTAGGGTGCCATTGGCCACCTAGGCCACCTGGGTACACTGCTGGCTCATGTTAGCTCCCTGCTGACCAGCACAATACTCTCGGGTTCTTCTCTCCTGGGCAGATTTCCAGTCACTCTGCCCCAAGGCTGCGCTGCTGCATGGGGTTGTTGATGACCCAGCACTTGCCCTTAGTTCATGTCATGTAACTGGGCTTGACCCATTCATCTAATCTAGGTCCATCTGCAGAGCCTTCCTGACCTCAAGCAGATCAACAGTCTTGCCTTACTTGATGTAGTCTGCAAACTTAATGAGAGTGCACTCAGTGCCCTCATGCAGGTTGTCGATTAAAATGTTAAACAAAACTAGCTTTGTATTTAAAGCATTTGCTGATAGACTATTTTGGGAATTGGTGATTTCAGGCCTTTTAACATCTATATGCCACATTGCCTGTAGAATATAATCTTACAGCATTCATCTGTTTGCAGGAAGCTGATGGACAAACAAACTTTCTGCTCTTCACAAGCTGCAAGTAATGTTTCCCGCTATGCAGCTGCTGTTTATAGAAAAGGTGACTTTGTTTTGTTACCCCTCACATCAGTGAAACATATAAATTTCTGGGTTAAATAAGAGCTGTTTGTTCTGTGTTTCCAATAGCATAGGCTCATATTTAATTGAAGCTTTTCTAAATAAAGCGAAAGCTTTCCTTATGAGTGTCCCTGGAGTCCTCGAGGAGCTCCAGCAGTTTTAAATAATATAGCATGGCACTGTAGGTGCCTCCAAGATCTTAACGGTCCACAATGGCCTGAAACATACATTTACAGTAAAAAATTATTTTTCTTACTTACTCTGTATTATTATCTCTGTCTAGGCATGGCTGTTTTATTTGCCTGTTCAACACTTCCTGCCCTTCTTTTGTTTCCTACTGTTACTGCAGAGTTTTGATGAGAGGATCATTATAGATTGCCTACAGTGATGTCTGTTTCACTAGTAGTCTCCTGACAGATAGGTCAGATCTAAGCCAAAATGGGGCTCTCTGTAATATCTGGCTCCAACATTAATCAAGAAGGTAGCAGGAGAAGATCTTGATTTTTTTCATACTCCTTTGTTGTTCTATGCACTGGATGAATCACTTAATCTCTTTTTACTGTATTAAATATTTGTGTTCTCTGGAAGCTGTGCTGTTGCAGAGGTAGCAAGGTGATGAAAGTACTGTCTCTGTGCATTAGAAAACAAATACTTTTAACCAATATCAATTCTCTTTTTTAGGTGAACTTCACCTGACTCCACTGCATGGAATTCTTCAGCTGAGGCCAAGTTTCACCTACTTGGACAAAGCTGATGCAAAACACCGCGAAAGAGAAGCTGCTAATGAAGGTAAGTACTGCATGAGTTATGTTTCCTTTTGAGAGGTAGGATACGAATTCTCTCTATAATTTTATTCAAAGGTGTTTAATATAACAATGAACTGATTATAAAACCATTTCTCAGCCAGTTCTTGTCTCTGATCATATTTTCAGTGTAGTTGCGGTAAGGTTTTTGTGGAAAGGTGTAGGGAACTGGCAGAGAGATACGAGACAGCGGGTAGTGTCAAAGGGCAGCAGTAGGAAGTGCCACAACAGCCACTGAAAAGCATTAGTGCCATGTTCATGGAAGCAGTTTCTCCTCTTACATGAGTGGTGTGGCACTGTCATATGCTGCATATTTTAGCAAGCTGTAGTTCCTATTTCTGCCTTCTTCCAGAATAGGCCTCCAGACAGTTACTTGTTGGCTCTGGTTGTTTTATTGCAGTCGTGGTCTTATCCTGTTGGCTTTTTTTGGCAGGTGGTGATTCATCCCAGGATGAAGCTGAAGATGACGTTAAGCAAATTACTGTACGTCCAGATTTCCTTTTTGTGGTAGTTCAGGCAACAGTTCACAAGAAAGCATGTCAATTCACACCCAAATAATTGAACAGGAAACCGCATCTGGTTCTGGTGACCCTGGGTTCAGAGGGGAAAAGCATTGCACAAGTGTAAAGATGACAACAATTAATTTGAGCTAGGACCACTAGCTTCTGTTCTCATTCTGCCAAATAGGTAATGGAGGTATTTTGTTTCAGGTGTTTTGGAGCTGTATTTAATGATACCCAAATCTTCTAGGTACGGTTTTCCCGCCCTGAGACTGAGCAAGCTCGTCAGAGACGTGTCCAGTCTTATGAATTCCTGCAGAAGAGACAAGCAGAAGAGCACTGGGTTCATCTCCATTATTATGGCTTGAAGGTAAGCGTTGGGCGCGATCGCTCAGCCAAATTAAATCTGGGTATGTGGGAATCGGGGAGTCGTCAGAAGACAGTGAAGAAAAGTTGATCTGAGGCTTGAAATGACCCCACAGTGCTGTGAGCCTCTGCCACCGGATAGTGCTTTGGGATCTCCACACTGGAAAAGCTTTAAAATTGAGAATTGGACAAATTTAAGGCAGGGGGTGTTTAAGTCCAATAGTCACTCAGGTCTTAGCTTTGTAAAACAGTCAGGGAAGCCAGTCAGTTAAGTGCCATAAATCCTGTTTCTGTGACACAGCATGCATGTCAGGAGATTTTTGAAGTCACATCAACTGAAACGTTTCCACATCATATCTGCATCATTCAAGAGGGCTTACAGTACAGCATCAGTGAGATGGAATGCTTGAATAGCACTGGGAGAATGGAGCAGTCTCAGTTCAGAATAAGGAGTCTATCTGAAATTTTGTGTTCAGAATGTCAGTGATTTGTGCTTTTCTCCATGTCTCCAGGATAGCCGTTCAGAACACGAGCGCCAGTATTTATTCAGCCAAGGTCACGGCCTCGCTGAGAATACGGAATTAATAAAATCTCCCAGGTAAAGGTTTGATGCTTTTCTAGAGAAGGTACAATAATTTCTTGGGATTGCTTTCAGAGTAATAAGCAAATTTGTTCTTTTAAAATCATACCTTTGATACTGATATCCATGGTAGAAGTCCAATTGCTTAAAAAATAGAAACAAACTGGTCTTCAACTTCAGTTGCTTTCACTTGTGATTGTAGCCTTGTCTGTGTTATCACAACCCAGCGTTGTTGAGACTGCAGATATTGTAAGGGAGAAGTAAAACAAAAGCTCCTCCTGATTAAAATAATGGGAACTCTGAAGCCAACGACTCCCATTGTTAGAAACTCTTAGAGAACTTTATTTTGGTGATTTTTAAGAGACACCTGATACTACTTGAAACACGTTTGGTTTTGTTTCTTGCTGACTGCAGCTATGTATAGGAATCTTCTGTGGTGCAGACAGTAATAATGTTTTGCTGTAAACATATAGACCATGGTCCGAGTAATAGGAAGGTGGTGGACTGCCTCTCTCCTTATTGGTGTGGGTGTGTTTTTGTAACATTTAACATCTCAGTGGAGCAGTGCCAGGTGTGATGAGAAGTCTTTTGGATTTGATTCTTTCCTCTCAGACACTGGCAGTTATATTGGCAGGTCTAACTGCAGGACTTCGTGTGGCCCCACTTGCTCTGTGTCAAAGTACCACGTTTAATGTTTGCACTCTTGCAGTTCCTCTATTTGGACACAGGAGAGTACAGGAGAGCAAGGATTCTGACTCCCGTCTATTTCATGCTTTTTCTTTAAATGGATGAATGTCAGTAGCTTTTACCAGCACTGAATTTGTGGAGGAAGATGAGAAAGGAAAGAGGAGGGGCTCTCTTTTCAGGCTGGTGTTTGTTTTATAGATTCTAATAAGTAGGATTGCTTTAAGTAAAAAAATAACTGTACTTAAACTTGGGAAATCTCAAGACAAATATTATAAGGATGTGTTTTCTTTTCTTGTAGTGAATATTTAATGATGCTCATGTCTCCAAGCGTAGAGGAAGAGAAGTAAGTGTACAGAATGTTCAACACTGACATTGTCTGGATGCTCTCTCATGAGCTGCAACTCACAAAGCTGTTGTTTATTTGCAGTAGCAAACCGGTGGCTCCAAGCAATGTGCTTTCTATGGCCCAGCTGAGAACTTTACCCCTTGCTGATCAGATCAAGATCCTGATGAAGAACGGTTTGTAATCCATTTGCACTTGTGACTTCTAATTGTCTCAGATAAAATACCTTTCCTAGTAGTACCAGTTCTGTCGCTCTTCCAGACAGTGTCTGGATCTCAGATTCTGTGAAGCAGTTAAAAGCTGAATATTTGCTTGAGAAGGCTGAGAGTGCTCTTTGGGAAAGAGAAGAGCACTAGGTGGAACTGACAGCTGCTCTGTATGTTTGCAGTGCTCTCACTCTTAGAATATTTTCTGATCTTGATGATAACTTTCAGAGTGCATTTATTTCTGCAGTTATCTCCTGGAATGTGAAGTCTGAGTATGGCTTAAAAGTTAATGCAACAGGCTGCACTTTGGCATTTTTTTCCCTTGAAAGTTTTCAGTGATATGCTTCTTGAGTGTTTTGTAAGCTTTATTCTATCTCTTGAGTTACTATCTAATGAGAGCAAATCCTGAGAACCTTAGGAGCTTCCTGTCTTGTCAGGTATCTCTGTTTCCAAATATTGCCAAAGGAGTAGATTTTTTTTTTTAATCCATGAATTAATTTAGGGCCAGTTAAGCTAATCAACTTTGTTGCAACATGAATGTGTATTTTTTCAACAGATACTGACTATGGCTTCTAAAATTCAGGCTTTGAATTTTTATTTTCCCCTCAGATACAGCTGTGACCTGGAATTTCAACATAAATATAAATCACAATATCCTAGAATTGAAACTCCGTTTTTATTTTGCATACTGAGAAAGCCCTTCATCTAATGTTTCTTTTGCCTTTCAGTGAAGGTGATGCCATTTGCGAATCTGATGAGTTTGCTAGGCTCTGGGACAGACTCTACAGCAGTTCTCCGCTGCATACAGCAGGTGGCGATGCTGGTCCAAGGAAACTGGGTGGTGAAGAGGTATGCCTTGTCTTTGTTACTGAGATGTGATTTTCTGCTGTAAGAAGAGAATTAGAACAATGGATTTTATGTTGTCATTTTCACTGTGTATCTGTGTTCTCAATTCTCAGTACTGTGAGATACTCATTCAACATTCTTTGCTTTGTTCTGCAATAGGATAATAAAAATTCAAACAGGTGATGGCAGATGCCAGCACAGCCGTGCCCAGCCCAGCTAGAATTGTGGTGGAGCTGTGATGTAACCTGTATTTGCATTTGAGCTGTCAGATATTTGTTGTCTTCACTCGTGTTCTTTTGTGTGGGGACACTCCTGAATCCTTTCAGAGATTAATGTCAAATATAAATACATACAATGAAACAATCCCAACCGTTAGTATTTCTTAGCTAAATTCAGTCAGAGAAAGATCTTTGTGCAGTCTATTTGCTGTTTGTCAGGGGATGCTGCTCTTGTCTGCTGAAAGCATTACCTGCCTTCTAGAGACTACCTGTCATAAAATGGCACTACCTGTGGGGTACTGACTGTAGCACATGAAATGGATGCTGTGTTGTTCTCCTGTTTATTAGAACAAAGCATCTCACTGGGAGTTAAGTCTGAAGAGCAGTATGATTTATTTTTTTTTCTTTTCGCCTGGGTGGAGCATTGCGTGCAAAGAATTACAGTGTGTGGAGTAGTTTTCTGCACTGAGATGTGTAGCACCAGTTACCAGCCTGTTAGCAGGATTCGTCAGCTGTTGTGATACAGGCCTGAGCTAGCTGTGTGAGCTGCTTCAGTCCTTGCTGTCCCTTCCAGAAGGCAGTGGGGTGCAAATTAAAAGTGTTATAGCACTCAGGGTGTTTTTATGTTGTATGTGTTTCTTTGCTGTTTGTCTGAGGAGTCTTTGTGTGTCTGTAGATGTAGCCTGTTAGGGATAGTTGTGCACAGAGCAGTGTCTGCGCACATCAGAGCTTTAAGTGAGGAGGCCGAGGAGATGAGGATTGAGCCTGGGTTGCCTCAAGGCTTTGGAGTCTGTAGAAATGAATGTCATCTAGTTGATCTTGCAAGCAGATCAAGACACCATGGTGGTGGTAGTCCTGGGTCTGATTGGTTTGAGCATGAAAGCTCATAGCATTGTTCTCTTTAATCTTTGATTGCTGACAAGGAATTAAAAAAAAGCACAACACCAAAAACTCATTCCTATAGATCAGCATTTTGGCTAAATGCTACCTTCAAGGCTTAGGTTAGTCTCAGCATTTCTTAGGATCGTGTTGGTCTTGTTTACACTCATGCAAGGAAGGAAAGGCTTTGCAAGAACAAAGCAGAGCATGTACCTGTGTTGCACACATTACCAGTCACAAGGCTGGGCTTTGCTGGTGTAAGCACTTCTTGTACTAGTGTAATTGAAGCGGAGTAATTGCATTAATATTCGTTCCTTTAATGAAAGCGATGCTTTGGATAAAGGTGTAAATTAACTGCAGAGCTGGGAGCACATTTGTTATGTTAATTTTCACCAATGCTGTATTTTGGAGAACCAAGTAGCTAATCCATCTTCCTTTTTAATTAACAGCGACGTGCTCTACCCTAAAGACACTTCCAGTCCGCATAGTGGAGTCCCTGCAGAAGTGCTTTGTAGAGGGAGAGACTTTGTTGTAAGTACAAAAGAGTTTGTTGTTGCTAAAGGAAAATATTGTTGAAGTTTGTCTGAGAGCCGTGGCATTATCAAACTTGGTTTCACATCCACCACTACTGCAATAAGATGTTTGCTCCAGAGAAATTATTTGCGCTGTAACCCTGGTGGTGGTGTTAAAAGTCTGGCATGGGAGTGTTTGTGTGGACTGACATTGTGGCTGTCTGGTAAGTTCAGATTGCTGGTCATTAACAGTAGGTGGTATTCATCTCTTTGTAATAGAACTTGTAGAGCTGCTATCACGTAGCCTGCACAATGCAGGGCTGACAGCGAAGCCAGGACTGGATAATGAAGTGTTTGTTTCTCCAGATACATTTCCGTGGGCTCAGGACTGCAAGGTCTCAGGAGGGCAGTGTGGTTAAGCCTTGTGCTCCCGGAGCATGCACTGTTGATCTTTAAAAAGGATTTTATTCCCCTGAGCTGCTAATCAGTGAAAGGACTTTGTTCCTAAGCACCTTCTGTGAGTGGTAGCTGCGTATGGAAGTTGAAATGAGTACAGGTCTCATAAACATGCACATAACCACAGAAGGGAGGAACAGCTTTGTTTCGTGTTTGTTTTTGCTAACCACGGAAAGAATTAGGTTCCTGAGTGCTTCCTAAGTTCATATCCAGTTTATGGCTTCCACCCCATTGAAAAGAAATTAACGAGTGCCTTGCTTTCATGTTTTTCAGTTAGATCTAAGAGTTCCCCTTGTTTGCAAAGCCTGTTTATGAGATTTAGTCTGAATAGGAGCACACCGTGAAGGAGAACTTAAGGATATGGCAGCACTAGCATAAGATAAAATGATGGTGATTGAAACTGACTTTTTACTGTGTCTTGATGTCTGCCCAAGACACTGGCATACGGAGCTCTGCAATCAGGTGTGACCCGGTGACATTAGTCTTTAGGACCCAGCAGATTATGTGACACGTCATGTGTGAAGTTCTAGGGACCAGAAATTATTATGCTTGGTTAAGTAAGTGCTAATGCTTGGTGATTAAAATGTAAAGATAAAGTGTTTAATAATGGAAAGTATTTTACCCTTATTTTAAATACTCTAAAAGACCAATGGCGGCTTCAGTGTTCAATTGTTCTATGCTGTACTTTAAGGGAGGTAAGTAATTCTTGCCTTTTTCAAAGCTACTGTTTTTTCATAATAATTTCAGTTTCTAGTTTAGAATAAAGTGCCTATTGAGAAATGTCTGTCTCAGAGTTGTGTGCAAGGAGAGGTGACAGATCTGTTTCCTTTAGGCAGCAGCTTCTTGTCCTTGTGTTGTAAGGTGAGTGTGGTGATTTTCTGAGTTTGTAGGAAAAAAGAAGCTGAGTCAGAGAGAAGGAAGTATGGATGGCATTGAAGCACAAGAGGAAATTGACAATAATGAGATTTTTGAATTATTTGCAACACTATTAATAAACACATATTAAGGGAGATTGTAATTTATTTAAATGGAGATGGGAAGAAATCAAAGGTTATTTTCGGACAGTGGTAGTTCTGCTCCTGTGCCCATTAGCCAGCTCTCAGCAGCTGCCTCGCAGTATGCTAGGCCTTGGGAGCTGCTTAGCAGAGTACCTGGCTTTTCCATTAACCAGAGACAAATACATGAGTGAATTGCCATCATTGCACGACTGTAAGTGACTGTGGTGATGTGCATTGGAAAGGGCAGCAGACACTTTCTAGGAGGCTGTAAGCTGCAGAAATGCAGCAGTCAGCAGCTTCTACTAGCACTGCACCCAAAGAATTGGAAGTTTCTTCAGGTTAGTGAACAATGCTGGGCATGGGGTGTGACTCCTGCAGTTCCAGCATCACCGCTGTGGAAGGGCTTTTTTGGAAGCTAGATGAGGTTTGAGAGATTCTTAAGAGCTTTTGTAGTCAAAGGTTCACCAAGGGAAACCATGGACTCTCAAAGATTCTGATAGTGTGTGTGGCCATTTGAGCAAGGAATAGTCAGAAACTGTTTTCCTGCCGTCTGTGTGAGCATGACCTGTTTCCACATCCTTGAAAGGAGTCAAGCTTCCATTTTTCTGGTAACATCATTGAAAAGTGTTATTTCTATGACTTCAGTAATGCAACTCCTAAATATAGTTAACAGGGTTTTCTCTTTTGTTTCCTTCCTAGATGTGGAAGTTCACACAGGACCGCTGGGTTGTACGAAAGGAAGTGGCGGCAGTTACAAAAGTGAGTGACTTCTTCCTAACACAGAGGTTGGTGCTAACTGTGGGCATTGTCTGCAGGTCAGTAAGAGGTGCTGCTGCAAGCCTTTTCTTTCAGGTTCACAGTGTCTGCATTACTGCTGACTTGCAGTGTTGCTAGCCAAGGCATATCTTCACTTTGGAACAGGTATAGATTCTCTTTACAGAATTATTTCAAGCAGCTCCCACAATTACAGTTCCACAGGACATGACTGTCCTTGCAGCTGAGCCACTGGAATGTATCTTTGTCCCCTCTTCTGTTTTGGTGGAAAGCTGAACATCCTTTGAATTAAGCTTACAAAGCACCGAAGTAGATGAGAACTCGTGCAGTCCACACTGATACTCCGCTTTTGCAGAGTGCATTACAGAAGCACAACACTTCTGATGGCATTTGCCAAAGCTGCCAGTATTGAATAAAAGCCTTAAAACAACTCAGGCACATGAATATTCTGTCAGAAGGAAAAAAATTATTTGTTTAAAACAAAATAAAATGATAGAGCACAAATCAGTTGATGTACAGACTGGCTACTTTTGGAATTTAAGATCCAGTGCTGTTCAAAAGCCATGCACGTGTAGGTGCAGCATGTCTGACTTGGAGCTCTGAACTAAGAAGAAAGTTGTAGGACATGCTTCTGTGCACAATAGTCTTTTCATCTCAGTTAGTAAATTCCCTTTTCTTTACAAAACATGTCATGAGCTATTTGACTCTCAGCTGATCAATCACTGCGCTCTGACGTGCTCTGCCTTTAACATTGTGTGAAAGAGCTGGTGTTGCAAAGGATAAATATCTGACTGACTTAGGCATGTGTTTGTGGGAGTGCCCCATGTACGCCAAATCGGTCCTGCTCATCCTGTCGCGTGGAACAGTGTTCATTGCTTCATGGCTGCAGATGCCCTATATGAATTGACATCCATATCATTTTCCTTTTTCTTTTAGCTTTGCCCTGAAGATGTGAAAGACTTCCTAGAGCACATGTCTGTGGCAAGAATAAACAAAGGTTGGGAGTTCATGCTCCCTTATGATGAAGACTTTGTTAAGAAGCATCCAGATATAGTTCAGAGGCAACGTATGCTGTGGATGGGCATTCAGGCCAAGTAAATGACTTGCTTTATTTTGGGGAGTAAGCTAAAAATGAAGAATGATCTAGTGTGAAGTTTCTGTATTTGATCCATATTGCCTGTAAGGTTTACTTCTCTCAGGGGGTGTGGTTGTATGGGGATTGTGTTGATGCATCATTCAAGTCACACCTTTTCTTTGGCTTCCTGAGGACAGCTTTCTAGAAATTAAATATTCTGGCTGAAAGTTAAAGCTGGTGTGGCTGCAGGCAAGCATAACAACAGAAACAGTACTGGTATGATTTCCTTTGTATTTCAGATTAGAAAAAGTCTATAATCTTGTAAAGGAACACTTGACACCAAAGAAACAAGAGTCACAATCAGGTAAATGAAATTGTTTGGATCACCTTGAAACACATGCATCTCTGTATTTCTGGGTGATATTTTGTTGTTTCTCACTGTTTTTGAGTGTGGTGGGTATTGGTCTTGCATTTGATATTACCCCTTTCTTGTAATTTCTTCTGCATTATTTAAGATAACTTGGTCTTTACTAACATCAGTGATGTTAGTGGTGACACAAGCTTACTGTGGCGGAGCATGGAAGGACTCCTTGGCACTGGGGACTCTATTTGATAGTGTAAAATCAGCTGGATATGTTAACAACTTCCTCATTTAAGGTGTAGTGGTGTAAGCAGCTGCTGAATTGAGGACAGGGACAGAGCATGAGTGATTCTTACCTCTCGGTTCTCAGGCTGACATGCATGAGGTTGAGTCATTCCCTTTTCAGTTCCAAATAAAACGGTGGGATTTTTTATTTCCTCTGATTTGCTGTGGGCTCTGTGGTGTGGTTGAGGGCTAAACAATTAATGAGGAAAGTATTTGCTGGGGGAGCTGCAAGGAGGTGTGAAGTTGTCTCTTTGCCATTCCTCTCCACCACGGATGTCAGAAAGAATATTAAAGTAGCTGTTCTATAATCCTAAAAGGTTGTGAAAACCTGAGATTCCGGAGAGCTTTAGCTAGGCATTTGGCTCACTGCCAGACTCTGGAGCCACTGAGGAGAATAAGCAGAACTGACAAATGTGCATATAATTCCATTTCAATACCGTGTGTTTGATCTGCTTGGGAGGATTAGGTGTGGGTTATTCGGAGAGAATTAGTGGGCCTGGTAGTAAAGAAGGTAACAGCATGAGTGCTGTGTGGGCTTTTGCCTTAAATGCAGCATTCCTTCCAATGGGATTGAGACTGAATTTCTCTTTTGCCAACACACACTTCCCTTTTGCCTTTGGGTTGAGGTGCAGGATTGCATGGGAAAGGATTCCCTTCTGCCCCTTTCTCCCCAACACTGAGTAATAGTACTTAGAAGAGTCCCAGATTTCCATACTGTGCACCTCATGCACAGCCCTAGCTGTTGGAGAAATGCAGTGTCTTTGCTTCAGGTTCCTTGACTGGAAGACCTTTCCACAAGCACCTGGCTTACAATTATTAACATGCTTAATTGGTTGTTTGTTGTTTTTTTTTTGTTTTTTTTTTTTTAAGTTATAGTAGCAGGGAGGGAAGTAAAATCTAATCAGTAAGCCAGGTTTATTCCTTAGGTTCCACAAGTAATGTTGTTTCCTGGCTTTATTTCACTGTGAGCAATTCAAGCAACATTCTGCAAAACTGGAGTCTTGTTTATGGTGGGATTTTATGCTACGCTTCATTTCTTATCAGGCCATCCATTGCTGGTTTCTGGGGAGCAAAGAGTAAACATGGCAAAAGCAAAAGTCAAGCAGAATTATGGGCAGCTAGAGAAGGAGTTCCAGAAGCAAAAGGCGGAACTGAAATCAAATGACACTTCATCCAAGATAGACGTTTCCAATATCCACATTAAAGAGGAGCCTGTGAGTGATGAGGAGCCCATGGACACCTCGGTGTATGAAGGCCTGAACAACGGCATCGTCAACGGCCTCCACGCAGAGGAGGACTCCACAGACTCCCTAAATGGCCACTTGCCTGGAGGCTGCAGCGATCGGGTAGCCCAAGAACTGAAGGCATTTGTGTCCTCAACGTTTAAGAAACAATTTGTGCTCACCTTGAGTGAGCTTAAACGGTTGTTTAACCTTCATTTAGCCAGTCTGCCTCCAGGACATATATTGTTCAGTGGCATTTCAGACAAAATGTTACAGGACATGGTGTTAGACATTGGCTGCAAACAGATTTTGGTGCCTGTAAGTATTTTTTTTCCTTTTGGCACAATCTGGGTGGGAGGTAGGGGGGCAGTTAAATATCGGAGCTGTGAAATGTTTACACCTTGGGCTGGACTGGAGGAACATTTGTGTTCTGAGTGTTTGGGCTGTTGAAGCTGCTGAAGGCTTGTCTGCCTTCCTGCTTCTGGCTGGCCCTGTGATCTGCTTTTTGCCCTTGTGGTGTGCTCAAAGTTGTCCTTGGGGCTCCTTTTCCACCTCTGGGCTGTTGGGCTGCAGGGACTCATTGTGCTTGCTTGCTCCTGTTCCAGTGACTTACCCTGGGGCAGTCCCACCAGCTTGCTTTGCAGTGTGCAGCTCCTTGCAGGAATGCTGCTGGGATAAAGACGATGGCTGCTGCCTGGAACCGGTGTGGCACACCCAGCAGAGCTCTCTGGGAAGCAGCAAACCATATCTGCAGAGTTCTGTTGGTCACTCCTTTTCCTCCTGGGCTGATCAGAGATGTCTTCATTTGTCTTTATGGAAATTATATGTGTGAATGCGTGAGTCAGAGCCAGCAGATTGCTTAAGAAAGAAAAGGGATTTTGGCATCATGGAAAGTAGCCCAAAAGGAAAATAATTTCACAAGACATCTGGTGCTGATCGGTTTGCAACCAGCAGGAGTTTGAGAGTCAGGTGCTGTTAGAGAGAGAGGCAAAGAGACGTGTGAGCTGCTTGGGAGAGCAGAGAGCAGGCAGGCTGGGGAGAGTCTGGAGCACAGGAGGTGTAGCGATAGTCATGCCTTAGCTGGGCTTCAGGGAGCTTATTTCAGGAAATAACGTGTTCAGTGGTGTGCAAAGTACGTCCTGTGGCACCTGGAGCCGAGTGACAGATGTGAGATGCCACACAGGAGGCCACTGCTTTTTGTGCTCTTTGCTTTCTCTCCTGACAGCTTCCAGTCCCTGAGAAATGTTTGCCTGGAGCTGCTTCTTTGTGGTGGAAATACTCTTGTTGTATGTGGTGTAGAATATGCATTTGCCATGCTGGTGGTAAATAGCTGAAGTCACTGCTGTTGTATTAATTGAGTCTGGGACTTGTTTGCTGGAGACTGCTGTATGTTTGAGTTCTGCTGATCTAGAACTTACTGCAGAATTTGATATCTTCTGCAGCAGCCTGCATAAGCCTGTCAGAAATGTAAGTCAGCTCCCAGGCCTGTGCCTCATGCTGTGGGCCAGCTGTGCCTTTTGTGTGAGCTCGTACACTTCACTTTCTCTCATTGTTTTTTCTGGACAATTTTATTTGAACCCAGTGAAGCTGCCTGAGCTCCTTGGAACCCTGGAGGGATGTTTTGCCTGAGATTTCATAGTTACTCATTAGTTTTCTGTAATTGAAACTGCTTTGGTGATAAAAATCAATGATCTGAAGTAATTAAAGTGATGTTCTATGGGGGGTGAAGACACTCTTGGCTTTCACGTTCCCCTGTTACAGAAAATGTGTTGCTGAAAACAGCAGTGGAAACCTTACTGGTGGAGCATAGATTTATAAAGCTGAGCAGCTGCATCTGGGGTAGCAGATAAATGGTGCTCATGGGGCCTCAGAAGGTGCTCCAGCTGTGAACAGGGGCTGCCTGCAGGGTGCTGTGCTTTGCTTGTGCTTTGTAGCAGTGTAGTAGTGAGCAGGGTGCCTGGCAGTTTTCAGAGTGATGTGAATGCAGGGAGGCTCTCTGTGCTCTCCCAAATAACACTGTGTTGGTTTGGAAGCAGTTCCCTCTCTGAGAGCCAGCAGTGTAGCTGTGCTCAGCATGTGGCCAAGGCAGCAGCAAGTGCTCAGGTCTGTCCCAAGCAAACTCACTGGGGCTCTGCTCCTGCAGCCCTGTGTTGCCTGTCCTGCTGCAGCTTGTCAGGAAAGAGGCTGATGCTTTGGTGTTATCTGTGCTGAATGAAAGCTCAGGAGAGTGTTCCTCTGTGTGTGGCATGTCCTCATGAGAAGAGGAGCATATTGGGTGTCGCCAGCCCAACAAACCTGAATCCTGGCTCTAAAGCAGGTGCACAGCCCTGCTATATATCAGCAGTTTGCACCACGGTGGAACTGAAGCTGCTGATTCCAGCAGGCAGCTCCTGCTGGACACAGCGCTTCCCTTTGCTGCGAGATCAGAGGCAGCCCCTGAAAGGAAGGGCTGAGCCCTTTGCAGTGCAGTCCTTCGGTGTAGTGCGGAAGGCTGGGAAAAAAGGTGGGAGGTGTACTGCAGTGAGGAACTGCAGCAGTCAGACAGGCCTCTTGGCTTTGTGTGGAGGATTGATTGAGGTTGGCAGGTCGGTGGTTAGCATGGAATGAATGGTCGGTGACAGGAAGGCACACATCAGGAGGGGGAAGTATCCAGCATAACTTGTTAGTCGTTGCTCCAGGGGAAAGCATTAAGGCAAATGGACATCATTTTATTTTTGTAGGAGTTTGGAACAGTTACATTCCTTCCTGCATGCAGAGGCACAAAGCCTCTGTCTCGGAAAGTACAAATGGTGTTCCTCTAGCATGGATCTTGTAGGAACAAAAACTGCTTCAGTTTGGGAGCCTGAAATGCGCTGGTGTGTGGTTGCTCTCCATCAGTGTTCAGTCTCCAGGAGTCCCGTGGGCTGCTCCAGGGATCACACGCACAGCAGCAGCACTGTGCTGGTCAGTCATGCTGCCTTGGGTGTAGCAAAGCAGATTCGGTTAGAATTGAAATATCTAAAACTTGCCACTGGAGACTTCAAAACATCCAGAAAACCCTGCAGTGCGCTTCATACTTAATTGAATTCTGCTTTGGGAAGTCTGGAGACACAAGCTGCAGGCAGGAACAGTCCGTACATTGTGCCATGAGATACTGTCCACAGTCCACATCCTGAGATTATTGTGGCACTTGGTGGTTGTCCTCCCTTCCTCCAAGTCCCCATACAATGTCATGGGATCCCCTTGTACAGCTCTGACGTGGTTGGTGCTGTGCCCGTGGCACTGCTTGCCATCACTCCAGTGTGACCAGAAGCATCATTAAAATGTTGTTGGGCATGCCATGTGTGCATCAGGTTGCTGGAGCAGTGGTCCCATTCCCCAGGCAATATTTACCCCTCACTCAGGGTCTGGGTGCTGCAGCATCACCCAGAAGAGCAGGTTTGGTGGGGTTTGTGTTTCTAATGCAGGCACAGGGGCTGCTGCAGCACAGTCACCTTCCTGAGCGTGGGGTGGGAGAGAAGCACTTCTCATTAAGTGGCCACAACATTTTGATTCAGTAATAGGTGTCAGGGGAAACTGTATCATAGAATCATTAAGTAGAACTCATTAAATAGATAGTTATTTTTAACAGCCTCTTGTTCTCAGTTTCCTCCACAGACTGCTGCTTCACCAGATGAGCTAAAGGTTTATGCACTTTGGGAAGCCGGTGACATTTATGATCAGGTAAAGACAAAAATAAGTGACAGTCCCAAATACGCTGTTAGTGAGGATTTGGCATTGCTTCACTTTGTGTTTCTGGAAGCAGTACAGCAGTTTTTCACCGTTCTCTAAGGAAGACTCCAGGTTTCAGTACCAGCCAGCTTCAGGCTGAGAGAAAGCTCTCAGACCATAGGGTGGTTATACCACATCAGGACCAGGTGGTGTGAACAGAAACTGAGACATTGGCAACTAACTCAGTGGGGTGTAAATACTATCAATTGTATGAAGAGAAAGGATTCTGCAATGCAGATCTTCGGTTGGGATCCAGTCAAATCATTTTTCTTTTTTTGCTAATGGTAATGCAGTGGAAATGCAATGTTAACCAGTGGTTATATGATGATGGGACCTGGTGTGTCTCTTTATATTTAGAACAGGAAATGATTACAGCATATGTGAGTATCTCCTCAGTTTTATTTGTATCGCAGTAAGTGAAGTGGAAGGAAAGGCAGCCTAACAGAATGTAGATGGACAATGCAAGTGCTGTGTCTGTGACCTAAATGAATGTTTATAGGAAAGTCTTAAGCATTGTTCTAGAGAATAAGCAGCATCCGATCTCCTGGCTGGAGCAGACCACGTGAGCTGCCTGGGAAGTATGTGAGAGAAATGTGTCATAGCCCCTTCTTTAGTATGGTCTGTACCTGTGAAGGTGCCTGGGGTCACAGGATCAGGATGGGGCAGATGTGCTCATGAGGTATGGAGAGATCCCTGCAGAGCTGCGAGATAATGGGAGGACACATAATGAGAGCATGTTGAAATGGGACAGTTTCAGGGTTTTGAAGCAATACTCTAATGCAGCTCAGTGAATGTTTTGTACAGGCTAATGCACATATAGCTTTTTTTTATAGAAAGCTAAAAGTAACTGTTTTTGTATTAATAATTCTTGTTCTAAAGCATCGCCAAGTTTTGCTTGAAATTTTTTCGAAAAATTATCGAGTGCGCAGAAATGTCATTCAGAATCAGCTGAGTCAAGACCTCAACAAGCAGGAGGTGGATAGAGTGCTAAAGGTAAGTTTCTGCTCAGTTGGGGTTTTGATTCAGTTAATGCATGAATTTTTAACGTTTTGGTTTAACTGAAGGATCATGTATTGCCTTGAGTTGACAAGTGATCGTGATCGTAGAGCAGTTGCTGTGGGAAAACAGGCAGGGCTTGTTTTCCAGCCTGTTTTCTTTCAAGTAACACTCGTCTCATTCTACCTTGTTTCTCTCCAAAGCAGTGATTTTTACTTCCCTGTTATTTGGTGTTATTGCAGCAAATCTTTGTTCTTCATCTTGGACCAGAAAGGAATAGAGCACAGTAAATGTCACACTTCAGAGTTATTTTTAAATAATATGGAGTTAAGCATTAAGGCAGTGGGAGCGTTCTGAGTTTACTGAGCTGCCTGCTGTTGTTTCATGCTGAAGAACAGGTGCCACATGTTCAGAGGGAAATGCATTATATTCTATAGTAGGACTTAAAGCAGTGTAGTGAGCAAAACCCCAACTAAAACAAGCATAGAGTCCTACTTAGCACATCTCATAGTGAATGTTTGAATCCTTTCATCTCTGTCTTTGAAGATGAACCATTTACTTTCTAAACAAGTTTGAGGTATGAAGTACCAACCACGCAGGTTGTGATTGACAAAGGAGAAAGCTGCCAGCTCATGTAGTACTTCAATCACTGTTGCTGAGCCTTTGCTCACCATCACCCACTTCAATGAGACAAGTGCTTAAGTACTTTATTACTCTGGGATCTGTAAGCAGAATAATAACCTACTTGAAAAATTACACATCTGTTGCAGTGACGGTAAGCAAACTGGTTTTGCTTGAATGAACCTGGTCTTAGTATGAAAATAAACTGAGACGTTTCTGCCTCCTATGCAGTGTTTGGTTTGGCTTGCCTGTGCTAGGAGGTTTGTCACATCGCAGCTCTCTGGGGATGTCTAGATAATGCACTGGCATTCGTTTGCACATTGTTGTTGATGTTTAATAAATCATTTCTGGGGAACAAAGAATCGTTGTCCCTTGCAAACCAGGTCCTACTTTTGTAAAATCTAAGTCATTCCACAGTCAGCCTTGTGGCCTTGTGTTGTGTCAGACTTTGTCTTGAATGTATTTGTCACAGAAGCATGTGAAACTTTCATTGTTTCTGAAGTAAATGTTGAAAGTATGATTTAATGAAGTAGGAGGATTATCTGGCTTCTTTAAACCATGAGAGATTTGATTCCACTTTGAATGAAATAGCATTTATTGACTCTTATTTCCCCATCTGCATGTGTTCCTGTCCTGTACAGGAAAGAACAGACTGACAGGGAATGTATTTTTGCATCTGCAGATCCAGAATGAAAACTCTCTTTTGAGGCTCTGCACTTAATTTCTTTGTAGAGCAATAAGTCCCAAGAGTTAAGAAGTGATAGTTATTGATACTTTTTTTTTCTCTTTTTAGTTCCACAACATCAGTTCTGTAGCAGTGTTTAAGCTCCTGTTGAGTTACCTAAGTGGGAAGGTTGGAGCTAAAGGAGCTGTTAGGCTTAGAATTCATGAGACTTGGTGTTCACTGAATAGAAATAAGAAAAGGAACCACAGACTGAACTCCTTTGCTGTGGAGCTTGCAGCTGTGAGTGTAGCAGACACGGTCAGAATACCTGAGTACAGTTCTGAGGTTTGACCCTTCCTTGCCACAGAACCCTGATGAAAAGGATCCAGCTTGGGGCTGCCTGCGTGCTTCTTCTGTTCCCTTCTGTTCACGTCTTCCCTTCTCTTCACGTCTGTAGTTCTTTTGGCTCTCACCTCTTTTCCTGTCCTAACCTGCTTCACCATTCTTCCCATCTCCTCCTCCCAGAAACCTTGGTTTCCTGCCACCATCCCATTGTGTATCCTCCCTGTGCTCTCAGCCTTTCCCCTCTGTCTGCTGTGTTAAGCTTCAGGGCAGAGAGAACCTGCTGCTCTGGCTCTCATTGTACACAGGAGGGATGTTCTGGTCACACTGAAGGTTGCAAAGCCGAATCATGGTTCCAGCAGGGCTCACCTCGTAGTGTGTGATCCCTGCGGTTTGGAAACGCGGGGCGGTGCTGCAGGCACTGATGGGCTCTCCCTTTCTCCCCAGGACTGCTGTGTGAGCTATGGTGGAATGTGGTATCTTAAAGGGACTGTGCAGTCTTGACGGCAGCTGTGGCGGTTTCTGTGCTTCAAATGCTCTCCTGGATGAAAGAGGAAACCTGCGGTGGGCGGCACAGACAGTAATGCTGTGGCCTCAGGAGTGTGGGGCAGGAGCTGACCTACTTTGGGGCATGTGGCATTGCAGACAGTCACTGACATCACAGCACACTCACACATATGTTTGCATGGCCGCCTGGGTGCAGAGAGCAACTAGGAAGACAACACGGGACCCTGTCTGCAGTTTGATTAGTCTGGGATTTCTAATGTATTTTGCTTCTCCTTCTCTTTCCTTATAGTAAAATAAAAACCATATACTGACACAGACATGATGGAAAATCATGGTCTAATATTTTATTTTGTAAGTAAGTGATGCCAATAAATTAAATTTGTTTACAAACATCCCAGGTTTTGTTAAATACCTAGATGCTCATGCATTAGTCTGAGCATTACAACAGCCCTTCCTTACAACAAGGGTAGTGATGTTCATGGGCACATCAGGGCAGGGAGGGGGGGATACAAAATCACTGTCTTTAAACATTGTATGACATAGCAACTGTTCTCACCTGGTGTCTGTAAAATGAACTGTCTGAAAAAGTACTTACACTTGAAATAGATGTGGAACAACTACTGGATGTCTTATTGATGTGGGTTTTGGTTGATGGAGTTTTTGCCTTACTGTGTGCAAAGGTAAGTGCACCATGTCCAAGGCATCCAGCTGCAGTTATCACACTTGGCAACAATGTAAAACCTCTATTTTGTGTAACTTTTTTAAAAATAAAATTTTATCTTGAAGGTCAGCTGTGGCATCCTGCTGTACTCTGCCTCGTATTTGCCCAGGAAGAAATGGAAATGATCTTTGCTCCTTTTTGAGCCTAAAGGCTTACAGAGGAAGGAAAGGTAAAGAATATTTGCAGATGTTTGAGGTAGATGACAAACTGCCTCTTGACTTGCTGTACTTTTCTACTTGCATCACATTTTTTAGGACGGTTGTCAAGCTGCAGCCTGTTGCTCAAGAAATGATAACTGAGCTGCTTCTGTTCTATGTTTGTCACTCAAGCTTCACAGCAGTGAGGTAAGGAACACCCCACTGGCAGCTTTAGAGCAGTTACTGTTCATGGGTTTTGTTTTCTGTAATTTCCATCATATGAGAAGCTCAAGTAGATTCTATTAATTTCATCTACTTATGCTTAGAAAGGGCTGGGGTTTTTTTGGTTTTTTGTTGTTTTTTTTTTGGTTTTTTTTTTTACTAAAACAAGCAGATTAAGATTGGCCTAAGAGTAGCGTGCCATACTTAGAGCATTTTGAACTTCTGTGGAAAGTACTTATTTCTAAACTGCTAAAACTCTACCTTAACTCATACACTGAGTTTATTCACTACTGTAATCAGGCAGTGTTCAAGTTCAGGCAGCTTTTGCAACCTTTGTGCTGGGTGTCCCCATTGCTGTCGCTCACCTAGCATGACCCTGTTGCTGTAGCATTGCCTACAGCTGTGTCCATAAAGCTTATCCCTGAGAAAGCCACAGTCTGAGAGAGGTTATAAAACAGCAGAGCCTTGGAGGTTTTTATTACAGGGTATGTACAGTTAAGTGTTAAAGCACACTACAGTACAGCCAGAGCTTAACAATGGCACAGGTGGTCAAAGGCAGGTTATGCTACAGAAGATTTCTGTGGAAATCTGAGAACATTCTGGATATTTTAAAGGGTAAAAAATACATAGAAAGTGCCCTGTTAACCAACAGTATTAAACCACTGAAGATCACATATTTAATAAGAAATTCTAAAGTTGTTTCTACACAACTTCTGGTCCCACGGGTGTGGATCCCCCACTCCCCAAAGTGAATAGCATTAGTAATAGAGTGCTTGTGACAGCCAGAACACTTATCTAAAGTTACTGCTTTGCAGTAGAAAGCCTTTAGATAATGACAATCCAATTGCTAGGGAAGCAGTGACAATGGCAGAACAGCAGCTCTCCTGCCTTCCACCCCTCCAACACCCTTTTTGGAACAACACTGACAAACACCACAAGAGAGAAACAAGAAACTACTTCATTGCCTCTGGCCTTCTAGCACAGACAGGCCTATTCTTTTCTACTTAGTGTAACTTTTTTAGAATAAAAATTTAATGGGAACTCCATCTGAGCTATGTAGGATAGACCAGATAATGCAGCTGCCATCTGCACAGTTTACTGTTTCAAGATAAGCACAGATAGGCATAATTACTAGTTACACGTGGAGCTTGACTGGCTTATTTATTTGCTTAGAAAAATATTTACAACATTCGGATTCCCATTTTTAAATAGTTCTTAAGAATGCAATACATATTTTTGAGAAATTCCCACAATATGGAGTCTTAATACTGCAAATGAAGGACAACTATACACAAGCTTAACAGGATAAATAAGGCAGACAACTGTAATAGCAGCAGTTGAACTAAAGCTGAGAAATTGTCAACACTCTTCCAGCTGTTTGGTATATTGCAGCAACTCAGACAGGCAATAAGGAAGTTCCCAAGAAGAGCTAACCAAATTAAGCTATGAGACCCTGTGTAAGAAGGATGTCACCTTTCCTGGTGCCTTCTTTCTCCTTAATTGCTTAGCCTTTGTTTTTCATTCTTCACACTTCAAAGCAGTTCTAAAGAATGTACTTCTGCATGTTTGTTTTTCAGAATTTGAATACCTATGAGCTATTATTAGGGAGTGGAGAAGGAAAGTATGAACAGGAACACAGCCCCACATTTTCAGTAGGATATGTTCCAGCAGTCTTGCATCCAGCCTCCCACCACCCCATAGGCAGCATGGAACAGATTCACTGAAGCTGACAGTGGAAGCAATAGGCAAACCTGTAAGATAAGGCTTTACCTGACCCATCTCCTTCAAGTGCTTGGAGTTTGTGGTATGTGAGCTTAAACACTATCTCACTGTATCAATTCTACTGCTAAAGTTAAATGACTAAATTGCAACTTTGTCTTGCCAAATACACACTAGTAGGTACTTTGTTGGCCTCCCATAAAAAAAAAAAAACAAAAACAGTTCCAAATAACATATAATCAATTCACAGTACCTCACCATAAGACAAAGTCCCTAATTAAGAAACCATACCTAAATAGTCACACAAACTACTTGTCAAATTCTTTCTCAGTACAAAGACATCTATACTTATCCATAGAAGAGCCTAGTTCATGTGAAAACATGGCATTAACTTTACCAAGCACAGCACAAGCTGCTATGCTAGCTCTCCACCTCCATGCCAAAGCAAATTCAGCTAGATTCACTAACTTCATTCTCAGGACTCGAGGAGAGGCTGCCTGTGATACTGACCTGGGGTTTTTTGGTTTTTTGTTTGTTTGTTTTTATAGTTACAGGGTTAGATGATCACATGCAAATTAAAGAAAAGCTTTTGCCTAGTTCTTTGTGAGAAGTAGTGTACAGATTTCTTAGCTCTGTTAATTTGAAGTGGACTAGGAAAACTATGGTCAGTTTCTGCCAGAAATCAAGTGTACTAAGTAGCATTGTAGTATTAAGCTACAATGTTTGTTTCCCTTACAACCACTAGTTCATGTGACAGTGCTAAACATTACATCTATTGCTACGTAGGTACAGGGACACTGCTAGTCTAACTAGCTTTTTAACTACGTGTCTATGAGCCAATTGAAAACATTCCTTTTGAGTGCTAAAAGAAACATCTGTGCAAGGGGTCTTCTGACATTTGTATAAAGTTTTTCCCCCTTTCCGGACAACAAATTAGTCACCCCAACAACAAATCAGTCATCAGAACATCTAACATTATGGCTGAGAAGAAAGGGACTTGTACTTAGATCTGTGCTCATCTATTTCTTCCTTTGTTTTTTTGATACAGCTAAAGATTTCCTTGAAGAGTGCTTTATATTCAGGAAGAGTATTTGTGGAGCTAAGTGATTCTCCTGCATTCATGAATTCTTGATTGTTAGCTGAAAGATCATACTGGGTATTTCCCACACTGTCTTTAGAATACTGCTTCAGTGTTTGTACAGCCTTGTGTTTCAAAGAATCTTCATCCATTTGACACTTCTTCAAAAGTTCCTCATATTTCACTTTCAGAGCATTATACTGAGCATCGACTTCATTGAGTACAGAGATTCCCCGTTGCTTCACAGCTTCAGCCCTCCTGATGCACGTTTCTTCATGGCCCCTTAGAATGTCTCCCCCTGCAGCACTACTCAGGAAATTTTCACTACTGCTCCGTTTCAATGCCTTTTTCTCAAGTTCAGGGACAGTCAGAAGCCCATCATCAGCTGGGCTCTGACCAAGCTCCCTTTCTAAAGATTCTTTAAATGAAATGAAAAAGGATTCTGGCACCAATTTCTCTGCATTGTGGAGTGTGTTTTCAGATTGAAGCATCTGTCGCATTTCAGCTACTTCCACTTCTAACTCCTCTGCACGAGCCCGATACAAGTCAATATCAACAAGCCTCTGTTCAAGGTCGCAGTTTTCTTTCACCACAAGACTATATTCCTCTTCCATTGTTACCCTCTTCTCTTTTTCTAGGTTTAGTTGGGCTTGCAGAACCGTAACTGCCTTCTTCAAGTTCTCATTTTCTTCTTCCAGAGGATTTAGCTGACTATCCATTGAAGTAATCTTTTCTGCAAACACGTGATCATAAACAAAATACCTGAGGAAACAGAAGTGAGGTTATTAATAGGAAATACAGCTGACCACACTTAAAGTTTTCTGTCGTTGGTAACTAATGACAGTTTAAACTATGTTAACATATCTGAAAGTATACATAGCAGTCATTTTGCCAACCTAACAGTTCAGATGATAATCATGATTGGAATCTTAGATACTTCACATGCCATCAAGCCTCTCAGCTCAAGCAGGATGGCAGATTTTTTAACAATCTCAAATTACAGATAAGTTTACTGAATAACGAGATCTATAATTTCAGTTTTAAAGAATATTGCTTTCACATATTATGTGATACACCCTGACCTTCATATTTGTACCACATCCCTCACAACTTGTTTGTTTCCACAATCAGTGGTGATACTTCAGAATGGACAAGGCAGTTCTGCAGAGTGGTGATTCCACAAACCTCTCGCAGTTTGAAATAATCCATTTATCTTTTGAATTGTCACCACGTAATTCCTCGCTTGCATAGATTAATTCCTCAGTCTTACTTGCATATACTGCTGGAAGCCCAGACACAAATCCCATTCTCCCTGTTTGCAGAAGTACTTCACTTCTTCTATTAGCTTCTAGCAGAAGAGACAGACTGGGACCATACCCCAGGTGATTCCTGATGAGCATACAATGCAGTTCAGCTGGGTAGAACTGCTCTAAATTAGAAAGCAGCCCAAAGCTTGAGGCACCGTTTTTACCAGCTTAAGCATTGTTTTATCCAGCTTAAATTCAAAGCTACTACAGCAAGCCCACCTTGAAAAGAAGGTGCCTACAGACGTCCCAGGAAAAAGTAAGTTACAGAAAATATTGTTTAGGATAATTTATTTGGTAGTTATCTGTGTTTGTGCTTTATCTGACTGAAAAGAGGGAGGTTTGCATTCTTGAAGGCTTTCTAGGCTACAGTTTCATACAGCTGGAGACTTTGTGGGAGAACCTGTTAAGATATTAAGTAGAACATACTGTTGTTCTCCCACAAAGATCAATACGGTCTGCAGCCAGAGCACACCAGAAGCAACACCACCACCACACACTGCACAACTGTACAGATATTTTTCTAGTTGCAAACTTAAAATGCTTTTCTGCTACTCTGTTAAACACCCATGCTTGTATCTGGTTTTTGAAACTTTGCTTAAAATAATTTTAATATTCTGTTTGTTATGCAAGGTAAGAGTCTTACTGGCGAAGGTCATACAGCTCCTTCAAACATGAGAAGCTGTGCATTGATCTTGGCTGGTCAGATCTCTCATGGTTCATCCGGCCTCGTCCAGACTTTTTCAGTTCTTCTACTTGCCTTTGCAGGTCATCTATGTGTGTCTGCAGATTTTCAATAGTCTCTGTCAAGCTAAAAGGGAAGGATTAATGTTAAAACATTTGACTTTTTAATCAAGGACAAATTAGGTCCCATCCCCTCACATTCCAGATCCTCTTCTGAAGATTGCTCTTCAGCCACAAACACTTTAAATAAATCTTTCAGTTTAAGAGTCACCAAAAGGTGCGTGTATACGCTCGGATTACTGGTTTTTGTATTATCAGTTGAGTAGAGGGGAGAAAAGAGGATGTAGCTTAGGTTTGTTACCTTAGTATCTTTTGTTGTGATGCTCTGCTCTCTGCAACTAGTTTTTGATTAGTGTCTTCTAGTTCTCTTGCTGTCACATCCAACTGCTCATAAACTTTTGCATGTTGATCATTCATTTGACGCAAGAGCTCCACTTGCTTTGTGAGATACTGCAAGACAGCACTGCTGTTACAAGTTTATATTAGAAACATAGGATAGGGCTACTATGCTGCAGTTTTGTTCACATTCATTAAATAACTCCTATGTTTTTGAAATGTATAGGTTCCAGTGGTTGCTTTGGTTACTACTCAGCTGAAAAGGTGTAATCAGTATCTTAGCTACCTCTCTCGCCTTTGTCACTGAGGTCAGTGAAGGCTGATCAACCAGTCCTTCATCCAGATGACTTGGGTTGTTTTGTGCAAACTGTGTTTATCTGCTCAGCTATCCTTGCTGCAGTTAAACTACTGCCAGTTCTACCACAAACCCATCCGGATTGGGTTTGTCTGTACTGCAGTCACCACACAAACCTGGATTTCAACACAGTTCTTCACAGAGTCCTTCTAAAAGTTGCAGTGAAAGCCATCATAATTTTTTTTAATAATGTTGACCCAACAATTTTCTTAGCATTTAAACTGCAGTATTGGGTAGCACTATCTTGTTTTTTTTCTGCTTGCCTATGTTTGAATCAGCATTAGGTTCAGCAAAACACATTTTAGGATGTGGTCACACCTGAGATTCTGAGGACTACTATGTGTCAGGAAGTAAAACCAAACTATTAGATTCAGCCTGTAATTACATACGAGGAACTATTTCAGTCATTGTAATACAGAACAAAAGTCTCCTGCACTTTTATTTTTTTTAAATACAGCTCCACACAAAGTGATCTCATTTTAATTCCCTTTAGTTCTATGGTTAACAAAATAACCTGTTAAGTTTCTAGAATTATTTCAGAAAGCCTGGAATTCCCCATGCAAGAAGTTAACCATCACCTAAGACTCTCAGTACAAGTGCCTTATATTGTCCCATCTAGGTAGGACTGAGCCAGTTTCAAAAAATAAATAAAACAACAAGAATTTGTATTAAACAGACTTGAAAACAAAAAACCCAACCCCTTAACTGTTAAATACTTAGTTGTTACATAGAAGTTCATAAAATAAATTGTGTATTACCACATACTAAATGTATGAACGCCTACTGGACTTCCAAGCAGAACTACATCTCAGTACACACTGTTACATACTCCAAACTTCTAACATTCTGCTTAACCTTTTACCTCCTTAAAAGATTGATGTGTTTATATTTTAGGCAATTTAAGAACAGATTATAAGTTAATCTAAGACTAGTAACTGCTGCATAGACTTCCAGAAGATCAGCAGGATAGCAGTTGGCTGGATCCTTTTGGAGCCTGTGTGCACGTGACAGGATTTACACAGAAATAGTACATGGATTAGCTGCAGAATCTCAGCATGACCCACTCCAGATTAACTTTTCCTACTGGTCCTCTCAGAAAGAGCTAGAGAGTTCTTCATATTTTCTTCATTAATACAGGAGTGGCTGAACACAGAAACCAAGGTTTTGGGGGGAGAATTTGATGTCACCACTTCACAGTGGGCTTTAGTGGAAGTTTTAGCTGAATGAAGACATTACATGCTATTTTCTTCATCTTGTGTCTTCAGCATCTTCAGTTCTGGTATCAAGTTGGCCCAGTGTAACCAGGACATCAAAACAAAGTATGGCTCTGATAATACCCTAGGAGTTCACATTTGTTCATCCTGCACAACAGTTGAGTGCCTATCATGAAGTAGCAGTAGAGACTTCAGGCACTGTACCACACAATGAAAGGAGAGCCAGTTCTCTGCACTCCAACTTGAGAAATGCTAAGATGCAGACAGAGATAAAGCTGCCCTTTCAATCCAGCATTTATTACACCTGCAGCGATCAGTTTGTGGAACACGTGTCAGCACAGAGGTCACATATAACGATCCAAGGCAGTAAAACATGTAATATGTTAACTTTTAACATATCAACTGTAATCTTAAGCATCCCAAAGCCTTTGACCCTTCCTTTTTTAGTGCAGACAACGTAGTATCACATTGCAAAAAGGTTTTCTTAAGCATTCTAAGTTTGGGAGTTTGCTACCTGTAAGATATGAATTAGTCGGAGGAAAAAAGTCATTGCTTTTTTGTACTGAAAATGCTTGCTCAAAGCCTGGCAAAGTAGCTACAAGAGCAGTTGAAAGAACACCTGTATTGCAGAAACAAGGACTTTATTAGTAACATCGAGCATAAACCCTGGAAATAGCACATTTTTTATCCTGTGCAGTGGGGAATTCCTGGTTCCCAATGGCTAAGCCAAGTTAAGAGAAATAAGTCTGTCTGAACATATAAGGACATGACCCTGCCACACACCAACTACAGATCACTTCTAAAGGGGCTCTTCTCACCACTTCCTTGTGCTAGAGCTCTCCTATGTAGAGAACTTTAAAAAAAAAAAAAAAACAAACAAAAAACAACCCAAACCAAGATGAAACAAGATCTTAGTCAAATAAACTGTCTAAAACCAAACGAGATACCACATCCTTAACAGCAGCAGGCGATTTCTGTAAATGAATGCAACTTGCAATCATGTCTTTTTCCATATTTTAAGATGGCATTATAATACAGCCAGTGATTAAGAAGCTCTGCTCAAAGATCCAGGTTAGTTGTCTTCTGCAGAGTTAGGCTGTGTTATTTCAAAATATGTTGTAACTGTGTTAAATGCTTCCTTAAACAGGGCTGTCATACAGGAGTTGAACCTGAAGTAGGACAGTATTTGTACAGCACACCTTCAAGTGTGCTATACAATACACCATAAAGTGCTCTCTAGATCTAAAGAATCAATCTTTCCTGTAAAAGCACTCATCTCAATGAGTCAAGTGTCTGCATAAGTGAATACTTAAAGAAAAAAAAAAAGCTATAGCATTGGCAATAATACAGGCCATTCCAGCCATTGTGTCATCGAACAAGTGTGGTAATACACACAGTTTGAGTCTTTCCACTATTAAGTGAAAACATCAAGGTATAAAACAGAAGTGTTTTATAAAACAAACAAAAAGCTGCTTATTTATATCAATGTGACTATTTTAGAAAACACCTATATACTTCTAAGCCTCAAGTTTAGGTTCTTTAAGTTGCCTATTGCTACAACAATGATGAAGGTTTAAGTCCTAAGCTGCAGCTGTACAAAAATACTCTGACTGTAACCACGTAAGTAATGCTTCCACAAGTGAATTCAGATTTTGTAAGAATTTAGCACACACCAGTCACAGCCTATTCCCTGTGACTCATACTAGAGCCAAACTGAAACACTGGACTGCATTTCCATAACACTGCCAGAGTAATGGAGAAGTACTGAATATTTAATAAATTTAATTATTAGAGGCCATGCATTGCCCTCAAATAGCTAAAAAAAAAAAAAAAAAAAATCATTACATTGGCAAATGTTCGGTCTGCAAGAATATAAGCACCATTAAAGAAATTGCCAAAAATGGCTAGGGCTTTCCAAGAAGTAACGAAGATGAGTGTTTCCAAAAGTGCAGCTCTGATTCTCCCCCCAAAAAGACATAAGAACATACCCACCACAGCCTGTATTTAGGCAGAGTTACATGTTTTTTCTTGTTGATTTTTGTTTTTTAACTGAACTGTATTTCCCTTTACCCCCAGTAGAAGTACATATCCTCCCATTTTACTTAAATCTTTATTGCGCTTTTTTGTCAAGCATTTAAATTTCAGTGCAGTAATCATTAATAGTTAAAATAATATGAAGATGTTAATTTATTCATCATATAATTTTCATATCATTTTTACCCGACAAGACCAGCAAAATTTAGCTATAACAATCCTGAAATAGCTTGTCTGTATAATAAGAAAAAACATCAGTCATGTCATTATACAAGCCGAATCCAACAGGAATTCTGTGGCACAAAGACTCCATTAATGAGACAAATGGGTCTAACAAGGATCAAAGCCTGTGTAAGTTTCTGAGGCAGCTAAAGGCTGACACATTCAAGAGAAACACTGAACAATCAGGTGTTAAGAAATCAGATCTCTCAACTTACGTGCTATTCTACATATCTACATGACTGGATTCCTGTAATATTTACCTCTATCTCCTGCAGTTGCTCTTGATTTGTTGCATACATTTGCTGTAAAGATTCTTCTAGTTCGGTGTTGCGGTCCAGTAGTGTCTTCCCAAGCTCAGCAGCAAGGTGAAGATCTAAACAAAGAAGTCATTTGCCCATAAGGTACAGACCCAAAAGCATGACCTGCTTTTCAAGTATTTTAACCAAATTATTATTTTTTAAAATGACTGCGGTACCCAAAAGCAAAGTTAGCTCATAGATGCATTGGCCATTCAGATACTGTCTGTAAGACAAAGACTTAAGTAATTCCTGAGACTTAGAAGATGCTCCAACTTCATGGCCCTTCCTGGGGTCCTCCTTGGGTGCTGCAGTCTTGGGGCAGATGCAGGCAGCCACCTTCCCTTTGTTCCCCTCCTCCTGCCCTGTACTGCATGCACCTCTCATCACAGCATCCGTTAACTGTTTCACTGTGGTTACAACAATCACATTTAGAAGAATAAGCATAAAGTACTCTTTAAGTGCTCATCAGGTTAGACTGAGGCCAAAACTGACTGCACCTTCATTTACTGTGCTGTTCTTCCCCATTGCCCCTGCACCAAGGAGGTTGGATTGCACAGGATCAAGAGCAAAGTGAAAGGTCCAGGCATTTGATGGTAAACTAGTAATATCAGAGACAAAACTTAAGGAAATGCAGCTATTGTGCCTTTCAAGCTCATAAACCTAGGAGACAGCAATTGCTCTATGTGCTCCAAAACACCATTTTAAGTGCAATTTGTTCACAGGCACTTAATCTCTATTTCACTTAATCACCTCCGGGGTACAGTGACTGTAGTTGTTTCAAATTAAGAAATAAGTAATCTGAAGACCTGGGTCCTTTCTCAAGGGAAGCAACAGGAGTATTGCTAGATGTTTCATATTATTATGTTTAAAGATGCATGCAATTTAAAATCTAACGTAACGTGATGAAATCAATCCAGTGCTATTGCTAAAATAGTAATTACTCTGTGTAGGTATTACACGATTACTAACATCTTACTTTTCACCTCCTTCCCATCACCTGGGCCTGACCAGGTTTCTCCTGCATGCAGGACAGCCTTGTTAGTTCTCATATGGGTAGGAATAGCATCACTAGCAGGAAAGAGGCAGAAGGAAGTTCAAGAAAAACCCAGATTCTCTTCAAGAAGCCTGAAATGAATACAAGACATACTGCATCACCTGCAGTTGTAGTTAGACAAGAAAACATTTTCAATTTTCATGTGATTAAGATGCCCTTGTTTTAAGGTGTTTCTTGTCTCTTTCCTGCCCTTTCCCAGTCCCCTTATCAGCTGGTTTCTGTAGCAGACAGAAGGCTGTTCCCAGGCTGCTTTGTGCTAACCTTCAGTTTGGCAGCCTCTGAAGTGAGTACTTGGTCCAGATACATAAACCAAAGACTGAATTCAGACCAAACAGACAAATGTTCCTGTTCACTTGTCTCTGTAAGCTGTAGATGTCCAGTTCGGGACAAACAACAGCTGTGGTAGTCATTACACATTCTGTAAGGTAGGAAACAACGGGCTGTAGCTGTCAGACTCTTTGAACAGTGTTTGTGGAATTTATTTACAAGTCACCCTGTACACAAGTTCTTGCTAGAGCTGGGAGCCACGTGGCTCATTGCTTTACACTTACTTAGCAGTTTATCCTCACGTAGCTTTTTGTTGTAACACCCCTTGCTAAGAAACACAGCTACTTCAGAGCTTTTTCCCAAGGTTTAAAGTGTTTGGATAAAGAAACCCTAAGTTCTTCCCATTTTAAAACAGAACTTATACACTGGTTATCCGTGGATGGATCACCTCTAAGCAGCCCAACACCACGCTGTTCTATTGCTTTATGGAGTACTGGAGTCTTCAAACCCACCCAGCCCTCCCATGAACCAGGACTGACTCAAAGCTCTCATGCTACATAAATCTTCACCAGTGCCCACAATCTTTAAAGTCCATCAACAATATTGGAATCATTCAAGACCATTCTTTTATTTTAACAGAGTAGAATCTAAAGAGCTTTAATGTAATCCTCAATCCTTCTCAAGACGTACTGTGCGATGGTATCACTTGCTGCCATTTCCCTTCCCAAAGGGAAAGTTTCTTTTTACATTTAAATACATTGAGAAGTAGGTAGTGCCACTCTTAAATGCCCCACACCTACTAAATCGAGAGGCACAGCCACATGGTGCTTTGAATACAGTGCAAATAACAGAATTCACTTCATTGCACTTTAATAATCATTCTGTTCATTAGAATGACTGAAGCACAGATGGATTACCATGGGAGAAGCCCACTGTTTGCTAATTATGGCAATTTGGTTTTGAGAGGGAGAAGACAACAGTTCAATAACATGCAATGAAACCCTAACTGCTACCCCTGGAACAGGTAAGAACTGAACCAATCTGACCTGTTCTGAAGCTAACAGTTTACAATGTAGAGAAACGGGTGCACAGTAGAGTGCCTGCACTCCCTACAAAGAACAAATTTTAAGTAAATGTAGAATGTGTTCTCCTGATACAGAAGGAAAACTTCATTTGTCTTAGAATCACTGTACGATACTAGAAGCACACAGCACTTTTATGTAAAGCAACAATTTTGCACCATGAAGATGTAAGCAAAGAGGCTTTTAGTAATGCAAGAAGTCAAATTTAGTAAACCTGTTCAGTCTTACTTGTGCCATCTAACAGCTCCATCAGAAAACAAACTATGATTTTGGTGATGGATCTTCCATGTGTTAAGCCCTCACTTACAAGCATTTCTCTGCAGCCTTTCAGCAGTGTTTCTGTAGTTGAGAAAAAGACAGAACGTGGTACTAAACTCTTATTTTATGCTTTCATAACCCACCTAGCAAAGCAAATGAGATGATTTTTATTCTAAAAATAAGTCTATTCTTTTCAACAGGAGAATGCCTTAGTAGTATAGGATGTTGAAGTTTAACTGTAAAATTAAACCCTTAGTTTTTTACCGAGCTACGCATCTCGTACTCCATGTTCAGATTACTCTGCTTTGTTAAAGCAGGTAGCAGCAAGATGCAGAGAAGAGCAGTCATGTAGAACAGCTCTTTTCCACATGTCAGCATGCTGCTGCAAAAGATGGACCTTGCAGGAGGGAAAGCTGCTCCCATCCTTACACGAATTCCAGGAGCACTGTTTTCACCGACACATGCCAGAGATGTTCACCTCTTGCCAAGGCAAAACCTTTTGCTACATACAGAAGCAGTGGAAGTTTGGCCAGCTGCTGCACTCCCTGAGCTCCTGGACAGGCTGGCAAGGCTGCAGGTTTGTGGTACTGCACTGCCTGGCTGTTCAGTAAAGTGTTCTCACAAACACACTCCTTGATTTCCAAATGTGCTCTGATTGTTTGGGTTGGGACAAGTTTCACTTGTGCCCAGTAAGCAACCTTACTGCTCCATTGACACGCACTGGTATTGCTTGGTTTTAGAACGAGGAGGATGTTCCAGATTGTAAAAGTCCAACAGAACGTTTTACAGATGTTCCCTTAAGGAACTTATCTGCATTTCAGCTCGCCCATCAGCTCATTTTCCTCCTTTCCCTTCTGGCAGGCTGCTCTATGTGGGTTTGTGAGAAGCTCATCCTTAGGAAGAGATGCTTCTGGTGCTGGGAGAGCAGTCAGTGGGCTCTGAGCACACCGACCCTGGAAGGAGCACGGGCAGCTCCGGCAGGGAGCCGAGGCTGAGCATTCACTCACGGGAGGAAGAAGCGGAGTTAAAGCAGTAGGGCAGAAGGTCCGGCACCGCGCAGCACGGATCCGCGCTGCAGCTCTTCTACCACGAATACCGACGCGGTAAAAATACCAAACCCTGCCTTCAAATGTTCAACTCATCCTTTTGACAGCAAACAATGGCTCCAGGATCTCATTTAAAGGGATTTCTTTAAAACCTGTGGCCGCGACAGCATCCCTGCGCGCTGCGGGCCGTCCATAGGCACCATATGCACCACATACCCCCCACGCACCCCAGATACCCCACACACCCCCATATACGCCCCACGCACGGAGCGGCTCCTGCCCGCCCAGCGCTGCCGTCGGGGCGGTTCGTGCCGCTCCGGAGCGCCGCTCGGGACTCATTGCTGCCTTTTACAGCGGATCCCGAGTTAGCGCCCAAACGAAGCGGACGCCCGTCGCGCACGCCAGCGAGCTCCGAAGGAAACGGCACGTCCTTTCCGTCACCGCGTCCGCAGATGACTTTTAACGCAGTTACATCGCTGTACGCCCGCGGCTCCACCGGTAACATTTCTCCGTCCCGCGGGGCCGCGCTGCCCCTACCCGGCCGTGCCCCGCCGGGCGCGCACCCCGGAGCCGCCCCGCTGCCGGCAGGGGCCCGGCCACGGCCGCAGCCGCCGCTCCGTCAGACAAAGACGGCCGCGCGGCGCCGGTACCGGCGGTCCCCACCTCCCGCCCCGCGGGCGCCCCGCGCTCCGCCGCCGCCCCGCGCCCCTCCCGCGCGACCCCCGGGTCCGCCCCGCCGCGGCTCCGGCTCCCGCCGCCCCGCGCTCCCTCGCCCGCCCTCCCCGCACGCCCCCCGCCGCTCACCTTGCTGCAGGTCCTGCTGGTCGTACCACGGCTCATCCTCGCGGATCTCGAACTCCTCCACCAGGCTGTCGGCCAGCATCGCGCCCTTCCCTGGCGGACGGGGCGCAGCGCTCACCTCGCGCCGGGCGGCAGCGGGGCAGGGCGAGCCGGCAGCCGCTCCTCGCCTTAAAAGCCGCCTCCGGCCATTGCCGAGCGTTTCCGGACTTTGCCGAACCTCTCCCCCTTCTGGTCGGGCTGCGCGGAGCCGCCGGCGACAACGTGGCACGCTGCAGCCGCCCGCCCACCGTCGGCCCGCGATTCAAACACTACGCCCTCGCCTCCTCTGCCGAGAGCCAATGGGGAGCCGCCCGCCGGGCAGATCGAAAGGAGCGCCGGCCAACCAGGAGGCGGGCCCGCGGCAGGCGGCCAATGAGAGAGAAGGAGGGGTTGGCCCTGGCCGGCATGCCCCGCCCCAGCGGCCCGCTGCGCAGCCTCCGGGCGGAGGAGGTCGGTCGGTGCCCGCGTAAGGGGCGGTGGTGGCGGGGGCTCGAGGCGCTCGCGGCGGGGAGCGGTCGCCGTGGGGGGGCTCCGGTGCGGCGGAGGTGGCACGGCGCGCCCGGGCGCGGGGAAGGGCGCGGCACCTCATCGGCCGTGCCGGGAGTCCCCGCGGTGCCCCGTGAGGCGGTGCCCGGCTCCCGCTCTCCACGCGCGCAGCCCCTCACCGCCTTCCCGCCGCTGCCCGGGGAACGAGGGAAGGCTCTGCGCCGGGGCGCGGAGCGGAGGGCGCTCGCTGTGCGCTTCCGCAAGGCGGAGAGCCGCGCCCCTCGGCGCCGGGCAGCTCCGAGCGGGCGGCAGCTCGGATCCCCGCGGGTTCGGGAGCTCCGGGAGCGCTGCGAGCGTCTGCCACCCGCAGGGTTTCCTTTCGGCGGCGCTTCCCCTCGGCGCTCCCCCTGAGGACGCGGGAAGCGCCGCTCCTCCGCTCTGCCCTCGGCGCCGCGCTGCAGCGAGGAGCCGCACGAGAGGTGGTGCGGGCGGCGCGATCTGCGGCTCTGCGGGAGGCTCACGCGTGTTTCACTGTTGCACAATTAAAGAGCACATCTTTGGGGAAGGGAAGCGGGAAACCTCAGCTTCCCGCTGAGCCGATTCGTACGCCAGGCGCGGGAGCAGACGTAGCGTTAGTGCAGGAGCCGCGTCGGATCCTGCGCTGCACTGAGTCATGGCGCTGGAGGCGGGTCGGCGCATTGTTAGGAGGCTGTTGTAGAAGAAATGATACTTGTAAGTTCTTTGGAGCGACGGGAGCAATTTCTCTCTTATTTGTGCGTAGGAAGGAACTGAGTCAAATACGACTTGAGAATGTTAATGCTGAGCGTTTATCTCAGTGCTCGCGGAATCCGAGGAGAGGCCCGCAGTTCTCCACTGGAAACCTACAGGGTTACAGCTGGGCTGTGGCTTTCCAAAAGCCCCGAGGTCTCACACCGACATCGTTAAGCGTACTTGTGAAGATGTGGATACACAGTTTTAAAAAGAACACGATGTTATCCATAATCACCTTTCGCAGTTTTTGATATCCCTCTTCTTAAGCATAAACATTTCACGTGGGCACCTTTCCAGTAACGTAGGTTCCTCAGTTCAGTTTACGAAACCAAACTTGTTACAGAGGTGCGAAGTGTAATCACCTGGAAATGGAAAATTCTCTGGAAAATGAATTTGATGACACGCGTGACAGTCACACTCAATTATCTGAAAATTGAGTCATGTTCTTACAAATAAATGACCTTTGGATGGCTGTTTGAAAATTGCACGTTGGATAAACTTGTTAGCGTGGTGCGGAGGAGGAAGGGGTGCACTGCTGGCAGCAGGTTGTGCAGCTCTGCAGTTAGCAAGTATTAAGGCTGAAATGTGAGCCTGAAGTGTCTCCAAAGGAATGGCAAATAGCTGCTCTTAAAGAGATGTTAAGATGGATAAAGCCTCGGTTAGAAAGAGTGACCCGAGAGAAACATTTTTGTATTGGGATTCTGGAATCAAATCTGGTCAAGAACCATAAAGGGAATCTTTGCTTTAGAAGGGGGGGTTCCCTGGAGCTGGCTGTCTCCGCAGGGTGCTTTGCAGCAGTCATATTTCATTTACTTGCTGGAGACACGTGGAAGAAGTCAGCAACTCAGAGAGCTGTTGGCTGAAGCTCTGTTTGATTTATCAGAGAGCTCTGAGTTAAAGAATCTCTGTTATTTGGACATACTTTAATGCTGGACTGCTCTGCATGAGTCACTTTCTGGATTTTGTTTACATGCTGTCTCCTCTAGTATGAAAATGTTTAGACTGTTAAAAAGTGTTTGGGTGGCTCTGAGGTTTCTGTTCATGTCCGATTTGTTTGTTAGGTGTAAGTATTGCTTCCATGTTCATTAACTATTAGCATTTAAAAATACAAACCCAAAACTTTGTTTTGAAAGGAATGCTTCTCCAAGTGTTCGCTGCATTTTGACATTCGCAGCAATGGAACGTGTAGGGCTGTGGGCTGACTCACTTCATTCCTGCACAGAGCTTCGTAGCTTTAAAACTACGTAGCCAGCAAGATGTAAAGTGTGTGCAATTACTTTGACCTCTGCACCAGAATTAATCTTTGCAACAGCTAATTTTTATGTGCCCAGTGCAGAAATTATTCCCTTAAAATTTTGCCTATGTGTTCTATTGTCTTTTCACTGATGAGGTTTAGAAATGTCACTGAGTTGATATTTTGCACCTGTGTGGTTTTGTGCCCAGTGTCTTATCACGAGGAAGTGAGGATGTGATTTTCCCGCTAGAATCCATTTCCACACCTCTGATATGAATCTCCCACATCATTTGACTTTGGAAAATTATTTAACCAACTATTATAATTCTTTCCTGTACCTTGAGGAAGAAGAGGCTCACACAGTTGGGAAGATGAAGTTGGCTTTGGAAATCCACCCCAATGCTCTGGCATACTCCATGACCACGTTGGGTGCTGGGATGATGAACAGTATCTTTAATTTCTACTACGTCAAGCTTTTCCTAAACCGATACAGAATTTCAGAAGTAGCGTTTCATCAAGCACAGGTATTGTACAATGGATGTGTTGGTTTTCATGGCGTGTTTGCATCTGTGATATTGTAACAAAGGTGAAGTTTTTTTGTTTGTTTTGTGGTGGTTTTTTTTATTTATTACTTCCTTTTGAATGCAAAGCAAATACAGTACTTCCTTTTAAATTTTGTTATTGCATATGCAAGTATATGTACAAATGAAACACATTGTATACAATCTGCGGACAAAAATCTCAAAGTTTAATTGCTGGGAAGATTAGTTTGAAGTAATCTTTTAAGCTAATCTTGCATCTCAGCTCCAGAGGTACGTTTTTGACTAGTGCTTTCCTATGGCTTGTTCAAGTACTTAGATATTGCCCCAGTTCTGCAAGTCCTTAGCTGGGTGTGCAGCTCCTGCTGTAAATTCCAGAAGGCAACGAGCTGGCTCATGTTCTGCATCACTTGCAATGAGTGTGCAAGTAGGAGCTTCAGAGGAGTGAGGTTGTAGCCATGGGGGTTCACCTGGCATTGGGCGCTGCCTCCTTATGCTTTCTTTTTTTATTCTATTTCATAATCACTGTAAACCTTTAAATACTTTTGATAATTTGATCTCAAGTTTGTTTTTGCTCTTTCATCTCTTATTCTTTAAATAGAGATTCTGTAAATAAAATGGTGTTTATTACTTCTTGCTTGTATAACCTCTGCAGAAAACACACTGCTGATAAGTTGTGCTGTGTTTGTCCCAGGTTGTATTTATGATATGGAACGCCATCAATGATCCACTTTTTGGCTATATTCAAGACAACTCCCAGTTGCCGTGCTGCTCCAGGCGCCAGTTTTCAATTCTGTACGGAGCTCCGTTGTACGCGTTAGCCTTTTTGCTTCCTTGGTTTCCTTGGAGACATTATGAAGAAGGTGACTGGCTGAGTGGGCTCCACCTCATTGTTGCATTATGTGCTTTTGATGGTTTGCTTACCTTTGTGCTGCTCGCACAGTGCGCGCTCTTTGCAGAAATTTCAACAAGACATGAAAGCAGGCTTCAGCTTATAAAATACAACCAAGTAGCAACATTAATCGGGTCAACAAGCGTTCTCTTTTGTGGCCTGATATCAGATAATATGGAAAATTTTGCTTATTTTCAGGCTTTTGCTGTTTTGATTGCAGCATTAGCAACAGCTTGTATGTATTACACAGGCAAATACAGTACCAGTCAGTATGAGCAGAGAGGAATTCTTGCCGAGAATGCTGATCGAGGAGATGGTGACAGAGCTCTCTCCTGGTCCTCGGTGATCTCATTAACCAAACAGATTATGACAGAGAAAAACTTCTTATTTTTTGTTACTATGAACTTCTTCCAAGTTTTCCACTTAGCCTTCTGCAACAATTTTATGATGATCTTTGCGGATAGTCTCATTCCTCAGGATGTCCTTTCTTCTTCTATAAGAAGCATCATGTATGGAGCAGGCTTCATTTGTCCTCAGGTAGGCAGGATCATGTTTTGAATTTCAGAATACAAGAATGTGGTGTTTTGTCTGTCCTCATTAGATTAAGGTATCCGTTTACACTGCTTGTTGAAAAAATGCTGTATCCTACATGAACGATTGGCCATACTGAGAAGCAAATCTAGTCCACCAATGCTCTAAAAGAAGAGAATACCCATAGGTACAGTCTAACCAGGTGGAAGGCTGGGTTATTGAGAAGGGACAAGCAGGCTTGTCTCAGTAGAAAATCATTTTACAAGAAGGTGAAATGTGAGCATACAGCGAGTCCTACGGGGCTCGTAACACCTAAGTGTAACTGAAGAAAAACGTGGCCAAGATAAAAAGTTTCTATAAGCAAAATATGTAGAATTTGGAGTACTTCTCTCTTTGATTTTGATTTGCAGTATCTGATGAAAGAATAATCTCTTTGGTAAGTTTTTGAAACAAAGCACTGGAAAAATTGTTGGGTATTAAGGGCATTGTTGAAATACGTATCTCAGTCATAGGAACAAAACAAAACTCGCTGCTTTGGGGGGTAATACATTCCCATTCCTTTTTTTGTTTGCTGTCTTGCTATGTACACTGGGTTTGGGGAAAGATGGTTTCATGACTCCAGCATGGGATGGGGATAGGAGGAATTAAACATAAAAGAAAGGAGAACCCAAACCAGTAGTAACGTGTGAGCAAAAGAAAGGCAGCAAAAATGTGTCCCACAGAGTGCAAACACTCTTGTCTGCAGTGAATAAAAAAAATTGTTGTTTCTTCCCTTCTAACATCTTGCACTGGATTTTTAAAACTTTCCTTGTGTTTACTTGCTGGATTTCTCAAAAGCTGAGAATGTAGACGTCCAGCACAGGTACTGATGGTGCTGGGAATTTCTGAAAATTAATGTTCTTTAAGTTGTAATGCTTTTCTATAGGAAGAACTTAGAAGAAGGAGCAATTGGAATTCACAGTTCTATTTCGGTTACTTTTTTGGCTTTTGCATGTATAACACGGAGTCATTGACTTTTTTCCCTCAGAATCTTATGCATATCTTTTCTGTTCTATAAATTGAATATTAATCATCCCAACTGTAATCTTTGCCACAGGTTTTAGGGTGTTTTTTTCTTTTTTTTTTTCTCTATAGCTCAAACAAGTACGAACTTTGAAAGTAAATCAGAAACTTCAGAAGTAAGGAAAGCTGAAATACACTCAGATACAGCAGTCACCAGTGTGGGTGAAATCAGTGTGACAGTGTGAAGCAAACAATCTTTCAGAAGATGCATTTCTCTCTGCTCCCCAGAGACGCTTTGTCTCGGCGGTCACTGAACCATAGTATGTGCTGTGACCTTTTTCTCTCAGGTTTTGTCCCTTTGAGTTCAAGATATAATAAGAGAATTCTCTGGTGGCAATGTCCTGAGCTTCACTTACTGGAAGAGCACCCAACCCCTGTAAAACAAAGCACCTTCTTACAGACTGCTCCAGAGCTCTGTGCTGCGATGGGCTACAGCTTCTGTCTGAGGTTCCTTGTAGCAGTGGGTGCAAAGAGTAAAACCTGCCTTTCAGGGTCAGCCTGTTGCTGAAACAAAGGCAAACAAATTTAAATGTAAGGCATTACTAAGTTACTGTTTTTCTTAGAAACGTGCTATTTTAGAAATATGCAGGTAAGAAGGGTGCTAAATGGTGCTTCCTGAGACCAGGCCATTTCTCAGTTACAGAGAGAAGATCGTGGTTCTTACAAGAACACACAACATCTTAGAATGCATCGTATGAGCACAGTTCTGCAAAAACCAGAGAACAGCCTTGGGGGACAGTATGTTTAGTTTCTTACAATCAGATCTTCTTATTATACCAACTCCCCAGATTTGTTTTCCCTCGCTGTTAATGTGGGCATTAAATAATAGTTAGGCAATGTAGGGAGTAGTACTTTCCTGGGGATGTGATCGTTTCTATCTAGCTGGAGTGACAGGACCATTCATACCTGGTAAGGCTAACAGACAGTGATCCACTAGATATTTCCCTTTGTTCAATTCTTATGTTTTTATTTGGTTTGTACTTTTTAGGGAGCTTTTTTCCTTCTCCTTTGACGTGCAGTAATGATTTATTTGTGTCTTTCTGTCCTTGAAAGGTCTCCTAATGCTGAAATACTGTACTATGTCTTTGCCTCATATATTTTGTATTTCTTTTCAGTGCCTTGTTCTTCTCAGTCATGCTTCATTGAAGAAGTTTGGTTATTACAGAATCATCTTATTTTCCTTTTACTTTGAAGGAGTAGCTGCTGCTGTCATGTTTGTTCTAGGGCCAGGACATTATTATCTCTTGGCATTTTATCTCACAACAAACATGTAAGTAAGTACCCTTCTTTTTTCATACATACCAGTTAAATAATTTCAACAGAGTGGACACCTGTTTCTGTAGCATAAAGATTTTAACGCTGCTTTTTTTTTTCTTCTTTCTTTCTGGTCTGTTTCATCTGTCAGGAAACTGAAAACTTCTTTCAGCTTTCACTTCAGCTTTTAATTTCTTCTTAAAATCCAACCAAAGAAAAAAACAAAGCAACACATAAAACCCAAACCCATGAAAAGTAACTAAGGTTTGCAGCCAAATCCCTTCAGCCATATCTCTGTTTTAACATGAGGCAAATTCAAATTCAAGAGAAGCAGAACCTCTTTTCAATCACAGAAACAGAGATCTCAGTAGAGAAACTCTCTTCAGACAGTGTTTGCTGGAGAGCCTCAGACCTCATTTGATACTGAATGAACACTTGTGGGTTGCACTGCAAAACAAGTACCAATAAGTCAAGTATCCATTAGATAACCAGTACTAAGTTGCATTTTCAGTGATAGTGGGGAAGTATATTATTACATATGCAAAAATTTAATTAAAAATTTAATTAAAAATGAAGACCTGCTTGTATGCATCAGTTCATTTTTCTCTCTGTGTTTCCTGTTACATTGCTGCATTTCTACATGTTCTTTTCTACCCTTTTTTTTCCCCCTGTTTTCATTCTCATTTTCAGTATTTCATGGGCTACTGTAACACTGAGCTGTGTGGCCAATAAATTGCATTTCATTACCTGCGTACTTTAAATGATGAAGATATATTTGGATTTCCCCAGGAAAATCTTATAAGGTACCTAAAGGCTGTTGACAGTGCTAATTGTTCATAGCCTCTTGTAAGTACAAGCTAATCACAGCCAAAATGTAATGAAATGAAGAAATTCTATTATTTGAATATAGTTTCAGTTCAGCAGTTTTACTAAGATCAGATTTGTGTATGTATGAACATACATACATATATATGTATGCAAAATGTGAATGTGTATAGGAATACATATAAGTTTTTTTTTTTACTGTTCTCATTCTACTTTGAAGTTTGTCTTACATCTAATCTTTCCAGTCCTCTCCAGTTGTTCTCAGACTTCAATAGGAAATTTGCAGTTTTTCTTTCTTTAGCATTTCTTTTCTTCGTGTCATTTTAAATAATGTTTGGTGATAACATCCAGCAAGTATTTATGACTTTTTTCATCAGTGTCCAGGAAAAAGAAGGGGTGAAAAAACCCTCAGTAGAAAAAAGCCCCCAGTACAAGAAAGACAGGGAGCTGTTGGAGAGGGTCCAGAGGAGGGCCATGAAGATGATCGGGGGACTGGAGCACCTCCCCTATGAGGACAGGCTGAGGGAGCTGGGCTTGTTCAGCCTGGAGAAAAGAAGGCTGCAGGGTGACCTCATTGCAGCATTTCAATACCTTAAGGCAGCCTATAAACAGGAGGGGAGGGGAATCAACTCTTTGAAAGGGTAGATAACTGCAGGACAAGGGGAAATGGTTTTAAGTTGAGGGAGAGGAGATTTAGGTTGGACATCAGGGGGAAGTTCTTTACAGAGAGAGTGGTGAGGTGCTGGAACAGCTGCCCAGAGAGGCTGTGGATGCCCCATCCCTGGAAGTGTTCAAGGCCAGGTTGGATGGGGCCCTGGGCAGCCTGGTCTGGTATTAAATGGGGAGGTTGGTGGCCCTGCATGTGGCAGGGAGGTTGGAGATTCATGATCCTTGAGGTCCCTTCCAACCCTGGCCATTCTGTGATTCTGCTTTCAGAGTTTGTTTCAAAACATATTGCCATGTTTTAGTGTCAGCTTTGTGTGTTTGCAGGACTGTTAGTGTGGTTGGGTGTATGTGCCTGCATGTCAGATTAGGCATCAATTACCATTTTGTATTATGAAAATGTGTTTTTAAAAAATTTTAAATGTTCTGTCTTCCTTTAGGGTAATTGTACAAGCTTCGTTTAGTTTGTTCAATTTGCCTTTGGCAGATATTGTTGATGCAGATTTAATCAAGCACAAGCGAAGGTATGTCAGTCTTAACTGTTTTTCTTGAAAGATGCTGTATATTTGCCATGCTACTCTTCAGTAAATTGGATTATGTCAAAGTAGAGGCAGCAAGTGATCTGGGTGCTTGTCACAGAAGCACGTCCTGTGAGAACAACGTAGCACAAATAAAGAACTTGAATGAAGTTTCCTGCAGTTATTTCAGCAGAGTAATTTGAACAATTTATCAGGCCGTTTCTAGTTTTAATTGCACTGTTGTATACACCAAGTTCTTCATGTTTTTTTTTTTTGTGTGTTTATTCATGTCAGCTTAAATTGAATTATTTTGTAATCCAGTGCATCCATTGTCGCCTTTCTGACACAGAAAAAGATTTTAGAAAGTTTAACCTGTGCTACTCAGGGTGCAAATTTCAAAGTCTAAGTGGCTGCTGTTATCTCTCTGAAAAGAAATCCAAGATAAAACCTGCAGAGACCTTGCATATGACAACTGATAGATCTCTGGGATTTATATCAAGGTGCAAATAACTTCCTGCTGGTTCCATCAATGATTGCATTAGTGCAGATTCAATCTCGGTGAAAGGGTATTAAAGGACTTCACCCTCAAGGTGAGAACTGGTGCAGCACTTCCTTTTTTGGCCTCACAAGTGTATTCTTAAAGAGTAACTAATTTTCCAGGTGCTGTTCAGGTTAGCTTTATTTCAGAGCTAACAGTTGAACTTGAGTGCAAGTCATTTCAGAGCTGGGGCCACGTTGTAAGAAGCCCAGAGGTTTTTTACCTTTTATTTCCACAGAAAATGAAATTTTGTTATGATAGCTGGTCAGCGTATGAAATGTATGAAAGACAAAGCTAGCATTTGCATATTAACAGGATTTGAAGTATCACTGTTATAATTGTGTATTTTTATTTTCTGAAATATCTAGATCACCGCTTTCCTCTATGGTTTTTGGTACCAATGCTTTATTTACCAAGCCTGCCCAGTCTTTGGCTCCAATGCTTGTGGTTACAATACTGAATCAATTTGGTTATGAGAACTTGAATAATGAAGTTGCTCAGCCTGATCCAAGGTGAGTTCAAAAGGAATACTTTAAATCAGAGAAACTAAAGGGAAATAATCCTGTCATATAAAAAACACATTAATCTGCTGTTAATTTTCATCAGCTGCACTTCATAAAAAGTTTTCTGTGTGTATTTTTTGTTGTTAGGTAGAAATAGAAATATTTTCTAGTTTGTTGTTTTTGTTTTGTTTGTTTTTAAGAATAACCTTCTATCAAGCAACACATCTGAGGATACCTACCTAATTTTGAGGGGGGAAAAAAGGATACATTGCAATATTTAGCCAGTTTTGGTTCTCTGTGAAAAATAAAAAGAAATGTTTGAGATTACCAAATATTTCTTATTAAGATAGATGCAGTCCTGGCTGCTGTATTTTGTTTTTTTTTTTTTTTTTTAAATTTGAGAGAAAGCAGTTTAATCACTGAAGGGAGGGAATTTCCATCAAGGAGTATCATTTTGACTTCAGTACTACTTACCATTCTAATGCTAATGATTTCATTGCTTTCCCTAGAGACCTTAATATGGAGCATAAAGCTGTGGTTGCTAGTTAACACGTTATAAATGCATGGACTTTTATAAAAACAAATTATCAGGGTTTACACTAAAAAGGTCATAGACTTTTATGACCAACAAGAAGAAGTGACAACATAAAGAATATCTGGAGCCAGGACTAAAAGGCAAAAATCAGTCTGATAGGGATTTGCTTGAAAGAACAACATAGATATCCTAGGAACTATATAGCTCCTCTAAGTTCTGTGTAGAGAGTTTAAAAAATGCATAGAAGACAATTGTGTACAGACTTCTGCGAAGGTAGGTCTCCAAGGAGAGGAGACTGATTTTGTGTCCTCTAATGTTGGGAAAATGTTTTATATTTGAGGAATTTTCTAAAATAAAAAAGAAGAAAAGTACAGCATAAAAGGACAACAGGTGGTCTTCTGAAAAGCATCCTGCATAAAGAAGGCTTAAGTTTAAGACTATGCCTGAGAACAGTTCCTTTGATTTTGATGCATTCTGAAGATAGCCAACCAGAAAGAAGTTGTGAAGAGGACACGAATCTCATTATAATGTCAAATTAGATTACTGATTTTTGCAGAAGAGCGATGTGAGTTAGTGGATGTTAGATTGTGAGAGGGCTGAATATATTAATCTGGAAGGTTCAGAGAAGTTCAGATTTGAAGCATGAAAACTGCAGATCTGATCCAACTTAATTAGAGGAATGATTCAAAATCACAGTATTCTAAATTTTTGCCCAATTTGTAGAGTCTGGACTACAAGAACAATACATTTATTGACTATAAAGTCAAAATACTTTGAATGCTCACTTTCTGAAATCTGTATTTTCCAATGAGTGATGTTGAAATTTGATTTATTTAAGTGCAAGAAACAGGTACAAAGCTGAGATTCAAAGAACATCACAAATATATTGTCTGTCTATCATCATTCCTATCCCCTCAAAAAGAATTTCTCAGGCATGAAGCAGTCTGCATGCATTCTCTGTATATATCAATGCATACGTGCACATCAGCCCTGAACTCCAAATTTGTCCATCCCTATTTGATCTTAGTAATTGGACGTTTCTACCAGCTCGTTCACAAATCCTGTAACCTCTCTGGGGAAGAATAAATGAAAATATGATATTACAAAATATAACTTTCTGGGCTGGTCATTATATGCTCACTTATCCAAGCATTTCAGAGACCTAGTCCGTTCTGCTCTTCCTCGTGCTGAAACCTTTCAGCTGACCATCAGCACCACCACCTTTTTACTTACCTGTACCAGTATTCAGTTCTGCTTCAATGACAGTACCCTAGACAGCAGTAATGCCTTCTTCCTTAGGACAAATCCAGTTCTGTGATTCTGAATGCATTCTACATTAATATATTAATTATACCACATTCTTAGGGGATGCTGTAGCTCCACTTAAGTTGAGCATTTTGTAGTGAAAATTAGCTTCAGAATTATTTTTGCTTTTGTTTTTTAATGTGATATCCTCAAAACTTGAGGAAGAGTTTGTAGACAGAGTGGTTGTAGTTGCCAGTTTTTTACTTCTAATCCCACATTGTGACATCAAATATTACCCATCCCCTATGGCTTGATTTTTTTTTTTTTTAAACTCATTATCACTTTATTTTGTTATGCAATTAAAAAGATACGTAGTTTAAAAACGCCCTCATCTGGAGAGCTGCTGCAACAGCAGCTAACTTCTGCAAACCTGCTTTTCAATTTGTCCTTCAGTGAAGGGCTCTTAGCGGCACTTTGTTGATGCATTTGTATTGAATTGCTGGACTGCATCACTTTCTGTTCAGACCGAGGGAAGCCTAGGGACAGACTGTGTTTTATTCCTGCATGTGCAAAAATGACTGAAGATGGAGAACTTTGTTAGTTACTGGTACAACTCATTACTGTGAGAAAACATGAGCTCTGCTCTTGATTTATCCCAACCCCTTAATGAAATATTTTCCCCATTCATTGTTCTCTCTACTATAGATATTTGTCATAACTTGAGGTTTTAACACAACAATATTATTATTATTTTCATAAACCAGAATTGTTCCACTGAAACCAGACCAGGATTGCACTTGTGAAAGTCAGTAATTTGGCAGATGTTCTTTCTTTTTTGTCCCTTCTTTTGTATAAACACGGAAGAATTTAGTGTTCAAAACTGCAGTCCTCTTTAGTGTGTAGAGCCGGCAGAGTACAAACCCCACCATGCTGTTAACTGTGTCTGTCTTCAACTTCAATGGGTAAGAAATCTGTCTAAGGCATCCCTGCCAGCACTGCTGATATCAGTAACCATTGGCAGTTGTGATGGTGGTGTGCATGATGCGGCCCCTGTTTAGTTGTGCTGAAAATGCAATTGAATTCAGGCCAGTAAACAACTTCCAAGTGGTAAATTGTTGTCACTGCCAATAAATGTTGGCTGTGGACCAGTGACCTGCTAGTTAACAGTTTGCATTTCTTAAATGTGATTGCCTAAGTGACTAAGTAATTCATCTGAGAGCCTGTGGTTTTTTGTTTCCTTATAGAGCATTAGCATGTACATGATTTGAGATAAACTGTGATCGGTGTGGGTGTGTGTATGTATGTACTAAGGAATAAATCTAGGTTATGTTGGGGTTATGTTGGAGATTGGGAGCATACTTCTGTTAAATACAGTGAGAGATGAGTTCATTCTTTTATGATTTAGATAAATGCTTAGATTTTATTCAAAACCCTGCTCAATTTTACAAGACTTTCATTCACAAATTTCAAGGCTTTTTGCATCATGTCCATAGCTGTTCTGAGTCTCCAATCTTCATCCCTGAATGCTAAGAAAAAAGTAAATAACAAAAACTGATTTTCTGAAAGATAATTTAGGCCCTGTTTCGCAGCTTGAGTTGACTTCCCTGATATTTAAGTAATTAAAATTCAATAATGAACAGAATGTCAGTAGATGATTCTAGTTACTAGACGAATGCCAGAATGTGTGCTTTGAGATGTCACAAACCATGCTGGATAACACAAGAAGAGTTATCTATCTCTTTTATTCTCCTTTTTGATTCATAGGTATTGATGCTTTTATTCCTTAAGAAGATTTAGATCAAGAAATACCATTCATTCAGGAAAATGAATGAGAATCTGTGTATTATGTTAGTGGTTTCCATTATCTTGTAAAAATTTATTTCAAAACAATGAAATGAAATCAGTCTTTCTATTTCAAGCAACCAATTTATCACACCATACCTGAGTTTTGTGCATTAATCATAATTCCCATCTTGCATTCAGCAACTGTAGTAACATACTATGTGGATAGCTAGTAGTTCAGATGTGAAATAATTTCATATTAAAATGTTTGCTTCTACTACAGTTTTTCTTCTCTTCCAGAACATTCAGTGTCACTAAACCTTTTCTGATGCTCTGTTCTATAATTGAATCACATTGCTTTAAATTATTTTCTGTATTAAATAACACAGATGTGTAGTCAAGTAGTTATCTCATTTCCTCTCAGCTATTATGAGAGGTAAACACTATAAAATATATATCTGTATGTAGAATCAGAAAATATAACTGAAATATATTTGATATCTGAGATATTTCTTCTATTTAGAATTGATTGTTCACAGCAATGTGTATGTGAATGTTTAAGATGAATGCTTTAAAATAATTTGTTATGAAATGACCGTAGAAATCAATTGTTTGTCTTCTTCATCTTGAAAGCTATGTTTTCATGTTTTTACCAGTCTGTTTTTAGGTCTTCATGATGCCATGTTCTATTTGATCTGTCTGGTTCCACTTTGCATTGCAGTCCTACAGATCCTGACGTGGACTCCCTTTTCAATCCAGAATAGTCACATGACAGCTGCATACTAAATATTTAACTGTTGGTCATTAAATCATCTGATGAACCATACCACAAAAGACTTAGCATATTTTAAATGTGAAAAAGCAAGATTGCCTTAAGTGGACTGTTAGACCAAATATAGTTTGAGCCACTTCAATAATATTGCACCCTTCTCTGTAATGTAATATAACAATTCACATTCAGCCTTAATGATGAGCCTATATAGAGGGGTTTTTGAGTTGAGTTATTTAAATGTATTGTGATTTATCCCTAATTACTACTAAGGTCATTTTTGGTATATACTGGTCACTGTTACCTGCTTTGAAGAATGGATGTGGCAGATCAGGTGAGAGAATCCCAACTCAGCACTTGGAATTTGAGGGATGTATGTTCTGAAAGGTGGAGGATGAATTCTGTCATACCTGATAAAATGTCAGCTCTCTGAGGTTAGGCCATAAGAGCCCAGAGGGACATCCCTCAGGGATGGCAGAGAGATGAAGATGTAGCTGATGTCCAGCTCACCAGTATCGACTCAAATCTGCCAGCTGCTACAGGAAGAGGTCCTGTAAAAAATCTGTAAAACTAAATTAGATTAAAATGTTATTCAATTAGGTGTTAGGGAAAAGGCTCCATACTTCCTCTTTGGCTTTCAAAATGTCTGCACTTGGTGGCAGGTAGATGAAGTTCCTGGCTTTTTCAATGGGAAAATTGTTTTGAGGTACAGCGTTGTTAGCCTATACAAAATGTCAGTGTGGTAAGAAAAACGTTAGCATATGGATATAGCAGTGTTCAGTTAGTTGGTTCAAATCTTAGTACACACATTAAGTCAAACTCTACTTGCTTAGTAGTTTTAGTTTGGCAAATTCGTTTGATGTGCTCACGGTTGAATTTAATTAATTAATGATTCATCCAGTTGATGTTAATTTCTGATTTAGCCTTACAAAAATGTTTTCAGGCAAGTTTTTGAATGGATCCTGTGATTTTTCTAGAATAAAGTTTTTTATACAATTTCAGAAACACTGAATCCTATCTCTGTTTCACACATGCTGTCCTAATACTCTTGCTATGAGGGCAGGAGAAAGAAAGCATATTTAATCACACCCATAATCAGTCTAAAAAAAAAGTGAAAAACTGGCTTTAATTGAGGTGGCAGTCTTACTACAAGAAATAGTGATAGGAAGTTGACAGTATTTTATGATCGACATAATTTGTTCTCCATTTCTCTGTCATTCATTAAACTTTGTTATCCTTTGCTAAACCAACATGGTTGTTTTTGGCTGTGAATCAAGTAAGGGATGATCCAATTCAAAAGTTCAGTGTCTTTTAACAGCTGGTTTGCCTGCTTTCTCTCCCTATTAGCTCATAGTATCTGAGTTTGAAGTCTTACTGCTGGAAAAATGCCACAATTTATTCTCGATAGTTTAACATTTTTTAAAATAGCTTCATAATGATAATGGAAATATAAGTATGTATAATATAGAATAGGAAGTGTTTTGATAAGTTCAGAGGATTGGAAGTGTAATGCTTTAATCTCATTACTTCATAGAATTTCTTTATAAATTCTGAGAATTTTGATCTTAATAGACAATATGACACAATAATACACAATATTACTGTAATATAATATCTATTGAAAATTGATAAGTAAAGGTGTCTATCAAATTTAAAGTGATATTGTTTAATAGTAAGAAATGTTACTGTGTGATTAGTTATGATCTGAAAAAAAGAGTAAATAATGTGAAAAAGTATTTAGGTAGGAAAAAATCAGATTCTTTTTTTGTGGAGCTTACAGCTGGCTCTGTTCTTGTTTTGTACAAAATGGCCTTTTTAATATCCTTCTGTGACTTTGAAACTGCTCAGTAATTCATGAATACATTAGGTTGATATGGCTAGTGGGATGTTTACATTAGAGTAGAGTTGTGTATCTTAATCGGAGCTGTCAGGAAAGACAAGAAGGAAGGGAAAGGAACAGTTAAGATAAGCCACATCTCCACAAATAATTATCAGCTCTATCCTATCAGCTCAGGAAGAAGGTTTTGTAAAGGAACATACAGCCAAGACTGGGGGAGTCTCAGTTGTGTCCAGTCTAAAGTTGGATGGACCCACAGACACCAAGAGGCATTTGTGAAAGAACTGGATTTCCTAGATTACCTTATCTAAAATCCTTTCTCCTAAAGGTATCAATTTTGATTCTCTTACAGCCTTCTTTCTAGCAGTCACTTTTTTACATGTAATAGTAATAGTAGATGAAGTTGTATATTTCTGTGCTTAATTGGGAAAATTGCAGATTTATGTCCTGGAATACTTAAGAATGTCTTAAAAACACTCCCTTCTAGGTAAGTATTCAAAACCTCTGCGTCTTGGACCTTTTGCACCCTAATTAAATCAGTTATAGAAATGTTCCACCTACAGAGAAAAAAAAAAAGAAAGAAAGAAATACCACCTAAAAACTTAAGGAAAAAGGAGAAGTGATTATTTAAAAAAAAAAGATCCTCTCCAAGCATGCTCATTGCTTTGAATGATGTATGCATACACTTACACAATGAGTAGTTTTCTTAGATTGTCCAGTAATTGATGCAGGGTACAATTCCACCAGCAGATGTGCAAATAACATATCAGAATTACTACCTAAATGTGTGCAAATAGTGCATTCCTTATGCCCTACTAAGAGAAAAATATGCTTAGGATCCAGCTACTGCAGCAGAATATTAATAACAAATGTAACCCTGAGCAGGAAGTTTGAAATGTCTTATTAAAACATACCCAGTTTCTATATTAACAATGCAAAGGCAAAAGCTAGTGTATCTCTTATTCAGTATGAAATTAATTATCTGTATTTTACATTGATAAAATGTTTCCTTGTCACTGACATGTACGAAGTAATTTTATTTATTCATTTACACACTGCAAGTAGATATTTGTTTAAATAAGCAGCAAATTTAGCTTTTGTCACCTTGGATTTTGATTATAAAGCTGTTTTATTCCTGAAGGGAAAAATAAGTTGATTTCCAAGGCTGGATTTGATTAGTGCTTGATCAGAGGATCTCCCAGGTAGATGCTGTGTCCTGTGGTGGTTTGACTTCCCACATCTTTCTATCAGGATATGAGGGTGGTGGACTTTCAAACTGGACCTAAGGGAAAGAGATTGCTTTTTTTAGAGGTTGTTAAGGAACGTTCTGAGAGACCAGAAGCAATAGCCCCGATACCATTCACAGAAGGAATTTCAACTAACGAGAGAGGCTTTGTCTAGCTTTGCACTTATTTTCAACTGGATGTGGTATTCCTCGCTATCTTAGTACAAATAACCTAAGTTTGTTTAAACATAAGTGAGAAGAATGGTGTAACGTAACCCAAACCGACAGGAACTATGGCTTCTGTTCCAGCAAGGGCACGTGCTGCTGTATGAAAAGCCTTCTTCAATCCCCTGCAAGGAGGCTGTGGTGAGGTGGGCTGGCCTCTGCTCCCAAGTAACAGTGCTATGGCAAGAGGCGATGGCTAAAGTTGCACCAGAGAAGGTTGAGGTTGGATATTAGGAAAAATCTCAGAAAGAGCAGCGAGGCACCGGCTGCACAGAGAGGGCTGGTCGCCATCCCTGCAGGTGTTCAAGAACAGCGGGGACGTGGCACTGAGGGACGTGGTCAGTGGCACGGTGGGGATGGTTTGGGGTTGGACATGGCCATCTTAGAGGTCTCTTCCAACAGGAATGATTGGGTGATTTAATGCCGGCAATGCGAACCCCGCTTTTTCCCCTCAGCTCCTTCGCGCCTCAGCGCCTCGCGCTCCGGCTGCTCTGCGCAGGCGCGCGCGGGTGTCAGGGCGGGGCGGGGCCACGCACGTGCGCGCCCGAGGGAGGCGGTGCGAGCCTCGGGGTGGGACCGCCACCTTTGTGGGAGCGGCGCGGATCGGACGCCGCCATTCGCCGCTCTGCGGTTTGAGAGCGGCGCCCCGCCCGCCCCGCGGTCGGCGAGAGAAAGGGACGGAGCGGGTGCGCGCCAGGGCCCGGCGTGTCGCAGCGAAGCGGTCCGGCCGGGCCCCGCCGCCGCGGCGCCGCGTTCCGCCCCGAGGTGTCGCGTGCGGGCCCTGGCGGGGCGCCGAGCTCGGCGGGCTGCGCGCCGCCGCTGCCATGGAGAGGGGAGGCGGCGGCCGCGGGAGGGGGTGACTGCGCGCCCCGTCCCCCGATGAGACTCTGGCCGTTCTGGCTGGGCTGCTACACCCTGCTCCTGTGGACGCTGAGGAGGAGGATGTGGGCTGGCCCCGCCAGGTACCTGCGGAGCCCTTTATCCAGGTCTCTCTACGCGAATATGATGGGTACCCACGGTCCACCCGCTCCGGGCGCCGGGGAGAACCACCAGGTACGGCCGAGCGGCCTCCGCCTGCCCTGCCCTGCCCTGCCCTGCCCGCCCCTCCGCTTCCCCTCCTCGCGCCCGCCGGGCCCTGGAGGAGCGGCGCGGCGCCGCGGGAGGCGGCGGCCGGGCGGCCCGAGTTACCGGGGGGGGAGGGCGGCCGTGTGCCGGCTGAGGGGCCGCGGGCCCGGGCGAGACAAAGAGCGGCAGCGGCGGCGTCCTCCCGGCGAGAAAGTTGCCGTGCGCTCCTCGGCTGAGAGGCGGCGGGCGGGAGGGGATGGGCGGCCGGGGGAGCCGCGTCGCGGTGCCGGGCTGCCCGAGCCGCCGTGCCGCTCGTCCCGCTGAGCGAACGCAGCCCGAGCCCAGTCCGCGCCTTGCGGTGGATGCGGTGGGGTTGCGGTCGCGCGGGCGCCGTGTCAGTGCCGGTGTGTCCTGGAGGGAGGTCGTTCCTGTGGGTGCGAAAAGCGACGAAGCGCGCGGAGGCCTTGAGTGGCGGTAGGTGACACTGTGGAGTTTGCGGGCTGACAGAACTGCGGTGAAAGGTCAGCGATGGGAGCCTGCGGGGAAGTCGGAGCCGCGCCGAGGCCGTTCGGGGGCTCTGAGGTGGGATCGCTGTTCAGGCACGTTCAGGTCCGTGCTGCGGTTTGCTGAACTGCTGTTGAAAATCCGGCAGGAGTTCAGGACGGCCGTAACTCGTGCAGAGCTGAAGGAAGATGTTTTATCTAAGTCAAATATGCATAGCTGAGCTAGTGAAGAAGATGTGATGTAAGTACTCGAGGATTGCTGTACAAAGGAAGAACGAGCACTTGTACATGATGGTTCTTCGGGCTGATCCGTTACCGGAGGGTTTTCGTGCTCTGAGTGGGCAGTGACAGCCGGAGCCCTGCTGCCAGTGAGCCCGGTCCTGGGGTGAGGGAGCTCAGCTGCGTTTGGGTCATTCAGTGGATGGGTTGAATGACAGAAACTGAGGCTGGGCTTACAAAAAGAACCTTCCTTCTGCTGAACAAAGAAAACTTGCAAGTGCTTCCTGTTAAAAAACTGTACTAGAAAGATAAGTAGATCAAGAAAACATGCTGTGAAGGCAGTGGTGTCATTCACAGGTAAATTGTCAGCAGCCTATGCTTCTGCTTCACTGGATTTGAATTGGATTATTAATTGATCATTTGGTGAGCTTAGTAAGATTTAGGGTTACAGCCTGGCATTATTCATGAGTTGGGACAGCATGTTGAGGGCCTTGGTACTGGCACTCAGCAGTCTCACTGATTTTGTTAGTTTTACGTAAGTTAGTTTAAAAACATATATTCTTGTTTTCTTTCAGTATTAGGCAATAGTATTTTTTATTGTGTAACTTAAAACTTCTCTTTAGATTTCTTTGATATGCTGTAGTTTTTCTGCCATTGTGCTGTACCAGATTGATGTGCTTTCTGTTACGAAACTTGTGGCATGAAAAGAACTGTTGAGGAATTGAACATGGAGGAATACAAAAGCAAGTTCTGTTTTGAGGAATTAGTTCCAGAATTAAGCTGTTTTTCACCACTGATTTTATTTGAATTTTGGATGGATTTTGTCAGTTTTTTTCCCTGTAATTTGGTATCACTTCTAATACTCACTAACATTATATAGTTATAGGTGTTTTAGCCAGTACTGTTATTTGCGAGTTTAACCATGAAGGAACTGGGCATTGTTCACAGCCCTCCTCTAAATCCTGGAAATAACTCTTCTCACAGTTGTCACCAGCATTGGTGACAGTGTTCAGGAGTCTTAGGGACAGGAATTGCAGGGCAGTTGGTTTCTGTGTTTGATCCTGAAACTGTCAGTAATAGAGGTGAGTGCAGAACCCAGCTGTGTGAGCTCAGGTACTGCATATGGGTGTTCATATCTTTTGAGGATCAAAGTCTGTGTTTCCCACAGCTTTGGTACTGGGATGCATTTCCTTCTCCATTGAAAATGTCAATGTGAGGAACTGCTCTGCACCTGCAGCAGCCTCACAATAACTGCTGGAGCTGACACACATCCCATCCTGCTCCTCAGCTCCATGAAACTGTCCACTCCTGCCATCTGCAGATGGATGGGCAAAGTATGCTTGGGCTGCTGCTCGAGTGCTTTTTCACTATTTGCTATGGATTCCTTTTGGGAATCACTAGTCTGTGCTGCAGCGAGAAAAGACCCAAACTGGTAGATAGCAGTCCTGAGGATCCTTGTGCCTGGCTCTGCAGTACGGTGCGGGCTTTCATACAATCTGGGCTTGAGAGGAAAAGATGACGTGTGCTTGGAAGTACTGCTGAGGGCTTGGATCAGTCAGAAGCTTAGCCAGAGTGCAAATAGTGTTCAGAGTAGACTTAAGCTGGAGTATGTTTGCTCCTCTGTTGGAGGCTCTTGGAACACCTTGCTGCGCTGGTGCTGTTTGGTGGAGCCTCTGTTAATGAACCCAGTGCCACGGACCTGTTACAGCTGTCTGCTTCCCTCTGCTTGCCAGCACTGTTAGTGTGGAACAGCAGGATACTGAAATGAGAGTCCTGTACCCTTATCATTCGTGTTACATTAGTGACTGGAAGTTCCACTGTGCTGCTCAACACGGTAAACATGCAGTAACTGACTGTTCTCTGTCATACTACAAATGTGAATGGACGAGGATGTATTCTTCATAATGGCTACAGACACTGCTTTAGATGAGAATCATTATGCAGTTAGCCCAGCTGGCCATGTGCTGTCCTTAGCACTGCACTTTAAGAAGTTTCTGATGAAAATCTACACACCTTTTTAGCATACTTGTGACTTTTTATCTGCGTCATAAACACAGGCAGACAGATTAGGGAACATTATTGTGAGGTTTAAGGGGGTGATAAGTTTGTATAGGACTGGTTGTTACCAGGTAACACAGATTGAAAGTAATCATGAGCCCATTTTTACTTGGGCTTTGCGTTCTGCAAATAAGAAGGTATAGAACTGTCTTTCAGCTGATACTGATGATTTCTTAGATGTGAGAACCTGATTATTTTATTAGTAGAGATGATGAGGATAAGCTTTATTGACAAAATGGTTGTGAAAGGCTTGTGGATGTTCTTGTTGGCACTAGTAAGTGAAGTGTAGGCCAGTAGTGCAAAATGACAGATGAGCTGTTCTTCAAAGTACTGATGGGATTTTCTATTTCTTCCTGGGAAAAATATTTCAAATGCACTTCCTGATATCTTTCCAGGGAATACATAGTGACAAATTAAGAGCAGAGACAGAAAACAACCCTGTCCCACTTCATACTGTTTTACCAGTGTGGTACTGTTCCATAGCACTTGTGTTAGCTTTCTGGTGAAGCTGTTTTATAAAATTCTTTAAAGTACCATGTAGTGATTAAGATAAAATTTTAAGTGTTATTTATAGAGTCGTCTGTCCGCATGTGATTGCAGTTCATATCTGAGTTAATTAATCCTGAAGCCTGTTTAAAAGTCTTGAGGGAAAGCTAAAGTTTTATATTTATAGAAACTGATAATAGCTCTCTTTGTGTTCAATTTCTTTTTAACGATTCTATTTTTATATTGCTGAACTTTTTAATGATCCTTTGTCTCTTTCTCTAGTGGTATGTCTGCAACACAGAACAGTTGTCTGAATCCCTTCAGCCTATTTTTGTCCAGAGTTACCTTGACCAAGGAACGCAGATCTTCTTAAACAACAGCATTGAAAAATCAGGCTGGCTGTTTATCCAGCTCTATCACTCTTTTGTGTCCTCAATTTTTAGCCTTTTTATGTCTAGAACATCTATCAATGGGTAAGTGAAAAGTCAATCTTAGGTAAACTACATACATTTTGGATGTAGGTTTTTCAGGTGTTCAGCCCTACTTCTTCATCTGTCGGCTTTTCTTAAGATTCTGTGCTTTCCCCTTTGGCAGACTAACATCTGCAAAGCCCTACTGTGCTCTTCCCCTGAACCCTCTTAATTAAACAACACAATTTCCAGTATGAGCAAGGCAGAAGGAGTGATAGCAATTAGTCAGGAGAGAGGCAGAGTATTCTAATTGTATTTTGTAATCATTACTTAATTTCCTTCTGATTATTCTCTTAAATAAGAGAGTATTTTCTTTGTGCTAGATGATGTCCTCCTCTCTGCTTTTTTTTTCCTTTCTCCTTGCCCTTTATCTGCTGCCACATCTGTAGCATTTCCCATTGTGATTGTCCTCACTGAAGGTGGCTGTGTCCAGTTAGTTCTGCACTGTATTTAAGGTTTATGAACATACCTGATGCAAAATTAGGCAGATTTCCAAATGATGCAGAAGTTGCTGAGTGAAGTCTTGTAACACTTACGTGGAAAGGGATTCTATCCTTTGTCTTATCCGTTAAAACTTAATTTCATCATGGTTTGTGTAGGAGCCATACATGAACAGGTAGCTTCTGGTGTGGTGCGTTTGGCTGATGAAACGTCAGTGAGGTGGGAACACAGAATTTTATAAACCATCACTCTCCTGGTTGCACTGCATCGGTCCCTCCTGTGATTGGCTGTGGGAGAGATTAGCTGGTCGTGGCTACTTTCATGTTTTACCCCCAAAAAGTCAAAGTTTCTACTCACTCACCTCTCTTTTGCTCAGACGTGTGTAACAGCTTAGCACTTTTGGCTCTATCAAGAATGCATTTTGTTGCATTTGCCCCATTTCTCCACCGTCCTCACATCTTTACATATTTCAGTACAGTCTGATTTGAGGACAATAGATGGCTACTAAGGCTAGGAAAATAATCTTTTTCTTTATTTTCTAACCAGATGTCTCTGAGCTTCCTGTGGTGTTATTAGTATTTGTAGGCTTACAAATAAAGGTTCCGTTGGTCTTCTCATAATCCTTTCTCTTGCTTTTTTGTTTTTTTGTTTTTTTTTTCCCCAAAAGCTCTTCAGTGCTTTGAGTAACTCCTCGTAGTGCTGTTCTGCATAATAGCCATGAGCCAGTTAGACAGTGCAGACTGATATGAATGTGGTGCAAAGGGATTCTACATAAACTGGTTGTGTTCTGTTTGTTTTTTAATATATTTAATATCCTACTTTAGTTTCTTCTACACACCTGTACAGCCTATCCTTATGTTGGTGGTGTTTGTTTTTAATAGTCTATCTATATTTCTTATTTTTCAGATTTTTTTATTCTTTCATCCTTTTTATCTGTTTACCTTTTTTCCTCTTGATCGTAAGATTTCTGTTCATTTTCTTTCTTAAATTTAACATGCTATCCAACATGAGTTTAAATAATATATATTTTTTACTACCTTTAGTCTGTCATTGACCCGTTCTTTTTTCCTCTGCTTGTTCTCTTAACTCTTTCATCTTCTGAATTCTGCTATGGCAGCAGAAATCTGTCACTGTGTAGCCTTCAGTCAGTTCTGGGTGTGTGTGCCATTGCCGTGATCCATAAAGAATCCAAATGTCACCTCTGCCCAGTACCTTAATGAGTTACCTATTTTCTGATTGACAGCTCTTCGTGTTAAATGCAGGGTTTGCAGATAGCAGCAAAAGCCATTGTAACACACAATTAAGAAGTCTTTGCTTTTGCCACTCCAGCAGTGTTATCCCCATGCTTTCTTTAAATCTCTTCCCTGCCGTCCCTCCTAATTCCAAATTCTATCCCTTATTCTCTGTGCATGCTTCTGACTGCAGCTGTTTTGCTGTTCCCTTTGCTCTGCCTTCTTTCTCCTTTTTAGGTAGGTGGGAGAGATTCAGATCTGCAAACATGACAAATAAGGCTTAGTCTTTATCTTCCCCCTCCCTGCTTTTTTGTGTGTGATCATTTTCTTGCTCTGCAGCCTGCAAGCTCTTTTCCTGATCAAATCCCTCCTGAAGTCTTAGCACTAAAAGTGCATGTAGCTGTTTGTGTGATCTCTGACAAGTAGAAGGCAAGTTGAACTGGATTTGTAAATTTATCTGAGTAGTGACCTTATCTATTTTGTGTGACTGATTGCTGCCAAAGCACATTTTAAATTACTTCATTGTCCTTTCTGTTCAAGCTTGTATGCAATTGAATGTTTCTCGTCTTTACCTTTCAGGCTGCTGGGAAGGGGCTCAATGTTTGTGTTTTCCCCAGAACAATTTCAAAGACTGCTTAAAATAAATCCAGAGTGGAAATCCCACAGACTTCTCGATTTAGGAGCTGGAGATGGAGAGGTTACTAAAGTCATGAGTCCTCACTTTGAAGAAATCTATGCCACTGAGTTGTCTGAAACTATGATATGGCAGCTACAGAAGAAAAAATACAGGTATTGTTCTGAATGATCCCTACATTGTAAATACCAGACATTACTGCGAAATAATCTTTGTAATATTTTATAAACGTCCAGTATTTTTAGTCAATTTTTCTATTGTTTGATCTTTATGGAAAGGATTGAATTATACAAAAACAAGAAAGTAAACACATCTGATGTTCCTTGTTACCAGGGCTTTTGTTATGCAAATGCCCCCTGTTACCAGTTAAGACAAAATTGGCAGCAACTGTTTTGAAGTCTCTTTTTTCATAGTTTGTGTAAATTGCTTTAAACAAGACAATTAGAGAGACAAAATTTGGATGCTGATGAATGAACAGTCTAAAATTACGAGAGGAAGTGATGGGACTGCAAAGCAAGCAAACTGGATCCTGGTTATAGACACAGATTATTCAGGTATCTGTATCTGATCACTCAAAGTTATGACTGTAGACTGCTTTGTAAAGAATCTTTTATTATATTTAGCTCTTGCTATTAAGATTGAACAGTACTTAGTAACAAAAACCTCATCGCTTTCAGAACTTAGTTGTGCTCTGGTCACAATGGCTGGAAGTTCTTGTAGGCAGCAGATCTTGTCTTGTTGAATAATGGTTAGTATCCCTAGACTTCAACGCAAAGAATGAAGGTACTGTGGATTTCTTTTCTTTACCTATCCATAAGTGGAAAATTAATAGCAACTGGGTTTGCACATTGCTAAGTCAGGGTGGTTAAAATGCTGCAAACCATTAATCACATTTCAGCTTTGTTGTTACTTGATAAGTATGTTCAGTTTTAATTTAGGACATTAGACTAATAATACCTTGATGTTTATATGGCATTATGAAGGTGTGGCTGAATATATAGCCATGCCTATTGTTGAGTAGTTTTCTATTCCTTAGACTAGAAAAAAGTGTCTGCCTTTCCTCATTGCCTGGTTGGCAATGTGCTACCAGCACATTCACTGGGAATTTTTATGCTCGGTGATTCCCTGTGAGCTTGGTTCTTTATCTCTTTCTCTCTTTGTAGGGTGCTTGGTATAAATGAATGGCAGAACACAGGATTTCAGTATGATGTTATCAGCTGTTTGAATTTGCTGGATCGCTGTGATCAGCCACTGACTGTATTAAAAGATATTAGAAGTGTCCTGGAGCCAACTAGAGGCAGAGTCATTCTAGCATTAGTTCTGCCGTTTCACCCATACGTGGAAAATGGTAAGTACATGGACAGTAGCTATTTAGGCAGCTAAAAGCTTTTATAGTTTGCAATATTCTGAATTAGACATTTTTAAAATAATTGACATGTTTTTATTTGACTTAGTTATAACTAACTTGTAGTGTGCTTGTTGAGAAGTATGGAATGATAGGTAAATAGGACACACGAGGTAAGAGCTGTTTTCTTAATTCCCCAGCATACATTGTTGGCACCAACAAAAAGCTCGGATATTGAAGTCACATATCCTGTTCTGCAGGTTGCCACATTTGAGCTGTGTTGGAGCAACATGGGAAAACTGATCTCTGATTAGGGCCCTCTGCTGCTGTCACATAGGTAACCCCAGTTGTCTCTAGCAACCGTTGAACAAATCCATCAGAACTGTCTGTAGTATTGAGTAGAGCAGCTTAGCTCAAAATGTTTCAAGCGTTCCAGATGAACTACACCTAAAAATTACTAGGGAGATAATGTTTGCTGTCCAATACGAGCTCTCGGAGTAAAATATAGACCATGTACTAATGTGAAATACCAACCATTATTAGTAGTGTACTAATAACTGGAATAAGAAGTAAAATTTATTGCTGACATTCCATTATTTTCTGTAGTTGCATTTTAAAAAAATGCATGAGAATCATTTCAAATGAATCTTTCTCTGTGACTGCACATCAGAAGAGGCTAGAAGCTTCTTTCAGGTGCCTGTGATTGTGGGGATTCAACTTGAGGCATGCTAAAGGAAGTTTAAGTTCTAAAGGCTGGTGTTCATCAGTCATTCTTTGGACGTTGGCTGTCCTCAACTAGTAAGAATTGTCAGCAGAAGTATATGTGCTCCTAGAAAGTACAGAGCTAATAATGTTAATGTTTTGGAAATCATAAATCAAAAGGAATCTATTTTTCTTTATGCCATTAACACTGGGGAAGGAGGGGGATTGAGAGAGGCAAAGGAAAAAAGAAAGTTAAGTCTAAAAATAAGATAATTTGAAGAGCTACTTAAAGCATGGTATTTGAGCATGTTGTTTGATAGCTGTTCTAAAAAGTAATATGTCTTAAATGAGATAAGAGTTTGACTTATGCATCTGTATGATATTTTCAAGCAGATTTGGTTGCAGCTGTGTTCCTATAATGTAGGATTGTTTCACTTCCTCTCTTTAGAATCATGTGATGATAGAATTGCTCAGGTTGGAAAAGACCTTAAAGATCATCGAGTCCAACCACAACCTAACCATATTACCCTAACTAACAGCCCTCCACTAAATCATGTCCCTGAGCAACTTAAAATTATTTTAAATTCCAAGTAACAGCATTGTCTCACTAGTCTTCCATGAGTGTATTAGAAGCAGAAATCGAGGAGTGATTTGTGTGTTTGTGTGCCTTAAAAACTATATGTCGTTGTGTTTTGCAATCACTGTTACGCCCAGTATCTACTCTTCTGCATGTTGTTGGGTAACCACGCTAGACCACGTGTAACTTCCTCACTCACCAGGAGGTAGATAGATTAAGAAAGAAAAAAATACTCCAAGCCCGTTTATAATCCATCATTATTTGCCTGCAGCATACTGGGAATAGAATAGGATATTAAATTTGGAAATCCTGAGAGACTAGAAACCTGTTCTCTGGTTGCTGATCTTAGAATGGATTTCAACTTCGAACAAGAACAGCTAAGATAGCCTGTAAACTGAAGTCAAACTTTGGTTTATTCTGACAACTTGTAAATGATTAGTCATAAGTTTCAGCTAGTGCAGTGATGATGTTGCAGATCACAGCCAGCCACAAAACACGTTACAGATTAGTATGCCATTACCATTTCCAGCGTTCCAGTTGGTAAATATCTACTGAAACTTCAAAACGTCTTTACTTTGTTTACCTCTGTTGTGGATATGGGCCTATATAAACATTCTGGACAATGCAAATTACTAAATGCTCAAGTTATTGGCATTCCACTGAAGCTTTCCAACTTAAGATCTATTCAGCTATAGCCTAAAGAAACAGTAAGGAGCCATTCTGTGTTCATCACATACAAAAGATTTTAGATTTCAGATTTTCATTCAATTGTTCTATAAGATGATACCTTAAATGTCACATGTGTACGTAGGCTTTATGATAAGAAAAAAAATTGTATGGATCTTGGATTGCTCCTTGTATCAGCTAATTTAAAAGTTTGGACCTGCTTGGGGAGATTTCTGAATTTTAAAGTGGGAAACAAATGGAGCAGGGATGAGTCAGGTAAGGATCAGTTTTTAGAGTTGGAGATATGAAACATATCTGGGTTACTACACTTAGCATAGTTTGACAGCAGTTGCAGAAACTGTCAATGCGAAGCCTGCTCAAAGAGAACAAAGCCAGGTAGAGTGGGAGGTAACATTTTTGTCTGTGCTGTTTCTGGAATTACAGTGACACCTAGAGTCTGAAGTTGCTAAATCATAAATTAAGCTCTTCACAAAAGTTTTATTTTCAACATGTAGAACAAGTAATGCACTTCCTGCTCATGTATAAATTTGTCAAGTAAGCTATATGAATTATATGGTATCATAACAAAACATGCTTGTGTGACTAGTCTAACTTGGTAATTTTGGTAGGTATCCCATTGGGTGACTATGAAATGCTTTGTATTTCCTAATACAGACATTGCATTTGTATAAAGTCAGTTCTAAATAATAGACTAGAATGGTTTAAGTTTCTCCAAAATAAAAATGTTGAAGTCACCACCAAAGTTCAGAAAAAAATCAACACTATCAGCCTGGGATTGTGAAATGTTCTTGTTGAACACATTAATTTTTATTTCATTGCTTGATAGGGATAAGAAGAGGAAGGTGCATTTTTCATTTTCCTGAAGCATTTGGTATTAAGTAGATCTGGAAACACAGTACTGTGCTAGGTGGGGCCTTGCTTTGTCTGATCTGTCAGTTCTCATGTCGCTGAAATGAGAAGTAGTACTTCAGTCCCTGCTTCATTTAAATGATGATAGATGTAGTTGTTCCTGAGCAGTAAGTATGCCTGGCATCAGCAGGTCACTTCTCAAAGTGCAGATTTTGTACATTAGCTGGTTAGTAACTTCTGTGCATTTCTGTGTTCGTGCCAGCATCTGTTGTGAGCAAAGGTTGGCACTCCAGATAATCCTGCCTTTGGATGGTAGGGTTGGACGAAAGGAGCTGTCTTGCTGGTGATTGAATGTTAAAGTTGCTAGAGCAGCCTTTTCACAGTGACTGCCATCTTCCTTTCCTAGGTAGGCTAGGGGGAAGTTCCCATCCCAAATGAGCTTTAGCATGATAGTATGTGCATTCATGTTATCTGTTGTGGGTTTTTTTCCTGCTTGCCTATCTACAGAATACATCTGCTTTGCTGTTAAAGCTGCTGTAAGACTCAGTAGTTTTTCATCTGTATATCCATTGTAACTACCACACTAATATGACTGAAAACTGAACGTCACTGCACAATGAGTTTATTTTGTTGCTGTTGATTAATGTACATCTTACACAAATGCACAATTCACATATAAGAAATGCATTGAAATTCATGTAAAAATGTGTAGAATTAAATCTAAATTGAAAGGGGAAGTTTTTATGAAGCATTAGCAGTTCTCTTCTAAAAGATGAAGCCTTCTCCCACTGTTGTTGTTCTTGTGGAATGGGAAGTAATGTGTAGAAGACATAATGTTGGTTTTGATGATGTGTTTAGCAAACACTCTCAAAGAACACTGCTCTGTACAGTTTTCTCCTTGCGTTTTAAAGGAAAGTAAGTCTGTGAAAAAGCTTCACTTCTTCATCAGCCCCTTCGGTTGCATCAAACACATCCAACAGATTGGAAACACAGCACACACTCATCTGTTCTGATAAACAGTGTCATCCTCCATATGATCCTAGGGAAAAATGTATGAGTGTTTACTTACTGATGCAAATGTTTTTGGCTTTTTTAAAACGCAGAACTTCCTTTTTGAGGTGAATTCCACCCTTTACTGTTTCAGCAAACTCCTTCCCTCCCTGTTTATCAAGTTACCTATCTGGCTGTATGGTACCTACAGGTTTCTAAGCGTTTTTTTCCTCTTGCCTTCTCTTACTCTTCAGAGGGCACAGAGGCATTAAAACATACCATGTATTTTCATTATGTTCATATCTGACACTCAAACCAAGGATTAAGTCAGCAGGGACTTGAAGTCTTTAAAGGGATAATCACAGAGGACATCAATTAAGGTGGTACAGAGGTAAAGTGAAAATGTTTAGAGGAGAAGTGCTTGACTTGCTGTTCCATTCCTTTTTCTTTTGCATGAAATAGTTCAGTGTAAGCTTAGAATAGGGAAGAATTTATATTGTTTCTCAAGAGAAGCTGAATCAGAAGAAGGATCACTTTGAAGCCTTTTTTTTTTTTTGCAAGTACATGTGACTTCTGGAATTGCCTTCCGTAACTTTGACGACATGCAAAATTTTTTTGTTATATTGCCATTCAAGACTTAGTGCTGGAAATTTGGAGTGATGAAGTAAGTTGTGTGCCTTTATCCAGTGGTACTGCCTGCTTAATTTAGGCTACATGTTGACTTGGGGGAAACATCTGTAAGAATGTTACAGAGGTGTTTTGAAACAATTTTCTTATGGTTCTGTCATTGAACCACCCTGGCCTGAGGGCAAAAGAGGAACTGCAAATGAAATGTTTTCACGAATGAACCTTAATAAATTTGTTTTATCAAAGTCCAGAAAACTTGCTGGAGCAACTTCTTGGCAAAATACAAGCTGATAGAGACATCATTTAAAATGTACATATATGTGCATTTTGTATGTATTATATATAAAAATACAAAAGATTATGTATGTGTCTATTTTTCCTACATAGATAAAACTTACAGGCTGGTGGCAGTGCTCAGCAAACCGCTTCTTTTGAAGTTCTTGGGCTATTGCTCGAAAAATTATTCGGCCACTTCTGATTTTCTGTAAATGATTTAAAACATGTTAGGTTAGTGCTGCAGTTGAGTGCTACAGCTGGGAGAAGCATCTTTTGCTACATTTTTATAGTTCTGATTATTTTCCCTATGCATGTATTTGAGAGAGTTACTAAATAATGCTCTAGGAACTTACAATTTGGCAGCTCAAAGGGTTTAAATTAGATTAATACTACATCTCTTAACATATGTACCTTCCTTAATGGATATTTAAATAGCAAGTATGGCTTTTTATTACTCTATAAGGTATGGGTAAAGCAGACGGTGATGACGTACACAGTTCTCTGTTCTCTGCCCTTCATTCCCACTTCTATTTAGCAGCTTTCGTTTTAACTGGAAGGAGAAGGAATAAAAAATGATTAAAACAAGGGGATGATTTAGCAACAGAGAATATATAAAAGTCAACTTAATAGATTTGCTTATATAACGTTGAAAAAATCAAGAGTTTTCAAACATATACAGCCTTTTTTGGTTTCTGGTAGTAGATGATACAAATATTTTTATTTTGTGTACAACAGAACCTGCCCGAAGCATGGCCTAGTTGTCAAAAGTAAGATAGCAGTTTTTCTCCTGGTTAAAAAGGCAATTGATTTTTTTTCCCCCCCTATAGTATTCAGGCAAAGAAAACAAAACAACAACAACAAGCTTCCTGTCTTCCTGCCTTTGGTTAGACAGCTGTCACTACAGCCAGGAGCCACGCTGTACCACATGCAGCTGTAAAGTCCATATTCACATGTCATGCTCCTATATGCATCAGTTTTACTAATGTCTGTGTTTGCACAATGGATGAAGACAATTTCTTTATGTGAGTAAAGTCACTTTACTAACTTTTCAGCTCACAAATATTTTGGCATTGAATTTAAGTTATTTTACTTCTAATGGAAACCAATCCAAAGAGTTAATGACTTGCGGTGGTAATTTCTAGCTCTACTTTTTGAGTGTGCATTAATAAATAGTCTTCAACCTGCTGATTAAAGCACTCAGTAAAACTTTAGCTTTATATTTAAAAAAGAAAAATTAAGGCATTTCATTTAAAAAAGAAAATGTGATTGCTATTGCAGACAGATGTGCAACATACGAACTTCATTCAACCAACCACATTGCTAGAACTTAACTACAGATGTTATGGAAGCTGGGAATTCATTCTTGTGGAGGTGCTAGGACTGCTTAAAGTTAAATAACAACATCAGTTTGAGCCTACCTTGTGGACTGCAAGGATTGTGAATACAGTAATGCTGTATAGAAGCAGTAATGTTGAGATGATGATCATGGAGTTGAATTCTTCAGTCTTGTGCCTCTCTGCTTAGTTAGAAGTGAGTGTTAAGAGTAACAAACAGTTTTTATGAGTCATATAATTTCCTTATAACTCTGCATATATAACTCTGCATATATAACTGTAGAATTAAAAAGCTTAATACATATCAATGTAATTTTTTAAAATTAGTTTCCAATCTAAATTTCTTAGTAAGATCACCTGCAAGGACAATGGAGACTTGTTATTTCTGATTATAAACACTTCCTTAGGGGATAGTTTGAGAATAAAACTCAGTATTATGCTGTAATTAAAGAACATCTTAATAAAACTGTTTAGGAATTAGAAATAAAACTAGGCTGGGGAAGGAAGGATAGAGGGAAAAACAATAATCCTGCTAGTTTTCTTTTGTTTAACCATGTAAAATTGAAGTGTAATGAAGTCGTATCATCTTTTAACTAGATGGCAAACATTGCAGAGGTATAGGACTAAAACTTTTGGCTCGAGCTGGCACTGTGAATCCCCAGTCCTGAAATCCTGTTCTCTGTCGGATGTATTTTCAGTAAATGTCAGTTTCTCTACTTCTCACTTGCTACATCCTTGTAGTAGCCATCAAAGTTTTGATGTAAGAGTGTGCAGAGTATGGCTAGGTAGCAAATTTCTTTCTGTAGTGGAATTCTAGAGTCATTTGCATCATGTGACAGAACAGTCTAGTAAGTAAATGACACTGAAGTGCTTATTTGTAGAATCCCTCTGTAGCCTCACAATTAGTATTTTAATTAAGTCCTACTCCTCCAACGGTTTGGTTGGTATTTCTATCTTAAATGCTACTTTAAGCATCTAAATAGAGTATGTAGGAAAGAAAATGTACTTTTGACCGTGCTTCATTAGGAATGAATAATGAACTGACCTCTTTTTGTCAGCACTGTTCCATCTCCTGTTTGCTTAGAATGGGGTGAGCCTGAATCTGCAAATGCTATCCCACAGAAATAAATAGCACTGTCGTTTACAGTCAGGTGGTTGATTTGAAGCCAATAGTTATTTTCTGATGATGCAGAAACTTGGAACTTCTGGCGATTCGTGCATTCAGGAGTGCACAGATCCTCGTGTCTGTTAGTAAAAACGCGAAACCACAGAACTTGAGGCTGAGATGGGGAGCATCCATGGGCAGAGAAAGCACACATTAGGAGTGCAGTGTGCTCAGAGTGTTCAGCTTCCTGAAACCCGGGCTGTGTTACAGTGACATGGCAGTTATCTGTAGCACCTGTTGAGAATAAACAACCATGTGAGGGACAGTGAGATAGCAAAGCATCATTTAAAACAAACAAAAGAGCTACTTATGGCTCATGCAGAGAGGTGGGTGGAAATGGAGAAAAACGCATTCCAGACTTTGAATGTTTAAGATGAGGTGGGTGACTTACACATAAATACTCAGTGATGTATTTCATCAAGGGTTTCTCTCTTTTCCCCGATCTGGGAGTCCAGTGAGACTGCCTGATGGAGGCAGCGGAAATGTCAGAAACTGAGACATTTAAAACTTAGCACTTTTGTAACATTGGAAAGAATTCTTAATAATTCCTAGGCATTATTCCACTTCGTTGCACATATTGACTCTGGGTTTCTAGGGACAACAATATTGCTTGTTAGTTCTGACATTTAAGAATATGTGTAGAGAAAACAGGAAGATTAATCAGGGCGAATTCTAATTAAGGAACTGAAATGTTAGGCTTAATATGACTGGTCTGGCAGATATACTTTTGTTTTAAAGTTCAATAAAAACTTGAAACATTATTTAAATACTTTTGGTATATCTCATTTTATTCACGTTGTTTAATTATTTAAAAAATGGAATTGAGCTTAGGCAGTGAAAATGAAAATAGTGCTTACCAGCATCCTCTCCTGTTCTCTAGAAAGTAACAAATTAGAATAAAAATAAACTGATGTCTGTCTTAATGAGCATGCTGATATGCCGTCTGTAAGGCTCTACTGTGGACAGTCAACACAGTCCCTTTATCATTTCTCTCACTGAATGTTTTATGGACCAGATTCAAGCAGATTCAGTGTCTGTTACTTCTACAGGAATGAAATTAAATTCTCTGTCAAATCAACATCAGAGCCATTCCACAGCAGCTGCAGCAATCTGAAGACTGTGGTGGTGTAAGTCGTCAGTTACATTCTGTGTGGTGAAGGAGAATGCTGTGCTCCAGCAGTTGATCATCTCCTTTTACTTTTGTGCTCTGACCTTACAGGGCAGAACTCCACAGTTTCAGTAGCCAGGCTGCCTAAACCCTCCTCCCAAACAAGCACGGTAGCACTGAAACCATGCTGCTGCTGCTGGAGCATTCCTTGCAGGGAAGTACAGTAGGATTTGACCCGAAAATCGTAGATTACAGAAGCATTTCAGACTTTTGGAAGAAAAGACATTTGTAAAGAGTCGATTGTTTTGGAAGTTGCATGAATAGAGAACTCAACTCTTAGTTTCTGCTATACTTCCAGCTATGCTGCAGATCATAACCACAGTTTTTAATCCCGTATCTTCTGTTACATGAAAAGGTAGAAAGAAGCTTAGAAAAAAAAAAGTCTTACCAACACTGTACAGAATCCAGTCAAGTGCCAGCACTAGCACTTTTTGGAATTTGTTGACAGATGCCATTTCTTGTATCTTTCTGGAAAGTATTCTGCTCGAAGGAAGAGGAACTTAGGAAATATCTGGAGTTGCAGAACGCTCTGAGTCACGAGATTTAGGACTTCCTGTTTAGAAGAGGTTTTACTATTGCATTTAGCAAACATGCTAAGTGTACAGCACACACCAGAAAATATTTCTACGTTACTTTGAAAGTGAGTGAACACTTCTTAACTTCAGACTGAGAGTTGTGCTTGTAATACTTCAGATTTATTCATTGTATATAGCAAGTAACATATTTTTCAGCGTAGTACACTTATTCAGTTTCTTAATTTTACGTGGCCTTAAACTGTCTTTGTTACATCAGCTTGTAAGTGTCCATTGCCACAACAGATTTTGTTGCCATCCCTTATCTATCCAGCAAGATAGTTTACCACTGAAAACTTCTCAGCAAATCATGATTTTTCAACTTGCTATCTCTATGTATGTAATTACTTGATGGTAATTTTTTGACCAAACTGTAGGCATAAAGAAAAAAATGCAATGCTGGAAAAGATCTTTGCTAAATTGTCTGTCTGTCCATGGCTGCTGAACACCAGTCTCAGTGATGGAAGGTCCTTTTCAGCTAGTTTTGGAGCTGCTTGTTAAAAAAGTAACATAAGATCACCTTAAAAAGGAGCTGCTTCTGAAAAAACCTTGAATTGATCCATCAGCATCTTTACAAATGGCTTGTCAACCTTGTATTTGAATGGAATGGATTGCAGTCTATGTAGTATAATTTCTGAAAGAAAATATAACACACAATTAAGTTTACTTTATAATTGAAACAAAACTTGTTTTTTTTTCTCAGTAGGTGGCAAGTGGGAAAAGCCCTCAGAAGTTTTGGAAATCAAAGGGCATACTTGGGAAGAACAGGTTAATAGCCTGCCAGAAGTTTTCGGTAAAGCTGGTTTTGCCATAGAGGCTTTCACCAGACTGCCATACCTATGTGAAGGTGATATGTATAATGACTACTATGTACTAGATGATGCTGTCTTTGTCCTGAAGCCGGTGTAAGCATACATGAAGTACATGAAGTAAATCTCCAGAATCAAAGCCAAGAAGCAGCCTCTGAAAGAGAGATTTGGTTTATGGTTACGTGAAGGGAGGGAATTTGTGGGATTGCCATGCTAAATAAGTACCATGTAAGAATTTTAATGGCCAAAATACTAATGTATTTCTTTGTAGTGTGATTAGGAAAATTTTGTTTTTAATTTTTAAACGGAGACTTCGGATGAGAATTTCTTTTTTTTATCAGCTCTTAAACCAACAATGCATTCTGCAGTCCAGCAGTAACAGGGGATATTTTTTAAATTCTTACCTGCAATAGGGATCAGATCCAAACAGAAGCAATAGTTCTAGTGAGGAATCTGATGCAACGCAAATTGTTGTTCAAGAAATCACTTGAAATCTGGCAATAAAGTTATCCATTTATTTCAAACCTTGCTGATGATAAACTGTTTAAATGGATATTCTTCCATGCTAAGTTACTTTCTCTCTTACTGTCATTCTTCACGTTTTTATTCATGCTAATAAACTTTTTTGAGATGACTTTTTGCATTAACTTTTGTGTTCATTTTTGTAACCATAGTCATGCTTGTTCACAGCAACAGCTTTTTGCGTTGAGAATTGAGCTCTCAGTGGCAACACAACCTTGAGTTCATTAAAACAGTATTTAAGTATTGCTTAAAGGGATAACAGTCCACAAAAAAACTGTATCACTTTTGGTTGGGTTTCTTTCATGTTCTTCTCAATGCCTCATAAATACTCATTGCTTTTGCATATGCCATTTTCCAGCTAAAGAGGTTATGGTAGAGCTTGCCAAAACTACACTTTAAACTGATGGATTTGATAATAAACTTCCAAAGTGAATTGTTCCCATAAGCTTAAAGAATTTGCAGGCAGTTTCTTGCAGATGTTTTGTAAGTAAAACTGCCTCTGAGCCTTTGACCTCAGGGGACCAGATTTCAAAGGTTTAAATAGCTTGGAACTTTTTTTTTTCCTCCAGGAACACAAAGTATTTGTTTTAACATGTCTTCTTTTAAAAACCCCTGTTAAAATGCCTAGTTTCTGGCAGTCGGGATAAAACCTTCCTTTAAAACTACAAACGGCAACACCAGGAAGCAGTACAGAACTGGCAGGCCTATGTCTTGTCTTGCTTGGGATGTAAGTGTTGTAAGACAGCAGGGAAACTTCAGCATGTAGATCAGCTGGTAAGTGAAGCAAGAACTGACTTATCTTTTGCTTTTCAAGTATAAACAAGGTATTTATTTAACAGTTGGTGATCTCATGCCAGGTATGATTTTCAGCTTGTCCTTTTAGATTTATCTTTGACTTCCTTTTCCTGATGTTTAGTGATTTCTCTTGCAAAGTTAATAGCCTTTTGTTCTTAGTCTTTGTGAAAGATTAAGTGTTCTGTAGTAAGGGGTGAGAGGTTTCACTGGTGGGTTTTTTTTTCCCAACAGTAATTCAGGCTCAGCGTTATTCTGATTTCAGCATCTGTTACTGAATTTCAGCACAGCATGCAGTGAAACTTCTCTCTTGGAAAAATGAACTCTATATACTTCAGAATGAATCCTTTTTTTTTCCTTTTCTTTTACTTTACTGAGACCTATTCAGTAATGGGAAAATACAATTCTCATGCAATGAATTTAGCTTCACTTAGCAAATTCTTAAACGGCACTTCAAAGTTTTGCTCTCACAGGTTATAATCAGGTGGGAGACTTTGCATGTCTTTCATATCTTTTAGTTTTGTAATTTAAGACAATTGTTTGTAATAGCTTTGGGATATTTTGAGTCAGAAGATACAGTGTAAAAGTATTTTAATTTCCTATTTTGTTTTCTCAATTTAAACAAGTATTGTGAAGCTTGAGATGCAAAATTAAAGCATTGAAATGTGAATGGTGACAGGGAAAATCTGTAACCAAAGATTAAGGTCTAAAGGACTGAGCCTTGCAGGATCAGTGTTGGTCTTCAGAGGGCCATAAGTACTCCCAGTTTTTGGGAGCATTGGAAGCTCTGTGACAGCTTCCTTATTTACTATCTGTCAGGGTATCTTTGAGACACTTGTCACACACACACTTGTATGGTCGTGTTGTTAAAACAACACACAATATAGTTAAAGTAAGTTAAAGCACCACAAATATATTGAGTGTAGATATTAATCAAAACACTGCAATCCTGTTCTTAAAATTCTCTGATAGTTTTGCCTTGTTTTCCTTTCTATAATGTAGCTGTTAAGTACACAGTCACACAGCAGAATAAGAATGCTTAGTAACTTTGTCCTGTAGAGATAATAGCCTAGGCAGAAAATATGCACAGTTGCCCTTGCTTTGTTTTAAGGTAAACCCAAAGTATTTTATGCATTTGGTACTTATCCTCAGAAACCCCCTTAGACCTGTTGTGCAGAGTAGCCCTGAGGGATGGTACCTATACCCCTACTTCTCAGGGACTTCTATGTGTTCTATGACCTCATGAGCCTTTCTGTGTACAGCAAACTGCTTCCACATCCCATGCGAAGAAACCATTTTGAGTCCAGTCGTTTAAATTCCCTGAAATTATTTGAGATTTCATCCAAGGGGACAAGTGTGGCCAGTTTGATGTCCTGATACTTTATCCCTGGATTTACTGTTCCTCTGCTATCCCTGTCCTGCTGTGGGTATGGTGATGTGTAAGTCAATTCTTAGCAGTACGAAAGTGAGCAGTACTTTGCCTTGGGAAATAACTGAACTATCTGTTCTGTCAGGGTAGCACTGGATGTGTTGCATCGCAGGAGAAAAGACACAGTGCAAAAGCATGGTTTGGTCAGGAGCTTTCAGCAGAAATTTGGCAGAGAATCATCTCACAGAAGTCACAGCCCCCTTGGCTGGGTGGCCCCAGGTACAGTCAGTTCCAGCCCTGCTGCCAGGAGCTCAGCGTGGGGAGGTGGGAGGTACTGGGCCATACCAGCCTGGCCCAGTTTGTTGCCCTCACACATCCTACTGAAAACTCTTACATCTCGATGAGAAGACGAGTCCTTCGCTGCCTGCTGTAGGATCTCTCGCCCTCTTGAGTTCCCACAGCAGGACCTTTCCCCTACCCTCTGACTGAAGGCTGGGTAGGCACATGAAGCTGTAGGGCAGTCTCTACCCTCCTCTCAGGGGTTCTGGCTGCAGCCGCCAGCTCCTTGCACTGTGAAGTGCGGAGAAGGAGACACGTGGCAGAAGCAGGTAAAGTGCTTGGCTGTCCCCACTGATGCCACAAGAACTCAGCAGCTCTCTTCTCTGCCCTCCGCTTTCTTCCCTCCTCCCTCTGCAGCCTGAACCCCCTGAGTGTTCCCACACTGCTGCACGTTAGGGCTTTTTTGTGGAGATGCTGAAAGCACTCGTGCATGAGGTTATCAGAAAGACTTCTGATTATGAGGTTAGTTTTCTGGTTATCAGGCTTCAGATAAGGTACGAGCTGCATCGAAGAGGTGGGTGATAAAGGATCTAGGATTTCTTGACATGTAAGAGCGTGTGTTTTGGGAGCAAGAGCAGGGACAATCTGCAAGCTCCTCATAACCTGAGAGTCCAGCAAGAGATTTCTCAGAGATCTGCTCATAGCACGTGCTGCCATACTGCAAGGAAAACTCTGCAGGGAGATGCTGGGTGGAAGCTGCAGAGCTACAGGCTGATTTAGGGTTGCCTAAAAGCTCCAGGGAACTTCTGCAAATGGACTGGTTTCAGTGACAAAGGAAATACTTAATCTCACAGATTCTTATCAAGCAGGGCTGTTTCATTGCAAATCCTTTATACACCTGCTAGTTGTCCGCTGCAGTTAGTCAGGATAGAAGAGAACTTCTCTTAGCATTTAATCTCCTTATATATTAATTTGGTATGCCTTAATTAAAATACTCTCTGTGATCAAAGTGAATGAGTTGGAATAAAAAAGTCATGGTTGACATTGATAGTATGATTTAAACCATGCAGAGTAATCAAACCTTACTGCAAAATTAATAGGGCAATAGCAGAAACAAACACAAGAAAGTTCATTGTCTGGGAAACCAGATACATCTGAATGAGAGGTGTAGTGCAGCACTCCCAGAGGAGTAGTTGAAAAGCTCTTCAGTGTGTGCAAGGAAAGGATGGGGCCTGGTTTCCTAAAGCCCAGTGTTTCAGTGTGTTGTTATCCATCAGTTTGAGTCACTCCTGTAACAAGGCTGGAGTTATGTATTTGCATTAGGCTGAGATATTGCTAGAGGCTGTTGACAGGTGTTCTTGTAAAATGGTACCTAACAGATAGGTGAGATTAAACAGTCTGAAAAAGGTGTTTCTAATTATCAAATGTTCAAATCTGTAATTCAATCCATGACAAAGTAAAACAGCAGGGGGGGGGAGGGGGGGGAAAGCACAGATCCAAATTCAGCAACAAAAAGAAATGGGGAAAGTAAGCATGGTGCAGTTAAGCCCTTGAAATGAAGGAAAGGGAGAGCTCCTCCCCCCTGCCTGGGGCACCCATCAGCAACTGATGCTGAAGGCCATGCCCAGTGCCGGGCAGGGCACAGCTGCAGTGGTTGTGCAGGCAACTCCATGAGCTAAGGAAGGCTGAAGGACTGGTTAGAGTTTCTTTTTTCAATCTCTCTATTTCTTTTCTATTTTATCCGAGTTTAAAAGTTCAGTTTTTGTTTGTTTGTTACTGCTAAATGGCATTTAAGTCATATTTAGTTGGAATGTGGCTTAGTAAAGTGCAGCTAGGAAGGAAAAAGTATTTACTGAAAAGGGGGAAAAACAATCCCTGGCTGCACAGACACCTGGTGGACTTGTATTTGCATAAAGTGTGTCTCTAGCCTGGAAAAAGATCTAAATTGAAAGCTTGGAAGCAAGCACTTGCAGATCATTCTGATTTCAGTCTGTGCTTGGTAGATTAGACTGGCTCTGACTTACAGCAATGGAAGTTTGGGGCAAATGCTGCCTTTTGACTGCTCTTTTTATTTTCTTTTTCAATCCAAATATCTTCTGAATCTAATAAATGCTAGAAGAAATGCTCAGACTTCTGAAGATGTGTTTCTTATTGATATTAATGAATCCTGCAGAGATTACTCACAGTCAGAATTCTGAAGGTAAGACTAGAAATCCTATGTTGGGAATGTATTCTATGTGATGGAAAAAGCTGTGTTTAGTAAGTAGATTCAAGGTAGATTCAGTGCTGTTTAGTAAGTAGGAGGCTATTCTCTGCTCTCTTGGCCTCAGGGATTATACCAGCAAAGAATTTAGACAAAATTACTTATTATTTAATAGCTTTTTATTTTCAGTGTTCTTCTGTAAAAACATTTAATCAAAGCTGCAGTAAATGTGTGACTGTAAATTATAAGTGTGTATGTAGTTGTGGTAGCTGCATGAGAAACATTTTTGTACAGCAATTGAATGGTAAAATGTCAAACCAACTTTTAATAACGTGATAATCTTTTACAGATTTACCTCTGTTATTACACAAAGCTGCGGTTAGTATTTTTACTTGGTCTCTCTAGTAACATTTATAATATAATCTAAAAATAACTATCACACATTTTTATTTTTTTTTCTTAAGGAGGAAGTAATGACTGGGAAATACCTAAATGGTAACGTGCAAAATTGTTCCCATTTACGTTGCTAAAAGGAATTAAAACTCAGTATCTCGCTGTAACTCTTTCTGTTCCATTTTTTACATGTAGCTCTCCTCGATATGCTTCATTTTCAGAGGTAATGTATTACTCTCACCATCTTGATTTTCTGTATCATCGTGCACTTCACGTCTGATCTGTTTCATTTCCACAAAAGCTGAAACATTATGAAATTGCTACATGATTACTTTGGTCTAGATCTACCATGAGGAATGTTTTGTCCTAATGAGGAAAAAGCTGTTTTTTCATGATAAAGCAAAAAGCAAGCATAGGATGAGGCTGAGAATCTGAATGCATGCTACAGTTATCAAAAACCTTGACAATTAACTTAGTTCATGTATTTCAGCATGGCTTCTTACTGGTGCAGTTCCAGTGTGCAGTCAGTTTCCAGTCCTGCTTCACTCTCCATCCATCCCTCTATCTCCAGCTCTTGGTGACTTTGTACTTATCGCCAATTTTGTCTAAATATGGAAGAGAGTAAAAGCCTCAATTCCACCCTGATGTATTTTGAGAAAATCTGGCAGGGTAAAGAAGAAACACTGACATTAATAACTCTGCTGGGGAAAAGGCAGTAAAAATTAGTCCCCATACTTACTTTGGATAAGCAGATCAGAAGAGGTATTACGAGGAGCCACCACACAGCTCATCTCATGACTGGCAGCATGTCAGAAAATTGATATTATTAGGGAGGGGAAATGGATTTAGACAAAACAAACAAAAAAAAAAAACATTACTAATAGATTCCTCTTCTAATTATTCATTGCATTCAATGTGTTGGCTGTTAATCTGGTTAGGCCAAAAGATACTTGTGTCATTTAGTTGTTACTGATAGTGTTTGCTTCTCTTACTGTCTTGACTAAATCAGCTATTTTATAGGCTATGTTATTTTGCTGGCACTTTTGGTCCTGGTTTCTCTTGCAGTTCTAATGTATGGACAGCAGATATGGTTATAAAAGTCATGGCATATTTCCATGCCCGAGAGGTTAAGTTTACTCTTCGCAGCCTACAGGTTTGTGTCATTTAAAATGCATCAAAATTTTTATTTAAAAGGCAATTAAAATAAGCTACTCAGTCTGTAGCCAAAGTTAGGTTGTCAATAATAGAAGTAATTAATAGCTCTGCAGTGTAGCAGAGATGTAGGAAATATGATTTTTTTTTTATTATTTTTTTTTGTGCCTAAAGATTGTAACATTATGCAAAGATTAAACAATAAGGTGCTTTTGTACCTCTTTTGATGGTAAGCAAAAATTTGCAGTTTTCCGTTTGTTTCTGAATTGAGCATATGCACATGCTTTTTCACCATAAAATTGCAGATTTCTTCAAGATTTTGACTGTGGCTGTAGTTTGCATTACTTCAGATGGAATGAGAGGCTCCAGAGCATCCTAAAAAAATGCTTTCACCTTATAAGGCTCCTCTGAGATGTCTTTTTTATATTGTCACTGGGGAAGTGACATAGAAAAAAGCTGGTTTCCTTTACCCTGTGCCATGATGACTGGTTAGGAGCCAAATCCAACAGCCTCGCCAACTGAAGTGGAGCTGTAGCCACTAACCCAAATCTGGAGTCCTGCCTGCATGCACTCTGAGAGCGTCAAACGTGTGACCCAAAGCCCACAGCCCTGCAGTTCCTCAAACCCCGCTTTGCTGCCACACTCTTCCAAACCTGCATGAGAGTGACCCCACTTCTTTCTGTTTGCTCTCAGTGTCTTCAGAATTCATTTGCACAAATGAGTTTTAACATTTTAAGGCTGTAATCAGCCCTGAACACCCTGGACAACAAAGACCTAGCTGTGTTAATAGGTGGTGGTGGCAATGCAAAGACAACAAAGCAGTGTCAACTCAAATTCCTAACCAATTCTGAAATAATTCTGGTGGGAATTAGAAGGGATTTTCTCCAGTCTAGTGCTAATGAACCTGATCATGTTTTCTGTTGCTATGTTAGAATTCCCCTCGGAGTTTTAAAACAGGCATGAGGTTGTTAGCTGCTAATGCAGTTTGATGTGAGAAAGGGTAGTTTTGCTTTATGACCTAGTGCCTCCTGTCTAATTGCACATTTCCTTCCTTTTTTAAGTAATAATTGTATGCCCACAGTACCTGATGTTTAGAGCTCTTTAAAGAGTTTACTTGTGCAGCTCTGCCATGAAGCAGAAAAACACTAGTATATTTGTTTTTATGAAAGGAAAAAAAGGTATTTTTGTTACACGTCTCACTGAAGAGAACTTGCTCATGGTACCAGGAATTGGATTTAATAGCTATTGTCTTCCAGCATTGTACTTAGATGATTTTTGTTTCCATTTTGTGTTGATTGTAGTTATTCTGGTCACTGATAACATGGGCAGTACAGGAAGCTAAACACTTATTCCTCCTTATGTGGTGATTTTCAGGGACTAAAAGATGCATCTAGTGGGATACCATAAATTTTATGTATATAATGCATATTTTTTTAATACTTCAGACATCCATACAGAGTTACTTGAAGAACCTTTTATACCAGCCCAGGCAGCTGCTGTCTGCATTTCAACAACTTGATCAACAGCAGTTCCAGACTGCAATGAAGTATCTCTTCAACAGCAGAAAGGACTATCTTGTAAGTCTCTGAGAAATAGAGCTGCTCTCAAAGCTTAGATAAAAGGACCAGATTTGGGCTCTCACCATGCATGCTGTGCTGTTACTTGGCTGGCTTGGAGCAGATTGCAGGAGCCCCTTTCTGTAGGTCGGTGTCTAGAGGTTGGTTGACAGCCCCAAGTCAGGATTTTCTGTCTACTCACTGGAGAAAGATGCATGTCCAGAGAACACTTCTGTGGGGTGGGTCCTCAAAGAGGACCACTTGTTCTCTTTGAGTTTCTGTTTCTTCACATGGACTAGAAAGAGGCAAGATGACTGAAGAAAGTGAAATTAATTATCCTGTTAAAGCACCATACAAGCAAATAATTAGGCAATTCGGAGGGGAAGCAGCATGGTGTTTTTTCTTGCCTTTGTGCTGCATGGGTTATGTGGGTGACCCACCTTATATGTTTCACTCAAATCCAGCGAGTGCCACTCAGTGGGGATGGCCTCCACCTGTTTGGGATGGTATCCTGGTACATGACAGCACTTTGCATCCTTCCTGCGGGCTTCCAGCGTGTGCATCACTGCAGGGGTGCAGATTACCTGGAACAAAGGCAGAGCATTTCCCCAGCCATGTGAGGTAACTGCCCAGGACAGACTCTGGACAATGCAGAGAGCACTTCCCGAGGAACAGCGGTGCAGCTTCTGTTGCTGAAGCAAACCAGATGGTTGTATAGTGCGTACTGGGAGGAGGTGCATAGAGCATAAACCCTGTCAATAAGCTGTAAATTTTGTCTTCTCAAGTGATGGATGTAGTTCTGAAATGGGTAATAATTACAGTAACAAATAACCAAGCCTGGGACTATCAGCTCTGACCTTGCTGTCCTAGAGACGTTGATATTTGAGAAGGAACAACCCAATGCTCTGTCCCCTGCCAGACTGTCTTTTACCTGCGCTTGTTTCTTTGATGTTGCATGGTGTCTTGAAGAGGGTGTTTGTAATAACAGCTGTTGAAATACTGCATGGGAAAAGATCCATTCTAGAGTTGCCTACATACTAAATTACATATGAAATAATACTCATTCTATTCCAGTATCTGTTCATTTTTCCAAGTAACTAACTCCTTCGTGAGAGTACGTGTTGTAACTTGAACCATTTGGCTTTTTCTGTTTTTCATTTTGATTTTTTTATAAAGATTCAAGCTGGTCTGTAGCCAACACCAAACAGGAATTATCTGAAGAAATGCAACCAGGCAGAGTTTTGCAGCTATTTTTCATGAGAACAGCACCATATTGTTTGTGGGGTGCTTTCTATGAGGCTTCAAAATGAACAGTTTATGGAATTAATCGGGAAGACGTTATTTTAACCCTGTGTTGTTTGCAGGAAATTGGAAATGTTATTCTTGATTGGGAAAAAACTCGGGAGCGAATTTTCCAAATTCCAGGAGTGAACAGAACCTTGTTTCTTATAACACTGGAGAAATGCTTTCTGGCTCTGAGGGCTATGGACTGTGTAGATATCCTAAGCCAGATTTTGCGAATGTCAGCAGTGAATTATCTCCAACCTGATGTCGTTGGGAGTCTCCCAAGTGATCTGCAGGAAGACGTTTTCAGAAACTTGTAAGCCATTTATTTTCCAGTCATCACAATCATCACAATTAGTACTATGTAGTATTTCTTCAGGATTTGTATACTTAGAAAAAAGTTACTGTTCTCACTAGTAGATTACCAGTCTCACTATTTTATCAGCTGCAGCTTTCCACTTTTATCTTGCTGTTTCTAAAAACATTTGTACATGTGTTTTTTGGGTGCTTTTTTCTTTGCATACTCATTAGTGAATTAATATGCCACTGTATCACTTAGATCAACTGTATTTAAGGACCTTTATGACAGAACCTCAGCAAATACACAGAAAGCTCTGTATGGCTGGATGAAGGAGATTCTACAGAAACCCTATAACAGAAGTGGTATGTTATGCACTACCTGTTCTTCTTGCTTATCATAAGAGAAAAACAGTCAACAAAAGACTTCTCTTGTATTGTGTTGTTTCTCATGTTTAACACAGGACTGTTATGAGTAGCTCTCTGCAATGCCTTTGCTGTGGACTGCAATAAGCATAGAAGATCTGTTAATCACAGCAAATAGCTCCCCAGAGATGCTTGTTGTTCACCTCTTCTGCTCAGAGATGTACTCAAAGCCTCTGTTCTCAAATTCCTTCTCTAAGATTTAAATAGGATATGTACTGTTTACTTCTGAACTCCTGCTGAGACTAGAATAGACCTGTCTGAGAGCCTATTATTTAAAGAAAAAAAAATCAATCTATTTGTATGCATTTTCCTATGTCTGTTTCCCTGACTAATATATCTTTAATACCACGCTGGGACAGTGCAGGGGATGCTCCACGAGAGGGCTGTAATGCCAACATATCAAAGCCGCATCTGCGTCTCACTGAACATCCCAGTGTGTGTTCTTCTTGTTCCTCTGGAAATGAAAGGCAAAATGCCCCCTCGTTTCAGCGTAGCAAAATCTGGCTCCTGGGACCACAACTACTTCAAAATATCTGCATAAATTGTAAACTTGTAGAGGGGAAAATCACCACTCTGCTGTCATGCATTCTACCGTGGGCAGACTCACCTCATGGTGCTCAGCAATCCTAGGAAGGTCCCACAGCATCAGGCATCATGCCTGGAACATTAGTGAGCCCTCAGTTAATGAAAGATCACCCAGCTCAGGAGGGACTGGGAACTGCCATGCCTCTCTTCTGTCCTGTTGCTCTTGCACGTGCAAAACAGTGCAGGTGTGGGGAAGATATGATATCATGCTGAGTAGTCAAGTTAGGACACTTTGGGAAAACACTGTCTTTCTAGTTCATATTACCATATTATTATATTATTACCATATTATTATATTATTAATATTATTATCATATTATGGTCTGTAAATACTTTATTCTCAGGGATCCTGATTTCATTTAAAATACTTTTTGAGAATGTTACCAGATAAATGACATTTATTAAATGTTAGGCAGTATTTTGTATTTTTTCTAATCTTTTTCCATATGAGTATATGAATAATTATCAATTTTCTCTAATATTGGTATTCCATATTACAGAAATAATTGGTATTATCAATAATATTATATGAGATACATCAAGAGTTACAAAATACTATGCCTTCCTGATTTGAATACAAATAATATATTTGATTAGGAAAACCTAAGTTTAAAAAATGTTGCTTCATACTTAATACTATTAGTATAGTTTTGCCAGTCCTGTACTTTATCCATTTCTCTTCTACAACAGAAAAGATTGTCTTCATATGAGAAAATTTGAGACAGTTGCAATACTTCAGTTTCATTAAAAAGTGAATGAGTTCTTAAGAATGTGGTGCTAAGAGCTAGCTAATGGAGGGAATCTGATTCTGTCTGCAAAGGATTTTTCTGATTTGCAGCTATTTTTTGATTGTTTACCAATAATAACATACTGGGCATGATATTTTTTAAAAACAATGACTTTCCAAACATTGTAGTAACTAACTATTTGTTGAAAACAGATTTCAATGAATCAGCTTCATGGGTCAGTGCAGAAAATTTATGGATTTTAGGAAGATACATGGTCCATCTGCCTTTGGAAGAAATTCTGAAAATTAGTCTCAGTGAAGTAAGTAGAAGAGTGTCATTGGATGTATCATTGTCAAATGATGTCCTCTACAAAAGGTGTAAACAAAATGCAAATTTAAACGTGAAAGAGGAATTTATATATTTTAAATTTCTTAAATGTGACATGAATTTAAATTCATTGTCAACCAATTATTCCTCTCTTATGTAATTCAAAAGGACTTATCAGTGATATGTAGTTATTTATCTGTATCAGGCTTCTGTGATTTGTATTGAAAGGACCAGTGAAAGAAGACCCTCAAATTGTTGGACAGTTCAATAGTATTACCTTCAAAAATACTGTATTATCCAAATCTTCTTTCTTTCTGTAAAGCATACACTGAGTCAGTTAATTTATAGTGTCAAACATGTTTTATTAGATGCAGTTATTCCCTAATCCTAATGAATGACTTTGTTTGCACTGATCAGATAAGACTATTCATTAGCTACGACAATGCAACAAAGCAGTTGGACACAGTGTATGATATCACACCAGAGCTTGCACAAGCCTTCCTGGACAGAATAAACTCATCGGGATTTGATGTGAGAAACACTTCAACTGTCTACAGGCAAGACTGATTTTTTTGTTCTTGCTGTGTATGGGGAGAATGAATAAATAAGAAGAGAACTAAAGAGAGTCTAACCAATGAGTAGCTTCTGAGATTGTTGATCTGGCATAGCTTTTTTCTTCCAGCAGAAAAATACAGGCTGAAATCCAGCCCTGGTTAGCAACGGTGAAGAACTGCGCTTTATGAATTTTGGAGGTGTGCCTAATTAGCTGATGCTTCCTCTCTGGCTCTGCAGTGAGGAGTTGTCAGTAGTAAGAGGACTACAGCAGTGTGTGTGGGACCCAATCGAAGCTCCATCAAACTGTATAGTACAGCAGCTAAACAAATTGGGAGAGCAGGACACAAGCCCTGTTAGCTGTTTGAATTGCAGAAAAGAGAAGTGAAAATCACATTATGGTTAGGACTTAAGGAAAAAATTTTAGCTCATGTCAATCAGGGCTGCAGAAGGTGTCCAACTGATAACATCACCAGAGTGGTCACAACGTGGAGAGGTCTAAAGCCCATCCTGCTGTCTTCTTTACAGGTAGTCTTGCACAGCAGAGATGAGTTATGGTTAGGAGCCTGTGACTTTATGTGTGCAAGAGGAAAACTGTGCTTCTAGGGCTGTCAAATCAGCAATGAACTGACTTTAACAAATACATATATGTATATATACATATGCAGTTTGCTTTTATTCATAAATATGTAGTGAGCAAGAGCTACCTGCAGGAAAGCACCATGTTCTACATTTACATTTACACTGTCATGTAAGTGGATGTATTTAGTCCTAAGACACCACTGTCTGGAGTTATTTGTACTTTCCTCAGAGAATGCTTCAGAGTTTTAAACTAACGAAGAATGTGGCTTTGGAGCTTCTATCATTATTGCAATGTAACTCATTGACTTCTGTGAAGTACTGTTGATTGTTGGGGATGTAAGTGACAGAATTATGCCCACACTCTAGGTTTCAATGTTAAAAATCTTAAAAATGATTTTACCGCTCATGAGAGGTGCCAGGTTCTAATCAGTGAGAGAAATACCATGCTCCATAGTCCTTAATGTATTCCATTTTCACAACACACTTATTTTATATTACTCACTTTAACCACTCTGACTGTTTGAATGCATTTTTACTTTTAAGAAGTAGCATTATTCATTGCTGCTAATCCCAGAGGAGATGAAGAGCTCTTGGTGGTTATGGAATAATGCATCAGGAGGTAATTATTTGGTATAAAAGTGCAGTTGTAGATGTTTCTTTGATTTGTGTGTTAGTTTGATGACGTCCCAAGAATTTAGATGGGCTGCTAAAGTGGTAGGTTGTTATATCATTAAGCTGCTTGTTGCTGAGGGACTAAAGGAACTAAAAGCAGAGGTTATGTACAAAGCAGATTTTTACCATCTTTGTGATAGTGCTGCATGCCACACCCGTGCTGTGCTGGCACAACTGAGACGGTGAACCACAGCACCATTCCTCCTAACCAGCACTGAATCCAGCCAAGGCCCTGTTGTAGGGATAAAGAACTGTGTTTGATGGGAAATGCGGCAGGCTTTGTTTAAGCCTGAAACTACAGAGTGACTATAATGTAATGCTCTTGCTGCTGCTCCACCATATTAATCTTACAAATGAAATCTAAACAGGATTTGAAATAAGAGTACAAAACATTTGCTAAATCTGGATAAGAACTCAGGACGCCACTTCAAGACTTCCTAATAGCCCTCTATCCTTTTCCAGGCAGAGATAACTGCCAGTTCTGCCAAAGGCAGTGGAATCTGGTAGCTGGGAAAATCCAGGCATGGTCAAACGGAACTGTGAAACTTAAAGTTTTTTACAGCACAGTCAATCTGGGTGGAGTTTAGATGAATAAAGAGAATATTGTATGTCCTTCATATCCAAATTTAAGGCCATGTGGAGTTTTAGAAATGCTGCTTTAAAGCATCAGTGACAAACAAATCATTCAAGTTTTGAGCACATAGGGTATGTCATACCATTCTTCACTTTCTTGGGAGTGACAGCTGTTATCTCAGAAGCCAGCTAATGTATTTCTTCCTATAGGCTAGGTTTGTTGGTTTGCTTTTATGATGACATGGAACAGATGGATGCTGCTGTGGCCCGGGCTTTACTTCATCAAATGATTAAATGCAATCAATTAAAAGGTTTCCAGGCCAAGGTTCAGAAGGTGGGTACTGTGCTCATATTTCCTCTTACTGTGTTGTCAGGATTGGGAAAGGACTTTCTTTTTGAATTCAGAAAGATAAGAGTGAAAGATTACTGGGATCTAAGAAATAATGAAATTGTTCTTGAGTGTCTAAAGCAAAATATAAAAGCTTTTCTTTTTTTTCCTCACCATACTCATTCTTTTCTTGTTCTGTTTCTTCCATATTTCTTTGACAACTGTCATTCTACTGTGGGATTTAATGAAGTGTGTGGCCACTAATTGCTTGCCAGTGTCTATTCCAAAAACTCCAGTTGAAGTAATTGGAAGTTGGTTCTTGGCAGATTTGTTTCCCATCTATTTTTTTGTTTGTTTGTTTGCTTTAGCTTAAATCTCAGCTCCTGAATATTGCCGTGCAGAACCAGACATTGAATGATACCCTTGGATCGCTGTCAGATGCTGTGGTTGGGCTGACTTCAGGCCAGCTGGAATCTTTGTCACCTGAAGCAGTGCATAATGCTATTGCGACACTAAACCAAGTCTCTGGGTGGGCAAGAAGCCAAGTTATGATTTTATCCAGTAAATACCTCTCTTACGGAAAGGTACCTCTGATACAGCTTTCTTATCTTCTGTTTTTGAAAGCAGAGACTTTTTCCTCCCAGTAACTGTAATTTTTGAAAGGTTTAGGGCTGGTGTGAGACTTGTAGAACTGTTAGTGGTCTGAAAAATTTGTTTAAATCAAAGAAAAACATTCCTGAATTCTCCTGGTAATTGGGAGAATGCATATTTGCAATTGGCAATTGTGTGTTATTTTGTTTGTATCACTGCCCCACACAGCTGAATTTGCATGATCCCAAACTAAATATTCTGATATACTGTAATGAGTCGGGGTCCCCTCTAAAGTTTCCAAAAAAAGGAACCTCAGGGAATAAATGGGACAGTTTCCCCAGAACTGTTTTGTCTGAATTGAAAGATGTCTGCAGCAAGTGCATCCCTAGGCAAGAAAAGCTATTAAGTACTCAAAAAAAATCGTTTTGGTTTAGTAATGTTTGATTTTAAATAAGTATTTTATGTACAATCCAGAAGACTTTGTTTGCTCTGTTATCTCTGCAGGTTTTATCATTTTATAATGTTAGCCAAATGGGTGCACTGGTGACTGGTATTAGCACTGAGTCATTCTACAGAATGAACCCGAAAGAGCTTTCTCAGGTCATTCGAGGCACAACATCCCAGTACTCATCAGACTTATCTCCTGCACAACAGCAGGGGATCCTCAGGAAGGTAATTACAAACTGCAGTGTGTAGCAGATTCTCTCTGCACAAAAGCACAATAACCAGATATGCAGAGTGTGATTTAAAATGTTACCAAGACTTGGAATAAGTTCAGTGGTTAATATTTCTGGTGCTTTGTTGGTTGTTTTTTTTTTTAGTACTAAGTGTGTTTTGAAGGCTCTCTCTAGCTTACTTCCAAGACTTTTTTAATCCTGACATGTTTTTCTTTTATACTCTTCAGAGAAATATTACACAGAATAGAAAGATAAATCCTGTAAATCTAAGCATCAGTTCTGAAGTGTCATGTATTTGTCTCTCACACTTTTTAGATAGCTTCATCTACAGATTCTTCTTCACTGGTCACAGATATACAAGGAGCTTTCTTTAGAGAAATATCTCTTTCTGATTTATGGAAGGAGAATGGATATAATTCTTCAATGATGAAAGAAAAAGAGCTAAGAAGCAGCCAGGTAAAAAGAAAAAAACAATAACAATGAATTTTCCAGTCCACTGCAGTTGAGTATGATGGGAGAACAGGAAAAGTGTTGTAATACATATGTGTTGAAAGAACAGAGGCAGAAGAAAGGAACTGCCCCAAACATGTTTTCATGGAAGCAGCCAGCAGTCACTTAGAGCCATGGCAGGTTTCTGAGACAATGTTGTGAAAAAGAAAGTGTTAATGTGCACAGTTTAAACATCTTCAAGATTCTGACGCATTCTTTCCAGTACTGTGTACTAGATGCTTGCATACACAGCCAGTCCTTTGGCTCTGTCCAGATATGAAAGGTTAGACCATGTGACCTCCAGAGCTCTCTTCAAACCTTCATTATTCCATGGCCATGTGCCAGAAATGTGTTTAACATCATCCCACAGTGCCGGTCACTGATGCGAAGAGTAGGTTCACCACTGGGTACCAAACCTTGTGGCTGACCATTCTGGACACTGGAATGGTCTTTAGAGCACCTGATAGTATTAAACATACAGAAACCTTGCAGTGGTGGTTGTATCTTTCAGCTGTATTACTGAAGTTTTACTTTAAATGTGGTGGCTTTTATTTCAGGCCTTGTATCTGTATGAATTACTGTCTAAGAAAAGTTCTTCTGTTGACCTCCTAAGGTATGGATAATAGTCTAGTTCTGTTACCAGAGCAACTTTAAGGTAAACTTCATGTGGCTGTTTTGTATTATTTTATGTTTGTTTATTTATTTTTAAGTTTTGATAGCCTTTAGATTACAAGAAAGGAGAGGTAGTCATAGAAACTTAACCTTTGGTTGTGGGGAATAAGGACTAGATTCTGCTAAAAATACTGAAAAGATTGAACTTTGCTTTCCCTATCAGTACAGGACAGCTTCTGAAAGGAGTGACTTGTCAGCTGATTGAAAATATGGGCACAGCCTCTTTTTTAAACCATTTCAAAATCTTTGAAAATAATCTTCATCTGCTTTCCCCGTATCAGGTAAAACCAGAAAAAGACTGTGTGCATAAGTGTGCTCAATATCCAAACTTTTGTCAGATTTTTTTTCCAAATCTTGTACTTGTGAACTTGTCTGTTAACATATTTCATTTAAATCTTATATGCATTAATTTGTTCATTATCATACTTCATTTTGGCAATTTCATTTGGCATTTAAGAATTGCAAGAAGTTTTTATAGTCATTCCAACTTGCTAATCTGTAAGTAATCTTTTTGGAAATGTATGAATAGCTTTTGGAAAAATACTAGCACTCTCATGTGCCCAAACATAGAATGTTTCATCTCTGATTTCTGCAGAAAGTAAACTCTAAACTACTGAAGATAACACACACAGTTTTCTATATGCTAATTTACAAGCTGTATTTCCATTTTTCCTCAAAAATAACAAATGCTTAAGATCTTAATTTTTGTTGCTTTTAGGTTAATTGTTTGGCTTGGAAGTTTTGGAAAGTCTCCAATGCATCTATTCCTCCCTTCTTCTTCTTGGTGCTTCCGTAAGTTGCATCTTACTGTATCTTAAGTTACCACATCTGTAGCGGCACATTTTGAGTTGTTCTTCTGAGCATTTTTTTTTATAAACTACAATTTATAATTTTTGCAGTTCAGACTCATCTCTGAGATTTTCTGTCTCCACAGATGTTATGGGCGTGGATATTGGCATCTGATGGTCAGGTCTGTATTCTGAGACCATTCTAATTCTTTTGCAGGATTGAGTACCTGGAGTACATTTCAGGCCCTCTGTGTCTCCCTTTCGTTGAAAGCCTTGGGAAGACTGAGATGGACCTCTTGAGTCCAAGCTTTCACAAAAAAGAAACTGTGCTGCAGAAAGTGCAGGAATGCTTGGTAGGCACGGTTAGGTGGGTCAGTGGTGGAGGGGGAGTTGCACAGAACCTGCTGAAAATTCCAAACTCAGTGAGAGTGTGTGATTAGCTTTCGCTTTGTTTATTGTCATATGGTCAATCACAAAGTCATGCTGCCTGCTTGTAGTCTCCAGGTACACAAGGATGCTCACAGTCTCCTGTAGATAGACTGGAGATCAGGTGGAGATAGTGGCTCTCCTGCTCTGTGTTGGTGCAGTGAAACTGTAGCTGATGGCCCTGGCAAACCAATAGGCAGTAACACAGCATGGCAATTTCTTCACCATCACTAGCAGCAGCAATTTAAGACTGTAGGGTCACTTAAAGAAACTCCAAAAATATTCATATTTCAACAAAGATGCTTTTCTTGCTTAGGATAAACTGTGCTTACTCCTTTGTACAGGGTTCCAAATTAGGTTTGCTGCCTAGAAATACTGGAAAAAATGCACATTTAATTTAAATATTTTTTTAAAAATTACAAATGTAACTCATTGGAAATACCAGTAGAGATGAATCCTAAGACTCAGTTATTGTCTTTGTTTAAAGTACAGCAAACAATGTGTGGTTTTCTGGATTGTATTTATGTATAGGCAGTGATGCAGTTTTACCAAACTCCTAATTTATTCCTAACAGAAGCCTGGTGTCTGTAAGAGTTCAAAGATCCCTATTATGCCAGAGCTACCCAGAGTTGCTTTTGAAACAGCTCTGCAGTGAGGATTTGTTATAGATCAACATAGAGAGTTCATGTATTTTTCATGTAGATCAAAATAATGCCTCTGTCTGTAATTTGTTCTCCTGGAGAAGAGAAGGCTCAGGTGGGATCTTACCAATATAAGATTACAGGAGCACAAACTGAAATATGGGAAATCACAAGTAAATATAAAGAAAAGGCTTCTGTTACTGTGAGGGTTTTTGAACACTGGGACAGGTTGCTCATGGGGAGTCTCCATGCTTGGAGATGTGCAAAACCCAATGAGGCCGCAGGCAACTGGCTGTTGCTGGCTTGCACTGAGCCCAAAGTTTGGACCAGGCGATCTCTACAGCTCATCGAGACTCAACCATCCTGTGGTTCTGCTTGCACTGCATTTCATACAGAGATGCCAGTCACCGTTTGCATAAGTTTTTTGTCTTACCTGTTTGTATTCTTATATTTTCTTCATGCACTGTTTTGATTTTGTTGTTATCTGCCTTAGGAAACATTTTTCTTTGCCTCTGTGTGCATTAAAAAATATTCTCAGGAAATGTCTTTGACCGCAGTGAAGTGGCTGGAACAGCCTGACCCTGCTGACCCATTTGCAGCTGAAATTATTCCCTCTTGCTCCAACAATTGCCACTCCTTCAGACCTGCATGTGGCACAGACAGTTGTACTGGGAAGATTTTGTGATTTCTGCTCACTTTTTTTTTAAGGAAAGCTAGTTTTTGATGCAGCTTTGAGTATTCATGTCCTTGTGCACATGAACCAGCCCTGCCCTCGTCTTTTGACTAGAGAAACTCTGTGAAGTTTTGTGGTAACAAGAGTTTCTGGCCCCTCAGAGCCATTGGAGGACTCTCCTGGCAGGCAGAACTGCACTGATTCTGTACGTGCTGAATGGTCACCTGGAGCCTGTGGCAGGCATTTTACATTATTTTTTATGTGTGGTTCAATATGAAATAAAGAATGCACTAGAGCTTAACAAATGCTTACTAAATATCACCAGTTGTGGTAAGAGCAAGAAGTATAATCTGGCTTCAATAGAAACTGTAGATTAAGTTGCTGATGCAAACTATAGAGTCTTTGTTCTTTAAAGGGTCACCAAGCTTAAATGTGTTGTGATGCAGCTGAGTGATACAGGACAAGAGCCAAGATTAGCTCAGTCAACAAAGTAAATTCTTGTTTCAGAATGGCTCCATTGCTGATGAATATGATGTTGACCTACTTGGAAATCTAATCTGCCACTTACCTCCAGCTTTTCTACATGGCAGAATGTCCCTGAAGGCAATGGCAACAGCCCTTCATCAATTCAAACTCTGTCGACAGCTCAGCCATGAGCAGAAGACTGAAATTAAATACAAGCTCCTTGAGTTATATGGGTAAGGTATTAGGTATAGTACCTTGCTTCTGCTGACAGTTAAGGCAGTGCTCTCTGTTTACTAGAATGACATTTCTGTTTAAGTGTGTAATGTGATAACTGCAGAACAAACTACAGCCCAAGGGACACCCTGGACAAGTTAAATCCCGGAGGAAAAAAGAGAGAAAGCATAATGGTTGAGGAAGGGCAGGCAGTAGGAATCTCTGGTGTAGTAAGAGCTGGGGGTTACTGGTGAAGTATGGCACAGGGAGCTGAAGAATTCTCACACTTGTGCACTGGTTTGAGAAGAAAAAGATGACTGCAGGCACCTGTGGTAACTGAAGAGAGCCAGATGAAGAAGCAGGGGGATATATTGAAGCAACAAAGGAGAGAGTGTGTTAGATATCGTTAATGACTCAGATTAGGAGTCTGGTTTGAACTACATTGCTGTATCAGTCATGCAAAAAAAGCAAAGCTGTCCTCTGGCAAGAATGTGAAGTTTCTCTTTTGCATGCTCTCTTAGAGATATCTTGCTTGTGAAGGCTGAGACTAACCACTTAGTTTCTATGCATCCCTTTAGTCCCAAAGTCTGTCACTGGGTGCTCATTCAGCTTTCTCCTAGTTGTCAGGACTTTTCTGGGGATGCTGTCGCTGTATTTTCCAACAGATGCTGTCCCTGCATCAATCTTGATACAGATTCATTTGTATGATGAATAATGATACACTGTGGTCAATAATACTTCGCTTTATTATAAATATAATAAATGTCTAGTCAGATGTTCTCATAGCAGGGCAATAAATGCAACAAAGTTTTCTAAGAGAACACAGACTTCTAACAGGCTGGTTATACAACTACCTTCTGCAGAATTTTCCATGCTGAAAATTATTTATCCAAGTGCTGTCTTAAGTTAACCCCCAAACAGGTTGGCTAACATTTGTCAGTTTTGTGTCAAACAGCCCAAATAAGCGCAGTGCTAAGCAACATATATTTTGAAAAACCCTGCATCACTCAGAACTGAAATTCTTACATATTTCTTTGAATAATTTAGCATGTTATTTCAGGAGCTATAGTAACTATCATAGAAAGGATTTCTAATACAGAAATGGCTTAGGTGTCATTAGACCTGGCTCTCCAAAGTGTTAGAGCTGCCTTCATCTACTCTTGGATCTTACAGATGAAGGAGGTAGCTCTGACAGCTGAACAGGGAGCTAATAAGGTACTTATTTAATTTTTCAGTGTCATCATCTGTTTCTTGTTTCTGTCCCTTCATTTTGAAAAGATTGAGTTACCCTCCTGATTTGTTTAGTGAATTTGATCTCTATAGAATGAGAGGGAAATTGTCCATTTTTCCTAGGTGTTCATGGGCCTGTTTGTCAGAAACGTTGAATGCCCCAGCTCCCATTTTCATTAGGGAAAGCTACAGTTGCCCAACAACAATGAAAAAACTGCATGTAAACATGCAAATGGTTCAATATTGCAATATATTTTTTGTTTGTTGTTTTGATTTGGTTTTGTTTTAACTTAGAGAAGCAAGTACTTGTAAGTGTTGCCTGCCTATTAGCCAAGGTGATCCTTAGGATAAGGGATTTGGGAAAAGGATGGTTTCAGTTTTGGTTACGATGGTTCTTATTTGGTTTCCATTTAGCAGAATATTATTGCAGTATGAATCTGATAGAAAATGGAAAACTTTAATTGCTCTGAAAAGAACTGTTTCTCCTTGTTTGGACGCTGTAGTGCTAAGACTGTTACAAACATTGAGGGAGAGAGAGGGCAAAGCAATGTTTGAAGGCTTTCTCTGTATGTCCTGAGAATTCCACTACTGCTCCACATGTCTGAGAGAGATGAGAAAATGCAGTCTGATGTTACAGAATCATAGAGTGGTTTAAGTTGGAAGGGATCTTTAAGATCATCCAGTTCCAACCTCCGTGCTGTAGGCAGGGATACCTCCCACTGACCAGGTTGCTCAATATGCATGAATCATCACACTGGTGTAGGATCATCTGTCTTTACTATATGATACAGTATAAGAAAAAACTCTGAAGTTTCAGTGTGATTTTGACTGCAAGCATTCTTCATTAATAAAGTTTTCAAAAATACTTTTTTCAGCTCTCCAAAGAACTGGACAGCTGAAACAACATTAGATGTTGGACCATTCATAGCTCAGTTGTCAAAAGGAGAACTAAATGTCCTTGCTGAAAAGGTATGTTCTTATTTTAACGTTTAAATGTATTAAACATTACGTTTGAATTTGAGTTTATGAATGCTAGAGCAGCCTAGATTATGTAACCTGAATGTTAAACTAGGTAAATAATAATTTTGGCAAGTAACCATGCTTTTATCCACTTACATGTTTTTGACTTTATCAGAATTTCTGAGGTTTCTTCTCTGTTGTAGGCAATTATTTGCACATATACAGTGATAATTGCACAGTGTCATGTAGGAAAAAACATGCTGTGTTTAAAATTATGCAGACACAAATATTTTTAGAACTGTATTCTGTATAGCATTATTTCCCCCATTCCTCTGCCTTTCAACTAGAAAAGTTATGTTTCTTATCCTGTTAATAATGGGCTCACGTTGATCAGATCAGCATTTACTCCTGTGGCCTTTACCCAAGGGCCAGTTTAGCACACATAACAACAACTAATAACCTCAGCACTGTGTATTGTAGTTTCTTTGCCCTCTTTAGTTCATATAATCTTACAACTCCTTATGTTTAAGGGTAAACTATGCTGGAGTGAGGAATTCATTATTCTGCAGAAATATGTGACCACAGTCATCAACTTTTTCTCAGGAATTAATGCTTATAATTGACAAATAGAATAGGACTCATAACTGAAAGGGAGGTCTCCAGCAGAGCAGAGAAGAAATACCAAAGCATCACAAAACCCTGAAGAAGATGAACAGGTCCCTATCCTCAATTTTTATATTTATTTGACAAATTTGAAACAAAGAAAATAAGGTATTTTCCGTGCTGCACATTACAGTCAGAGGAATTTGTTGCTATACAGTCAGCTATCAGGCAGTGCACAAATGTTGCCAGAGTCTGAGAGGGCATGTTAGAGGGAGAATCTCTCAGAATTTACTTTGATTTTTTTTCTTAAACACCTGCTTGTTAACCTTTCAGTTAACCTCGCTAAACATCTGCATAAAGTGGAAGGAGGCTGAGCTGTTGTTAACTTCCATTTTGCTGCACAAATGGTTGCACAAATCTCTCTCCAAAATTATTTATTTTAAAAAAGAGAAAGATGTCTTATTTTATTTCTTTCCTTTTGAAGTTTCCAGATATCATTTTGCGAATAGCAAAGACAGTCGGACCACTTTCTTCAGCTGAAGAGCTTCTATCAACTGTATTTGAATCTGTCTTCAATGCCACTGCCAACATGGAACCACATCTCACCACACCAGGTGAGTTTTACCTGATGTCTGTGCAGTGTCAAAGTGCCAGATTTGCAGTTCAAACTGACTTTTTGTTTTGCCTTGATCATCATATGCATTCCAAGGACAATAAAAATGAAAGCACTCAGTAATTTAACAGTCTACTTGCATACATGGTGAGTCTTTACTCTGTTGCCCATAGTCATTTGATGCTCTGACCAATTGCTGAAACACTTGATTTCAGTACTGCATTGCAAGGTTAAGTATCTCTTGGAATGTTTGTACTGAAGAAAAGATTATTTGAATTGGTTTTTTTCTTGATTTTTACCTTTTTTTGGCTTCTTTGCAATCTAAGTGAAGCTCCTTGAATTAAAAAGCTGTGGAGGTGACAAGTTACTGTTGTGCCAAAAGATTACACACAGTTAATCCTTTGCCAGACATAAGCATATGTTGACTCAGCTGTTCTGAAATCTGACATTGGTTGTGGCACTCTGTTTTGTTACAATCTAAAATTTATTAACAATCAATCTACTAGAATCTCTGGTGACAAATGGATCATTTTCTTTGTAGAAGGTGCATACTTTGACTATATTCTGTTACAACAATTCCTTCCCATATCTTAAATTCACCCAGACAGAATTTTTAGGCCATATCATCTTGTGCTGTGGAGAATGACCTTGCTGTGGGGGAAGCTTCTGCAAGCACTGATTAGCATTTAGCACCCAGCAGTTTCAGGGAGGCTGGTACTGACTGCCTTTGAAAACCTACCTATCAGTTCTGCCTAACGGTCCAATCTCTCATCAGGCCCCTGTGCCTCCATGGAAATCCTCCCAGTTATATAACAGCAACTCTGGATGATGGCTGTGAAATCCCTTACAATTCTGTATTCATATACAGGAGATAGTGTTCTACAGAGCTGTATTTCTGCATGGGCTGAACAAAACCATGACCTCTATTGAGCAGAGGAGTAATTACAAATTATCATGCTCTAAAAAAGCAGGATCAAGCTAATAGAGTATCAGAGTCCAGCTATATGGATCAAATTCACTCTTCTCTGAAGTAGTAAACCATCAAATCATTAATTATTAAGACATTTATGTCCTTACAGATGTTTCTCTAGAACTTGATGACAACACCACTAATCCCAAACACTCTGATCAAGCTCACATCCAGTGCAGTTGCAGAGCTGTCTCATCTGCATTGTAAGGCCAATATAAACCTGCCAGCTAATGGCCTTTGTCAAAAGATAATAGGGTTCCAAGGCTGCTCACTCTGCACTCAGAGTGTGCAGCTGGAATGGGCCTAGAAGATGGAAAATGAAGGAATTGTTTGTGCTGGTCCAACAAGAAATATTTCTGCTCTTCAAGCGTGGTGTTGAAGTACTGTTGCCAAGCATAATCTCCACATAGCTCACATCATAGTTTCAGTAAGGAATGAAGTTTTATGGCTAGTTTCTAAATTATTAAAAAATGCAGTATTAGAAGAATGGCTCTAGGATAACATGGATGCTCTGCGTGATGCCAACCTGCTATTTAACATCTCCTACTGGTTGTGAGCAAATAGTAATAACAGCAATAACTGCTAGTGACAGTTCATACATCTGTGCCTATACCAAGGGAAAAACAAAGGTGATGCTTAAGGCAAATTGGAGCATATGAGGGAAAATTCAGGAATTGCATGTCTGAGATGCTACCAGAAAGCAGCAGCAGTAGTGGAAAAAGAATTCAGGTCGCTTAACTAACAGATGATGTTATAATATGTTATCTATGTAATATGTTCTTCATCAAACTAAATATAATTATGTAGAGCAGAAGAAAGAATGAAGAAGCATCAGATACAGGAAGCAAAGCCAGGACTCTAATTAGTATTTCCCTCTGTAAACTGTGTCAGTGTATCTTGTGCATTGCAAATAATAAAATCAGTGTTTTATTTTTCCAAGAAAAAAAAGCAAGGTTTTTATGATTTGGGGAAAGGAACTGTACTGAGCAGTATTTAGATGAGAAAAGCTGACCTTTTGCAGAAGGGGAAAGTGAAACAATGCAGCTTCACAGGAGGCATGTACAGGGAGAGCAGAACGTCAGCTGGTACAGTGCAAACTGAACAACGTTTTCGTTTGCTCAACAGATTCAGTCTTTTCAATGTTCTACCCACTACTGCAGCTTCCTTTGATGCAAATAAATCCCTCCTGCCTGCTTTCATAGTACAAATCTACTTTATACATCCTCACTTCAATTTATTTATCTCGGGGAGCTTAGCTCTGATGCAGCATCTGTGGAATTCTTGCATTTTACTGGTAATGGCCATATAATCTCTACATATCTTCAGGTTTGGTTTAGATAATCGTTTAATAAGGTTTTCCTAAATTAGTGCCAGGAGAGTGAGAGCAGTAAGCAAGCACTTACGACTCTAATTTCTGTTTTCCATCAAAATGAGAGGTAGATTACACCAAGAAAGACCAGGATTTGTTAAAACACACAGTGGAAAATCTCTCATTTGATCATGCATGGGGCCAGAAGTTGCCCATAAATCAAATCTTAAAATGCAGGTCAACTGTTCAAACAGTTCTGCTGTAAGTGAGACTCTTTCTCTCGTTCCTGACATTTTAACAACTCGCTTGACATGGAGAACAAGCGCCATGCTTCTGTGACACATCCAGTTGCTGTCTCCACCTTGCTTAAATGTCAGGCAAGTTTTACAAGCTGTATATCTCTGTCAGGGTACTTCAGCGTGAAGGGATCTCTTGTGTCCAATAGTTTCCTGCTGAACTGGATTCAGAAACAAACTGGTTGAATGTAGAAGAGTTCATTCACCCACGATCTATAAATACATTTTAATTTTTCTGAGCAGCTTTGGAGCTGGATGGAGACTTCCACTGAGGCCATCTCAGTGATCTGAGTTTGATTCCTTTAGGCAACTGGTCTTGAAAAAAACTTGGAAGATCTCGGCTGCTCTCAGCATTGTGTGCCTTCAGATTTTAGTTTTATTATAGCATCTTGTATTGTAACAGCTCTGAAATACGCACTACTTTTCTTTTCCAGCATGCACTGCCTTTGAAGGACAAAAAATGTAGTTAAGCCTCACAAACTAGGCAAATTATAGTTTTATATCCAAGATATCAATGATGCAAATATTTAAGGAAATTATTTCATTGTGAGATAATTAATATTACCTTGGTTGCAGTTAATTCGTAGTCCATGAGCCTGCTAACTCTTAAATTTTCCTATTAAATTTCTTTATTTTGGTCTCTTTGAAAAATACTCCTACTATTTGACTTTTTTTTTTTTTTCCCCCCTCAGATTGCCTGGGAACCAGAGCCCCTTCTTCAGATGAAATTATCAAGTTAGCAGAAGCAAATGTCTATTGGTCAGCTCAGGAACTGAAATGCATGGATGCAGGGACTTTTGACAAAAATGTGGAACTTCTTGGGACTGTCTCTGGTTTTAACAACTCCCAACTTATGGCCTTGAAGGAAAAAGCCAAGCAGGTAACTGTCTTGTATGTAAAAGAAAACTTAATCCATAATTGATCTTTCTGCTACTGAACTATGCAGTTCTAAAGTAACTGTGCTATGCTGATATCCCTACTGCTTCAGGAATATATGTTGCTCATTAGAAAAATAACATGAGAAGATTATTGCTTTGTTTTAGAGTCAGGAGGCAAGTTTTTCTGAGCTACTGGCTGCAGTTTTGCTTTTCAGTGGCTTTTCAGTTGCTTGCTTCTCCCTTTTCTTTTATAATTAAAAAAAAAAACCAACAATCTTTACTGTAGGTTGTTGGTTAGCCTGCTGAGAATTCAGCTGAGAGCGTTCAAGTGTCTACATCCACGTTAAATACAGTTTACAGTGTAATAAAACCAAACTGACTGAAAGAGAGGATACTTTGGAGGGTAAGCAACAGGTCTCTGCCCTGGGCCTTGGGCGTGTGTGGTGCCAGTGGAGCATGCCAGAGCATAGGACAGAGTTGGGTGCTGCCAGCACTGTATCCTGTGTTAGGGGCAAAGCACCAGCAGAGTGTGTGGGCTCTGTGCAGTGCTGACTTGGTTAGCTGTGGGCTCCTAGAAGCCAGACCTTACCCACTGCTAAGACTGGCGATGCATTCCTCCTGGAGGTCACCTGCTTTTTCTGCTTGCTGGTATTGTTCCAAAGTAGACGTGTTTTAGCCAGGAAAAGCCTTAGGATGCAGTCATAGCTATTGTTTTGGTTTCAGAAGAACCAGAGATGAAGAGGTTAGCGTGCCCGGGCTGTCTCCAGCTTCATGTCACCAGTATCTGATGGAAGTTGTCTCCTCTCTGCCTCCATCTCTCCCTGGCTAGCTTTTCCTGAATCCCATTCTGTCAAAATGATACAATATTTTAGAAGTCATTTTTAGGTTCCATTGGATTGTTATGACAGAACAAGGTTAGGAAGTGTCTACAAGTGCAGTTAGCTGCAAGTAGGACAAGTGCAGATGCTTGGAGATCTGAAGACTGTGCCTAAGTAAGCCTGGACAGCATCTTTGTACAGTGGCAGTTGCAGCCAAAGCAGTGGAGCTTTGGGTAGATAATCCAAAAGTGCAGTTGTTTCTAGCAGAGCAGCACATCTTTTAAAACTCCCAAATTACAGGTGTGTGAAAAGAAGGGGCACTAGCCAGGTGTCTGACTGTAACTCTGCAGCTGTGTCTCTGCAGCTCACTGCATCAAATACATTTGTCCATCTGCCTCCCTCTGTCAACATGGAGGCATGTGGGTGGGAAAAGGAAAAGTAAAAATAATTCTAGAGCATGATAAAACTAATGCTCGTCTGACGTGGTAGAAACTGAAACTATTTTACAGAGTGCAGCATAATAGTGTGGTTGCAGAGTGTTATCTGCTCTGGAGAAATTGTCAGCAAGGTTGATATGCTCCTATATTCAACTCAAAGATGCACAGATTTGTAGTGCTCTGAATTTTGTATATTTGGTCATTGTGAGTATTGGTGCGACAGACTACTGCTAGACAAGGACAGACTGTATATTAATCTGTCAGATGCAACATGCTATTACACTCAACACCAAGCATGAGAAATCAGTACAGGCAAAGGAACTACAGCTCTTTGAAATTACTTGCAGAAGATGCTGTTTTATTATTAACCGAAGAGCATCTATGATTAAAGGTTTGATTAAGCCAGATTTGATTTCTCCTAAATTGATTTATTTCCTCTAAAATAAACTGCATTCTACTCATGGCTACAAACTAATTCAGAAATTCTAGTTATCAGATTGGGTCTTGATGGAAGTAAGCAGCTTAACTCACTTGGAAGTGGAAGGTCTCCAGGCTCCATGATAGTAACAGATGTATGGTTTTGTAGTCTCTAGGTGAATAAGGACAAAGGAGAGGTTCGGTTTTCATACACTGTGTTATTTATACCATTATGTCTGAGATTGCTTCAGCACGAATAATGCTATTTATGAAACTGCTCAGATTCTGTATTTTATGACCTATATCAGGAAACAGGCACACAACATTTTTAACTGTATGTGTTTTGTGTATCTCTTAAGCTAGAGAATTAGTAGCATTAAACTGAGCTAATGCTTTTTGCTGTGTCTTTTCTTTGGAGAAGACTGAAATTTCCCAGACTTGGGCTATTTTCTGTTTCTTTATGAGACTGTAAAACTGACATAAAAGATCTAATGGATACTCAGTCAGAAGGTGAGGGTCTGGCAAAGACTGTCTTAAACAAATCCTTACCCTGAGAGTTATAGTTGAGACAGAACACCTCCACAGTCCTGGGGCATCTCCAGGGTGTGTGTGGCACAATCAGCACACAGCCCCCAACTCTGGGGAAGAGCACCTTACTCCAGAGATGTGGCCCTTTGTGTTCTGTGAGTTGTACGGCAAACATCAGCTCTCTGAAAATGGAAAAAATACTTGCATGGAGTGGGCAGCTTAGCCCAGGACTGTGCATTTACATTCATTTCTCTATATGGAGTTGTTCACACAATCTCATATGAGAAAACTCTCCTGTGCTGACTGACATCAGGCAAAGATGCTCAGGTGTCTGAGACCTTTCAAGGGAATTCGTTTTTTTTTTTTTTTTTTTTTTTCCCAACATATAGCTGTCTTGTTCAAATTACTTCCATCAGCCAAAATCCACTGTCTTTTCTCTTCAAAGGCAATTGGCCTTTGAGATACTGACCACTGACTCCCATCTTCTGTAATTCCCAACTAAATGCAGTCAATAGTTCTGAGCTCTGCAGGTTTAGCTCTTGATGGCCATTCATTATTCCTTATTCAGGCAGATCTTTTCCTGAAATTACAACTTTCTTGGGGCTGGTCTGTGACAGTTTTTGAATCTGTACTGTAACTGTGCCACAAATAAAGCTAGAAGAGGAACTCATCAATATGAGTACATTGATTTTGATATTTTAGATAAAGTAACCATTATTACTTCCGTACCTACCCTCACAATATCTAATCTCTGCCTTTTGTGTGTGAAGAAGCATATATCAGGTATTGGGACTTTTAAAAAGAAGTGTTTGAGGAATGGCATACCTAGAGAAAGATTCACAATGATTTAACAGATGTTATAAATTAATGAATCTGTTCTAAAGGTTTGGGGGTCGCTGCTAGGCTGGAAGAGCTACCATATTGTTTCTCTGGGACGTATTGCACTGGCACTCACTGAAAATGAAATTGAAGAGCTAGATTTACATTCAATTGACACCATTTCTGTCCTCAGTCAACAAGCAGAATGGACTCTTGCCCAGGTAAGCATGTTACTGAATTTACCACTGAATATATCCTTTGGGATTAAAGTCCTGGGATTGTCTAGGAAACCAATATAGCAACCCCTACCACTGCCTGCTGGTCGCCTTCAGCTGAGGTCACCACAAATGAGAACTGGTAGGTCAGCACTGATGTCTGCCAGGCCAATGAGATGGCCAAGAGGATGTCATTCGCTATTAATTGTAATAATTGTGGTCAAACAGTATTAATTCTGGTGGTGACCAGTATTCCTTAGCTCTTGCCTACCAAGTAATAAAAGAGGTCAGCAGCTCCTCTCACACTGGTGAAGAGATGCTGCTGATGGAAGATGCAGGCCTTTCCTCACTGAGAGTAATCACTGAACAGGTAGTGTACACCCCAGCCCTAGCATTCATGGCCCTGGAAACCTAAGCTGATAGCAGGTATGCCATTTGGATGCTATGTTCCTTTCATCTTCCTTTCTTTGAATAACTTCTGATTACATCAATAGATTTTCATATTAAATTGAGAGAAAGTGACAGTTATATAAGGCAAGACAACCTGATATTAGAAAACCTAAATAATTCATATCAATCCCATTAATTAATTTGCATTTCTTTCTAGCAATTTAACTGAATTTGGCAGCTCTGTCAGGCACTTCAATGCCTGTTTCTTGTAGGGAGGTAGTTACTTGTGACCAAGAGAAGACATACTGAATTCTTTCAACTGGCTTGCATTTGGGAAATGGCTGTATAAAATGCTCTGCTTAAGTACCTCAAATAGGTGATGCCAGCACTCCTTCTGAAGGCTATGACAGAACTCCTATTAATTACACTGGAAATCTCAGGATTACATATGGTCCGTCTGTAACACTCTGTATCTTCCAGTAAGAATTTGGGCTGCTGGTAACAAAATCTTCAATTATATTTACTCCATTCACACCTTTTATCTTATTTCTGCAGGCAAGATCTATTTTGCAAAGTTTTCTAGAAGATTCTGGGCAAACAATGAGTACACTAAAAAGCTTTGATTTAGTTGGATTGGGAGCTATTCTCTGTGCTCTGAACTCCACAGAAATCATGTCCATAAGGACAGCTGAATTCAGGTACTGCATTTGAAATATAACAGAATTGTTAATATCTCTACTGATAAAATGCAAACTTGTTTTCCTTGAAGATTTACAGAGCCTAAATGGCTCTTTTTGTTTGCATTCTAAATGCTTTAAGAAAGGCAGTAGCTGTTACAGAAAGCATACAGCGGCTGTTTAAAATACAGTCATTTTAAATTTGCCATTTGTATCCCACCACTCAAGTAATGCACTCAGAGACCTTGCAACCTACCGTAGGGAACCTGCTTTAGCAAGGGGCTGGACTGGATGATCTCCAGAGGTCCCTTCCGAACTCTATGATTCTGTAAAACCTGGGTTTTTGCTCCAAGCATTCAACATTTGCTTGCAACGTTTGTACATATATTTTAACTCAGAAATGGGTTTACATTCTTGCTACTGCAGACGATATTCCAGGCACTTTCAGTATTGCATGCAATTGCAGCATTTCATGTTAACCTTGTCTTTTGCAGTGCTGCTGTTGCAAGAATTGGCCTCTTGCTGTGTAGCACCCCCGTTCTAAGGCAGTTTAAGAAGATAACAGAGTCTGTGTTTGGAACTGCGACCAGCTGGAATGGCTCTGTATTACAGGAAATTGGTACTATAGCAGGTAACAAATTTCAGACTGCAGATGGTGATAGTTGTGAGGCAGTGTTATTAAGTGTTGAATGAAAGGTTCATGTAACGGTGTGTTTTTCTAGACTGGCAAAATGAATTTTTTCCAGAGAGGAGTCACCCTGCTGGGGTGGGCATTCAGCAATTTCTAAGCACTAAGGAAAGGTTTGTGGTAGTCTCCATAAGGTACCTCCCGCTGCGCTTTTTTTAAAGCCTTCCAATAATTTCACTTAATGCTCCCTAAATCTTCCTGGTTTAGAAGAGGCTATGAAGAAGCATTCTCTAATGACACTGCTTATGACTTGATAGATTTTTATCATATCTCCCTTCAACTGTCTCTTTTACAAGCACAAGAATTATTTAGTGGTCCTTCAGATAGAGTATGCTCCATACCAATGGCTAAGGACTTGTAATGTTTGAGCACAATGTAAGGAACAACAAATTAAGAACCAGTATTCCTCAATGAAACATATGGAAGAAATACATTTATTAGATATTTTGCACAAGTGTTACCCTAAAAGTCAATCTAATAAAAAAAAACATATTACCTTTGCAGGTGGATTGAGTGAGGATGAATTAAAAGCTTTTGATAAAAACCTGATGCCGTATTTCCAGCCAATAGCAATAAGAAGTATACCTGCTGAAATTTTCCAAGTAAGAGCTTTATTAGTGAAGAAGTAATTGAATTTTTATTGTTTTAATTCTGGTATAAATAAACTGCAGAACTGGTTTGAGGTTTCAGTAAGAATTTTTTCTATGGTTTGAGAGACAGTCAGGGATCTAAAACATTAACTTTAAACTGTGTTATCTGTACTTGTGATGAGCATAAAACATGTTAAGCAAGCTTTGTTTTTTCCTCGGAATGCATATCAGAGAAAAAGCAAAGACCTGGGGTCAGAAAGCACAGAAGGGACTCTTTCTTTTCGCACTGTATTCAGATCTGAGTTTTCTTCTCTGTTTATTAACATTTGCAGAGATGCTATCACAACTACAGATTTCTGTGCTGACTTAGGTAAGAGCCTTTTTATTATCCTGAAATCTGGCAACGTTTCCCTGTGTTAGCTCTGAGGAACAGATTGTACAAGCAGATACAGATCAGAAAGGAATTACATCTAATTACAGCCATTCTGAATGTGGACCAGAAATTAGAACGTGGATCTTGAGGTCATCGGCCCAGACTTTATTTTACTCAATGACAAGATTAATATTCTGCCTAGTCTGGTCTCTTTCAGATGCTCAGTCAAATGATGTATTTATGGCCAGATGAGCTAAACAGATAGTTAACTGTGTCAGGATCCATAAATGAGAATAACTCCTTGAACAATTACTGTTTTGCACAGTACCACCGATAGTTTAGATAAGCTTGAGATGTTCTTAGCCAAACTGTCTGTCTGGAACACAGGCGAAAGTGAAGGTCTATGGCATCCTACAGAATTTCTTGCGAAGAGCATATTTTCTTGTTAGTAAGAGTGGTAATGATAATACAAAATGCACTTAGAAAACAACAGGGGATCTTCCCAGAACATTTTGCTGTATTTGAAAGACTCAAAGCAGAATTTGTTTACATAGCTTTTATGCTATTTTAGTGCTACATACATTATTCAGATTTTGATTTTTGAAAAACTACATTGTATAATGGACCTTAATTTAGTTTAAAAGTGGCTCGTTTCAGCATTTCTGGATGACAGGCATTTACATGAGTTTATGAGGTTTAAAAGAGCATATCATTTGCTAGACAATGAAAAATTAGGAAGGATTTGTTCTGTGGTCTGACCTACCTGGAAGGGGAAAATATAATCCTTTGTAACGTAGAACCTGGATGCAGAACTGTTGCTGCAGAGATGGCATGTTGTGCAGGAAGGCTGCAACTCTTGGGACTGCAGATTGTTAGCTGGAATAGAAGCCATCCAGCATGGCCAATGCATGGCAGGTTAATTTCTGTGTAACATAAGTACTGTAAGATTAAAATTTCCATATTCATTTTTAAACACAAACTTCAGTATGTCCAAACTTGGAGGATTTGCAGTCTAAAAGAGGAAACAATAATGAGATTAAAACATATTATTTTTCAACGTACTGCTTTCCCTACTGATACCTCCAATCAAGGGTTAAATATAGATGCAAGAGAGGTTGCTTGGGAGCAGATGTAAGAGGAAATACACAAAAAAGCAAGAAGAGGCACAGTGTCATTTGTCTTTGCACAAGTCAGAAAAGTGACTGGAAAATGAAACTCCTTTTACATATTGAAGCAGTGTCCAATATAGTGTTATCAAAGAAAGCTTCTCAGGCTGTTACAGCCAAGCAGCAAATGGCCAGTGAAATAAATTAGCAAAGAGCTTTTTCTAAGCTTTATTGAGTTTTCCTATAGAAATACAATGTTGAAGGCTATTTCTCCTCATTCCTTACCTGTCTGTAATTGGCAGTCTAAATGATTTTTTCTGGCTTTTTCACTCCCAGGCATTGTCACCAGAACAAATAGCAAACCTGGGCCCTGAAAATGCTGCTATGGTTACAGAATCACAGCGTGAGCATCTGAGTGCATCACAGCTCCAGAGCCTTCAGCTGGCACTGGATGGAGCCAGGACCAACAGCCCAGAGGCACCCACCACAGCTTGCATACCACTGTCGAGGCGACCCCCAGCTCCAGGTGGTGAGTACAGCCACTTCCCACTTCTGCTTAGAGGGGAGGGTGCTGGTGCATCAGTGCAGCGTGCATCTCAGCACCCATCAGGATCACACCTGTATTGTGAAGGAGGGCTAGAGTGAATTTTGTAATCAGCTTTAACTCCTACTACCAATCATGTGCCTGACCAAGAGGAATTACAAGGGTGTTGCTGGATTTACCCACAGCATAATGAAGGAAAACTGTCAGCTGGCTAGTGGGTGACACTGTGCTAAGCAATAGCTTGTGTAAAAGATAGGCTGAAACAGTGAGCTTTCCCCAGTTCTTCTTTCCCATATTCTTTGCCTTAAAAGTTTAGTGCGGGGCCCTGGTTGGCTGAGCTGCAAATGAGAAAGGAGGTAGCACTGGGGCGGATCAGCACCTTTATCCAAACTGGACCTAGGGCTCTGCTTTTCCCTGCTGTTCCCATCCTCTTTGGGAAAAAAAGCCTAGGCTCCAGTGGTTTAACTTATTACTTCTTCATATTGCAAATTATACTGGGCAAGTTATGCTGCTTAGTATATATGGATGTTTTACAGTTAGTGATAGTTCACATACAGTCAAGCCAGCATTGAGAAATTATCACTATCAGACAGCAAATATTATTCCTTCCACTACTACAAGCAAGAGATAAGATGTTGAAGAAAAGAGAGGAATGCTGAGGTGCTAAAAGAGGAGTAAGGGGGACTAAATTGCTACCATGCCCTTGCTGAAATTAAAGCAGATCTTACTGGAAGCAGCTGACCTGTGCTGTCAGCCCACATCTCTCGTGCACGTGGCACAATTTTTGTGTAGATATGCCACAAGGAGGAGTTTTCTGGGCAAAGATCACCTGAGTTCTTGAGTTTCTCATTCATTATTCCTACTATATCTATTATTCCATACTACCCCTATGAAATGCTTCTCTTTGGAGCCATGCATAGAAGTTGACCATTCCAAATGTTGTCATCTTTTGAGCTGCTAAATGTAAATAGGAGGACTGAAATGCTGTAATTTGCTACACCTCTTTGGGCTGGCTTAGGTAGGATAGCACGAGTCTGAAGTATGTTGTGACAGTAAAGCATAAAGCATTCTGCTTTTCAGGTGCTCCCAGTCTGAGCAGCTTCAGCATCTGGTTGTGTGCTTTGTTCACACTTGCACATGCCTTTCTAAATCCATGAATCTTAAGCTTATGGTAAGTTATGTTTTCAGTTGGAGGGATCTTTATAACAGAGACTTATATCACATGTAATAGTGATGGCTTAGCAGTAACATGGGAGGATGAAGGACTGAGACCTCCTCTCTGCTTTGAAAATGGAGGTAACAATTTCTGAATAACTTTATTTGTATTGCAGAGGTGTCTTGTAACTCTGTTAGCCTATCTCAGACTCTAATCAAGAGTAAAGTACCTTATCTTTACTATAAGGCCAGCCTTAACAAAAGTATATTTAAAATTCCATGTAACACCAATCAATTTGTGCATTTTTTTAGAGCATGTTGTTGGCATTAATCTGTATTTTGCTTGTTCCAGTCCACTGATAAGATTTGATTCCACAAGTGCTGTGATAACCTCCAGCTGAATGAATGTTGCCATTAAATTTTATTGAATTTTATAATTTTAACATAATAAGATTTAACAAGAGCACTGATGGGCTTAAGTTAAAAATGCTAGTTAAGCAAACTTAATGCTCTAGTATTCCACTGCAGTTTAAGGCTGCAAATCAAGGTATGTAAAAAAATATAATATTTTTCTTTGCTTTTTGATTTTTAGTGTTCTGGAGGTTATGAAAAGGAGGTGCTGAAGATCCGCAGCTTAGCACAAATAGCAGAATGAAGAGGTTCTCAGATGCCTGAGTGCAACCTGGTTAATTTCTTAAAAGCAACGCCTTCATCTGGCATCATGATGTGAAATATCTCCTTTCCTTTACCATTAACAAGTAAGATGGAATCCCTCCAAATACTTCAGAACAAATTTCAAAATTGCAAATGCCTTACATGTATCATGAGAAAGTTACTGAAAGATAAGCTTATATGTTAGAGAGAAGCCTGAATGACACAGAGGATGGGCAACTGATGTATTTTATCCCAGTCCTTTTTATTCTGGTTTACTGGTCATGCTATTTTAATCCACCTGTTGCATTTTCTTCATATAGTTTATAACCTCAGGACAGAGGCTCTTTCTGTATGACATATCAGAAGCCACACTAAAAGCTACTGCTGTTGCAATAAAATAACTTCATTTCTGGGACAGCAGTTTAAATCCTGCTCAGCTAAGAAGTAGTCATGTGATCTTATTTAAGCATTTTTAATAAATGTATTCCCCACAGCTGCATGTATACAACACAGAACTGTTAGCATAGAGGGCAGTGCAGTACTGTTTGTGTTTGATGTGACAAAATGCACCATGGAAAGCTTATTATTTTCATCACAAGATGACCCTCCACTTTGGTCATGGTTGAAGGATACAGCTAGAAACTGTAGGAGAAAACTGTTCACTGGGACTATGTACTACTAGGACTGTCAATCCAGCACTTTCCACAAGGTTTATAATTTATCATAAGTATAAATCGTATATAGTTTGTGTGTCTAATGCTTTTCATGTCAGATCTAAGTATTCTAAACTATGGAAAAACAGATAAATTAAAAATTCTCTGCATGTAAATATACACTTTTGTGTTCATCAGCATGGTTTTATGCCAAGAATTCATGGTACCATTTTCCATTTTGCCATTGCAAAAGTCCTTATTCTGGAATTAAAAAAAAGATATTGATCAGTCTTAAACGGTCAGCTTCTCCATTTAGGGCTGTGCTGTAGTAAATGTTTTTCAGACTTTTATTTGTATTTCTTTATGGCAAACATCAAATCTAGCTTCTTTGCACTGAAAGCAGATTTGAAAAGTTGCTACAGCTGGGAAAGGATAGGAATAGGGCAGGAGAGAAGCAGCTGCAGCTTCTTGCTGGGGAAGGGTGAGCTTTTGCTGTTGCTGGGACTAACAGCTCCCACCACAGTTCCAGATGGTCTGTAACACCGGCAGCAGCAGCAGCAGCAGGAGCCAACCTGATTTTCAGGACTCTGTTACTGGCAAAGGAAGCAGTGAGAGCATTGCCATTTTTCACCCCTTCTTGTTCCATCTTGCCCTTTAGCAATCTGCTGCTTTAGGAACTGCCTCTGACTATCTCTAATCCTAGAAAATGTGACATGATGTTAAAACAATACTACATACATTGCATTTTATGAGCGAAGAACTACTGGTGCTGCAAGTTGCCTTTCAACTTTTTCTCTAGCACTAATGGTAAAATAACAGCTTTTTCCCCACTGCATTTCCTTTTCTGCATGTAAACAGTAGATTGTGGCCTTTCTTTAAATAGAAATAAATCCCAGCAAATACATGTGAGCACCCACTAAAGCAAAAAACGCTTTGATGGATCAAACACATTATACTTATCTGTTTTCTCATTTTAAAATGTCCTGCCTCATTGAAATGTGAAAGCACTAAAAGGTTGTCTGGTTTCCATAAATTACTTGACTTTAATTTTGTGTACACTTCTGTGAAGATGCAGGAGAAATACTGTCATAGTCAAGAAGAGACAGCATTTCCAGTTCAGCTGTGAAAGTCAGATACGTGACTGTGCTATACCAAGTGCTTCAAAAATCCATATGAGCTGAAAATAATCTTCTGTCAACGTACCTGGGAGTGACTCTGTCTGCAGTTATGTGAGTCAAGAGTTCAGCTTTTAATTGGAGCAGGAATGAGCTCTTTGTTTTGTGCCATCTGTGCTGTAATTTCTTTCAAGCACAAGAGCTTTTGAATAGCCAAACTCCTTGATTATTTATTATTTTTATTAATAATTATGTTAATATCTTTGGTGATTTACATTTGGTCAAAGGCTTATTTATTTCTTATAAGAGTAGTGAGAAAATGTAAATGCAGAGTTCCCACTGGATTTTGAATTTGCTTCATGATGAGAGAAGTCCTCTTTGGTTTGTGTGACCATGTGAGAGCATCTCGGATGATGAGTATTGTAGAAATTTAATTTTACTTTTGCCAGTGTACCTCTTATGAAGGTCAAAGATGAAAAATTTCATTCTCCAAAAACTGTGCATGATATGCCTATCTCTAAATTCTTCAAAATGAATTTCTGTGAGGAGAGCACATGGGGAAGAGAGAGATTTGGAAAAGCTCAGCATGTAGTCTGCTCTCTATGTATGTAATCCGTTGTCCATTCACAATCTTGCATGCTTCCATTGCTAATAAGAAACTGAAACACATACTCTCCTTTTTACTCCTGTAAACCTCAGATTCATTTAATGCAGACCTACTATGATGTGATATTGCTAGGCACAATCACCTGTCACTTTTGCCTATGTGTATTATACACAAAAGGCCCACTTCACTGGCATGTGTTCATGGGAAGGATGTCTCACACTTCCTCTCTTTTCAGACCACCAAGGTTTTGGGAAGAATATGCTTCAGGAAGATGTTTTTATAAAGTTTTCTTTCATTCTAAAAGGAATGTTGCTGATTATTTTAGATGTGGGCAACGTTTGTTTAAACCCTTAAGTTCTAATGTTAAGTTCTAATATGTATGTAATACGTTCTAACATGTATATTTGAGAACAGCACAAAATACAGACTCTAGTGCAGAAATCTGCTGCTGCGTACATGTCATGACACTCTAATTTTCTGCATATTGTGAGAACTGCAGCTCTCCTCTCCACTTCATCCTATTCTGATGTTTGCTAGGCACTGCCATACGTACTGCAGGATATACATCCAACTGTTGACAGTCTGATCTAACTATTGCATAGACCAGGTTCTTCTCAGTGTTCTAAACCATGTGACAAGTGGCCCTGTCCAGCAGTATGTCAGTGCATTATTTGTTTAATTCATCTGATGGGATGTAGGATGGTTAAGGGGTCATCGGACGGGACAAAAATGCTCTGTCAGCTCATTATTTCAGGGCCTACCACCTTTATATTCAGAATCATTAGAAAAGAAAAAAGGGGCTACTAGTTCTGGATCACTGAGGGAAGAAAATATCCTTGCTACCTGGTACTGAAGAAATCCCATGTTTCCGGTTTCTTATATTCAGGGATTTAAAGGTAACAACTACCCATTCACAGCTTCTGAAAAATGTCCCTGTAAAGCTGGCATTATGCCTGTCATCAGTTTTTGTATAGTATGTGGAATGTATGACTCCTAGTGATCTCAATCTGTCACATTTGTGCTAACCAACACTTAGCAGTGTGACACTCTTTTAAATATATATATATATATCTTTCCTTAATTTTAAGTTTAAGAAGCCCTTTATGTCTTTGTATAATCTGCTCAAATGCTCCAGAGGCAGTTATGCACTGCATCATGGCAGATTTAGTTTATCATTTGACTGCTGTGCCTGTCTTGGGATCATCACCAGCCCGTTTGTTTTCCCGTAACACAGCTTTCAGTCCCATCCTGTTTGACTGGGATTTGTTAGAAGTCCCATTCTATCTCCCCATCTTGAAGCAGATGTGACCATGCCTTCCAGGTGTGCCAGCTGAATTATGTAGGGATATGGTAGAGATCCCACTAACTCAAAGAACTCTTGTTTCTCAACTTAAGAATAAGCAAGGAATTAACCATTACTTGGAGTGAGTCACACGAATAGATAATTCCATAGTACTGACCATGGGGCATGTGCTGGTATTTTGGCTCTTACCCTGTTGTGGTTGTTGTAAATTATAATTTGAAGAATCATAACTCATTCAACTGAAGTACCTCAATTCCCTTATGATCAACCCAAATAACCTTTTTTTTTCCCTCAAAAACCCAGATATTCTAGGCTGATATGCAAGTGTAAGCAATGAAATCTCTTTATCTCAGTGAAAATGTTTTTGGTAAGTATGTGGTTTGTTTGTTTTTTAGGAAGACTGTAGATACGTGGGCCTAATATCTCAAGAGAGCTAAGAACCTTATTTTACTCCCCTATAGTCCTTGATTAGTAAGATACTTACTTATGTGTCGTATGATGTAACACATCCACATGGACTGCTTAATCCACTACTGTTGAGGTCAGGGCTCTGTGTTCTCTACCTAGTACAACAGGAAGGAGACTGGGTAGAGAAGACAAGTCTGCAAAGAATGCGCACAAACTCTTAATGAAAATTAAATTTCTCTTACCCCCAGAAATCTGAAATCATTTCTCGGAAAGAATATTTTGCGCATTGTTATACAGAGTGTTTTAAAAAGGCCAAACTTTTCAAACAAATTAATGTGTACCATTCAAGTACCTCTTTTCATATATTTTGGTGAAGTGTTTGGTCCATTATGAGACTTTATCTTATCAGTTCCTAAACAGAGAAATTAGGAGACTAGTTCAAATACTCTGCCTTGTCTCTACTAGGATCTGCCGCAGTTCTTTACCAGACAATATTTTTGTCAAAATTAACATCTTGTTTATTCTACCCACAAGTATACAGTCTGGAAATGCATTACATTTTTTTCTGCTCAGAGTACCAATCAGCCAATGCCCATCTGTTTGTTCCTGCCCTTTGCTGTTCAGCATCATTCTGCTTTTCTGGTCCGGATTAATAAGGATTTTCTTGCCCTCATGATACAGGAACACATGTCATGCTCAGATTTTGGAATTCAAGTGACTGTACATTGCAGTTTTAAGTGGAGAAATTATGATCAGTGGATTTCTTGCTTTGCTGGCAACTAAGTAACATTTAATTTCTAAAATTTTAGCTGGTATTAATTACTCTAATAGATATATAATAGCATCTCACTTAGGATCTGAAATCTTCTCGTTGGAGGACGAAAAGAAGAGACAACCAGAAATCCTAAAGGAGAAATGTGACAATTAGAGAATGGTGTTTTCTTCTGGTAATCTCTTCTCCAAGAAGTGTTAACCATTGTATAAAAAGGAACTGTACAAAGAACAGGCGTTGCTGTAGTCAAAATCATGTGTTGGTTTAATGCAGAAGATAAAGCTGCCCTAGGTCATCTCTAACCAGAGCCTGACGTGTTTTGATATTTAATCAGATGTCAGAAAACAGCTCAGACCACAAACAAGCTCTGGATATATCCTGTATGAACTGAGAAAATAATGATTTATTCTTATCGCGATATTGTTGATGCCATAGCTTTTGAAAGAGGCAAATCATTTATGTAATTGTTTCCATAACTTGCATTCATCAGAGGTTTTTCTGCGCAATAAGTACATTACACTTTTTCAGGAGAGGCACCCTCTTTTCAATCTCTCTAAAATGATCATTAAGATTATGCAATTTACTTCTGTACTGGGCCCTTTTCAAGACGAGAAGGTTATTGTTTTAGAAACCTGAGTTATATATTCAGGAAGAGATCTGTGGAAGAATGTAGTGTATATTTAAACTACAGGAGAATATGCAGCATAATGTGATGTCTATCAGTATCTGAGGCAGTGTGCATTGAAATGCATGGACAGCTTCACCAGCATTCTGTTCCTGAGACCATCAAGAAAAGGTGCTGAAGAAGCCTTTCAGCTGGCTATGAAATGTGCAGTCAGTCCACTAATTGCCAATGCCCAGGACAGCATATTTATACCAGGTAATATTTCATGCTTTATTATGTCTTTCTAAGGGAAGATACATCTATGATTGAAGTGTTTTTAATTCTTCAAACCAGAACAGAGTGAAGGTGTGATGCTGTACAGCCTCTCTCTTTCATGCAACATTGATTTCAGGCAGTATGAACTTCAGTACCTTGCTGTATCCTATGACAATCTTTATCCACTTCTGCAGTGCCCTTTGCATCACCTGAGTATCCTGAGCTCTGACACCAGTGTGCCTTTGAGAAGCACAGGTTTTCCAGTAGACTATCAGATGTGCTTCTCACCTTCCACTTTTTTCATTGACAAGACAAGTGAAATGTCAGAAGCCTGGGGCTTCAGTTGAGGGCTGAGGAAAGGTGAGAATTGTTTCAAGCGCCAGAGAAAGCCGGGGGGTGGCAAGCCTGTTCTGATGCTGTCAGGAAGTTCTGCTTCCTGTCAGCTGCAGGGAGATATCTAGGGACAGCATGACTTCCTTTTGCAGCTCCTCAGCTGAGGAGCTGCTGGAACCAGAAAGCGAAGAGGTATGCCAGGTCTGCAGACACTGTGACAACATGTCTCTTGTTTGATGGTAGTTTCTGATCCATAGCTGAGGCTGAAATATATAGGGCCTTCTCTTCATGGGGAGTGGAAAAGACCTCTGAACTTTTACATTTTCATTTCAAATGCTTGTAGCTTTGCTTTCAGTTATTGTAAAAGGAGTAATATGCTCTCTTGAATGCACTGAACAACTGAAGAGCTTGTCAGAGGAAAGAAAGTAAAATGAGTTAGTTTATTATTGATTCAAGTTTATCATGGCTTTACCCATTTGGTAATACTGTTGAAAGGAGAGGTTTATAGACTTTTCAAAGAAATAAGAGAAAACAAACCTGTGAAGAGGGTAGTGAAAGCAAACTAGAAAATAAAAAAAATATATATCTAAGAAACTCAAGTAGAAAAAGAAACCCCAACAAAAACTTTTGGAGAAGGATTAAAACTAAGCAAGTATTTTACCTAATTCTTTAAGGGTCTTTCTTATATCTGCCCTTTTTTCAGCTGACTGCAGTGTGTGGTACAACAAGGGGGCTGTCATATTAGCCCTGTGGGCAAAGCTTGTGGCCAGACTGGTCCTGCCTGTGGCCTGCCTCACGTTGCCAACACAGGGAGCTGTGTCCTCAGGTCTGTGCAGCATAGTGGTGCTGCCAGCTGTGGGGGAAGCTGCTGCCCTGGAAGTTTTGTGCAGCCCTTATACAGAGTGGTTCTGTAAAAACATTTCCTCATACAGGGTCTGAAGTAATGGTCTTAACTTTCTTTGTTATTCTGATTTTAATACAGACATCGCTGTAGTATTTTCAGAGGAGATCTGTCTTTGGGCTGGATGCTTGATGGCAATATCCTCCTTCAGCAGGCTGAATGTGAGCCAGCAGTGTGCCCACGTGGCCAAGAAGGCCAAAGGCATCCTGGCTTGTATCAGAAATAATATGGCCAGCGGGAGCAGGAGGTGATCGTCCCTCTGTACTCAGGGATGGTGAGGCTGCACCTCGAGTGCTGCGTTCGGTTTTGGACCCCTCATGACAAAACACTGATAGAGTGTGTTCAGAGAAGGACAATGGAGCTGTGAAGCATCTGGAAAACAAATCTTACAGGGACTGACTGAGGGAATCAGGATGGTTTATTCTGGAGGAGGCTCAGGAGAGACCTTATGACTCTCTACAACTCCCTGAACAGAGGCTGTGGTGAGGTGTGGGGGTCAGCCTCTGCTCCCAGGTAACAGTGATAGGACAAGAACAGGCTTAGGTTGCACCAGGGGAGGTTGAGGTTGGATATTAGGAAAAATTGCTTCTCGGAGAGGTCAGGCAGTGGCACAGGCTGTACAGGGAGTGGTTCACTGCCCCTTGAGGCGTTCGAGAACCGTGAAGATGTGGCACTGAAGCGAGTGGCACAGTGGGTTGTGTTGTGGTTGGTGATCTTAGAGATCTTTTGCAACCTGAACGATGCTGTGATTCAAGGACGCAGGTCTGTAAAGACGCAGCGCTGACTTGTAAAACCTTTTCTTTTTGGAGGATTTGTAAGCGCTCCTGGGCTGCTCAGCACGAACCAGGCCCATCACTGTTTTCACATAACAATTGCTATCAAATGTCGCAGTGTCTGAGTGCTGCATCACACGGCCGCTTCCTTCTCCCACTCGCTGTGCTCCTGGGCGCGCAGGCCCATTCCTCCACTAAGGAAGAATCTCGAATCCATTCGTCTAAAGGGCGCCTGAGGAACGGGGAGCGAAAGCGAAGCCCGCAGCCCACCCGGCCCTGTGCGCGGGGCGGCCACAGCGCGGCCTCCCGCCCCCCCCGGGCACCACGGCTGGCGCCGCCTCAGCGCTAACGGCCGCGGGCGGACGCGGGGCGGGGCCGGCGGGGCCGCTCCCTCCGCTTCCCAGCGTGCACCGGGCGCGGTGGCTGTCTGGCCACGTCCCCGGGCCACGTCGCTCGGTGCCCGCTGAGCTTGCGCCATCTTCGCTCCCCGGCTCCGGGCTGCTCCGCCGTTCCGTCGCCATGAACATCTTTCGCCTCACCGGGGACTTGTCCCACCTGGCGGCCATCATCATCCTGCTGCTCAAGATATGGAAGAGCCGCTCCTGCGCTGGTGCGTGCGGGAGGCCGCCGGGCGGGCCGGGGGAGCGCGGCGGGGCCGGGCCGAGCCGAGCCGAGGGCTGCGCGCCGTGGCCGCCGCCTCGCTGCAGGCCGGGGCCGGGAGGGGCCGGGGCTCGGCTCTGCCGCTCTGCGGGGGCCGCTCCTTCCCTGCGGAGGGGGCGGCGGGGCCGGGGGCGGCGCGGGGCCCGGGAGGCGGCGGGGTGCGATGGCGGGCTGCGCTGGCGCCCGCATCCTGCGGCCCCGGAGGCCCCGGGCCGCCCGCCGAGAGCGGGGCAGGGTGGGCCGAGGGGAGCCGCGTCCTCCCCCGGTCAGCGGAGGCACCCGCGGGAGCTGCGGCTTCCCTGCAGGCCGGTGCCCGCGGCTTTTCGTTCGAATCCCCGAGCGGCGCTGCCTCGGCCGCCCCCCCCCCCCGTGGGGAGCGCCTCCTTTATGTAAGGGCCCGGCCGGCGCCGAATGAATGGGGAGCCGGGCTGGGGCGGCGGCTGCCGGGCCCGGGCTGCCCTCAGCAGGAGCCGGGGCGCGTTGCGTCCCCGTTCCCGAGGCGCGGCCGTGCTGCCGTGCGTGCCGAGCTGGCGCTCCTGCGGGCTGCAGCTCTGCGACGAGCTGACTTGCAGTTCGCACGTCTTGAAGTTTCTCCGTTCGGGACTCGTGCAGGGCGAGCCGGCGCGCTCACCCCTTTGTTTTCTGCAGTAGGAATAACGTGGCCACCCGTACCGCTGGTACGGGCTGAGGCGCGCTGGCGGGTCCGTGCGAGCGGCTGCGGCAGAGCTGGGAGGGAGAGCCCGGCGCTGCAGCGCTCCGTGCTGCCGGCCTGCTGTGACGTGGCAGCGGGAAGGAGCAGCGGGAAGGAGCGGCGGGCAGCCCGATGGGCCCGGCGCTGGCAGGGCTGAGATTGCTCCTCCGTCGGTGGGTATTTGTGTGAGGGATCGGTTTGGGCTGCAGCCCGAGAGAACCGAGAGTGGAGAAATGAAATCTCCTCTAGCGTACAGGTAAGACGGAGCACAGATTCTGTTTCCGAATCAGGTCACTTATTGCTGACCCTTGATAGCGCGAAAGAAAAATCACAGTAGATGAACAGCTTTGGTTTATAGCAGTATTTTCTTTGTGTGATTTCGAACTTAACAAAATGCATCAAGTAAATGACTACCGTTTAAATAGGGTGCTGTCAGAGGATGTCATTTTTGAGGCCGAGGAGCCCAGAGCTCTTTCCTGATGACCCTTCCTGACAGGAGAGGATCTGGCCTCCAGCTCAATGTGGTGTTCTGTCTTCTGCCACACACATAGTATGCTGTCAGTTACAACCAACCAAGGGTTAATGAGCTGAGAAGTAACATCTTATAGTCTGAAGTAGGGAAATGAGGAGTTCTGGCACAAGGCTAAAAGTGGAGTAGTACTTTAGCTAGGAGACTCATAAGTGACCTTTGGACGTGAGGTAATTTTCACAGTATAGTACAGCATAACCCAGTCCCATTTTTCTGTTCAAAAGGTGCTCTGACATTGTTTTTCTTGGGTCAGTTATGATGAGGACCACTGTTGGTAGAGGTTTATTAGTAAGGAAGAGGAATCATACTTGTCACTGTTTTTGATACCGCTTTCTCCAGCATAGAGAAGCAGATGGGCAAATATTTTGTGTGGCCCTCAGCTCTCCCATCTTCTAACCCAGCTGTGTGCCTGCGCTCATTCAGCTGAAACAGTGATTCATTCACCTTCCTCAGCTGAATACTGAAATGTGTATTTGTTTGTGTGGGATTGTTGCTTCGTGTATTCTAGTTCTGCCTGAATCCTTAGGAGTAATCCAGATCCATTTCTCTTCTGTGGGAATAGCACTGGGGGGCTGATGAGCTGGCTGGAAGGAGAGCAGTGCCTCAGAAGAACCTGGGTTCTGCTTTGAGGCCGCTACCTGTGGCAGCTTCTGGTTGTCAGCTGTCATTTCTGTGAATAAAGGCATTATAAATATATTTACCCAGAATGTGTCCACAACAACAACCCCTAAATGGTTGCCAGTTGATGTTTGGTACCTGCTAGCTGCCATCGTTAGAGGGCTTTCTGTGATTCAGTTGTGTGGTCAGTTGAGCAGTTTATAAATTAAATAAAATTATACCTCGTGGGTATTGGTGACTGAGGAGATTGAACAGGCCAGCAGGTGCTTTAATTGTGCATTTCCCTGGCAGTAGGAGCTTAGAAAATAAATGGAGGCCTCTAAGTGATTGCTAAACCGTAGGCTGTGATCCATGAAGAGCTACGAGCCGCATGGTGCCGGCTGTGCGTCTCGCTGCATCTGTGTGAGCCTGCAGCCTTTGTTAGGCAGAGCTGGAGGCCTGTGAGAGCAGCTGGAGCCAAGCAGCCTGCATAGCACACTGCTTTCTGGGGCAGACACTGCTCCTGCTTCCTTTGGAGCAGGGCTGTGCCATGAAGCTCCCTGCATTGTCAGTGTTTGACAAAATTCATCTCTTTATTTTTCCTAATTCGGTCAATATGCTAAACAGGTAACGAGGCGAAAGCAAATCAAGTTGTGATTTCACAGTTGGCAGGGCGACAGTTTTTTTGCATGACTGCTTGTTGGAGCTTTTGCATCGAGGAATGGGGAAAACGCTCACCACTCCAAACAACAGCTCGGAAATAATTAGTGGGAGCAGTGGAGAATGCTGCAGCTAACGTGTTATTCACTCTAGTGTCATAATTATGAAATTCGTGAGACTTGAAGAATAGTCTGCTTTCACACGTTGCCATGGTCAGACTGTATTTTCTTATCCGTCCCAAGTTAAATTAGATTGTTTGTGCTGTGAATTACTGCCTGGGAATTGATTTGCTTCTCTCAGTGTCATTTGTCAAGTGTTAAAGGTGACCTGCAGCAAATTATATGCTGAATCGTCTGGAAAAAAAAGTAGTGTAGATAATGAATGTGTAATGCTTTTGCTGGGCAATGGAGCTGTCTCATAATTTCAGGTATCTGCTATGGACAGCACCATACATTAAGCTGAAGGTTTTACACAGTACTTTGCCATAGGCTATTGCCAGTTTGTCTATGTTTTCTCAGAAAATACTGCTTTAGGTAGGTCTGGAATTTCATTTATCTTTTTGAAGGAAAGTTTTGCCTTTTGGTCAATAAAATTTGAGTTTAGAGTTAGGTTGGTTACTATTTCTTTAGCAGACTCAGAGGAGTTGTGGTTCTGTGGCTGATGCAGACTTCATGCTGAACTAACTGGTTTTTATTAAGTTCTTTAAAAAGGCTGTGAGGGCTCCATGACAAAAAGCTGCCTTTCCTTAGAAAACCTTCAGCCCGTAGCTTTCATGGCCATGATGTGCAGTAGCCGAGTGCCCTGTAGTGCCTCCATTGCTGCCAGCCCCACAGGAGCGAGCTGTGGTGGATGCTGCTATGCTTTGGCTTGGCAGCAGGGCTGCTGGGGAGTCTCCAGCTATTGCTCTTAGCCAAGCTTGGGAGCGGGAGTCAAGAAGTTTTACAGTGCATGAAGATAAAACAGAATGGAGAGGTGAAAATTTGAGCCCGAGGCTTTGGGAAAAGAGGGAATGGTAATGCATGTGGTTATCTCCAGAACTAGGTAACGTTTGTGGGAATGAAAAGAGCGGGAGGAGAATGGCAGTGTGGTTTGTGTGTCACAGCTGTGAGCCAGCACTGTGCTGGTGTAGTGACAGTCCGGTCATCAAACCCATCAATACGATGTTCACCCATGTCCCTCCTGTGGCTCTGCTCGTGGTGTGGATCTCAGCTCTGCTCATGGCACAGAGCTCAGCTTCCACCCAGCCCTCCTGCTCCCTGCAGGCCTTTGGTCTGAACTCTGGACCTTGCCTGCTCTGGCCTACTTACCTTGGAAATCCATTCAGCCTTGGTTTTGTGGTGTGTTTCCAGAACTCCCGGCTATTCTCAAGATTCAAGGATCTGTAATGCTGAAAGCATTCGTAAAAACAGCAACTTCTTGATTCTAAAGGGAGGTGAGGCTGCACTTGTTGAGAGGAATTTGTCGCATCTATTTCATTATTGCATTTGTATTTATGTGACAGCACACCTGGATCCAAACATACTGCAGTGGCCGATAATAAATATGTTTGATACACTCCGTATTGCTGTGTGTGGTCAGTAACTAAAAGAAAACACCACGTGAAATACCCTAATGTTGCACATGGTGATATGGCACGGGCTGGAGGCTGTGCATCCCAGGACTGTGGGTTGGGCCTGTCCTGTTTGGAGGGCTGCTGCGAGCACTGCTGCAGGCTGCTGCCCTGTTGGGGTTCAGAAATGTCAGATAAACTGCTGTCTTAACTTTGGGAAAGTTTGGTGGCTGTTTTTTGCTGCTACTAGGGCTTTTGTGTGGTTGCTTTGCAGTCCACATAATGAGGTTTTGGGGTCTTGCTGTTTGCTGTACTTGCTTATTGACCACTAGGAGCTATTATGTAAATACCAGGTAAGGCTCACCTAACGTGGCTTACAGTGCAGGTACAATGCTGCAAACAAATACCTTTCTAACTGTTACAGTTTCAGCCATTCTTATACTTCATGTATAAATATCCAATCCCTTCATTTGGGGCAGCTTAGTGTTTCTGAAACGTTAATCAAGATGAAACCATAGCGTGTTACATGCTTCTTAGTTGTTTTATGGCACTGTTAATAAGACCCATTATCAGAAATATCTCTTTATAAAGGCAAAAAGGATTTTCAGCCTTGCTTCATAACCTTCTCTAAAGAATGTTTTTCCCTGCCTTGTTTTCCTGAGCAATGTTTGTGTGCTTAGCTAAACAAATTAATCTATTTTCACCCTGGGTGACTGAAAACAAGAATAATTGAAATAGCAAGATAAAAGCTTAGTGGTTTTGTCCCCTCTCTGTAACACCAGCACATCAGTGTTAGGGAGTGATGCTTCTCTTCAGTCTTCAGAATTTTTTAGTGGCTGATGATGCAGAACTTCTGTGGGGTGTTCAGTCAGTCAGTGGTGCTGTGGTTGTGTTGCTGGCTTCAGAAGCTTGAGTGGCCAAAGTACTGAGGCTGGCATCTGGGCTTTGGCTGAAGGTGAAAGGTACTTCGAAGAGGCTGTGGAGGTGGCTGTTACTTCAGCCTGTGATCCTTTTAAAATAGTTTTATGTAGTAACATCTATTTTTGACTATTTGATTTTTTTTTTTTTTTCCCCTGCCATTTGGCCAGTTGAGATTCAGAATTGAATTACCTTGAGTCTTAACATCAAACAATTCCTTTAAAGCCACACAATTGGTGCTAGCACACTTCCTGGTCATCTCCGGGTCTGTGGTACTTACACCATTCCAGGTGGAGATAACTCTTGGTAACACTGAGGACTGAGCCTTGCTGCGTGGTGCCCAAGGATAATGCAGAACAAGCAGTTCATAGGGGATGTTTCTGGAGAAAATAGAGGCTACTGTGAGTGACTTCTAAGTAGTGCTAGCAACTTTTCCAGTACAGTAATGTGTAGGTAACTCACAGCTGAACTGCTGAGAGAGGTGAATGTACAGTTCTGTTTGTACAGCTTTGCTCTGGAAACTCAGATTTTGTCTTAATTTTGTGATAAACTTGCATAGAAATAAGGGATATATTCTTCCTCAGCCTTGGCATCAAGTGTTTTAAAATAATTAATTATTTCCTTTATTGCTTTAGGTATTTCTGGGAAAAGCCAGCTTCTGTTTGCACTGGTCTTCACTACCCGCTATCTGGACCTCTTCACTTCATTCATTTCATTGTATAACACATCTATGAAGGTAGAGTATACTGGAAAGTCAGAAAAGCTGGTATTGCTGCATGCAGAGTGCATCATTTTATGAACTGAGGCATCTTTAAAAGCCCACTGTGTGCAGTTGGGTAAACAGTGTGGAAAATGGACTCAGAACTCTACTCTTTCTACACTCTACATGCAGTTATTTTAAAACCTTGTGTGGGGACTGTGACATTTACAACAAATACTCTTTGGTTATTGAAAATAAAAGCCCTTGGCAAAAATGGTTTAAATAAATTGTATTTCTCATTTGAGATGTTAGAAAAGACTGAAGAAAAATCTCTTCTTCTACAAGGAAAACTGGTACTGAAAGTGTGTAGTCAGAATTGTTGCTAACATCTTGTCAGAGGCTGATCAAAAATTTTCAGGAGTCCACTTCAGGAATGTGGCTTCCATCTGATTTATACCTCTGTGCTTGTCAACTGAACGTTAGTCAGCCCAGATTTGGTTTTGTTGGCTCTATTTGTGCAAATACTGACACCCAGTACAAGAAAATAAAGCAGCAGACTGGAAGAGTACAGCTTGTTTGGCATTGGTGGCACCAGAGCAGACACCTTAATCCAGTTCTTTTATTCTAGGATTTTTGTGATGCTTTTCAGTTTTATTTCAGAGGATAACTTTACCAGAAGGAAAGGCTAGATAGTTAATAACATGGATAATACTGAAGAATTAAGGGAACTTTCTTCAGAATTTCCTTCTGGTTTTGTTTTGTGTTTCTGTTTCCTTGTTGTTTGTGTTGTTTTTTTTTAAAGCAGCATTAATTAAACTGTAGGTACCAGCTTGAAATGTGTTTATCTGGAAGTGGTCATTGAATATATAAAAAATTAGTTTCTTCTGTGCTCTGGGAATATAAGCAAGTTGGTACTAACTGCCTTTCTTACTGACTTGCAGGCTTTAGTTTTTGTGGTTTGTAGCATTACGTATCACACAGTTAATTTCTCATAGTACCTTTGAGTATAGGCTGCATTTCTTTTATTTTGGTGTCTCTGGAAACTTTTTGAGTCCCCAGAATATACTATTCTCATTAAGTAACTTCCAGGGAGGAGCTGGGGTTCACTGACACTTCTTAGTGCCTTCTCTGACCGCACCAATTATCATTAGCCTACAGTTGTGGTAGGGATTCCTTAAATGTAGTATCTTGCCATAGAATCACAGAACATCCTAAGCTGGAAGGGACCCACGAGAATTATCGCATCCAGATCCTCACTCCACTCAGGACCACCCAAAACCAAACCCCATGTCTGAAGTGTTGTCCAAACACTCTTTCAACTCCAGCATCCTGGGGCTGTGACCACTGCCCTGGGGAGACTGTGCCACCTGCAAGCTATGATTTTACTGTTGTTTTGTTTGTTTGATTGATTAAATCTGTTCCTTTTCCATTGTGAAGATTCTATACCGAATATAATTAGGTGGTGGGAACATTTTTCTTTATGGTGAAACTGAGGCAGTTGCTAAACTGTCTAATGTACTGTACTAGATTGTCTTCAGGACAGTGTGAGCTCTGTGCTGGTGATGACAGAGTACCCTTCAGGAAGTGAGGTATTATCTCTATTCTGGATACTTACCTGTAAAATAAGGCTACTTACCTGTCCCATGGGGAGTAAGTATAAAGTCTACTGTGCTATAACAATTAAAAATGGTAAGGTTTGACATCAACTGAAATTGAAACTGAGTTTCTCTTCAGTGCTTCTGGCAGTCTTTCAGCTCTTGGTTTCATGGTCTGTTGGTTTCAGAGAACACTGGCTCTGCAGATGTAAAAGATGTTTAAAGCTGTAAGTCAAATGAGCTGTTTTGTTATATGTTACATAGCTGAGTTGAAGGTGGGGCTTGATTCAGTACCTTTTTAATTGCCACATGAGCCGCCACACCCCTAAACTTTTTGAATTAAAAAAAAAAAAGATCTCTCCCTACTGTATGTATGCACATGTACATACATAGTTTAAATGTTTGGGCCACTGCTCCCCTTGCAGTAGCAGAAGCAGTCTTCCTTTTCCAGTCAGTGCTGCAGTTGTTTCTACTCAAGGAATGATCTCTGACAGGAAGAAACTTCTGACAGTCACTTCATCCAGAGGCAAGGTGACACTTTAAAACATCATTGGCTCATTGGTTTTGAATTATTCCCTGCTGAGAAAAGCTGAATACCACCACATAGCATGAAATTGAAATTGCAGAAGCATGTAAGCAAAAAATACAAACTGAAAAAGTCAGCTTATTCCTCTTAGTACCTGGGAATAGCTTTGTTCACTGAGTTTAATGTAATCCTGCAACCTTTGTGTGTATTTCTTTTTCTTTGCTCACTTTTTAGCTTATCTACATTGCTTGCTCGTATGCCACCGTGTACCTGATCTACATGAAATTTAAGGCCACCTACGATGGAAACCATGATACGTTCAGGGTGGAGTTTCTGATAGTTCCTGTTGGTGGACTCTCATTTCTTGTCAATCATGACTTCTCTCCTCTGGAGGTGAGTTGGCTGTGGGCAGGAGGTTGCACTTTATTTTCTAAAATACGTAGTACATGACGGTGAATGTTTTTTAGCAGAATGAAAGATGCCTGTGTTTAGTAGGTTCAGGCCAATTCTGTAATGCATCTTTACAGTGTAGTTGTCACAGAGAACTTAAAGCACTTTGGGAGACTAATGTTATTAATTAACATTGAGTATTTTATTATGCAGAAAGCTGCCTTGTCACACTAATTCAAAAGAATCCCTCCTTTTGTTATGTTTGTTAAGGAAATAACCCAGAATGTGAGTCGTTGGTGCCACCTGGTGAAATCAAAAGAAGTTTTAATACTTGTTACGTTTTGTAGAAACAAAAGTAGCATAGAGTATTAGAAGGAACTGTTATATTTGAGATGCAGCTATATGTTCTCCTGTCAGAAAAGGAATATGTACTAAAGAGTTCAGATCAGTATTTACACAAAATAGATATCTGATCTGCTCTTTTTAAGAGGACTGACCTTTTTATATTCATTGGAATGGCATGGTTTAATTAGTGAAAGAATTTGAGCAACATTTTGAGATATTGTTTTAAATTTTGTACTGCCTTAACTCATTCTTTAAACCAGTTAATTGGTTAAAAATTTTGGAAGAATGGGCAAGAAGGAGGACTTCATCTTCCACACAGCTTTTCAGAGCAGCAGCATTGTGAGCTGTATGTAATGGTGTTGCATATCCTGAACTGATAGATAGGTAAACTTGTATCAGCAAGCTCCCCAGATATTGGGAGAGTGGTGTCTCAAGACTTGTTACCTTGTACCATTCCAGGGTTGATTATGAAGCTTTTATTTTTTTTACTGTATCATGGATAGTTTGCCAAAATACTGTGCCTGTTCCCAGTAGAGTGATTTTCATTGATAGGGAATGGAAAGGCAATGCAGGTACCTCCTGTGCTTCTGTTAACAGTACGACAGTTGAATAATCTGTGTTGTTTTCTTCGTTCCAGATATTGTGGACTTTCTCCATCTACCTTGAATCTGTCGCCATTCTCCCCCAGCTCTTTATGATCAGCAAAACTGGGGAAGCGGAGACCATCACTACTCACTACCTTTTCTTCCTGGGTCTGTACCGTGCCTTGTACTTGGTCAACTGGATTTGGCGCTACTATTTTGAGGGATTTTTTGACCTCATAGCGGTTGTTGCTGGTGTGGTCCAGACTGTTCTTTACTGTGACTTCTTCTATTTGTATGTTACAAAAGGTGAGTAGTGTGATAACTTGCAGCTTCAGGTAATGAAATGTAGCACTATGCAGATGCATCTCCACTTCATAGACATTACTTCATAGTTGTTAATTTTGTATGCAAGTTATTACTGTCATCTCCTTTTTAGATTTATCAGGTAGACGTTCTACAAGTTCAGGGTATTTCTGAGGACTGTTCTTAATACAGATAAATGTAAACAGTTTGAACTTTATTGACAAATCTGAAAATAAGTATGACTAAATACAGGTTGCAGTTTTCTCTGTCAACAAGCATGATTCTCATGCTTGTACTGACAAAGTACTTTTTGTGCAGGTGTTACACTTAGAGACAACTTCCTTTGGCATTTTAAATACTGTTGGAGTCCAAAGGTGGTTGTATGTGTCTGCAGATGCTAAGCATAGAAGCAGTTTGTTTCTGTTGGATCTATTAGTAATTCTGCTGTCATTGGTATTCCAGCATCCTTTGTATAATCACAAAACTATGTAAATGTGGTGTTAGTCATTACTCTAAAAAAACGCAGTTGCAGGATAGCATGTCCAGTGATGCTGGAAAGTGAGAATGCCAGGGTGCTGTGAGAGGGCAGGGTTGGAATTCTGACTTCATTGTCGTTTTGCTGATCTGTATTGAATAGAGAGGCAAGATTGGGAGAACTAAGGGCAGTGTATCTTTTCTACCAAAGTGTCCAATAGGTTTTGATCCCTCTGAAGTTCTAACAGTTGCATTTCTTGGTCACATCTTTGTATTGCTAACTTCTTAATTTTTCCTTTCCTACAGTACTCAAGGGAAAGAAGCTCAGTTTGCCAGCGTAAGTGCCAAAAAACATCACCAGCATCTGTCCTTTTGGATGCTTGGACAGAACAATCCTTATCACAAGCAAAGGTGAAGATGCTTGAGACAGAAAGTCAGAAACACAGCTCTTTATAGTGCAGGTAGTCATCAGCGGCTCTGTAAGAACGGAGGAAAAACAACCAGCAGATTTCTGTTTGATGCATCTTGCCTTTATCTTTTTTATTACTATGTATAAAGATTTTTTACATAAAGAAACTTATACTGTATTAATAAATTCAGTGTATGGTTTCAATTGGAATAATTCCAAAAGTGAGATTTTTGTGAGATTGTTTATGACCAGGAAAAAAGTGCAAACTTTTTCTTAATTTTCAAGAATTTCTTTGGAATTACTGATTTTTTTTTCTTTTTTTTTTTTTTCAGTGCACAAACATGTGCATCCTTGATGGATGGTAGTCATCTGTTCTTTCCCTTTGATTCAATTTTCATTCCACTATATTTATTTTTTCCAAAAGGTGAATATATGTCAACTTAAATCTAAAACCACCAATGTTTGATGTGATGTGCTGGTGCCCAATCCTTGTGCCATCTGCTGACGTGGAGTTCCTTGTTTAAAATGTATGTTGGTGCCAGAAGGGGAACAGTCGCATTCTGTAGTTGTCCTCCTTCTAAAACAGGCTGATGGCAAGAGGGCAATAAGGAAATCTGGCGGCCATGAGAAATTGGCCTTTCCTGTTTTGCCGTGATGTTTGGGAAGGTAATCCCAACGATGACAGCACTTGGCAGTGCAGGTTGTGAAGAGTGAGAGTTATGGTTATGTTGCTTAGTGGCAAATGCTTGTAACTGTATTCTTTGTTCTGGAAAAGGAGGTTAAATATCCTGGAAGTACAGCCCTGCGACACCACTGCAGCTATAGAAATGGGAGACTTGTAAGTTGTTGATTACAGTAATCTGTAGGTGATCATTTTTAAACAATATCTACATTTTCTTTTTAAGGAGTGCTGTATAAGCAACATCCATGTTCAGCTTCAAGTGGTTTTTGATGTCACTTTTGGACAACTAATATTTTTTTAATAGACTTTCCAAAATCAGCAGCACCAGTTACCATTCTTTATCCTTTAAATGATTCCCTTTTTTTACTGAGCTGTTGCATGATTTATCCTGTGTTACCATCCTCAATAAACACTTTATGAAATGGTGAAAATGTTATTTTTATTCTTCTTGAAGTAACTTTTTCTGTTATTGTGAAACTGGAAGAGAAGGCGTGGTGAAGATGAGTTGTTCAATATCGTTGTTTGCTCTGCTGAAATACGAACTATAGGGATGTGAGAGGTGTGAGCACTGATTGAAACGGCGGTGAGTTGGTTCTGCTTTTTCCAAGAGCTCCATCTGCAGCCTGGGGAGCACGGTTTAAAACAGATGAATTTAATCTGCCAGGTGGGGCCCGGATGTGAGGATCTGCTGCTTTTATGCTTTTTAATCTTTACGAAATGAATACAATTAATCATAAGGAAATAATTTCTCTTGGTGTACCGTAGTATCCCCATAGTTGGGATGGCGATCGTTCCTGGCCCTGGTTGTTTTTTCTGCAGGACGCGCTCAGAGCTGCAGTGCCGGGGATGCTGGACGCAGCGCTGCGTGCGGATGTGCCTGCAGCCGGGACGGTGCCCAACGAAACGGGACGGCCCGATTCTGTGCGTCAGCAGTGCCACGTTAGAGGTGACTCCTTGAACGCTGCTACGAAGGGTCCGTCCCGGATCTGTTCTCGCACCTCCCAGCAGCGCAGAAGGCAGCGCCGGCCGAGCCGGCTGCGCTATGCGGCTCAGTGCCGGCAGCCGCGCCTCAGCTCCGACCCTTCGGCTCGCGGCCCCGGCAGGCCTGAGGCGCGCCCTGCGCACGCGCCTGCACTTGGGCAGGGCGAGGCGGGCTTCCGACCTCACGTGACCGCTGCGCACGCGCACGGCCCCGGCCGCGCGCGGAGCGGCGGGAAGGTCGGCGCCGGGCAGGGCGCGTGCGCGGCTCTGCGCCGCGAGGGCGGGCGGGGCTTCGGCGGCGGGGCGGGGCCGGGCCGGCAGGGGTTCGGAGCCCGCGGCGGAGCGGCGGTGCCCGGGTCCGCGGGATGCCGGGGCTGGTGGTGTTCGGGAGGCGCTGGGCCATCGGCAGCGACGACTTCGTCCTCCCGGGGGCCTTCGAGCTGTTCCTGAGGCTGCTGTGGTAAGGGCCGGGCCGGGCCGGCCGTCCCGCGGCGCCGCGCGCCCGGCGGTTTTCCTCACAGCGCTGCGGTTTGTGTGAACGGCGGCTCAGCGCTGCGGGCCTGCTGAGCGCGCCGGGCCGCCGCCGTTTGCGTGCCCTCTGTCGCGGAGCGGTTCGGTTTCTGCGCCGGTCGGTGCCACGGGTCCCGGCGGTTCTCCCCCCACGTTCGTTGTCCCGCTTCCTGCAGGTGGGTCGGCATCCTGGTGCTGTACGCCGTGCACAAGGGGCGGTTCGGCTGCCCGGGAGGAGCGCTCCTGCACAGCTACCTGCTGGTGCTGCTGGCCCTGCTGGCTGCCATCATCTGCACGCTGTCCGCCCTCGTGTACGTCAGCATGCAAGGTACGAGGTTCGGGCTGACCCGGAGCCCCGCTCGTCTCGGGCGGTTGGAATTGGTCTGCGTTCTGTTATTCTGGAGTTGCCGCGTGTAGAATTGCTTCGTTTTGAGCTTTAAAAATGCCAGGAAATCGTTGTTTTCTGTTTTTTCCTGGCGAAGCATTACCAAAGCAATCTGAAATCTGTGGTCTCTGGAATAACGGAGGAGACTGCAGTTTCTAGTATGTTGATTCTCACAACACGCTGTAATTAGAACAGTATTTAAATTATTTAGGTGGAAGGAAGCATGAAGAGAAACTGACAGAGCTGAGGTGTGAATGATAGCACTCAACTTGAATCTCACTGCTGGTTCTCCTGCAGTATCCAGAGCAGTGGAAGGAAGTATTAGCCACGTTATGCTGGTTTTAGGTATCAAAGTGCAGGTGGTGGAGTGATAAGTGTCGATAGCACAGAGAAAAGAGCTTTCCTTATTCATGGTACAAGCGAAGTTATAAGACCATTATAAAGTGGAATAATCCTGAGTCTGAATTTCCAGTGGAATTAATAGTGAAATGTTCTGGATTGTAGTTATAATGTGTGGGGTTTGGTGGCAGTGGTTCTTGCACCAGCACTTGGAAGTCATCGTTTCCAGACACCACAGTTTTCATTTGATTGTGCCCATGCAAACAATTGTGCTGCTGCAGGGCAGTGTATAAAATGGGAGTGGGAATAAGAGCTGTTGGGTCTGGGACTCTTCTGACAGCTTTGCTACTGGAGGTGAAGTGCAGCTTTGCAGCTGGAGAATGGTTTCAAAAGTCATTTCATTCTGCAGTGTTTTAAAGCTTTACAAATTCTGCTGCCTACACATGAGTACGCACACACTGCCTGCGTTATCTTGTTATCAGCAAACTGGTTTAAGGAGCTGAGCCAGCCAAAAATTAATTCTTTTTTTATTGCCTAAGAATGCTGTAAGGAAAAGGTTGTAATTAGCTAACAATACAGAAAACAGTCTAAGAAATATTTGGTCTACAACTGGTTCTATGTTCACATTCTTATTATGTGAATATATTTATTTTTTAGTGCCTGAAATGAGGGAGCAGAGCCTCATTGCGTGTGGCTCACCAAAGGAGTGTCTCAAATTTCAATATTCAGCCAAATAAAAGCTATGTAGAGCCATAATAGAAACTGGCACTGGCAGTTATATGGTAACACATCTTTGGCTCTGGTGGGTACAGCACTGCTGCCTCATGTTCACTGCAGAACTGTGTTTGACCAGAGGGTGATTTTTAAGTATTAGAGGAGTAGGTGGTAAGAGTCCTCTAAACTGTTCTTTTTATTTTCTCAGCTTCAGTGATAGCTTTCCGTTACTTTGAAATCACTTATATTTTCAGTTAAGCTTCTTATTTTCCATAGAGCTCAGAAAGTTCATATATTTATTTGTGTAGGATTTTACACACCTGAGATACGTTCATAAACCATTCTTGTTCTAAATTCTCATTATTTCAGGAACAATTTCTAATCCAGGCCCAAGAAAGTCACTTCCCAAGCTACTTTATACTCGCCTACTTCTCTACTTGCCTGAGTTTATCTGGGCCGTTGTAGGAGCTGTGTGGGTGTCAGACAGCAGCGTGCGCTGTGAGAGCACTGTGATAAATGTCATCCTTGGGACGGTTGTTGCAAGGTAAAGTGCCCCACCTCTGCCACACACACACAGATCTGAGCTTGATAGTGCACATGAGAGAACATAATGCTTACATTTGCTCTGCATGTGTCCAGCAAAGACATTTCCAGCTTTGCTATTGCTTATAAACTATTTTGGTTTCTTTTAGAAGGGTTTTCTTTGTGTAAGCCTGATAACAAAATGTGCACCATTATGTCAGTAACAGATAATGTTTTATGGTGTTTCATGCCTTACTTTGCTTTCTGTCTCTCAAGACCTGCAGTTGTCTTCTTTCACACGTGTGTCAGAAATACCTGGTTTCAGCCTGCTTCCTTCTGTTTTGCAGCTGGGTTATCATTGTCTTTACCATCATCGGAGTGCTAATTGTCTTTGATCCACTCGGGGGGAAAAAGACATTTTACCTCACTGATGGTTTAGATCGGAACTTGGAAAGCAGCCAGTCGGGGCAGCTGCTATACAATGTGAAGAACACTGCTACCAGAGTCTGGGAGAAAAGAATCAGGTTGATGTGCTGCTGTATTGTGCAGGACGATGACCATCGAGTGGCTTTTACAAGCATTGCAGAGCTCTTCCGCGCCTACTTCTCAGTAAGATGAAAAGCTTTGTTTGTTTTTTTTCTTGACTGAGTTTCCAGATGTTGCAAAATGCTTAACTGTGTTCAGCCAGAGGTCCCAGCTTGAAATCAGGTTCTGAATATGTTAGCTTGAAGCTTAAAGATGAGTCTTGTAACAAAACATTCAGTGCATACAAACAGTGGGGAGAAGAAGGCGGTTAGGTGCTGGTGCAGCCATCTTCTCTGATCCGCACTGTCTCCGAGGTAAATGCAATTAGATACACTAAAAAAAAATACATTGCCATGTGTGTATTCTTATGAGATAGCTCTGACGTGGTGAGTTGTGGGATTGCTTTAAGAGCTCCTTCATCTCTTTGTACAGGACACAGATCTGGTGCCAAGTGACATAGCAGCTGGTTTGATTCTGCTCCATCAAGAGCAAGATAAAATGGAAAGCTGCCCAAAAGAGCCAGAAGAAGTCCTCTGTCACTCTCCGTCGTCTCTTGTGGTATGACGGGGCTGTGTTAGCATCTGCTGCAGCTACTCCATGAGATGGTGGCAGAGCAAATTGAAATGAAGTTCTTTGTGCAGATATTTGGATTTTGTTTGCTTTTACAAAATTAAGCAGTAAAATTTTTCTATTTGAATTGTTAATAAGTACAGAGAAAATGAAAATACGGTGATTTGTCTGCCGTCAATATTTTTCAAGGGTACCTAATTTTTGTCCTAATGGTATTTAACTGGAAAAGAGGTGTTAGCCATCTCTGCTCTTTGAACATACCTGTTCTCAGCGTGTATTCACTGATACCAGGGGTGCTTCTGTTCCATGAAATTTATCAGTGAGGGGAATTAAGCACAAAAAGGAATAATTTCAGACAGTTGGTCATTTTTGAAGAGATGTGAGAGAAAATGAATAGAGAGAAGAATATATTTAGTATTCTTTGTGAAGAACTGAAAAGCTGGTCTTCTAGCACTGTCTGTCTAATCTATGGCTGGTACATATATCCAGACAAAATAAGATGAAAACAGTCATTTTTTACATACTTAGAGGTGATGGGTTACGGTTTGCTAATTGATTTTTCTGTGCTAGAACACCTTTGTAAATTGTTCTGATTTCTTTTGGCCTGCATTACGCAAAAGTGTGTAATTCCACTTCAAATCATCCTATCAAATTCCTTTTGAACCTGGGCAGTGTGGAATCATTCTTTAAGTACCCCAGTTGGGGATATCTGCTACAGACTTTTTAGCCATTCCTTTGAGCTTATCAGTATGTAAATATTGGAAGAATAAAATTTAATGAGAGATTTTTCAAGATTATTGAGCTCTGTAGCTACAGAAACGCTGATTTCCTGGAATATGAGTGGCTGCCTTTATTTTCTTTTAGATTCTGAGGTTTTCTGTTTAGATAGCGCCTTAATTTTCAGTAGTCTGTGTTTGGGCTTTATTCTGGGATTGCTTAACACACCTTTCTTTCTCTCCCTTCTTCCTCTTCTTTCCCCATGTCCTGCAGGCTGATGATTTGGATATTGAACTGGAGAACGCTGCTCACTACATGCTGTTTGCTGCAGCTGCCTATGGCTGGCCCTACTACATATACACCAACCCACTCACTGCGCTCTGTAAGCTCAACAGTGACTGGTAGGTTGAATCAAGAGCTTAAAAATACACAGCTTCTTCTTAATTCACTCTTGTTTGCAGAAATGAACTGTGTTCAATAGTGCTAGTTTTGTGACATTAAATTATATTACTCATGGGCGTAGATAAGCTTCCATGAATGAAGTGGAGGCAAAATGGCAGCATGTCTTCACGCTCAGAAACAGGTCAGCCTTTGTTTCTTAAGAATGGTTTGTGATTGAGATAAAATTCAGTTAGCAAAATGACAAAGGAATTGGTGGTGATTGGAGTTAAGTCAAAGAATTGGAATTAAGTAATGCTTTACAGTAAGGCTTTATAGAGCTCCCTTTTGGGCAGATACATGTGGAAATAACTGTATCAACTGTTTTCCTGCTCTGAAGAGGAATTAGGAAAAGAAACCTGTAATTCCAGCATCCATTTCATTCCGTTTGCTCTCTAAGTCTGTCACAGTCAGTGTTGAAGTGTACATAATGCTGTGTTCCATTACTGTGTATTTAAGTGACCTCAGAGATTTGCGGCTCTAACTACAATTTTCTTAATAATTAACATTAAGTCATTTAACCTTCAGAAATATAAATGACTTGGAAATCATGTAATACAATGCATAAAACATTCGATAAGCCTGCTGTAGAGAATTTGTTTTGAATGTACTTCTTGCTTGTTTCTATTTTTTGTCATTGGAGTTCAGTTTTAATTCTTTTCTTACTGATTTGTTTGCATGGTGATAGTCCTGTAGCAATGGTGTGTTCCTAATCCTGTGAGTGGCAATGTGGCATGCTGCTGAGGCAGGGATAGCATTTCATGCACACTAATAGTAGCACTGGGGGGAGAATGTGGGGGGCATTAGAGAAGCTTTTGATTCCTGGCAAAAATCGTTGTGCAAATGTAATTGAGTTTGATTCCTGAAAGGAAACTTGAAGAATTTAAACGTGAAAGCTTTTCTCTTCTGTGTTTTGTTAGTTGCAGAAGTAGACCAGAAGATTCTGATATAACTGGAAGCGATCGTCGTAACTTTCACTTTGGATCCATCCTAAGAATAACAGGACTGCAGTACAGAGACTTCATTCATATCAGTTTTCACAACAAGGTAAGCAGTCTAGACAGGCATTGAGCAAGAAAGTCTTACTGATGATAGGGGAGCTGTTAGGTCACTGCTTGAACTGTGATTGAGCACCTGGGAAAGGGCTGTGGCTGCCCAGGGAGCACAGGGGATTGTTTACACCTGTGCTCCCAGGTGACCAGAAGGGTTGGAGCCCCTCCAGGCTTAGATAAGGGCTGGGCACTGAGGGGAGGCATTTCTTGGACTTAGGCAGTTTTCTGGGAAGGAGCACTGCATAGCCAGCGATCCCCTTCACCAGCTGAGTGAGTTCAGTTCTTCTTCTTGTATGTGGCTATCAGCCTACCTGCACATACGTTACCTGGTGTTGCCAAGAACATGCCAGAAGCAGTTTTGATTGAGTCAGTGAAAGAAGAGGGTGAAGTTTCTAGATTGCCTTCAGCATTTATAAAACGGAAAATACAAAGACAAGTGAAAACAGGCCCTGAAACATATTTTTCAGTTCTGATTTTTTTTTCATTCTTAAAGAACAACCACACAGCCATTGACAAAAATCTCAACATTGCTATAAGGGAACTTATAATAACTTAATAGTTCAGCTTCTGTCCACAGTACAAGAAATTCAGTAGGAGGGCTTTCAGGAGGACAAATGCTTAGATTTCTGAGAAGCTGATGTCTTTACTGAATATGTTTTTTCCTCTGCAGATATATGAAATTCCATTTTTTGTTGCTTTGGATCACAAAAAAGAAGCTATTGTGGTTGCAGTGAGAGGAACGTTGTCTTTTGAGGTATTGTCTATCTAATGTGTGCAATTGGCTTTATAGATATGGGTGAACTCCTGGTATCTAGAGGAACTGGTGTTATACAGGTGCATTTAAAAACAGCTTGTGGGTATGAGTCCCTTCAGCTTGTAAGCTCTAAGCTCTCCTGTCCTTGGAAGCATTATTCCCTTTGCTTCTGGAATAGAGTGTGGGGGAAAATAGTGGTAATTCTTTGGTACTGAGATTTGTGTACTTGTAACATGTGTGCAGCTTGGAAATAGTTGTTGAAATCAGAACTCTGATTGTTCTGTGTTTGGGTGGTATTTTGTGGTTGGCAGTATTTGGCTGCTTACAGACTTGGTGATTGTCCTTGTGAGAATGTGAATTGTAGAATAAATAAGGTTGGAAAAGACCTCTAAGATCATTTCGTCCAACTGTCCACCTACACCAATATTGCTCACTAAGCCACATCCCTACGTGCCACATCCACCCTTTTCTTAAACACCTCCAGGGACTGAGTCCACTTCCCTGGGCAGCCTGTGCCTGTGTCTGACTGCTCTTTCTGAGAAGAATTCTTCCTAATATCCAATACCTGATAAGTAGTAGAATACGAGCCATGAAACCTTGCAGAGAGGTCTGATTAAAGCTGTCTTGTTTGCAGGACATTCTCACTGATCTGTCAGCAGACTGTGAAGACTTGACCCTGGAAGATGTTCTGGAGAATGGCTTCGTGCATAAGGTGTGTGCAGGCTGTTCAGAATTCATCTCATGCAATAAAAAACTAACTTAATTCTTGGGATCCTATAGTTAAACTGGATGAGTATTCTTATGACATAGATTGCACAGATTATCTCAGTGGCTTGGTTGTTGCATCACATACTGGCAGTTTGTGTACCTGTTGTCTGACTTCATGTCCTTACTAAATAGTAGCAAAGCTTTCTAACCATTTTGTATGAGACCATTTGGTTATGGTATGCTCTGTCAGGAGCATGCTAAAAGAGGAGGCTGGTTTTCAAGAAAAGACTTGTTCAGTGTTGGTGTTGATTTTAATTACATATCTGTCGCTCTTCAGATTAGATAATACCTTTGTCTTCTAACTTAAATTGTTGTCTTGCAGGGAATAACTCAGGCTGCAAATTACATCTATCAAAAGCTAATAAATGATGGAATTTTAAACCAGGCTTTCACAATTGCTCCAGTAAGTCACCTTCCATGTGATTTGGTTTGTCAGAGAAGTTGTGCATCTTTCTGTGTTTCAGTCTTCTCTTTCTGTCTGTAGGAATACAAACTTGTGATAGTTGGTCACAGTTTGGGTGGTGGAACAGCTTCTGTATTGGCGATCATGCTCAGGAACTCCTTCCCAACATTAAAATGTTATGCCTTTTCTCCTCCAGGAGGACTTCTAAGGTGAGTATGAGACTTCTGTTACTTGATTCTCTAAGTGTAAAAAGTCATCAAGTTGACAGATATGATGGCTGCTCTGAAAGTAATGCCTCAGATTTTATTATGTTGGCCCACAATGTCAGAAGTGGCTGTTGGTGGGATGGCAGCAGAGGTTGAACCTTCCCACCAACATCCCCTTACATGTTGTTGTCAGATAGCAGAGGGGCACTCTGACACAATGGCTTCTGACATGGAAGGGTGGATGAAGCAAAGGGGTGTCATTGAATTCCTCCATGTGGAAAAAGCAGCACCCATGGATATTCAGCAACACTTGCTGAATGTTTATGGAGACCAAGCAGTGGTGCAGCACAGTGAGGTGCTGGTGGTGCATTTTAGCAGTGGTGACAGTGGGTCACCTCCACTGGTGTGGATTTTTATGAGCACATTATGCAGGTTGTTGTTTGTCACTGGTAAAAGTGCACAGCTGATAGTAATTGAAAACGTTGAAAAGTAGCATTTGGTAGCTGCAGGTTTGCTTTCTCCAATAGTGTTATGTGCCCTGTGTCTTTTGTAGTTTCCATGGAAGTAAATAGGAGGTGTTACTTTTGGAGCACCCTATGTACGTTAAATAATTTTGCTTGGCTGTATTAAGTTTGTTTATACATTTTCCAGTAGAATTGGATTTGCTCCACCTTGGAGTTACAGTTGGGTTCCTTAGGGAATGTGTAAATGCTTCAGAACTAAATGGCTCACCTGACCTGGCTGCCTCAGCCAGAGAAACAGCTACACACAGTGAGAAGCAGCATGGCTCTGTCCCCTGGAGGCCTGCTGCAGAGCTGACTGCAAGAGCTGCAGTTGTGCTTGCTACATACCTGTATTATTACTGAATGGTAATAATCACAGTAAAATTGAATTGTGTATCTAAAGCTTGTCTTTTCTTTAAGCAAAACACTTGCAGAGTACTCTAAACGCTTCATTGTTTCGATCATCCTTGGAAAGGACCTTGTTGCAAGGTGAGATGGAAATGTTTTAAAATGTTTTTTTTTTAAATTTATTTATAAGTTAGATTTCATAAAAGAAGAGGCTCTTCTGAGTTCTGTGTGTGTTTGAACAGGTTAAGCATGCCCAACATGGAGGACTTAAAGAGAAGAATAGTGAGAATTGTGGCAAACTGCAACAGACCCAAGGTAACTAAATGCAGTTTGTGGTTAGAAGTCAGTGGAATTGTTAGCTGAGTTAAACCCTGGCTTTAATACATCGACATATGGAGTATGGTTTTTTTGCTTTTAATGATGGGAGTTGCATGGATTTTTGGAACACAGTGGTTTTAAAGATTGTAAGCGGCCACCTCTTATTACCTGCAGTTACATCTGTAGTCCCCACAGGATTTCATTCTAGTCCCTGGAATAAGAGTTATGCAGAGAGTCTGGATGACATCGTTGGTGGCAGCAGACAGTTATAAGTTGTAGGTGCAAGAAAGTTAAGTCTGTACAATATAATCCACAGAACAATTCACCTGGATAAAATATTAATGTTTTCCTCAGCATTCCTATTGGATTGGGTTCAGTATTGGTGAAATAATGTGCTGCTGTTGGGAAAATTCAATCAGCAGATATTATCAAACAAAACTTTTGACAAGTGTGTACATAAGGCATTTTTAATCACTTATTTGTAGTTTCAGGTGAAGTGTGTGCAAAGCGCACAACTAGGATTGAAAAGATGCTCTGCTTTAGTTCAGCTGTTTTTCTTTCTGAATTCAGTACCAGATTTTGTTGCGTGGCTGTTGGTATGAAGTATTTGGAGGAGATCCAGATAACTTCCCAACTGAGCTGGATGGGAGGAACGACGATGCTCTGACACAGCCCCTTCTAGCTGAGGAAAGCTTAATGGTTCATCGGTCACCTTCATACAATGCCCTTGATGGAGAATCGCACTTAAATTCACCACCGCAGTACCCTCGTCTGTATCTTCCTGGAAAGATTATCCATATTGTAGAAGAATCCAGCTCTAGGAGGTAAGTAGAATCATAAATACAACTATCTTGTCTTCCTCAAATCTATTTCAATCTTTGCTTCTCACTTTCAGAGTATGTTTCTAGTTCTGCTTCTCATCTCCATCTCCAATGCACTGATTATTACAAATTGTCCAGGTTTTTGTGGTGTTTGTTTTTTTTCTTTCCTTCTTCTGTACCTCCTTTTCTGCAACTCTCTGTTTGTCTGTGTGTGCCCATGCTGTGTGTGCCATGCTAGGTTTAGCTCTGGCATGCTGCAGCTCCTGCACAGACAGCACTGCTGATGCTGCTGTCTTACATTCTGGTAGTGGTGAAGCTAACAGCAGGGCCATGTAGGTGCTGCCTGTAGTACTTGCCCAGTGGAGCTGAGGAGGTCCATTCGCACCATTTGTTCAGCCTCTAGATTCCTGCCCCTTGCTTGCTACAAGCTTGAAGTGCTGGAGGGGTGTGGAGTCTGGTTGTGTTGAGGAGAAGGGTGTTGTGTTGGTGTTTTGTTTTGTGGGGGTTTCGCTGGTGTTTTTTTTGCTCGTTTGTTCTTAATACAAGGCTACCTGTAATACCCTTCAGGGCAGACAAATACATTGTGCCATCTCTTGTTTCATTCACAAATGGAAATAAGAGCATCTGTAAAGCACAAGATTGTCTACAGAGAGGAAAAAAGATCTCTGATTTATAACAGATAGTAAAAGAAAGATGGAAGAGATAGAGAATTCTTATTTTCTTCCCTCCCGTTCAGTAGATCAATAAGTATTTTATTTAAGCTTGACATTGTCTTTAGCATTTAAAGATTTGGTTTTAGAAATTAGACACTTCAGCACTTGAAACCTTGAAGTTTTCTTGATGGCTGCTATTCTACTGTACTTTAGTGAGTTCACTTTTCTCCATTTACTCCAAAGCACAGCAGTTAATGTTCTGTTTTCCTTAATTACACTACCACAGAAAACCCTCCATTCCATCATGTACTGCTCTATAAAACAAAAATCCTACACATGGTACACGCAGCATTATAACTAGTGTCCAGCCTCCTCCTGCACTGTGATGTTACTCTCACGTGAATTGCGTTGTTTGTCCTCCCCCTTTGCTCAGGCAACATCCTCTGCTCTGTGAGCAGGGTTGTGGAAGCCACATAGTTTGGTGTAGCTCTGCCCTGGGGGGCTTTCAGTGGCAGCATTTCCATCTGCCTGCTGAGAGGCAGCACGATAGCTCCTTGGAAGCCACCTTCCCCACATCTCCAACTGCGGTGGCTCCATGTTGTATGGGGTCTTTGTGTTTGTGTTTTTTAGGTTGTGCTCTTCAGACACTAAATACTCTGCAAACTGGTCAAATGAAACAGTCTTCAGCAGCATTTTAATTAGTCCCAAGATGATAACAGACCACATGCCCGATGTTGTGCTCAACGCTCTCAACAGTTTGTCTCAAGAACATAGATCTTGTATTTCTTGTCAAACAAAATAATTGAACAGAATGTGGTACGTAGCTCAGAAGAGAGAATTGCTTTAAACAAAAATGAAAAATGCAGCTTTGAGGTATTCAGGATACATTCTACTTTCATAGAGTGGATTCCAGTACTTTTCTCATCTTGTGTGTAACAAACAAGAGGTTTTGGTGCCCTTGTCTCTGCAGTGATCTCAAGCAACATTATGATGGGTGAAGCGCATATTCTGCACTGAGGCTGAAGCTTGAGCTTTTCCAAAAGTGGAACAGTATATAAGTGCTAGCCAAGCTGCTGCAAGCTGTCAGCAGAGAGCTGAGCCTTCAACTGAACGCTTGACACTTTGAAGTGAGGCCAGCTCGTCAGCGCAGAGCCCTGTCAGGCAGGTTGAAAAAAGAATCCAGTTCTGCCTCCAAGTCACTTTGTTCCACTACTCACGGGTGTCCTGCACCCTGCTGCTGCGGAGCACGGGCTGCCTGCTAAAGGTGCTGTAATGAAGGCAGTGCTGCAGTGCACAAGTTGGCTGCAGCTGAGTGGCAGGAGGAGGTGAGTGAGGGACTGCCTGCGGTCAGGGACAGCCTGGCAACGTGGGTGTGTGAAGGCAGGCCCTACCATTGTGTAAGTTTTCTGTTTTGTTTTTAATAAGGCAGTTCTGGTTGCACTGTTTTATCTTTAAGGGTGTGTAGCATCCCTGATGGAGGTGGTGGGAGTCACGTGTAAGTGCTGCTTGGGTTTACATGTGCAATATTCTTAATCTACCTGGCTTTTGTATTTGTTGACCCATGGGACTACTTTTTATTAATTTTAAACTGAACCAATACTTCAACTATTTAATGAGGAAAAACAATTGTTCATGCTTCACCTTCATCATGGTAGTCACTAGCTCTAATGAAAGCAGCAATTTGTAATTCCGCAAAAAATAATATATATATTTGTACAGTGAAACCGGTTTTAAAAGAGTGTGGCTTGTTTCTAGTGTGTAAGTACTTGAACAACTTTTTGTTTAAGTCAAGAGCATTTCTTTCTTATTAAAAGAAATCGCAAGAAATTAAGTAACCATAAGACATGGTTAAGAACAGCTATGTGGTGTTCTTGCTGTGATACTTAATGAGGAAGAAAAAATAAAACACGCTCTAAAGAACTTGTTTCCTTATCTTCAAATCTTCTGGGCATGAGACAAAAAGTAATGGTTGATAGCTGGTTGTGCAGTGAGCTGAGTTCCCCCTGCTGGGGCAGGGCTGCTGCTTCCTTCCTTGCTGAGCTGGAGCACCTACAGACACGAAGGTGTGTGGCTACAGGTAAACATAAATGGCTGAACTCCAAGAGCATTAACTGCTCACTGGAGTGGAGCCACCCTTTTACAAGCTTTCAAAAACACCCCAAGTACCAAAAGGAAAAAAAAAATCAACTTTTGTTTGCATGTAGTAAGCTGAATAACTTCTATTGTGTGCATTTTTTTCTCCTGGTTCTCCCAGTCTTTAAAAGACTGTGGGGCAAATAGCAACTCAGATGATCGTGCAGGGCTGAAGAAGGAGGGGTAAGTACTGCATTTAATTCTGGTTTGTAACATCAGAGCATCACTGAAAGTGCCTGTGGCTATTCAGCACAAATTGACAGGACCCACGTAGCCCAAGTTGTTGCTTGTGCATAGTGCTACAAGCATGAGAAAGCTTGCTCAAAAACTCAACATTACCACATGTGATTCAAGGATTTATTAAGTCATACATGCAAAACATACTGCTAATTGCATTAGCAAAAGATCAATGTAAAAACTTCACAATTTTGCAACTTTTAAGTTTTGCTTTAGTGGTTGCAAGGGTGTAGTTCAACACTGTATTCCTGCCAGCTGAGAATGTACAGAACATTAGCACTAGTTTACAGAACCTCACAGACCCAAGTTACCATTACTCAATCTATGCTGCACATGGACATGGAGGTGACAAAGAACACTCGTCTGCATTAGTAATGTTACAGTGTTGGGGATATCTGGCAAATAGTGACATCTGAGAAGGTTCATAGATTATAGAGGTCTAAAATATAAAAATTACTAAAGATGTGTAAAGCTGCTTCACATGATTTGTACACCTAGTTAATAGACTAAAAGCTCCTCAGAAAGCATAACTTACTGGGTTGGAAATAACAGAAACAGAAGAAGGCTATGCTTGATCATTCTACTTTACTAAAAAAATTCTATCATCAGAAAGGTTTTAAAATACAAGCTCTATTGCTCGTTAAGAAGAGATTCTACAAGAAAAGCATTTACTACACAATGTGTGGGAATGACTGTTCAAAACTAGCTAAATGAATGCCCTACATGAATGTTAAAGGAATTTACCTATGAACACCAACCTCTCTTCCACTACTGCACACCTGGGGAAGCAGTCACCAATTTCAACCTTAAGTAGAGTTGACTCAATTTCAACTACTCTGGCAGTGTAGTGTAAATTGATCTGTACAGTGTCAAAATACTGTCTGGCACTATCAGTTGATCCAAGCCACTGTTTCATCACAACACAATGCTGTCAAAAGGACTAAATATACTTCAATAAGAACAGTTTGTTTTTGAAATCACAGCAGCAAGAACTAGATTGCAACCAAGCCCTTACCAATAATAAAGCATTTTACACTGTGACTTGTCAGTCACTGTCAGTGACTTGGGTTCAATATACAATGCTATGCAATGATTCTGGGTTGACAAAACATTTCATAAAATGTTGGACTGCAGTGTTTTGCTAATTATACGGTACTGTTACTGTGAAAAACTAGAAAGTGTTTTTGCATTTCCTAACAGAAATTAGAGTCATCTTCAAGAAGAATCTTTAAAAAACAGTTTAGTGCTTAGTGTTCGTTCCTAGCACAACACAACTTAGTTCAGCAGATAGTTTGGCAACGCTTAAGTAATCGAGCAAGAATAAGATTTTAAAAATAAGGCTTTATATAGGTTTGTCTTTTAGGATTTTGCTTTTAGTAGAATGAAAAGGAACTTTTATACTTCAAACAAATGAAACCATGGAATTATTGATTGGTTCAAAAATTTATGGAAGAGAACTAATTTATAATAGACAAACTTGGCATTGAATGTGAATGCTCCATTGTTCTGAGCAAAGCACAGGGTTTGGAGGGGTGGGGGAGGGTGACTTTACAGCAGCAGACATTTTCTCTTCCTCTTCTTTACAGGCGGGGGGCACAGAACTGCTCGGATAGCTTCGTCAAACACTGTCTTGAGGCCTCGCTGTGTAAGTGCTGAGCATTCTAGGTATTTCACTGCACCTGTGGGAAGCAAGGGGCAATTACAAAACAGTTCTCTGCAGTTACAGAAAGCACTGCTTCTGCAGTGAATTCCACAACAAAAGCCTGGCATTTTTGTTAATTACGCTGCAGTATCTTACACAAACAAAAGTTAGAGCCAAGCCCACCGTAACCCCATTGCAGCCATACCTATCTCTTTTGCCATGGCAAGGCCCTGTGGGTAGGTGATAGGAGTCAGCTTCTTCTCCTTCAGTTTTTCAATAGTGTCTTTATCATCTCTGAGGTCGAGTTTGGTACCCACTAAAATGATGGGAGTGTTGGGGCAATGGTGCCGCACCTCAGGATACCACTGCACAGAAAGCAATAACAGTGTCATTGTGCACGTTCTCAAACATTATAACTGTAAAGCTCAGAGCCTTTCTTGACACTTTCAGATGTCAAAGAACAGAAGGGGAGAACATAAGAGCTCTTTAAGATGGAATTAAAAAAAAAAAAAACCATACAATTGCAAAACAATTCTTTATTCACGCCAACAGGTATTTTCATATACTTAGAAATCATCCTATTAAGGCTGTATCTTTTCTCCATGCTGGAAAAACCCCAATCTGCACTTCCCCCATCCATGGCAACCACCTCTCCTTTGTGACCACTCTGCCATAGGCTCAGGTGTCCAAAGGACATGAAGCAACATAACATAACAGCAGCAGAGCAGGTACCTGAACCGTGACTGATTGACAGAACAGTGCTCCCAGCCTAACTGCTACCTGCACTTGTTTTTCTTCAAACCACTGTAAAATTAACAATATATTTAAATGAAATAATGCCAGCTTATATTTACCTTAGCACGGACATTTTCAAAGGAAGCAGGACTCACAAGGGAAAAGCAGATTAAGAAAACATCCTAAAAAACAAAGCAGACAAAAGTCAGCCTGGCAGATCAACCTCTGGAAAAACTGCATCACCATGAAGAGCCGAGCACCCCCACCATCTGTACCACAACTTGCAAGGCGAGGTCGGACACAGCTGGATGCAACAATCAGAGGCTGCTTCCCCATGGGAAATCCATTCCCAGACTGCTACAAGCAGAGGCAGAGAGGTATGTGGGGAGGGAAACAAGTAGACTGTAATCAAGTTTATAATCAGCTACTGCAGTAGCCAACAACCAAACTAACATCACTGCAGTGCAGGTTTATTGCCCTGAATGTTCCTTCTCTCTTCTAAACTGACATTTAGAAACACTTGAGCTCCCTGACAAACACAGCAGTGAAGAGGCCAGAGACTGGCTTCTGAGCTGGGGATGGATGCTCTTACTGACCTCTAAGCAATTTGACCCTTAAAAGACAACTCCTCAACACAGGTTGTTACAACCTATTAACAGCATCACCAGTTTCTGAAAAAGAATACACTATTAAGATTACTTTGGAGTACATTAAACTGCAAAGGCAGTGTATTACTGTGAGTGGAAAAAACAAAATCACACTAGCTTCTACAACTGTTATTTCTATGCCAGAAGCAGAAGAATCTGTTACTACTATCAATTCTATATAAAAACTTAAGAACTTCTCTGTAACAAAACTAGGATTAAGAAGGGTATTAAAAATCTCACATCACACTACCTCCTTTCTTCCATTTCCAAACTATGAGGAAGCATAGACAGAAAAGTGGGCTCCTTTTGGGGAACTTACACATCTTGCCTTTTACTTGAAAGCAAAGATGATAAATAAGATCGTGTGAAATTATCTCACAGAAAATGTCTCTGCTAACTGCTGTACAATACATTAAGAAAACAAAAAGCAATGAGATCCATTACAGCCATCTACAAGCACTCCAAATAACCACACAAATTCACTCTATTCAACTAGATGAGGACAGTTCTGCTGTATGACCTCAAATTCAATAAACATATCTCAAACAGGCCCAATTTTCCCCAGCCTTCCTCTGCACCCATACTTACTTCAGCATCAGATGTGTTAAAGAATTAGGCATTTCAGAATGTTAGTTGATTGTGCTGCATTTCAAGGCATTTTTTGTTAGGTCAGCATCTAACATCTGCATTGCTAAGCACTTGCAACCCAGTTGTTCATGCATCTCCCCAACAAGTTTCCAGAGCAGCAACCCAGAAAAAGAAAGAAACAACATCAAATAATGTGATACTATGGCCACTACTTCTGTTTTCCAATTCTGCAAGTTTGTGGTGATTGAAGCTCTGCACACTATGCAGACTCTCCTTTACTATCTCCAGAGATCAAACATTGGTGTTGACCATGAGGACTTATTTCAAGATTTCAGGTGTCTTGCACACTACCAATCTTAATAAACAGGAACAAGTGCTTTTTATTTGTGAGAAGTGCTTTAGTCTTAGCAAGTCATAAAGAGATGCAGTAATGGAGTTCTCAGATCTACGAATTAGTTCCAAGAGAAGTAGTTTGTTAAAAAATAGGGGCCAATTTATCACTGTCGTAAGCAAGACGAGATGACAGAACTTGGAACTGAAGTTTACTTATGGAGTTACATACGGCAATAGGTTGATCTGTCAGACTGGAAGATATATTCTTACCATTGGTTCCTCCAACCTAATAACAGTACGAGATAGTGTTACTCCTAAAATGATGTCAGGGAAACTGTTCTCTTCACCAGCAATTGGTGCTCACCAGTAGTTACAACGTGCCTTTCTGTCTCTGCTCTGTAATTCAGCACAACCTGCACCCAAACCTGGCTGCCAGGCTTCCCATACACCTGTGTCGGTCTGCACTGTCAAATGTGACTTGGAAGAACAAACACCATACCAAAAAAATTGCCTTTTGGTTTCTTTTGAAAAGAAGCAAGGTTAGCCCCCTCTGTTGCTTGTTTGTTTTAAATGAAAGTTGTGTGGGTTTTGACCTTTAAGTGCTGCTGAATATTGCCTTACTGCACAGCTGTAAGAGTTGAGGACTTCTTCACGAGAAGTTCAGGACCTAACACCCTATCTTTCCACTTTTTGCTCTAAGAAAGCATACAAGCTGAGTAGTGAGAGCACTGCAGACCTTTGCTTATCACTTAAATGTGCATGTACAGAAGAGATTTCCAAAAAGAATGTTTAGATTGGCATGGAATTCTTTTGCAGACTGTTAGAAAGCCACAGCTATTTCAGCAGGCTGTTAACACACGTGCAATGGCGAGGAACAACATCCTCCTTTGCCATCAGCTTTTCTACACTACTGAGTGATCTTTCAAGACACTTTTTTCTACTCTGCAATACTTGTTTATTGAAGATTTTAAGCAAACCTGAAGTTCTATGTATCCAAAATTAGATATATTTTAGTGAAATTTTCCATTTATTGTCTGATGAGGAAAGGCAGACAGTTCTAACATTTCAGTCAGGAGTGCCTACAGCTGGCAGCTCACATCCATCCTGGGGCCAAAGGGAAAGCCTACATTTATGAGTTAGTAAGCAGTGAATTAAGAAAAACTGTGAATTAATACAAGCTTACTAAAAAAGGAATTATAGAGTTCATTAAATAAGATTCTCATTATTCAGAAGAGCAGTTATGCTGTAGAATAACTAGAAAAAAATCTGCATTTAACATTATTAACACTGAATTATTAATTGTCACTGATAGTTGACAACAGCAGTAATCAATGCTGATAATGCCTGCAAGTTACTCCCTTTCTTTACTGAAAGGATGCCAGTACCAGATAACTGCTCTAAACTGACCAGAAAAGCAACCTCTGCAAAGACCAACTGCAGCTGAAGTCACACTGGAAAGAAAGAGCAGATTACTTCAGCATTTTCTTTGTAAAAGGAAGAACAGTGCTCAGACAGGATTTAACCAGTTGCAAGCACTGCAAACAGAAACATGTTTGTATCAATGTTATAGCAGGAACTGCAGTAAGTAAGAAAGTAGCCATGGGGTTAAGTAGATTTGAAAACCACAACCCAGCCTCTGTCAGTACCACTAAGATCTTCATTCAGGACTGCCTCTTTCACATTTAGTACATCTGCACAGAGGCTAAACAACATCAAGTGCTTAGCAGTGACAGTGTCAGGTTGCATCATGCCTGAAAACAAAACAAACCCCACTTTTGGCAGCCATGCTAACTTTAGTATCAATGGACTCACTGATGAGACCACTCTACTCACTCAGGTTTTTTTGTTGTTCCCCTCGCTCCTCCCCCCCCCCTTTTTTTCACCGTCTTTTAATCAAGAATTCTGGTTAATTCTGAGACTGCAACTACATAAAGCCAACATGCATCAATGCACACAAACACACAGGAGTGTAAATTTTAACATTTATACAGTTGTACACACAAAGATTCTTGCTACAGCAAGCTACCATCCTTCAGCCTACGTGCAACAAGTACTTTAATAAAGTTGTAAGAAATACAGCTCCAGATGTAACATCTCTAGAACAGCTTAAAGCTGTCTATCTTCTTAGGCTTCACAGCAGTACTTACTGTTTGGGGGTAGGAGAGTGGGCGTAGTCTGTCATAGTCCTCTTGACCAGCTGTATCCCACAGGCCCAGATTGACCGGTTTGCCATCAACCATTACATTAGCAGAGTAGTTGTCAAAGCTAAAAAATAAAAAATAAAAGCTAGCTGCATTTGCTTGCAGTAAAATTGGGCACCTTCAGCATTTCTTCCTGCAGTCTTAATTAGGAAAGCTATAAAAGAGAACACTTACTGCATCTTTCTGCTCCCCAGAAAAAGTTTTTAAATACTTCAAATACCAGGAGCCAGTAGAAATGTGATTTTTATCATTGCAGTAGACATAATTCAGTGTTTTAGGGCAAACTAACTTCAGCAGGAACACAAGCATAACATAAAACAAAAATTTAAGTTTAAGACAAAAAAAAAAAAAAGGGAAAGAGGAATAATTATGACAAGAAGGCCTTAGAGTTACTAAAGTCATCTGAAACCTTTCATCAACACTTACAGAGAACAAGCTAGATAAATACACTTTACAGAGACATCTGTTAAGGGCAGGGAAGCTGCTTGTGTTCGAAATGCCACCCAGCGGGTCCTCACAAAGGGAACTGCACTAATACTGATACCAAAGTTCTTCCATGCACCAAAATAGATGAGTTCCCATAACAGTGCCTGAGAAGCCACTGAGCTGTGGCCAGCTCAGCACAGGACTGGCATTAACACATACACAAAAGGGGAAGGAACAGAAAAATCTCATCTGTAATCACATAAAGCATAGAAATAATTGGTTTACAAGCTGTTTGACCCTGCTATTAGTACAGAAATAACATGTTATTGTAAGAAAGAATGGTAATTGTCAAAATGTCTCTAAATACCCATCCCAGTCGAGGTGGCCTTGTGCTCAGGGAGAGCCAAGTCTACTCACTGGAGGAAGTGCTGCCACAGCCACACTAAGGCACACTTCCCCTGCAGCACACACAGATGCTCAGCCAGATGTTCTGATGGCACTGGGTGGTGTGTGCAGGCAATTCAGGCAGCTCAGTGAAGAAGCTGACCAGCAGTAAGCACCATTGTGTTGACAGATGCTTTTAGAATTGTATAAGTACTTACACTGTGGGTATGTATTCCCCAGGAAACGCATTGGTTGTGTAACTGATGAGTAGGCATGTTTTACCTACAGCACTGCAAAAAAGAGAAAGTTTACATGTAAAGAATATTCATCCTAAATAGCAAGCAATAATATTCCTCTTAGGGAAGAAAACTAATTACACCCAGTCACCTAAGGAACAATTGAGAGTGCCAGAAGAAACTATTGCACACAAAAACAAGCAAGTAGCCCTAAGGTTACTGCTAATGGAAGCACAGTTAATATAAACATCCATTCTGTTACCTTTAGTTTTATTTATACAAGTTTGAAGAAAGCTTGAAATGTATGATTTCTCAGCATATCATTATTTTTGCCTACGTGAAAGCAATACAAATGGCAATCCCCAAAATGTTTATTGCTACTGCAAAGTGACTCCCAGTACACATTCATCAACCACCCAAGCACCTCACTGGCTGCCTTACAGATAAACTGCATTCCAACACTGCAGAAAGAGCTCCCAGCACCAAACTCTGACTCACAGATGCAGCTCCAAACCAGCAGAAGCACCGTGAGCTCCTGTCCCACCCTCTGCCACAATGCCGGCAGCAAGCGCTTCGCTTTCCTCCCGTCCTCACATCTCATCTACACTCAGACATCAAAGGAGGGACCATAACTGAACTTTTGTTTCAGTTACAACTGAAGGATCAGAATGCTTGAAATTGGATTTTTTTTTTTTTTTTTTTAATGGGCTGCATCTTGGTTCCTATGCTGGCTTCTCACTTCAAGCATACTCCTTTGGTGGTGTGAGGGATTCCAGGTCACTGTGCCCACAGTTCCTTGCAGAAGACAGCACCCAAGCCACCCCACAGCCCACCTAACTGCCCTTCTCAGACACTCCTGCCCAAGAAAACCAGGACTGCCTCGCAAACAACTTTCTCTCTGCACACTCAAAGCAAGCCAGTAGGAACTTCCCAACCTTACTGTATGTACAAACCTTGCTGTTAGCTCCTGAGGCCTCCTGAATCGAATCTGTCACAAGCTGAAGGAACTCACAAAAGCTTTAGTCTAGAACCACAGCTAGTATTAACAACAAAAAAGTATTACCAGAAACCAAATGCTACTGCTAAAAATATCCTGTAATCCCTTTGCTTTGCAGAAGACAAAGACAACTCACAGAAATGAGCATTAGTCATGGGCTCATAGCTCCCCTCCTGCAAACAGCTGAGGCGTTCATATCTGAATTTTAGCAACTATTTTACATTTGAATCATAGCATCTCTTTTCTTTCTGGAGAACCGTGGATTGCTACTTCATATACCAAAGATCAACTTCAAAACACTATTTAAAATCATTTCATAGTTTATCAGTCTTACCTTGTGACTCACAGTTTAAGGCAGGTTAAGTACCTTTGTCATAGCTGAGCCTGTAAGGAGTGTTACACATTGAGCAGCTCAGTGCCAGTCAGCCCAGGAAGGCCATGGCAACCCCTGGCAGCAGCACCACACACATTCAAGTCATGAAAGAAGGGCTGCTTCACTGTGCACAGTAATGCCACAGATTTTATCCTCCATGCCTATTTCTTAATTGTGCTTTTGTTCCTGAGCAGAATGTCCCACCTGCCGCTCTCTAATCACAGCACACAGTGGCTGTTTCCTGCACTGTTTTTTCATGCCTGCTCTAAAGAAACACGATCTGACATTCTTCTTTTTCTTCCAGCATACGAACTGAACGCCAGAATACTCCTCTGCTCTAGAAAAGTACAACCTGTGGATGTTTTCCTGTAGCAACATGCTTGACACACACACAGCAGCACGGGCATTTACCACACAAAAACTTCTGTGGGAGAAATCCGGGAGCAGTGTGCCAGATAAGCTGGCTTAACAGCTGCCAGCAGAGGAGATGTCGTGCTGACCCCCTTGCAGGGCACTCAGCTGACTGCTAACAAGCCGCTACATGGAGGTGAAGCTCTGCACTCCCCCCTAAGGACAACCTGCTGCTCAGATCCTTGGGCTGCTTCATCCACCACAGCGTGCTGCTGAATGCTGTCATCAAGCTATAAAGCAGGCTCTGCCAGTCCAGCCAATGAAGGACAAACGTGAAAACCCTCAAACACTGAGAGCAGCAAGGCACACACTCCTTAGGAAGCTTCCTGCGGCTCCAAGCTACATGCCAAGCTACGTGCTCACATGCTTCCAGAACCTGTCTGGTCTGATGCTTCACTTTTCAGCAGGTTCCTTACAGACAACACAAGCTTCTAACAAATTCATGTGGAACTTAACATTTTCAGCAGAGGCTCAAGAACTTGTCTCTGTGCTCAGGCTTCTTTGTTCACCCTGCTCTGAAACCGGTGAGTCTGCTCTGGCTAATAGAACAGCGCAGGGAAGTGGAGACAGGTTTCATTCCATGCTCAGAAGTGCCTGCCTGCAGCGTGTATCAGCAGCACAATCAGGCAGTCACTTAAACAAGAAGAAACACGTTCAACAACCCTGTTTCAGGCTTGCTCCATTCCAGCCTTCCTGCTTCCCTTGCCTTCTGGCTCACTGCCCCACAAATCAGATATTACAGTTACCAATCTTCAAAATGAACTCCAGTGTCTATCTTTGCAATGAAGCACAACCTCTAAGTACTTAGAGCTTCTCTCTAAACTGCCCAAGTTCTGTGGTAAGGAATCTAGAAAGAACTGCACTTGTTTGGCAAAGTATAAATCCTTGCACATAAAGACTAAAACATTAAGATACTTCCAAACCAAACTTAGTCATAACAAAATTTCGAGCAACTACTTAATCACTGCTCTGTCCACCCACGATTGCATCAAATGAAACTGGTAACATTTGACTGCAATTAAAAACACGGCCAACAGAAATCCAGCATTTTAATGACTTAACACTAAGTGAAGGACTTACAAACTGAGCAGTGAATTGCTTCCTGACACCCTCCAGGAACCAGTCTTTGTAAAACCACATGTGCGTTCCTGGAAACAAGGCAGCCATCCCTTTCTTACTTACACCAAGCGGTTCTGCAGAGCTCCCCATGTTACTGCTGCTGGCAGACACGGACATGACACGCTCAGAACGCCATCAGAGGACCTGTGCCAGCATTTCCTCCATCCTGCAGGCACCAGAGCCACACAGATGCTCCACTCCACTCCCTTCCCCTCCTCTCCCACGACTAAAACCCAACTGTGTGAATTTAGCTGCTGTTTGCAGCCACAGGAATGGAGGAGGTGGCCAGCTGAAGTAATTGCTGTTTTAATTCCAGAAATGCTGATATCTACAAACAGGTGGCAGCCTTCTGAAAGCCTCTGACAACATCATTCCTTTCTCTCTCAGCTCTGTGAACCAGCTCCGCCCCAGGCCCCTGCACGGCCCAGGTCTCCACTCACATCAAGCAGTGGATGGGACATGACCAGCACTGTCCTTGGACAGAAAGTGCCATATTTTTGCTACAGCAGAGGTTTAGATATATGCTGCTTTTCCAGATGAGCTGCTTTTCCCCCTGTGACACCCATCTCCCAAATATGCTGCTCAGCATTTCCAATACTACCCAATTTTTAATTTAAACCTTGGAAGTGCAATAACAGAAGTTCCTACACTTGGAGCCTCTGCACTCTCCGCAGGTAGCACTGGAGAGCGGAGGTGCTCAGAACCTCGCCCTGCACTTGGTAAGGAGCCCATCACCCCCCTTGCTCTTGACAAATTATCAGATCAAGCAGCACAGCTTTAGCCAGCAAGGCCTCAAGGTGAGCAGAATTCGAACATGGACTCTTAATTCACCTCTTTCATTCTTGCAATATTTTTACAATGAAAACCACATCCAAAAGAGCATGAAGTTGACCATTTCTCTGGCATCTAATAATCATTTCTCCAAAGCGCAGGACTTCCCCTCGTGTTACACGAGATCGCTTGAGATTTCATACCACTTAACAGCTGCTATTTCAGAGTGAAAACAAAAGCTGCTAAAAATAACTTCCAGCAGTGCTATTCACAAGTGTCAGGCAGCAGCAACCCCTGCAGTTATTATCCAAGCACAGTGCTCATCGTCCGTCCTGCACGTTCCCATTGCTCTGCATCTTCAACAAGCACAAGCAACAGTTGCTTTTTCCTAACAATCCTCACAGTGAGGAAGAAAACAAGGGCAAAACGAGACTGCACAACCAGCATACACACTGTGTTTTTCAGCCAAATTAGAGCTCTAAAAACTTATCAGTCAGAGCCCTAAGAACAAACAGGGCTTATGGATCAGAAACCGCCTGCTCGCTTATAGATGTTAAAGGCTGCACAGGTACATCCACAGCTCTATTTTGTTCCCAGTGGATCTCCACGGGGTACATAGATCAGCACCCATGTTTTATGTCATACAAGTAAATCTTTAACTTGCATTGTTTTCCTGAAGCACCGAAGCTTTAGCCTTATCTAAGCCAAACATTACACATTTACAAGAATGCCTGTCATGCCTTCACTTCTGAAGCAACAGCAGAGAAACACCATAAAATATTTAAAAATCCCAGCAAAGGACAATTAACAGATACCAAAACTGAGCAATCGTTTCTAGATGGGATCCTAAGAGGTCTGTGTTTCTAACTACAGAGGAAGAGAAGCCCACTAGATCCTGTTTTGCTTCCACATGCATAAAAGACTTGGGTAGGATTACACACTTTTATTTCCAGCACGAAGAGCGGGAGAAGCATTTAGAAAAGGAGCAGTTCACAAAGCAAGGGACAAAAAAGAACTGCTTTGCTGAGTGAATCACTGAGTAATGCACGGTCTGTACTGAGCTCTTCAACCCAGTGGAGGAAACAGGCTGAACTTTTTCTCCACCCAAACTTGATGCACCACATTTACTTACAGCACTGCCACAGACATTAATTAACTTTAAAAACTGACAATAAAAAAAAGCTATTTTAGTCGTTTTTAAAATCAACGCAACCAACAAATTAGCCTGCAGTCATACTGCCCACCGTCAATTAATTACAGGACTGTGAAAGGCTCTGTCAGATGATCAAGCACTCAGTACACTCATGTTCGTACTGCTCCAAACCCCGCACAGGAAGAGCAGGGAGAACAAATTTGCTGCATGAGTTAAGTTTATCTTTCTAACAGCTGTCTGCTCGAGGATTCCATGTCTTGTTGAAAAATACAAAAGCACACACAAGTAACTTGAAGGTTAATCCACCACATTCAATGACAAAGACAGCAGCAAGGCCATCCAGTGACACTTACAGCCCTCTGTCATCCGCAGGGGTTTGCTGTGACACCAATTATGCTTGGCCTACACTGGGATTTTTGTTTCTACCAAGGGGGAAAAAAATCCTGTGGAACTGCACAAGCCACGCCTTGTTCAGCTCTCCTGCACTGCTGCCCTGAGCTCTGGCATCCAGCACGAGAGAAAGGACGCCTCTGAGTCAACGGCAACACATGGCAGAGAGCACTGAGCAGCAGCAAACACAGCTCCTTCCCCATCACACTTCCAGAGCTTATACTGAAATCCAACAGGTAAGCTTAGCGCTGGCTGACCCTAAGAAGTTGTTTCTAACTAATTTATAAGGACCGTCACATTCAGAGTGCTGCAGGCATAGCAGTCATTTACAGATGAGTATGATGTTAATTAGTTGGGTTTGAATTGTTTTCTCAGCCTCTCGCAGCCAGGAACCTCACCAGACAGAGCCATGCGAGCAGGAGAGCGCTCTGCTCACGCGCGTTTACGGTTTGATCGGAGCGTACCAGATTTCACCTCGTTCTGCAGAAGGCAGACGTAGCGGTATAAACTCGTTACTTCGCCGCTTCCGCGCTAGAGGTTTCCCGCGGCACGAGCCGCCTCCCGCCGCTCAGCCCGAACCCGCCGTGACGCGCTGCTCCTCCCCGGCGCGGCGCGGCCCCCACAGCCCGCGGCCCCGCAGGGCCCCGCCCGGCAGCGCGCACCCCCGCCCCGCCTCGGCCGGCACCACCCGCCGCCACGGCGCGGAGCGGGCTGGGTTCGGTCTGGGCTGGGGCCGCGTTCGGCCCGCGCTCCGCCCGCCCTCCCGGAGCCACCATTTGCCGGCAGCGGCCGCCGCCCGGCCCGCGCTCGCTCCGCTCCGCTCCGCTCCGCTCCCCCGCCCGCAGGCGGCCGGCGCCCCCCGCCCGACCCCGCGCCGCCCCCTCCCCCCCTCCGGCCGCCGCCCGCCCTCGGGATCCGGCGGAGCTCGGGCCCGACCGAAGAGATCCGCGCCGCCGCCCGCCGCGGGGCCGCGCTCACTCACCCGTCGCCCACCACCACACATTTGATGGCCTGCATCGCGGCCGCTGAGCGGGGCGGGGCGGGGAGCGCCGCGCGAGAAGGCAGCCGGCGGCGGAGCGCTCCGCAGCGTGTCGCGGCCGCCTCCGCCCTGTGCCTGCGAGCGGGGACGAGGCAGCGGCCACCACCCAAGGCGGGGAGAGAGAACTGCGGGAAACAGGAAGCGGCCGCTCCGCTCACATCCGGCCGGGCTCCGTGCGGCCGCCGCCCCGCCTCCGGGCCCGCTGGGGGCGCCCCGCCCTCCGGGAGCCGTCGCGGCACCGCCGCTCGTGTTCCTCCGTCCGTCGGAGCGGAGCGGCCCCGCCGCCCGGCCGGGTCACCGCCGCAGCTCCGCGCAGGGGCGGCCCCGGGCTGATCCCTTGTTTTTTTTTTTTTTTTTTTTTTTGCTGTCGTTGAATCGCACGGAGCCTTACAGAAATGCGGTGTCACGCAGCGGTGCTCGCCCACCGGGCTCCTGCCTGCTCTCCGTGCGCCTGAGCCCGTGGGGCAGAATCCTGCCCTGGCCCCGGCTCTCTGGTTGGAGGCCTGGCAGCCGCATCGCCTCAAACCTGTCAAACCAAACGTCCTTTTGGACACCATTTTGGAATTTCAGCACTCCTGAGGCCCATCTGCCACAAGGCTTTTGTGCACACAGCGATGCACGGTACTGTAAGAAACGTACCCATGCAGAATTGAGTTCATTGTACGGATTTACTGTGCAGATGCAACTCGAGCTAAGGACAACCTGTGGCATTCCCTGTGTGCTCCACACAGGGAACAGATGCCTGTTTCCCCTCAGGCCGGTCCCTCTCGCTCCGTGTGCCAGCACAGTGCAGTCAGAACGCTTCCTTCCATCGACAGATCCTCCTGCTGCCCTCCCTCCTCCTGCCATGCTGCGACATTAATTAAATCTGCCGGCAGGTTTTAGGCCACTTCAGTACGCAGCCAGCTTCCCCAGGCAGGGCAGTCTGGACCACTCATGTTGAAACTGCCAGGCTGCACAGAGCCCTGGGTTTCTTCTTTGCCCTAAGGAAACCGTTTATTTCCTGCAACTGTTGAAGTAAAAGTCAAGCAGATCAGGCCCAGTGATCCCAGGAGTTTTTTCCTTTCCACAGTTGCTGTTCTTCTCCTTGGCAGAGGCTGCTGGATGGGCTGAGGCACACATCCACCATTCTCCTTGTGTTGCCATCCATCAAAGGAAGCATGAGGAAGAGGCCCGAGCACAAACTTCTTGTGCCGAGTGACCATCAATTCACTGAAATCAACAGAGGTGCCATCCCAGGGGGTTTCCAGAGATTTATCTCCTGTTGATTTCAGAACATGTCTAAATTATTTGGATCCCATAAAACAAAACCTCATCAGTGGACAGAGCATCCCATGATATTTACTCTCTTCCATTTTCCTTTGGAGGGCAAAGGTAATTCTCAGAGATTTCATGTCAGTGGGGAAAATACGGTAACTATCACTGAAAAATGAAAGGCTATTTTTATAAAACCTGTATGTCCACGTTCCCCCATACAGATGGAGGCTGAAGCGATTCGTCATTCAAGCTGAATATCCTTAAAGCTCAGACTGCTCTGCCAATGACTTGGCAACCTTTCCCTACCCAGCTCAGAGCTCAGAGGAGAGGTGTGGGCAGTGGCACAGTGCTCCTGCTGCTCTTGGCTGCTACAGCCACGTCTGGGGCCTTTCAGATACCGCACAGAAATAGAGCAGATCTGAACACTGTCTGATTTATGTCAGGATCCTGAGGAGATCAGAGCATGGAAAGATTCAAGTGACATGTAAAAGTACTTCTGATTTCCCCACCTCCCAGTTCCTCTGCCATTTCCTTTTTACCCACATGGATGATTGGAATTTGTTTCATGAAAAAAAATCACAATGAAATTTACACAATTACAAAATAGCATAGAAAGACAAGGATAAAGCAATCATGGTGGAAACACTGACATTAGCACAAAGGGCATTAACGATCCTGTCATGAAACAAGCTATATATTTTAATGCATTTCCTTCTCAGTGCTCCTCTGATTCTTTTGAGATGTTAGTTTAAGCGCTGCCAAGAATGACTTATTTTAAAACACAGTATGCTTTGAGTATGTTCTAACTGACAATTCTAATTGGATTGTAAATGCTGATATTAGAAAATATCTAGATGAGTATTTACTGTTAGTTATTACAAACAGCATCACAGTTTGGATAATGATGAGAGGAACAGAGTCATACGCTGTTTTTCCCACATCTGTACATATTTATTCACTCCAGAATTGTTGATATTTTGAATTTAAAATCCTAACCTCTCTCCAGGTAAGAGTTCTGTACATGCCCTGGAGGACAAACTGCTACTTGTGTGCATGTTCCTTACAGCACACAATGCACTATTATTCTATTACTAGACTTTAATACATTTTCATCTAGGCTTCAGTTAATTCTTACATCATTTTTGTTTCACCAGCATATTGGTATTTTAAAAAGAAAAAAGCTCACTTATGTGGTGCATAATGTTTAACACTTTGCAGATATGTTATTTGTTTCCCCAGAGACTGTAAGGAGAAGTGGGCACAGAAACAGTTTGACAAAGTAGAAGAAATGTGAAATTAGAGAACAGGATGGAAGACAGAGCAGGCGAGTAAGAGGTTACTAACAAACATCTTAATGCAAAAATGATCAGCTTAGTAAGTATGATTGCTCTGCTGGATGGCATATAGAATAGTTACAGATGCAATCCACAGTCGAGCATGCAAAAAGCAAAGAATGAATGGCAGTAGCTATAACCAATTATAAACCTTTCCATAATTCTGATAAGGATAAGGTCATGAACCATAATTTTGAGGCTTAGGTCAGTCCTAATATTGTTCACCTTATCATCCATCACCCATTGCAATTGTTTCAAGTGTTTTTCTTAGACATTGAGAGGAAATCATCATTTAAATTGTTTGGGAGCCTGTCTGAATGTGTGCATTGTGCGTGTGCTGGCACCGAAGGAAGATTATTATCCTTTGTGGATGGGGAGTGGCAGGGTAATCACACTGATGCAATACTGGAAACTTTTATTCATCATGACAGCATTACAGAGACAATAATATTTTGCACTTTTATAGCATCTTTCAAACCACTGCTGTGCTCTTTATCATAATAGTTTATTAATAAAGCCACAAATAAATAAGCAGAGAAGTAGGGAAGTACCAGTACACACTGTACGTACAAGGAAACATGATAGGGAAAAAAACAGAACACCTAAGAGTGATTCATAGATGCATTCTCCTACTCCTGGATGGCACTTCCTGCTGACAGCAGGTCTGCTTGATTGCCTTCAGGAAATAGCATGTTAAAATATCTGCGTCAAAAGTGAAGTTGTGCCCTTCTAGAGAGTGTCACAGCTCTTGGAGGGGCACAAAGCTGTAATTGTAGCTCACAGACACTTGAAATTAGATGTCAGACTGAAGAAATGCAGGAGCCAATTTTACACGAAGCAAAGGTGAATCACAAAGTATAAGAGGGTGGAGTAAGGCTTTCAGCATGTGCTGCACTACTCTCTCTTTACATATTTGTATTAAAATTAAAATCAGATGCAAAAGTAAATCCAAAACAAACAAACAAACCCAGCAACATATGACACAAAATAATGAGATTTCTTTGACTGGAGAAAAATAGGGTTTTCAAATGCTTTTTTATCTCACAATAGCTAAAAGATTTGTCTAAAAAAAACTGAACTTAAGTATTTTATCCTCATTTGAGTTGGTGGTAAAAGTCAGGTTATTAATGATACAGTATTAGGGATACTGGTAGAAGGAAATCTCGATTCACAGGACCAGGCATCTGAAATTCCCTGCTGGACTCATTCCATCTGCCTCTGTGTCCTGCCTGTCACTCACTAAACTCCTTTGCTTTCCCACTTTTCAATCAGCACAGGACTTATTCAGGCTGTTGGGTCAGCAGTTAGCACCTCACATTCACACCTAATGCAATTGCCTAAGATTCTGAAGGTTTTTGCTTCATGATCTTTACATTCTTTAGTTATGTACCTGTGCCATGCTAACTGAATACAGTTTTAATAACAAGGCCATCATTGCAGAGATCATTGCAGTTGGAGAGATACCACATAATATTCATGTTAGAAAAGAATATAATCTGCAAATAATAATGCACCATTTTGTAGATGCTCTAAGCAGACATTTTTGGCATGATTAGTTTCCTGAGCCTTGAAAAAACCCTGCAATAGCATGTGATGTGTATGCTGTTCAGATTTAGTACTCAGTCTGCTCTAGAGGAACCAATGCCAGCAATAAAAAAGGAACCACAGCTTTAAATGTCAGCATTTGCTGCAACAGAGTGATGAGATTAAAGGAATGTGAAAATAAAACGCTAATATATAAATATGTTAATAATGAAGCATTGTAAAATAAATCACATCACATTAATGTGATGTTAGCATAGATGATGTAGCTGGTACATACAATTGAAACAAGCCCTGTACTTTCCTCAGGTAGCTTCTGAAAAATACCTCTTCTGTGAAGAATTTCAGTTACAAGAACCACATAAGGCTTTGCATTCACTTCTGCCTACCCTCATGTTTAGCAAGCAGTAACAGGCAGTGATTACTACAGTGAGAACTGTTGTTGGAGGCAGTGGGACTTTTTAAGTTTTTTGGAATAGAGACACCATTATATAGTAATTAACAAGATCTGAGTATTCTCTGTGCTCCTTCAGTTTTTTTTATTGCTTGCAGATACCTCAGCATAACTAAGGGAACAAGCCTTTCTGCCATCTGAAGGCAAATCATGTCATTAAGTGAGTGAGGCATTTCAGATGTGAAAGCTGGAGATTCCCTCCAACATCTCCTATCTTGGCATCAAGCAGTTCACATAAATCAACTTCTAGATACTGAGGAAGAGGATAAAGGTTTAACCATGACTGAAACCCATTCAGTGTTACTAGTTTAAAGGAGCAGGCCTTCTGTGGTCAGTTTCCCTGAGGACAGGGGGGTGTTAAGAAGCCTACTTCTCTCTTGAAAGAATTTTTATCTGAAAAACTTCCCTTTTTCCCAAGGAATGTATGCTGGTACGCTGCTAAGTAACACTTCCTGTGAAGAGGAAGATGTCCCAAAATAAGCTGCTTGATTTATTCCGCAGTTCCTAAATATAACAATTAGAAATTGTCCTTTTTGTGGAACATTCCAGGTTAATGGTGGCACAGATCGACCACAACTGCTTCAGCAAGAGATGCAGTAGTTGGGTGACTGGAATTTCTGCATATTGGTGGCAGCAAGTTAGTTTGATTTAATGTTAGTCTTGCATTTATTACACTGATGAAAAATACCTGCTTCAAATGTGGTCTCGTGTCTTAAGACTGTATATGTTGGAGTACGAGTGCTCCTCAGCACATGCTCTGCACAGTGCTGCACAGCACACAATGGCTTCTGCAAGAGTTGTTCGTATTGTCAGTATCCTCACTCACATCTGGCACTTGACAGGACTGTTTCTAGAATCTGCAGTTTGCTGTATACCTGATTTTCTGAAAGATTTTGTAGAGAGGGGGCTCAAAGCCAGGCAACAGCATGAACCAAAAGAATGAGCAGAGCGCTTTTGTTAGCAGGGACAATAAACCGTAAGAGGGGTGCCTGGGGTTGTGGAGTGCCAAGGCTGATCACCAGTGGGGAAGGCAGGCACTGCACCAGCACACAGCCTGCCGAGCTGCTGACAGCTTTCCCTGCAGCCCTAAAACACCCACTTACAAGAAGACGTTTGTTAGAAACCAGCTGGCTTTTTTTTCTTTTTAACAGAACTTTCAGTCCAAAAGAGCACAGAAGATTATAGGAACAGAAGAGAACAAAATGGTTTATTGTCTAAAATATCAGACTTCTCCCTTTTCCAAGTTTCTGTTATGATTTCAGTATTTTGCAATCATTTTATCAATTGTTCTATGCCGATTTTCCATACATAGCAATGCATATAAAAATACAGCAGAAAGAAACTAAGCATAAATACCTCTAAGCTCTCTCTGTCAAATATTGAGCTCACAGTATATTTGCCTGGAGAGCTGACCAAAGTCATGAGGGTTGTTCTGTGCACACACCTGGCCACAAAACCAGAAGGAAGGCAGTTAAACAGGAGGATGCTGGTAGATAATAGTGGTCTATTGTGGTAGGCACATCTGGGACCTAACTTTTCCTCTTGCTTTGGAAATATGGTAATTTAAGAGCCTTAAGGGAAAACAGAGAAATCCTTACAGAAAGCCCATGAGAAACTATTCCTCATCATAACAGATTAAGCTGAGAAGGCTTCAGAGTACCTTTTGAAAATATGACAAGTCAGTAACGTTGATTAACAATATTCTTTCTTTGAACAGAGGAATTAATATTTGAATTCCTAAGGAGAAATTTTCGGCAGAATGAAATAAAACATGAAAGGACTTAAACAATAAGGGTGCATTTGTCAGATGCATGAGAAAGGTGAGTCAGGGTTAGGGAGCAAAATGAAAAGATGGCATTGAATTGACGGGAAACGACTTCTGCAGCTCTCAGCTACGAAGTGCATGTCAATAGTCTTGAACTTCTGCACATTAATCAGTGTGCTGTCTCAATTGAAAAGGAAGGATTTTTAGCACCGTGACAGAGCTGAAATCAAAGCAGAATGTGTGGGGTGGCTCTGGGGATCTCACTGTCTAAAGGAGCAGCTGATTTCCAAACCCTGACGTGGCGGAACCCTTTATTTGGCATTCAATTGCATTTTCTTTGCAAGTTGCATTTCTTTGCCGGAAAGGTGAACTTTATTTCATCAAACATAGTGTGGAGTTAAATAATTAGATCCAAATCAACACTGTTGCTAGCTTGCTGTTAAGGACTGACTGACTAACACTATGGCCTATTTTAGTGAAAAAAGGAGCCTACTGTCTGCATTTTCTGGAGCATATTCAACTTTGTATCAGGATTTCTCTCGATTCTGTGGCACTAAACATTATTTAACCGTGAATTTACATCCACGGTTTAGTTGTTCCGTTTCATGTCACAGTTACCCAAAGCTAGTTGAGTGAAAAACCAGTGCTGAGAGAAAAGGGCCTTTTATTTTTTCTCTCGAGATTCAACACCTTCAAACACGGCACCCGCTGTCTGTTTCTGGGCACGTTACCCACAGGCACAGCGGCAGCGCTGAGGCAGCGCTGAGGGAACCCGCGGGCTCCAACGGCCGCGCCCGCTCCAACGGTCAGCGCGCCCCGCCCCGGTGCCCCGCCCTTCCGCGGACATGCGCGCCGGGGAGAGGCGGTGACGTCACACTCAGGGCGCCGGCGGCCGCGGGTTCCTCCCCGCTGGCGACACCCAGCGCCGGGCGCGGGGAGGGGGCGGCGGCGGAGGGCCCGGGCGTTGCGGCGGGGCCGCGGCGGGGGTATATGGCGGTGATACTGTCCGCCCTGGCTGCCAGGCTCTCCCAGTCGGCCGCGGCCAGGTCGTACGGCGTGTTCTGCAAGGGGCTGACCAGAACCCTCCTCATCTTCTTCGACCTGGCCTGGAAGCTCCGCATCAACTTCCCGTACCTTTACATCGTCGCCTCCATGATGCTCAACGTGCGGCTGCAGGTGGGCGGCGGGGCCGTGCGGGGGGAGCCGTGCGGGGGGAGCCGCAGCCGGCGCGGGGCTTCGCGGGGCTTCGCTGTTCGTGCCGTGACTCTCGGACGCATCGCACCGCGGGGCTGCTCGGTTCGGACCCTCAAGGATCGCCGAGTCCGGCTCCGCGCGGGGCCCCGGCGCTCCCGAGCTCCGGCAGTGCGGGTTCCGGGGCGGCGCCTTCCCCTGAACCCCGCCTGAGTCTCCCCTCAGCTGTTCCTTGCTCCTCAGTCATTGTTCGCGTAAATACATCGGCACACGCATCTTGATGTGTGATAGAACAATTTCCTGCTTCAGCTTCTGTTCTCAAAACCGAGAGCAACTGGAACAGAGGAAACACGGAGGTAGTTTTAAATAATGATGTCACTCGGTGCAAATGACAGCTCAGATTTAAGTTGTGTCTCTCCTGTGCTGAGACTTTCCACGCCACGTGGGACTCCCTGAACGGGCTCTGACCTAAAGACTTGAATTACTTGCTCTTGCACTGTAGAGAAGTTCTGTTTGTTTTGCTCTGAAATGAAAGCTTTGCTTTTTACTGGTAACAAAAGCAAGCTGTGGGCTTTCCCAACTGGCATCTGCTGCAGCCAAAGGCTGGCTCTTGCTGTCTGCTCGTAAATACAGCTGCAGTGCCAGTTTTGACATCTGGCTGGTGGGTGAGTGCTGAAAGATCGGTCTGGTGGCAGTCTGTGACTTGTGAAAGGTAAGCTGAAAAAGGGGGTCAGAATGCAGTGTCTCATATTTTTATTTTTGGGACTCATTTGTCCTACAGTGCTGAAGCTTGATCCCGAGCCACACTGCCAGGAGTTACACACGTAGCATAGTAATAACCTTGGTGGCTAAAAATGCCTTGCCTTTGCTTCTTATCTGTGCTGGAATGGAATAGCTCTCTTGTAACGACATCAGCTCCCCATTTGGACACAGTGCAAGCTGCACCCTTCCCTCTGCAGGCGGGCGCTGTGATCTGTTCCTTTGGAACCTCTTCACACCATGTCCCTGATTCCAGCATGTGCTTCTGTTTACAGGAAGATAACTAGTGTTAGCCTTTAATGTTAAGCCTCTGATCAGCCACAGACTGCATTTCACTTAGTGGGAAATCATACTGTGACACAATGAATTCTCATTTGCTGACTCACTTTGATGCTTGCTACAAATTCCCTTTTGGTAAGAGGTTACACTGAAGCTGCAGAAAGCAAACTTGTGTTGGCTATACCTCCTGCCCCTTTGTATGTGTTCAAAGCAGGCTGTAAGGAGAGCTGTCTCTTTGGAATACTTCACATTCTGCAGCTGGGCTACTCTTTATATTAAAGAATTCTTGTTTTCTATATCCTGGCACTGTGACACTAGGATCTAGAGAAAAGATGAGGCATCTTGCAAGATGAGCTTGGGAGGAAAAAAAAAAAATGGGGTGGGGATTTTACGTAATAACTTCCTGTATTCTTTCTCTTTAGGTCCATATTGAGATCCACTGATTTGTCACTTGTGCTGCTTGTACTATTTGGAGTCAATCGTGTTCTTCAAGCTCGTCCTGCTGTGAAACAGCAAAGCTATGCTCATCTTCTATAGGAATATGAAGAAAGATTATTTAAACCTGGAAAGAGTATGTGATGGTGGCCAAGATCATCACGAGGCAGCAGCTCACTTGGCACACATACATTCCGTACTGAACAACTCTCAAAATCATAGTAGCAGTTTACAAAAAGAATTATTTTATTTTAACATCAGGAATTGTTCTCTCTTTAATAATATACCTCCGCCTTACCTTGGCTCAGAAATGCCTTTGAATTTGAGTGAATCAGCAGGGAGAAACTCAAATGTAGCGGCTTTATGGAAAGATTCATTGTGTCTTTGTTTTTCTTCTGGGAAAGACAGGCTTGATGGGGTTTCTCACTGCATTAATAGCATTTCAGTAATGGGCTGGCTGGAGAAAGCTTGTAGTTTTGCTGGAGACTTTAGCTCATGCTGCCCAGGAGACAACACTGCATATTTTGCACACATGTGGCTGGGAAAGTTGCAGTGTCATCAAGAACTGCAGTTTCTGGAATTAGAAGCGAGCAGCATCATAGGGAATGAATTGCAGCTTGCACTTCCTGGAGAGCTGGAGTTGGGTGGACTTCCTGATCTCTATTCTGCTCCAGTTGCCTCTCTGAATGGTTTTACAATGGGACTCTTAAACAACTGTATTTTTCCTTATTACTTAAACCCTGTTACTTCAGAGCAAACACTTGGATGTAAGAAGATGCTTTCAGATGTACTATATGTGACTAACAGTTTTTATGTCATGCAACTAGTAATGCCTGTGCTAGCTTTTGCACTAGCAGGTCTCTGGTGTGAAGTAGTGAAGATAAAAGTGTACTAAAATTTTAGTAATGATGATTTTAAACATTAATAGGAACTTAATTGAGAGACAGAAACAAGGTTACTGTTCAGGTTGTAGTGATAAGTGGATAGCTAAAGTAAAAATTGCATTTGTGTAATTGCTGGTAAAACTGGCCTTGGGAATAATAGGGACTTTTGTTTAGTACAGAATATCTGCCTTTGAGTGGAAAGAATTCTTAATCTCAAAACTTTTGGGGACACCTCAAGTGTCCCATTAACATGAGTGTAGAACTCAATTTGACTGTTTAACACAGATCTTTTGTTTTCTTAAGATTTTGTATTTGCTGAGTACTCTGGCTGCTGTTTACAACCATTTCTAATGAGGCCACTGCTTATAGAACTGAATTCCCAGCATGAAACCAACTCTAAAGTATCAGTCCTTAAAACACTTTGAATAGGAAAGCCATTGGGGTGATGGTTTTCAGTACAGCACAGCTCTCTCCAGTGATCCTTTTCAGGGGTGGTACTGGATTCAAGGGTGGGATTTGTAGCTCTATTGGGCTACAGTAGGCACTATAAATAATTTCTAACAAAAATTCCTTGAAACAGCAGTTGTTATCAGTGAAGCATAAGTAATCATTTCTGGGCCTGTTGACTTTGGCACAGACTTCTGATTACAGGATTTAGCAAAGAATGGAGAAAGCATGTTGAAATCAGTACAGCTGCTTCTGAATAAGAAACTGTGAAACATGTTCCCATGGACACATCAGTGGAGAAACTCATTGTGCAGAAAGTCAGAGTTTGAACTTTCTGTCCATCATTTTTCAGTGAAGGGAGTTTTGTTATAGGTAGGCTCAGTGTGCTCTGTGGACTTGCCTGAAGAGGGAGGTGCTGATGTGGTGGGTTAGCCTGTGCCTTCAGCTAACTCTTCACTCTTAAGTCACAAGTAGGGATTTAATGGGGACGAAACTCATGCCAGTGACTGTCAGGCTAAGTGTCACTTTTGCTATCTAACTTACTTCACTTCAAAGCAGATGTGGTATTTAGTTTGAACTGCATTAATCTGAAAAGCTAGGGGTGCTTCTAATTATTATTTTTAAGCACACCAGCATAAAAAAGTCCTTGATTATGAAGTGAGATGCTGGTTAGCGGTGTGACAGGGAGACATGCTGGACTAACTTTACTGTAGTGCTGAAAGTTAGGTATACTAATTCCTGTGGTGTGCTGTGTTTTTATTATCCCAGCTGGCTGATTATTTCTTCTGGATGTTAGAAGAAATAAAAAGCCATTTGCTTTAATTTAGAAAGTAACCTTTTCCCTCGTGTGTACTTTTCATCGTTAAACTTCTAGACTTTTGGCTATGACTTCCAGTCTCAAAATTACCAGAAGCTTTAAAGTAGCAATGGATTGTGTACTGTAAGTAAATATCTTGACAGCAATAGTGTCCTTCTAGTCAAACAGCTCAGCCTATTCACTCCCATCTCCACTACTGCAGTTTTTCACCCTTGCAGTGGTAGTACTGCAGGTGTTTATGAACCAAGATTGCTTAAGTAAATGTAGATCTAAAACCCCAAAACTAAGGCACAAAGACACTTTCCCCCAAAAGCCTGTAGCTTATTTGAGTGATGATGTTAACAGTTATCTGTATACAGGTAAACCCTAAAAACAGCTGGCAGAGCTGTGAGTAAAGGGATGAAGATGGGGAATGAGCTGGAGGCTGTTAAAGCTGGCTTGGCTGCTTAAAAAAGTAGAAGTTGTGTAACTGCACCTTGACTTCTCTAAGTAGCTGTACTGGTACAGAAATACTCTCTTCCTGCATTGTGGGCTTTCTTGTTTGTTTTTGTAAAGCTGTCCCCAAACACAGTCCACAACTGATTGCTTGAATTTCCTATGTAGAGAGTCTACAGCCTGGAAGATTCCCTTCCCTGCTGTACATCATTTAGGAGCTACGTATTTTTGGGAACCAGAGTTGCATAGAACAGAAGTTTCTTAGTATTGTAATGTTAATAGGCAAGAGGAATAGCAAAAGGCATAACATTACTAATCCAGTTTTTAACTTGTCTACTATTAATGATCATTTAAAAAAAGAAGAAAAAAAAAAAAAGGAAAAATGAGGGAAGCCACTGGTAAAGTGCAATGTGTGCACAGTGCCAAGGGCTGTCTCATTACTGGTAAGTCTGTGCAGGAGGGAATCCTGAACCATGCTATGTATCACAGTCCAGGCAATATAGTCCTGTTTTAAGCAAAACTTGTACTGAGTGGCCTTCAAGTCCTTGTTACCAGATCACTTTAAATACAGATACAATGCAGTTAAGTGATACGATGGGGTTTTATGTATTATATGTATATTGAACATAAAATTTAAAGAATATCTTGTGGATTTCATTCATTTTTAGGATAGGTTATAGTGCTTTGTCTTAGATTTTATTGCTTAAGGCCTAAAAGGTAACTTTTTGACTCGAAACATTCCTTCTGAAATTCAAATAAATGATACTTGTTAGGCTAAAATCTCACATAATATACTGCACTTTAAGCTTGGGAAGGCCATAAATGGAAAGCACTATTCTTGCACTAATAGAACTGTTTCACTGATGGAGTCAATGCTCAAATGGATTTTTTTTTTCCTTCTCTAGGGAAGAATAGTTAGCCAAAATGATATCCGTCCTTTGCAACTATATATATATATAATATATATATAATATTATATATATATATTATATATATATATATATAATATTTATATATATATATATATATATATAAATAAAACACAGTGTGTGGTTTAGGCCACCTTTCTCCCCACAAATGTTTGGTATTAACTCATCTCAGAAGATGGAAAATGCCTCAGCTAAGAACCAGGTTTGCATGGAGTTTTGTGGCCTCAAAAAGCCATGTGTGGAACCGCTTTTCTGAGTGCATGTGGTGTTGGGGTGTTTTGGGATGATTATAGTACAGAAAAATAAGTTTTAAAAGGGGCAGGGGATCTCTAAACTGAACCAGGAGTTGCCTTTCTACTTCCAGTTCTCACACCTTGCTGTTCTGTTGCTGCAGAAAAGGAGTATTTCTGCTGAAGAACTCTTGTTTTTTAAAAGTTCATTGATCAGTGTCCAGATCCCTCCTGCACTACACAGCAAAGAGTTCTTTCTACCATTAGAAGACAAATTAAGAAAATATTAAGTATTTAGATAATTGCCTAATATTTTCCCACAAACATATGCTTAATGGAAGTTGGCTGTATGGTGTACTGCTTAAAAGCAGAAAATACACTTTTAAATGTGTGCACAGAACTCTGCATGTGGGTAAAAAACCGTATTACCACAGTATGATGTTGGATGCTTATGTAAACTATTATTTACCTTCTGGCATTACAATGCAAAATGAAGTAGAGGTGGTGTTGTAATTCGCAGTGTGGTAACAGCCAGTGCAATCTTAGGAAACATTTGTGTGCATCATCTTGCACCATGAGACAGTTTGAACTGAAGATAGTTTTCAGCATTTTGATTTTTCAGTGTTTTTGTTTGGTGGTTTTTTTTTCTTCTCAAGACTGTAAAGACTGCACTTTCTTCAACTTTGCCAAAGTCTGCCTTTTCTCTCCTCCCTTGCCCCTCTCATATGTGTATATATATGCTAAAAGTACACATTCTTTCAAGTTTTGGAAGAAGTCTGTCCCTACTTGCCCAACATGTCAGCTTATTGCCAAGCTTTTTGTTTGTGTTTTTTTTTTTTTTAATTATGGCCTGGTCCTACCTGTAACTGCCTTCTCCTCCCTTCCCATAAACTCTAACATAAGCATATGCTGAAATTCTGTTCCTTTTCAGAAACACTCCCCTGTAATTAATTATGAATAACAAATTGACAGAAACCATGTAGAGATTTAAGTATCCAAGGGTGACTCGGCTGTATGACAAGTGCTGTATCTGGCAGAGCAGTAGGGAGTCAGCATGACATTTTCCTGCTTTTTCCCTTCAAAGCAAGATGAATTACCTCTGTCAGATGAGAACTGTAACTGCAGTTCAGGGCTCATCAAATACATTGTGGCTGACGTTTAAAATGCAATGATTCCAGCTTCAAGGCTCTTTTTTTTTTTTTTTTTAAGTCAATGATACAACTTTCTGAAAAAAGCTTGCATGAGGTTTTAAAGTTTTAAGAGTGCATTCCAGAATGTGTATTACAAAATGCATCCTGATGCTTCTCTCTGTGCTGCACAGTCTAACTAGGAAGAAAAGGAACTTTTTAGGATTGTTTTAAATACTTGTGATTAATCCCCTCTTGATATCTCAGACTACAAAGCCTCTAATCTTCAGTGATGAGCTGCACTTGACTGAATTTTCAGATAAACAACTTGTTTATGAAAATATTAATACTGATGATCAACTCATATACTGAATACAAGGACACAGGTAAGCTATCTGCTGACAGTTCTTGGGAGAATAAATAATATGGCAGTGTTAGAATGATGCTATCCTCCTTTACTGCCCAGCATTAAGTTAACCCTTGTAAAGTGAAACTAATTCTGTACTGCATGGCAAAATCTCAGTGGTCTTGGTGTCTTTGGAATTGGTCACACAAGAGTCAGATCAAGTAAGCAGTTACTTCATTGTTAATGGTGAAATCAAACTGAAAACTACAACATTTAAAAAAAAAAAAGTGAGGGACTTCTGTGAAAAATATCTGCCTTGACATGATTCTGGAAATTTCTGTGATCTCAATATAGTCTGCTTTAAACATCTTCCTTCTTCGTGGCAGATCCACATAGTTAGAACGTGATGCCCACAAATGGTTAAAAATCAGTCTGCTACAAGTAGCAGTGTTCTTTGGTCTCTGGTTGTAGTCAGTTTCACCCATCAAATACAAAAATACCTGAGTGTAGTAAGTTTTTGTTCTTAACAGTAGGTAAATGCGACGCGTAGTGCCTGATTCACCAGTGGATGAGTGTTCCATGAACCTTCTTGGCAATGGGTTGTGCTCCCCGCTGCTGAGTAACACTAATTGTAAATGCTGACACTGTAATACTTCTGCAAACTGTGATGCTACCCGTGCAAAACAATTTCAGTCTATAGTCTTTGGCCTATTTTTTTTTTCTAGTGTGGGAGGTGGAGAAGGTTGGCACAAACCATTTTTATGTGTGTCCCAGAGAAAAATGTTTACAACTTTGTATGCATTTTAGAAATCTAACACTTTTTAACTTCTGAGTTTCCACAGTAAGCTTGAAATCTGTTGTCCTACTGCATAAGCACAGGCATTTGGTTATTAGAGTGCTGTCTAAGCTTCCAGAAGCTGGTTGTGATGCTGCTCACTTACACCACAGGAGGGAGTTGAACATCTTTCCAATATTTTCAGTTATGGCATTGTTTTATCTTAGTACAGTGCATTTCAGTTTATAAATATGCTGAATTTGACTGGTCTTATGGATTTCACTGCAAATAGTTTGATGTACAAAATTAATACACAGTGGTAACTTACAGTAAATGTTTACATTTTAACTCTGAATACCAATTGTGGGTTTTATCAAGCTATTTAAAAACAGAAATAAATGTCTTTAAAAAAAAGGATCTTTTGTCTGTACTCAACAAAAGAACTAATTGTGCTGCTGCTCATTCCAGTGTTGCAGTCTATATATCATATAGATGTACACGTAACTTAAAAGTTCCTGTTTCTGATTACATAGAGGGTGTTTTTGTTTTGTTTTAGAGACACAATTTGAGAGATGTGTGTTCATCATATAGCAAAGAAATTAAAAACCTTTGTGAGAACACAGGTGTGTTTATGCTTGGCCTTGAAAGTCTGCTAGCTGAGCTCTAGGCTAATTATACCCAGTGCTTTTTACACTTTTTTTTCTTTGACATGACTTAATGAATCAATCAGATTGAATTTAATTCCAAAGTATTTCCTGACTAAGTCAGTCTAGTCTTGCACCACAGTTTTCTTTTAGAAGAGGAAAGAAAAACATGCTAAATGGGCAGAAAAGATATAATTTTCTTTCTTTATAAGAACATTTTTTGGAAAGTATGTGGTATGCTTTGCCTTCCATTAAAAGAAAAATGGAGAATGGATCGGGGTCTTGTAAATGAGTACTACAGTGTGCTTCTAAAAACACACTGTAAATACTGTGAGCCATAAGAAGTGCTACTTGCTTTCTACCCATACCAAAATCTCCTTTATTTATCTTTATCCTCACAGTTCAAAGGAAATTATAAAAATGTTTCAGAATTCTTTAAAGCATTATGCATTGTTAAAAGTATCCCCAGGGGCACAGAACCAAAGCCAACACAAAAAAAAGTCCAACGCTCCTCTCTTGCTCGCTGAAGAAAAGGCCAGCAGCAATAACAAAGCAGGATGTTTCTAACACATTTTTTAGGTTGGGTGGAGGAGCTGGAGACTGGAACCCTTAATCACTTAAGCTAGAAGTTATTCACAAATGACCCTTCAAAGTTCAGTGTTCCTGTCTGGCCTCTTGTAATAAAACATATTTTCTACAGCAGAGGTTCCTAAATAGCTTTTAGCCTAAATAGATCTTAAGCCTTGCATTCCAAGTACTGCACGCTGACTGCAAGCATGCAGGACTGATTCCAGAGTTAGAAATAATTATGACATTTCTAGTTTCTGGCCTTTGCTCCTCTTCTACTATATAAAAGTATTTAAGTACCAATCTGAGATAAAGGAGAGCACCTTTCCAAGTGCTTGTTTGTACACTTTCTGCTATCACTCATTTTAGGTCAGGTTGCATCTTCTGTTCACTGTCTCTCTGTGAGAACAGCTGTACAGACTACATCACGTTTTCTGGTCCTTCACTTTGATTTAAGGTAAGTGTTCCCTACAGTCTATTTGTGCTATTTTTTATTTATATTGCTTAAAATACCACCTGTCTGGTTTGCATTGACATTATGAAACATGATTTTCAGAGCTCTTCCTCACTTTTCTTTCTGGTTTAAAATAATTAATTTGCAATTGATAAAATGATTTCTATTTAGCTGAACTATTTAGTTTCCAATGCCAGCAATCTAGAAGTCAGTAGAGATTTTCATCATTGGATTACTGTTCATGAGTTTTTTTTAAACTCAATTAAGTAAGTCTCTGTGCTACTTGCTCAATTTACAGATAGTTCTGAAGTATTTTCATAAGATATCACAAGGCCTTGTAGCTGTTCCTGGACTATTCAGCAGTCTGTTTCCCCACGCAGGAAGTGTGTTTTTCTGAAGGCCGCTATTGAAACAGCATTGTCCAAAGCTTCAACTGTACTTTGTACGTTGTTATCACTACTATAGTTACCACAAAAGAATGCATTTATCAGTTAAAACACATCTGGTAAACTTTTGTTACTCATCTGTGCTTGCCAAATCCAGCAGCTGATCTGCCTGGGAAGGAACTGCGTTTCTACCTCCCAGCAGATGCTCCAGCTGTGGCAGTCAATGACATATGCAAGAGGACTCCTGTAACACAAAAACCTGAGAGGCAAAGCATGAACTCAGGGCAGGGACAGACCTTACAAGAAAAAAAAAAGTGCTATTAACGTGTTATTGGTTTAATTTTAAGTCATTTTGCCAGAAACACAGGTGAATTACAGCAGGAGACAATGCGGGTACAAGCTGATTTGCCTTTACAGAAGGATCTGTGAAACAGTGCAGGGCCCGTGGTGGGGTGGGCTTAAGTGGGATCAGAAGGAATTAAAAAGACGTATTTTATATCAGTTTTATGGGAAAAGGAAATAACGCCTTTACTACTTGGAGTTGTTGTTATCTTTGCAGCCCTATACACACTTTGTGATAATGCAAACTAAAAGATGAAGTCGTCCATTAAACACGTGAGGAAAGCAAGGTGGTGGGCTTTTTTTGTTTGTTTTGCATTTTGGAAAGTGTTATTGCTAAGAAACAAAATCTGATAACTGGATTTATCTGTTTAAGAAACTTAAGTTGGTTTAGTAGGACAAATCATAGCTTCAATCCCATAATCCAATCACACAGGATCAGTACCGATGTCTGGCCTCATTGACTTTATCAGAGCTCCGTAAGCATGAGGAACTCCTATGTGAACCAAACTATAAGGTCAGGACTTGTGTTTTATAGGCATGTCTTTAAACATAAGCTAGATGAATAGCCCAGGCCTACTAACAGTAGCATCAATGTGCATCTTCCCTACTGCTCAAATGGAGACCATATTACGTTCCTCAATTACTTTCAAATTCACTATTTTCCAAATACCGTGTTCCTAGCAAATAAACACAACTAAAATAAGTATATTATTTTGAAAGCGTCAGCATTTAGTAGCTGAGAATTGTATTGAATTTAGAATGCCGTGCGTGGCCATGTCTCTGCCCAAAACCAGGCTGAAAACAAGGCAGGACATCCATGCTGAAACCAGGCTGAAAACAAGGCAGGACATCCATGCTGGCTTCGTAGACTCAGTTGAGAGTCTTTTGCTCATTATACAACCAAGATGCCTCTGATTTTGTGATCTACAGATAAAAGACTGTTTCATTAGCATAAAATATGACACTGTAGTTTTTTGACTGCATGTGTATTACAATATATATTTTCATATAAATATATTCATGCATGAATATTTTTGCTTTTCTAGCTCAAATATGTATTCCTGCTTGAGCTCTAAGTGCTTTCCGTAAGAGATAAAATGTCCAGTAGCAACAAATGGCAACACATTCCTAAATGCTACATCAAGCACAATGAAAACATACATTTTTTTCATGTTGCATTACTGTGGAATTACTATGGATCTTTAAATCCCACTGTGATAAAGTTACTGCTTTCCTTGTTCCTATTGCCTATGGTCAACATTCTTTAATTATAAGTTTAGATTTTCTGAGAAAAATGTTTTATCTGCATTTATTCACCATAATTTGCAGTTTCATAATCTAATAAAACCAATTTTGTTACCTTTCTAAGAATTTCAAGATGGCACTTTATTAATTTTAGCTGAAGAATACAAATAATTTATCTTCTTTTAACTCATATCTATACATCTCAGCTTTACTAAAGCAGAATGAAATATGAGACTTGTAAGAAAGATTTGTACAACTTATGCAGAAACTTGAGGCTGTTTAGGGATTAAAAACAGCACCTAGGAAAAGAACTGCAAAGTTTCTGTTCCTCATAAAGAGGAAATCTGAAATTCCATAGAAGCAGTTAATATAGTGAAGATTTAGATATAAGAAATGCCCCAAAATACTTCATGGAATGATTTAATGTATGAAGGAGTTAATACCTCTTCTCAACAAATTACAGATGGCTTTTGCTGAGAGACTTGATTTGAGGATACACATCATACTCAGGTAAGAGTCTATCTGTCTTGTAAATCTGACGAAGATGTTGAGAAAATTATCTGTTTAAATGTAGTTATCTGCTGGCTAGTTTTTCAGGTTTGGTGTCCTCCCTACTTGCTGAGCTCTGGAAAAACCTTACAGATGGGAACAGAGAGCATGGGCATGGTTTTGTTAGTCATGAGAACTTAGCTGGGCTCATTATCCATCATCTACTGAAATGGCTTCTCTTCTAGCAGGAAGATCAGAAAGCAGGCCTTGCCAAGCCACAGAGAAAAACATACCCATGTAGAAGAAAAAGCATTTATTCTCAGCTGATTCTTGGATTTTTGCAGAGTTTTCAGCCGGTTTCAAAAACATTTATGTGCGAACTCTTTCAAGTATGTGTTCTTTTATTTCCTATAGCTCTGGATCTTTTCTCCACAAACGTATCAGGAAGTGGATATTCTACATGAAAAAAATAGTGTTTATCCAGTTTGAAAATGTTTAGCAGCACACACTCTACCTGAGTAGCTCTGTGGACTGTGTAGTAGGTATTTAAACATGGGAATATGCTTAATTTGGTAGTTTGGCAATTTGCTATATCCTGCCGATTGCTACACCTGATGCAGATATTCTTAGAGATCCAGCTCTGTACAGCTGACATTTCTGGTATTTGAATACATAACCAAGCTTTTAAAGACACACAAAGAAAAAAACCAACAAAGCAAACAAGCAAATTAAATAAACTTTAAAAAAAGTTTAATTGCTTTCTATAACGTTAGTTTTGCAAATGCATTTAGTGTATCTGAACACTAAGTTGACACTTTTTTACATTACACAGCTTATTTAATCTAAAGTATGGCAACTTGCCAGCCTCAGCTCTTAGTGGTAAATTCTGCTGCACAAAGCAAGTTTTTATATCTGAGGTCACTTCCTCTTACTATTTTATCATCTTTCTGATTTTTGTCTGCTTTCAATAAATGCCTTTCTATTTTCACATCTTTTATATACATGTATATACAGATCCTTTCCAACATATTAAAACTGACAGTTGCATGTTAGTAAGGATAAAAACGACAGATTGCTGACTTCAATTTCATTGCACTAATGTCCTATAGGGTTATTTTTACTTTACACTATTAAAAGAACGAAACATATTGGTATTAGAAGTATTTCCTGGCTTTGGGAGTGGGATGGGGAGGCAGAGGTTGATGTTTCATAATAAGGCTTTAAAACTAAAATAATCTCTGAGCATAGCACTACAGATTGACACGTGGAGGCTGAGTTCTCACAGTGAAAGTGCTCTGCTTTAAAGCATCTCAAATTTAAGCATATTAAAATTTAAAATGTGAAAATAAATTAGGGCAAAGGCCAGATGTCTCTGCTTTCACTATCCAAAGTGGTTGAATGTTTTTGCCTGGAAACAGCAGGAAGGAGAAGCCACACTGAGACCAGAGATCCCTGCAGACACAGCGGGACCAAAAGGAACTTGAGGGAAAGGATGCCTGGATTAGAGCTGGTCAGGGCAGAAGGATGAGAATGGAGGAAAAAAATTAAAGATGTAATGCAGCAAACAGAAAAGCTTTTGACTTTACAAGAAAGGGAAGCTGCCCTGATGTCACTGACCATTTCTAACAGGCTGCTGTGAAATCCTTTTTCCCACAAAAAAACTGTTATGAAGGATGTTAGCTGCAAATCATCACGTGCTCACCTTTTAAGGAAGACCTTTTTGTTGTTCTTTAGACCTGTTGTTCTTTTATGGATATGGCAATACACTAAAAATAATGGGCGCAGTTCTATCAGGCTTAAATTACAATTCTGTTTCTTAAGAACGATTATTTTAAACTGTGCTGGCTGAGATCACAGAAATCCTGTTCTGGCCCCAGAGGTATAAAGTAGCAAATTCATCCTTCATGTAATGCATGAGATAAATTGAGTTACATCAGGAATTATTTTGACCTGTCTCTTCCATTTTATTGGACAAATCCTTTGCTTCAGCGCTCGACTCTCCCTTGCTTAACATTTTCTTGTATTTAGAGACAGATTTTTTCTTTAACACTATAAAGAGATATACAGCAAAAGAAACACAGTTATGGTGAAGATCTGCATTTTAAATTGGAATTCTACTGGTAAGAAAATATTAAAGCATTTCTGTATTGATATAGAAGAATAAAGGATTATTCTCATATCTATGATGATATAGAAGAAATAAAGTAGCAGGTATAGCCATGAGAAGAAAAGCATTTAAGCAATGTTTTTCTGCTTCAGGTTCTGTATATCTTTTTCTAACTATAGCAGCTGGGATAAACAGAGCCCTTTCTTGGTTACAGACAGTAAAAATTTAAAATATTACACACAGCCTTTTAGCAAGGAATCACTACCCCTCTGATCTAGACTCAACAGCAGCTATGTACTTAAAAATAACATACCAGAGGAGCTGAAGGCATACCCTCACCAGCATGCAACTGCCATTTCATGACACAGTAAATACCATTTTTGGATAGCCACAAGGCACAGAATTGTTAGAAATTCAACCCAACCAGTTTTTTAGAAACAAAACAAAGCAAAGAGTAAAGAGTGGTTTTACCCTGATGACTTTACATCCGAGTTGGTATCATTTATCTTTCTGCTGCCTCTGTAAAGCCAGGATAAAGTCTGTTGTAAATGCTGTCACTCAGCACTGGCTGATCTTGACCAGAATGCAATTATATGCTTGTGTTTGTTCTGGATCAATTTACCACCATTGTACAGATGACATATTGACAAGCATAGTCTGCCTCCAGACACAGTTTCAGAAGGGCTGAGTGTGAGGGATCAAAAAGAAGACAAAGAAAATCCAGTTCAGAATAAAATTAGGAATATACAGAGATGTCCCTGCTGACAAAAGAGTTATCTACCACTCTGCGTCTCTTCTTCCTGCACCATCTGTGTGTCACAGTCTACAAAAGTTGCAACTGTGCCAGTGAACAATTGTTTTAGAGAGCGCTCTCATTTGCAGCACAGCTTTACAGCGGAGAGGACACTGGAAGTCACAATCATTAGCTGACAGTTCCTACTCCTGGCTGAATTTATGGTCACACGTTTATTAAACCCAGATCTGTGCACGGCTGACTTGCCAGCAGACAGATCTGAGCCAGCTCATGTGGAGATGCACAATTGCATTTCAGACATCAGCTCAGTGGTGAATCAGGAGCACCCGGTCCGACCCCTCTGACACCGCGTGCCGTGAGCCCAGCCTGCCGCTTTGGCTGCCATACGTGCCAGCCCTGATGCACCATGGAGCTGTGGAAGGAGGCTTCTCCAGGCAGGGAGGAAGGAGCCGTGTGGGCGTCCTTTGTTACCAACATTACCACAATGAATCCCTCAGCTGCTGCCATATGTATACAGCTAGAGCAGGTCTCACGTACGGCTTACAGTTGGGTTACAGCTCCCAAAGCAAGATTAATTGGGACTTTCAAAATCCCAGGCCTGTGTGAGATACTGACATTCAGCCTGATGCCACAGTGGCAGTCACTTCATTTCTTTCTTTTCTGAAAAAAAAAAAAGAAAAAAAAAAGATAAAAAAGAAAAAAAGAGAGTGGTATTCCTTAAGCCTCATAATACAGTTTTACTTGTATTCAGCTTCCTATTGCTGCCCATGTAATGAACACCACCATAGCCATCGCTTTTCGTTGGAAATGAAAAGTTTACAAAATCTATCATCACAAAATGGAATTTTACACTGAAATATTTACCACGGGAAACTTATCAAGATAAGATTAACCTCTCTCTACAAGTAAATTCCAGATTAATAATGAGGATCTTTTTCAGTATTTCCACTAACTGATAAAAAGCAATCCAGAATAAGAGGGAGTTCTCTCTTACTGAGGAAAGGATGTGAGAACCAACAGGGCTTTTTGACTTCTACATTCTTCAATTATTAGAAGTACATACATAAAGGGGGTTGGGTGGGAAGTGATTTTCATTCACTATGGCTTGCAAGCTGGTTTAAATTGCAATCCATAGAAATGACTCAAGATTTAATGAGCTTCTTAGACCACTAAAACATGATGTAAGGCACTCAGTTGTCTTCACCCATCTTCTGTGTTACGACAAATGTCGTAACAGCTGTGCTCCTGACCCTTTAAAACGAAACATGACATGATAAATTACCTCTTATGCAAACTTAATCAAAACAGACACTAAGCTGTCTCAAAGAGAAAAATAAAGACCAAGCACATCACCTAAAAATCTGAGATATAACCATATTTATCATAAGGGAATCAACCCTGCCAGCAGTCGGTTCTGAAGAACGCCCAATTTCCCCCTAAGGATAATTTAAACAGACCAGCTATTAGACTCTTATTTGCAGAAATGACAGACTGTGAACTTCTTCCAGCACAAAAGGCGAGACTTGTGATAGAGACCTGGCAAAATACACCTCCTGTAAAAACAGCTATGATTACAAAAAGGAAAGCAAGAAAGAAAAAAAGATCAAATCAAAAAACTTTTAATTGAAAGTCTAACACAGAGAGATAAATAAAATTAATGTGTGTTTCAAAATGGAAAAATGATCAAAGTTCCAGAAAACAAAGTAGATATGAAGGAATTATTCACATGAGTAGGAAACAGCTTATTGGAGCATATCCTAAAATTTGTTGAGATTATAAACTTTTTCGCTATCTGGCACCTGTCCCTCTGTTGGCAGGAAACTGCCCATTGTTAATGACAGTGGCATTGTTGTTATGCATTTCCACGAACTAAAGAAAAAAAAGAAATAAAGAATAGTTCTCCCATGGCAGAACTACCACAGTTACAACGTAGAACTGTGGCTGTCATTCTTTAGTTGACTTTGTACATTTTCAAAAAATCTCTTCCTGCCCTGGTTAGCTCTGCAGCCACACACGACAGATTTAAGCAGTACATGGGAAAATGAGATGGTTAGATAAGAATTTAGATCTTTAAAATTTATATCACATATCTCACCTAAGGATTAAACAGATTTGCTTGGTAAGAACCCTGCATACAGAACTAAGTTTTACTCCTAGAACACGTGTAGGATCAGGCTCATGCAAAAATAAGTGCCTTTGCAGAATACACAATATGCAGGAAAAAATAAAGTTTTGAGGACTGTGTGCCATCATTGCAGAGACAAACAGCCATGAAGAAGGCACTATAATTTTAGTGCTCTTCTGTATTTTGTGAGGTTAAGTCATCCTACTATCGTGGGACTGAAAGTAACAGACTTTCCTCGAGATATATTTCAAACCCACAACAGAGAAAGCTACATCAGTAATGCAAAATATTGAAAATTCAACTGTTTGCTCAAATTAATAATTAAGTTATAATGAAGAAATTTTATTCATCACAAGTTTGTCTGATTTGAGCGTGACATTTATATAAAATAAACCAACTGACCACTTATAATTAGGACAGTCTCCTTTCCTTGCTTGGATCACACGCTGTTTTTATCTTTGCCATTCATTCATTTATTTTATTTTAAAGCCCAGTCTTGTTTCCACTGAAGTCAGCAGGAATTCTGCCACTGAATTGGTGGGAGGAAGACTGTTCTCCACAGCTCACTCTTTTCTGCTATTAGTGATTGGGCTTTTCCTTTGCAGTAGATTTTTTCTTGTATCAAAAGTTATATTTAAATATTGGAAGATTAAAAATGACACTGCTAAATGAAAGCAAGAAAAGAATGGAGTATATCTTACACAAATGCATAGAAAACCACAGATTTAGTGAAAACATTCTGCGATGAAACATAACACCAGGATTTTTCTCATGAACCAGATTCCCCTCTAACGTACATTAAGAGTTTGCTCAGTGGGCAGAAATATTCAGAGCCCACCATCAACTCATCTGCATTCAAACTGATTTTGAAGTCATCCTTAATTGCACTTTACATAGTTGGAAAATACATTTCTTACCAAGGTCGTGCTGTTTTATGTAATCACCTCCTTTTCATACGGTGATTAAACCTGTAGGAAAGTGTGGGAGCATTTTAGGGGTTGTGATGTTTACGATTTCTTGCTGAGGGACACCTGATCACCACAGCAGCTGTCAGAACCAAAGCTCTGCACTCAGCACAACAGTGAGCAGCAGTGTCAGGAGGTAAGCGCTGCTGACAGCCCCCACTACACACACTGTGCCATGCCAGCCCGTAATAGGAAAATGAAAACCCTGATACCTTCCTGTTGGCTGACCCCTTCCTCCCTGTTTCCTTTCTGAATAAAATTTTAACACTATTTAAAAAATAATGTGGGGTGGTTCCTGGGAAGGAAGGAAGAGTGGTTGCTGCCAGCACACTGCTGCTTACCTGCTTCGGCTGCAGTGGTGTCACACTGCCCATCTTAGCAAGGACTTAAGAAATCCCACTAGTATTTCAAGTCCCATGACTGTAAGCAGGCGAATTCTTTTCCTTACCAAAACAGGCATCACACGTCTGTGCAAAATCCCGCACTGTGTTTGACGAGCTCCCATTTACACACAAAACTTCACAGCCACTGCAGGAAGAGCACCCAGCAGCTCTCCAGCACCCGACCCAAGAAACAGGGGCAAGCAAGGCTGCAGAGAGAACACAAACACTGCGAGCTCGAGGCTCCTTTTTGGACACTCAAATCAGACAAACCTGTGATGAATAAAATTTCTTCATTATAACTTAACTGCTAATTTGAGCAACCTGTTGAATTTTCAATATTTTTCATTACTGATGCAGCTTTCTCCGCTGCAGAATCACAGAATATTCTGAGTTGGAAGGAACCCGTAAGAACCATCGAGTCCAACTCCTGGCTCCACACAGGAGCACCAACTCAGACGCCCACCCCGTCCCTCTCACCACACGGCACCAGCCCAGCTCTCATCCCTCACCCTCCCGTCACCCCCGGCTCTTTCTTCCCTGCGGTTCACTTCCAAGTCCCAGCGGCCCTACGGCCGTTCCCCGCCTCGTTCGGCCGGCTCCCCACCCCTCACTCAGGCAGCTGCCGGCGCCTCGGGCTCCACCCGCTCGCCGCCCAACTCACGCGGGGCGCTGAGCGCCACCAGGCCGCGCCGGGAACACCAGAAAGCAGACGGCGGCCGGAAGGCTCCCCGCAGCCCGGGGCGCGGCCGCCCCCTGAGGGGAGGAGGGAGCGCGGCGAGGACGGCCGACCTCGCGGCGGTGGCACGGATCCGGCCGGGCCCTGCCTCCCCCCGCCCCTCCGCGGGTCACATGAGAGGGGCGGGCGGCTGGGCCGAGGCGGCGGCTGCCGCCGGGGCTGAGGCGGCGCCGGGGACGGGGAGCGCGGCGGTAGTGCGCGGCGGCGGCGAAGGAGGAAGAGAGCGGCGGGAGGAGCGAGCGCGGGGCCTCCCCGAGCCGCGGCCGTCGCGGAGCGCGCTGCGCGCGGCCCCAGCATGGACGAAGAGGGCGGCGGAGGCGGCGGTGAGTGGCGGAGGGGCCGCGGCCCCGCACCTGGCCGCCGTGCCGGGGCAGCGCTCGCTCGCGGCCGGCGCGCCCGGACCGGGGCTGGGGAGCGCGGCCGAGGCCGGAGCGTGCGGCGCGGCACCGCGCCCTTCTTCTTGTCCTTTCCGCGCTCCGTGCCCCGTCCTGCCCGGTTCCTCCCGGGCGCGGGGGCAGCGCCGCTGCCGGCGGCCACGGTGGGGCTCCGTGCCCGCGGCCGGAAGGCTCGGCCGGGTGGAGGGCCGCTCTCGGGGTGGCGGCGGGGCCCCGTCCGTCTGTCCGTCCGTCCGTCCGTCGGCGCGGTGACAGCCCCGCGTTGGCTCCGATCCCGCCCGGAGACATCGCGGCGCTCCCCGGGCGCAGCTGCGTCCGCTGGGGAGGAGGGAGAGAAAAGTGTGTGTTTGGCGTTTGTGCGAGCGGTGAAAAGGATAATTATGCTCTGCGAGGGCTTCTGTTTGTGTGTCATCCTAATGGAGGCTCGGTGATAATCCCGGAGTGGTTCATCCAGTTTAAACAAGGCGAACCGTTCCTAAAGGCAGCGATGCTAATGTTCCCAAACAGCACTTTTAGCGAATCGGGGCTTGCATCCTAGGGGAGCTTCTAATCTTTAACCTTTCGGAGGCTGCAGACTGTCCCGGCTGAAGGACGGCGGGTTTGCAGCCTGCTTTCTTCATCTTATTTCCAGTGTTTTGTGCGTGAAGCTCCCTTCCCTCTGGAGGAACCCTCCGCTGTGTGCCCGGCCGGCTCCATGTGCTCGGTGGCTGCAGGGCTGCCCTACATTCGCTGTAACCCAACAGCTGCTCGGTGGCGGTGGCTGCGAAGCGTTAAACGCGCCGTGTTTGGGGGTATCGCTCATTTCTAAATGGATAAAATAATGGCTGAGGCTCGTATGATTAGTAGTTACACGGTGATTGCTAATTTTAAATGTAATTGCTCAGAACTCGGAAATCGGGTGGGTGTGGTGTTTGTTTTGACAACTTGGGGAAGAAGAAGGCTATGATGAATCAGAGGAATAACTCTTGAAGGAGCGTGGCCATTTCTCAGCACTTGCCTGCCTCATCAGTGTTAGGCTTAAGTCTTTTGCAAGGAAAACAAAGAACAAAACGAGCCAGTTCTCCTTTAAAAATTGTCATTGGAAGCAATTGAACACTGGAACTGTTCAGAAGATTCAGTGAACTTGACATACATTATTTTCACAGTGTTATGTGCTGGTGTCTGTGGGAGAGGGAGATGGAGGTGCTTGCTGTTGGCACCAGCCCTGTCGTGTTGTAGTTCTGACGTGCCAGGCTCAGATTGGAAGGTGGACCTCTTGCTGAATCAGTCCTGTCAGGTGTGTGTGTTTCAAAGCTGGATTTTCTCAGGAAGAAAAGCACCCAGAGCCTGGAAGGAGGCAGTCCGTCCTGCAGTGCTTCTGCAGAGGAAGAAGTCAGATTTAATATAGAAGGAAACTTTTAATTTTGTATCAGACTAATAAACGTGTAACTCTCTTCTAATATCCCTCCCTATTTGGCTTTATTGTGGAACAATTGTAGGTTAATAAGATGGTTCATTTTTTTTCCTATCTGTTTTTGATAGTTGATGCTAGTCTCTTGTGAGTATTGAACTCTTTTCCTGACTGGAGATCCTATCTGACTTTTTCTTATGGAGCACAGTCAGTCTGGAACGCCAGAATTAGTTAGATCACTTCCAGCTAATGCATTGTTGTTTTGAATTAAGTCCTTTCCCCTCCTCCCCCCCGCTTCATTTTGCACAATAGAAAGCATGTGGGAAGTGTTGATTTGACAGCCAATTTCAGTGCGCCTTGGTGCTACCGAGCAGTGAGGCTCAGGGTCTGCCAGGGGTGCTCTGCAGTGCTCCAGAAATTCTCATGGTGAAGTGACAAACTGGTGCAGCTGAGCTTATCGGTGTGCACAGGTACTGCAGGCACAGGGCAGTTATTTGAGGACTGCGCCGAATCATCCTAATTAGAGGCTTGATCTAGATAAGCATCTAAATATCTAGGGCACTAAACTGTGATTCAGAAGGTAAATGCAGTTCCCAGTTCAGCTCTGCCTGCTGCCCTGCTCCTCAGTTTCATTTGCATCTTATGCTTCAGTTCCTTCATCTGACAAATGGGGTCAGCTATTTTGCCATCACTTGTGAAAGCTGTGAATAAAAGCAGAGCTGTGTAAAGTCAGGATTATTTTAGAAACACTTGGCGGAAGAGAAATGTTAATTGCGGGAATTGTTCTTGGTGTTTTCTCTCTTCTGTGTGGAGTCTAAATGGGGGCATGCGTTTATTCTGTACAAGCCACTTACACACAAACCTCCCGTTGCTCTCAGTGGAGGCTGTGTGCATGGATTATTGATGCGATATGATCCGCGTCAGTTGGTGTTCGTCTCAGCCTCCTTTTGTGCTCTGATTAAAATATCTCTGTGGTTCACTTCATCCAGGAAGTCTCTCCCCCTCCCTCTCCCTGCTTGGGTTAAAATCACACGTTCTGTGATCTGAGCGAGGCTTTTCTTACATGCTCACTGTTGTTCTGCAGCGGTGGTGCTGCTGAATTGGGATCTTTGCACTGAGCGTTGCAGCAGGTGTGCCGAAGGCAGGCTGGAATAGTAGTGCTCTTTGTTCCTCTGAACTGGAGTTGTGCAGTTGCTTCGTAGTCTCCAAATCCAGCTCAGTGCCGTTCCACGTGGGAAAGCCTATGGGATCGAGTACTGGGTGACTTCTGTGTGCATGTTTGTTTTGAGCTCTCATCAGGTGTGCTAAAAGGTTAAAATCTTGCTTGTACTCAGCAAATACACGAAGCTCTAGCACTGACTGTGACAGTGAGGAATCTCTGTCGCTCCCAGAGCTGTTTGTTTCCAAATGTTGAAGCTTTCCTTGGGGTTGGAGAGCAGTTTAGCTGGCAGCCTGTTGTTGGCTGTGCTCGCCAGCAATGGTGCCAGGTAGCACGTGGATTTCTGGTATGGAGGCAGAGCATCAGGAGCTGGACCAAAGGACCAGATCATCTTGCAGAAGACTCAGAAGAGCAGATTTGCTGCCAAACCAAATTTAGCAAGATGACTTCTATTTTTCTGCATGGCAAAGCAGTTATCTGCTTATAGGTAAAAGCTGTTAAATGTAATTAAAAAGAAAGACCACCCCCCCAAATTTCTTCATGAAAAGTTGTTTTATTTGTATATTCCAGCAACCTCTGGACTGTAGTGTCTTTCAAAGGCAGATATTAAAGATAGGGGAGTTCATGTGACCTGTTCATGGTTGTAGACGTTTGCATTGCATTCAAGACTGAATTTGCATGTTTTGTTTAAAATAAAAGAAACTCACAAAATAAGAAATGTATTTAATAAAGAAGAATATTAACTGTGTTTTCCTCCAGACTCATCAAAGTGGATAAGCTGGTGGTTTTAAAAAGTTGTCCCAAAAGTTCTTTGGAGTTTTAAGTAATGCTGAGAAAGTGTCAAGAACAAAAAAATGCACCTGAGTATCGGATTAACCTCCCATCCTGGTTCTAGGAAGAGAAATAATGGCACATTCAGGCATACAACTCAAAATGAAACAACATAAATGTCTTCTGTCAGCCAGCAGAGCTTCAATCTAAGTCTCTTTTTGCAAAATAAATACTTCTCCATGCTCAGCTTACCTCAATTTGTACAGATTACTTCTTTGTTCATTAGGGTCTTAACTTTTATCCCCAAATGCATTAGTATTAGTAATTAATTGTAAATATGAATTATGTGTAGTGGTATCAGAAAGTAGACTTCTTAATTGCAGTAACACGTTAAGGTTTTTCTTAGCCTAATGTTTGATATTTGTATCTGTGGCTTGGAAGACAACATTACATTTTTGCTGATAAAATTTCCAGAGATTGCCAGACTTGAATCGTTGAGTAATGGGATTTGGGGGCTGGTGCATAGCAGCATAATCAGGGCACGGGTTTTAGTGGAACAGTGTGCCTCTAACATAGCATCTGTGGATTATTACATCTAGGAAAAAAGCTGTAGAGTTTACTTGGAGGAACAGAAAGTACTTTGCAGAGCAACGTCTGGGAATCAGAGCAATAGCCATGTGAAAGCGGCTTTCCCATGTGCTGCTGTTACAAAATGGATATTGCAGTCTGTAATATCAGTGGAGCGTAAGAGCCTTTACCAGGTGAGGGGCTGCATGTCTCGAGGCAGCACAGTGCTTTCCAGGAGACATCCTGCAGTTTGCATCAAGTTTCTCAGTCCGATCCCCTTCTTTATAGAATTTTCAACGCTTTCTTAAGGGAAAGTTGATGAAATACAGTGTGGCTTTCCTCCAGTCCGTTCTGCTTTCCTCTTTTCCACCTATAAGTTTCTCCCTTGCTGGCACAGCTTTTAGCTCTTGATTAAAAGCTGTAAGCCATTCTGCTTATAACTATAGCTCCATCTTATCCACTGCTATCTTTTGCTTGCTTCCTTTCCTCCCCAAGCAAGCATGCTTTTGTCTGTTTCTTTTTACACCACATTTGGCTGCAGTTGCTTGTTGAACTACTGCCTCATCTCCTTTTCATGTTGGAAGTCATTGAATGATGTGTTTGCAGTCACTGTCTGAAGAGCATCTCCTCCAGGTTCATCCTAGGTCCTTTCCACACGTGTCCTGACCCCTCGTACATAGAACATTCCTTTCCTTGTTGTCCATCCAGCTGCCTCTAGTCCTGTTTACTATGCTTTTCTTCTTGAAATCTTGCTCTTTCTTGGCTTCTTTCTCTGTTGGCTCCTCACTCCCCTCCTGTCTTGTTAATCCCTTTTTCATATGGAAGATGATCTTTCTGCTTCCAACTTCTTGCTAGGATTTGCAGGGCTCTGTGCTTGCCTTAATGCTCTCTTCTTCAGTACATCTTCATCTGGACAATCAAATTTGCAAATAAAAATTGAACAATCATGTTTGAAGTGATGACTCACGGCATATACTGCCTGCTCTGGTTCCACTGCCATCTGTCCCAGCTAAAATGTTGGCCTGTTTGACATCTTAAGACAGCATAATTGTCATATTAAGCTTAATGAGTCTAAAACAGAGCTCCTGATGTTGTTTCCAGCTATGTCCTGTCTTGGTGCCTGTGGATTCACAATGACATTACCAGTGGTTATCAACAAGGAAATAAATCAGATGTTTTAATTTGCTTTTTCTTAAAGACCAGTAGAAAACTTGTACAAAACTGGCATTAAAAGGGCAACGCAAAACCCTTTGAAGACTTTTGCAATCTGAAACTTAAGAAATAAGTTGTATTTTCCTATGCAGTATTCATTTTAATGTTTGAATGCCTGAGTAGATTTAATCTGATCATGGGTTCACACGCTGTCTGCAAGCTTCTATGTGGGGCTGGGCTACACGAAGGCTGCTGGTTTGTGACTATAAAGAATCTCTACAGATTCTTTCTTCCTTTTATAAACCTGAATCACTTTGTCATCCTGTAGTTCAGAAGTCCTTAAGCATATGCTGAAGGATTGCACTCATTTGAATGAAGAGTTTGGACACAATGACCACGGGCTTCTTTCACCAAGGATAAAAGGAAGCACTTAGCAGCTATTTTATTGGAAAAACGTGTCAGCTTGTAGATCTGCAGGATAGGAATCCCACGGTGGTGATGAACACGTGGCATTTTACCTTAAGATTTATGGAAGCAAGGAAAAAATTTGTGTGAACTGCCATTGCTGGTATTTCTGAGCTCTTTGCTATGCGTTCTTTTAGAGCAGTATGTTCTATAGGAGAGGTATGTGACTTAAATAGTAACAGTATATTTAATTATGCCATTTGTATAACTTTAGCATCTAGCAAATTGTTTTTAATTGCATATGACTTCCTTCTTTCAACTCCCAACAATTTCATGGGAAAACTTAGTATTGCAAATATTTTGGACGGCAGTATTTCCTTTTAGTGGGATAGACACAGAAAATCCACTAGAAAACCATGTGTTCTGTGGTCCTCTGGGATTTGCCTGAAGAAGGAAATGGCTTGACCTATTTGGTTGCTATGAAGTAAAAACATTCTTGTTCTTTCTTTTTTTTTTTTAAGTGAACATCTGTGTCACATTTATTTCATTACTTTCTGAGGTTTTTTAAACCCATTATTTGGTAATATGAAGTTTCATTTAAAGAAAGTAGTGATCCTTAGCTGCTTCTACAATTGTACTGTAGTTCCAGTATCTTTTTACACATAGGTGCAATGTAAGTGGGGAGCTTTTCCAGTTAAAGCTGACATGCAAGAAGGTACATACAGCTATTATCCAACATCTTGGAAAAAGTGTCTCTGACAAAGTCACATCTCACAGAGTTAACAGGAGGTGTAGCACGCTGGAAGCTTGTGAACCATGAATCAGATTCGTGTATAGGACATCAAGTACTGGCAATCCTTGGTGTGATTTTTCAACAGGTTGGGCTTCTTGATGTGCTTGTACTAATTACCCTCGTTTTCAGATGTTCTGATTACTATAAAATGAAATAGTTGCCTTATGCCAGGTGTGTGGAGGACTTGTGAAATTGATACTGTTATTTTGCAACCAAATGGAAATTGTACGAAGGATAGATTTTCCTGCAAGACTATTAACTAATAACTCTTCTGACTGAGTTTCATAAGGAAGTTCTTCAGTTCAAAATGAGAACTGTAGATAAGTTCATTTTGAGATCGCTGAGTCTGATTACAGATCTGGTATTCTGTATCAGATTGAGCTGCTCAGGTGGATTTTGGGAAGCTGCTGCTGTTCTTGCAGGTATGAGTCCTTCATATCAAAGGAGGAAAGTCACTTTTTTATTTTTTAGATGAAATACCTCTAGTTCCTTAGCAAAACAAGAAAGCTGTATGAAAACAATGGAACGCAGTCTATGGAGGTGGTGTAGTGTCTCGCAGGCTGTGCCTTCTCCTGTGGTGGTCCCGAGGTTTTTCCTCTCCAGTGACAAACCCTCCATCCCTTCCTTACGCAGTTCTGTGTGTTTATCTGGCTCATAACACCATGTCCTGCAGCTGCTGGGAGCAGAGCTGATGCAGGGCGCGGGAGCGGCTCAGCAGCAGCTGTGGGAATTGCTGCTGGTGTGCATCAGTTCTCATGAAGGTGGTAACATCTTCTCTTTGGTTAAACTATGTTGGAGTGGAGCAATAATGCGGGATGTGCTCTGGCAAAAGGAGTAGGTGGGTAGAAAGGACACAGATCCATCTCTGTGCTGCTTGCTGTCCCTTTCTCTCATGCACAGAAAGGCTGAAAAAGAACTGGTACATGCAGGCAGGGAAGCACCCTCTTGTTTTCTCTCAGAACTGTGAGATGCAGTCGTTTAATGAGTCACCTCCATGTTTTTATACAGCCACATCATTAATTGTAAGTGTAACTTCCAGCATGGAGCTGTGTTCTATGCTATCACATCCAGAGTGCAGAATACCGTTCAGGTTGTTTGCTCGCTCAGTTCCAAGTTTTCAGAAGCTTTTATTTGCTGTTAGATTTTCATTTTGGTGCACTGTAAATATCATGGTCCTTAATGAGATCTTTGTTTAGCTCACAGGCAGTGTTGTCTGTAGGGTCAGATGCTGACAGCAGCGGGTCCCGCTGCCTCATGAGGCATGCTGCAGGAGGGGGAGTCGGCAAAAGGGGCATTTATAAGCGGATTGCTGATGACAAAATAAGGGCTTATTGTTGCTGGAAGGAGTATTTTTTTTTATATTCAGTAATCAGATTCTGAGCCTTTTTTTTTTCCTTTTTTTTTTTTTCCCTTACTTGTTTAAGTGTGGACTAATGAACTTCCTGCCCAGGCATTCAAATCGACCCAAGAGGAATTTTCCCACCAGCCTGTATGCTCCCTCTGAGCACAATTTTGACCACTTGCAAATCCCATTTTTGAATTTGTAAATCTGCTGCTTGTTTTTGTGGCTGCATCTCCCGCCTGGGCAGCCAGGGGCTGTGGAGGAAGTCTTTCCCAAGAAGCTGAGCTAAGCCAAGTGGCAGCAAGAAGAGGTGGTGGCTCTGGAATGGAGAAACTGTTTTTTGGGAGGAACCTTGCAAATTATGAGTGCTCTCTGACCCTGAAATCCTGCTCAGTACAGGGAAGGGGCTTGGTGCTGTATAGGTGCTGTTCTTGAGAAGACCATGTAGACCTGACCCTCCGATGTGTGAAGTGCTCAGCTGTTCAGGGTTGCTTGTGCAGGAGCTACAGTGTGTGAACCATGTTGGCTGATAGTCCCTTGTAGTAGATCTATGGAGTTTATTGGTTTGGGTAGGTAAATCTGTGTGTATTGTTTTGTGATTTTCTCTTTTTCCCCTCAATTTTTGGTTCTTTCTTTCTCGGTTCTTTTTCTTTAAAGTGCCAGAGTTCTGCACAGTGTCCTCCAAACCAGGTGCTTAATGTTCAGCCATACATCTTCAGAAACCTCGCTCAGCCCAAAGTAAACCTTGGTGTAGCCTTGTGTTTTGTAACCTCACTGCTAACAAACACTGGGGAAAGCTCTCTTTGCATGTGGTATCTGTCATGTCACGCATTAGCAGGGAGTTTGTATTATGGAAGTGTATGTTTATAGTCTCCAAAAGTAATTTTTTATTTTATAGAACTTATTTTACCCGCTCTTCTGCAGGTTGGTTTTGACCTATTGTCCCACCTTTTAGTTTCTCTGATGTTATGTACCTGTGGCATTATAATTTAGAATCCAGCATTGATGTAGGAACAAGAGGAATAGCGCTGTGCTTCTTGCTTACTATCTCTTGTCCTGGAGCTGCTACTCCTGAATTGCAGTTTCTGTATAAGCTGCTGTTTACCTGGAATGTGAAGTTGGTAGTCAGGGTCAGTCAGACCTAAAGTTTAGAGAAACAACTGCTGTATCTGAGAACTGTTGCAGTCACAGAAGGGAGAGTACAAAGGCTTTCCTTACCTGCCTGGTTTGCTGATGGGTGCTGTAGCTGATGCTGGTTTGTTCTGCAAGTTGGATATCCCAAACGAGGTGTTAAGCCCACCTCCTTTCTGCTACGTGAGGTCTGTTTGTGACATTGCAGTTTGCTGGAGGACTTTTAGTAAAAACAGATAAATACAGCATGTGGAGTTGATTTATTTTTTATTTTTTCCCTGTAGGAAGTGCATTTTTAGGCATTAAATAACAACTTTGCTTCTTAAATATTTTGGAGGAGGCTTCCCTCCCAGGGTGGTTTTTGTTGTTGTTAAATCAAAATACATCTAATGCTCCTTTCTCTCATTTTGTGCAATGTGAGTTTGGAAGGACTGCAGTGTTTAGTCTTGGTTTTGTACCAATAAATGACATAATTTCACGTGAATGTTTTAAAAGATTAGGTGATATTTTATAAGAGCAAACATAAAAGAAGGCAGGCTTAAGCCCTTCCGCTGTGAATTCACTGATAGCCTAAGCAGAGAGAGTGCAGTGCACCTTACGTCCCTATTCTTAGCGTCCTTTTGTATCTCCTGCCTACCCTGGGAGCCTGCAAAAGTAACTTGTATCATAAAAGGGAAAAGTTGGGTGAAATTAGTAATCCAAATTAAATACAAATAATACTCTGAAGTTTATGGAGCCTGTGGGTGGGTGGACTTGGCAGATACATCCATTGTGGTATGTTAGACTTGAAAGACCATCTGGAGATGATTATTTTCTGGTATTTTGTAGTAAAGGTTCCTAAGGAGAGATTTATTTTAATTTTTTTTCTTTTTTTGAGAAGGGGTGAAAACGGAGAAAAATTTCAGTTTGCATAAAGTAGTAAAATAGTTTGTTGTAGTAGCATATGGAAAAGTGATTTATTCAAAGTTAGGCTGCTAAAAGAAGTTTCCCTACTGTTTTCCTATTGGCTCTCTTGTTCTATGAAGGCAGACAGAGATCCTATGCAGCTGGGACTAATACAGGATCCAGCTGTAGCTTTTTTATTGTTGTTCAGATGTCCGGTGATGGTCAACTTGAAGTTATTGTGTGGAAATTCAGTAAAGGAAAAGGGTAGGGTGGGAAAAAAATCACTCTCCATAAAAATATTCCAGTAAAAGCAACAGGAACTAGGAGTATCCATTTCAGAACTCTGCCATAAATTGCATCCTGAAATACTTAAACGCCTTCAGATTTTGCTGTAGACTTTAAGTCATCTTAGAGTTCTTCCTTTTATTATTATATTTATATATATATATTTTTTTCAGAAATGGAGTGAGCTGAATGGTGTGGAAAGGTAGCTATTCTTTTACATTACGTACGGAAGAAGTTTATCAGTTTTAGGTGAAGCAAAGTTTCTTACTCTCTTTGAAGCAACAACATAAAGTTTGTTGTACAGTTTTGATTTTAGTAACTCCACCAGTCGTCGTCTTGTAGAGCTGAGGTGCTTAGGGATGGGAGAAGCCTTATACTTTTCTTCCGAGTTCAGTTTACCTAAGATATTTTTTGTGCTTCCAGCTCTGCAGATGATGGTTCGGATCCACATTAAACAACATGAGTAAGAAATACAGCAGGTATGCTGAATGTGAGAATACTTAAGGATGACCAAAATAAGACACACTTCATATTTTCAAAACAATTTTTTTTTTTCTTTGTTGAGAAGGTCACATCTTTGAAATTTCTTTGTAATTGCAGCCAGCCTCCTGTTTGTTGAGCCCAGTGATGCCAGTGTAGAGCTCTGTCGTCTGCTGGGTCTCTGTCTGCTTTCCAGATCTCCATTCCACTCTAAACTTGCAGAGGAGTTCATCAGATGGCAACCTACACTGCAGTTCTGGTACTGCTACTCTGAGTCTTTAATTTTGAATGTAGTTACTCAATCACTTTGTAATTATGCTAGTCAGACTATTATGTTTATTACAAATAATACACAAATAAGTCCTACTTGATAGGACAAACCAGTTTGAAATAGTGTAAGTTACTTACATTAGTGATAGTGAGGAGATTTTCAAAGCATAACTACTGTCTAGAGCATAGTCCTCTGAAGTGTTAGTGCACTGAATGCACTTCATTAATGCTTTTATTTTAATAAAAGCTAGTTGGTTTGGTTTTTTCTTTAAAAGAAAAAAGTTTTGGGTCAGCCTGTTGGCTTGTCAGACAGCCTGGTGTTTTTGTCCACCGTGCTAGAACATAACAACAACAACAACAACATGTTTTCCTTCCTGAACTAGTAAGAGCTGATCTTTTACTTCAAAGTGGAAGTGAAATGCGGACAAAACCATGTGCTTTGAAGGCAAATTACTTCTAAAAGCAAAACAAATCAGTTGCAGTGTAGATGGATGGGATGTCCCTGCAGCTGTGTGAAATGTAACAGTCTGTGGAGTTCTTGAGCTTGCTTATCAATGTCAGCGGTAAGAGCGAGGAGGTTTTGTTCCTGTGATGGGATTGCTGCGCTCCATGGGAAGTGGCAGTAATAGTTGGTATCATTTGCATGGTGACTGAACTTATTTGTTATTGATGCATTTTGTAAACCTACAACCAATTAAAAATAATATATAGCCATTTATTTCTTTTTAATTAAGGAAACAATGACTTTTGTTTTGCTGAATTATTGTACTGAGTGATATATATTATACAGGTATGTTTGGACTTTGTTTCCTGTCCCCTCTATTTTATCTAATTTTTAATTCAAATTAAGATAAATAATTTGCTTCTTTTACAAGGGTGGTATTCAGAATTGTTTTCTTCCAAGCAATATGTTATGAACTTGTGAAAAGCCTAAAGGAATCATTTTCAGTGTTGTTGTCTTCTGTAGTGTTGGTTGTGTGCAGATTCTGCCTGTGCCAAAGGCTGTTAAAATACAACCACTAGAATAAAAAATTTTGCTTCACGATGCATTTGGGGAAAAACTCCAAGTATTGGTGCCTAGAGAATGAAGTGTGCTCTCTAAGTTGAAGAAAGCAATATAGTAACTTCTTGAGAGAGAGAACGCTGCAATTTTTAAGTTGTTACACACTGGATTTTGTCTGGACTCGCACAGACTTAGGAGATAAGATTTTCTAGTGTGGTGGGTTAATATCAGAAGGTCCTTCTCATTCACTTTTGAGATACAGTATGATAATGCTTTTCTATCAAAGTCTTGGCTTTTCACAACCTTGTTTTATGTTCTGAAGAAAAGCTTTCATGTTGAGCAACCGTTAGCTTGGTAGCATTTGAATCATGAACCATCAAATGAATCCTGAAGAAATCTGTTATAGTAGATGCTGAGTTTTAACACTGAATGTGTGTGTACAATAAATCTCTTCAGCTAATCACTCTGCTTCCTTTCCCTCCCACCCCTTTGCAGCTGGAAGTTCATCAGCTTCTGCTGCTCTATCTTGCTTCCTCTGGAGACTTTCTGGAATGGAGTGAACAGTGGTGGCAGGGATGTATGAACAATGTGATGATTATGTTCTGTGGGTCTGTATAAGTTGCCTTTTTCCATTGCTGTTAATTCTTATGCTATGTCATCTACTTAGCATGAACGCATTATGTGTGCCGTGCAAAGTTGCGTGCTGCAGTATTTAGTGGAAATGTGTGCAGCTCCATTCAATCAGTAGAAAATATTTTTAGATCGGAAGTGAGATCATAAGTTCCTAGTTAGGACAATGCAGGATGGCTAGACTTCCATTGATGGTTTGTAATTAATTGAGGTCTGTGATTCTTTGGCATATGAGGAGACATTTTTTTAAAGTACAGCTGCAGAACAAGTCAGGAAAAAAGGTTCCATTAGAGCTGGCTGTGGGCATTCTATCACAGAGGTTTACAACCGCTGAGACAAATGGAAGCATCTTGTGTTTTCTGCCAGCCCGATTAAAACTTGTGTGAGAGCAATTTTTGTCGACCTTTTTTCTTTCAAGATCTAAATGTAATCTTTCAAAACTAATTTCAGAATGTTCAGATATACTGGCTGAACTTTGGTGGCTTCAGTTGCATGTGGCACGTGGGTGTTCTGGCCACGCATCAAATACTTCAGCAAAGTCTGAGATCCAGTCTGTTCTGACATTGTGGAGATGGTAGGACATGAAGAATCTTCATGAGCTAGTTTTTGTATAGTTTTGGAGTGAACTGTAGGCTGTTTTGTGCTAGATGTATGTTGTTGGGACTGGATGACTGTTGATGAAAATCTGTGCTTAATAATGCCACTATTGTTATTAGTAACTCAGTGTGCAAGAAATAGTTAAAACAATGAAGGAAGTGTTCTGTTTGTGACTGGCACTCACCAGGGGTTTTGTACCCGTGTCACAATGTCCATTTGTGAACGATGGAAGAGTCTCTAACCTGAACTAACAGGTTTTTGTACTGCTTGTTGCATTAGCAGCATCCATAGAGTTGCAGACAAGTACCTTGTTGCTACAGACTTCTTAGCAGAAGTTGGTATTTTTGGTTGCTCTAAGGCAAATTTAGGATGATTGCAACTATGCTAATATAAGTCAGAGTATTTTCAGCCTTACACAAAGTTTGTGTAATGAAAGCTTATGCGTGGTAGAGCATTGCCCTGAGGAGAGAGAGAGGCTCTTTGGAAATGGGCTTAGCAGGGGCTATATATAACCACATTGTCTTATGGAACTGGGATCCACAGTTAAAAACATTGTAATTTGCTGTAGATTTCACTAGTTTAGCAAAAAGTCACATCCTTTATTGTTACCCTCTGCATCACGTTGAGGGGTAACAGAACTAAAGTGTTTGGTCCCATTCAGTTGTTTCCCAGTCAAGAAAAATGTTTGCTATTTGAGCATGGCAGGATGAAGTGGAAATCTGAGTAAGAACATTTATAAATAGGAGCAGAGACGGTGGATTTGGAAAGAGGGTGAGGGGTGAATGGCAGTTAGTTGCTTACAGCTTGTTAAACCTTTCTCTCTTCAGTTTCAGGGCAAATGCTGAATGCTACGTGCTGTAAGTCTGAGACTGGAGAGTAATGAAAGTAAAATGCTTAGATCTTTGAAATCATCGGAATACAAATTGTTTCTTGTTGTTTAACTTACAGAGTACAAAAAATACACATTCCGATTGTTTTTCATTGATCTCCAAAAGGAATGCAGTGTTTTTTGTCAATATTAGGAAAAACAGCTTAGAAAGGGCAATGTACTATTTTGGCAGATCTGACTGAAACTGTTAGGAAATGTTTGAAAAGGAGGAATGTATTTATTTGAGGTTCTGCTTGAAGTACAACCGACCACTTTTTTTTTTTTTTTTTCAGCACAAAACTTATCTCCCCCCCACGAACCTAAACAAACAACTGAGCAAAAACAACCAAGGAACCTCAAAAATATGCTGAATGTGTTCAATTTTGGAAGTGTGGTGAGCCAGGTTTGTTGTAAACTACTGATGGCCTTTTGCTAAGCAAAGAATTAGGAGAGCAGAGGTTTAGCCTTTCAGTGAGTGGACCCATCCAGCTAACTTCTTATCAGTGAACCAGAGGGCAAGTTCTTTTGTATCTGGATTAGTGACCTGTCAAGCTAATTGTTGCATGGAGTGATGGCAACCAACAATCGACAAATGCTTAATATACTCTGAGGAATCTGAAAATGCTTTATGGTCTTAAACTAAGCCTTACTCTTCCTTCACTAGGAAATCCATGAATAAATTTCTGACCTCCTGTGGCCAATGGGTCTGTTGATGTCACAGCAAGATTCAAGCCAAGGATGACCAGGAAGTAAAGTATTTTATGACCAACAGTGCAGTTCAGTGCTATTCCATATAGCTCAGCAGTTTCCACCGAAGGTATCGGGGCTGCTAATGTGGATGGGACTGCAAGATCTTTGGTAGTTTAGAGAGTCAGGCATCACATTATGCATGCTGAAATTTGTCTTGTATTGGAGGAAAGTAAATGCTACTTAAGGAGAAGTGAATAGTTGTATCATGGCACTTTATAGTTGCCTTCTGGAGACATTCTTTGGAGAATGGAAACTGCTTTCAAATCCAGCATTTGCTCCACTTCCTGTAGCCTGCAACTGATCTTGGAAAAATGAATAAATAGAAAGTTTCTGCAATAAATACTGCTTCTGGAATCTGACTCTAGAGCCATGTCAGGCAGAGCTAAGGCAAGGATGAATTTTCCTTTTTTTTTTTTTTTTTTTTTTTTTTAGAACAAATTGTATGCTTTGGAAAGAGCCAGCAATCATAAGAAACTGACTAATGCTCTCCACTAATGAGTGAAGTACAGAGGGTGGCTCCTTGTTGCCAAGATTAGATGTTACTGGAAAATTGTGACAGGCTGGTTTGCTGGGATTGCAGTAGATCTAATGAACTGTGCATGAATATAGAGCAGAATTCAAAGATATTGCTGGCTGGTGGCTGTGAAGCCTGGTTACTGGGACACCACTGCAGCTGCTCAGTGACATTCCTGTTGTTTTTCCATGCTGCGACTCCTAATGGATTTGACAGGAATGTCTGATACTGCTTGGGTGTGTTTGCTTCTGAAGCCTTTTTCCAGGCTCTCTCCTAGGAAAAAGTGTAGGTGCAAGCCTGTCAATGCTTCCCCTCAGTAAGCAGGAGTACTGTGGGAAACACAGCTGGCTGCTAAGGGTGAAGCTGAAATGCATAGCTGCAAATTTTGTTTCTTCTCATAATACCCATTCAAAAGTTGAAAGGATCAATGTGTTCTTGTTTACTGTTCCTTGCTCATCAGATGTTGGGATAATCTCTGCTTTCAGAAGGAATTGTCCCATCCTTGGTCCAGGATGCTGGGATGTTGGAAGCTGTCTAGGTTGGAAGTGAGACGTGTGGTTAGCCCAGTAGTGGAAGATGCTGAACTGCTGGGAATGTGGAGCTAAATCCTGTTCAGTGGTAGTAGGAGTTCAGACAGTCTGGCTTCCCACAATATCCCACGTGTTTGACCTGATTGCCATCAGTAGCTGGTGCTGTTCACTCTCCCATGCTTGTCAGCTGCAGAGCATGTGCTTGACCACTCCTGTTCCCTTCAGGGAGAGTGACTTTAGTGGTGGTTGGTGACCTGGAGGTAGTCCAGTGCTAACCATTTCACTTGGCACTGAGAGAATGTAGTATAACTCACAAAGACGGTTATTTGCTAATTTTCTGATCTAGATTTGAATTATATCATTTTTCATTTGTGTGCTGTACAGCACAATATTGATCTGCTGATGACTTAATGGAAATCTGTTAAAGCCTCATTCACCTGAAGTTTTGTCATTTTGCAACTGCCTTTAAATGATGGTTAGCATTGCTTGTATGCTTGGCTCAATCAGTAGTAAAATGTCAGAAATCATTCTTGGGATGATCCAGCCCCTTTCCATCTCATCCTTTGTATAAGGCTAATAGTATGTGTGTGATAAAATACACTTTTACTGGACTAATTAATAGATACCCCAAATTAAAAAGTACCAAAAAGTATGTGCAACTTCTACGGCTTTAAGGATCTTATTCTTGGAAGGCTGTTCTCTCTTCATCTTCTAATTTCAGAAATGTCCTACTGTAAGCAAGCAAAGTCCACTGATCTGTTGCTGCCCTTCCTTTGCACTGTAATGAGTGAAGGATTTCAATTAACAATGTGGTATCTTTCATATGTCACTTAGCAATGCATACTTGGCATGGCAGTCTGTTCCTTTCACCACCTAGGTAACACTGACAGGGAACCTGCTCTGGAGTGCTGAAACATAAGGTAAAATTATGAAATTTATTGTGACCTGGATTTTGCTGTGAAAGTCAACAACAGAAATTTGGAATCTGCTGACTCAATAAAGACTAATATTCTGTTAACACCTACCATAATGAAATATACTGTGAACAAAGATTTTCGAATACAAACATCAGAGAAAATGCATTTGATTTCAGCTGCAGCTTTGAGTAACCATTTTTTCCCTAGTTTTGTGCATATGAGTTCTCAGCAGGGAGAAAAAATATTACTTAGTTATTCCAAAATTATCTGCGAATCTCTGCCTTGCAGCATATATATGGATGGGAAGAAGGAAGTATTTTGATTCTGTTTCACAATGTTCTGCTGATATGATGTAGTATAAAGGCTTGAGGCCTCATAATTTTGGAGTATGTATGTATATTGGTGGTGTTGCTACACAAAGCTGATTCTGATCACCCCTCCCCGTTATTCATGATGAGGAAAATAAATCATATGCAATTGTTTTGCTTAAAACCTGAAGGCCAAGTAAAACTTTAAGACAGTATATATGTATCAGTGTTCTTAAAACAGCAAGACAATGCAGGACCGTTTTGTTTTTGTTTTGTTTTTTTGTTTTTTTTTTTTTTTTTACTTTTAGTGGTATATTTTAGTGGAAATAATAAATTTGGTCCATGCTGAAGCCCTGTTACTGTTTTCCCTCTTGAAAGAGGTCTGACACACCAGAAGGCTGTGCTGCCATTCAGTGGGATCTGGATAGAGTAGAGAGTCAAACAGAGAGGAACCTGATGAGGTTCAACAAGGGCAAGTTCAGGGTCTTGCACCTGGGGAGGAATAACCACATGCATCATTACAGGTTAGGGACTGACCTGCTGGGGAGGAGCTTTGCAGAGAGGGACCTGAGTGTGCTGGTGGACAGTAGGTTGGCAGTGAGCAGCAATGTGCCCTGGTGGCCAAGAAACCCAGGGATATCTTGGGGCACATTAAAAAATGTGTAGCCAGCAGGTTGAGGGAGATGATCTTTCCCCTCTACTTTGCCCTGGTGAGGTCATGTCTGGAGTACTGTATCCAGTTCTGGGCTCCCCAGACAGTAATCTTTTAGAAAGAGTTCAACTGCATGATTAAGGATGATTAAGGGCCTGGAGCATCTCCTGTATGAGGAAGGGCTGAGACCTGGGACTCTTCAGTCTGGAGAAGAGAAGGTTGACAGGGGTCTCATCACTGTTCATAAACATCTAAAGTGCAGGAGTCAAGCTGATGGGGACAGGCTCCTTTCTGTGCCAAGCAGCAATAGAAGAAGGGGCAGCGGGCACAAACTGGAACATGGGAAATTCCATACTAATGCAGGGAAAAACACTTTCACTGTCAGAGTGACTGAGCACTGGAACTGCCTGCCCAGAGAGGTGATGGAGTCTCCTTTTCTGGAGATGTTCAGGACCTGCCCGGATGCCTGCCTGTGTGACGTGCTGTGGGGAGCCTGCTTCAGCAGGGGGGTTGGACTCAGCAGTATCCGGAGGTCCCTTCCAAGCCCTGCTGTTCTGTTGCTGTGTGGCTATAATGTTAAGATGATGGCATAATTAACAGTGTACAGCTATAACACTGTAGTCAGAATGGTGATTCACCAGATTGTCTGAACAGTAATTGGCAGTCGATACCAAAGAAGGCATGTGCTGACATGGTCACTCCTATTTATTTCCATGAAAACTACAACGGATAGCATAAAATTTTTCTGCACTTCTTAAATATGCATGACCATGCATATTTTATCACTTCATATTATTAGTGCTAGTATTAATTTATTTGGTTAAGTACTTACAGTGTTAAGTTAAACTCAGCTTCCTTTCCATATTCAGTAATTTTTATTTACATATTTTTAAAAAGGAAAGTTGGCCTAGAAGCATCTTCTGATCTTGAAGCGGGAGCAGAGCAACTTCAAAAGAAAAATGTGCTTAAAAGGAAATCCATGCTTATCCATTTTTAATATCAGGTTGAACTACTTTTAGGATTCAGAGGATCACAGCCTGTGAGCATAGCGATTGAGGGCTGAGCCAAGCAGATTTTAGGCTGGTTGGCATTGCAAGGCTTGCTGCACCGTAACCCCCTCTGCCAGGGGTTTCTCCTTTGCCTGCTGCTTTCCCTTGGGCAGCTTTGCAGTCCCTCCATGAATCTGTTGGGCTTGCATGGCAGAAAACAGACCTTTAGGGGAGAAAAAGGGGATTCTAGGAAGGATTGTATATTCAGGAGCAGCAAGTACCAAAGTGATGTAGGGATGCATGGGGAGCTGGTACCTCCTTTCTACCCATGACATCTTGCTCAGAGCTGGTCATTGTGAGGTCTTCCTTTTCTCCCCAGAGGCGTTCCTTCATCGACTTGAAGGCGGTTCTTTTATTTCATGGTTATGAAGCATTGGTTTCCAATCAGAATGCATTGAAATGATGGATTAAGGTATAATATTGGATATAAGATGAAGAGGAGTAAATGGAACGTAATCATGGTTTTCAGTGCTACCTGTTCATACAGATAGTATGAGTGGTATAATAAAGAAATGCTCATTAACATACACAGCAATGCAGAATTCTCCTGTGTGTAATAAATGAAACCAAAACTCTGGTGGGTTTTGTTTTGTTCTCAATTTGATGGATACTAGACCTTGTTTTTGTACAACTTTGGAATTGCCTGCTTTCTGCTTGATGAGAGGTGTTAACACCAATTATACATGAGCATTTCTGACCGGGGCAAAACCATAATCTTGTGTTATTTGACGTCATATCTTATAATAAGTAACGATTGATTTTTACAAGAAATAATGGTATACTTGGCAGCAATTAGAATCAGAGAACGGTGAGGGTTGGAAGGGATCTCAAAGACCATCTCGTTCCAGCCCCAGCTGGTAGCTTGCTGTTTGCTTTCTGTACTGGATAAAAATGTATTTCAGATTTCCTCTTTTTTTATGCTTTTGTTCTTTGAATAAAAATACGTTGGATGTGAATCACTGGCATAATTCAGTCTGCTTTGCAGAGGAAACAAAACAGTTTGTAAATCTTACGAATTTAGTGGATCATGCTACAGGGGAACTTTCAATTCCTGAAAACATACTTTCATGTGGTATTAGGATTGATATTAACTTAGACATTTTCACGTATTATTTGAAGCCCAGAAGGACAGGCATCTTAACTATGACTTGTGTCTAAAATATCTTCCTGTCCAGGACCGAACAATGTTCCCAGCAACATCTTGGGTCAGTGTGGTGTCCAGTAGTTAGCAGTTACAGTGGTGGATGTGTGAGCCTCTCTTCTGGGTTTGCCACTGATGTGCTTTCTGGTTGCAGTGTACCTCATGACCCCAAACTCTCACAATTCTCCTCAGTCCTCTGTCCTAAATTCCTCATACTGCTAACTGGTGATTTTGTACGTGAAAGGATATTGTGTACAGGATTATTTTCTCTGTTAATGGATGCATGAGCACTGCTGTGCTAGAATGTGATCGGCAGTGACTAAATAGCAAAGATTAAACCAGTATGATAGTTTAAAAAACAAGTGGCAACTAAATCCAGCTGGTTTTACTGATTGAATTTAATGCAGATATATTTTGTTTTCATGCTGAGAAATAAATCCAGTCAGGAGGATATCCTACAAAACCATTGTTGGAATCTTTAATCGCCACAAGTGGTCACAGCTTTGTTTATACATCTTGTCTGAAAGCTGGAGAATGTTCCTATAATTAAGTTTAAAAAAGGGAGTGTGTAGGGGAAAGGAAGAGAGAGCAGCCTGAGAATATCCGTTCAGACAAATGTCCTGGGATGATCAGATTTGTTCTCAAGAGATGACTGTGTATAATTTTTAAAGGCCAGAAGAAACAACTGTACGGATTCTATGCATGGGTAAGGATAGGTTTGTTTAGTTTTAAGCCTTGTCTTGTGTAAATATCTTCATGCTTGTAAGATGCCTCAATTGGAGCAAAATGAAATTCCATCAAATCCTTATTTGCTAGGAAAGGAAATGCTTAATTCCACCAGTTTGTGGCTGATGTGGAAGGAGGAGAATATTTTTGAAACCAAAAATTTAATTGAGTCATAAGAGTCAGGTAGTCAGGTTGATTTGTGAGGTCAGAGAGTAGTGTTTTGTTTTCTGTCATTAGATATTGTAAGAGCTTTTATGTTTGCTGACTTGGAATTATTTTGCTGTTCTCTTGAGAAAGTGAACTCTGAAATTGGGAATTGTGGTGAAGCAGAACTGCATTATGTCTTGGTCAGTGAATGTCAGATGAAAGATTAATAAGTGAAGATGCTTAAACACAGGAATTTTGATGGTTCATATAACATGGGGAACTGGAAAGGATTTAGTTTCTGCTACCAGGAAAGATGTAGGTATCAGAGAAAGTACTAAGTTTTTTTCTCTTCTTTTGGGATTCACTCCTAATTTTCACTGAGCTGTGGGATGTTGATCTGTCATGTTTCATTCTCAATGTGCCAAAGATTTTCTTTTCTTAGATCTTTAGTGTCTGCTTTCTCAAAAATACTGTTTTTGGATCGATGGCTTTTAAATAACGCTGTTGAGCTCGCTTCATGCTTAATGAATGAAGGAAAATGAAGTACAGAGTTAAATGATGATGTAAAGGAATTATCAGGAATGTTAAGAATTGCATTTTAAAGTTCATTTCTATTATTTGAAAAATAATTTTTAAAATATTTCTAAACCTTCAGTGTTGGCATCTGAGAAGTGATTCTACTGCTTTTTAGTAGGGCTTGTTGAGAGATGGGAGTACGTAAGATGTCTTCGTAAACATCAGAGTTCTGGGCTAATGCTTGTGTTTGGGTACTGTGCTGGTACTGCTGATAGCAGAAAAATTAGTGAAGGGGCATCAGAGCAGCATGACAAAACACTGACTGCTGGACTGTTTGTTTTGTGTTTTTTGGTAACACATTTAGTGTAGACAAACCTGCATTAAAATTGCATATTCCAATATCTACAGGAAGTTCATTTAGATGTATTTAGTTCAGTTACAGTAATTGATAAGAGATGGGCCGAGTTGGAATACCTGTTCAGTAGTTCTAGAATTACTGTTGTTTTTACTACTAGCAAGATATACTCTGTGGTCTTTCCTTCTGTTTTACTGCTTGGCCAAGAATATAATTTGTACTTCTGACAGTGTTTATCCTATTTAATAAAATTATCAGTAGGCAGATGGCCTTTCTATTTAGTAATACCTGAAACTCTGAAGTTTTAGGAAAAGGGCTCTCCTTGTAAGCCAGAAGGTTTTCTCATGAATGACTCATGTCCAAAATAGAACATTAGTCTTTATTTGAAGATGAGAAGATAATGTAAAAGCATGATGCAACTATAGTTTGTTCACTCTACTGAAATGCATTTCCATCCAGGTCTTTGTTCGTAAAAATGTAAAATGTTCATGCTAACTCCTCGCATCCTGTTTACTTTGTGTTTGGAATCAGTGAAAATCAAAAACAAAAAACCCCAAACAAACAAACTTGGAAATGCCTCAGAGAAGAGAGCTAGGAAATTCTTACGGAATAAATAGGTAATAGGCACTAAAGGAGCACTTGTGTATGGAGGGTTGTATGAACACAAACTTAACAAAAATTAAAAAAAAAAAAAAAGTCTTGGCAGTGTGGGCATCACTTGTGGCACATATGTGCAGTATTTGCTTAGAACTTTGAAGGTGTTTCAAGGCACTGTGGTACTCTTCAGCCAAATTTGGTTTCCTGTTCACTTGCTGTATGTCTAACGTCAGCCTTGATGTTATGCTTTTTGCCTGTGGTTTTCAAATTTTTGAATAAATCAAATGAATATTTTTCTTTTCACAGTCGAGCCATTGAAAGTGCTTGTTCTGTTTTCTGTGAACTCCTGGGCACATCAACTCCGCAGGTTTCTTTTCCAAAGAAAAATTATTTCTAGGCTCTCTCCTAACTATCTTCACTGCAGGTTGTTGAGGCACCTCACAGAGTCAGACGGACTGTTTGCTGTTATTCACTAGTACTACCAGAATGTATATTTTTAAAGGTTTTTTAGGTGTTTTCAAATCACTAGAGATGAAAGAAAAGCAAAGAATAACTGAAGAGAAGAACACAGTAGATCCTTACTTGCAAGGAGAAAGTTTAAGTAGTGGTGGGTGCCTTTTTTGCTTTAGTGATTTTTTTTTTTTTTAATTGTTGTTAGCTGCAGTTGAGTATTTTCTGCTACTTCTTTCCTTTCAGACAAGATAGGAACATCCTGCAATGCTCATGCTTCAAAAGCTTTCACTGAAAGACAGAAATACTGTTACTAAATTGTGATTTAAGAACAGAATTGAAATGAGGGAAACAACTGTGACTGATACCACATGGCCTTTGGCCTCTGAAATTACAGGCTGTCACCACATGGTCTGTTCAGAAACGTTTCTTTGGCGAGTTCATTTTCCCATTGATAGCAGTGGTAATACGCAGCCAAAAGAATGATGGGAATATGGCAAATGCTTTCGGTATCATTTCCCACTCTGCTCTCTGGTGGCGCATCCTCACTTCAAACTCTGTGTGTAGTTTTGGGCATCACAGAATAAGAAACTCATAAAACTCCTAGTGAGCATCCGGAAGAGGGCTGTGAAGGTGGTGAAGGGTCAAGAGAGTCAGGAGAGACTGAGGCCAGTGGAGTTGTTAGGCACAGAGTGGAAGAGTCTGAGGAGAGACCTTGTGGCGACCTGCAGCTCCTCACAGGGTGTGGGGGACCAGTGCTGAGCTCTGCTCTGTGGGCACAGGGACAGGAACTGAGGGAACTGTGTTGGGGACTGCTGAACTCCGACTCTGGTGCCCCGTGGAAATGAACACCACATTCCATTGCTTGCAGCACCCATGGCTCTGCTCTGACCTCTGTGACTGAGACATTGACAGTGCAGTAGTCTTGTATTTTAGGTTTGCTTCATATTTATTAACAAAGTTGGATGCAGTCCCTGCTAATGGTGCCGCGGGGGCGGCCTCTTGCAGGGCTGTGAAGTGCCCCGGGCGCTGCAGGCCCTCCTCTTCCTGGGGCGGCGGGACCCCCGGGCTGAGCGGTCCCTGCCCCGCTCCGTGTTGCTGGGGCTGTGGTTGCAGTGCTGGGCAGAAGGTCCCGCAGCTGCCTCGTGCTCCTGCTGCCCGTGGAGGTCATCCATCTCCTGGGCAGAGCTGTCGCTGCCCCGCTCCGCGTTGGCGGGGCTGTGGTTGCAGCCCTGGGCAGAAGGTCCTGCTGCTGCCCTCTGCTCTGCCTGCCCGTGAGGCTCCTGTGTCTCCCTGGGGACGGGAGCGGTGGGACGGGCAGCGAGATCCCCAGGAGCTGTGTGGGAACTGCCCGGGACTTCCTCCTCGGTGGGATGTGTGGGGCTGCCCGATGGAGCAGGGCGTGAGGTGCTTGTGCCCCACAGGGAGGCTCTCTGGTGGCTCTCTGCTTCATATTCCGAGGGCAGCGTGATGACGCACGGCAGAGAGCCGTCTGCCCGCACTGAGAAGTGGATGGCGCTCATAACGCTCCTGCAGAGCGGGCAGGTGAATTTCCTCAGTGTCCACTGCAGGATGCAGTGGAGGCAGAACGTGTGCTCGCAGGGAACCACGTAGCTGTCGGGTCTCACGTCGCGGCAGATGGAACAGGGGCACACCTCTTCCATGGCCACGTCCTCCGCGCTGCAGCGAGCTGGGGGAGCTGGAGCTGGAGAGCTTTCCCCTCGCTGCAGTGGGTGCTGTGCACTGCAGGAAGGAAAGGCCGCGGTCAGTGGCTGTCCTGGGGCGGGCAGCAGCAGTGTCCCCATCCTTTAGCAGAAGCCCTCCCCACCCCGCCTGGCCCGGCTCGTGCTCCCCGCCGGCACAAGACCACGCTTCTGCTGCAGCTCTGGCAGCTCCGTGAGCTCCCGCACCACCCCACCGCCACCCCAGAGCCGTGTCCCCGCACCCCTCACCTCCGCTGCCTCAAGCGCACTGCCTGGGGCCCGGCTGCCTGAGCCAGGCAGGGCCGGGGAAATGCAGGCGATGCTGCGGAGATGGGCACTGAGCACAGCTCCCAGAGCCCCACAGCAAAACCCAAGAAAGCCTCGCTCGGTCTCCAAGCCTTGCAAACACGCTCAGCTGGCAACCTGGTACACGCTCGGCTGGGCCAGACTCTGCTGTGCCCCAGGATATGCAGTGGGCAGCTGTGAGGTCACAGTCCATCGCCCGGTGATGTCACACACCGTGATTTTGTGACACAGAACACCGTGGTTTGGGGCTGTCTCCAGGGAAACCTGTTCAGCCCAAGAAGGCTAGAGAGGGACTCTTTGTCTGGTAAGAAGTGACAGGACAAGGCCTATGAGTTTAAAATAAAAGAGAGGAGATACTAATCGGGTGTTTGGATGAACTTGTTTCCTCTGGGGTGGCGAGGCACTGGAGCAGGCTGCCCAGGGGAGCTGTGGATGCCCCATCCCTGGCAGCGCTTAAAGCTGGGCTGGACGGGGAGAGGAGCAGCCAGGCCCAGTGGGAGGTGTCCCTGCCCATGGCAGGATGGTTGGAACGAGATGATCTCTGAGGTGCTTTCCAACCCAAAGCACTCTCTGAATCGATGAAGAGAATTCCAACCAGCCCCAGCCTCTGTGCGCCCACTGGGGTATTGTGGTGTTGACGTTGGTGTTTCCCAGCAGTCACCTGGCCTGGGCCTGGTCTTCCCAAAGCCCTGGCAGGTGCCCTGGTACCTCCCTTTCACGTATCCAGCCTCCTGCTGAGATAAACAGCTTGTCCGTATTTACATTTAGCCTCATCCACCCCAACTTGGCTACGGTGATTCCGATTTGTTTTTTCAGTCTCCATTCTGATCCCCGTCCTGCAGCTCCTCACTGGGAGCAGAGGGCAGTGCTGAGCTGTGCTCTGTGGGTGCAGTGACAGGGCCTGAGGGATCTGTATGGAGCTGCATTAGTGGGTGGTTGGGTGGGAGTCCGGGGAGGGTTCTGCACCAGGGGGTGGCAGACGTAGACCCAGCTGCACAGGGCAGTGGGCGCAGCTCCATGCTGCCATAGCTCAGGAAGCATTTGCACAGTGCTCTCAGTCATAATGCCTGGTTTTTGGATGCTCCTGGGTGGAGCTGGGAGTTGCACACATTGATGCTTGTGGGTTCCTTCAAGCTCAGGGTATCCTATAAGTCTCCACCTGCCAATTTTAAAAGATCATTGGACTGTGCACTTTGAGAAACATCCCAACAATTAAGTCATCCCTTCTCTGCTGCTAGCAGGAGTGCTATCTTCTAAGTGCGCTTTGAATTTTCCAGCAGATTTTACTTTGTCTTGCATCTGGCAGATAGATACTTATTATATGCTAACGTAAAAGACAGTCTGACTCCGTTCAGTTTATTTCCTTTTTATCTAACAGTACTGTTAGAGAGACAGAAGACTGTCTCTCTGTTGCTGCTATGATCAGAGGAAATGAAAAAACACAGGAGACAGTCTCGCAGTGCTATAGGAACAGCACCGAGGTGTTCTATTTTTCTTCATTGGTTAGCAGGAGCATGGATATCTTCCACAAATTGCACTTGTTCCAGATATTCCACACCTACAGGCTTTCATTGCGTGCTACCTTAAGGGGAAAGAAGCTGCAGCAGCACTCACTGGGAGGAGTTTGTGAGAGCAGCTAATGCAATGGCTTTGTGACTTGAAGAGAAGCCAAGCACTGTCTATGGATTCGAACTGTTTGACAGTTGAAGATTATTTTTCATTTGCATTCTAATTAGTATTGCTGGTTACCAGTAAAGGTGAGATTTATCAAAATGTTTGCTGTGGAAAGAGGTTTAAAAGTGGAAAACTTACTAATATTGATACTACAAAAGCTAATCTAATTTCAGCTACTGATCTAATACTGAAAAACTGCTTTAGTAATACTTGAGCATACTTACAGCAAAGGGAGTGATTGATTATATTATTGATTTTGTTGTTTGCAGATCCTAGTTAACTAATTAGAATATCTGTGGTATGTGTACATAGTGTGCATATAGTCACAGGATCTCCTGAGTTTGGGAAGTTTGAAATATTCCAATGTGCATGTGAGACAAAGATGTGGTGCCTTGTATAGGCATCGTGTGGATTTGTAAAGTTTGATGTGAAAAGAACCTTGCAGTATTGGCATGGAAAGAACTTTTAGGAATGGGTGGACTTCAGATCTGATGAAGGGAAAAAGCAGGTAGACATATTGAAGTCTGGTATTCTTTCAACAGAAGATTGCCATTTCCTAAACTGGAAGTAATTTAATCATGTCTGCATCTGGAGTAGCTAAATGAAATCACTTGGTGTAATTACTTCATGTCTAGCAAGGCCTGTGGCCATTTGGATTGTGTATTGTGATTCAGATCCTAAAATGAAAGGAGTTTAACCACTGGATGTCCAAAAAGTAATCTATGCATTTTATTTTTAAGATATGAATAGAGACTGTGTTTCAGATGTCTGAAAAAAAACTCCTGTCAAGCTGAATTTTTGCTTGTGATCCTGTTGTCTGCTAAGAGCGCATGTGACAAAGATCAGCTTTAACCTTCTCATATGACTGCATTGCTGCATGTTCCTGCTGATACAGAACCATTTAAGTATTTTAACAATTATTTTTGATGTTCCATTTGAGCTAGAGGGCAAAACTGTTCTGTAATTAAGGGGCTACTTCCAAGAAAGGAAGTAGCATCAAAACTGTTATGACAGGATTGTTGCGGAAGAGCTGAATGCTGTGGTCAGTGTGCTCATGCTGCATGAAGGAGTGTAATCCATGACCAGATTCTTGCTGGGGAAAATCTGCTGAAGCAAAGCAGAGGTTTTGTGCAAATAACTTTAGGTTTGTTAGTTGTCAGAAACTACAAGGGAAGGGGCTGCTGCTGGAGTGAGTGACAGCCATAGCTGCATGGAGAACATTGGCATCTTCAGGGGCAAGTACTGCTTATCAGTAGGGTAACACGTTTGTTGTGTAGCCACAGAGATGGATAAAGTTGATTTAAATGCTTCAGGCTCGCTTAAGTGGTGTTACACAGAAGGAGAACTTTGTGATAGGCTGTGTTTAGTGGTGGATTGTAACTGTATGTTTATTTGAAAAGAATAAAAATGTATATCCAAGTGATGGAAAGTAATTGCTGTTTGGGGTGTTAGTGTTAGTACTAGTCTACTTACCTTCATCTGGTAAGTACGGGTAACAAATACGGTATCTGAAGGCAGCACCAAGATGCACATCTTGATAATGAGTTTTCTACAACTTTGACTTTTCTGTGGCTTTTTTCCTCTGGAAAATGTCATAGGAATAATTTATTTAAAAGAAGAATTTTGATCTATTACTAAAATAACTGGAACAATACCAGGCTTGATTTTGGCAATTAGGCTGTAGAGCCAAATCTTCCCACCTGTTACATGATAACAAGTTCTCTTAAATTGTCTGATTTCCTTTTAAAAGATGGATTCTGTCCGTAGCCATTCGTTTGATTGCCTTACTTACAATTTTATAAAGTAGAATTTCAGTGAATTTGGATGCGTTTCCACCTCTACTCCCCTAAATGATCCCAGCTAGAAAAAAAAAAAAACAACTTGAAATAAATAACTTGTTTTTCTTAATCAAGTTTATTCAGTTCTTTGCCATGAGGTATATTTGCAAAGGCTGAAAGCTTGTGCATTTTGCTCTATTTCAGTGCCTGATGACCTCTCCATAGAAGAAAGAGAAGAACTTCTAAATATTCGTCGTAGGAAAAAAGAACTGATTGATGATATTGAGGTAACTGCTTTATCTATAGAATTCCTTAGGAGACTGCTGCAGCAGATTAAATTACAGTAAACCACAACTTTTCACTCTCTCTAGGTGTGAGCCATTTGTTTTTTAAAGTATGTAAATGGCTGAAACTAAATCTTGTTAATTATCAAGCAGGTTTACAATTCATTTATGTGCTTTTAAAAATGCTAACTTCTGGATTTATGCAGTGCTTTATGTGCATGTGTACGTAATTGCTTTGTGCAGTCAGGGACTCAAGAAGCAGTAGGTTTGTATCCAGGATAGGAGTGAGAGAAAAATGTGGGTAAATAAATGTGTTGAAGATGGTACTGACGGTTTGGTCTTGCTGTTCTGTTGGGAGCACACACGTGGAGTTGAGATTCATGTGTGTAACTGCCAGTTGTGAGATTTATCACTTTTCTTCAGATGCTTAGTAAATATTTATGAAAATAAGACGTAACTGATCATACTAGCACATGATAGATAATTTCAAAATGAGTTTTAATGTAGATTAACAGTTTACTTTCTTCTTTTGACAGAGATTAAAATTTGAAATAGCTGAGGTTATGACAGAAATTGATAATCTGACTAGTGTGGAAGAAAGGTAAGTAATGCCAGTGTACAGACATGATTCATTAATACCTTGAAACAGCTATTCCAGGAACAGAAAATAAAAGTGGGTGTTATGCTAAATAAACCTTTGATCACCTTTGCTCTGTCTGTTACAAAGAGCCATAAGTTTGACTCCATCCCATTCAGGCTTGTCATTTGTTCGGGTGGAGAATAGGTTGAACAGAATGCAGTATTTGAAACTGTCCAACTAATAATGAACAGTTCACTGAAGTTGCAATCATTTGAAATAACAGTAAATAGTAACCTGCTTTTCCCCCTTACACAAAGTGAATGTCCCAGTTTTGTTGTGAGAGAAAATTTGAAGTAGTCAAAATGCAAATTAAAATAAACTCATCCAGAAATTGTTCTGTTGTATAAGAATAATTGAAAATTGCTTTTTTTTTTTTTCCCCTCCTTTTCCACGTATAGCAAAACTACACAGAGAAATAAGCAAATAGCCATGGGAAGGAAGAAATTCAACATGGACCCCAAGAAGGTAGAGTTATTACCATTGTACTGTTGCCTGGAATCAGGCTTCTGCTTCTAAATTGATCTATGGCAAATACAGTCTGTTTTCTTACAGCATTTCAAACATTTCAGATTATATAAATTGTCAACCCTTATTTGTATATCCTTTTAACACGTGAAGCAGGAGGTGAATCTACAGTCATTTAGTCATTTGCCAACCATGTGTGCTTTTTTCACTTAAGAAAACATGTTTATATATATATGTGTGTGTGTGTGTGTGTGTATATATATATATATATAAAAAGCAAAAGATACTTATAAACAATAAAATATGCCAGGTGTTGATTGCAGTGGCTTTCAGGGAAATTATTTACACCTGATAGTGTATGTTCTATGTTGACATGTCAAACAGTTCTAAAAGTACTTAGATATTTGGCTACTAGTGAAGTATTTTATATATATCTATATAAATGCCCTGTGATTCTTCCAAAATGCTTTTAACTTGCTTCTCAGTTATTCTCATATGGGCTCTTATGTTTGCATATCTAAATTCTGTTTGTGAAAAAGTCACATGAGAACATTTATACATCTGTACACTTACGTAACACAGATACCCACCTATGTTGCTTGAACAAACACCAGCAGGCAGAATGTCTTTATTTGTGAAGAATCTTCTTTAATATCTTTCCTGAAAGCATTTAAGCTTTGTTCTTCTTTCAAATTGTACTGAAGTCAGTTACGATTTGATGGCTTTTCTGTAATGTTCAAAAGCAGCAATGGCTGCTGTTCTTCTGGCTGCTTTCAGTTTAGTAAAAACACTCAAGCATTTTGTGATATAAGACCCTTCTGAAGCTGGTGCCCGTGTCTGCTATTCTTCTTTTCCTTTCTGATGTCTGTGTAACTTCAGCTCTGTTGAAGAATATCACTGATACTCTGACTGTTATTTTCCTCCATCTCTTGCCTCCTAGAATTTTGTGGAAAAATCACACAATGATGCAAGCTGCCTTCGTTCCAGTATTAACTATTTTTGCTACTGTTTTTATGGGATAAAGTTATTTCTGTAAATAGATGCTGTGGCCACATTACTACTGTAACATAATATAAATGTGGTAAATGGATTTTGAGTACTAATTCCTTAAAAATGTCTGTAAATCAGTGGTGGCTTGCAGTAGCTGGATGCTCCAAAGCTGGATTGCTCCAAAACTGGAGCTGCAACTTTAAATTGTATGCAGCTGAAGTGTATGTTGTTTTAATGCTGAATGAGAGAATGAACTTCTGGTCATTGTGACAGCAATGCTTTTCCTTCATAGCAGAGAGGAGGTGGTCTCCGTGGTGGGGAATGTGAAAGAAGCAGGGTAACAATACATTCACTGAATCTTTAAAGCTTTCTTTCCCTTAAAAATCCAATAATGTAGATGTAGTGTTTTCATATTAGCAGGAACACATTGAGCTGATTTCTTTAACCACTTTTATTTGAAGAGTTTTATGTTTTCTAACAGGGTAACCCAAATGTAGAGTGATTGTCCCCTGACCTGAAAATCATTGCTGAAAATAGCTGTGTTGAATGCAGTTAGGTTACATCAGGTAGAGGGCTGTAATGGTCAAGTTTGGGAAAAACGAAACCAACCAACAAACAGGAAAACAAAACAAGAAGCACTTCAGAAATCCCAGTGCAGGGGACATGAAGCTGTGCTTTGCATTCCTAGCAGTGGGTGTCACTGCTGTCCGCGGTGGGCTCAGGAAATGGATTCTCTGTGACAAAAACAGAATCTAAAGAAGTGCAGAATTTATCAGCAAGTTGCTCTAAAAAATGAAAATCAGAGATTTAATTGCACAGGCTTTTAAAAAACAAACCTAAAAATTATACAGCATTTGCTATTAAATAACGAATTGTGTGATGGTGATGTTGTGTGTGGAGGTCAAACTCGTACAGCTGCCTTCTGTCTTATATCAGCCTTCATAAAGAGGAGTTATATCGAGACAAAAGATAGTGGAGGAGTTGATGAGTGTTTGGCTGACCTATTTTACAGTGTGTTCCAGACACGAGAGTTGTCCCAGACATTCCTTTCCTGTCTATCTGATTTCTGCTGCTTTAAAGATCTGAAGAATTAAAAAAAAAACAACAAACAACAAACAAAAAATGCCCTCAAACCCACTGATTTTTGCAGCATGCTCAGATTCCTGTTTCTGTGCAGAGAATTTGTTTTCCACATTTCCAGTCATTTCCATTTTTCAGTAACCTGTACAACTTGTACAAACTCTATGGGCAGTCTGTTTGCATTAAACATGAATAGTGCAGTCTGGCTGTTGAGCAAGGCAACCTGCAGCTGCAGTTTCTGATGTTTGTTGGAAGGAGGGTTCTTTCTTGGTTGGCAGATCTGAGAAACTTTTTGTATAACTTGGTATGGAGAAAAAAAGCAGTATGTTTCATAGGTGAATATTTTGCACAAATGTTGTCAAATATGCTTGAGATGATCTGTTGTGAGGAAATCTCAGCTATTACTGCTTCAAAATAAAAATGATGTTTTCTTTGCAGTGTAATCACATCTGTTCTGAAATGACTTATAAAAGTATTAAGTTGTCAGACTACCAGCATGTGACCAAACTAAGTTTCAGATGATGAAATTATTAGGAGAGAGCTGCATTTAGGACTTTGGTTTTGTATAATAAATTATCTGCCTGACAAAAAAAAAAAAAATGAAAGAAAGAAAATTAATGACCTTATTTATCACAGAAAATGAAGTATTGAAGCTTAAAATAAATTTTATATATCTGAGCTGTCCGTGATCTACGGAGTGGTGGAATGACATCATTTCCAGCCTTTATGTAAACTTCAGATAACCCATAGACTCCTTTATTTCCTGTTGCAAAAAGCTCTCTGGGCATCCCAGAGTGGGCAAGTTCTGAGGCCAGTAATTTAGAGAAGTGTAGGAATCCAGGGGCTTGATCAGGTGTGCACTGAGGTTGGGGTAAGGCTCCTCCTGGCTCTGTAGTAGAGGCCCGAGTGGTTTCATGGACAGCCCTTTGTGAGTACTTCAATTCAGGCACCATTTGCAGTCAGCCAATTCCCAGTGTCAGCGTAAAGTCTTTGAACTGTTTTCAGTATCTTCAGCCCTAACTTCTCCTGCAAGTAGTGGCTTGATGTACTGGGGCGCAGTTTGCAAATGCTTTATTTTTTGTCGTGGTGGTGATTAAGTCATTCCTGCATACCTCTGTTATATGATTTTACAGATTATCTTCAGACATTTATGCAGTGCGCTGAGCAGGCCGACTTACATTAACCTGTTAAGACAACACTTGATATTTCTGTAGTTAGGGAATTTAAACTGCCACCTGGTACTTCTTGCCTTAAAAATGTGTCCCCATTTATATCTGCCAACCAGTACAAAATACTGCTTATCTGACTAGGAAAGAAAAAATCATTTGTTTACTATTTCATGTAAAATAGATAAATGAAAACAACTACAGACCAACTTAACTCTTACATGCTGTGTGTGTGTCTGTGACACTATATAGATGCCAAATGTCATGAGCAGTATTTACATAAATGCTGTGGAAGAAAACATAATATCCCTTCTCCTCTAAAATTGCTTTTCCTAGGGAATACAGTTTCTGATAGAAAACGACCTCTTGCAGAACACTGCAGAAGACATTGCACAGTTCCTTTACAAAGGGGAAGGATTAAATAAAACGGTAATCGGCGATTACCTCGGTGAAAGGTAAGATAACAATACTGAAACTTCATCTTGTTCACAAAGCATACTTAGCAACTGTAGTAGTTACCTTCCCCTTCAGAGGCTGCATGAAAAGCTTCTCCTCACAGATGTAGAAAAGCTACAGAGGGAAGTAATACTAACCTATTAGATGTTTTTTTTCTCTGATTAGTTGTTGTTCTTTTTAAAGGGATCCATTGTTGAATAATATTTAATTCATCATAACTTACCATTTTGAGAAAATATCCTTAAATTTGGCATTAGAGCAGAATTTAATACCATAAGCTTTTGGAATGGTGGAGAGTTGTATTACAACAGTTTTAGTAATTCTTGACACCGTCCCTAGACGAGGTGTGGCTTACAACTGATAATAATTGATAGGAAAGAAATTACTTATTTGAGTTGATCACTCCTGGGACAGAAATTGTAAGCAGGTTTTAGTGTCATCTCTGTACACAGATACACAGACTTCCCCTTAGTAAGGAGCCATCTCTCAGAGCAGCTGCATCACTTCTAGCATAATAAATGTGCAAAATGCAATAAAATGCAAATTGCTTCCATTGAGGTGCAACCCAGGAATGGATTTTGGGAAAGGGAGTAGCAAGAGATAGAAGTAGCAGGTAGGTTGGAGTACGTGCATCTGCGTGCTTGAACGTGTTGTGGTTCTAATGCCAGTTGGGGAGGTTTAAAAGCTGACTCATTTAGGATCTGCTGCTGTAGTGATGTGTTCATGCAGATCCCTGTGAGACATCTGTAATCTCTTTACAGCATCAGCAGCTTAGTTTGTGCACTATTTCCTCCTGACATCAACAAGCTTAATGAAAGTTTTCACTGTTGTGCATCTATTTTGAAAATGTTTTCTGTGCAGTTTCTGGACCATGTCTGTAGACATTGCAACAATTTCAATAAGAAAGCATCAGGATGTTGAATATTTGGGTAGTGTTGTACACTTACTTGTATGCTAATATCTACTAAATTGTAACAAAGCTTGCATAAAGCAGTCTGTATGCATTTTTTCAGAATTATGCTCTACTTCCTGAAAGACTTCTAGTAGTCTACTCCCAAGCCTAGAATCTGTGTGCTCATGCAGAAAGATCTCACCAATATGACCAGTCCCATTGGCATACTGTAGAATGGTCACATCACTGCTTGCATATAAAAGTCAAAGATGTATTATTATTTCAGGACCATCTTCTGGATTTTTCATTATTTAAATATGAGAAATTGTAGTGATTTATACTGAATAGCAAAAAAAAAATTTTTTTTTTTTAATGAATCTGTTAAGTTGGTGCTAAAATCTGAGGAGAATTGTGAAAAGGATCTTTTATTATATTAGATTGCAGTGTTGGAGCTGCACCAACACAAGTATGACTCTTAATCCAATCCACATTAAAACCAAAAAGAGCAAAAATTAGAGTATAAGGCTGATATTTGTGCTGAATTACTGCAGCTTTGAGTACATGTAGGCAAGGTACATGTTTGGCTTAAGATAACAAAGCAGCCCTATTGAGTGCTCTCTGCAGTTGTACATTATATAAATTAATTGCTCTGCAAAGTAGCATGCAGCTCAATTGCACATTACTGAATTTGATGAGAATTGCTCCTTTTTGCTTGACAGAGCTGCTCTGTGGTTCTTTGAACAGTCTGGAAACATCTTAGTAAATGGTTTGCTTTCAAGTATTTGCTTGTGAGTTACAGATTAGCTACAAGCATTTAGTCAGTAACACAACAGATAATTCTTGGTGAATGCACACCTTTCTATTTTTGGGTGGAGGCTGATATGCAACATTCTGCCTTGATTACGTATTTAAAGCACACCCTCAGGATTACAAACCTTTCTGCTTCGGGCAGAATATGAATGCAGTGGTGGTGCATTCTATCTGCATTCAAATCATTTTGTGTTTATCAGCCTTTAAATATAATGTTTGCATTCAAATAACCTGGTATTAAAGCATAGTTGGGCTCATGCTTTGCATAATGATGTCAAAGATAGCTGAGAGCAAGCCAAGTCAAAAGCTTTTAGTAAACTTCCATTGTAACAATTTTTGAGAATAGAATAAGAATTTGGTACATACTAAGTACTTCTTTGAAAAAGCTGTTCTTATAAGCAGTTGAAATACAGCTTATTTGTCCTACGTTGTATGGCTAAAGAAATTAATCCTACCTTAACTGTTGTTTCAAGTGTTCATGACACAGTTGCTGCAAAAGATTATTGTACTAAATAGATTTATCAAATATTTTCCCCTGTGAGGGTAGCTGCTGGAATAACAAATATGAAGCAAAGAAAGACAGGCCACTTTCAGGGCATTTAAAAAAGCAGTGATAAAATCTATTCGAGTGGCTCTTGATAGCTTAGCTTTTAAATGCTAGCAGAAATGGGCAAAACACTAGCAATTAAAATTGAACGTGATAACAATTCCTTTGGTCTGATTTGATCAGTATAATCATCTGATTGTTTGCTTATTCTATAAGAAAAAGATAGAGGTAACTAAGAAGGCTTTCAAGTTCAGCATTGTAATTGTTTATTTCCATTTTTCTCTTTCACAGAGATGAATTTAATATTAAAGTTCTTCAGGCTTTTGTTGAACTCCATGAGTTTGCTGATCTCAATCTTGTACAAGCCTTACGGTGAGTAAATTATTTCTGTTTTTCTTCCTGTATTAAATTGCACATTCATAGGAGTCACTGTGTTGATCTACTTGTCAGAAAGCTGATGTAACACTCAGCATGACTCTGTACCTCACTGGGCAGGTTAGCAGAGGTGGTTCTGTTTTAGCACTTCCAACTGTTTGTAGCTTTTTGGTATGCTTGCCAAATGTGAACATTTGAAGACCAGTTTTATATCTCAGCACCGAGATGGGTTAAAAACAAAGCCCCAGCCAAACAGATCATTTTCTTTGCTGCCCTCTTCTTCATCCTTTTCTTTTGCTTGTTCCTATGGGTGGGTGGGAGAGTGCTGCAGGCCAGAATTAGTGTTTATGTGCAATTGCACAGAGGTAGACTTTGGTACAAGCAGTTTCTTCCTACTTAATTCATATTTACCCAACTGTCATGTGAAAAAAAAAGTGTAATTTTTTTTTTTCCTTTGGTTTGTAAATTTGATTTCTCTGAGATGGTAGCATGGAGTTACCTTGTAAAGCATACAGTGTTGCTTATGGAAATCCACAATTAATCCAGGAAATTAAGGTGAAATAGACACTTGTGCCAGTCTCATTGCTTCAAGTGACTACCCCTGACAATAGATAAATAGAAATGTTCATGTGATCTTTGTTTCTGGTGCAGCACCTTGTGATGTGGAGTCAGAGCAGCTTTGCTGCGGTTGAGTGATGTGGTGATGTTAGTCTGAGCTGCCTGAGGCGTCAGCTAAGGCTCTGGCTGATGCAGATTATCTGGAAGGCTTCATATCCCTATCTCTTTTACTCAATTTAACTTTAGGCTCAATTTTATTCTACTTTAGCAGCTGCTACTATTAAATGTTTGTATTTTGGTAGCTTACAAAATTCGTGATCTGGGTTGGAACCTTGTACAAGGTGAGTAAAAGACAGTATATAGAGCTAACCAAGCTAAGGATGGCCTGTGGCTCTTTGATATGAAGTCCTAAAATGGAAACTTATGAGAACAAGAGCAAGTGGGTATTATATTGGCACCCACTGTACAGGGAATATGGAATTTTTTTTGCATGGCAGAGCATGTAACTTTGCTGGTCTAGGTCCTGTTTTAGTTTATATGATTGTTTTGCTAAAAAAGAAAAGAAAAGTGATTCAGTTAATTGGAACTTTTCAGTTTCACCATTTGCTGAAAGTGAATTTGTGAAGACTTCTGTCCTGTATGCATTCCAATGTACCTATATATAGAAACAGTAAGTTAGGAAAGTAAAAACACTATTTCAGTTCATGCTGATCTCCTGCATATGTTACAAAATTACTGAGATGATATTGTGAGTCTTTCTTCGTAAGTTCTGGGTCTGATCTTTGTAGGGTGAACTTGCACTTGACAGGCAGCACTTCTCTCCATGCACTGGTGTTTCTCTTGTAGTTGTTTTCATTTTTTAATGTTTGATTAATTCACTTAAAGATAATAAGTGTTGCTGTACTCCTTCCTTCTCTCCCTGAGCAGAAATATTTTATCTCCTGTTTCTTTCTACATTGTAAGTAAAGTCTAGCTGAGTGCTTATTGCTCTTAGTAGACAGGAATCCTAAGGAGGATTGAACTGTTTTTTTTCCTCTGTAGTATTCTCATGGAAAAATGGGATGCATACAGAAAATAGTTTACTAGTCCTGAAAAAAGAGAGTCTCAGAATATGAACTGCCATATTACCTTGCCTGATAGCATGCAGTGTTGCTGGCTGAATTTCTGGGTTAGCCATCTGTGCATGTTGCTTTATGATAGCTCCTGACTTGTTCGTTGAGAAATTGAGAACGTATTTCTAGGAGATTTTATATACAAATTGCTGGTTTTTGTTTCTGATTATTAGCAGTAGATGCTTAATATATAAATATTGGAATGAGCCTAACAATGATTCTTCTTTTCTGTAGGCAGTTTCTGTGGAGCTTCAGACTCCCAGGAGAGGCTCAGAAAATTGATCGTATGATGGAAGCTTTTGCTTCACGCTACTGCCTTTGTAACCCAGGAGTTTTTCAGTCTACAGGTTAGTTATATATGATGTTAGAATGTTAATGTTCTTCTACATCTGGTGCAAGGAAACAGTGGCTAATTTGAAAGTTCAAAATAAAATAATATGTGGAATAATCATTTCGTGAGAACTGTGAAAATGCTGCTGTCTGATTTTATATTTCACATCTGGAAAGTACAAGCTGATGGTCAGTATTCATTTCCACTTACTAAACTCTACTATTAATATGTAAATTAATTTGAGCATAAGACACACAGTGTGTAGCTGAAATGCTAAATCACAGCCTGAACCAGTGATTGACACCTGGTGAGAAGGCAGGGCCAACCCAAGGGAGCTCAGGTACATGCAGTATACCTGAGGAAGGGTTGGAGCCAGGATCCACCCTTTTCCAGGCCTCATGTAAGGGTTAGCAGTGGAGATGAGGGTATCTTGCTGGAGATCCCTGCCTACCAGAATCCTTCCAAAGATAAGCAGTTTTTCTTCCTTTGTTTCTGTGTCCACAGCTGCTGCATTTGGGCTTGTTCTCATTTGCTGCAGCCTAAGATTGTGCCACTTTGCCATTACTGCTATACTTTCCATCACATTGTAGTATCACAGCATTACACTGGGTGTTTGAGAACTGAGATTCTACTGTTAGATATCTCACTATCTCCCTAGGCCTAAACAGTCTTGAGCAGTGGGTCCAGGAGAATCTCATGAGATTCAGCAAAGCCAAGTGCAGTGTCTTACACCCGGGTTGTAGCAATCCCCACTATAAGTGCAAGCAGTGGGATGAAAGGATGAGCTCCTGAGGAAAAGGGCTTGTGAGTTCTGGTGGATGGTAAGCTGGGCATGAGCCAGCAATGTGCTCTTACAGCCCAGAAAGCCAATTGTATCCTGGGCTGCATCCAAAGAATCTTGGCCAGCAGGTCAGGGAAGGTGATCTGCCCTTCTGCTCTGCACTGGTGAGACCCCACCTGGAATACTGTGTCCAGATCTGGAGCCCTCACTACAGGAAAGACATTGGAGCACATCCAGGGGAGTGCCACAGAAATGCTCCAAGGGATGGAACACCTCCCTACAAGGACAGACAGAGAGCTAGGGCTGTTCAGCATGCAGAAGAGAAAGACTGCTCTCAGATCTCCCCAGAGCTTTCAATATCTGAAGGGGAGCTACAGGAAAGAAGGGGACAAACTCTTCAGCAGGGTCTGTTGTGACAGCATGAGGGGAAATGGTTTCCAACTGAAAGAGGGGAGATTTAGATTTTGTAGCTATATATTACATGTAAAGTCACCAGCTTTTCCCTTAGGAGGACTGTAGCCTTTCTTTTTGTCAATCTGCTTATCGAAGACTTATCTTAGTTAGAAATGCAGCTCAGTTTTCTATTGAATTACATGCTTTAGAAATACTTAGGCCCTAAGAAGCTAACAAAGCTCTCCCATCCTGCACAGAATGGCATAGTATCTTAGCACTGTTGGTCTGTTTAGTTATATGCATGCATAGCTTCCTTCTGATCACCTGATTTGAGGGTAAGAACGTAGGGAAAGAAAAGGTTAATGTGAAGAAGGTCAGCAGCAGCTACAGAGGGAAATCCTTACTGAAAACAAAATACAGAAGTTGCAAACACATCTTTTAACGTAGCAGAGAGGTTTCCATCCTTTTCTTATGCATGATCTTGTTTGAATTCTGGGAGAGCTTTCTACAGTCAAAACCACATCAAGAAGCATGATAAGATCTCTTCTGTTGTCCTTTGGTATTGGCACCTTTGTATGCCAAGAAATTGAGTCAAATGTTATTTTCAGTTTTACTTACGTGCAGTTCAAGTATTATTTTGAAGAGACTGTTCTTCCTCTGGGTGTCTGCGATAAAACCTCGGAGGCACTTTGAATTGGTGTCTGATGGGCCAACTCTGTATAGCATCAACTGTAAACATAGAAAAGTAAACCGTGTTCTGATTTCAGATACATGCTATGTGCTGTCGTTTGCGATCATCATGTTAAATACCAGTCTACACAACCACAATGTAAGAGATAAACCAACAGTAGAGAGGTTTATTTCTATGAACCGTGGAATTAATGAAGGTGGAGACCTTCCAGAAGAATTACTACGGGTAAGTGAAAATGGTGAAGGTAAGGGGTTGCTTTTCATTTTTCAATAGGAAACTTAAAAAGATATGTAACAGTTTCCAGACTGATTTCTCAAGGGAAATAAAAAAACATTTTCTGCCATGCATAACCATTTGAGAAACTGAAAGAAGCTTTCATTGATGTTTATGGTCTCTTTCAGTCTCTAACCTTTATCTTATGTTGAGAAGAGATTCCAGAGGAAGTCCTCTGTATATCTCTCAGTAGTATCCTTTGTGACAATGTTCTTATGGAATTGGCTTCTTATGGAAAGAATTCTATTTCTAGATAAGTCAGAGAAAGTAGGAAAAATAGTTAAATAATAATGAAAAAATGACTCTCTTGTTACTGCTTTTCTATTCTTTCCACGTATCATGTGGAGCCTCCTCCTCCCCCTGAGCTAACAGTAAAGGTGTTTACTTCTCTGATACAGTGTGATGGTCTGAAATATTTTCTAAAAACCCAGATTTGTTTGGCAACAGTTGTGCTAAATTAGAACGATTTGAGAAGCTGAAACTTCTGAAATACTGAATTCTGAAATAAAAATGTATTTGTTGGGGAGTACTAATAATATCTGGAGAGAGAGTTTATAGAGAAAGTGATTTGAAAACAAACTTATTCAGAGTAGTAAACAACAATTGGGAATGGATGGTCCAGAATTTTTTTGCAGTGTTTCCTTTGCTTTTGTACAAATAAACTGAGAAGCAGTAGGACGTTCTGGGTGTATTTTCTGATGGACATTACTAACGAGGTCTTGTTTCTCTTTTTTTATTCTTCTAGAATTTATATGAAAGTATTAAGAATGAGCCATTTAAAATTCCAGAGGATGATGGAAACGATCTAACACACACATTTTTTAATCCAGATAGAGAAGGTTGGCTGCTGAAATTAGGTTAGTTACAAGAGCAGTCTTGCTGCTGTGTCTGTTCGTTGTTAGTGTGTCTGCTCCTTCTGTGTCTGCTTCCTTATAAATGTCATGCGGTTCACGCTGTAATTTACATTTAAACTGTATAAGCCAAAATAAGTAACTCCTTTACAACTGAAGGTTGTTACTCCTTATTTCACATATGCAAACCAGCGATCTTGTTTCAGACTTTGGAGTTTTATTTCTGGTATCTGAGAACTGAAAACTCAGCAACAGAAAGGAAACTCGGAATGGTGTTTGCTGTGTGCCGTGATGGATACATAACAGCTAAACCTCCATGTAGTCACTGCACAAAACTCATGTGAAATTTCAACTTGGTTTTCTGTGTGCAAAAATAGGATTTCTTGTCAAAGAGTTATTTTTGTGTGTCTTTATTTTTCCATATTATTTGTGAGTTTCTCTTGGTTTGGTTTTGGCTATGATTTTTTAATGAGTGGTTTAAATGTGCCTTCTTGTTTTCCTTATGGCCTATGACCTATCACCTTTCTGTTCTGTGACTGGCTGTCTCTGCTTATTCTGCATTAGGAGGTACGTATCTGATTGCTTTCCAGTGCCCCCTTGTTCAGTTGCTCATTCTTTTATTTTCTTCCTCCTCCCTCCTCTGTTGGTTTTTTTTTTTTTTTGGTTTGGTTTCTTTTAGTTTTCTTAGTTATTTTTTTCTTAAATTTATTGCAGCATTTTGCTTTTTTCACTCGGTGTCACTAACAGTATCATCAGAGGTATTCTGTCCACAAAGGCTGGCATGAGTGTCTAGCTCATGTGCAAGTGTCTTCTGCAAAGGAAGGTGTTTAAATGTAAAGCAGGAAAATAGAGACGACTTTTTCTGCATTCACTGAAGAATATAACTAGAAGAACAATTTTGACCGAGAGAAAAACATTTTGTACTCTTATAATGAAGATCCAGAGCGATTTTGTTACTTGTACATCAGTACAGTAGAATCTTGGAAAAACTCAATTGCATTGGAACTAAACATACATCAAAGCTGTTCTTTTTCCTGCATATTTTCTTCTGTAAACATCCTATTGAGCAAGCCAAATACATTCTTACATTAGTGTGAATTTTAGGGTCGCTGGAATCTTTGGTGCTTTGCAGTCCCCTGGCACTGCACTGTGTTACGGCCTCATTAAACAAACAAATCCCAGCAGCTTTACTTGTGCTCAGGACTTTTCTCCTCTATAAGGCAGAGTGAAATTTGTTTTTTTCACTTGCTTTTTTTTCCAATGCAATAAATCTCTTTTATACAAAGCCACGAGTGACACAGGCCATTGGAGCCAGTCTTTGGCCACTTGAACTGCTCATTAGAGAAGAGGGCACTTCACACTTGGAGAATGGTGATTGAAGTGTGAAGAGAGATCCACGCTTGGGGTGAGAGGGGGCTGTGTGCTCGTGGAGCTCACTTTGGTGACAGTTGAGCAAAGGAGAGTCGTGGGCCCTCTCTGCTGATGTTTGGAAGCCAGTGGTTGTGCTACTGCTGGAAGGACACATGAGAAACTATTTGTAAATTGTTCACGTGCTCTGCAGTGTCTGGTTTTGGCCTCTGCTATAGATGCTGTAGGGTTCCTCTTTGTTTAACTACAAAAAAGCTGATTCCTTGCTCATTTTGGCGTGCAGTGGCTGTGCTGCTACAGTTTCAAAGATGACTTTGCAGGTTTTCTCCATGTTATAGTATGAGGCAATAGCTATCTCAGCTAAAAAGCTTTTAAGACAAAGTAGAAAAAAACTGCATGTTGTGGAGGTTGGGAATAAACTGTCTCTATATAATGAAAACTGCACATTTCTATCTGTACTACTCGTAAGTTTATGCACACACAGCATAAGCAGGAGTGCTGTGTGTAGAGGAGTACCAGACATACACCATGGAAGCAATTGCCAATAAAACACGAATGAGAGACCTACACAAAGAAATAAAAAGGAACAAAGAAACGGAACGAAAAAGAGTGGCTGAGAGCTGCCAGGTATTTCTGGAGAAGTGATCTCTGGCTCTGGCTTTGAGCATGGTGTGATGAGAGGCAGCGCATACAGAAACCCATGTTTATGTATATGGGACTGCAGGCTGCAGCCCGGCCTCGCAGCAGCAGGTTATCTGAATAGGGTGCACACAAATGCACTTTGCTAGGTTACGTGCATTGACCAGAAATAAACAGTGCTGTGTATACATTTTCTTTCTTTGTTTTCTCTCCCCTGAGTTTCCTGCTTGCTGGGAGGTTTAAACAGTGAGGGAATGCTGCCCTGATCCACACTGTCTGCCTTGCTACAGACCATCTGCAGTCCTTTCTGTTGGGAAACAGTTATTCTGAAATTGATGGAGATTGTATTCCAGGCTGTGAGTTTAAGTGCTCCATTGTATTAATATTTGTGTAAGAGTTTTTTTAATATATAAAACTACGATGAAGATGAGCTCTTAAATCCAGAGTCTCTCAAGAACTTATTTTGTATTTTTTACAGTGTCTCTTCCCATTTGGCTCCTTCTGCCTTTCTATTTAATATTGCAGCTCACCGTGTTGATTATTCTCTGGGCAAGAAATAGATGTTGTCAATCTTTTATATGTCGTACAGTTTGCTTCTCCTAAAGACTTTCCTAGCTCTGTAGCCTGGCATTGTGCTTTAGAAAGCCATGTTTCAAAAATGCTTGCTTTTGTGAAGCTTCCTGCTCTGAATTCAGTTCAGCTGTGGCTCGGTGCAAGACCAAGCACCAAACTGGGCTGCTGGGCAGCACCTCTGGTTTTAGCTAGCTAGACTCAGCCAGTTGCTTTTCTGTTGGTGGTTTTAATAAGCCTACGTTGTGAACTACTGGAGAGAGCCCTGTGGAGGGCCACAGAGATGATGAGAGTCCTGGAACATCTCCTTTATAAGGAAAGGCTGAGACACCTGGGGCTGTTCAGCTTGGAGAAGACCAACAGGGGATCTTACCAACACGTCTGGAGGATGGGAGTCACATGGATGGGGACAGATTCTTTTTGGTAGTGCCAGGAACAGGACAGGGGACAACAGGGAGGGCATTTCCGTGTCTGAAATGGCTTCAGCTGGCAAGCAGCTTGGCGTGTGTGATTTCCTCTAGGGAAAGGAAAGCTGTGACGTTGCTCTTCTGAACAGGACAGGAAGTGACTCCAGCCTGACACAAGATGTGAACTTTGGCTGCCCATCAGGCAGCCACCAAGAGGTGGTTGCTCATCCTGGTGCCTCACTGCCTGCTGTGCCCGTGGTGTTTGTTGCAGTGCTTCTGTCCTTGGGAGGATGGCTCTGCTTTTCTCAAATCCGGCAGGGGAGCAGCAGTCAGGAAGCTGAGAGTCTTCCTGAGTGTGGGTTTTATTTCTGGTACCTTGCTGTGCTGTTCATATGTCACCCAGAGCTGGAAAAAAAATATTCCTGTGTTGGGTTATGTAGGTAAAGAAGATCTGTGTCCCTCTTTGTCTGCGTTTGGCCTTGTTGTGGCCTTTACCTGTAGTTCCCTTAGAATTCCGCCAACAAGAAAATATGCTGCTTTATTTTGTTATTTAAGATGTTTCTGCATTTTAATTTATCAACTGGATCTTTGAGAAGTACATCCTCTGCATCTGCCCATTTCTGTAAAACTGTATGGATTCATACGCTGATTTGCTTGGTCCACTTCGGATAAATGAGGCCTTTTTAGCTTTAATCTTTAAGAGGCTGGCAGCTGGAATAAGACAGGAGCGCAGTACTGAGCCCTGTGGTGGTGTTTGGTAAGCCTGCAGCAATCTTGGCCAAGAAAGATGACATTTTGTTATCAGTAGTTCTTACACATTAATCTTGTGCGCTGTGTTTATGGTCAGTACAGCCTTATCAGCCAGCTTCCTGCTCTTAGCCCACAGTAAAGGCATATTAAATGCATGCTGTACGGGGATGCCTTTCAAGTTTATTCAGGAGTTTCTGTGCCGCTGGACAGCTGCAACTAAGCATGGGGGTGGGGATACAGGCTTATATTTGAGAACGGTTGCTCATTTTGGAAGAAAAAAGTTCTGCGTTGATGCCTTTTTTCTGGAAGAGTAATTCACTGCTTGGTGGAAAAGGCACCTGTGCTCTTGTTATGGCACTCAGGTGAGCTGCAGAACCTGGCTGCCGGAGGAGAATGGGTGCAGCGACCCTTGGACTGTATGAAAAACGTGGTGGTGAGTGAAAGGAAGGACTGCCCTGGCAGTCAGCTTGACTTGGCTGCTGCTTTTTCTTCGACCCAGAAGTAATGAGGGTATGGTTTGTTGGCTTTCTGTTCTTAGATTGAATACCTGGTACTACGTGAACCAGCTCTCAGTCAAGTGATGGGAATTTCTGTTACGTGCCAGTTTGAGTGTTTCTACAGTGCCTTGTTTAGGGACCTGTCACAGTGGTTGTACTAAAATGCCACCAGTTCTTCCCTCACTGTCTCCAGTTCACTCAACCATCCATTCCGTCACGGCTTTTGCATCTTGCACTATTTTGCCTTCTCTTATTTCACCACACCTGCTTACGGATTAATGTTTTCTCGAGATGTGTGTGTGTGTAGTTGAAGCATAAAATTTGAGTCCTCTGAATGCTGCAGTGTTTGCACTGCGTTATCCTGCAGGTCATAAAACCGACTGAAAGGAAGGACGGCATGCAACAGGACTTGGTCTGCACTGCAAATACTTGTCTATGGACTTAAAATGAGATCCCTAGACCTGTTTTCTAACTTCAGTACAGAAATCCAGATCGTAACAACAAAATTCCAACTATCTGAAGAAGAGCAGATGGATAAAAAATTGTTTCTTAAATTTGTTTATGACTTGAAATAAATTGGGAACCTTGTGTGTATTCACAGAACTATTTTATGCAAGGGTGTTCAGGAGGAAAACCAATTATTTTGAGACAGTTGGAATAATGAGAGTGACTCACTGCTGAATGGATGATGCACAGGTGGTGCCACAATCCTGAAGTCGTTTAACTATGGTGGAACTCAGCCTGTAATTTGTAACATGGGAGTCCTTTATTTACTTGCTCTTCCCTGGAAATGATTCTTGAAAATTTCATTTATGGAATAATGGAGGGGTTCTTAGGTAGCAAACTGCAGAACCAGGGATGAAAGGACTGAGACAGTAATGTGTGTTTCTGAAAGGAGCCAATCCATGCAGCATGACATCAGCAGGTGTAAGAGTGAGCAGTGCAGCAGCTGCTGCTGATGTGGGGAAATAATGGCATTTCTGGAGGAGCTGTGCCTTCTGTCAGATGCACTCAGTGGCACGTCTCCCCATTAAGAGAACAATAAATTATTGAAAGTGAGTACAAGTAGCACTTTGGTGTAGGATTTCTGCATTTGCTCCTTGTTGCTGGCTCATCAGATCTGTTCTGCTTACAAGCAGCAGTGTTTATAAGCACTTCACACACTTGATGCTAAATACAGAACTAGAGAGGTTCATAATCACGTGTGAAGTCACAAGTGCAAGGAAGGTGGTAAAATGTCCTTAATTTTACTGATAAGACCCTAATCCTTGTGAAAAGACAGGCTGTGACAGGGCTGGCCCTGTGGCTGGAGCCCAGTTCCTGGCTTTGCTGCTTTCCCACTGCATTTCTGAGGGCTGTACAGCAGTAGTATCAGGGCTCTGCTGAGCTCTTGGATTTGGGTGAAACCTGAGAGTTTACAGCCTTACACCATAATGCTTTTGTGCACCATAGTTAATGCTGACTCAGGAGTTGGATCTTTGTACAATAGTTACAGAAGTATGTTTCTAACCTTAGCTCATCTGTGCCTGATCCATTTGCAATTAACTGATTAAAATACATATTGGAAAAACAAACAAAACTAAATTGCTTTCTTCTTATTCCTTGCTGAAGCCTTGACAATGACGTGTTTAACTTATCAATACCTTTTGGTTATAGGGGGAAGAGTAAAAACATGGAAACGAAGGTGGTTCATTTTGACTGATAACTGCCTGTATTACTTTGAATACACAACTGTGAGTATATACTGCTGTGAGCTTCCTTTATAATCTGGGTATGGCAAGGAATAATAATGCAGTATTTTCCTTATCTATCTATATTTATTTATTTTTAGGACAAAGAACCTAGAGGGATTATTCCATTAGAAAATCTTAGCATAAGAGAAGTTGAAGACCCTAGAAAACCAGTAAGATATCCTCATGATCATTTTTTTAATGAATAAGTAAACCATTTGGAACTGAGATCGTAGTAAATGAATTTGTTTCTCGGTTGTTTGTTGCTTTGTTTTTAACATATTTTTCCATTCCTACCCTTCAGAACTGCTTTGAGCTCTATAACCCCAGTCATAAAGGCCAAGTGATTAAAGCCTGTAAAACCGAAGCTGATGGCAGAGTGGTGGAAGGCAACCATGTAGTGTATAGAATATCTGCTCCCACCCCAGAAGAAAAAGAAGAGTGGATTAAGTCTATCAAGTGAGTTTAGAGTTTTAAATATCCTTCAGAAATGAAGTGTAAGCTCCTTTTCTGAATAAGATATGAAGAGAACTTGCATTTTAACTTGTTTAAAGAGTTCTGATTTGGCAATATCCTCTGGGATTAAGGTCAGGATCTTTGGGGTGGATGGGTCAGGCTGTCAGGTCCTAAGGACCATAGCAGGTCCTAACTCAAATGAGGAAAATGTTTGGTTTTTTCTTTCTTTTCTTTTTTTTTTTTTTAATTAAATATTTTAAGCAAATGTAAAGCCTTTTGAGAACCATCCTTAACCCTGATTTTATTCTGTTCTTATCCTGTCTGGTGACAGCTATCTTGAGCTTGTTCACAGTGCGGCTCAGAACTTTCATAATATGAATTCATCTTGTAAGGTTTATATAGCAGACCCAAACTTAAAGGAACAAATTATGTTCAAGTTACGTTCAAGATGGAAGTATGAACCCTTTAACAAATTATAGCTTAACATCATCTTTTTATAAACAAACACTTCTCATGGTCAGAGGAACTACAGCTCCTCACTGGGAGCGGAGGGCAGCGCTAAGCTCTGCTCCCTGGGCAGTGACAGGGCTCAGTGAATGGCACGGAGCTGTCAGGGGAGGGTTGGATGGGGGTCAGGGGAAGGTGCTGCACCAGAAGGTGGTGGGCGTGGACCAAGGTGGTGTTCACAGCCCCACGCTGCCAGAGCTCACAAAGTGTTTGGACACTGCTCCCAGACATGGGGTTTGGATTTTGGTTCGTCTTGGGTGGAGCTGAGTTGGACTCAGTGGTCCTTGTGGGTCCCTTTCAAAGTGAGCTGTTCTGTGATTGTAGGTCAGCAGTCCGTTATCTTACAATAAGTGTGGAGTCATCCAAAGGGAAGAGAGAACAAAATAGTTTCAGTTTTCAAAAGCAGAGAACTGTTAACCAAACTGAAATTTGTGTTTGTTCTAGAGCAAGCATCAGCAGGGATCCCTTTTACGACATGCTGGCGACAAGGAAACGAAGAATTGCAAACAAGAAATAGGACTTGATCGGTAGGATGTATACCTGCATCCACCTCTACATGGGCTATAATGGACTGATATGTAAACCTTGGGCAAACTAAAGGAAGACAGTAACTGTACATTTTTATATATATATATATAAAATTATATATATATAATGTGTGTATGTATATATACATATATGCACACACACTTTACTATGACATAAAATCTCAGTAAGACCCTTCGGAATAGTTATTGGCATATAATTTGAAGTAAGCTTCAAATCCCAGAGGATAATTTTCTTGGAACTTAATTCAACTGATGACATGGAAGCTTTGTTTCCACTTGTGTTACTTAGAACTACAGTTGGCGTGAACTGGGAGGGAAAGAATGGTAAAATATCCTATACCTGTTTCTTGAGCTCAGTGCCCATAAACAGGAAAAGTGTTTTAAGTACTTTTCTCTCAGTTAAATGCAACACTAAAAACTGGAGTAGAGGGCAGCCTAGCACTTTTCTGTAGGCAGGAAACCCACAATCTCAGTAAGTTTTCAAGTTTTATGTGTCTTGCAGTAAATGAAGCTTTCATTTAGAGCAGGTGCTCCACTTTGTAGAAATAGCTTTTCTTCTTTGGAAGTGCAGCTCAGTGTCAGTCGGGCAGCTACATCATTAACCAGTTGTGCCAAAGGGTTGGAGTGAATGCACTGAAACACAGGTCCCAGCAGAAAGGCCTGTCTGCAGCCATGATACTGTGCATAGATGTGGTTTGGTATTTGCCAGAAAGCAAAAACTCTTTCCAGTCTGCTCACACAGTAAGCAGTGAGAGTTAATGACTGGTTTAATCTGCTTTTTATGTAGTAACATCCTTCCCGTTTTAGATATATTGTAGTTTAATTAACACTATTAGTATTAAAGGAATAAGGTGACAGAGCTTGCATGAGTTGCAAGGGTTCAGGCTTTGCATGTGAAAACAGCCTGAAATAATAATTTCACATGCACTTAATGTTTTTAAAAAGGGAGAAAAACCAGGAAAGTGTAACCTTTCTGTAAGATACAGCCCTAGGTAGGTGAGCAAGCAGCACTGATTCATTCCTTTGCTTGATAACAAACTTTGAACATACAGAAAATTTAAATATTTTCATTACGTTCTTTTTCAGACTTGTACTTCAGTAGCTGAAGTTGAAAACAGGAGTATATGCCTTTTTTTACTTAAAGAACACAACCTTACTGTCAGTTCCCCACTGCAATCAGCCCCTGCGCAGTTTCTTGTAACTTATGGAAGCTGGTCAGCGGTGGTGCTGAGGCACGTTCTGTCACAACACTTTCTTGTTGGCATAACATTCTTGAGGCGAAGTCCCTCATTGCACAGTGAGGACACAAAGTATTTCTTTGGATCCTACTACTTCTAGCAGTACTTTTACTTTGACTTTCTTGTTGACCCTGAGCCATGTCTGCTGTGCCAATGGATGCCTAGGTGAGCCAGTGTGATGCCAAAGCAGTTTTGCTTCTTGGATACACAACAGGGAATTCTGCTGCACTGTCAAGAAAACACTAAGTTATCTTTTTCAAATCTCATTTTACCTTTAAAGTGCTGATTTGTGGTTGCTGTCTTACAGATTTGCATTGCTTTGTGCAGGGTTTCAGCCTGTGACTTTTGCTTTATTGCATGCTTCAGAGCAAGGCTGAAACAGACTAGGGTCACCTTTCCCCAGAGCATGTGGAATTCCAGGCTGCTTGGATGAATGCTTAGATCTGAGCAAGAAGCCATTTAAACTCTATGGAAACAAATGAAGTTGTTGATGCTACGTCTGCTAAGCAGCTGCTAATGTAACAACTTGAGTCTTCTGCTGCGCAACTTCAGGTTCTCCTTTGAAGCCATGCACTTCCCAGCTGCAGCTCTGGATGAGATTTGTCACAGGAGCTAGTGAGGGCAAAGATAAAACACAGCAAAGTCTATTCCTGGAGAAATATGAGATTACCAAAACATTTATAAGCCATGAAGCACTTTTTAAAAAATTGATTCATATCTTCTGAGATATCATCTGCAAGAAACTGTATTTATTTAACCAGATGAGGAAGTCTGCTGATAAGCATGAAGGAAATGCCTTGAGAGTTCATTTGCTGTACTTAGCTGGAAGTTCTTATATCCTGCACAAGTAATTATTTGCAGTAACAGCTATCTGAGGATATTATAGCAGGAAATATATTATTTTGTAGCATTAAAATGTGACATCTAAAACAGCTACTTGCGGTGCTCAATATAGCTATTTAATTTACCAAAGCTAATGGATTGTCGTTCTTGTTTGTAATGATATTTGATTTTAAATGGTGGTTGTTTTTTTGTAACAGTATTAACATGGAGTGAAACTGGCCCAGAATTTCCACTGGTCACGAGGCCAGTAAAACAAAGTGGCTTGTGAAAATTTTGGCCAAGTTCAGGTACTATCATGAGGGTAAAGAAAAATCTCTCAACCTTTCCCTTCCCGATTGGGCTTCAAGTCCAGGTGTAGCCACCACAACGAGCTGCTCTGTGGCCTAAAGCAATATGTTACCGTTTGGCCGTGCTGAGGAAAAGTCCCCAGGGAATAACAGCCTTCTCCCTTCCTGTTGCACTGAAAGCTGTGCAATTGTTCAGCTCTTTGGTTTTACCATTGCCTTTCGAAACCACAGGGGCCAGCAAGAGCCACTACTGCTTCTGCCATACATATGGCCTCTCTGAATATCCAAACCTTCTGGCCACTACCTTCAGCCACAGTGCCAGTGCAGTCTGGGGAGAGAACTGTACATAATACTTAAGCTCAGCTGGACTGACTTAAATTTTACAATATTCTGACAAAGTAAGCTCTACATTGCTTAACATCTTGAACAGTTTTAAACCGGTACAAAACAACCTTTATAAACCGAGCAGCATTTATAATGCTTCATATATGAAAACAATACGTATTTTTTAAAGTTTATTACATATCTATGTAGATATGCTTGCTGGAAAAGCTAGGTCTGTTGTAGACCAAATGCTACAAATGAAGACTTGTGGCTTACCAGTTTCTTTTCTATATTTTCTTGGAAAATGTTTCTAGTTAGAGTTTAAATATAAAATGTAAATGCTGTACAGATATGTATTGATATAAGCATTACTTGGTGTACACAAGTGATTTGCATGACAAATACTCTGTACCAATCATTGTTAAAAATGTAATGTTCTGTGTAAATCCACTGCAATATTAATGTTGTCATTTATCATTAAGACCTTTTGCTTAAACCTGGACATTCTCAAAAATAAAGTGTGAAACCATATGCTACTGTAGAGCTCCTCATTTAGCAAAACTGAGTGTTAAGTGGTCAGATTTTTGTGTAGAGATTGAGTCAATTTTATAGCATGGACAGTAACTGCTCCTGTAAGCACCCTTCTTAGCAAACCAGACAACTTACTCAGACGAACTGTAGTGAAGGCAGGTTCCCTGCTCATCTGCAGTAAGAGCAGTCATTCCTTCTGAACAGCTGCAGTTCAATGGGAGGTGACTCCAGAGTCAGACTGGGAACTCCCCCGAGGAGCTCTGCTAAGCTCACCTCACAAGCATTGCCAATGAAGTTCCTGTGTTACACACAAGACCAGTGGCTGTCCAAAAAGAAAGTGCTAAGGAGAGCTGACAAATGCCTGGCTGCTGCAGAGGGAGATCTGAGAGATCAAAGTGGCCATTAATTTTTATTTCTTATTCAATTAAGATTACATTTGTTTGAAGACCTAAAAACCCTGCAATGCCATGAAAGAGAATTACTGATACAAGAAAAGAATAATGAAGTCACTGATTCTGATAACATTGAGTGGTTGGTTTCAATGGTTAAAGCCTGGATTTGATGGAGAGCTTTTTTAGTACACCAAGTCTTGTCCTTGTTGGCTCTCTTTATAGTGAGTTGATAGTTTTGATTGGTAGTTTGCATCTGAAAGGAAAAGGGAAACACTGTCATCCCCTGTTCTGAGATTAAACACATAACTGGTTCAGCAATTTTAGGTCACCACAGAGAAGTCACAAAGCTGCACACAGCTTGATCTGTGATCCGAGCTGACTGAGAAGGCTTCCAAGAGCCTCACAGTAAACATGTCTGTATTTCATTGCTATGCTACCTAACAGTAGAGAATAGGAGGACAACATCCTTGTTTTATGAATGATCTTGTGGTCCAAACAGACCAAGTAATAGCCACAAAAGCAGAAGCTTTTAGAAACTTGCTAGAGAGAACACATAGGAGTGCAGAAAATGAAGTGCTTTAGTGCTCCTCCGACCAATCCGGATTTTGCTCAAATCAGACAATCTTGCTTAAGAGACCCCTCTTCCCCCCCCTTCCCCTCCCCCATTTTCTCTAGAAGACTGACCACCACCACAAGAAGGAACTAATGAAGAAATACCAACTAAACTTCCTCAACAAAAACGCAATTGCTTTGCACAGCCCTCTTTCCCATGCCTGTGGGGTACCACTGTCCAATTTCTCAAGGGACATCTCTTTCACTGACATAGCCCCATAATCTGAATGCCCTGGCTGCTGCAATGGGGTGCAAGACTTCCACTTTCCTGCTGCACTTCTACCTGGTTTTGAAAAACCAAAAGAGTTTGCCATCTGCTGGCCACAAAACTCTGAGTGTTAGAGCAGATGTATGCCATTCCTGATTTATCAGCTAGAGCAGAGATGCTTAAAAGTACAATCAGAATGCTTTTGTCATGAGTATCGTGAAAAAACTGTATTTAGAGCAGTGATATTTTCAAGTCCTCAGTCCAGTCCTTAATTTTTTCTGAGAAAAGGGATACATACACTATCAAAGTTTACACAAGGACTTGTGAACGATCAGCTTCCTCCCCAAATTGTATTTTTAGATTAAAACTTTTGGTTGTCCATATCTGAAAACAAAATCATGTTCTTTGATAACCATATTTCATTCAGAAATTATTTCAGTAACAATATCTGTTTCTGGAATGTGTGCAACTGAATAAAATTGCCATAACATCATCAAGAATAGGGAGCAGATGTGATTCTAACAATGTGGACCCAATGTCTGTCCTAACGCAGATCACCAGTATCTTTCCTATCCTCACTTCTTCCTAATAACACAACCCCCAGCTATAGATCACATTCTATAGCTAAGTTAGAAACAAAGAAAAAGAGGAAGACATGAGAAACACTCAGAAAAGAATCAGGAAAAATTGCTGCTGATGCTGGAACCTTTGCTTACTTGTAGTACATTCGATGTTTATCTTCAGGCTGCTTTTTCTTTTTGGCTTTCTTAGATTTTCTACTTTTTTCCCCTCTTCAATCTTTCTCCATTACTGTTCTGGTTCATGCTCACTTTTTTCTGGATTGTTTTCTTTTCCTGGTTCTTTGTTCCTCATTTTTAGGAGAAGGTCCTCAAGAATGATGTGCATTCTTCTTGCTAGAAAACAGAACACATACATGAAGGATTTAACCAAGGCTACAATCTGCACAGCAGGCAGTCTCCCTACACTGACTATCCCTTTTACTACAATAACACACCACTGTCATCTCTCCTCTTTCCTAAGTTAACCAGCTGCAGATAACAAATACACAGTGATTTATACAGTGCAGCAGGTTAAGGATAATTACAGAAGCTACTACATGACATCATGAATTTCAGGTAAGACAGAACTGAATTACAATTAATACCATTCTCCTAAGACAGAAAGAAAACGCTTGGATGGAAGAAAAATGTAAGTGACAGGAAAGTAACTATAGTCTCCACACATATTAATGTTTGCCATTTTTCTGATACACAGAAGGAGGTATGCATCCTGACCAAGAACTATTGACATATCTGTTCAGGGAAGCTCGTTACCAAGAGCTTGGTGAGGTGCTGGAACCCAGAGAGGCTGTGCCCCATCCCTGGAGGTGTTCAAGGCCACGTTGGATGGGGCCCTGGGCAGCCTGGTCTACTATTAAGTGGGGAGGTTGGTGGTCCTGCATGAGGCAGGGGTTTGGAACTTGATGACCCTTCAGGTCCTTTCCAACAAAGCCATTCTGAATAATTTTCACACCTGCAAAAGCTGCAGATCTTTTCAGTGATATTGATACCATCTTTTTAACACCTTAAAAAATAGATATATTAAAGTCAGTTTATGTTTGCTTAAAGGCCTTCTAAACACTGAGATGCCATGTAAGGAAATTAATGATTAAAAAAAAATAATAAAGTTGCTGATTTTATACTGATTTTATGTTTGAATCCTAGAAAATGTTGGATCAGAGCAAGCCAGAAGTAATTGTAGGAAACGTTGTTCCTGAGTGGTTTTGCTGACATTTGGCATCAGCAGTTTTTAATTAGAACCCTCAATTGTTTTTTTTTGTTTGTTTGTAAAGCCTTCTTGCTGTTTAACCTATGAGAACAGAGATAAATACTCCCCTCACTTCCTCTTTCCACCCCATCCCTACATCTAATAATGCACAATTCTGATCTGCCACATAGAACAAAGTTAAGACAAGTCAAACATTTACTGTGCCAGCAGCCACCAACCCAGCAGAATCCTCTAACAAGCAATAAAAATCCACAGAAAAAGGAAACTGCTTTTAATCTCTTAATATTTATGAGACAGAAACACGTCTTGTTTATGAAGAGCATAAGGTACTTCACAGTATTGAGAAACTGATGTTATTCAGAGCAGTCCACATTTTCCTCCAATCACTTCACACTGTAGATCTGAAGAACTCACACTACACTGACTAAAACAATCACAAAATCTCATTTTCCCAGGTGAGCAAATGCACTCTCATGCAGAAGAAACCGAAGCTATGTCCAATTACAGCTAAGGAAGAAGTCCCTACAGAGTTATTTAAAAAGCACACTCATCTTTGGAACTGCTTTGAAGTTTTAGGTCTAACTGTCCCCACCAGAGGGCTGAGCATTCAAATGTCCTGACTTCAACACAGAATTTCACTGCTGACAACTTTATCATTAATTAGAATAATAACTCAGATGGGGAAAAAAAACAACAGGTGTTGTATCACCAGAAATATAAATGAGGCTCCCTGAGATCTACCAAGTTATGACGTGACTTTGCAGCGCTCTTCAATATGCTACTTTAGATTAAACAAAAATACAAATAAAAGTCTCAAAATCAGAAAGAGAGTAAGGTTTGTGAACGTAACAAGGGAGACTTGGTGGGGAGAAGGGAAAAGGCGAGGGATACAAAACCCTAAGTTTCCTTTTCAGTTCACCTCCAGGTGTAACGCCAGTCTCAGAAGAGATGTGTGCTTGTACCCCGCACACCAACACAGCTAACAGTGCTAACAGTACATGCCTGGTGCAAATCAAGTAACCCAAGGGATGTTTCCAGTTTAGCAGCAACTTTTGTTTACTTGTGCAAGCTGAATTTTGTCCCAGTGGAAATTCTTCCTCAACAGTGAGTTTCACTTCTTTTCATTCTGAATATTCTGACTGCAATTCTTCCAGTACTTCCTTATCTCACTCAAGATTACAAAGAAAATAAATTAAGTCTGAATATGAAATGAATAAAATCCTACTCCTGGATTACTTCTTGCTCACTTTCCATCTGATTTATCCTTTCTGCTGCTTGCTCAGAAGCACAGTATGACCTGATTCATACTCTCTTAAAGGCTTATCTTATTTCCTCCTACTTTGTAGAAGGAAGTAGTAGAGTATCAAGGAACTTCCTCAGGAGTTATACTTCTCAGATATTTTGTTCCAACTTCTTTTCCTCTGAGTACTGCATCTGGACTCAGAGCCACAGATAATTTCAATAAAAGAAAATATTGCTATCATCTTTACACCTACCTTAGAATTTCAAGATCATTATTGTAAGAATTTTAACTCACCTGGATGGCTGCTTCTAGGAATCTCCCTAAAAAAATGCAAAGAAAGATGAAAAGGACAGTAATGCTTTTAAAAACAAACAACACAAAACAAAACAGTCCCCACTGGATATTCTGCATACAGTACCTTCTTTGAACTACACTATTTATAGACTACAGATTGTTACATAATGGCAAATTAACAATGACTGAGTGATACATGAATAGTCAGTATCTCAGCAAAAAACGGCCCTAAGCTTATGGCCATGAATGTTATGACCAAAGCTTACTCTTTGATTCATCTGCATGACATTATCTGAGGAAAAAAAAAAAGACAGAGCTTTCTATGAAGTTTGCTATAGGCTTATGAATAGACCACTGAAGGAAACACAGAAATTATTGCTCTACAAATTACTGCCACATTCACTCAAGCTGTGAAAATATATATATAAAATAAAAAATATATATAAAAAAAAATATATATATATAAAAATATATATATATATATTTTTTTTGTTACAAGACTGCAATGGGAATACTTACTGTGAGTAAATGCTCATCTGCATGGTTCTATTCCATCACACTTTGACAGAAAAAAAAAAACGACTTGATTTTATCTTTTTCACTTCTCCGCTCCACATTTGCTAAGGCTCAGTGATGAGAAGACAGTTGAGATTTTTTGGATACACAAAATGAAATGTTTCTCCTTTTCATTTGTGAGCAGACCACCACCTCAAGAGAGTGAGTTGGTGACTATAAGCACACTTGTAAATATTTTTTTTCAGCATACCACTGAGTATGCTGAACTGTTACTCACTACTGAAGAAGATAATCAAGTATTTGTAGATGGTTGTATTACCCATAAAACATAAACCTAGAAAACAAGCACTCAGTATACACACATGTACTCCCATGTGTGCTAATGAACACCAGGTGGCATTATCTGCCTCATTTACTGCATTTACCCAGGGTGCAAATAGTAGATGGCTGGGACATTTCAATCTGGGTAGTATCTTAAAGGCAGTAAGTGGTTTTAAAGCTAATGGTTTATATGAACTCATCAACACAAGAATATGAAATGCAGAGCCAAATTTTGTTGAAACCTGAACGCTGAGCATTCAGTTGCTGCTCTATCAAACAGATGTGGAGTGGCTGGGCAGCCAGAAAACTGAAGCCAGCCAGTGCTGCTGCTTTACATTACCCCACTGCAATTGCTGGGGATTACAGGCTGTTACCAATAACAAAATGCTACTAAAACTGAGATGCACATACAAACAAACATATTTAAGAGGAGAAATGATTCCCTACACAGCTTACTTTATTGCATCATTTTCGGAACATTTTTTTAGTTGTGGACCAAATGAGGTGTCTGTGGGGAATGCATTGAAAAGCAGAGAGAAGACATGAGTTAAGTCTTTAAATATATAAGCACACTAAAGAGAAGGAAGTATAAGAGACCAAACTACAAAAAGGAAGAGTTAGGTTGGACACTATGAATGAGATCTAAGGGCTGGGTTAGTCACAGTTCATAACAGCCACCTAAAAGCATAAGAACAAAAGAGAATCTCAGTCAGTGATATCTGGAGTATTTTTCTAAGAATTCCTCCCTGTCAAAGGTGCTTCATCAACAGTCTTAACAGTTCTTATTTAGATCCCCTAAACTTGAGTAATAATTCTCTTCTTTTCCTCCTAAATGTGAATTTGACATGAAGAAAGAACCTTACATCTTTAGTTCAGTCTGGTGTATTTAAGACAGAGGTGTAACTAAAGATGCTGGAATATGTTTTACACAGCTTTCTGGTAACAACGTAAATAAATCTGATCCTGTTTTTCCATTAAGAGATTCCCCGCAGCTCAGTGTAAGAACAGACTGCATTACATGTTACTGTTTGATTTCCATCCTTTTAAGTACTTACCAAAACTTAGCTGGATTTTATCTCCATTTCAGCATGAGACCTTCTTGAACAGTAAATACCAGCCCTGAGGATGGAAGAATCTTTTCAGCATTCAAAATAAAATGCTATCTGCATAGCAATAGTAGGGAAGGCAGTAAGTGCTAATGAGTTAGGGTTCTGATGATGAAGGTAATGAAGCACACCTAGTATAAAATGACAGCTTTTCACACAGAAACACCTAAGGCCACAGTCATCAGTACAATGACAAGAAATTAAAATCTATCAGAAGATACCAGCTGCCTAAAAATATTTAAAAAATCCTTGTCAGTAAAAAATTGCTTCTTCAAAAGCATGAATACATTTAAAAGATGACAGATCTTTTCCAGCCGAGGTAAGAAAAAGTCAGCTACTTTGTGAAAGCAGCACATCAGATTTGAACCCATGCAGGGATGTTGCTGACCTTTTCTCCAGAACTCTACCAAGCTGTTCAGTGCATTCTGGAGAAACTGACCTCTTACCAGGGAAGTGCCCCAGCCCACACGAGGTCTAAGACAGAAATAAAGCAGCCTTAAAAAAAAAAAACAACACAGAAAAGAAAGCATTTATCATTGTCTTGTTTTTAAACTGGTTGACTTTTCCCTCATCAATGTAGATATTGTTGAAAGAGAAAACATCTTTGTATCTGCTTACCAGTTTCATATTCTCCTTGCGTGTCTTTAGAATCCCTTCTCAGAAGTCAGTAACCAAACCATGAAATGTATTCCTGCATCAAAATGAGGTTACATGAAGATAAATGTCTATTAACATTTTTATTGATTAGTTATAGAATAAAGTTGTACTGCTGTACAGAGTTAGAATGGAGTTGAAATGGTTCCTATAGTTGTTCACAGAGACCAAACAAGCAGCTGGGCTCACATGGGTATGCTGCTTTCAGGCACATAACATTAATTGGTTTTTCAGAGTTAGTTTGGTACAGCTTGCATGGACTTCATGAACATCCTCGTGCTCTGCCTGTATTAGAGCTGAAGCCAGAGCATGTGATGCTGACTTGGCTGTACCTATTTATCATACATAAGCTGCTGAAGAAATGAACCCTTATTTCATCAAAGCCAGAACATAATTTACTGCATTCCAATGGTAAGAACTGAATAAAGTTTAGTATCATCACCACATCATCTCATAACTGCAATCTGGAATGCACTTACATTTGCACTTAGCAATTGCACAGCTGTCTGAAGGTAACTGATGAGGGCCACAGGTGATAAAGCACTGAGCCTTAAAACACAAAATCCTTCACTATTTCTCAAGTTAGGCCTCTCAAGGTTGGCTTTCACCTGCACAGTGAGGCAGTGGGTGATGTGCTTCAGTAGTGGTGACAGAGGTGTGAAAAATAAGCCCTATTCTGGACAGCTGTGCACAGCTGTCACACTACAAAATGTGGAGCACCTCTACCAGCTCATCCAAGTGAACTGACTGATGATAGTGACCATATTGAAAAACACTGACCATAATGTAGCTGGGAATTTACTCTTTCAGAAAGTGTTATTATGCTCTGTTGTAGTTTCCATGGAAATAAATAGGAGGCATTACTTTCAGAGCAACCTACTTAGTACCTACAACACACCTTTAACATCTCCAGCTCTACAAGTTCACTGATATTTCTGCACAGAGCACAAATTCTTATGCCCCAAAACTTGGTAGCAAAGTTGATGTTTTGAGCATTTATCCCAAGCTGAGAAAATTCAAAAAGCACATGGCCTCACATTTTGGCCAAGTGAGTTCCCCAGCATTCAGGCAAGCTCAGATCTGTTTCAGCTATGGCTGCTAATGCAGTGTGCACTTCCAGTAATCTCCTCCTCAAGGTCCCGACAACCAAGCGCTCTAGAACAACATTCCAGCTCTGAGCTCCAGCTCTGCAAGCAGGGCTAGAGGAGACCTGTAACTCCTCTATGTACGCTGCCACACAACAGCAGCACAGCCCTGCACAAACCCCCAATTTACTGCTCAACCTGAGACACGAGTCGAGATGAGAAAGAGAAAATTCACAGTACTCAACAAGGCCCTGCAGCACCTAACAGCTCCCTCACAAAGAGAGCCTGCAGCAACCAGCACAGCTTTCCCTCCACCTGCCAGCAAACTCAGCTGGAGTCACAGCAATCACTACAAGTCCCTTCTTCAGAAGTTCAACATTCAGCTTCTTTTGCTTTGAGTTCCTAGGAAAAGGTGAACTGTTACAAAAACATCCTGACTTGGCTTCAAAACCTGAAGTTACTGTGTCTACTAATGTCAGTGCAAATCTTCCTGAAGCACTTTTTCAGTTAAGAGGTGGATCTCTCTCTGATCAACTGCCAAGCAACATTTATAACTTCATAATGATGAAATATGGAAAGCTTCCCAGGGAGCTGGAACTAGCATCTGTGTGTGTTTTTAGTGAGATCAAGTGTTATGATACAGGGTTTTTGCTCCTGCTTCCAGGATTTTACTGCCTAGTTAGAAAGCATAAGACAAGCCTGCTTACAATAAGTTCCAGGCTTCTGATGTGAGAAGCATATAAATGGAAAAGCATCTATCGCTGGATAAAAGAAAAAGGTTGCCAAGCAGCACGTGACCACACGGACCATTGTTTTTAATGACTACAGTATTCCACAGGAGACTCCTCCCCAGCATTAAACCAAAATATAAAATTTCATCAAAATCCTTTATACATGTTTTGGTGTCTCATCAACAAACCATCAGAACACAGGACTTCCATTACACAACCGCATCCAACAGGGCCTGGTCTGGAATACTAAACTCAAGGATGGAATCGCATCCCTCTAAAATCCAGCCCTTAGTCTGTAAAGATGTCTCTTAAAGACCTATTTAAAAGACATCACTTAATTTCAGAAGGAAAGAAGCAAACTCTGAGCTTCTGACTTCTCCCTCCCGTACACTCCACAGGTGACAGGTTTGAAGCCGTTAGCACTGAGAACGGCTCAATGCTCCGCATAAAAAACAAACAGAAACCAATTACACTTCAAGTCTTCTAGGCAGAAGAGTTCAGGGGATGACTCTGTGCAGCTCCTCCACCTCCAGGCTCCACATCTCCTCATGCACCGGGTTTTCGGAAAGATCCGTCATCTTTATTGCTTGGAGCACGGGCTCGGGGCTGCAGGACCGCACCACTCCCATCACCATCACGTACTTCCCTACAAGAACACGGAAGAAATTCAACTAACCCCCACGTCTTCACTTTACGAGCGGGAGGAGAGCCAAGGCGCCCGCGGAAGCGGTACCTGCGCTGAGGCACGGCCGGCCCCGGGGCACGTCCTCCACCCCCAGCACGGTGAAGGGGCCGCTGCCGTCCCGCAGCCGTGCCGAGCCGCCGCCGCCGCCGCGCTCCACCCGCAGCACGGTGCCCTGCATCCACACGGCCCGCAGGCACAGCGGCGCCCGGCCCGCCTCCGCCCGGCCGATCCGCCACGTCCCGCCGGCGCCGCGCACCGCGCCCCGCAGCTGTGCGGCCAGCACCTTCAACGGCGGGCGCGCCGCCTCCCCCCCCATGGCGCCGCCCGGGGCGATAAGGGACAGAAGGCGGACTGCAGCGCGCGGCCGCTGAGGGACAGAAAGGGCGGGAAAAAGCGCTGCACCGCCGGAAGGCAGCACTGCGCCTGCGTGCGCGGCTCTGGTGCAAATGGCGGCGCGGGAGCGCTGTGTCACGTGACGTGCCGGCCCGCCCCGCCCCGCCCCGCCCCGCCCCGCCCCGCGCAGAGCTGCTGCGCGCTGCTGCGGCTGCGTTTGGGCTCCGTCTGGGTTCCGTCCGCACCTCGGCAGCCCTAAGTGCCGGGTAATTAAACAGCAGCAAACAAATCGCTCGTGTAAATGCTGGTTGAGGGGCATGGATGGAGAAAGGCTGTTTTCTGCCGTCTGTAACCTCGCTGAAGCGCTTTTAAAAGGTGTTTTCGCATGCTGATTTTCTCCGGGCTGCCTTTAGGATGCCCGCGGCTCTGCGGTGCGATGCACGGGCAGCCCAACGCCCCGAGCCTTCAGTTCCATCCTTCTGCTGATACGACAGGCAGGCGGGGCTGCCTGGCTTCGGTGTGAAATCCTGAGATGCTGCGGTTTCCTTTGGGTGGGCGGGTTGAGGTCTCATTTAGAAAGCACGCCGAGAACGACGCTAACGGGGGGAAATAAACCAAAGAAAAGCAAAAGAATGGGGCAGACGTGGGGGACCGTTCCCTCGGATTGGAGAGTTCTGTGCTACCGACAAAACATGCGGTGTGGGTACAAATGCAGAGAGAACTGACTTCCCTACAGCTGTTCTCTCCATTAAAACAGCCCCTGTCTAAAACATCCAGTTTGAAGTACCAGAATACAGCAAATGACCTTTTTTTCCCCTACTCTCCCCCTGTTCCATGAATTATTTATTCCAAATGTCTTTTCTCTGGGGACGTTTTCTGTTTGGAGACGTTCTGTAAGTGGGTCTTTATTCCTTTTATAGTGTAAGGAAGCAGTTATCGTTTTGTTACCATTTACAGTAAGAACAAAAGATAATCTTAGTAATAACAATAAAAACACTGCCGTCCGAGTACGGCCATTTCAATACAGAATCATGTAATCTGGCAATCAAATCATATGGCTTACAGGAACAGAAAGACATTAGATGGTTACTGTATATGAATGCAGAATTTGAGCTGGGCTCGCTGGAGAAGAACGTTTGTAATTTATGCCCCTAAGCTACAGTCACTTGACAGCATCAATATTTTAGTTTCACATAAAAAAAAATAATTGTGCCAAATATTGATGAAAGTATTGTATTCCTATTTGCTACCATATAATAGGAGGGTCTAATGCTTATTAAGCCATTAATTTTACGGATGAAGACAAGACCCCTACAAGAGTGTAATAAGTAGGAGAGACTATGAGGTCCCTTTTAAAAGATTTTCCTTAGAGAAACTGTTCTAAGAAGGGCAGAAGTACTGCCAAGATACACCAAGAGTAATGATTTGTTTTCCAAAACCAGAAAATCCGTTCCTTTCAGTAAAAAGCAAAGTTACACAGCACTGTGTACAGAGTTCCTATGAAGAGCTGGCTCAGCACAGAGACGTGTTCTGAGCTGCAGGAGGAATGCCTGTTGTCTAAGCAAGCAGTGTTTTCTGGAGGTGATCCCACACCAATCACACTCAGTGGCAGTGGAGGAAGCTCATCACGCTGCTGGAAAAGGTTCTGAGTTGGTGGCCGGCAGGCTGTAAGTTACACTGGATTAAATTTGATTGCATATTGTGAGGGCGTGCAGGACGAGACAGAGTTTTGGTTTGTGTGGGTTAGAAAGAACTCGGTCTTCTGGCTGCTGCTACAACATGTGCTTTCCAAAGAAGTAGTCTTCAAGGACGTTACTCCTCACGCTGAAATGCACATGAGAGGTGCTGGCACAGCATGAGTAAGAAAAAGTCAGACTACGTGTAGATAAGATGGTCCACAGTACAGCCAGTGCCAGGTCTCTGATATTTTAGAGTCTCCCATCCTACCTGAAAGTTTTAAAGAGCTCTGTTCTAGTCCACTGATTAATGTCTACAGAGAAGTTTCTTTCATTTTCTCAGTGTCTGTTTCCTACTACTGAGAAGTCCCTAACAAGACTTCTAGCACAGACAAGGAGAAGTCAAGCTTCACCTGTAAGAGATCTGCCCAAGCTGATGCTTATTTTCTTATACTGCACACAAAGCTGTATGAGACAATCCCAGGATTATAACTGTGGCTTTCTGGTGTTTGTTTTATACCACATAAAGGTGCAGAGTGGATATGCTGACACACTGCTCTGTGAAGCCTGGAGAAACACCCTCATTGTTCAGGGCTTTTTTAGGCTATCTCATCATCACTGAACTTAAATTAATGACTTTAATGGATGAATGAGTTGGAATTAACCTGTTGATAATCAGAGATATTTCCCTCCCTAACTTGAACTCCTGCTGCATGTAATTTATGCTTTGGATATGACCGGTCTGTCATACAGATGCTAAATCACCACTGATTTCAAATGACCTGGAGACAGCAAGTCATTTGCTGACACAGGAAGACTCCAGCTGCCAAATTGTAGTTAGCAGGTAGCCCTGAGTAAGCGGCACTTCAGGGGTGACTTGGACAAAGCAATGAGAGCCTTCATTCATGAGCTGTCATCAAAACACTGCTAATAGCAACAACAACAGTCTGGGCTCTCCCATAGCGATGTCCTGCCCAAACTGTATGGAAGTCACTCCAAAGTAAAAATGAAATAACTTTAGTGGCAATTGCTATCAAGTAAAGCCTTAGTAATGTGCCCTCCTCTGCTCTTTTTGGAGAATCTAATACATGTGCTACACGTGTGTGCTTATTCTTAGTGCAGTCAGTGGAGGATTTCAACTTGTGTATGGCAGAGAGGGTAGAAACCTTAGCTCATACAGCCAGCCTTAACATGAGAAATACTTTAATTGCTCTTGCCACTGTGCAGACTTAACCAGTTCCTGTCACCATGCATTGCCTAATGGCAGTGAAAACAGTGCAAAGTTCTCCAGTTTAGCTGACTCATTTCAGTTACAAAGAATTCTTAGAGGAAATGTTTAGAGAGCTCCTGTCATGTTCTGCAGAAGTGGGCGTCACCTCTTTGTGCCTTTCCACGCTATAAATGCTCTAGTGAGTAACTGAAACACATCCATGTTCTGTGGAAAAGGATCCTGACATGGTTAAAGAACAAAGAAGGAATTCATCTTAATCAATATTATTTACAAGTACTACTCGCCACTTTAGAAATAATCTGTAAAGCTGGCTTCCAGATGGGCTTATTTAAACTATTGCATTAACATAAAAATAACTTTTTAAACAGGAAATATGCCTGGCATCCAATGTGTTATGTTTTAGTACGGACTGAAGGGAAGCCAGTTCTAGGGAGACCTCAGTGGTTCAGACTTTTTGATTTCATTGCACTTCATAAAAATATTGGATCTTTAGGAGAAGCTTAACAAGACTGGAGAGCCCATCAGCACCGTAGGTGAATACAGATCACAATGTCCTACCTTGACAGCTGCAGTCCTTCTGTAAATATTCTGCCATTACCACCAGCATCCAGCTTATCCATTCAGAGTGAGAACAGAATCACCTTCCCAAAGAAAAGCAACCAGAAGAGCAGCATTTTATTTCCAGAATCTTCAAATCATATATGGCAAATACTAGAAAATACATACAGGCCAGAGAGGCTGTGAAGTTACAGTCCAGTATGGAGCATACATTAGTGTGACTCTACAATATCCCAGCTCACACAGCCAAGCAGAGAAGTCAGCTGTGTATTACATCCTTTCTAGTCACTGAAAATTTGTAGAAAAGGTGAATATCCCTCACTATTCTATGTGTTTTAGCCAATATTTTGTAGTTGTATCCCCATCTTGGAGTATAAATGAAACTATATTTTTTTTAATCTTGGAGTTATTATCTAAGTAACTAAACATGGTGACTTTCCTTAAATAAGCAAATTTTGCTCTGAGATCAGAGCATCTCCATGCAGCATGTCTGCAGTGGTTTTCTACAAAGCTAAAAGAAGCTTGTCATCTAGCAGCCTTCTAAACTAAATAACAAAACTGGGACTTGAAACTCAAAGACCATGAGAAATCAGAAGATGATTGTTCAGGAATTCAAATATATTGAAGCCAGTAAATTAGCAAGCTTTCAGCTTGTCACGAAAAGCAGCAATAGATGATAAAGGCAAAATCAGGATGCATTATTTTCAAAACCTGAGGAGCCCACAAAACCACACTTGCAGTAGTGAATTATGTTGCAAAATCTGACAGTGCTTGTTTACTCCAAATAGAAACTGTCAATACTTTAAGAGCTAAATAAGAAACATCAGCTCATGTAAATGGTATCTGGAAATGTCACATAGCATGAAGTGCAGAGCAGGCATGAAGATGTGAGCATATTTTTACTTGCACTTTTGGAGTTTTGACAGTTCAAACATCAAGTATTTATATCCAAATAATTACAAATATTGTTGAGGAACATTTGAAGAACTGTAGCTCTGCTACAGGCTTGAGCTGGTACGAAGCTCAGGCAGTAGACATTTCAGAAAAGCACGGCAGACAGCCCTGGATTTGCAAGGCAAAGTTCATCAGATCGTGCAGGCTTCCTTACCAGTTACAGGGTCATTTACGAGAAATGCGCAGGGTGAAAGTGAAAGGTGCAGACTGGTTTCTTTTCACGTCCATATATCTCTGTATTTTGGCTATACTTGTATCTTGATTCTTTTAAAACACAATACAGCAATTACTAGCAAACAGACCTCCCGTGCAGATTAGATATTTTCACTTTCATTGTTTACATAAATGTTCAAGCAGAGAGAGAATTGTGCTCTCCTGTTTTAACCTATGCTTTGACAGAGACCCTGCTTTATTTGCATTCTGGTGCCTCTGACCCTCCTTTTGCTGGGAATTCAGGGGTTTTGGTCCACTTCAGACCATGGGGACCCCAGCAGTCACCAGTGGGACTGAGGAGGCTGTCAGTAGGGCTTTCACACGCTGTTAACTGATGCAGTCCCTTTTACACGCACTTCTGTCATGTCAAATAATTGGGTGAACATCTCTTTTGGGTGGCAAAAATATTCTCCAGGCCCTCTTTTTTTTTTTTTCCCTCCATTGTTAACTATGGGGAAAACCATTTGTTAACTAGAGTTAACCATGCTGATTAAAGGAATTTATAGTTCAGGGCAGACTTTTTAAAATGTGAGTGGGCTGGCCCCAATCACTTCCCAGTTCCACTGTTCCACCTTTCCTGGTAAAATTAAGTATTTGTGTATGGGTTAGATTCAACATATATAACGATATATAATATCATATATAATATATATATATAATATATATATATATATATTATATATATATATTATATATAATAAAAAACATTGGCTGGCTCAGCCTTCCTTGGTTTTAAGTAACTTGCAGAATCAAGGCTGCGAATAAAAGTCCTTATTAAGAAAGCCTGAAGGTCATACTCATAGGAGTGAGCATTTAAATTGTGGCACATTTTACTCACAGGTGGCAGTGTTCACTGAATGCCCTTTTTGCTTGAAGCTGCTTTCTCTTCTGTTTCTTATAAATGTAATTATACCATCCTGCATTATTGCTGGACACATCAGCTGGGGAAAACAAATTCCAACCAAAGGAAATGGAACTGAAAGTAATTAGAGCATCTTTTGAATTCACCCTGCAAAATTAATGTCTAAAACAGATAATTTCTTTCTAAAGGCTGCATTTCCCACCCTAAAACGATAGCTACACCAGTGCTATCTTTATAATCTTTATCACACAGCTGTGGAGTGTTACTCACTAATAATTGTAAAGACTTGCAAAGTCAGGAGAGAGGTAGAGCTGTGTTGTTCTTACAGTGAAGGGAAAGCTTAAGTTTCTGTTCTTGAATTCAAAGGAATTTGCATGTCTTGCAAGTTGCAATTTACATTATCTTGAAATTGAAATCTCTGATCTGTAATCATGCATTAAGCTGCATGAAATTCCTGGTACATGAGTAGGAGAGGATTTATTATTGCTTTGTTGTTTCATTAGTGTAAAACAACAGATGCTTTAGGAGAAATGCTTTAATTTTTCCCAGTAGCCATCTCTCATCCAAGCACATACTGAACAGTGAGTTTCCATCATGGCTTTCATTTGCTGTGTTTCATTCACAGTTATACTATCTACAAGTGTCTAAATATACAGCACCTCATTTTAATAGCTCAAATGTCCTATCTTCTTGTGGCAGCTCTGTAAGTAAGCAGACTGTGCGTTTCAGAAGGTGGGAAAGGGAAGGGGCAGGCATGCAGCCAAGCCCTGGCTGTCCATCCTGTTCTGGTGGAAGAGAGCTGCTGCCTCCACTTTCCAGACTTTACCAAGTGCTACAGCTTGAACTCACGCAGTTTGGCCTCTGTGGAAGCAGGTTAGCTGTGATCATGGAAATAGAAGGTTCCTGTGAAGGTGAGATGAGACATCTATAACGCAATTGCAAACCACGAAAGCTCTGAACTTTGTCTAAGCTTGGCCAAATGCCTCAGGAGGAAGGAGGGCTCCCCCCCTCCCCATTATAGAGCAGTCTCTGATTGTGCTCTGCTTGGAAATGAAGTACTTCTTGCATCTTTTTTTTTCTTTCTTTCTTTTCTTCCTTCATTGCTCATGGACCCTACAATAACACTATCTTTTTCACTCTGCTGCAGTTATAAAGAAACAGATGACTTAAAACCTGGGAGGCAGTGCAGCTGCATATTTCAGCAGACAGGAAATACTGCACTCACAAAACGTTGCAAACACATAACTAGGACTACTTCTACTTCAGAAACAGCCTTGGTCCTGTGTGCAGAGGTTAGATACAAATTCTAAGCACAAGTTCGGTTTTTTAACTTCTCCAGAACTTCTTTCTGGGCCAAACCTGTTGTTAATTTTAGCATTTATTGGCTACTGTAGCTAAGACTGAATACTCATTTAAACTCACTAGGATACGAGTTGTACTCACAGTATATTCCAGGAAACCTTAGCTCACATTTTCATCTGAAATACAATGAATACAAATATGAATACAATTACATACAAAGTATTAACATAAGACACAAATGCATTATGTTTTTCTTTGACTACAATTCCTTACTACAATTTGATCTTTATAGGACAATTGTCACTATTTTTGCAAACTGAAAAAAAATCTCATCCCTTCAGTGTCTTAATTAGAAACATTTTCTTTCAATCATCTTTTAAATCCACCGGTTTTATCTAGTAGTTGACCGTGAGATCAATCAAGAATTCAGGCTTAGATCCCTTCCTGGCACGGAGAGACTCAAGCACATACTTGTCAAGCTCATTTTGAAGAGATGACCTTGCCACAAGCCTATAGAAGTAAGCACTCTATGGTCTTGTGAATTCACTTTAGTGCACAAAAAGGCATTCAGGAGCCACTGAGCTACAGACAGAAAGAATGGGACTTTCCTTTAAGCCTGCAGGTTTAGGCATTGAGTTGAGAGAGGTGAGGCACTGAGTCCTGGCTCAACTTCAAATACCACTTATGTACTTTATCTAATAACTGCTTAAAGAACAGTATTTAACAGAACTCAGAGGAGACACCAGAAATTCAGTATTTCCCACACACAGGTGAGTGCTCAAGCTGTTAGGCTCCGAGTCTCCCTTGGCTAACAAATATTCCTCCTTCCCTTTCATTGAGAAGAGAACTCTGCTTAGCAGTGAAGACACCTTCCAGAAAGAGGAGGACTCAAAGTTTGACTGCCATCATGCTAAGTGGGGCAGAAATCTCAGTTTTCCATATACTGATCACCTCCCCAGCAACGTTCTCTCAAGCTTGCTTGATTTTTTAAAGACTGCCATTCTTCGAAGACCTGATTTTGAAAAACAGAACTCTCTAAACCTTTGATTAATGTGTGTGACCTCAAGAGGGAGAAATGTTTCAGACATACCTCTGTAGGCAATAATTCCTTACTGGCTGTTAGCATGGCATGCCGGCTACTTTGGATCTGCTTTCAGAGAAACTCAGCTCTCCATGCACACTGCAGAGGAACACAGTGCTGGTCCAACGCTTTATCTCAGGAGCTTCACAATTTATGCTTTGTGACAAACCTCTTTTCTGGCTTTTAGCCTAATTAATTAAAATAAGGTCACCAGCCAGTCTGTTTTAGAACAGGGCTCAAATCCATGTCTTTTCAGTTCTAATTTAGTATTCGAGTGACTAGATTGTCTTCCCTTGCTGGGCCTGCTTCCCAATCTGTAATTAAAAAGATGACCCCTGCAAAAGGCTTTATCATACACAAACGAAAAGCATGGTTTAAACAGCAGTTAGTATTGTTTTTCACCTAGTGAACTTCCTTTGTCACATTTAGAGACAAGCAAAGCAGGTCTTCAAAGTTTGAATTGCCCTGGAAAAGCATATCTACTTCTGGGATTCATATCTTTTTATTTCCTGTATTGGCATACTATATAAGTACACTCTGATTGCATGCAATGAGATCATTGGCAAAAGATGTAAATAATACATAAGAAACAATGGAAGTGGAGAAAGTGGACACAGTTGAGGAGAATTTAGATGATAAAATAGCAAGATGACAGACTGACCGAATACTCATTCAGATGTAGGGACCTGAACATATTTGCAGTGACCACCCCAACTCTTATTTGAATCGCAACCCACGAGATAATGATAGGTAATAGAAAGGCAGCAATGTTCTTCTGAACTCAGCCTGTAACTGTTTTGTCAATAATGAACTGTAATGCTTTTATTAGATGTCTTCAGCATGCAGGGGTGAAAACATGATGGTTCCATCCAGCAGAGGGGGCTTGCCAGCAAGTTTTTTTGAATACAAATCCAAGTGATTTCTTTGGAAACTGAGTGATATTATAACTAAACTGACTTTTATAGGAACTTGCATAGTATTAAAGATAAAAGCAGAACTTCCTGCGAACAAGAAACACAAATATAAACAGACAGAATACAAATTGAGTGTCTTTCTGGTTAACTTTGTTTCCCTTTCTTTTCATTGTGGCTTTCCTATTTCACCAGAAAGCCCTCTCAGTTATAGCTGACAGGCACAGTGCACAAGAAGAAGGTTTTTCTCCTAATTCCTTTGAAAATCTGAGTTCAAGTTCCTATTAAATCTGTCCCTGCAAACTTCTTCAACATATGTACAAGAGAAAAACAGAGGAAGACGTTGAGGGAAGCTCAAGATGGAAAGTTTTCCAAGCCATCACAGAGCTGTGGGTTGAAAGGCATGACATGTCATCCAGGGGTTCAGAACACTGCAGCACTGTTACTGAATTATTTTAGGCCACATGGAATTTTAAACTGGCAACCTCACAATATGGTGAGTCCAAAAGAGTGCATGTAATTCAGAGTCATGGTGTAAAGAAGCCCATTCCAAGTTAAAGCTTAAAGGCAAGTTGCACACAGCGTTAAGACAAAAGAATGCCACAAATTAAAAATGGGCTGGCTAGTCTTCTGGCAGAATTCCTTTTATTTCATGGTTAATTGCCCCCAAACCTGTTTCTTTGCTCTGTTTCCACTCACTCAGAAGAAAAGTGCAGGCAGGTGCATGCTTGAATACTTGAGAATTTTACTAACTTCATTATTTCTTACGAAGAGAGTGAGCACTTGAATGGCACTGCCGACTGCCGCTCAAAATCTGATTCTTTTATCTCTATTGGGAACTAGCTGCCAGTTTTAATGACTCTGACAGAGGTAATTATTTTCATCTCTGTGGCTCCAGATTCTAGTAAAGGAAATATTGACAGTGATGTTGCCCTAAAGTAACCTGACGTGAAATGCAACCCAGAGGTACCAGAAGGTGCAGGTGACTCACCGCGGTGATACGGCTGCAGTGCTCTCCCTCGCCGACACGAGCACAGCCATCCCAGCACAGCAGCTGTCATTGCGCCTCGCAGGGATGCAGGTGGGTGCAGCGCTGTGCAGCAGCCCGGGCTCTGCCTACTCACCCAACTCCGGTCATTCTGGTAAGCTCTTCTCAGAAAGCAGGATCTCGGCAGCCCGCCCTGTGTTTGTGGGGTACTGGGACTGCTACCCACATGGCCCAGAAATTTTCCTTAAGTGCTAATATACTTAAAAAAGGAGTGTGTGGGGGAAGAGGAGAAGTAGAATTCGAGTCACTCAGTGAAATAACATTCAGAAATTAGAATTTCTGCGTGGAAGTGGATGTACTGTGCTCACAATCTATATCAATGTACCACTGACAGAAGAAAGTGCTGAACTACAAGGGCTCAGGCCCCCAACCAGGAGCCAGGCACTCTCAGTGCTGCCTCCCTTCTCACTGCCATTTGCCAACCGCTGCATCCCTCACCTCTGCCTTCTGCTCCTTCCTGGTGCCAGCTTGGGTATCCCCTTCTCAAAGGCTCTAGGTGAAAACCCTGACTCCTGCTTTTGAGATTGGAGCATTTCAAAACATACCAAACCCTCCACAAGTGACAGCTGTGAGAGCAGCACAAGATTTCTTGTCTGAGGAGCAACAACTCTGCAGTGGCTTTCATCAAACAGAATGAACTGCATAGCACTGTTGTGTGCCCTACTGGAGGGAACTGAGAAAAAGAGGATAAAAGTGGGTCATTTTGGGAATCACAGAATCACAGAATTGTAGGGGTTGGAAGGGACCTCCAGAGATCATTGAGTCCAACTCCCAATTTGCAAGAAAAAAATGAATCCACTTATATGTTAATGACCTGAGTCAAAGTACAAGGAGCCTGCACTTCCCAGAAAGGAAGTTCAGTAACGGAACCACAGATATGCTTCAGATGCTAAATGGAAAAGTGGAGAAGGTAGATAATTCTCAGAACAAAAACCAAAACTGTCTGAAGTATACGTTAGTGGAGACAGAGAAAGAAAGTAAAAGACAGCGTGTTGAAAGTAAAAGAAGCGCTAAAGAGTAAAAGGGTATCAAGCAGAATATTCAGGAAGCAATTAATAAACAGCAGGCTGGAAGGCAGAGAAAAGCAGAGCGGAGTAAATTTTTAAATCTGGGACGCTGGGATTTGTTCATGCAGAGAAAGGTCAGATGGGGACAGAATCCCAAGAATTGTGGAAGAAGCCAATACAGAATTAGCTGAGACTAACACAGGATGAAAAAAAAAAAAAAGGAGATTTAGGAATGTGAGCTGGAGGAGATGAGACAGCCTAGAAATAAGAGAAGAAAGAAAGAAGCAACAGAACAAATACTGCATGGGATAAGGAAGGGAAAACAGAACAGCCCAATCTAGCTTAGCTGATGGGAACTGCAAATCTCTCAGATTTGCTTTATTAATTGCTAATGCTAAGTGTAAAGCTTGGTGGGTACAGAACTTTTTGCAGACGCAACCATCTGCATGAGTTCAAAACAGACTAAAGGGAGTGTTATCTTAAATGACAGAGAAGTATCAAAGCTATGAATCCAGTGGAATAAGGAGATGACATCTGACTTCAAATATCCTTGGGCAGGTGAGACTCTAGCTGCTGCTGACCTAGAAACTACTCAGCATTGCTCTTGCTGTTATTTTGGCAAGGGCATGGCTTCTTCAGCTTGGATCATCCTTCTGAAGATGCTAACTCTTTGAAGGAACAGTCCGTACAATAGAAAATGCATTATAACCAAGAACTTAATCATCTCCCACCCTTTCAGCATATTCACACTCTTTAAAATAAAAAAGTCATTCTTCAGTCTTCTTGCACATAAAAGGAAAGCAATGAAAACTTCACTTTCAGGCCACCAAGAGATGCAGGTAAGAGCCATTTAAACTCTGTTAATGGAAATTCTAAGAACTTTCACATGAAGATCTAACAAGAATCCAAGCAGACAGATGTCTTACAGGCATGGCTCACTGACAATTTCACAAGAAGTTCCAGCGGTCTTGCTTTTCTACAATAAGATCATTACTTCAAGACAACAAAAACATTGGGCCATATTGTCAGGTTTTTTTCCTCCATGGATGAATAGAGCCCCTCTTGATATGGTGCAAAAAGAGAAGTAGAAATACCCAACTAGAAAGGGTGTCTGTGCTGAGTTCCCAGTGACTGCAATGGCTGAGTCACATTGGGTTCTTGGACATGCAGGGGAGTTTTGGCAGGAAACCGCCTACCACTGTATTTACAGCTCCACTTCAGTACGCCGTTCGACTCAGCTCAGTACATGATTTTTATCACTCTGGATGCTGGGGACGCATTTGCACAGAGACACTTTCCAAAAGGCCACATGTGTTCAATGTTGGATTTTGGTGAGGTTTCCACATATTAACTTCAGATGGAAGAAGTACTTCCCCTTCTATCCTTTTAACCCTCAGTACAAAGTAACTTTTCTCCATCAACTCTGATGTCTTTGAGTCATACCCAGCATGCATGTATGTTTTTCACTGCTGAACTCTGTCATGTTTTCATGGGATATACTGTGCCAGCATAGGCTCCTACAGTAGCACATCAAGCACATGGAGACAGAGTCCTGCCCTGCCATAGAGCAAATTGTCTTCCTCTGGCAATTAAAGTAATGAAACAACAAGAAGCTTGTACCAAAAAAACACGCTGCAACTCTAGCAAAGCTTCTTCTTATACCTTTCTTCTTTGTAAAGCATAATCTTATCTATAGAAAGCTATGTTAATAAGATAGTAATTGCAAATTCCAGCACTTGAAGGCTGCAAGAGGCCTTCCTTGTCTTTTCCTGCAAACTCTGTCCTAGTTTTGTGAAAGAGTTTAGATCACACATTTCACTAGCACCCCTATGTCACTCAGCACACAGATATGTGAGTGGGCAGATTTCAGGTTGCATGTACAAATGTAAATCTGATATTGCCCAATTTTTCAGTTTTAGATTTTGTAAGCACATAGCATCCATCAGCAGAGCCTTTGCACCTAGGTGCAGGACAGGAGGCAGGTCATGGTGTGCACTGTACAGAAGTACAAACTGCTAATTAAGAGAACACTAATTACTCTTGGGAACAGTGGTGGGGTGTTTGTGCAGGTGTGGGGGACCTGCCTACGTTCACAGAGGGCTCCCTGGTGGAGCACACTCAGTCCAGGACAGCTCCACAGCCCAAACCCTCCGAGTGACATTCCCAAACCTGCTGCTTTTGCTGAAGCCCTGGAAAATGGGACAGGAGCACGTATACAGATAAGAAAATACTTCAGCTGGACCCAGCCTACAGAAAAGTTAATGCAAGTTAAAACCAGCCACAGGACTGCTGGGGAGCTGCCAGCTCCACTTTTAGTGCCGCAAAGTTAAGGAGAGTGAAGTGAGAGGGAAGCCTCTTTGGGCTGTTCCTAATAGCCAGCAGAAGCAGTCAGTTCCTTCCTGCAGCGTGTGGGTCTCTGCTACAAAGCAGCGATTGCCTTAGCAATCTATGTTGGCAAGTTTGGGCACTTAAGTACTTCTTATGCTGCACAACACGCTGCTTGTAGCTCATGTTTTAGAAACAGAATCAGCTCTAGCCCTGCCTTCAAGTACACGCTCGAGAGATCATCATACGCCGAGCAGAGAAAGGATGCTGAATGAATCACAGGAGACAACCTGCTGGCCAGAAATGTGCAGGCTGTACCATTCTTGGTATTTTAGGCAGCAGGTCTGTCACACACAGAGGATTCATTATGGTCTGACTAAACTGAATGAACGCTGTGCTGTGAAAACCAATGGGTTTACGTCCTTGGTGTGAAGACAGTATTTCCACTCCCTCCAAATCACTCCCCTCCTACCTGTCTGTCACGACCAAAACCACATGTTGGCACAAGATTAGCAGAAAATAACCACGCTCTGACCTGCCTGCCACCCGCTAGTGGAAACTGGGAATTCACGGGAATTGAGGGAACTGAAGGCAGTTCACATGAGTTACACTCTTGGTACCACAATTTATCTTCAAGTTGATATTTTAGAGTTTCATATATGTTGTTCAGTTTCCCTGAAGTTAACCTTTATGGAAAAAAAAAAAAAGAAAGAAAAACCCGCAGTCTTTCAGGGGGATCAGAAACCAATTTCAGGAAGCACTATCAACTTTGATGGTAAATGCAGCCACTGAAAGTAAATGCATTCTTCTGTGTGTGTACTGGATTAATATTTTTATTGAGTTTCATACAGAAACAGAGAAGGAAAACTGCAGAATGCTATGTAACACACTGCTGGAATACTACAGTGCTATTTATTGCAGACTTGTCAGGAGTTGAGTGATTGTCAATGTGGTCCGTGAGGAAGCAAGAAGCTTGAATCAGCTGAGATGCTTTTTCCAGCCCTGACACCTGCGACTCTTCCTTGGCAGCAGCTGATGGCTATGGGAAGTGAAACAGGACAGTTTCACTCACAAAATAAGAGGAAAATACGTGAGAAAAGTTAGGATGAAGGCAGGAAACTGGAGGGAGCTGGGTGGTATCCTTTCAGCTAATTCAAAATTGATATTTGGAAGTGAGTTTCAAATATCAGTGCTTTTCATCTCTTCAAAAATAAGCTGGCAGTGGTCTGGAGCACACTGTTCTGGTCTGGATGCAAGTCTACTTTTCCATTTTGCTACCTGCAGCACTTCAGATGCTGAGGTCAAGCCTGACATGAAGACACAGCTGTTTGGCCAGGAGATGGTCCCAAGGCACTTGCATCCCATTCCTTCTGAGGAACCAGAACACATTACAGAACAAAATCCTGTATCTTTTTGGATGAAGAACAATATTCCTGAGAAACATCCTAGGATCACAGACCCTCTGCTGTTGCTACTCAGTTTATGTATTATTTTGACTAGACATTTTCTGAAGTGCTTTGATGAAGCTCCTGACAAGGCTTTAGCAAAGAAATCTGATCTCGTGAAATATTTCCTCCTGAACAAAGCATGGACTTTGTATGGACTGGGGAAGATACTGGAACGTTTTTAATGTATCCTGAAATTCTGGGTGTCTGGCAGACCTCTGAAGCCAAGAAATACCATAAGAATGTGCAGGATATTACCTGTAAGTGCTCCACCTCTGCTATGTGAAGTCATGGCATTGTATGAGCATTAGAAAGAGCTCTCCCTGACTGACTGGAAAATCCATGTTCCCTGTTACTATTTTAACCTTTCCCCATAGACATAGGGAGAGAGGATGTTAACCTATTTATATGGGAAATCATTAGAAAGAGCACAAGATTTAAATTCACATTCATCAGTTTATTGGGATTTCTTGGTATTATTGTACTAGGTGCTTAATTGCATCTGTTTGCCTATAACAATTCTTAAGGGAAACAGCCCCATTACTTGACACTAGAAGAATTATATCAGGGTACACGGATCATTCTGTATGGAATTAAAGCCAGAAAGTCACGTACAATATTTTTGGCACCACTGCAGAAACTGAGAGGTTACTCAGGCCATGCTCCGAGTCAAGGTATGAGACAGGGTAAGAACTGGACAGCTGGAGCAAAGAACTAAATAGAGGGACAAATCTAAACTGTCTGCATACAAGAACACCCCCAGTCACCTTACCAAAAGGTTTTTCTGTAAGTAAAGTTGTCTTAGGATGACCTGTGGGTTGAGGTCATCACATGTTACTACTGGCATGGTTAATAAGTTTCTGAAGGTCACCTTGGCAAACTCAATTTGATTTGTGTGGTTGAGCCTAATGCTTTCTCTAGATTCGTTACAAGAAAATTTGGCAGTATTTTGACATTATTATGAACTGAAATAAATTTACAATTAAAATACAGCATAGCATTTCTTTCCAGTGTAAGACAGCTGGTAACAGGACTTCTCACAGAGTCAGAGGACAAACCTGCCCTTGCAAGCGAGTCACCATGAATGTTACCCCTCCCGACAACAGCAATTGAGCAGGATGTCTACAGAGCTCCTAGAGGATGCCCTCCAAGCTGGGCACTCTTCCTACTTCCATATTCTCAATTGCCTAATTTACTGAGAGACCTGAATGCTATGTTACACTAATTTTACATAACATAATATTTCTTCTTAATCCATGAGCATTTGTGGAGAGGGCTGTATCTAACTAGCATAGACCTTTCTAAAGTTAGAGAATGCTTCACTAATATATTTGGATGGATTTTTTGATTTATAACCTTAATTACAGATGCCAAAAGTTCTACATTTAAAGGACTTTCATATCAGAAATTGCCAGCTGACTCAAGAAATTCCTAGAAATTCTGCTGGAGATGGAATATGATGGAGCTGGAGTCCACAAGTAAAACTGGCCAAGGTTTGCAGTAAGTCAGTCTGGGAAAGGAGGATGTCTGGATAAAAAAAATTCTATTCTTTTTTCACATTAGTAGTTATGGTGGTGGTTTTGTGTTTGTTTTCTTGGCAAATGTGGAATTAATGCTCTGTTTTGAAGTAGATTGTTAAGCCATCTATCAGGATCTATCCTCTTTCCAGGAAAGAGGAGAGGAACAGAAATCTGGCTCATTTCTCAGTGAATATATTGAAAATTGAAAAAATAAAGGTCATTCTACCTATTTCTCGTCCAGATTTTTGCAGACATAAGTTATGTAACTAGACAAGACCATAAGACAATCATGAAACAATGCAGGATCTATCTGTGTGGTAGAACAAAATGCATGTTCACTAGTTCCTATTTACTGTATATGTGAGCACTTACATACTACAGAATCCTGGGTCCTTAATATTTCATCATCATATGAGATTGAGTAGTTTATGATTTTGAGATTAGCATGGGATTGTAAAAAGATCAGTTGATTAAAATAGCAATCACAGTAGGATTATGGAGGCCAATATATCATGCAGTAGGAAAGGCCACAAAAATCATTTCTTCATGGCTGAGTATTAATGGTGATTTATTCACATTGAGGCTCGATGATTTCAAGAGTTAAAAATTCAACCAACTCATCTGAAAATGTCTCAGTGCACTGTGAAAGAAATAGAACTGCCCACCTGGATCCAGATGAGAAGCTTCAAGAGTCTGATGTACAGTGCCATCACCTTCTGACCTTTCAGCTTCTGGTGCTACTTCTGGATCCTCTAACAACACTCTACCTGTCTTTGTTCACTTTCAGAACCAGCCCTCTCTTTTTCCTTATAATTTGGATTGTTGAATCTCTCTATATTCAAAAAAATAAAGCTGAGGTTTGGATCCATTTGGCCATACTAACAGTGAATTTTATTCTGTTTCTGTGGACCAAAACTCAAAGGTGAGGGAACATTTAAGTCATTTGCTCCATCTCAGCCCAACCATAAAAATCTTCTCATGTTGGTTATGCCTATGAATGAAATGCATCAGGCACTGATACTGCAGCCTTTGAATTACTTCAGCAGAAGTTCATCATTTGTATGTGGTTTGAATAGATGGAATCATGGGAGCACCCGAAAGGGCATCACTGTTCATCTGCCATAGCAAATTTGTAATCATATAAACCATGCAGGACACAGTCTAACTAGACACTGATAAGAGAAAAGTGGCAGAAAATGCCCGTGAGAAAGGAAAACTGTAAGAGCAGAGGGTAATGATACCATGAAAATGGTGACAAAGAAACAATGGAGGTCATTTTGGATTATAAATGAATGCTTTGCTTGCTATCCTCAGCATCCTCACTCACAAGTAAATTTGCCCCCAAGCTCTTCATCCCATCATCCCCTTCCTATATTACATGGAGGGCTCCAACTGCACATTTGAACTTTTTCTTCAGCTCCAAAATAGCCACAGCAGAGTTCAGTGCCATGGCTGATTTCCCCGAGCCATATTACAGCTCCTCATTCATGAGCTTGGGATCTGAAAATAGACAGGAATGGGGAAGTGGAGAAACAGGGAATGTGGCTTCAACAACAAGAGAGAGAACTGCTGAGGCACTAATAAAGGCAATGGAAGGGGAGCGGAGGGAGCTCGGTTCTGATTTTCTTTGGAAAAGATCACACAGGAATTGTGGTTGCCAGATGAAGTAAGATTAGTACCTGGCTCTGAAATGCAAGATACATGTTTCTCCAGCCAGCGCTGAAACCTCTGTAGTCCAGTAAGTGTATCTGGAAGCCAAAACAGCATCATACAGTTCTGCTTTGAAATATCCAGTTCAGTTTTTGTTGCAGCAGTTCTCACACATGAAAGGCAGCCTGCTGCTTCTGCAATTAGCACCAATGCAACTATTAGGGACCTAGAGTTCCTCTGTCAACTGTGGAGTTTGCTCATACATGCAGACCTACACATGAAAACCCACCAGAAAGCATGCTGCCCCTTCCCAACACTTCTACCAACAATTTAAAGCTTTTTTTCTCTTTTCTTAAAATCAGATAATTACCAAGAAGAATGTCTAAACTACTGAAATGTCAAAAACCCAAACCACATTTTTGTACAGTTAACTGTTTAGCTTTTGAATTCATAAGACTAACACAGATCTTGATTTGACGTGGTTAATATCAACAAAGGAACTTCCAATGAAGAACAGGCAGGGTCCAAGGAAACCAACATTAACTGCTCCAGAAGAAGGAACTAACAACATTTAAAATAAACAATTCCAAAGTAGCCAGCTTAGAAAGAAACTTCCCTCACAGTCTCAGGGTATTCAGGACTTCCTTGATTTATGACAGTTTATTTCTCTTACAGAGATGCATTTCAGAGAATTTGTCTATAATGCTCAGGGAAACTCATGAGAGGAGAGGCACAGCTCTTACTCAGTATTAGTACACTGATATGATTAATTAGCTTAACTTTCCCCAAACACTGCTTTCATCTTAGCCAGTAGACATGTGCACATCCTCATGACTAATACTCACAGGAATCCTTTTCAGAAGACAAAAATACAAATTTCTAGCATCCATCCTAGCTGGATGGGATCTGAATTGTACATTATCTGCAGAACAGTGTGAATTCCAGCCCAGACAGAAGGGCTGGTTCTGTACTCACTGGCTACCCCTTGTCTGGGCATAGGCATGATGCTTGTCACAGCTTGAAAACCAGCTGAAGACATCTCAAACTACATCTTGTTCTTGGCATAATAACTTATGTATGCTGCCATGGAGAAACAAATATACACATCATTCTTCAGCGATACATAGCTTGGTCATTAATATCAGAATAAAGTGAGTCATCTTTATAGCCACTTGCCTACAGGTAAATGCCTAAAAGAGTAAGAGGATAAGTTGTACTCAGCTCACTCTTTTACCTCTAAACTTTTAAAGCAATAATATGGACAGCATGAAAATAGAGATGCATAAGGAAGTGTCTAGTCACAGCAGTCAGATTTTTTGGGCATGTCCCATTTAGATATGTCAAGGTCTGACCTTAATGCCTAGCTAAAGTGGGTGATGGAGATTCACACTTCTTTCAGTGCTGCAGGTTTCAGTATATCTGAAAGCAGACTCAGAAGCAATGCGGTATCTAATTTACTTGCAAAATCAAAGAATTCCGATTTCAAGGGTTTCATTTAAATGAAAATTCAGATTCTGAAGAAGAAAACAAAACCCACTAAAACAGGAAGGACGGTATTGTGGTTAAGTTTCTAGTACGGGGCTCTGAAGACCTGAATTATGTTCCATCCCTAGCCCTTCTGCAGATTGTCTCACTCTCTGACTTTAAGCAAATCACTGAACCTCTTGGTGCTTCAGTTCCCCTTTTCTATAAATCATGCTGCTGTCTTGGGCAGTTTAGGCAGTGTGGACAATCTGCTTCATGTAAGAGATACCATTTCCAATAGAAGCACAAGGGAGGAACTGAGGCTCTAAGCCCAAAATGCTAATAGCAATATATGCAACCCTATTCACTTGAATCACTCTTGCCAGAAAACAGCAATTTATTTGGCCTAGAAAAAAAAAAATTAATTGCTCATTGACAATTGTCTTCATAAAAATAACAAAATTAGCTGTTTAGACATTCATGTGTTAATTCCCACACTGATCACCCATTTGATATACCAAACTCTAAACAAAACACTATTCCAGAGACATGCTGGCCTGCCAATTAATTCAGTTTCACCTAAGAATTACTGCCAGCTTCTACAAAAATTAGGAATGAAGCTGAAATGGGGAGTGCCTGCTGATTTTCTAATTGTTTCAAGTTTTTTAGCACTTCATAAAGAAACCTCTGCCTACATTACACTGCTGCTAGCATGGCTAAGGGTATGTTTTCTGAAAAGAAAAGAAAAAAACACCGAAAAAGTAAAAAAAAAAAAAGGGGGGGGAACATCACATGCATTATCCCCAACAGACACAATGCCCTCTACCTTCAACACCACCTTCAGACCCATGCTTTTCCCTCCCTGGCTCCTGACAGACCTTTCCCTGCACCCCATGCACTTCCAGCCAGAGAGCAGGCCTTGCTCCTGCTGCAGAAATGTCTAGGGTTTCCTCTGAATTTTGTTTCATTTTCCAAGCCAATGTTTATGCAATAGGAGGCAGGGCTCTTATTTTAAACAAAAGTTGAGTTTGTTCTTTATCTAAATCTTAGGAGCTTTACTGATGAGACTCTTCGGATCACAAGTGTTACATTCCTGACCTAAGAAAGACCACAATCCTTTTCTTTCACCCTAGACTTTGCCTTTTGTTTCTTTCTCCTGAGACCATCAACGTGGAAGAAAGGTATCTTGTAATACGGAGAAAAACAAAAAAGGAGGTCTGAAGTGTTACACAAGGAAGGCTCTACTTACCAGTGCCTAATTCACCTTGCAATATGCAGTGAGTGCTCATTAAGCTGAGTGACAGTAGAGATTGCAGTCATTTGACTTTGCAGCCATGCTTCAAACTTAAGTAATTTCTGGAGGTCTTCTTCCCACGAGGGCTCTGCCCAGCACCTCTGCATCAGCTCCAGATTTATGCACTGCCCTCTACTGGGTAAAGGAACCTCGTTTTAGCCAAGAGTAACATAACTTCATCTAAACCCAGTGGAATGAACCTCTTTCCAAGGCCCAGATGGTGGGGCTTTTAAGTAGGGGTAGAGGGGGTAAGAAAGAAAATAGAAGGATGAGGATAGAGGCTTGCAAAAGGAAATGTGAGTAGAAAATAATCAAGATATCCCAATAAAGCTGAACTTGTGTGACCATCAAGTCTGAAGTCCCAACTCCTCCTATCCCAAAGTCCTCATTCAACAAAGGTTCTTCGTATGCTATGACTGAGACCTGCTTCTCCTGGGCAAGCCATTCTAGGACACATTACGGAGCATCCCAGCCTGCAGTTCGCACACAAATGACACCAAACTCCTCGGGCAACAGCCTGATGTGCTTGCCCTTCATTGCCTGTGCTGGTAGAGTGGCTGGGAGCAAACCTACCCAGTGGAGTCCCGTCAACCTCTGAAGCTTTGCAGCAGATATTATTACTGCATTGTTGTTGAATGAGGAAGACTTTTTTGGACAGACGCTTTGTCAGCTACTCAGACCATGGCAGCCAGACTGCACGTGCATCCGGAGATGTCTTCCCCTTGTGATCTTACAAAGTCAAAAATTACATGAAAGTGAAACAACTTTCCTGGCACACCTGCGGCCACCAGCAGCCAACCTCCATCCCACCTGAGAAACACTGGGCTGCGGTATGGCCTGAGGGCCTCAGCGATGGCAGCAGGAAGGCAGCTCGGGTGCTGCAGGGCTTGGCTGGGATTTAAAAGATCTGAGCTGTGGTTTTGGCTCTGATTTACCTTACTGTGACATACAGCAAGCACTTCCAATCTCTGCTCTTTGGAGGGGAGGTAGAGAACCTGGCCTGTGCAGGTGTTAAGCTGTTAAGGTTGGTTGCACCGTGTTCAAACAGTGTCTTGAACAAAGCAGCCTTTGAATCTACTCCCTGGCTGGAGTGCACTACAGCAAAGCAAAGAGCAAAACATTTCTCGCTATTGCATGTTTGAATTCTAAATAAGTTTCAGTTCCACCATTCCTGAATGCTTTTGTTTTAAAGAGAAAAGCAGCCCCCACGCACTCATACTGAACCTCAGCTCAAGTTCAGTTGCTCAGAAATGGTTTGAAAGAGAATTCTGAGCACAAAGGGAATCTCTATGCCAGTTCTTAAAATGTATGATGAGCTCTGTTTCTCCAAATTCATGACAACCATGCTCTCACATGACAGAACACGAGCAGTAAATTTCAGTGACTTAAAGCATCACCAGAAATTTCCAGGCTCACCTACTGTATGCCAGCAGGGCACTCTATCACCATGAGGTTAACTCAGTTTGTGAGCACACTGGGTTTTGAAAAGAATACTGAGTCCCAAAGCATGAAATACATCCCCTCGAAGGGCAACTAATGAGTTCCTTTTGGGCCTTACCCCTTAATCTTCTGACAGAAGTATTTCCTTTTCATTGTCACAAAGCATCATAATGACTGCAAGGGGAAATTGTCCTCCCTCTGCTCCTGATGGCAAGCAGTGTGGCTGCAGCATGCATCTGTCACACTGTGCGGCCCCGTGCTTGGAAGTGACAAATTCATGACTTGATTCCAAACTCGAGAGGACCTGCTTGCAGGAGCAGATCACCCCCAGCTGGGGTTTGCAAATCTCCCTGCGGGTGAGCAGCAGCCCCAGTAACCCGCACCAACTGCTGGCGAAGCCAGAAGTACAGCTGGGGATCTGAGCAGTCACTTCTAAATCTGATTGCCCTGCAGAAAACCCCAGGGAAATTCTGCTCTGAGAACTCCAAAACCAGGGCAGCGTAAGGACGGTCCTTCCAGTCACCGATTTCTCTGAGTGCTTTTATCAGTCCACATTCACGGCAGATCTAAATGTGCTCCCCTTCTCGGACATCACATCCTCTCACCCTCCCCGTCCACGCTGACCCACACTGGTTTTGAGAGCAGCCATCACCCGGCACACCCGACCTTCCCACGCCGCCCGTCCGCTTTTCCTGCGGCCGTGCCCCCACGCCGGGCTCGCGGCCGAACCGAAGGCGAGTACGCCTCTCACCGGACCGCGGCAAGCGGGGCACCGCGGCCGGAGGTCACGACCGGGGACGGGCATCGGGACAGAGGCTGAGGCGGTGCCGAGGGAGCTGGCGCGGCTCGGCTGTGACTCACGGAAAGTGAAAGTGAAGCAGCGGCCACGTGTTTTCGGGGAAGGGGAGGAGCGGACAATAGCCGCCGCCGCGTTAAATAGCGGCGGCGATGCGCGGGCCCAGCGCGCCGGCGGAGCGGCCCCAGGCAGGGCCCCGGCGCGGAGCGTGCCCAGGCGTCCGCCGGGCACAGCCGTAGCCGCCGCCGGGGCGCGGCCCGAGCCCATGCTGCGCGCTCCGGGGACGGCCCTCAGCCGCCGAGCTCCGGGCGAAGGTAAGGGAGGGTCGCGAGTTCGGAGCGCGCCTGGGAGAGGTCGCGCTGCGGGGGTCCGCGGGTCGTTGCGGTGGATTGGCTTCGGTTGGATTCCTGTTCTCCCGCGCGCAAGACGGAGCTTTCGTGCTCCGCGGAACGTAGCGAAAACCAACGCCGCGAACCGCCGCTGGGAGCGGAGCAGCCCCGCTCGTGGGGACGGGACCGGGCGGCCCCCAACGGCCCCCGCCCGCCCGGGGCTCCGCGACGGGACGGCCCGCAGCACTGCTCGCATCCCTGCGCCGATACTTGGCTTTTGTGAACTTTAAGTACTGAGCGCTAATCCTGGCCCGCTAATTGGAAAAACTGACATCGATTTCCTTCTGCTGTGTAAAGAAAGCCCGGTGGTGCTTCCAGCTCGTCGTTTGCCAGCAGAAGGGTTTTGCAGCCCTCGTTGCCGTTTTGGGAGGGTAATATGACCTAAATGAAACCAAACATCAAGCTGTTAAATTAGCACGGATGGGAGCCCAGCTGTGCACTTTCCTTGAAATCTGCTCTAGTACATTACCCTGAACAGTGAGGCGGCCGAGGGATTCGTTTCTGAGAATCCTTCAAGGTTTCTCAACAAGCTGCAGCTGCAGATCTATATCTGACTGTGGGGATAAATCCTAAAATCTATGCTTGCCAGTAAGGTCACGGCAGCCGGCAGAGACGTATCGAACCGTGCTGTCAGAGGCAGGCAGCTCAGGCCAACCTTGTTCCTGGTGCAGCACTGCTAATTCCTTTGAAGTAACACGAGGGATGAATTTAGTCCCTCTGCTGAGAGATATATCAATAGGAAGCAATTTAGATTGGGCCACTTAAAGTGCATGTAATACAAAAAAGAGAGAGAGAGATAGAGACAGAGGAGTAATGCTTCGAGGGTTCACAGAGGTTGATGTGTGTAAGCTGGTGAGGCTGGAGCACCGCTATCCCAGGGGAAAGTTGGGGGAATGGGAAATTGCCTTTTATGGCTGAGCCTCAGGTTAGCAGGAGAGAAGGAGGGAGGCTGAGGATGCCTGGCAGTGCTGTGGCCACCCCCTCCAGCTGCCTGCAGGCTGTGCCATCCCAACTGCACGCCCGGTTGTGGTGCTGTCTGAGTTCAGATCTCACTTGGCAGAAGGGAAGGGAAGGTGGCTGTGAAACCTCCTTGCTTTGTCTTCTAAAACTTCCAACTGTTTTGGAGTGGGTGCAGGGGCACTTTCAATGGAAGCTTTCAGTGGAAGGTTTCTGCTATCCTGCAGGCCCTGAGATGCTCTGTGGGCTCGCAGCAGGGAAACTGCGTTATCCTCACTAGCTGTTAACAATCCTTGCTGAGAACTTCTGGAGCTTTAGACTTTGTAATAGTAGTAGACTGCTGATCGTGTCCAAAAGCGAGCAGTTGTTTGCCCAGTGCAAATTGGGAAATGAATAATTGATTATTTTATAATGGTGGGAGGGAGGTGAATGGAGGACTGGGTCATTCAGAGCCTGCGGCTGCTTCTCCCTGGGATTTCACTCAGTGTCTCTTTGCTATTTCAGAATAGCCGCTGGAAAGCTGCCCCGCCGTAGCCACTGACGCTATGGAAGACCGCATCCGCTGGCCTAGGCTGTAGGATGGTAGCGCACAGCAAGGTGTCAGCAGACAATGCAGTTGCAGCAGACCCGCGATGTCTACTTGACCCTCCGGCACGGGATCGCTCTCAGGCTCGAGGTTACCGCGGCACAGGCCGGCCTGGCGCGGCGCAGGCACCGAGCAGCACGCACTTCCGAACCTTTCGCTCGCAAGCGGATTTCAGTAGCATCACTCGAGCAAGCAGCCTGCTGGATGCCTGCGGCTTCTACTGGGGGCCGCTGACCGTCAGTGCCGCCCACGAGAAGCTGAAGTCTGAGCCCGAGGGCACCTTCCTCATCAGGGACAGCACGCAGAAGAATTGTTTCTTTGCCATCAGTGTTAAGACCGCGACTGGGCCCACCAGCATCCGGATAAACTTTCAGACCGGGCGTTTCAGCCTGGATGGCAGCAAGGAGACCTTTGATTGTCTTTTTAAGCTGCTGGAACATTACTTAAGCTCCCCTAGGAAGGTACTGGTTACCCCTCTGCGCAAAGTCCGTGTGCAGCCCCTGCAGGAGCTCTGCCGGAAGAGCATCGTGAAGACTTTTGGAAGAGAGAACTTGAACCAGATCCCTCTCAATCCCGTTCTAAAGGACTATCTGAAATCTTTCCCGTTTCAGATCTAAATACAGCATTAACTGTATAGAGACATGTGAGAGATGTGTGAAGAAATCCAGCTTCCTGGGTTTTTAAACATGTTTGACAGTGAGCAAACCTATTTTTGTAGCAACTTACTGTATTTTGAAATGCAACTTGAACACTTGACTTCTTATGTTTACAAAAACTGTTTGCACAAACCTGGGGTTTTAAAACCCTGGCATCATTTTTCTGCCAAGCAGAATATTTTATTATTTTATAATATTTTTAATGCTATTAACATAATAAACTTTATTGTGAAATTTTTTAGAAAAGAATAGCATCTCTGTTTTTAGTTTTAAGTGTGGTGGTGTTTATCCTACCAGCAACCTCTGACTGCTCCTGTGCATCCAAGTGCTGCCCACAGGTGGGTTTCACTGGGCTCTGGCACCTTGCCCTGCTGTGAGTGCTGGCCCAACAGAGGAGTCCTGCCCCAGAAAGACTAATGGAAAGATGCAGGCGAGCAGAAGATGTATTTAGGATGTATAGAATCATAGAATGACTTGGGTTGGAAGGGACTCTGAGGATTCTCAAGTTCCAATCCTAGCTCTATTCTAAATATGTGAGAGCAGGAACAATGTGCATAGGTTTTGAACCCTTGGCTGAGCTAATGGCTCCAGTGCTGGCTTGCCTTATATCTATTAAAAGCAACAAGCAAGAAAAGGGGGTTGTCTGACACAACCAAACCGCATCAGCGTCAGTGAGGAAAAATAAAACTGTTCCAAAATGCCATGTGCATACACACTTTAAACAGTGGTGAGCATAGTATCACTATGATGCAGTGGATGAATGATTGCTCTCTGTAAGACAACACGTGCAAGACTGTAGAGATTCAGGCTTCAAAAAGTTTCTTGCCTTACATTCCTGGTGACCTACAGGGCACAGATGTGATCTGTTGAAAGGAATTTGTGACTTAGCTCTCAGTGTCAGGATGCACAGAGCCTAATCTTATAGATATGCAGCTTCTCTATCTGGTGGCTGAACTGCATTCAGAGAGAGCTGAAATACACCAGAATGTTTTGTAATATCACTTGTGGGAAATTGGTGAAGGCACTGTTGCATTTGTGTGCTTATAAAATATGAAATCAGTGCCTGCACAGAGCTGCAACTGAATGACTGCGATGCTTGGTTTGGCAAAACGTGACCTGTGGATTTAATGATGAAGAGATATCACTTTATCACAAAGCAATTCACCCCTCCCCCACGCATTTCCTGAAATCCATGAAAAATAGACTTAGAAAACCAGCTGAACCAAATCACTTCAAAGAAGACACAGTGTCTTTCACAGAAATGTCCTCTATCAGCACAGATCTGCGGTGCTTACAGTAACTGGAAGCAGTAAATGAAGTCATCGCTACAGTTTGTAAGATAAAAGGTCTCTCCCCATACAGTAATTCACGTTCCTTTTAAAGCTAGAGCCACTTTTAGGAAACGTTGAGTATCTGTTACATAGCGTGCCTTACTGAATAATTTGTACAGTATAATTTACAAAGTCAGCTCTTCTATCAGTGATGGTTCTTAGCAATAAGAAAGTTTCCTGCTCAGACATGAGTAAGGATCGCTCACAGTGCTTTGGTCATTGTGAAGAAGAGAAAACTGAAGACTGTGCAGGCAATATCATATGACTCTTTGTTGTGCTGCTTCCCTGAAAGCACCTAAAAGTGCTTTTTTGGATCTGTCCCGGCCCCTTCTCAGCCATCCCTGGCTGAAACTTGTCAGGCTGTGTTTCTGTTATTGCTGCTTAAGGCTGAAATTAGTTGCCAAATGCTGTATTTTCCCATAGCAGCACGTAAATTGGGGAAGTCATAAAGGCCATGCTATGTAACAGCTATGAACATAGATTGCCTGAATGCAAACAGCTTTAAGAAGCTGGAAAAAAGCTTCTGTAGAGTGAAGGCTGCCAAACTGGTTTACAGTCAGTGGAGATTGTTATCCTGCTCCCTGTGCTCTTTTCCCAGCCCCATACTGTAGTCTTTAACCCCTCAGGCCCCAAGACTTCTGCCTCCCTATAAATAAATCAGTGCCCAGGTGACAGCATCACTGGTAAAGCAAGCACAAAGGGGCATAAAAGGTTCTCCACTGTCCCTGAGAAGAACAAACAGAACTAGACCTGGAGAGATGGGAAGTGGCTTCCCAGTGAGGGAAGTGGATTAAGGGAATAAGGATTGAGCTCATTTCACTTTCTTCCTGGCAGGAACAAACCTAATTTCTCTCAGAATAGCCTTAGCAGAAATGACCCATATCCTCAAGATAAACTGTCTGAATCCCCCCCCTTCTGCCTTTAGTTCAAAATGCAAACATGGGACAACCCAGAAAATAAATATAATCAAAGCTATGCTCCAAGGAGAAGGGCAACATTAACTGAAAGGTCATTTGATGGAAAAGGAGATGAAGCTGGCTGGTATGTTTAAACTACTATGGTCTTTCCACCACCTCCCCCCCTTGTTCTTCCCTTTCCTTTGCTGCTGTCTAGCATGCAGCACAGAGGCCAGTTGCATCCTCTCAAGCACATATCTGTAAGCTGCTCCAAAGTACAAAATCCTCATGCAGTTGATGTGCTCACATCACTGTGACACATCCTTTAAGGAAGAGGTCTCCTAAAACACCAGTGGGCACCGATGTAGGGACTTTATCAGACTCAAGATTTCTGAAAGAGCACCAGCTGCCAAATCTTTCATTCTCTGCCTAATGAAGTACCAGCAAGGTCAGATACTGCACTAGCTGTATTCTGTCCCTCCAAGCAATGGAAACACAAACAGCACAGTGATTTCAGCCCTCTCTGCCAACTAGCACATGAAGAGTGGTGCTTGCAGTCCCTCCCCTTCCTGCCCAGCTCTTTCCTCTGACCCTTTCACTCCTGGCTGTGGCTGGGAAGCGAAGTAAACAGTGAATCTGGTGAAGGACTACACAGTCAGTGGGGAAGGGAGAGATTAGAAATAATACCATTCGCAGCAGGGCTGTATCACCCCATAAGGGAGCCCCAGGTCCTTCCTATTGCATCCCACTGGTACACCCACTCTGTCTCTGCTCTGGTACAATTCTATAAACAACAAAGCTGGGGCTTCCTCACTTTTTAAAGACTGAAACACACATTTGCTTTCAGAGTAAGTTAATTTACATACCATGCTGCAGCTGCAAAACATTTGCTAACGAATGGAGCTAATTAATAGAACTGTAGGTGTCTGGTTAATTCAGCTGTGAAGGGTTATTGGATGCTCAGTAGGAACCTCTTGAATGACAAGTGTAACCTCACCCACTGTGCAGCTGTGGTCACACTAATTCTGTTATGATTGAAGTCATTTACAAGAAGTGAGGCTTCAGCTGCAGTCAGCACTGATGCTATTTTCAACAGCCAAGAAAGAATCATCCCCTAGGGCAACATGCTGACCGTATCTAGCCATCAATACTCTTCACCCAACCTGTACTTAATCCTCCTCAGTACAATGCATTCACCTCCTGGACCTTCTCATTCAGATCCAGTTTCAGCCTTTCCTATTGTGCTCTCATTCAATCCCTGGCTCTCCTTCTACCCCTCTATTCATGGTGCTGTCAGTTGTGTAAGCAATGCATTTATGAGTTTCCTCTAGTTTTGAGAAAAATCCCTGGATAACAGCAACCAATTTGGACTCTGTGCAGCTTTCTGTGCACAATGTCAGCCAACAACTGTGTATGCGGTGGGTTTCAAGGATGCTCTGGTTGCTCAGAAGCACCATTCCAGACCCTTAAATTGACTAAGACTTGACTAAGGCTTACTGATTTTCTAACACTCCATGGAATAGTCTTGTTTGGTTATTTCTTGAGCTGCCCATGAGCCATCACTGTTTAGGCAACCTAGAGAGATCGGGGGATGGGAATAGTGTATCCTATGGACTCTTGGCATGGAGGCAGTTTAGGTATGGTTTGTAACTTTATCACTGGGGTGAATTCAGGAGATATGTGCTATTGGAAGAGTAAGGCTACTAGCTTCTTTCATTGCTCTCCTCAGATAAAATCTAGTAAACCTTCTTGCTAGATCCCTTGCACATATTCTAGTACACAGTCTGTTCAGAAATAGTTTTTGATAAATATTTCAAAGACTATTTTTGGTTTTCTGTCCCCCTCAGACTCCCAGCTATCCTCACCAGGTAAGTTGTTCACAACTGCACTTTAGACATCTGACAGTTGCAAATCAAAAGCTTTCAAAGGCAAAAGCTTAATTGCCAATGGGGCAATTAGATCTCTAGGTTAGGTGCCTAGATGATGCTGTGTGGATGGTGCTGCAGGTTTCTCTCTATTTGCAAGAAGGTCAGATGTAAAACAAAGTGAGTCATGAAAGCTTTACAAACATAATATAGCATTTACCTTCTGCTTAAAGCAAATTCAAACAACTGCTTTCAGCCAGGAGATAGGAATTTCCCTTTTCAAGTCCTCTATCTAAATGTGTGGTTACTCAGTAATTGTGATGAATGGAAAACCTATAACTGTCCTGTGATTAAATGTACCACATGCAAGGTGTTATCTTACACAAGTTCAGGTCTTTTTGCTGTGTAAAGGCAAGAAAAATGGAAGACCAGGAAGAATTCTAATTTTGCAGGAAAAAAAGATTATGCTTGTTAGACTGACTTCACAAAACTGGCAGCCAAGAGATGCTTTCACTAGACAAGATAGCTCAGTAGCTGGAGAGCAGGTGCTGTACTCTATAGCACTCTTCTGGTCCACAGCTGTGCAACACATCACGTACTATCACCTATAGAAGCCTGGCATGTACTACACTGGTATAATTACATGCAAAATAGATGGTGCCTTTCTCAAAGGCAATAATTTCAATTCCAGTATTCTCAGCCCAGCACAATTGGTAAACAAATGTGATTTCCATTTTCCTCCCAAGAGTTTCTGGCTGTTGTAAATTTTCTCGTGGCTTGCTGTAGAGAAGAAGCTAGTGACTGGCTGAGCTCTGCTAAAAGGCCATACGAGTGACTGGCTGCTCCATGTAAGTTGCTATCGTTCTCCCTACAGACATCAATTTAAAAAGTCCTGATGTGTGACAGCATTTACAAATATCATTCTTGTAATTTACCAGTTATGCCAAAACAGTCCTCTATGTTTCCATTCAGTTAAATTAATTTTATAAAGGCTGCAATGAGAGAAAGAGCTAAGAAGGGATTCCTGAACAGCCCAAGAAGGTAGAGATGCCTAAATCACCTCAAGACTTACTCACAAACTGTTTTATAGCAGTCAGTTTGATGTTGCAGACCACGTTTGCATATACTTTCAATAGTAAAATACCAGGGCCTACAGAAGCTGTGAGGTGTAACAGATGCTCCAGTTAGCCACAGCTGTGCCTGGGATAGAAAACAGTTTGAACAGAAATTTAATCTGTGGGTGAACTGCCGCTGCAATGAGACTTAACAACTCTGAACTCCAAACAGCGGAACTATTGTTCTACAATTCACTAATTTTGCCTAACATAGCATGTACAGAATGTAAATTTGTAAGTAGTTTGGGTGATATGGCAGCTCAGACTGGTGGAGAGAGCCCTGTTCTAGGCATCAGAAACCTTTAGTTTCATTCTAGACTGTGCCAGCATGCTGTTCTGTACATCACACTGATTCACCTTGGAATCTCATCCCAGCTTTTAACTGTATACATAAATTAGACTGCTCTTTCACAGCACAGAATGACAGAATGTGTCTCACCTTTTCCTTTTCGGGACCACTTGGCAACACTGCAAGGGTTTCAGTAACAGAGTACTGTTAGGGGAAGTTTTTTTTTTCTTTTTTTTTTTTCATTTCAGTATGGTCTATTTTCTGGCCACTACAGCTGCCCTTCTGAAACCACAACTTCCTAAAGCACAACTTTCTGAAGTAGGATGACAGTCTCTGGATTTCAGCTCTGAGTCCATATACCTCCCTGTGCCCTCGATCCCCTACCTGTGCAATGGGTATTGAGCTCCAGTCCTCCAAGACTGTAATACAGACACATGTTTAGGAGCAGTCTTGGGGTACAGAAGTACAAAATAGCAAGAAGGATTTGCTGATTGTTTTCTCTAATGTCTAAGTAGTGTTCTATATCTACTTTTAAAATCAGTGTGCCTAATGAGGAAGAAGTTGTTCATGTGAACTCTGCAGCTTGTACAGCATATCTTTTTATTATACTGTGGAACTAATAAAACTCAGTAATCCTTCTTCCTGATAGCAGTAAATCTATACACTATGCAATGTCATAGATGTTCCTTTCTAAGTTTAATACAACAACAAATTCAATCACAGATATTGAAATAGAAGGGGACTTCCAAATCTGCATTAAAAAACACAAATGAAGACAACAGGTGAGGCTATATCTATACATTGAGTGAGGACTCCACACTGTGGGCTTCTGGATGGCTTTCTCAGTCATTCCTGTTATTTTATCCTTGTTTTCCTACAGATCTCATTTTCTTTGCAATTTCAGTGCAGTTTTTAAGCAGACTGTTATTTAAAGAATGCAGTAAGGTCTCACATCTGTCCAAAATACATTTTGGGATGGCAAGCCCAGACAGATGTTAGCAGTGACACTTCCATTGCAGATGAATAATCTCTGTGACTCCTTAAAATTTACGGCACCATATATCCTCTGCCCGGCCTGAGCTTCTCATGTGAGCAAAAGGAAAAGCTGCCTGCTGCACTGCGTCCTGTGGCGGTCACACAGTGCGCTAACCGTTATCTGCCAACACTGTGTACAAACACAGCAGTGCGAAACACGACCCGACGGTGTGCAGCAGGCAGGTAGAGATGGCCTCTGAATCAGTTCATGGGCACACATGTAGTGCCGCTAGCTTGAATGCTGGATTGAAACGCCAGGCTCGAGCAATGGCCAGAGCTCTTCGGGCTTTTTTTACAGAGCCCAGCTCAATCTGCTGAAGTCAACAAGAACTGAAGCAAGCTTAAAACCAATGGGAAGAGAAAATGTTTTCTTGCTAAAGGATAATTTTGTGCAAAATGTGGGCAGACTGCGGCATGTCAGAAGAGGCTGGAAAGCATCCTGTAAGGCTGAGAAATTTTGGAAGGAGGCAATACATTTGAGAAAGCCAGAGAAAACATGACCTGGGTTTTGAAAGAATTGCATGGAGGAATCAACAGCTGTGGGGGCATACAGGTGAGACTACAGCTGGTGAGAGAACCATGATGAAAGAGGAATCTCAAGTGCAGAATAGCTATGCAGCTTGTTTAGAGCTATTTACTCTGTGATCCCAACCTATTACACAAATCAGCACTCTCCTAAAGCTGCTCAGTGTGTACTGACAATGGTTAAGGCCTGAGCCCTTTTTGAAGACATGGAGAAGCCCATTAATTAATTGCAATACAAACTAAACTTCTGTTGGTCCAAATTTTTCAACCTTGGATTTAGCACAGGTCAGTGTTAACCACCTCCACTGCCTGAGCTGAAATATGCACTCTTTTCTATTGAAGCTTAAACCACATTAAGTGCACAATTTTGCAATTAACATAATGTGCTGATCATAAGGAAAAAAAGGGACGGGGAAGAGACACCTATTAAACACCTTCATAACACAGTGTCTTTTTAAATAATCTAGAGCAAAGTATTTATGAACATCCCCCAGCCTGAGTCATAAAGCCTTTATGTAGCAGGCAGATTATGAAAGCAGCTCGATCTCACCAGCTATAAAATTTACTGAGGTGTTGAATTTTAAATAGTGTCTATTGAGTTAGGTGGTCATTCATTCATTTAGATTAGGACAGCTTTGGCCAAAGTTCAGCTTGCAAGGTTCAGTAAAACAGCACCTCACAAAGTTCTTGCAAAATATACAGCTTTGACCTGCAAAGACCACATGTGTCGCCATGGAGAAAAAGAATAAGGGAAAAGAAACCAAACTCAGAATAACTGCACTCCGCTCACTTTTACTTCAAACTCTTGCAGGTTTGCTTACTACTTTTCCTTAGCTGCATAAGGAGATGCGCAGACTGCACAGTTTGTCCCTGCAGCTCAGCTGGCACTGGCACCCACATGCAATAAAAACAAATCCCTTCCTTTTAATTCAAGTCCATCCTGCTTCCACTGATTTCCTGTCCTCCAGCACAGTTCAGTTCCTAAGAAGAGTTGCACAATACAAATACACTGTTGCGTATGCTAACAAAATAATTGACCTGCCACAAAAAAAGCTGGCATAAATACTATCTTCTCTTGGTAACTCCTAAACAGCTAAATTGCATGTGGTAATGTTGTTTGCTATTAATGCCATTTTAAAGAGATACAATGCCCACAAATCTAAACGCAACAGCTGGTGGCCTGCTGCATGCACAAATGACATATTTTACCATAGTACAACTGCAGCACTGCACCAGAACCAGGGCAGTTAAAGAACACAACTCACACCCCTCTCTCATGTACAGTCCTCCAAGAAATGAAATGCAGAGAAGGGAAAAGAGTGTCATCAAACAATACTTGCTAATGTTTTTAATGGAACAACCGGCTTTTCACTGAACTCAGATTTTGCTTTATGAATCAGCTCAGGTTTTCTGTTCTGAATGGTTCAATATTAAGAATTTTGAGAAGGATGAGCTAGTTGATGTTCCGCATCTGGTCAGATTTTATTAATTTTTCCGTAGGCTTAAAAGAAATAAATATTTCCATATGATTAAATTGGAGCTGCGACTTGCACATACTAGCCCTGCCTAGGAACACTCCACTTTGTGATAGCTACTTCACTTTAGGAAATGGAGCTGATAGAAGCAAGTCCAGGAAAAGGAATCCAGCTTCTGCAGAGAGAGGTGTACACAGGAGAAAGAATGATGATTAAACTGTGAATGACGTAAATTCCAGCAATGATTCTGGATCAAGGTCTAAACCGCAGGATTTCTCAGACTCAGAAAGCATTCTAGCTGTGGGTTGCACACCTGCCCAGTTCAGCTTTTTGCACAGACCCTGCATCACCTCCCCAGAGCAAAGCCCCTTCCCCTCCACTGCAAAACCTTGAGGCAAAAAGGACTCAAACCTCTTCCTTTTGTAGAACTGAGTCTAGCTGGAAGCAATTGCTCTGACCTCAAAATAAGTAAAAGAATAAAATAATTTATGCTCCTCCCAGGAGCAAAAACACAGAGAGGAGAATTTTCCAAGAAGCACACACTTTTGTGAATTTCTACTAATCTGTTTTACCAAAGTTGGAAAAGTTTTGCTATTGATCACAGTGGCAGCAAGGGCAGGACGAGACTGTGCACACAACAGGCTGACACAATGTAAGCTCTCCCTAGTCAAGAGCTTTGATTTCAGAACAAAGGCTTACTCACTGTACAATGACCCATCACATAATGCTACCTGGCCTGCACTAGTCTGATCTGACTGTAAAGTGCAAAGTGGCTCTGACAGTGACAGAAACAGGATGTTGGTGGCTGACAGGAAGTTCAGGTGTGTGTAAGAAAGAAGCACTTCCTCACAGGCTCTGGTGTTTGCATCTATCAGAAAGTGTGTGACCTAATTTAGGAGAATCTGTGCATCAGGATATTAGTCTTCTACTTGCCACCTCATCAGAGATACATTTGAATTTGCTCTTGCTGGTGCTCAGATATGTAGCAGCTCCGTTCTGGTTCCTTTGATCATAATGTGAGTAACAGAAGTTGTAAGAGTTGAGGAATTTGCTCTTTCCCTCATTCAATTTTGAAAAAGCCCAAAGGATATGGCTAATAACTGTAGTCATATCTGGTTTGGGATTTTCAGATTTGATTATTAATTTTCTCAGAAAAATTATTTGTTAGAGAATAGCATTGTTTGAACATGCTTTTGTTAGCATTTTCTGAGGGCTCTTCCTTCCCCTGTTCTGTTCCTGTGTTTCACAGAAGACTCTTTCATAATTGCAGCCCTTTCATTCCCTATTTCATATATGCCTTTCCAAACACACAAGGGACTTCAGGCTTAGGTACAGACACTTGATCAGCTGCTCTGACACATGATTTAAGTAAGACCTATTGAATCTCCCATGCTGAGGACAAGGCCCTTTTTGAAGTTCTTGGTTGTTCACCCCCCAAAGAAACAACAGCACGTATTTATGATGCTCATAAATAAACATAGATTTTGTTATTTGATTCTGCAACCTCATTCATGGCTATAGATGTGGTTTTTGTGTAATCAGATAACCTGATCTGCTTTGGGCTCTGAATGATGGAGAAGTTCTTCAGAGTGAAACAGCCTCTATTCCCCTGCAAGAAAACAGACCAATGCACAGTGCCAGAGCTGTGTATATCTGGAGGACACCTTGTCCCACAAAAGGCCACTGTTCTCTTTTGTTGAGGTAGCAAGAGGAAACCAGAGAAATATTTATATTATATTCCACTAAAGCCCCATAAACCTAATAGCTGGACTCTGACCAACACTTAGATACCATTTTGTATGGAAAGAGGCTCAGTTTCTCTACATAATCCAGGATTTACAGAGAACTTTGTACAGTGGCAACAAAGGCAAATCATGTCACAAACCTTCTCCACTCCAATACTTAAGGAGACTATCCACAATTGCATTCAATCCATAGGATGGGAATCCCCTTTAAAAAAACTCTGCTGGCTTCACATGCGTTGTAAAACTGCATTGCAATCAGTCAGCAAGTAAACAAGACAGAGAAAGGGCAAAGAGATGAGGGCAGCTGTCGTAACTCTTTCATGCTCCAACAGCTGGAGAAGCTGGAACTGGAGAAGCCGTGCCCTTGTCTGTAAGAACTAGGGGATTTCCCTACCATTTCCGAGGAGAAATCCATAAGGAAAAATACTGTGGCATTTCCTTATGTCCCCTACTGTGGAATTTCTGAAACAGTTGTTACACAAGTTGTAAAATCTGCCCTGTCCTTTCAGGGAGGAGGGGGCAAATATGGACCTGTGGAGCTGGATGACAGCAGCAGACAGAGCTAGGAAGTCTTCCTCATCCTGCGCCTCTATGGGTCCTTGTGGGAAGTTCTGCAGCACAGGAGGAGCTGGCTCTGATGCAGCTTGCTCTGGCTCCTAGCACACATTAGTTGTTTTGGTTTGGTAATGGTCCAAAGGCTGCCATCCAGCTACCCACTGACAAGCTTGAATCTACCTGCCAGGGATGTAACTTCTGACAGCAGGAGTCCCAGGCACTCGTGTCACTGCCAGTGAGCATGAGAAAACAAACAGGAGGAGGTGTGTGTGGTGTGTTCTGCAAACACAGACATGTGATGTGCTCATGATGTTTTACAGACCTGAAGAGGCAAAGGTACTCAGGTATGTGGGATCAAAAGTGAAGATCACTGAGGCTGTTTGAAAGTAATGACAAAAATGAAAAAAATGCCATTAGAAAGGTGGCGCACATTCACTCACTACTGTGTTGCTATGTGGAATATCCATGATTTTCCTTATGATGGTGAGTTGATATGACAGACACGTTAGTCCTGTAAGGTGTGAAAAGGTCTCATTTAATCAAAAGGATCGATCATTTCATCTTAGGGACATAGTTTAGTGGGCAATATAGGTGGTAGGTAGATGGATGGATTAAATGATCAAGATGTCTTTTCCAGCCTTCGTGGTTCTATGGTTAAAGGCAATTGCTTTAATCATTCATTCATGGCAAATCACACCTCCCTTCCCACCTATGCTAGATTTCTTTCCACCTCCCTCTTAGAGTTATATAAGCACTAAAGTGCCTTCAGTACATTTGTGTAATAAATGTCTTGTGCTGGGTGACTGATCCTCCAAACTGAAGTTATCAAGCAGGTAAAGTGAAGAAGCAGACTCACTCATACTGCACGTGTGATCCCCACATGAAGTGTCAAAGGCAGTGTGAAGGACTTGGTTCAACTAGCTCGTCCTCAACAAAATGGGCACTATCACCTTCTTTGAGTTGCTCTAAATAAGAACATGCCTACTCTTAGGATGCTAGGCCAGCCTGGTAAGTCAAACTAGTCCCAGTTGATATTTTGCATTGCTGAAAATGATTTTAGCTTTTTTTGTGAGCCAGTATCTGGAAGACTGCCAGCTGCCTATTTTGCACAATAGATACAATGTAGGCAGGGTGCCTTTTAAAAAGCAATTTAAGAACAAGGCATTGCAGACAGCTGACACAATCCAGTGACTTCTGTCTACACCTTGGCCTTTCCCTTTCCCCATCCCTGCTCCTGGGCCAGCAAATCCCACCTCATCCTTTGTGGTGGCTCCTAAACCCTTTAAGAGCCAAGACAGTGTGCTAATTCAGGGATAAAGCCAGTGATTTCACATTAGGGAGCTGAAATGGCTAAAAGAAGCATCCAAGAAATGCCAGAAAGTGCTGAATTATGGCAGGAATATGTGGCTGGGATAGATTGTAATATTTCAAGCTTTTAGTATAATTTGTTGTTCTGTTACTTGTGTTAACCTCCATACTGCTGTATATAAGAAACTCCTTTGTATATTAAAGAACATTGAGAGCTTCTAGGAAGTACCAGCTCCTGTTTGCTTGCCAGATCTGGCAAATCAGTCATGCAGAATGTCAATAAAAGACAAAATTCCCAATCTACATCAGAGCCACTAAATGGCTGTTGTGGGAGTGTACTGTTGAGTTTGGCAGGATCAAATTGGAAATAAAACACTGAACTGACAGTGTGTATCCAACAGCTGGGAGAAATCGGAGCCTATTAGTAAGGTAGGAGCCACAAATGAACGTGTATCATGACTGCTTTTGATAATATTCCACATAGAGGGAACGGCCTCCCTGCCAATAGAAGTCTGCCAAAGAAAAAGATGAGTGCAAAACGTATCTTCCTGGAGTGTGGAGGGAGAGGAAATTAAATTTAAACACTAAACTCAGACTTCATTGGAAAAAAAATTAAAAAAAAGAAAGAGCAGAAATAGATGCAACTAAAGTGGGGTACTTCTGGAGTAAAGTAAAAAACTGAGAGAATGAAGGCATGCCACTGACTAATCCAAGAACATTTCAGATTTACAGTGAACTGCATTAATAAGCAATTCAGAATTAAGTCCTCAGTTTTCCCTATTCTTTTTTAGGCAAAATTCCCATAGAAGTTGTTGCAGAGATCTGACAGCTATTGCAAAACTAAATTCTAAAGAGAACACAAAAAGATTTGAGTTTGGGCTGAAACACACCTCTTGCACAAAAACAAGTGGCTACAGGAAACCAGCCTATTTTATTGGTGTAATGACATCTATGAATAAGAATTCACAAGCCTTCTGCATTGGATCAGACTGAATGAGTTACTTCATGTGTAGGGAACAAATTTCTTTTGAGAAACAGGGTTCTCCTCAGGGGAAAGGCTGCTGCTGAGCAAGAGCCTGAAGATCTCATGCAAGGGCAATGGAGGGAAAGAAACAGAGCTTGTGAAGATTTGGACCTCAGAGCAGAAAAAGAACAGCAGAGGCTTTCCTGAGCCTGCAAAGAAGCAAAACCTCAGGGGCAACAGCAGGTACATACAGGGACCGCCACGAGGCATGACTCCAAACATACACTGGATAACTTCAGCAAATGGTACATACAGGCACACAAGTCAATACTGAGTTCTTGGAAAAATGGGAAGAGAAGGAAGGGTGGGGGGAAGCAACAGTAACTTTTTTTTAAAACTTACTGGAATCCAAAATCATCTTCACAGAAAGTGTGTTTGATTACTAGAGAAGGAAGGTGATTGTTGCAATCTGCTTGTTAGTAATTCCCTGAACAGAGGAGCAGCCTTATGGCCAGTGCACACTTATTTTCTTGCATAAGAGCTGTTAAACCCTTCCACCTTGCTTTTTCTAAAAAGCTTTTACAATTTTACCTTTGGATCATACCAGAGGTCGGTGTGTCTTCAAGAGGAAGCCGAGAGCAGCAGTGAGCATCTCAACAGGGAATGTTTTCCTCAGACACGGAAGCAGCAGGGAAGAGTGGGCTGATGCTGGCTGCCTGCTTCTGCTGTGCTGTGGTTACTCCTCCTGGGTGAAGAAGATAGCATAGATTGAATGAAGGGGGAAAAGGGGCTACAATTACCCTGCTAGCTCTGACTCAGCTAAACAACTGCACTCTCACAAGATGGCCTTGCTTTATCCCAGTGCAACCAAACAAGATTTTGTAGGGCTGGGAAAAGGTAAATTCACTTTCCCACTGTGTAATGACACACATTTTTGACACAAAGATCCTTACCAGGCTCATACATGCATCCCTATGGTCTGTTTTTAGCAGGACCTGTTATGTCTGTGCTTTCTAAGGGTTCTGTACCCAGAACAGCAGAAACTTCAGCTATCCTAGGACGCACAAAAGGGACATAAGGCAGAGATTTACTTGTGCCCATATGTGTGCAAAAAGTGACAGCACAATCTGTATGAGAAAGCAGGCAGTGACCAACAAGTCTGACATGAAATAGGATACTACCATACGACAGCAAAATATTCCCAGCAAAGCTCTGGATAAGTGACTGATCAGATTGTGAAAATATTTTAATTGGATTTCACAGCTATTGTCCAACACACTCAGAAATATTTGAATAGAAACATGCAATATAGCACTTCTGTGCAATACCCTCTCTCCATGCTGACAGCGCTGTAACAGCCAGTGCTGCTAAGTAGTTGTTTCAGAAGAGATACAGGAGGTCAGCTCAACACAGAGATGACTGTAACTTTCAGTAAAGCACCCGCTCAGTGAGTTGAGCCTGGGATGTGTTGTGCTTTTGTAGTTCAAAGACAGCGTCTCTGTGTGCACGCTTGGCTTTTAACACCACCCTTCCATGTGATTAAAGAAAGCCACAAGAAAGAGGTTTCTACATTATTACCTCTTCCTGGAAAACAAACCTGCCCGTTTCCCCGAAGTTTGCTGGTACAGAATTATACAGCTTTAAAGCACCCAGACGTTTTGGCTGCCCATCCACTTGCTGTCGTCATTATCTCTGTGTTACTTTACCTGGAACTTAACAATCCCTCGCTCCCTCTCCTCCTGGTTTTCAGTAACTCTTCAAAACGAAAATCAATAGTCTTCCTTTTACCCCAAGGTACAACTTTCAGATAATCACGTCCTACTGTGCAGCAGCCGCTTGGAGCCTCTGCAGCCAAAATAGCCCTTGGATGAAGAGCTTCCAGTAAAGAAGCTGTCTTTTTCTAGCATCTCAGTGTTTAGTCATAATATTCATTTAGATCAACACAGGGTTTTTATCAGGTGATACCTCAGTGGCAAGGTTAAGAATACTCAAAAAAAAAATTGTTTATTATTTCTTCACATTAGAGACACTAAAAGATCTTTTGAATCAATGGATGTCGTTCCTGTCAGCCATTTAATTAAAAGAAAATAACCTCAAAGCTCTTATATTAGGAGAGCTACATGTGTAATTTCAGTTTCTGTTTTGCTACTAGCAGGCTTGTAAATGGGTTATAGCAAACTTACTTCTGTTTTACAAAACCTGTCATCATGATGGATAAATGAGAGGTCTCAAGAAACCCCCCGCATTTCCCTCCTGGGAAGTGTCAGGTTGAAGAGGAAGAACCAGTGTTGCAAAACTCCGGATGCAGTTTAACACATTTTCTCAGAGGACAGTGCCAGAGTCTCAGCTGCTGCAGTTCTGGGGCAACCTGCCTGATGCAACTGTGCTGCGGGAAGTGCTGGATCCTTCCCTGGAGGTGCATGGCACAAACTTGAAGAGCCACATGTTGGAATTGAATGTACTATGGATGATCCAAATGGCCCAAAACATCAGATGACATCAGAGGGAAGCCAGGCTGCGTTATGCACAAAGCTTGTGAAGTGCTGGCATTATGAGTGGCACCTGGAAAAGATGGAAGGGGTGTATTCTTAGAAATGGGGTTACAGAGCTTCAGGACAGGAAGGTGTGGGCAAAGGGTTGCAGCGATGCAAGCTGCAGCATTTTATTTGGGGCATTTAAAAAAACAAAAAAAGTTTGGCTCATCTGCTTTTTGAAATGTTATCTGCATACTTATGGTACAGATCGAGCAATGGCTTTGTGGTATATTGCAGTACAGCATTACAAATGCAACTCACTGTCCCTTTGTCCATCAGACAAGAGGCACCCTGCAAAGTGTTTGCTTTCTCCTCACCATCAACAAGCATGGGCTGTTTCCTTAAGTTTCCTCTCCTTAAGTTTTGCTTGAGTGTCTTGCCATAATCACAGAGCGAGCCAGCAAGAGCAGAAGGAGCAGCTGAAGATGGGAATTTTGACTATACTAGAAATTTAAGAATACAAAACTTTCCTTTAAGAGACTCATAGCCATAATGCATTTTGTGATTGAGCTATTTTAGGTAATCTTAGATTTCTAACAGGAAATTGTTGTAATTTTCCTTTCCTTTTCCCTCTGCTGCTATGTAGAGGAAAATGGGGTTTATAAGCAAAGAGCTAAAAAAAAAAATAAACAGCAAAACCTGTCACCATTCGCAATGTTCAGTTAGGCCAAGAGGCAGCCTTCAGTACCAACAGACAGCCCCAAACTTTCCCCATTATTCCCTGGCTAAAGAACGCTCTCTTTCAAAAAGCTACAGTAAAACTGTCCTTAAGACAATTCTGTGTACAAGGAAGGTCTCAAACCCCAGTGAAATGCATCCTTGGTGGGACACTTGAGGGTTTAACAAATGGATTCATGTGATGTCAACAAAACCATAGCCTGAAGAGAGGCTGGTGGCAGGTTTCAAACACAGCTCTGCCTTTCAGCTACAGCTGATCTCAGCAGGAGGAGTGGTGCATAGGTTTTCTTTTTCCTCTAGAGCAGTCATATTCAACAGGAATGGTTCAGGCTATGAGAGCTGTGCTGCAGCTACACGGCACTAGCTACAGCAGCCTACTTGTATTTTAAGATTTTTTCCTCCACATGCACTCACTCTGGTCTCCCCTTATTACACAGGATCACAGCATGGCTGAGGCTGGAGGCACCTCTGCCCCAGCACTGCCCCAGCAGAGCCTTGCAGAGCAGGGCCCAGCCCCACAGACAGGCGGCTTTAGGAGAGCTCCAAGAAGGAAACCCACAGCCTCTGGGCAGCCTGTGCCAGGGCTCCAGCACAGCACAGCACAGCAGTGCTGCCTGACAGGTAGAGGGAACTGCTGTGCTCCGGGTTGTGCCCACTGCTGCTGGGTACCACTGGGAAGAGCCTAGGAAAGCAAAGCTGTATTCCAGCTGTGGAGTCCAGGGAAAGTGCAGCCACTTCAAATCATTTGCTAAGCAGATGGGAGAGAGCTTAGGCAAGAGGCTTGAGAACAAGGTAAAGAAGAAGCAAACCTCTCTTTAGTGCACATGCAGGCTAATTTTACAGTCAAGAATGCATGTAAAGCTAGAGATCTATGTAGCAATAAGCCATTCAGTTGGGTGTCTGCTCATTCAAACCAGAATTACGCTACATTGCCCACAATCCATTAGAGACAGAACAACTTAATTGAAAACAATCTAGTGAGAAAATCATTTTGCTCAGATGTATGTGGCTGACACAGTCCCAAAATAGCCTCAATAAAACTCAGTAAACTAAATGAGTATCCCTGTCAGTGTCGATTTCTGCAAAACACAGGACTCTGAAATCACTTCAGCTGGTGGCTGTGATGAGCACAAACACTGTTCACCCTGCTGGGAGATACAAAACATATCCCAGTATTCTGCAGACTTGTCTGACCAGGGCAAAGCTGAAATGCTTTTTGATGAAAGTTTTGGAAATATTGATTCTAAGCTGAAATCTTTAATCAGGACTTGGGCCCAGATCTCTCCAGACTCCACTGTTCTCAGACCATGTCCAAAATTCAGTGAATGACTCTATGTGATGTCCAAGCATTGTGAGTAAATGGCACCTGCACTAATGTTCAAAAGTAGTTTACATCTGACTTAAGTTTGCCTTTCTTCCTACATTCAGGTTCCCTATTCTAATCATCACTTGCAGGTCACCCTTACCCACTCCTGAGGATCTGTGTGGTCACTGGTTGGAGAGGGAAGGCTAAGCACCTAAGTACCAGAACGGCTCAATAACTGAAAAAGAGCTTGTTTTATGATCACAAAGAGCTAGTCTGGAAAAAAACAAACCCTCTGTTTTATTGATTCAATATGATAAAAAGCAGCCAAAGATAGTATTGCTCTTCTCTGGGCTCTGCTCTGCTCTTCTCTGCTCTAGGCTGGTCTAGTGGTTGGTGACCCTGCCCATGGCAGGGGGGTTGAAACTAGATGATCATTGTGGTCCTTTTCAACCCAGGCCATTCTATGATTCCTGTCATTTCCTGACAAGGATACTTTGATGTTGCAATAGAAATGACAGGAATTGGCAATGGCTAGAAACACAATCCACATCTTTGGAACATGTAACAAGGTCCAAAGGTGGCTTACATGCTTATGAGTTAGTTGCAAATAGGAAGAAGGAAATATTTTGTTCATCATTAAAGGACAGAGAATTTCCTCCAAGATCTATTACCAGAAATACACAGAAATTATTGTTGCCGTGCTGTAGTGCTGAGCCCAGCAAAACTTGGGCCCTTCTCACCTATTTTTATTCCCTACCTTGGACTATAGCTCACACACATTCATTCTGTCTGCCATGCAAGTTCTTCAGCCAGGTGGAGATGCCCAGCAGCCATTCAGCCAAACCAGCAAGTGCATTGGCAAGATGCACTGGGGATGCTGTGGGGTGTTAATCCTGTCTGACTGCTTGTTCAGACTGGTCTTCACCAGCTTTGAGTTGCATCTCCTCTTGATTACTGTTCTCCCAGTCAAACCCTCAATTCTTCCCAAGTCTTCCCCAATACTACAACTATAAATAGTAAACCATGAGCAGGACTGTGACAAGGTGGAGATTAAATAGAAATAGAAGAGCAATAAAAAGAGAATTCAAAATCACCAAAGTTAAAAATAAAAATTAAGAACAACCAAACCAACCAACTGTGGTGCTGAGCTTAACTAGCTTGAGAAGATTCCCAGAGGAATGACACTTTGCTGGCAGTTAAAATTATCGGGGAAAAAAAGACAATCAAAGAGGTTAGTAGGAAGCATTGCTGGAGGGCAGGGGAAATCCTGCTGCAATGCCATGGAGATGTTGAACATCGTCTCTCTTCACTCTAGGATGAAGGAAGCCAATGTGGTACTTGTGCCACTTGCTCTCACTGACTTGTATCTCCAGTTGGTATCAAAATCATGTTCAGCAGAACACCTGCACAAAGTCTAGCTCTGGTAAATCACCAACTGAAATCACCCCTTTGGTAAATGGACCTATTCACAGCTTCCTGAGCATGTTTAATATAGATGGATATTTATACTCACATCTGATAGATCTGAATTTCTTAGCTTGTTTATACTTCCTTTGGAAAAAGCTATATTTATAGCAGCTTTTTATAGAACGTAGTCAATGAAGATAATATACAGTACTTTTACTAACTTATATCTAAAAGGACACAGCTTTAATATTTTAAGAGCAGAGGAAATGCACGTAGGTCCAGAGAAGCAGAAAAGGGAATGCTTGAAGAGACAATACAGAAAATGGAAGATCTGAGTTTGGAGTGTCTGCAGTGAACTGTGGAGCAAAAGGCTTGAGGGGACCAAAGGAGAATGTCATCCAGATGTGGTCAAATGGGGATGAGAAGCAATAAGAAAGAAGGTATTAAAAAAAATTTAAAGTGCACAGATAAGGAAGAAGTGGCCCTGAGAAGCGGCCATTAGAAAGCTATTATCCCTATTTTACTTGGGCATTTTTACTAGATACGGTCTGCAGATGAAGAAAAAGCTGGTATTAATTTGAAAGTACTCAGCAAGATCTCCTGTCTGAGTCATAGGAGGACTCCCATTCTTCTGCATTTATTTTAGTATAATCGTTTTCTTGTTTTATTTTACTTTTTAATACTCACCCTAAAACTGGGCTGAGTATTAGGTAAGAAGCATTTAAGAGATGCTGGTGGAGAAAATATTACCGAATCTCAGAATGTAATTACATTGATTTCTGGAATGCTGATGTCCTATTAACATATGTTTCTAATTACCAGGGTTTGCAAAGGAGATGTTCTGAGTGGTGAAGAAACTCTGTTGGAAGCCATATATTGTGTCAGCTAACATAAGTGCTTATATGTATTTACGTAATACCCATGGAAGAACACGTTGGCTAAAGCTTTATACTTTTGGTCAAACCCCCTTGGAGCTGCACGCTTGCTGTATGAGTTGATCTTTTAGGCAGACTTTATTTTTGTCACTGTTGTAACTTGTTCAGTTTGAGTGGGACAAGATCATAAGCCTTAGATCTGGAGCGAAGTGAGAAAACAGATTTGTTCCCTTCTTGGAATATGTTGTCTTGCTGTGAACTGTATCACAAGACAATGCGCACTGAGCTGGCAGGTCCCAAGGCACTGTTTTGTGCAGCAGCCTGCTGAGGTTATCTCAGGGACATCTGCTGAACATACTCTGCTGTTAAACAAGCAAAGAGTATGGAGTCAGCTCTCCTCTATGGGTGGAATTAACTGTTCTAGCCTAGGACACAGCCAGCTCTGTGCACTTCTCACCACCTGATGCTGCTGGACTCTTTTTGTTACAGCCCTGAATGTGTGAGCAAGGACTTCTCCATTCAGGCAGACACCAGCCTTTACTGTGGGACCAGACGTAAACACTAAAAGTAACAGCTTCATGCTTGTATGATGACTTCCTCTCACATAAGAATGCTTCTGCTTGAGAACAGCTTTTTCCTTTTAAATTCTTGGTTCTCATTTATTGAAAGTAACAAAGGGAGGGCTTTATACATGCAGAATTAAAGTAGAGATATGATTTTTGGGGAAAAAAAAAAAAATCCACTCATATTTTCCCTTATCCTGGGCAGCTGTAAGTCCTTAACACATTAACTCATTTTCTGTGCACTTCACTTTCAGACTCAGTCATTCAGGAAAAGAACATCCTTCTCTTAATTAGCATGCATCAATGTGAACCTCATCTCAATGCATCTTACTCACGTCCTATCTCTGACAGAGACTGCTGACATTTTCTGAACAGCCTACCGGGCTGCTTATCTGCATCAGAAGAAACCAAGCTTTGTCTTAAAGGTTTTTGAACTGATTCAAAGGAGTTTGCATATCTATTCATGACAGTGTCCCATGCATCCTTCCTCAAAGTGATCTGGAATATCCCAGAGAGTACGAAGTACCAGGCAGGCACCAGCTAAGGGTCAGACCTTCTGGTACACGAGCACCTCTGTGGCACACCCAGCAGTCTGACCTACAGGAAGGACAGACTGTTCACAAATTACTGAGTGGCTCAGCTGGCACTAACGAGAACTTCAGCCAGGAGAGTACACTGTGTGCAAGCAACAGCAGTTTACCAGATGTTACAGTACTCTATTTAAGAGATAAGGTTAAAGATACCACATGTGCTGCATGCTAAATGATTTAGTCAAACCCTTGCAGGAAACTGTTAATACGTCCTCTTCCAGGAATGTTTCCTGGGAAAAACAGCCAGCAATTCAGAGGAGAACCTTCAAGGCTGCCTCCATGTGCCAGCTGCAGCTTTGCTAGTGGCATGGAGAGTGGGAGTTAGTTTCCATTTAGTGCATTTCCATGTTATAAAGAAATTCTATAGAAGAAAGGCATCCATGAGTGGGAGCACGTTGAATTCTCCAAGCAGGGCTTACGGTTAGGAGTTAAAACTGAACCCACAAGCTCAAAAGGAATTTGAGAAAGCTCTGTAGCAGACATGGCCTGTCCTGGTGCCCACTGCCAAGAGATATGAGGTTCTAAGAAAAGCTGTCCTCTCATAGCCCCAAAACAAAGCACAGAATCATAGAATGGCCAGGGTTGGAAGGGACCTCAAGAATCATGAATCCCCAACCCCACCTGCCACATGCAGGGCCACCAACCTCCCCATTTAATACCAGACCAGGCTGCCCAGGGCCCCATCCAATCTGGCCTTGAACACCTCCAGGGATGGGGCATCCACAACCTCTCCGGGCAGCTGTTCCAGCACCTCACCACTCTCTCTCTGTAAAGAACTTCCCCCTGATATCCAACCTAAATCTTCCCTCCCTCAACTTAAAACTATTTCTCCTTGTCCTGCAGTTATCTACCCTTTCAAAAAGTTGATTCCCCTCCTGTTTGTAGGCTCCCTTTAGGTACTGAAAGGCCGCAGTGAGGTCACCCTGCAGCCTTCTTTTCTCCAGGCTGAACAAGTCCAGCTCCCTCAGCCTGTCTTCCTTGGGGAGGTGCTCCAGTCCCCTGATCATCTTTGTGGCTCTCCTCTGGACCCTCTCCAACAGCTCTCTGTCCTTCTTCTACTGAGGGCTCCAGACCTGGACACATTACTCCAGATGGGCCTCACAATTGCAGAGTAGAGGGGGACAATCACCTCCCTGTCCCTGCTGGCCAACCCTCTTCTGATGGAGCCCAGGATACCAAGCAAGGCAGTCCTTGCTTGTTTCAGACTATGGCATTTTCTCTCGTAGAATTTTCTGCACATGCAACTTTCAAATATCCGAGGATATGAGAAATGTTTCTTCTGCATCATCTTCTCCTTCAGACTGAACGCAAGAGTAGGAAGAATGGAACTAATCAGCTGTGCTAGAACTATGAGCAGCTTACAAAGCTGTCACTGTAATGATGATTGAGCAGGATCTTTCCCTTGGGTACATCCTGTACCAAAACTGAGAAGAGTATGAGAAAACTAACCAGATATCCTGCTACATAGAACAGAACATGTATTTTTTTTTTCCCTATGGACACTACCAGGACCTCAATTTACAGGGAACTGTAAAAGCAGTCAATCACTGAAGTGCAGGAAGCAGAATTCTTCCTGTCATAAGCCAGGGCACTGCTGGGGGGAAACCATGCCTGGTAAAATCCAACCCATCAGAGTTGGTGTGTGGCAAGATCACAATTTGATAGAGCTGCAAGATGGAGACATGAAGATTATAAATGCTGTTGGATACAAGTCAGCATGGATAAAAACAGCAGAATGGTTTCAATCTGCAGCTCATTAACTGCAAAAACAAGCACGGCTGCATATAGTGACCGTGGGTTTGAGATGCAATTCGCAAATGGGATAAGGCAAGGGATAAGAGAAAAAACCATGGGGTGTCTTAGCACTTAAGAAAAACTGAGGAGACCATGCAATGCTCCACAGCTCTGAATCAGACCCGAGAAATATCGATAGGATTGAATAAAATTTGAGAAACTTTACAGGCAAATTTAGATCCCATTGACAAACAAATCTTTTGTACCAGAGCCTCACATGTTGGGGTTTGTATTTATCAGCTTTTTCCCCTTGATAATGTTTTTGCTTGGGGGCATTGCTTTGTTTGTTTTTAAGAACAGACTGAGAATTTTCTGTCACCAAATATTATGAATCCATAGCGAATCTGAGCTAATAGTCAGGCCCTTGTATACCAGGACACTAAATAATCTAGGCACATTTCATCTCACACTAAATCATTCAAAAAGCCTTTGGGGGGATCTGTGCCCTCAGAGTGCTCATTTCTTCCAGTGGCCCATACAGGGAAGCTAAGGTGCATGGTGTTGGCAGCTGATGGTCAGGGACTGGAATCCCACCCCAGCTCTCCTGCATCTAGAAGCAGGCACTGTGTGAAGGTGCCAGCTGCTTTCAGCTGCATATCTTGAGGAGGAAAGGAGAGAGGGGAAGAAGAAACACAGGAATAGGATGAGGGAGGCACTTTCTGAGAAGAAAACAAAGAGTCTATTCAATCAAAGGAAAAAGCAAAGAAAAAGTAGCCCGAGGAAAACTTAGCCTCTGAAAAACAATGGATCAAGCCAAAGAAGGAAAACACAAGTAGCAGAAGCATATGGTTCACTTCAGTCTTTGTGTTAGTACACGTAATTTATAGGATTCTGAATTTCCTTTCAAGGAAAACTGCTATTCCTATCAGTGCCTTCTCTTCTGAGAAGATTTCCAAGCTTACAGCAAAGAAGTGCCAGCATCCTGCTCCTTAGCTGGCCTCTCCAGATGTCATTGATCCCTTATTTTCCTCAGAACACCACTCATAGGCACACACTGCCTGCTCTCTGCCAAGCACACATCCCTTCAGGTGGTCTGATCAGCTGGGCTCCTGGCTTGGAGTATTGACCCTCACCAACCAGCCCCTGCATTATGAGGAGGATGAGAGAATGCTTTGTTTCTGCAGGGATTAAAACTGAAGTTTGGAACGAGAAATTCAGTTCCCTTTTTTTTTCGGCCTTGAGGTTTTAGTTGTGCATTAGTTATGATGACATTGGGTCCCAAGAGAAGGCTTAGCAATAAGCCACAAATGAGCAGGAAGCAGCATGACCAGTACACCAGCAGAGCTTTCAGTGCTCTGCAAGGAAATCTTCCCTCCGTGCTGCTGGAATGCACTCAGCAAAATATGGCATGAGCGACAGGGACCTCCCACCACTGGCATGCACTCAGCAAAGGACACCATTTTGGTAATTAGCTGAAAGCAATTTTATTAGTGTCCTGCATACCGCTGTGGGTGTCTGCATGGAGTCACAAGTTACCTTCACTGATCACGTGTATAGGCAGGGTTAAGCAAGACTGAGAGAGGATGTTGTAAATCTCCTATTCCTTGACTCCATTCCAAGCTTGTTTGCTCTGACTGTCATATCCTGCTGTGCTTCCCCAAGACTCCTTCTGTCACCTGTATTGCTAGATTTGTGTTTGCAACATCAATCATCTCTTATTTTTATTTCCTTTGTTTTTAGTGATAAATGAAAGGAGTGCAGCATGCACGGACCTTGGAGCTGCTGTGTAGAAGTTCATCTTGCGAAGCTCTGTAGCTGTTCCAGCTGAGATGACCAGGATGCAAAAGTTGTACCATGAATCAACACCCTGCTGTGTCACACATCTCCATCTCACGCACACTGAAACCCTGTCTCAGCCTCTTCCTCTCCAGAAAAGGGCGAAGCCTTTGCAACTTCCAACACAGCCAGTATGACACATGTACATGATTTTACAAACTTTATTTATAAAAGGCTCAGAGTCTCTGCATCCTTAAAATTATGATTTAAGGGTGGGGATGTTATTTCACTAGAAAACAAATCACATGCTATAACTTGACAGCAGGCTTTAAAAAGAAACCACCCTGCAGCAGCTGGAGCAGCTGACTAGATGTTTTCCTCCTGAGCTTGCAGGTTGGCCCCAGAAACGAAGCTAATGAACAGAGCTGAGCCGGTGCCAAGTCATTGTTACACCAGAACTAACACTGAGTCCTGCTCCTGACATAACACAGCCCTCCCACACAAGATAAAATCCAATAGCAGTTGGGATCTCTGTCACCACCAAGTCTATTTCATTCACGTGGCCGGAGATTTATGCCTGTGTTTTCAGGGAGGGAGAGGGGGGGGAGAGGAAAGAACGCTGTAGTCCCATTTTCTCTCTCAAGAAAGATTGATGTAGCTGATAAGGTAAAGCATACTAAAAGATCCAAGCAGGCTGTCAAGAATAAGGAAGAGGCTACAGCCTGCTGAGACCAAGTATGGCAGAAGACCACCAAGGCAATCCTCCTACTGTTATTTGTGGTCAGCGGGTAAGATCATCATCATCTCGGCCTGAGTTCTTCATCTCCTGGGCTCAGATTCAGGAAAAATGGAGCTGGATTTATAATCTGAGAGGAAAAGGAAAGTTTTTGCTCTTCTCTGCATCTGCCATAAATGACTGGTTCCCCATGGAGCGCAGCCAGAGAGTGCTGAAGGCAGGATGGTTGCATGCAGGGCCACGTGCCTGGCAGCCAAGGCCAGCTCTTTCCTTGGAAGAGATGCCAGCAGGGCCACAGCTTTGGGCCAGTGAGATAAGAACAACATCAGCGGCCATAGGGGAGATTGCTAAGTGCCTAAGGGTCAGGAGGAGGAGAAGCAATGACTCACAGCTGATCCTAGCAGTCCTTGACTCACTGGGCCTGGGAAGATCTGCCCAGTAAGATGGAGGAAGGATTCCATCGCAATCTTCCCTCCACTTTTCCCCACACTTCCCTGCCCCCAGCCTCAAACCTGGTGCTCAGCTCTGACAGGATCTGCTGTCCCATTCATCCTCAAATAACTCCAGTGAACTTGTGCAGCTTGGAGCAGGCATATGCCCTGGCCTGGGATAACAAGGCAGCTCCAATAGGTGTGCTCAGATGAGGCCTGCAGACCCGAGCAGCGTCTCCTCACAAACCACCTCAGCTCCCAGGACTGAGGAGCGCTGGGCCCCAACATGCAGCCTTCACTAGCAAGTCAGATTTTCTTGGAGCTTTGTTCTCAGCTCAGTTTTGGGAGAAGTGGTACAAAAGACTCCCACTGCCTGACTTCTGTTCAGCCTGGCACTCCTGCTCTGCAGCTTCCCTGAGATGTGACTGGTGCTGGGTTTCCTCTGCTGACAGGCAGGCAGCAGGGAGGGATCACTGTGCTGTTCCACACTGCCTCAAGTTAGCACTACACAGCCAGAGACACTTTGGGCCTGTCACTAACTTGGCCTGCATTCCTCCAGACCCTTCACTCCAGCAAGCACAGAGGAAGCTTACAATCAATGCCCTTAATTTGCCCTTGGTTCAGCATTCAGAGCCTCTGCTTGCCAATCCCAGGATTTCACCTCTACCAGTGTGTTTTGTTTCTTAATTAAGCTGTTACATACCCCCAGATTCTGGGGGCTGAAGGCTCAAAGGCCATCAGTAACACCAGATACAGACACAGACATCACAGCTCATCCTACACATACCACAGTAAACCACTAGTCACTGCGCAGATGCATCTGCATGTCTTCAAGAAGTGCTGTATAAACACCAGTAAAAGCCAGATAAGTACTTCATGTTTTGAACTAGCATACCACTTTCCACCTGATGATAGGAAAGGATTTGGTAGCATTTCAGAAAAACCCTGCAAGTCTCAGTCTTCCCTGGAAACCAGGAGTACCAGCACAGAGCTGGTATTCCAGCCCCTGGAAAGGCCCCCACTGCCTACAATGCCCAGCCTTGCTCACTCCTGCCCTTGGCCTTGTCCTTCCCAGTATCAGCCACACACCCAGCACAGCATCACCAAGATCAAGAGAATGCAAAGCAGATGCCCTTTCTCTGCTTTCTCACTACTGGAGCTGCCAACTGCCAGCATTGCTGTTCCCTCCAGAAGCCATGGGAGGTCCCTCTTTTGCCCTTGCGCATATACACACCATAGCTTAAAGTGATCCTCTGAAGAGCCAGCAGTGGTAGAGCTGTAATAGGAACATAAGCGTCCTGATATCCAGCCATCTTTAACTGCTTTTCTTCTGTTATCATTAGTACACATTTGATCCCCAGACTTCTCTTAAACTTGACCTCCCTCCAGTTTGCTTTCCCCAAGTCTTTGAAACCATGTTACTCCAATTTTCCAGTCTCGGCTGTAAGGCATGAATTTTTCAGGTAAAACCTTGCATGGAAGTATGGCATTATGGATATAGGATGGTTTTCACTGCACAATCAACTACTGTACTGAGATCCTGCTTCTCAGGTTGCTTTCAGTCCGAATTATTTATCTTGGGATAGCACTGCATCATTTTTTTTTTTCTTAACATCTCTGCATTTTATCACATAGCCCTCCACCTCCCAAAAATCTTTCTTTATTACAGAAAGTTTAATTGATAAAAGAAAAAAAATAAATCAGTGAGATATTTGGACTGCCATAAGAGAAACAACAGTACAGACCTCTGTAAATGTGAGCAATTGTTTTACGTTGTGCTGCTCAATCCATCAAGGTGCTCCAAGAGCTGTCAAGGGCCCTTCCATCCTTTCTACTGCTGCACATCTGTAGCCCAAGGCATTTCTGTAACCCATTCTCATTTCCAAGAAGTAACCTGAATTTTCTATGTCTTCTTCAAGTATTTCATAAAAACCAACCATGTGTGTTATTACTAATACATGGCTAAGGCAGAAACTCTGACACACTGAGGATGAGGCATAGGGGAAAGAAGCAGCAGTAGATGAAGACACCAGAGTAAAGGAACTCAGTGTGGCCATGCAGGTGGCACAATGGCAAGACACAAGGCAGCAGTGATTGCTAACCTAAAATAGCTAATGATTCAAAATAACTCTCTTATTAGTGCACTGGGAGCAGAAAAATGCTGCCTCCTGCAGGAAAGCTGATCAAGGGCTCTCTAATATAGGTTCCTAACTTTGAGAGTTTGTTTCCTCAGTCTAACGATATAGCCTTAAAATCTCTTTATCTCCTGGAGCCTAGGTCCTTTCTGTCACTCACAGTGCCAGCACAGGAAGCTGCAGAAGGCATGGTTTCAGAGGCTAGCTTGTGTTTGGTACAGAAAAGGTTGTCATAGACATGATATAAATCAAATGTAGAACCTATTTTACTCATGTATATAGATCAAACCTTACACAAACACCTGACATATCTCTTTCAATAAATACCTATCCAATATGCCTATCCAAAAATGCCTGCTTCCTGTAGGGTCCTGTCAGTCAGGATTAGAGTTCAAATTCCCTGGCAGAAAGTGATCTCTGTTCCTGCTCTCCTTCTCCCAGCAGTAACATTACAATATACCTCACCAAACCTTAAGAGCTGTTCAAAGAAATACAGCATGTAAAAATCCCTTTGGATTCACAAAGGGTAATAATGCTTGACCAACTTTAAAATTTTCTATCACGAAATGGTTGGCCTGGTAGACGAGGGGAGAGCAATTGGATGCTGTCTGTTTGGAATTCGGTAAGGCTTCTGGCACAGTCTCCTGTAAGACCCATCCACATAGATAAGCTGCTAATGTATGGGCTGGCTGGGCAGACCATGAGGTGGACTGGAAAGTGACTCAATAGCCAAGGCCAGAGGGTAACAGTCAGTGGCACAAAGCTCAGTTGGAGGCCAGTAACTAGCAGCATAATCCAGGGGTCAATACTCCGTCCAGTCCTCTTTAACATCACTAATGATCTGGATGATCATTAATGGCAGTGGTAAATAATACTGTTTTGGTAGCTAGGAACTTTCTGACACTTGTTCTCAAACTAACATCGCTGGGCATCCTGAGAGTGGTTCCACAGCATCACCATTTTTCAGCAATGGTTATTGTCCATTTTACATGTAAAAAGCTCACGTGTTTTCCTTCCCTGTGCAGATTTTAGCTTTGAAAACTGCATCACACCCACTCTTCTCCGCTGCTCTACTCAATAGCTGTCATGGCAGACTGCCTGGTAGCATAACCCACTCTGTAATGTACCAGGATAAATATGATGTAACATTGCTAATTCCAAGAAAAAGCACCTTTACACATCCTTATCTGGGCTGTATTTAAACAGGACAACAACACCTACACAATGTAATCCCAGCAGATGTATGTAACTGTTGACACACATCATAATTATCAGACCACAAACAAACTATTCTATATCCTGATTTTACAGTGCTGCCAAACTTTCTATCAAGCTTCTTAGGAAACTCTTCTACTCCCAACAATAGCTTAGAGAGCCAAGAAGTGTAATCACTATTAGAATGAACTCGGTTGAAAATACATATGGGAACTACTCAGTCTGGGAAACTAAATTCTGTAAATAGAGATATCTGAAATATCTAAAAATGTTTGGGCAACAAAACTGCAATAGCTTCCAGGGAAATTTAAATCAACTATTAGTATTTTTACCACAGAAGTGTTCTCTGCAGCAAAAAATAGTTCCTTAGGAAAGTAAAGGAAGGGAAACTTCACAGAGTGCTGGGTGGCCCAGGAAGCAGCAGAGTGGCAGCTGGCTGAGGATGCAACAATTTGTTGCATAAGGACACCTTATTCCTGATCTTCATTAAAAGAACCATTTTGCAGTTGTCTGAACAGTATCCCAGTTTTTTTAATCAAAGACTCAATAAAGGACTAAATGCAGAGGGATGGCCAGATACCGACTGGCTTTGAGGTAAGTAATAAAAATTAATAGACTAGCCATACTTTATGAGACAGCAGTCAGAGGACCACCAAGAGATTGCACAGTAGAAAAACATCCTCAGGAGCAGTATTAGCTCATGTTAACTTACTGTGCAATATGCTGAACCCAAGAATCAACCTGGGCTCTATAGCACGTGTCTGCACGGCGATGCGTTAAGGTCAGCACAGCTCACCCCAAGCAAAACAAGCCTAAACTTTCAGTGACCTGCACACGATTTGCAATGATTTCCTGACCAACGTGTCACAGCTCCCGCTCAGTCAAAAGGAAATAACTCCTTGTAGATTTCGCAGGACTTCCCTCAGATATTGTCATAGCATTTAACATAACTGAGACTAAGCCGAGGAGGGGAATTTTCTGTGGACTTCTACAGAAGCATCAAGGCCTTTCCTGTATTCTGAAAGGCTGCCTTCCAATCAGGGGTCTAAGAAGGTAAAGGATACCAAGTTTACATCAAGATAGACTCTTCAGGAAGTCACCCACTGACTTTGCTTGGTGGTTTACATGTAACAATTTTACTCAAAAGATTACCAAGATTAATTTTCCTTCCTTCCCCCCCCCCCCCCCAGTGAATCCACTGGAAAAATAAAAAGGTGAAACTCAAATCACTTTTGTCAGTTTGAGCTGTTAAAAAAAAAAAAAAAAGAGGAAAATGTACAAAATGCTCTTTTCTTTTGCTTCACTGCTTTTCTTTTCCCCAAAGACTCTCCACTCAGGAATACCCGACAGGCTGCACACACATTCAGAAGTAAATGCTATTACAGCTCTCATGGACTCTGGTTTTAGTGAGTATTTATCGCCCAAATACCAAACTGAAGGCATTCTTAGAGTTTAAATTCATTGAGATGGTATTTGGTCACTGTCTGCTCATCAGTGTTTCACTCCACAGCACAGAGTTCAAGCCAGGCTGTGGTATGCTGGATGAGATTTTTTGAGAAGTTATGAGAAATCCCATTAAAGTCTTTCTGAGTAACTTTCCGAACTTCTTGTTTTCCTGGTCATTCGCAACATCGTACTGCACTCCAAACTCTTGCTGCCTTCTTTCAGAAATTTCCCTCTAATCTAGTGGAAACTAAAGTGCTTTTAAAAAGAAGTGACATGGATATATATACACGTGTGTATATAAAATTTATATAGGCTGAATTGGCTTACGCTTCCTACCCTCCAGCAGCTTTTCTGGCACAGTTTCTTTCTCTCTCCTATAAAGGTATCTGGGAAATTTCCTTTGCCCTACCGTCTGTGATTTTTGTTGGCTTATTTCCAATATCAAAATAGAAGGAGAAATGGGAAAGAAAAATAGTTCATGTCCCAAAATTAATTCCTCCTTTTGCCCTCACTTCCTCACCTAACCTCCAACTAATGCACATACTCAGAAGTGAAATTACACCTGATGAATGGCTATGTGGCTTCTACAGAGCAGTCAGTACCCAGCCCTTTTTGTTCCCTTCCTTATCATAATCAAGCTGGCTTGAGCAGTCAGGGCTCTGTATTTCTAAAGCATAATTATGTCTCAGCATTGTCTTTGCAGCCTCATGCTTCATTACAAAACTCTGAGCCATACCAGCTTTAACAAAGAAATCTATTTCCTTGTGACTCCAGGAAAAGATTGTCTAAACCTCCAACTGTTCCCTGGCTTTGTGTTATTTGCTTATCAGTGAGCAGGGACTTGGTCATAAAGGCTGTGCAGTCACATTTTATTGCCCAACAGCATTTAAGAAAAGCAGATTTCACCACCTGATGAATCAGATACTGCTCCAATGTTACCAAATATTTCAGATGACCAAGAAATTGTGCACTCATTTAACAGAATGAAAACAATTAGCAGAAACAGAAAGTGGATAGTCCCTCTTTTGGAAACAGTTCTTAGGGAATTTTGGTGATGTTGTTAATCGGAAAGGAGGAAGCAGCAGCAATTTCAAAATCATTAAAAAAAAAATCATGTTAATGAAGTCTGCTGATTGTAATCCTTACTGCCGACGCCAGTCCACACAGCTCCATCCACACCAGATGCACATCAATGCTGTAAGTCCCTTTAAATCACGCTATCAGTGTAAATCTATAACCCAAACTACAGATGGTACGCCAAGCCACTCCCTGCAGAATTGTTTACCCTCTGTACTTCAGGATGAGCCAACTTTTTTTTCACACACCTCCTATCTCCTCTGACTGATATTTCCATCTTCTGGCTTCCCTAAATTCTGTTCCCCCTCCCATCCCAGGGCAACCAGAAGCACATTGGGAAAACACAGAAGTGATCATAGAATGGCTTGATTTGGGAAGAACATCTCTCTGGACAGCAGTGCCAGGGCCTCACCACCCTGATGTCTGTAATGTAGATCTCACTGCTGCATTCAGAATGTAGGCAGTGCTGCACAAATGGTGTTGGTACAGTCAAGACAGTACTGGTGAAAGAAAAGAGGTGGCAGCTCATAGAGCACTGACTGGTCAGGATCCCATTCTAGACAATTGTAAATACAGACATGCTGAACTCATACAGGTCTTTTTGTTTTATGGGTCATATGGTCCTCTTGCTCCCCAGCAGCAGCTTTCATATCCTGATTCTAATTACATGAGATCAGAAACCTGCTGCAATCAGAAAACCTCCACAGCATGCTGGCCCCTGGCTGCATAGATCTGCAGCTGCCTTCATAATAAGGGCAAGAATGTAGAGGAGGATTTAAACCCATTAAGGGTTTGAAGGTGCTGGGCCATAAATCGTATTATAGATATACCGATTTGATTTTAATAGAAGTATTTAGTGTCACCTAACCTGTACTTCAGAGTCCTGAGTTTTAATACAGAGCACTAAATGAGGAGTTTGGGTTCAAACAAGGATTACTATCTGCCTACGCCCAAATCCGATTACAACCTAATGACACACTCAGTGTTTTGTGCTTGATTCTAAATCTGTTTATTTTTTCAGTTTTCTCTTCTTCCTGGGAACATAGAAATCATTATTTAAGCCTACATCCAAAGTACAAAAATTAAGTTATTTCCAGGCTGGAATCTAGCCTAAACACTCTGTAGGCTTGTACTATTTGCTTACCTGACATCTTCAAAGTAGTTAAAACACTAATAAATACATGGATCTCTTAGTCTATCTGTGGTATCACCTAATCTAAACTCAATTTAAGGTAAGTTTGTATGTAACAGTGAGAAACCAAAGAAGGTATCAGACTCATTAACTCACATAACTTACCTTATCTTGTAGTTGCATTTATCTTAATTTAATCTTCTGTCCAGAATAACAGGCTGCCCAAAGAGGTTGTGGATGCCCCATCCCTGGAGGCATTCATGCCAGGCTGGATGTGGCTCTGGGCAGCCTGGTCTGGTGGTTGGTGACCTTGCATATAGCAGGGGGGTTGAAACTAGATGATCATTGTGGTCCTTTTCAACCCAGGCCATTCTATGAGTCTATGTATATACAAGCTACAGGTGCTTGAGTGCTAACATCATTACATTATACGTGGGCAGAAAAAAAAATTAAATCCAGCAGACAGAAATAATTAACTTTGGTACTCTAACATTTCAGGTGAGAGAAGGCTGCTTTCACAAAGCCACTGTGACCATTACCCTTTAATTAAGAGTTTCTGAACTTAAGAATCTTTAAAAATACTAGTGTTGTGATTTAAAATGTGGCAAAGTAAAACTAAACAGATCAAACTCTTTCAGAGAGACAGCAAGAGTGCAACCAGGGGAAAAAAAATGGGTCTAGGTGTGGGAGAAGTAATCCTTAGCTGCCTCACTGGACAGAGCAGAAAGCATCAGTTCCTATGCACAGGCAAGGGAAAGTAACTAATGGCAGTGATTAGTTTCCAGCAGTTAAATCAAAACTCACTTGTATTTTCTAGTCTACACATAGGCATATAAGCATCCCTCTGTACAGTTTTTGAGCTCAAAGGCATTTACAATAGCATAAAAAATACACCCTCAGGGTAGACGCCACAAAAAGCTCAGGCTTACCAGGCTGCTCGCTTTTACTGCAGGCACAGCTCCAGCACACAGAGCAGGGAAACCAGCAGATGCAGAGGAATCTCTTCACACTCAGATCTCTGCACACACTCACTCCTACAGCTTCTCTGTTCCCCCAGGTGCTACTCTACTCAGCTGTAGCCTATCTGCCATTTGATACCCATCCACAGCTTCACCTAACCTCCAGTAATTAAAGCCAGTGGAAAAGTGCTTTCAGGTACAGCATTGCAGTCTGCTTGTGTCTACTTACCCACAAGTTAAAACAGTCATTGTTCCTGGTCCTTTAAATAGTAAACACAAGACAGTGAGGTGTTTTTTTTTTTTTTTTTTTTTTTTAAATATTATTATTACTATTTTTTTTAAACTGATGTTAGACTTTGCTTTTTTCTCAGGGAAGTTCAGGGCTGATTTACAGGCAATGGGTTGAAATAGGCAGCTGCCAGATGGCCGTATCACCTCTCAGAAGAGGTTTCCCTTTCTAGCTGTCCCTGTTATTAATAGACAATAAGCCATGCCTCAAATACTAAAACAAAACAAAAACCAAACTGAGGGGGGTGAAGGGGAAAGGAGAAGGGAGGGTAGCTTCAAGTTACTTGGGACTTCATTTAGCTGCTGCCTGATAAGTATTTGCCAAGGTCTCTTTGAATAGCTTTTTAAAAAACTTCCCAGTATCTCTGTGTGTCTGTGCGTGGGGGGGAAATAATCAATTATTCATAGCTCAGGAAGTCTGGAGATAAGGAAGAGGCTTTAATTTCAAAACAAAAAAACACTTGGTCTGAGAACCGCCTGCAAAATAGCCAGCTTAGGAAGCTGGAGAGGGAGTTGTTTTATTTGCTTGAGATGTTAACTTACTTTGGAAAGAGTGTTTAGGGTGGAAAAGCAGCTGGAGGAGAAAACCAGTGCAGGCTTCTGCCTGTGTTTCCAAGCAATTCCATGGAATGTCAAGAAACTTTGGTGGAACTGATCTCTTGCTTTAAACTAGACAGCCGCCTGTGTGCATTACAGAGCACTGTCAAAGCACATCATTTCCTTGTTTTGATTTTCTGAGAATAAACTTCATCTTACTGTGCTGCTTTCCCCTCCTCCTACTCCTGCCATGAAAGTTTCAGGTTAGCAAATACCAACACAGTTTGCTGCTGCCTCCCATCCTTGGAAGGTAGCGGTTGTGAAGAGGGGGTGAACAGCTTCGTTCTTCTCTACTCAGCCTATCTCAGAGAAAAAAAATCACAAACAGATGAACTTAGCTGTGTTTGAGCTGAGCCACCCAGCAGCCAGCGTCTGGTTTGCTGCTGTCCAGCTGCAGGACGTGCTGCTGGCAGCTCAGGAAGGGTAGGAGGGTGTTGGGGAGAGCTGAGGCTGTGTTTTGGGTGAATTTTTCAGCATACATGTGTGTGCATGGTGACAGTAGCAGTTGGACTGCTGAGACAAGGAGATACAGATGTGTCTGCAGGGTTCACAGAAGGCTGGAGGAGAAGCTGGGAAGTGTAGGGCAAATCCATGGAAGATGAAATTTTGTACGGTGTGGTGTAAGCGGTACAGCTGCTCTCCCAGTAAATTCATGAGCCACAAATAACAGAGCCATGTCTCTTTCTTAATTAATCCTGAAAAAAATAATTATCTATCACTTGCTGGTATAATTTCTACTACTAAACAAAAGATCGACTACTCCGGGATTGACACCAGTAGTGATGACTTGCTTCAATACTCAGAAAAAGATAAAAAAATTGCAACAAAGACCCCCAGGCTACAACTCAAAGTGAGAATCACCTCAGTGTGCCCAGTGAAGGTGCCCATGTGTTCCTTGTTTGCCACCACAGGCAGTCTCAATTAGTAAAAATATTAACAGCACTTGTAGAAAGCTTAGGTCTGCTCACCTTCTCTGTAAGGCTGGATTTATATACCTATGCTTTTATGACGTTGTAAGACAGAAATGAAAAGCAAACGTTAGGAAGAAAGCTATGGAATAATCAGTGGCATTTCTAATAAAAACATACCAGTCCCACAGAAGTAAAATGTCAACATTCTGTCATTTGAATGTACTCCATTTTGAGTTAGCCAGTTAGTAAGCAATTAAAAGTATTCCTTGTCATTAAAAATGGCCTTTTCATGGCAAACCCTGTAGCTCAGATATCTCGTTTTGCAAGCATAGAGGAAAAACGGCAAGGCAATTAACATTAGGTTTACAGGTTAAAAAGCCCCCAGCCCCAGTAAACAAGGCCTGCAATCAGTTTTAATTTGAATACTAAAGCCTTTTAAACTGCATTTATGCTAACTAAACCACTGTAATATTAACTCTGGGGTTAAACTAGGCAGCTTCTGAGCTAGGACAAGTTTGGTGTTCTTTGAATTGCAGAGAGAAACAGAACCACCAGAACCCATCACACAGCTGCTTTACACCACCTGGAGCAAGCAGGAAGGAGCAGTCCTGTGCCCTCCCCACATCACTCCCATTCCAGTGACTAGCAGTTGTTCAGTGAGTGCTTTCCATGGAGACAAACTGGCCTCTACAGAGGCTGCAATGGACAAGAGGCCAATTTTTGCTGCCAGAAAGCAAAATGAACAGAATAACGCCGTTTCCCAGCCAGCTCTTTGGTCAGTTATGCCCAGAGCCCTGGTGACATCTTAAATGTATTGAATTTAGATCTCGCTGAGAATTTTGTATATTATTTATGAGAATGGATTGATTTTTCTCTTCTGTGAGGGAGTAATATAGTGTATAACAATGGGTCCTCCCTTCTCTTCTGTGCTGCTGGTAAAGTAATCCCTACACAAACACCAATGTGTCGCTGCCAGGAGCACTGTGCAGCTCATTCTGTAGCTCCTGTCTCTACTGGTGATTCACTAGGAACTCACAGAGAAAAAAAAGGAAATTTGCGCCTACCTCTCCTATGAACACTGCATTACAAACATATTTATTTCATCTCATTCCAAAGCACATTAAAATTGAGAAGAAATGAAGCATGGAGAAACAGGGGAGTAAGTTTCTTCCTTCCTCTCACCATATATTATGCATGTTTGCTTTTTCTTAGCTTACGCCTGACATCCAAAAGACTTTGTTGAAAAGAATTGTTACACAATTTATGTTCACGCTTTTTTTTGATGCAGTGAGGCTTCCCTTGTCATAAGGTGTTTTAATAAAACACGGCGTATCACAAGAAAGACAGACTTGCAAAGTAAGACTATGGCAGAATTTGTGTCCCTGCTTTCCAAATTGTGATGCAGATTACCTGACCCTGCTGAATAACTACTTGGCCCAGGAGGTGCTCCAGCTCCAGCTGTCTGTCCCTTTTGGCTTTAATTCTACACATTTTAAAGACAGTGTGCTGAGCTCAGCATCCCTCCAGGCACCGCTGGGTCCGGATCTGAGACTAAGAGTGGGATTATAGTGGATTCACTCCCCTGGAGCATCTGGTTCCTTACGGTCTGTTGTTCATCAACCATTTCCCAATAAGGAATCATCTTCATTCAAAGAAGCCACTGTTCTTCAGCCTACCTGACCCCTTCTCCTTCATTATTTTATTGAATGCTTATCTAGACTTTCTTTTAATGAGATGCTCTCTGCTTCTGTTTTGTCCCCACTTTCAGTGATGAAGACATGAGCATTGCCTTCTTCTCCCTCCAGGAGAATGGCTCAGGTTACAGCAATAAGCCATGGGAAAGTGAACAAAGAGGTGGGCTGAGGACAAAGCGAGGTTTGCTCTGAGCCTTCTGGGAAAATAAAAGCTGCAGAAGCTAGTTTGAATTGGGAGCCAACTACAGAATGTCACAGAAGTAATTTTTTTCTAATTATTTTTTTTAAGTACATTTTGAAATCAGAAGAGGCCCATTTTAATGTTCTTACTTATTTAAACCATTTGGAAAGATTGAATATCTTCCTTTCTGCTTCAGAACTTGAGAAGAGATAGTTATATTTAAACTAGTGCCCCACTGCTCCCTGCATCAGGGAAATGCAGTGAGTCCAGGAACCTGAAAGCAAAACTCACAGCCCTGCAATAAGTTAACTGTAGCTTTCAAGGAAGGGAAGCATTTACTAGAACAGCACAATCCAGTTTTGAACAGCCAAGCATGTACAAAACAGCTGCAAAGAGCTCACATGCTTTTCCACTCCAGAGCTGCTCAGTGGCAACACAAAACAACACCTTGAATCAATCAGAGGAGAAGAAAGGAGACACTCAGTGGAAAAAATCACTCTCCATTTTGGAAGAAGTTTCTGCATGGACACAACATTACCTAGCGCTGAGGGAGAAGTGTGTTGGGATCTGAAAGGATGCAACTCCAGTGCTGAGATCAATTCAGCTGCACAAAAGCAGAATCCTGCTTGCATGCAGCAGTGTGCCTAGCAGCAGGCTGCATGGGGGGGGGGAGGGTTGTTGGCTGTTTTGCAGCCCCCCAGCATAGCTGCTGTTTACATCAGTTACAGCAGCGTAGCTATGAGCTTGGCAAGAGACATGAACACGGCTGGTTTTCTTCTGGCTTAATCAGATGCAGGCTACAGCCCTGAATCCACAGTGCTGAAAACCTTCCCCTTCCCACATTCCAGGCATTTAGAAGAAACGATTTGTGTGAGCTGAGTCTTTGTTTTGAACAGGAAGGATACTGTCATCATGCTGGCAAGGAGCGCCTGTGAACGCGGTTGTGATTCCCTCCCCAATGCAAATCCCCCAGATCTGCTCAGCCCCTTGCACAAGACTTCAGACTGAGAACAGAAGCCAAAGGGGCCTACAGCCCACAGTTGTGCTGCACATACCAAATGGTGATGAGGATACAGGAGTAATATAACTGATGCAAAGAAGAGGAAAGGCAGGGCTGGGCAGAAGGGGCTGCCAGGACCCACAGCAGATGAGCTGCAGTTGGCCTGGCATGGTGCTGCTGGCATTTCATCCTGCTTTGTTCACAAAATGGAGCTGTTAAATCCTTTTGTCAATAAGAAAGTTCACTAAGTTCTTTCCCCAGTTCTTAGCTCTCTCCCGGAGAAAAATAACAATTAATAAAAAATAAATCAGGATGTTACCAATCCCACACGACTCAAGGGGGGTGGCATTGCCCTTTATGGACTACTCTGTCTTCAGACCTACCAGGATGAGGGCAGAAAAATCTTTCCGCTGTTCTGTTGTCATCACAGCTATATGGGCTCCCCTGGTACCAAATGGATGGTGATGTGAGGGGAGGAGAATTTCTGCTATGGGAAGATGACATCTAGCCAGAAAATGTCAAAAGCTTGGAGGCCAGTTCATAGGAAAAGGGCAGTGAGGCATGTAAGATGCCAAAGCAAGCTTGTCAAACACATGCCAAGAAAGCAACAAATAAAACGTGGTTAACGGAAAAAGTCTGTCTTTATCTTTGAAGCCTGAAAGCAGAAAGTGTCTGCTGGCTGCTCAGCCACATCCTAGATCATCAGCCAAAACAAATGAAAAAAAGCTGAGGCTGGTGGAAGTTTGCACAGCCACACCTGGAGGAAGCAAGCTTCAGCCCTCTGTTTGCATGCGCTGCCAATAAACAGGTCCTCCATGACAACATACATCAAGATTATGGCATGTTCCCTGCTAAGTACATCTGCTATCAAACCAACAAACTAACAAAATCCACAACTGTCTGAAAAAGAACAAATGGCACAGGTAAGATGGCACAGTGATGCCTGTAAAAGTGCTAAAGTAGGAAGAGAAAACAGCCTTCTCTACAAAACCTTCAGGCACTGAGCATCAGCCTCTGGCAAGAACCAGGGCTGCTGTAAGAGACCCTGCAGTAAAACCAAACCCCTCATGCTGACTCCTTCAATTTGGTATTCTTCATTTCCCATATTCTTGTCTACATGGCATTATCAGCTGGAAACTGACATGCTCAATGGTTTCAGAGACCTCAGATTCCATTATTCTGCACTTACTAATTATAAAGGCTTTGCCAAATATCTGATGTTTTCACTGGCTGAAAGCCCATGTTTAATGGGCTGATAAAGAAGAATACTGTCAGAGAATGGCATGTGATTGGTTACATGGGACAACTGAATCCGTGCCCTCAGGAGGTGCCTGCGCCTGCCTGAGTGAACGCATAAATGAACATTCCTGGCTGTGAAACTGAATGAATGCTTCTCTCAGAAGAGAATTTCATGTTTAACTATTCCAAGTACTACTAAGCCTTCTCCTTCCATGCTGAAAGCTGAACATCAACGTGTGTTACTTCTCTGACCTGCAGTCAGTGGCTGGAAGGCGAAGTATCCAGCAGTCTGATCAAGTTGGGCCCCAAGACAATCTAGTGTTTGGCACAGGTACTTCTTCCTTCCTTTAAAAAAAGAGAAGAAAGACAAACAGATCTATCCCAAGGTGACGGTGTCCATGTGCTCTAAAGTACTTCTTGGTTTTAGAACTAAATCCTTTCTGTGAAAGCATGTCAAAGTACATTAACTAAACAAGGGGTTGGAGTGAGAGAACAGAAGACCAAACATCTCCAACAAGATGGTGATCAGCAAGATAGCCTCAGAAAGCAGCTCAAGGATCTCAGAGGTATCAAGAGGCTCTTCTCCAAAACGTTCCAGCAGCTGCACTGGCTTCAGATAGCTGTTGGCTTACTTCACTCTGTTTCATTATTCAAAATGCCTGATGTTGGTGGAAAGGGGGAAAATACCATATGAGTTAGTATTTCTGGCTCCTGGATGCCCTGGGCCTTTGTCCTCTGAACTCTTTTAACTGCTACAAATGACTTTTTCTCAGACTCTGGAGGTTGCACTGATGTAATGGTTTTAATTTGACCTACAAGCTGAGTGGATGCTCATTCTGATGACAGTCATATGCAGTAACATTTCCAGAAGAACTTTGTAACCCTTTTCCTCGAAGTCAAACACTCAGTCTAGTGTCAAACAAAAAAAAAATCACTTCTCTCTCAAACATTCTTCCATGAAGTCTTCAAAATGTTAATGCTGCAGAGATGGGGAGAGGGAAGAAGGCAAAAATCCTACATCTCTGGACTTAAGCATACCAAGAGGCTTCTGGAAACCATGTGAGGGAGCAGAGAATTGCAGCAGAAGCAGTGGGTATGCAGAAAGCTCTGGAAATGAAGAAATCCCAGAGCTGGTTTTCTAGCCACAGTCAGATCCTGACTTCTCCTGTTGCTGATTGTGTTCCTCACACCTTCCCAGTTATTTACCATTCATCTTACCTGCCACCTCACTCATCTTTTTTACATAGTGCTGTCTTCTCAGAAATAATTGTCATGGGTAAGAAAGGAAACAGAAGCTACCACCTCCCAGAGGCTCGTGATTACTCTCTTTAAGTCAGATTTAAGTCAGATTACATATCTGGGGGTTAGAGACATCTTCATAGGACTGTCTTTGTATTAGATGGAATATCATGAACCCAATTCTGTTCATAACACTCATTCCCTGTCTGTGTTGAGTGAACATTTCATTGAGTATCACTACATCAGCATGCAGCATCATACAAAAGTGGAAGTACCATCAGTATAACCTTTTCAGACTAGTTTACAAAAAAAAAGGCATCCGTACAGTTTGTTTGGAATTCAAACATCACACTAAAAAGGAATTAACAAGTTTTAATACACATTTTCATGAATGCTTTAACAAAAATAGCAACTACAGACTGAAATAACCATGCATTGATATACCTGTTGCAGTGTGGTGGACATCCTACACCACTAGATGAGTGATCTATTTGTCTACTCATCATGGACCATTAGATGCAGATGAGCTTTTTCCAACCTGTTGCACCTGTGTTTTGAGCCATTAGCATCAGCAGAAAGATGAAGGGTGGATGAGCAAAATAACGAGCTGTAGTTGAGTCAGCTCTGGTTTCAAGCTCAGGTAATGCTTCAAAGTGCTCATTGCCAGTGATCTCACTCAAGTCACTGAAGTGCCTTAGTTTCACTTTTCATTCTCCTGGCTCAGCTGCCATGCTCATCACCTGGGGAGGAGCTCAGTTTCTATTTCTCAGTAGAGCCTCTGCACACTTAAGTTTCCTGCACTCCTACAAGGATTGTTTAGAAAATAAAGGATTCTTAAACATTTCCACAAGCATTCCTAACCATCTCCAGAAAAGGACAGGACGTAAAACTGTTAGAGAACATCCAAAGGAGGGCTGCAAAGATGGGGAAGGATCTAGAGGGTAGTATATATGAGGAGCAGCCAAGGTCCATCGGTTTGTTCAGCTCAGAGCAGAGGAGGCTGAGGGGAGGCTCAGGGGAGGCTCCATGGCCCCACACGGCCAGAATTCAAGGTTTGGACAAGGATTTGGATTTTGAATTGTTCTGTACGGGGTTCTAGGTGGAGACAGGAGATGGATGTGAAGATCTTTGTGGGTCCCTTCCAACTTGGGATATCCTGTGATTCACCATCTTTGCCTGTTCTTGACTGCAATGGATGAGTGGCTGCAATGACATTCCTTCACAGAAGTTGTTCAGATCAGCGAGGCAGTTTTAAATGCCTAAACACACATTCTGCACTTTGCTGAAACTGCTCAAAATGTAAACTTTGTGATGGGAAACTGCAATCTTGCATGACATAAGCATTGTGTCCAAAGGTCAATGGCGGGGAATGCATAAGGCAACTTTATTCTTTCCTGTCAAATGTATCCAGGCTACTTTAGATGGCAGAAATTTTGGTATTTTAGCTCTCAATGCAGTCCCATCTCTTTAAGCTAAATTTGCATCTGGTGTTTCATTTTTTTTCTCAGTGAGGGACTAAGCACGATGAGAACATCCTACCAACAACTGCACAAATGACTTGTGCTTTTTTCTTTTCTCCTCTTCTGACCAGCGAGTTTCACTTTTCCACACTTTCAAGCCCATCTCATGTAATCAGAACTGGTTGCAACACTTCCTCACAAGGAGTTGCATCAGTATATAGAAGGATGTGAAAACTTGCAAGTTAGGGCAGAAGCAAATGATTTCTTGAACTTTTTTACAAGGAAAAACACATGAAACTACGTACTCTTGAATGTAATTTAAATTTAAGCTTCTGCCCATCTTTTCATTAAAATCCATCTCTGGAACATGAACAGTAAGAGTCACCCGTAGAAGGAACATGCTGTTGGTTGCACCACTGGACAAATGAAAAAAGGATGATTAGATACTTTTTCCATTAAAAAAAAAAAAGGGCTGGGGTTTTCTTAACTAATTTATCAATTTATCTTGGCAGAACAAGTAGTTTGTAGTGGGCATTAGCGTCTTCGCTTTAAACAGTACTCCTTTCTCCCTGATTTCCACAGAAAATCATTTGAAAGATAAAAAAAAAAAAACCTTTTCCTTTTTATATAACAAATGGATATGGCCTAAACCAATAAGTGAGCATAAAATGAATGCATTTAATGTGACCACTGAGGCATTTCAGACTTAATTACATCTGAAGCAGACTTAACCACCCATTTCTATCTCGTTTCACACAAACAATAATTGCCTCGGTAGCCACACTGGAACACTATACAATTAACCACATCCTAGAGGAGCTGGAAAAGAAAAAAAAGGGAAAGAAAACAGCCTCCAGAGCCATCTGCCTGTGCCCCTGGATTGCCCCAGCAGCTCTCCCTGCTGCAGGAAGGACCAGGACTGTTCCTCTGGGCTCAGTGTTTCCCACACCGGTTGCCTGAAGCAGGTAGCACTCCACTGCCCTGCTTCCCATTTCAGCCCTTCTTGACTTATGCTAACAGAGGTCAGAGATGCAACGAGGACATTCCTTAGGCTGTGTGTACATGCACATGCACAGATGATCCTTATTAATCTTCTTTTGAAATTGCATTTTTACATTAAAATTCTGTGTGGATTTCACTGCAAGCACCCAAACTACACTGCCCCAAGGGAAAAAAGGTGTTATAGCAGCAGTGCACTGCTATAAACACAAACAAATGGCGCCAATGAATGAGAAGTATAAATGTTGAAGTTAACGTCCCCACATAAATCTTACCCTGGATCTTCTGTCACAGACTATTCACCTGTGGTTTTACAGCTCCAAAGGATGCAAGGAACTCTGGGACAAGGAACAAATCTGTTCTGAACACCATCAGTTTCATCCTTCTTCAATCTCGGGGAATGGAAGAGACAAAAAACCTTCTGCTACATGCTTAGGTCCTGTCACTGGCAGGGTCATCCGCAGGCTTACCTGCAGCCACATAGCTGAGGTGCTCTGCAGACTCAAAGCCTGAGTGGTAGGAGAAGAGTTCAGGGCTCCCTTAGCCAGAGGGTGATGCAGGTCAGGCTAGTGCCTTGCTACACTGCTACTCAGCACCCAGATGCTCTCACCTATGGACACCATTCCCTCCCATTTTACAAACCACTTCCACTGCATGCTGTCCAAAGGACACAGCTCCCAACCACCTTCCCACCAGCACGTCTCCCAGACCGACCGTCAGCAGCATGCAAAAACAAGCCACCCTGTTTGCTCCAGGACTGTAGGAAGCCCACCAAGGGCCACATGTTTACTTTATGCCTTGCAGATAGTGGTGGTTGTTTTTTTTTTGTTTTTTCTTTTTTGATCAAGCAGGCTGAATTACATATTTCCAGTTTGATCTGTTTCTTCTCTCTGCTTTGGTACAAAGAACAGGATTTCATGCTGCATGCTGAGCTAAGGATCCATCCTACCTACTCTCCTGTTCTGGAGGAAAAAAGCCAGCAAAGCATGGCATAGCCGTTCCTTCTAGAGGAAAAGAGTTTCTAGGGATCCTCCTGGTTCACTGCACAAAAGTGATTATTGGATTTACCAGCTAAAAATAACACTCAAACATTCTGCAGCAACACACTGCTGCAGATTTGAAATTGCTCCAAAATGAGCCCTCCACATCCTGAACCAAACACAGAGCATCAGATAGAATGGGTGCAAGTGTGCTGACAGAGTTAATCCCCAGTGCAATTTACCTGCACAAGGGCCCAGCTCAGAGCTTGTGGGAGCATGTCCCGGCCTCCCGGTTTCAGGCTTTTTATTTAACACTAAAATTAGAAAAAAAAATTAATAAAAGTGCAACAGCCAGCTAATAACTGACCCCAACACATACATGAGTTATAGCTCCAACACAGATGGAGGCATGTTTTCTTGTTTGCACTACAATGTCTGCAAATTACCCATTTGAGGAACCAACCCTACTTTAATTCTCAGAGTTGAGAAATACGGTGGTTTTTGTTCCTATTGTTTCCCTAATCTAGGAGTAATTCCGAGATGACAGCTCCGTGTATAGACAACAATGTCAACACTGACGTGCCCTTAAGCCAGAAACAATCTGTCTCTGTCTGGTTCTCGTTTTTGAGCCCCTTACAAGACTCTTTAAAGAGTCATAGCAAACACCAAGTTGGAAGGACCACACAAAGATCATCGTGTCCAACTCCTGGCTCCACCCAGGACCACACAAAACCCAAACCCTATCTCTGAGAGCAGTGTCCCAGTGCTCTGTGAGCTCTGGCAGCACAGAGCTGTGTTCACTGCCCTGGGCAGCCTGGTCCACGTCCACCGCCCTCTGGTGCAGCACCTTCCTATGACAGCTCCATGCCGTTCCCTCAGGCTCTGTTGCTGTCCCCAGAGACCAGAGCTCAGCGCTGCCCTCTGCTCACTGTGAGGAGCTGCAGCCCCACAAGGCCTGGCCTCCCCTCCTTGACCTCCGATGCTCTGGTCCAAACAAACCCAGGAGCCTCAGCCGCTCCTCACAGCTGTCCTTCCAGACTTCCCAATGTCTTCATAGCACTCCTTCGAACACTCTCTAACATCTCTCAGGTGTACACTTCCTTCATCAGGATAACATTTAAATAGTTGTTCAAAGAAGTAAAAAACAAGCCCTGGTTGAGTCTCATCACCAGCAATGCCTTGCAGGGCCCAGGATGCTGGCTGATTCTGATTCCTCCATTTTGAAGTATCTGAAAACAATTTCACAATAAGTTCTCCTTACTTCTTTCTGAAGCTGGACTCTTCCTACTCCAGTTGTACCCAGTGGTTTACTAAGAAAGCTTCTTTCTAAAAGACAAAGCTGCACCAGACAACTGCTCAGCAACCCAGCTTTCCACAGGCTTTGACAGATTTCAGTGCAGACCATTCTACAGGATTATTCAGTCTTTCCTATGGACACTGATACTGCATTTAAACTGTGTTGTGGCTCCTTAAGCTCAAGTTCAGAGGATGCATGGACACTGTATTTTCAGCAGTCCCACTGATCAACCTCTGGCAGTTAAAGATTTTTTTCATGTTTTCCTCCTTTGTCCCATTAGAGGGAAATTTGTCTCGATCCCCTCATAGACGGGAAAACGTGAATACCTGGCAGTGACTCCCTGACCTTACATCTGCTCCATTAGCTGAAAATTCTGGGCAGACCTTTTCAGAGCTGTGGCACAAATGAAGAAACAAAAGTTTTATTGTTGGGACTTTTACAGTTAAGGCATTCACCAGGAACAGAATTATCTGCTACTGCACCAAGACTAGAATGGTGATTTAGTTAATGCCCCTTCGCAGCAAACAAGCTAAAGCGATTCACATCAAAGCACTTTGCAAATGTGAACTTCATAACCAGATCATTAAGTTTGCCATCAGTATCTTTGTAAAAGGTGAGATAAGGATCAGACAGGTGAAGTAATCTGTCCAAAGCCCAGTCAAGCTGAAGGAAAGGTAAAGACTGCTGATGCCAGGATAACACATGTACGGTGCGTTATGTGAGAGCTCATCTAAATGCAGCTACAGAAAGTTAGCTCTGATTATAGGAATAAAAGCCTGATTTTCTTCTCTGATACAATGAAAAAACAGAGGAAGCCAAGCTCCTAGCTATGGCTCAAAGATACCTGCAGTTTTTAGGAATGCATCAAGTTCCCTTCCCCTACCACACATCTAATGCTATGATTTATTCAGAAAGTTGCAAAGAAGCTTGTAAGACCTATTTTTGCTAAAAATTCAGCCAAGCCAGGCAAGACTACTTCCCTCCAAATCAGTTTGGCAACTACGTAAGAATTACAAGTTATCTAGCAGACAGTGGTTGCAAAGAACACTTTCGCAGGAAGAGCCTTGAAGCTGATAATGTGATAAGCAAATTCAAGTGAACTGCACCATGAAGAAGCAGCAAAGCAGAGCTGCTCACATCTTGTTCCCAAGAACTCTGGAATTAAGTCACACCCTCTCACATCAACAAATGAGTTTGCATAGGATAATACGCACACAGCATAGTAAGGCTTAGAGGTGTGGGTAAATCCTATGTCCTCACAGATGACTTTCTATAGTACCAGTGATATAACTGACATGCTGCATAGAGGAAAAGTATAAAGTATGATTTGGATATACTTCAATATAACACACACCATATTGTATTCCTGTAGATTAGCAGAGAAACAGCTGTCTCACCAGATCTGAAACATTCTGGTGGTAGATCAGCACAATTTGGAACCTACTTTGTAGTTTTACTCATTGATGCTTTCATTCTTACTCACTCCCAATGTCCCCTCAGCACACGTGTGGTAACAACCATTTGTCCATCATCTCCTGGCCCACAACGGCTGCAGACAGACAAAGTTAACCTGCACCCACCAACGTGCACCTGAACAAGAGTTGCCTACATTTGTGTTGCTGCTCCTGTGGTGCCCAGAGGAAGAGGAGAAAGACCTTAAATAGAAGACAATATCAGAAGAAAAAAAAATAGCCAAACCATTTCTTCCTCTGAATCAACAGTGAGTCACAACTCTGACAAACAGACTGGAGTCTGAAGCAGCACTGCACAGAAAAAGTCCTCCCTTCAGTCCAGCCGAAAAGAACCACTAAGCTAAGAAATAACCATGCGCAACAGCAGCTATTCTGCCCAAAGATCAATTGCACTGCTAATTTCTTTTTTACTGTCGTTGCTTTTTCACCCTTGAGCAAAAAACACTCAAGTGGTTTTTGAAATAGAATAGAAATAAAGGATAAATTTTCTCTTTATCAGATATTACCAAAACCTGCTCGAGTTCTCATCCTGATTGCAATGTCCCAAATTAATATTTGTTAGTAAGGGGCATCTACTACCAAGATAGATACTACCCTCCAAACAAGGATACTTTTCTTCCCACCTCCAGCTTGTGGCAGAGCTATTAGGGTATTTCCTGACTTTTGAACACCCAAAATGGCATGCCCACCTTCAGGATATAATCCTAAACAAGGCCAAACCATACAAACCCAGTCTGTTTAGTATGGCCCTGCAATCAGTGGGAAAATTTACAAAGTCACTTCTAGATACTAAAAACACAATAAAAAACCCTTGCTCCTGCAGAACGAGGAGTGTTGGCACACAGAAAGCAGCTCTTTCTGAATAGGATGGTTTAAAATTATGACAGAAAGTCCCTGCTACAGCTTATGTGAGAAATATTTTAAATATCAGAGAATCAATATGATTCTCTTCCTTTACCCACCAACATGAAAGGATTCCCCTCTTCTGAGTTTTCTAAAGCCTTAAACCAAAAACATCCTAAAAAAAAAAGTTACACAAAAGCAAAGAGGATGAAGGCAAGAGGAAATATAAGCAACTCCCTCTAAGAAACAATGTAAGATCTGATAAAAGGTGTTGATTCAGAATTCTTCATTTTTTCCACTTGGACCATTCTTCAGAGAATGCTGTCCCTTCTGCCTGGGAGCCATTATGGGAATGTCAGTTGTTGAACTGACACCATCACCCAAGTCTAAAAGCAAGCCCAGACTCCAAAATGCACCATTTCTACCTGCTGCTTGAACACCTTGTCCAAGGCATGCCATCTCCCTGCTACAGAATTCACCTCCAAAGCTGACTGTTTGGTACAAGCTACCAAGCAGAATTTCCCATGTGGGTTATTACTCACCTCACCCTGACGTGTGACAAAACTTGCAAGAGGAACTGAGCTTTACTGACTGTGTAAAATCTGTTGTAATGAAAGTCATATATGGTTGCATTCTTCCTACACCTAATCTACACCAAGATGCAAAATAGTCAAAGAAGCAGGATATGCAGTCTTGTCAGTTCTTGGGACTTTATTACAAGCCTTTTAATTATGGAAAGAATTTTAAAATCTGGTGATAATGCATACTCACCTGCAAGAAACTGGTCTCTGAACTATCAGAATTGTACTGAAGTAACTGCCATAATCCACTGAGATAACTTTGGCATTTCTCTTCCCCTCCTATGCAATACATAATTACAAAGATCTTATCTAATAGTCTTAATAGTGTATTAGCAATATTATAGCATTATTTAATTAGTAGTCTAGCTGGATATGTCTGCAGTAAAGCCCAGGGGATAAGTAGGACAGTTATTCCAATACGCAAGCGACAGCCGTGAGCAAGTTGCCCCATTACTGCTTGGTCTGCTAGCTTCTCTGCTTTGTTTGAGAGGACACAGGCAAGCAGTTACCCTCAGTGCTGGAAGCTGGGCAGTCATGTGTTATTCAGGGCAGGAGAGTTGTATGCACATTATCATTACAGCCAGGATTTCTTAGGAAAAGAGAGCCTACTCGTGCACTTTGTAGGCCTTACCTCCCTTCTGCAGCCCTGATGTTCTTCTCTCTAGGACACAGAGTTCTGCCTATCTCCTTCAGAAACTCCTTCTTCTGTTTCTGAGAGCACTGGTGGTTGGGGCAGAGCAAGCTCTGCAGCCTGACTAGCTGCCTCCTTGACTCACTCATCCTTCACCATGCAATTCCACGTAGCAGCTGGAAACAAAGAGCATGTTATCTAGTGTAGCTGTGTAATCAGCCATTCCATAACCCTCAGTTTGGTGGCTTCCACCAGATCACCATGCCACTTCCCAGCCCTTTAGTAATAGGTCAAAGCTGGTGTATTTGAAGCATTACTGCAACAATTTCAGCTTTCCGAGAAGATCCTGGGGAGGCTGATGCTGGTACACACCCTAAGGGAGCTCCGGTTTCACTTAACTTCTTGCTTTTGTGCAGACTGCTGTTCTATTATTCCACCTTCACACAGAGGTCTCCCAAAGGCACTCATGTTGGCAGTCCATGTAAATCACTGACAACAGCAATACTGTTGAAGCAAAGAGCCAAATGCTTCCCGGGAATAAGTGACCCATTTTGGAAAAGCACATTTCATAGCAGCAGAGATAGGAAGCCTGGGGAAACACTCTGCTATTAACAACTGTACTAAAATAAGCCTCCTCTCTCAATTTTGTAACAATTGTTTTAATAAGTTTTTTGGCAAGAGGCTGGAATAAATGATTACCCCTTGCTCTCGTGCCAATTGCATTAACTCCTACGCCCAGCGTCACTCAGACAATTGGGTCACAACAGCTGTTCTCACTTCATGCACCCAAGTTTTAGCCGCAGTTGGAAATTTTAGACATTTTTCTAGGACAGCTTCTCAGCAGCCTGAAGTTGCTTCAAATAAATGATCCACAAATGAGGAGAAATTTACGCAGAGATGTCTTCCCCCAATTAACCTGAAGTCAAGATTTATTTCTGCAGTAAAATAACAGCTTGTTTTCCCATCCTGTATCACAATGTTTACTGCATACTAAAGCTGAGAAAAACTGATGTGTAACTAGGAAACGGCCTGAGGATTCATCTATCCCAACTGGTCATCCAGACAGGGCAAATAAAAATAAACTGTGGCCCATGTGAAATATAAACCTTTATTTAGGGGAAAGAGAGTGAGGACGGAACAATGAGATCAGTTTTTTCCATCCCACAAGTACAACATTTCCCAGCTTGGTAGAATGAGCCTGAGGACAGGCAAGAGCTTTCAGCATATATATTTTAAAAATCCCAATCTTTAGTCTGATTAATAATGCACTTGCACTTGGCAGCCTGAAAATTTCACCTCTAAAAATCAGCTTTAGAGAACTGGCAGCCAAAAGCACTCACAATTTCAGCATCTAGCGATACTTGCAGATAAGCCTTTGGGAGAACACTCAAGCCAAACCCAGACACAACTGCACACTGTCCAGGCTGCCTTAGCTACTCCCTTTCAGCTCAGCTGCCTTAACTCTGCGTGAGCGCTTGCCTGAATAAATTCTTCTCATTTTGCCAGCAGTGAGTGATGATTTTGCCAGTTAACTCCCACCACCGCAACTTCCACCATCTCTTGTTATTTGAGAAAATAAAACTGCAGCAGCTCTTTGAATAGACTTTTCAGGAAACACTCAGATAAACCAGACAGTGTTCCCAGTTTACGCTCAAAAAGATCATTGGGAGCTGTCAGTCCAGTTCCTGCTTACACACCATCCCTACAGCTCTACCACAGCAGCACAAACACACAGTTAGGAAAGTGACTGCTCACGGTTAAAGAGCTAAGAAGTCCAGACCATCCCAGTGAACCCATTTTGATATAGAAACATTAACCAGCAGTTTAACTGTCAAAGAATAAAGGCATCAGCCTCCAAATGCTGAATTTTAATTTGTTATTTGGATACGGATGGAGTCACTATGATAAAGACATTGATCATGCGTTGACGCACTTTCACTTTCTTATTTACAACCGTTAGACTGAATTACAAAGACCTCATATAGAAACAGAGGAAATGCTACAAGACAAAAGGCTACAGATGTACTGAGCTATAAGGTTACAGGAAGCCCCAAGCTGTTCCAAATGAAAGGGAGGCCATGAATTAGGAAGTACTATTGACACAACATCAAAAGTCCAAATGCCAGTAGCAGATTTAAGCTTTTTCCCCCCCTACACCATATTTTAAAATTTGCATCTTACAGTAAATCGTAGTATTGTCTCCTTTCTTATATCTAGCTTGCCTGCTCCATGGTACAATGGGATTTAATTTCTACTCAAGAAAGCTTCTGGAGCAATGCCTAGTTTGCAAAATAACATCTCACAAGGAACATATATTGACTGTAATTAATTCCCATAGATGGAGAGTCTAATTAACAAGATTTCAAGTAATAACTCAGTTGGATTTAATCCATGAAGTGAACTGGCAACATGCACCAGGAAAGAGGCAGAGGGTGCGAGGATATATGTGGGGAAGAAATCACACATGAGAGGGAAAAGGACAAATTCAAAGTGATTCCCAGCCACTCTCAGCCCTGGATTTTGTTTGTTTTCCACCCAGTGGGTTTCATTTCTGCTCCCTTGTGCACGCTGTTTCCTGCATACACAACACAAAATTACCTTGGCTATTTCAGATTTCAGCTCGAAGATTAATATGCCCAACTCTCATGCACCATTCTTCTTAACAAGAACACACATCTGCAAGTTGTGCATTTCACTGCCATTGGACGTCCTTGTGCATCTAATCTAGCAACAGAACATGAAAGGGAAGAAGGTTGTCAGTAACACCATCTTTATTGCCAAGTTCCATTCACAAAGAAAGGTGTATTGTTCACTCTTGTCCAGGTTTTCAATAGCCAGGACATGATCAGTGCCAGCAAATACAGACTCAGCTTAGAAATCTGGATTTCAGAGATATACAACAATACTTTCTAAGTTCAGACCCCTTCCACTTATATACATTTTTTCTTTAAATTAACATAAGATATCATCACATTTACTCCAAATGTCTAACATAACTTACATTAAATAATTAATACTTATTGCCCGTGGAAAAGACATTTTGGAATCCCATTCACCTTGTGTTTGGACTTCTTTCCATTTAAATGTAGAAGTGCACATTCAGGACATTTTTTTTAGTGAATCACAGTTCAGACATTTTTGAAATATATTTCATAGGAGGACAGACTGTCATGTTCATTGAACGCTTTAGTATACAAAGTCCAAATACATTCATTCTTCTAGAAAAATACATTTCCCTTTGCACCTGAAACAATCCAACTTGCAATACAGCTCAAAAGGAATCAAAAAGTTTGCAACAAAACATCAACACACATTCACAAGTGGAGATGCCTAAAGCCAGTCCCTAAAGCTGAAAATGCTCCCAGCAGGTCCCCTAGAGATGTAACCATCTGTTCTTCAGTGCTACCACAGGTAAAACAAAGCTCCTAGAAATTCTAATAGTCCATAAACGCAGAAGCTTGAAGCTATTCTCAGTCCTCTTCAAAAACTATCCTTATACATACGTTCATTGTAAGAACTAACTGTGGCAGAAGTATTTAAATACATTCCCACACAAACACTCAGATTCTCATCTCATAGAGACGTAAGTATCAGATTGCTATTACCACGTTGTAAGCCCATTTTACACCAGTACGAGTGTCCATAGCCAAAAGATGACAAAAAATTCTTGATTATTTTAAGATCACAACATTAAAAAAATCCTGAGAACACCATATACTAAGCTGAGCTTTAACTCTAACCTTTGTCATCACCAAGTATTCCTTGTCATTACTTAGTTAAGCCCTTTTTAAATAAACACACTCCACACATCCATTTATGCTCAAGAGACAGTCACAACAATGACTCAAGTTTCCTTCCATATTCATTAAGAAGCACTGACTTCAAGTTAGCCAAACAAAACACGTACTGCCACAGTGCATGTTTATTAGACATGCAAAACTTAGCTTTACATTTGCAATACATTAGCAAACATAACACGCATTTTAAAACATCCTGCAAAACAAGTCAAGTTTGAGCAATGTGCATATCCTTAAAAATTTTGGGAGACCAAAATAGGGAAAATTTTGTACAAATGTAATATAAAAATATTTTTCCATATGAAATAACCTTCTGTTTGAGACTCAGTCCAGAACTTCATCTCCCACATTTCTGTTGCTGCTCAAAAATTCCAGAACAGCAGGAAAAAAACACAAGTATTCCCCCCCTCCCCACCTCCTTAGACAGCTCTACCCCAGCAGGCTCTGCTTAGATCACCATCTGCTTTGCTGGAGCTGATAGGAGACAGACAGAGTTATTACGTACGTTTGTAATTCATGATGCAGACATTAGGAAAGATCAGAGCACCAGAGCACACAAGCACAGGAAATCACTCCAAAAACTGAGAGATAATGGAAGAGCAGTGCCCAGGAGAATGATGTTCTGCGGTCAGCAAAGAGTGACAACAACAATTCAGAACTTCCCAAACATATCAGATACCTATAGTCAGGATGCCTGAAAATGGGTAGGAACCTTATTAAGGAGAGTTTCCACTTTTGAGGGAAAACGCCCAGATTTCCATGATGCCCTGATTTCACACCTCCTTCTGAACCTTTCATTCAACCCTAAGACTACAAGGTAAAGTTTTCTAGGTGACAGCTGCTAGCACAATGTTCTTTTACAAGGAAATCTCCATATAGCTCTTCCTGCCTAGTGAAGACTTGAGCTGAATAGCAAGGACAGTGTCTGAATACTTAACATGACTTTTTTTTCTTTTGCAAGAGTGCTCATTAGGCTACTTTGTGTTTACCTCTAACACCTGTGCAGCAAAATAGTGACCAACACTGGAGCACCAACAGCACCACGCGATTCAAGTCTTGTGTTCACTTTGATGAAGTGACTTCACACTTACAAAAAGAGCTCAACCTGCTTGTCTTACAGCTTCCCCATGGCTTCAAGTAGAGAATTTTATGTTTCATTTACTTCAGGAGAAAAAGAAACTCATTTCCTGCTAGCAAAATGACCCTCAGCTGCATGGCAATTATTGAGCTCTGTAATCAGTAAGCATCTGAGGTTCCTTGCTGTAAGCGTGACAATTACAGCTGCTCATATCTTACTGCTTCATAAGAAAAAAGTCACAGTAACTTCAAGCCTAACGATTGCTGATGCTGCTATAGACTATTTTAAGCACTGATTTTTAAAATTTTGCACAGAAGAATGCTTCAAATCCACAGAAGAACATTATTTCCCCCTGTGTTCCGTCAATACGGGACAAAGGGTTTCTATGAATAACTGGACACTGACAAACTCTGATTACCAACTAACGTGGAGTCCTAAATGCTAGAGAAGGAAGAAGGGTTTTAAAGTGCCGTATGTCCATACTTCAGCAAGAATACTTCAGAAGAGTAAATCAATTCTGGAAGATATTACTGATTTTTTTTCTCAGCAAATGACTTTAGAGAAACTTGCAGCTGTGCTGCAAAATGAAGAACATTAAGGAGTTTCTTTAACAGGTGTAATTTTAAAGGTCAGCTTAATTTAAGGAACAGAAGTCAGAATTTTAGTTCATCATGAATTCATAGAATCACTTTATGAGTTAGCTGTGAAGAATGAGCTCACTCTTTACAGCATAATTCATGACTACACACAAAATATAGCCTCCAGTATTAATACGTATGACTGTATTTCTAGTAAATTTGTTTTAACCCATATGGTTTGTGGAAAACAGGGTAGAAAGCTAAATGTTAGCTTTCCTCCTATATCCAAGAATTTCAGCAACAAAGAAATTACGGTACACAGGTTTACACGACAAGCATCACCCACCAGTAAGGCAGACACTGGAACTGACCACTCTCTTCTTCACCACATGCATGCTGCCACTGTGCTATTCACAAAGGAAACGCTGGAGCCCTGTCCATTGCTGCCCACTGTGCTACAGAACAGCAAAAGGACATGCAAGAGGCTGTGAGACTAAGCAACTGGTATCCTGGTAAAATTCAATACAGGGAGACACAGATCACAACACAAAGCAACATGCAGCAGGCCTTGGTGTTTTTGGTGTCTCTTCTCAAAAGGAAAAGACAACTAGATCTGTTTTATGTTATCAGAATATGGCTCAAGATAGGCACAGCCTCTACAAAACACATTGAGCATTTACTACCTCACAACATATCAGCACTTTTCTCATTTTCTCTCCTTTTGCCTGCAGTATCGCACTGAAAGAGCAAGATTGGTCAGCAGTTCAGCTGCTGCTCTCATTTGCAACTTGGTGTTTGGATCTGGTTAAACAGTGATGCTACACTGACTCACATCAACTTTTGTTTTAGAAGATGTATTTGTGGCTGATGTGCTAATGCTTTCTTGGTCAAGTTTCCTTTTTACAGTGAAATGAGGATAAGGAAATAGCCTTTAAGTTTTTCTGATAAGAGATAGATATGATACTCTTCGAGGAATTGTAGATTAGTAACAACAAAACTCGTGGTGGAGATAAGATTGCCAGATGACGTATTGCAGCATCTCCAGAGTCTGTACATTGTGAAGACTCATAACGCAGCATGAAGTGCAGTCAAACTGTATACACATAACAGTACCTCAGTTGCCTACTGAGAGCTGCACAGGAAACACCTGGTCGTGGGATTGAACAACCACTCCAAGGCAATGAAAAGCACAAAGTCACCTTTCCTTCATCACCATTTCGTGTGCAGTGTGGCTCAAGGGTGAGATTATGCATGCCTGTTAAAAGTCCCTCTGTGAATGGCCCTAATCTTGCTAGAACTGAATTTTAAATTAGATAAATAAAGATCAAGGTTTTCGTGTCTAGAATTAATACTATTTAGGGGAACTCAGCCTGCATAGTGGCATTTTCTGTAATCCAGGTCAAGAGTTAAGGTTAACAGCTAACATAAAATGCTTTCCAATTACGGCATCATTTTTTATAATGATCTTTAGAATATTACTGGGGCTACAGTGTAATGCTGCAACTTGGTGGAGGAAGTCTAGACTGCAGGAAATTCAGCTAATAAAAATTTATTTATGTGGTCCTTCTGCCCAAATTGCTACTTGTTCAGATACGTGTACATTAGCCACAACAGTGACTGCAGTATAAACGTACCCTAAGCACATGGAAAAAAGCTAAACCCAAAATTGTGGCCTCTTACTCCATCAGCAAGGCCAAATTCTCACTATCATACACCCATAACAGTGTTAAGAGCACCTAATTCTCTCATTTCATTTTAGAGTTTGTGCCATTCTGGAATGGTCAGAATATTTGCTAATTCAATTTGAGACAAAATAGAAGCCACGGAAAACGAGAAATCAATAAAACTGCATGCAAAAGCTAATAAGGGAATTAAAAAGATGCTGTTTTTCAATAGCAGGCATCTTACATACATGTTGAACATGAAGAAAAAGATTGAAAAGCGAGTCAAGATACACTTGTGGATTATTAAATCTCATAAATGTAACACATAAATCAAGTATTCCACCTGACAGCAAGGAAGAGATACATTAAGATGGGAAAGTAGGCAAGAACTTTTCAGATTCACCTATTTGATAAGAAATCAATGTTAGTAGAGGCAGAACCAGGAAACCGACTGCACTGATGATGGAAATCACAACAGCAAGTTTACAGTAGACTTCAATGTTTGACAGCACTCAGTGTAATATGCAGACCAATAATGACACTATGCTCTTTTTTTCTACCAGCTTAACTTAATATGCATGGAAATTGATCAGAAAGTTTAAATTTACCATTCACAGTAAATTATGTATAAAAATCAGCAAAGAGCATTCCAAACTTTAATTCACATTTCTTCACTGCTTACTGTCAAATCAGATTCAAGATCTATGAGGCAAAGCAAGGCAAACAAACTCGATCGCTTTTATGCTGTAATTTCTTTTGGTGATACTCTCAAACAGGAAAAAAAAAACAATAGCTTTCTCTTTCATTTTCAGATTTGCAAAGAAATTACTGGAATTATTCACATGTGAAGATGAGAAACAAACAGACAAAAAAAAAACAAAACCCAAAGAAACCAACAAGAAAGATCTCCAATAACAAAACCCCCCAAACCTCTTAATACAAGTGCCTCTGTCTGCTTCTAGCTGTTCTTCAGTAGAAAGGGTATCATCATACTATCATTTCTCAGAGGTGTAGCAATTTGACTGTCACAAGTGAGCAAACAAGCAGTAGATAGTAAAATATTTCTTATCTTTGTAGCTAGTTAAGCAAAGACTAAAAATGTTTCAAAAATTCCTTGCAATCATAAAACTAAGCAATTGTCATATTAAGTTTCAGAGTTTTACCTCATGAAAAAAAATATTTTTAGATGCATCTTGCTTTGAATCAGACTTTGAAATAAATATTACACATGGAAAACAAAGCACTGAACTTTGGAGTCCTGTGAACACAACACAGAAAGGGGCTGAGCCTGCTGGTATCATACAGGCCTCCAAAAGCTGAATGAGATCAGAATAAAAAACAATGAAACAAATGAAAATGGTATCTTTGTAGTATAATTTACATTTCTTCCTGGTGAACAATGTGTGTCCAGTTTCAAAGAAGTAGCAATTCAGCATCTTGAAGCCAAGTATCCAAAAACATCTTCGCTTTGCCTTAGCACTGTAGGTCTTTGACAATAAGGTTACTGCAGCTGGATCTTTATTTGATAATAGGAAGAAAGTAGGCGCTCTTGTACAACAGAAATGGGTAGGGAAATGTCCAATCCAGTTTCTTTTCTTCCTCTAGTTTAAATATGCCAAACATCTGATGCTTATTCTAAAAGCTGCCCACATTCTTTCATTGCTGGGCCTCTTCTTGCAGACCAGATGTCTCTGATGCTGCAGGAAGTATCTTGTGCTCCCAAAGAAAAAAAAATACAATGAAGAATTTGGTTAATTTGCGTCACTGTTTATCACAGTCTGTGGGTAGACTTAGTCAGAACATTCGTCTTCTATCTCTTTTACCTTGCAAACTTCTAGCTCTGACTGCAAAGATGGCTGAGGAATGCAGCTGAACGTACGAATACTGTGCGAATCGACCGGTGGGACCAGTGTAAGTGACTCTACACTTAGTGCATCTGTATTGTCATCTGATATTAATGATATTGTGGGCTGCTGTGCAGGAATCAGGCTAGGGGACAGGTTTGCTGTTTCTAAGTCACTGTTTTTTACAGCACTCTTGCTAGACTTTGAGACAGCTGAAAGAGTTTCATCAGTCAACGTCATCTGACCAGAAACGGTTGTGCGGGGCTGCTCAGGAGCTGAAGAGTCATCTATTAAAGAAAACATCAAGAAAGAATCAATATTAGATTCAACTCAGCACGTACATCATTCATTAAGCCGAAGAGTGTACTGTACTTCATGAATATTTAAGAATACTTGGGTGGAAAATGTGGTGCTATGAAGTACTGTGCTTAAAAATTTGCTTTTTAGTAATTAGAAATGACATGTAAAATATGGCATGATATCAAATGCCAGCACTGGAGTGTTCACATCAGAAACTAGAACATTCACACATCTTATACTATACAGCAATATTATAAATATTCCTAAAGAGAGGAAACAGAGGGGAAGAATAAGAAAGCCTCCCCAGAATTTAGCACAGTCTAAACACAATTAAGTGCCCCATACCTGGAAGCTCTTCAGAATTAGAGCTTCAGAATTAGAACCCCTGTATAACCAATTTGCCCAAGAGGATACTGATTTATTGTTTTAAAAACAAAGATTTGGAAGTTGTTCACTCATTCCATTCTCCAGATTCAGTTTAAAGTGACATCACAGTCATAGAAACTACAACCATGAAAGGACAAAAGGAGAATTATATGCTTATGGCAATGAAGGTGCCACAAAATAAGCCTGTTTTTATGTAGGCTTTTAAATGAAATTTAGTGCTCATAGCTGGAGCACGCAACAGGGATAAAACTGGGAATGAGCCATTACATACTACAGAAAACAGATCTGCTGCTGGCACTTCCTTCACAATGAAATAAAACATTAACATTTACTTGTCTTGTCCTTTTTTTTCCCCTTAAAATCCTGCTAACTGGCAAGTAAACTGCTCATTTGGCTCAGACACACAGCGAATGAACCAGATCAGGGGTACAGCCTTGTATGAGCAAGTATGCCCACAAATGTATTTATCTTCTTTTCAGACTAGTGCAATAGATGCCATTAAAGTAACTGGTATCCAGCTTCAAGACAGACCATTTAGAGCTCGTGTTAAAAAACAGCATGTGTTCAAGTGTACAGGCATCTGCAGAAAAGGCTACAAGGCAATGTAGTGTGAATACAGAGGCTAAAAATTAAATTCTGGTTTTAATACACAGTAACCTTAAAATATTTCACTTTCAATAGGATTCCAATTATTTCTGTAAAAATAAAACAGAAAATGTGAACATAAGGGAGAAAAAAATACAAACAAAAAATCACATCAACAAAGAAAAACAAAGCTTAGAATGGAATGAGCAAGGTAAAGTATCAGTGAGACAGCAGTAAAAGACAGTTTTGTTGGTTGTTATTATTATTATTATTTTACCTTTCCCCAAACAAAGGTGCATTCTCACTTCGAAAATCATTCAATTTTACTTTTTCCTGAATCTGTAGCTAAAACTTCTCACTTTAAGGAAAACAAAATTTAGATTTAAAAGGACAGTCTTTGAAACAAAAAGGCCATTACTACTTATTTTTAAAAGTAAGGACAAATTCAAAATAACTCTGCAGATTATTCTTCTTAGGTGTCACGAAGCTTTAGACAGAACTTGGTGACTGATAACAGAAGTATGCAAGGCTTGCATGGAAAATGAAAGCTAAGAACTTTAAAATAAGGCAACAATTCATTCCTCTGAATTCCAAAATAAATGCTAACACTTCAATATTAAAAAAAAAAATACAGTCTCTTTGCAGTGGTTTTAACTTCTAAGCTCATAAAATCTCAAAAAAATTAAACACTTTGCCAATACTTTTTTTTTTTTTTTTTAAATACTAAGAATTCACCAAGATTCAAGCAGCCTGAGAAATTCTGGTAAATAAAGTGCTATCAGCCAATGGTATTCCACTCAGGAATAGTATAATGTGTCACATTCTCTACTGTACTTCTGCTATTTCACTTCTGGTTCTGGAGTTCACTTCCCAAATAATCTGGCCCCCTCTCCCAACAAAATATCAATGCATTCCTGTATAACTTTAATTCACTGACAAGCTGACATTTCATTACACTACACTGTTCCTAATCCTTTCACAGAGGATCTTTTGACTGCTGAAGTGACTCCCTTCTTACTATAAGAAGAAAACATTTAGGAAAGACTCCATTAAAAAAATTATCTGGAGTCAAAATCCACCATATTTTCTATTTGAAGGTCCTACAGTGCATTCAGAAAAAAAGACAAAGAGATGGTATCAGGAAATGTAAGCAGAACAAACTCAGTGTCTAGCATCTTATAAACAGAAAAGACAAAAGCAGAGCTCTTCCGTGCTTTTTGGGTAGGATTTTATTTATTATTGATAGCACTAAGTCTCTCCCCTCTACTTTCCATCTTCTATTAGTCGCTGTCAGAATTTCGCTCCTGTCACTGCATTGAAGGGCAGCAGTGAGAGCATCCCTGCCAAAATGCCCAGGGAGCAGCCAGCCACCACTCAGTCCTCACATTGGCAGGGAGCAAATACCAGTGCAGAATGAGAGGGGAAAAAATAAAGAAGTTTTAACCTTCTGGAAAAGGCCAACAGCTCTCAGTACTATTTTGCAACACATTATCCCTTCTGCAATGATTGGTATCTGAAAACCAACCCTGCAGTCACAGCTGTAACAGCCAGAGATTACTGCCTGCCAGACTGGCACCTGCATCTTCAGGACTGAGCACTCAAATCCACTGGGGCTTCAGGTGGGCACAGAGCTTTATGTGTTCATCATTATTATGATCTCCCAAATGTTTTGGATGCAGGGATAGAAAAAAAAAATCAGAATGTAGATGCCAAGTGCTAAATGGAGTAGGGAGGTCCAGCATGTTGGAATGAAAGTTTGGAATATAAGGAGTATTACAATAAAAAAAAAAAAAAAAAAAAGAACACCCCAACAACAACAGAGTGCTGTGATGATGTAGGAGGTTTGTACCACCTCCCAATTAACTGAATGCATCACTTCAGGTCAATAATTCCAAGCAAGAAAACCTTGGAAGCTCATAATTTTGGAGCCATTTTGAACTCAGGTACAATTCAGCAAAGGATACAAATGAATATCTATGCATTTATGTTTGATTTGAACTGTCTGCCTCTGAAATTGTGACAGTCAACTGGAAAAAAAGATATCTTCCAACTGGAAAAAAAATTATGAACAGATTGTTACAAGAAGCCTGTCTTTAAAAACTAGACAGTTAGCAAGCTATTGATTCAGGGGTATCAAGGCACCCAGTCTGCTGTAAGCTCCCTACTCACTATCTGTAACTTACATCTTCACTGCATACAGTAATACTGAGTAGCTTTCAAAAAGACCCAAACTTCTAAAATTTGGTTCCAGTCCACATTTGACTTTTGGATAGGAAGAGCAAAAATAATTGTCATTTTTACCTGAATAAAATCTGGTCACTGAAACATACTCTTCAACGTGACAAAGTTATTATCCAATTTGGGAAAAAATGCCTATTTACCACTCCCTGGCTCACATGTGTTTAAACAGAAGCGTTCTGACAAAAAAATGTCAGATCTGGAATTCGAGTACCAAACAAGATTCAAAACCCTGGTGTAACTTTGCAAAGCATTGGATATCACCAGCTATCCACGGCTGTGGAGGGTTCAGCAACCTTAGATTTTTTTCAGCACTTCTATAGTACTACCAAGGTTATCATTACAGAAACAAAACACTTCTGTTATATCATCTTATGTTACAATGGTTATTAGGGAAAAAAGATAGGAGAGAATAGAAAAAGATAAGAATGAATATAATCTACAGAAAAGCACCTTAAACTGTACAGGTATATACAATAAAAGGCTAAACAAAAATATAAATAACAGTACATTAAGTAAAAAGACACAAAGCAAGTTTAATAAATGAAAAATGGTATTTCTATAATATTAACAGAGTAAAATATTTTTATGCCATGGTGGTGAAAAAAGAAATTAATTAGACTCAACACAGGTTATAGAACTGAGAACCAGACCAAAGCCTACTTCCATCCTTTTTGTTTATGCTTCCCCTCCCCAATCCTTCAGGCAGACAAGCAGTCCATAAATCCATTTGCCTGAGTTTGATGATAAGAAGAAGCAAGTTTGTACCATCACAGTCTGAGGACAATCTTATACTGAACGTGTCTCTGTTTTACCTGAGTTATAAATAAATTTCTTGCTGCATTACTGTCCATTCTGGACCCTGTGCTAAATTCCACTACAGCCATGGCTGCCCCTGTGCAAATGAAGACATGGCTGCTTTGAAGCTGGAAGTTTGATAGACCATTTTGTGGTATGAGAATTTTCAGGTTTTTTGGGGAGAGAGCCAGAAAATGTAGGTAAGACTTTCAGAAACAGCTGAAATTCAGAAATCGTGGCACAATTCTCCCCCAGATCAGTACAGTCAAATATTAATGACGCTTTCTTCAATTTCGTACCTCACTGTCACTACTGCAAGCGTGGAAACCAAGCATGCTCTATTAACTTTATGGGCTTTTGAAATCTTATGGAGGAACCTGCCTGAATGGATATTTCGTGAGTTTCGGTTGCAGCTGCTGCTTGAAGACCTAAACCCAGTGTCCACCGTGACTGTCAGCCTCCGACAGACTAAACACCCGCCGTCGTCCTTTCCTGCCAGACCTTACTAGAGGAAAACACAGCGATATATCATACCAAGGCTGTAACAATGAAACAAGGAAGGGAAACTGGAATGAAGACAAAGGATAAATGTTAGCGCAGCAACAAGATTAAAAGTGACGAGGACGCATCCGTAACTGCTGGTATCTCCAACACAATTTGAGACCTCAGTGAGTCTTTTTAAGTTTGGGAAATACTTCTGCAGCTAGAAGTATTCATTCTTTAGAAATAATGAGTGAAGATATGTTTCCTTACCTATCTGGAAACATACATAATGCAGTTTGGACTACCTGTGGTCTGACAGCATTACACAAAGGCAATACCTGTAGGCTTTTATATCACAAACTACATACATGCTACAGAAACCTTGAGAAAAGCTATCTATTACAAATTCTAGTAATACAGCATTATTTGGATTCCCACTGGCAATAAGTTACATGAGGTGCTCTACAGCACAGATGGTAATACTTCAGACCACTCAGTGCTACTGTTCAAAGAAGTTAAACTGAAGTATTATATTTGGATTAAAACAAAGGCAAGAACAGCACTTTAAAAGATAGCAGCAGTTAAGATGATGATGCTTGGTGCATAGAAAGTTTCTCAGTAAGAAATTTTCTAGAAACAAAACTAGTTACTTGCCTAATTAGAAAATTACTAGCATTGGAGAACAGATCATACCATGTTTACATTACTGATCATAGAGGAAATAGACAGGGATGGTTTAAGTAAGACAGCAGGCACTGCTCTCACAGGCTCTCCATCCTTGATCAAGCATCCTCTATTTGTAATACATAAGTTTTATTTTACAGATTGGTATCCAACTTATTCTCTGCAACAAGGGACAAATTTTCATACTTTAGACCATTTACCATTAATATCTGCCAGAAGTATGAAATAAGACTTCAGTGGCATAGAAGATCAATGCCTTCTGGAGTCCTCAATAACCACTGCTCCAATGTAAACATTTTCTTGAGTGTTGAAGCCAAATGAATTTTAAAGCTTTAAGCAACTTAAAAAGTGATAAAATACAACACTCATGACATTACATATCTATAACTCTAGAAGACTGCTAACTTACAGTAACAGCTTCTTTATCTTAATCCTTGGCTTATATAAAAATAAGCACTTTAGAGAAGTTCATGGTTCCAGCAAACGCAGCCAAGAAGAGACTGTATTCTAAGCTCAGAAATTTAATGATAAAAATCTGCCTAGCAAGAGCATTTTTACCGAAGGAAGAGCAGCACTTCAAATGGACATGCTCATTTAAAAAAGACTGTAAATATGAAGAAAAACACCTAATAGAGCACTTGCAGAATCCGGCTGTACTTCTTCTATCTTGCCATGGGCTATCCTTTCTTTAAGGGATGGACTCTGCTTTTTCAGTTTTAAGGAACAGAGAACTTTCAAAGGGCTAAGCTTAATTCTCAGATGTTGTAAATGCAGGAGCTGCTAGACTTTAAGAAAAAAAAATCTATGCCACGGAGTACTGTGACAATGGTTGGTAAACTCAGGAATTATACAAGCTTCTTTTGCATACAATAAAGTAATGATGGAACTATCGTTCTCTTCCATTAACTGAAATGTACTCAATCAAATGATTCTGTATAAGTTCAGTTAACCTTCCTTCTCACAGTATGATACTGTTTGATGCATGATAGAGGAAAGAAAATATTTTACAAAACAAAGAACCCATGATTTCTGTGACACATTTTCAGAAACTTTTTTTTTTTAACTGCTTACCTGTTAATATATAATCTTGTAACATTTGTATTTGTCAACTAACAAATGTGCAACTTGTCTTTATTTTGTTCTCATCTATCAATATTCTATGTAAAATTCAGTGTATTATGCTCTAAATCTTATTATCTGTGTAGATTATAAGTAAAATTTTGAACACCTTAAATCTGTCAATAAACAATCTTGGGATGGCATGATCTCAAATTTACAGCAGAAACAGCTGATATTGTTTTTAAGATTGTTGAGGTGATTTTCTTGAAATGCACATATTCATCTCTCTTTTTTTGGTTAGTTGACCTTCTTGTCTGAAGCTCCTGAGCAACCTTGTGTGTTCTTCATGGTCAACAACCCAATCAGCTGTACAAAAAAGTTGGGAGCAGAGAAAGAACACATGTTTGTGTGCATTTTGAATGGAATGGGAAATGAGAAGGATTCTAACGTGACAGATTGCAGCAGCATTCAAGTGCTACCTTGGAGCATAAAGCAGATCTTGACAACTGCTTGCTGCTAATTAGCTACTTGCTACTTCCTGTTTGAAGGCCTGAAGCAAAAACTCTAAGTCCCATGCAGAATTGATATGTGAGCCTCAGCACTAACTGTTCATCAGCCCATTGCTCTGAATTATCTATGCACATACTGTAACTGTCTTCTTTGTTACTGTCCTCTGAGTTAGCAGAACAAAATCCATGAGCTTTGCTCAGAATTCATCCCTGCAGCACATCATTACAAGTTGATGACTTGGTGCTGAAGCAGCTGAATCAAATTCTCGCATTAATTTTCACAGACCTTGCTGAGGGTTACAATCCCCACAGTGATATGGCACAGAACAGTATCATTACAACTACGCTTCCTAAAGCATCTATCAGTATCCCTAGATCCTATGAAGAAAAAAAAACAAAAAAAAACAACAAAAAAACCCCACAACACAAAACACCCCACACCAAAACCAATGACACCCACCATCCATCACCCAAACACTGCTCTCCTGCATGAAGTGGCATTTTGAACATGCTACAATGAAGCCACAATGTAGAGGTCATACTAAGTGTTGGCAGCTGAACTGGTAAAGTGCAGACAGAAATCAGGCTTTTCCAAACTTTGATTACTAATACTATTTAGTTTAGAACAGCATCCTGTTATCACACTTTTTGAAATGAAGCAAAAATAAGCAGTTTTGATACACAAATGACAGCATATTAAGTAGATTTTCCTTTTGGAACTATATTCTGCTCTCCAATGAGGTACTCTCTTTCTAGATGAGGAATTACATCCTCCAGATCTACTCAGCTTTTCACAGAAGTCTTGAAAGCACTTGAAAGACCTCTGTCTGACCTCCGTAGCATAGACTTGATCCTTTTCTGAACTAACATGTTGCTTACTGCAACAGCAAGAATTTAGATTTTAATTTTCATTTCTTTTACAGTTACCTCCCAGTCACTAAAAATCATAGATGCCTTTTCAATTCTGGATCACAAATTCAAATACAGTAAAGGAAATAATAGCTGAAACTTTTCACACAGCTATGGAAAATCGTGTAGTGAAACACATTCTGTTTTTAATGCTAATCCTACTGAGACTTCTGCCAAATCACAGTGCTTCACTGTGTGATCTTAACTTATCCTAGGCCTCCAAAGACCAGATAACAGCAAGTAAACTCTAGCAAAGAAAATAAAATAAAATGCTTCCAATGTTTTGAAAAGATTGCATATAGAAAAACAAATTTTATTTTGGAGTTGCACATATTATAGGAATATCGTGACTGTGTGTTAGTTTATTAAAGTAATAAATGTTTTTTAATATAGTGTCTGGATATTAGAATGCTTTATAAACTATCATAAACTTGATAAGCAGCTTTTCCTTACCCTTCTCCAGTGGCACTTCTTGCAAGGATAGTCACTTTGGATGTATAATTTACACTGATCTCCTGACAGTGTTCAGTGATTTCGTGACATATAAAACACTAAATGCCTAACATAGACTGTATCACTTCCTATAAGACTGCAAAAAGTTCACTTTTATCTTTATATGACTTAAATGAAAGCAAAAAGGTGTGTCTTAATTGAGGGAACCATAACAACCATTTCAGAGTGATCAGTGCCAAAAGAGACTGTCAAGAAGGGGCTGTTAGAAAATGCCTTGCAAATCAAGTCACTTCTGTGTTGTTTTTTTTTTTTTTTAAATATTCCAGAAAGAGCTAGAGTAGGGTCAGCTCTAAAGTAAAAGCACTTCAATATGCATCCTTCAGAATTTACTTCTTGCTTAGCCTTCAGCTGGAGGTTCTCTCCCTCACATTCATTTTGTTTTCAAAACAAACATAATTACAGGATTTTTGATAAACACTACACACACAAAAAGGAGAACGAAGTCATTCTAAGGCAACAAGAGATCCCAGTATAAACAATCTCACTGAACTTACTGACCAACTCAAACATGCCAGCTACGTTCATGCAAGTTATATCATCAGTCAATTTATATGGCTTCTTCAGTGCCAATGAAATAGCCTCCTCAGACGTGGTGTTCAGCCAAGAGTGTTATTTAGCATCCTAAATAATTACAGCTATTTGAAAGTGTTTCATACTTGGCCTCTTGTTAAAAATTAACAGAAGAATCAGATAAATATACAAAAGCCCAGCTCAAGAAAAAAAAAGCTTCATGTGAAGATAGACTTACCCACTAGGGCAAACAAATGTCGCTCTGAATTTATACAGAACAAAAGTTCTGTTTAAATGACGACAAAAAAAAACAAAACACTTCAGATTGTACATGCTAGGAGACAAATCAGACAAACAGGATATATTTAACCAGTATTTAAGATCGCCACTGAAAGATGCCAAGAATGTAACTCCTTATCCAATACAAAGATCTGAATACATCATTAAAATCTGCACCACAATCTACTTTAACTAGTTTAAGTCAATGAATAAGTGATCTGATTCCATAAAATCCTACCCTCTGTTTAATTCAATAACATCAGAAGTCCATTTGACAGAAACATCTACAGTTCTCCACAACCCTTGGTGCCTAGGCTGAAAATAGTGATTTAATACCTGATGGACTCTGTGCAACAGAAGGAGTGGAAGCTGAGCTTGCAGCCACTGAATCACAGCGCCCTGTACTCCCACTGCCACTGGACGGCGACGGTGATGAGAGTGGTGATGGATGGTGCTGATTTATACACTGGGCTACAGCAAAGCCTGCAAGAAAGGACAACAGTTTACCCATAAGTAATTAGCTCGTCAAAGTTCACCTAGATGAACAAATCAAGAAACATTAAGAGAGAATACTGCATCAAAGCGATGTTAATTCCATCAGGTGACTCAGAGGATTTTACTCTCGCGTCTTCATCTCAGATGCCTGAAAATCTGAATGCATCTTACTCAGAGCATAGATGCTACATGTAAGTGCAGACCAATGAACAAGGATATGGAGGTTAGATGATGCAAAATATTATAGAACAGAGCTTGTGCAGTCTAAATGTGTCTGTTTGGGGTATATACAATACATACAATGGTTGTACTCCTTAACAAAAGGAAAATGATCAGTTAAAAGTGAAGAGAAACAGCCTACACAACCTTTCTTACTGCAATAAGAAGAAATTCACAAAAGATGTGAAGGTCAAGGTCTCATAGAAATCCAACACAAGAGCCAAGATGAGAAGAATACATGGAATCTATACTGTACACTCAGTGCATATATATGAATATACTGAAGCAAAAGTAAACAAGTTATTCAATGTATGCTGTGCAAAAGAATTTGCACAGAATATGCAATGAACCAAAAAACAACTGAAATTTGCACTTTTGGTTCTAGAGAACATTCTATGACAGTCAGACATATGCACTAGAAAAAGCCCCCAAAAATGTCTCATGTAAATCCAATAGCACTGCAAACATCTGCTGAACACTTGGTAGCACTAAGGAACTACAAGATCTTCCTTTTAAGGGTGAGAAGGATTATATCATAACTTCATACAAAACAAGCTATATTAAAAACTGATGATATTAAAAATTTTAATCCTATTTTTTAATAGCTGTGACTCCAGATATATCAACAATGCTTATCGGACTTCGGCACCCACAATTAAGGAAGATCTAAGGATAATTGCTTCTTGCATAAAAATTCAATTTGATCCCTTGCAAGAAATCAGCTCTCAGCATCCCACCCAATCACATCTCTCTGTGGAGCACACTGCAATGCCTCCCTCCCTAAATGAACACTCGTGCTCTCTGTCTGGAAATCAACTGATCAGAGTAATCAGAAGGCAATGAAAACAGCATTTCCCCCTGATTCTCAGGTATGAAACACTTCCTTTTTTCTCTTATAGGGAAAATTCACAGAAAATTCTATTTTACAGGTTCCAAATGCAAAAAGATCTACATTGTATGCCTACATGAACTCATTACGTAATGACGCCCATTATAATTTTGCAACCAAACAGCAGCTGAAGATACAGCTATAAAGATATAGCAAATATAGCAGAATGATCTTCTTAGGCTCTCATACTATTTTATTTTAAAAAAAAAGAATACATTTAAGTGTCCTCTCAAAACTGTAACTCAGATTCCCATCAAGTCACGTATGGTGCTTTCCAACACTCATGCTTCATAATCTAACAATTTCTCTCCTGCTCTGCTAAGTGGGTAACAGCCAGTTTTCAGGAATGTTTGTAATTCTAAAAACAACAGCTAAAGAAATCCCCAGAATACTATTAGTTTCTGAGAAATCTGGACAGGAAGCCATCTGCATGGTATGGGCTGCAGTGTTCAACTCTGAAGAAAACAGAAAAACTTCATGCAAGAAGTCTTTGTATCAAGGCTGCAAAGCAGAACACGGAATTTCATAGATCATCACCTAATCTAGCTTCTCTGCAGAATGTGAGACATCAGATCAGTATAAATAACACACAGCTGTTAACAGATCATTGAGAACCTGCAGTTCTTTCACAGCAGGCTACAGGAATTTGTCCTTCAAGGCAAGTTACAATTTAGGTTAGTCAATAAAGTCATTTTCTAGTTATTTTTTTCCAAAAGGAACCTGTCCTAGTATTCAATATTCCTTCTGCAGCATTCTGTATTTCTGAAAACAAACAAAATACATTTTAAATCATTATCAGTAGTCACTATAGTTTCACAAATTGTGAGAGTCCAAGAATTAGTGTGTGCCATCAGACTTGCATAGCCTGATAATCTTATTTGCCTTTAAGTTATTGCTCCTACAGTAACAGGCCAAAACAACTCTCTAATTTATTCCAAAGGCTCCTTCACCCAACCTCCGGCTCCCCCAACTTCCTAGAAATTGTTTAGAGCACCCAAATAGGTGTTATTAGTCAAAGAACAGTAATTTATCAAATTACTGATTTGATAGTTGCCAGTTTGGGGGTAGAAATTGCAGAATGTAATTTTAACGTTCTTCACTATTTTTAGTGTGCCTTCAAAAATTAATGTCCAAAACTTCGACTCCATAGTGCAACCTGCTTCCACTAGGAGAACCTCAAAGACAACCAGAGCCAACATACAGTTACAGACAGTAACACATGAAGAGTGCTGACTGGAATCCACCACTGCACGAACTGTGCTTTGGCTATTCCACAGAGAAATAAAACGTCAGCCATACAGACAAAGTATTCATATAAAACTTGCCTAAAAATAAGACACTGATCAAGATTTTCCACTTTGTTTGAGTACAAGAGGTTCTTTAGGAATGGTTTCGTCATCTGTCACTAACTGCTCCACTTTTCCAACAGAAACAGTCCTGAAAACAACAGTTCCTTCACCACTGTAACACAGTGCTAAATATTTCCTTCCCCATGCAAAAGCCAAATTGCTTCTCAGGCACAGGTAACGACACAAACTGGCTGGAGGCCACACAGCCTCAGCAAGCAGGTTTTTTTTTTTGCTTGGCTATCAAATAGAACAAGAAGAGATGGGCTCCCAGCTGGCCCACAGGACTTCAGGCATCCATCCTCACCCAGACAGGCAGGAGGAATGATACAGAACTCAGCTTCGTGGCACCTTTCTATTGGTAATAAAGCGTAACTTAGCCACAAATATCAGCAAAAAGCTTTCTTTCCCATTTCATATTCTGCAGGATTAAAGTCATTTATATTGTATGGAAGAACTGTAGTGCATTAGCAACGTGTCTGGTTAATGTGGTTTACTTGTGACAATTTCAAATTCAATTTAACACTACATTTTAGGTATTCGAAGTTTATACATGTTGAAGGCTTTGTTTATGCTGAGCTGAAATCTGTCAAAGACAAGAGAGTCTTTGGAAGAGTTCAGACATTCTACAATATGGTCTTTTAAGAACACACTCTGTACTTGAGGAGAGAAGCTGAAAGATGGGGACTGCAAGCAAAGAAAAATCCACAAAAAGCAAACCCTACTTGTTTCCAAAGCATGGGACTAAAAGAGAGTTATTTTATTTCTTTAAGACATCATGTTCAGTTACATATGACAGATGTTTCTGTTTGCCATTTGAAACTATTGTGTTTTCCAGTGCTTGTTAAGACCACCTTGAAGCTAATGTTCCTATTTACAACAAAATGAGCTTGTTTCTGCTGGGACAGAATTAAGTAAGCATGCTCTAGCTTACAGCAGAATTTGAAGAAAGAGCACTCAGTTCTTGTATCAACCCTCTTGCAATGATTTATCAGAAAAAGGCTGCTCTGCAAAACAAAAGATCCAGGATTGACAACAAGATTTGCTTTCACAGTGAAAATCTCCAGTTCTGACAAACTTCAAGAAGCACTTCATACACTTTGTTGATCTCTATATGTTAAAGACCCAAGGTTTGCAACAGCCTCCAAACTGTGATCAGACTGAGACTTGAGAGAAAAGCCAGTGAGTTGCCCTTTATTGTGTCTTTCAATTGGCATTTTTTCCTCTTCAATCTGACTTTTCAGCTGAATTGTTAACTTAAGAGTTTTCATGGTTTTGCTATTACAGCATTATTTCATCTCAAATGGCACCAGTATTATAAAAATTTAGATGAATCAAAATATTAGTTATCTGCTTAGAATACCATGAAATTACTTCCTAGAATTTTAACACACTTAGAGCAAAGTTCATTAATTGCCTGTCCTGCACAGTTCCAGTGAAGACAAATACCATTATACTGTTCATACTTTTCTCATTTCACATTTTCCTTAGAAGAACTCTTACTGTGGTTCACAGAATCACAGAATCACAGAATGACCTGGGTTGGAGGGGACCTCAAGGATCATGTAGTTCCAACCCCCCTGCCTAGCAGGGCCACCAAACATACACCTTTACTAGATCAGGTTGCCCAGAGCCTCGTCCAACCTGGTCTTGAACACCTCCAAGGACGGGGCATCCACAACATCCCTGGGCAGCCTGTTCCAGGACCTAACCACCCTCCTAGTAAAAAACTTCCCCCTAACATCCAACCTAAATCTTCCCTCTTTTAACTTAAAACCATTTCCCCGTGTCCTGCTATTATCAGCCCTTATGAAGAGTTTACTCCCCTCCTGGGAGTAAGTTCCCTTCAGATATTGAAAGGCTGCAATGAGGTCGCCCCGCAACCTTCTCTTCTCCAGGCTGAACAAACCCAACTCCCTCAGCCTGTCCTCATAGGGGAGGTGCTCCAGCCCCCTGATCATCTTCGTGGCCCTCCTCTGGACCCTTTCCAAAATCTCCATGTCTTTTTTGTACTGAGGGCTCCACACCTGAACACAGTACTCCAGATGGGGCCTCACAAGAGCAGAGTAGAGAGGGACAATCACCTCCCTATCCCTGCTGACCACCCCTCTCCTGATGGAGCCCAGGATCCCATTTGCTTTCCGGGCTGCCAGAGCGCACTGCTGGCTCATGTTAAGTTTCTCATCTATCAGGACCCAGGTTCCTTAAGCAACTTTCTGCAACAACAACAACGTGCCCATAGGGATCCCTCAATTTTCTCACTGAGGCTTTCCTTAGGCTGAGTCCTCCTAGAAGATGGAAGCTTTTACTCATTGCTTCAGACTTTGATAACAGCTCTTCAGGAGCACATCTTGCCTTCAGTACGAGCTCATGATGAGGTAGCATCCACAGCTGTTAGCTGCTTCCAATATTTTCCTCACTCTCTCATGGAAAGCACGAATGGCAAATTTTCCCTTTCATTGGCAGTTTGCTGAATTATTTACTGTTGCCATCACACGAATGCCATGAATTATCCAGCAATGTACTACTACTTGCTGTCTTTGCTGTGTAGCAAGCGCTGAAAATACAAATGCACCAAGCAATACTTTATTCCTCTTTGAAATGGGCAATCTGCCATGGCACTGGATGGATGATTCACTCTTTATAGAGAACTGTCTGTACAGGGAATTTGCCAGCGCCTTGCAGCAGGCAACCAATCTCCACGTTAAACCCCATTTAAATATATGTAAAAAAAAAAAGAAAATGATTACAAGAAGCATATGAAAGCTATAAAGTACAGATATGAGAAGTTACAACACATACTGTCAGTCTGCAATACAAGGAAAAAAGCCAAAATAGATGAAGAAAGGAAGGCACACAGACAAAAGCTGATAAACAATAGTTGTGCTAATAACTGAGCTTCATGTGTGGTCCTACCTCTTACCTGTACTGCCCATGCTTACATTCGGGACCCAGACTCAAAATCTCTTGCAGAAAAACAGTGCTATCTGAACTACTAAAGTACTTGCATCATAATTTTAGATGGGTGAACGACACTTCAACCAAGCTTTTGTCCTGCTTTAACTTACTACTCATCACATCCAAGATAAACACCACTTGAAAGAATTACACAACAGCCATGCCAGGAGGCACCTGCTTTAGTTAAGATAGTTTGGTAAGGATCTCTTTGTTCTATAAATATACATAATTCTCTTCATTTTCAGAAACCAAATTGATCGATGCTCTACAATCTCTTAGCTAAGTTATACTGAGGTTACATACAGTAACACCAGATGGTCTGCCAAAAGTTAACCAAAAACTAAAGTACTCAAGTAGAGTTTCACTCAGACAATTCTCTAAAGCAACAAGCAGTCAATAAACACAAAGGAGAATTTTGTTCTCTTCTTGCCTATGAAGACTGAACTGCTCAAAATATTTAGAAGCAATCTCCTCCCTCCTTGATTATTCCCTCTACTCCAAAGCAAGAGGCTTCACTTCAAGCACTACCATGTTCAAGACAACTTTTCTAGCAACTGCCCGAGCATGTTTGCATGAAAATGTTTCCTGAATGGAAATATTTAAGCACTCACCCTGTTTGAAAATTCAACATTTTCTAAATCTACAGCTAACGTGGGAAGAACTGTACTTAGGACAGTCCTTCATAAAACAGCATCCAGATGGAATTTTCTGCAATTCCATTAAAAATAAAAATGCACGACTTTAAAAGTTGTGGGTCAAGATGCAACAGCAGACAGTTCCTCTGGGAAGCTAAAGAACAAGCTCATGAATGCTCCATGTATTCCTCTGATACTAAACACGAACAGTTATTAATTTCAAACTGCAGTCAATATATGTAGCAAAACAGTAAACAAAACTGTATCCTACAGCATTAGATCCAGAACTTCCCTAAGCTCTATTCAGACAATAAAATATCTTGCGTAAGCTTCCATACATGCCTCTGTTTGAGTATTTGACTATTTGAAATAAATGGTTGCTTTTTTCGCAGAGACATTCTCCTCATACACTACCATAGGCTGACCAGAACTCAGAATGGATTAACATCCAAAAGAAACTCAGCTGCTTCAATGCCTGGCCCTAGGTCTTGCAGCGGCCCATACCACTGTCTGTTTTGCTTGCCACAAAGATTATCCAGCTTCTTTCTCAAAGACCACACTGAGACTCAGTGGTTTTGCAAAGTGCCTTTTATGGGAAACAACTGAACAATCTAGCAGACACAGGTATAGCTAAACAGTACGCTTTCTTCAGCAGTCTATCCATCTTTGGAATTTCCCATCTCTTTTCTCTCCTGTCCTCATATAACACTCCTAGTTGAATTTGCTCAACCACTTATGGTTTGGTTGTTTTGGTAAATGGATCACTATGAAGACTACAGCAAGAGAAGACCTTTCTTTGAAGACAACATTGAAATTCAACCCACAACCACTTGTGCTAAAGGAACCAGTGAGTTGGTGGGCAACAGTTGAATGAGTGGCTGCTGTGGAAGGCAGCTGAGCAGAAAACTGAATCTGCTTAAGTCTACTCTCCTGCTGAAGATGAGGAATCCCAAAACACATTTAGCACGCCCTTGAGCATGCATTGCATGAATATTCATTTGTCATTACTGCAAGCACAACTAAGTTTATTTTAATCCTACACCTATGTCATTACAAAACAGCAGTTCAGCATATTTTACCATTTTGAAGCTGAGAGTAAGATGCTAAGCCCAGAGCAGCCTGATTTTGGGGATCAGTTTAAGACAAACACAGCAAGATACTTTTTCTGCATTTTCAGAGAAAGGTTTCCCTGATTTCACTCGCAGAAGACTGAACTCGGTCCTTGCAAAGGCCATTCTCAAGCTCCACTTGACCAACTACAAACTGGCAGGATTTTCTGACCGCCACACAACTGTTTTAGGCTCTTAGGCAACTCTAAACCCCAGTGAACTTTTAACACTAATTAAACTATATAGTAAACCATACAATCAACAGGCTGCAAAGAGATCCTTGTTTGTTGCAATTGTTTTGTAACGCAGAAAAGTATTGCTTTGAGTGAGTATACCAATGTCCATGTTGGTGATTTTTGAAGGGAAAAAAAAAACACGTGCTTGTGAAAGCAGCTAATTCTGCTTGGTTTTCAAAAGAAAAATTCTTCCTGCCAAGTTTTTATGAATGTCAAATGCATGTTTAACTTTCTATTTTCCAAGTTACATGATTCACCTCCTAAAAGCTGTAATTGGGAGGACAGACCAGAAACAAAGTAATAGTTTCTGGAAGGTAACAGCTTCCTGGGTAAGGTTGAAGGGAACAAGCAAGGTGATGCTTTACCAAATACAGAAGAACAAAATTAACAATTTGAGAAGCATTTAACAGTTGCACAAACAGAAGTTATTATATGTAAATGCATCAATCCCAAGGCATTCATCATGGCTTTAGATCCAGAAACGTTGCGTTGTTGCTTTTTTTCCCATTCTGTTCCCTAGCATTATGCAACAACTGCCTGCAGTTGTTTCTGAAAATCTGTTCAGACTGGATAGATCTTCCAACAATATCATTATCCTTGTCATCCTGTTCCTGTTCAATCATTTCCCATAAAAAGCACTCTGAAAAACTATTGAGTTTCATCGTGGTCTTTCAAGAAGAAGCTTAATAATAAACTTGTGGCAACTAAAATGAGAAGCAAAACAAGTTAGTTAAAAAGATTTTGGTATTTTAGTATTATTTTAGGAACATTGCTTTGTTTCTTCAAATCATTTTAGGGGAGTTTCGCTGATAATTTCCACATAACAAGCAGATTTACAGCACCCCTTACTCAGAATTCTTCTTTCCTATAACATCACGCTCAATGGGAAAAATGAAAAATAAACCATAAGTTTGGGCCTTATAATAGTTGATGTTTATGACTTCTTTAACCCTCAAGGTAAGTGGACATTGTCATTTCAGAGAGCACATACACAAGTTTTATTACACTTTTCAGTACAAAAAATACATATATAAACGCCACATGAAAGGACATACCTTGTCCTTATTTGTATGCTTATTAAAATAACTAAAATCAGTAATAAAAATGTGAACATTATATATATAAAATCTATTTTTAAAGCTATCAGTGAAGCGTAGTCTCTGTAATCACAAAAACACAGTAGTTTTCTACCTTGTTTTCTTTATCATCCCTCTAAAAACCAGCTTCCCTCACATGAAATACACAGCAGGCTATTATGTTAGACTTCCCCACAAATCAGCACTTTGAACTCTCTGCATTGAATTGCAGGGAACTTCCAGACTTCAGTTTGCTTTATGTGAATATAAGCAGCAGAGTAATTCTATCTCAGCTGGCACACACCAATATGATGAAGCTTCCTAAAAATTCCGTAGTGGGTGGTCACATATTTACTCATGTGAATTTTTTATACAGTTTAACATGAAAAGCCTACAATTATATGACACAGTACATCTTTTTAAATGAAGTTGTGCACCAGTCAGTAAGCAAGGGGTGAGGGGTGAATAACCGAAGGGTGAAGCATATGCTCAGATAGTTCTGCCAATACCCTGTGAAGGCATTTAGGACATTTTGACCAAGGCTGTCTAAATTTGTCAAACTTTTTTTTTGTTTTTCCAAGCTACATCTTTTCTTGCAACTCTTAGCACTGAAGTATTAATTTCCACAAAGAGCATTTTGTGAGAGTGGCAAAAAACCCTCCTTCCTTTGTTTATTATATGGAAGGAAAGCACTAGTGTCTAATAAGTACCTCAGCACAGGACAACAGAAAGAAGATACCATAAAAACAAACACTCACAAAAAAAAAAAGATGAAATACATCAAGCCACAATAAAACACTGAGTGTGGTAGAACATTCACACCATGCAATACAACTGCAGATAAAGGATTGTAAGTGTGCTAGAGTAAGGTTATTTAGTTGGGAGAAGGTAAGTCTTTCATTCAAGTCTTTTATTCATCATTCAAAATAATGTAAATGAGCACTGCTGAACAAGAACAAATATTCTAATCAGGAAAGTCATTCAGGAAAAACCTGTAGAGAAAGCACAAACAGAATTAATCATAGCTCCAGGAAGCAGAATGATGCTCAAAAGCTTCTGGAGGTGCCTTTGTCACTCCTTCAAGGTTTTCAAGTTATGACAAAGATTAATAACAAACATAATTGCTTCCTTTCCAACAGTCATGTTTTTGATTCAACAGAACACATTGTTTATGACTAAGGTATTACTGAGAAGGGCCCTATCCAATTTCAGGGCCAGCAGGTCTCTTTAGTATTTTTATAAAAGATCTAGATGCAGGATTTTAATGCATCTCAAACAAGCTTGTGGGCACCACTAATTTGGTATGGGCTGTTAACTCCCTCATTGCCTCTTCCTGAAAATTGGACAGTTGGACAATCACCAATCCCATGAAGCTGAACAAGACTAAGTGTCAATTCTACACCCAGTATGGAAAAATCCTGGCTACATGTACAGACTGGGGAGACAAGAAGCTGGAGGAGCAGTCCCACAGAAAGCAATTTGGGGGTTCTGGTAAGTTGGAACTGAGTCAGCAGTGTGCCCTGGCAGCCAGAAGGTACAGCTGTACCCTGGGGTGCCCCAGGCCCAGCACTGCCAGCTGGGCAAGGGAAGGGCTTGCTCTGCTCTGTGCTGGTACTGCCTGACCTTGAGCACTGGGTGCAGGTTTGGTTGCCATAACACGCAGAGGGCACTCATCACAGCTACACATACACTGCTGTACAAGAAGGCTGATTCTGAAACAGTAATGCTGGCACCTTTCCCACCACACCTTTTCCTTGGAAGCCTCATGTCAACTAAGGAAATACATTCCTGTCACACAACATACATATGTGTCTTGAAAAATCTGAACAGCAATTGGAAAACTTTCATGATTTCTCCCCTCCATGCCCAGGACTCAGGTAAGCTGAGCTCTGAGTAAGTCACAAGGCAGCAGAACACCTGCTTTCTAGGTAAAGCATTTTCATTTTTTATTTCTTTAAATCTGTGAATCATGCTTCAAAAGAAATGCTGTTTTGTGAAATGATCAGTAGCTAGTTTAGAATTTTTTTTCCAGCTCTAATGCAGATGAAGCAGTGCACAGCATGCCAGTTGCTTCTACAAACAGGTGAGAAAATAACTTAAAAATGTCCTTATGCACAACTGAGAGACATGTTGCATAAGTACAGAGTACATAGAACATGATGACTTTAACTAACTATTTGCAAAGGATGACAATACAATCAGATGCTTCCAGTGTATTAGAAGAAAGTGCCATGGACATGTAACTTTTCTATCAGCCTCATCCTGGAGTTGTGTGTTCAGAAACACAACAGAAAACTTTTCATTGTTTATAAAAACTACAGTTTAGTCTCTGCAGATATAAATCACAATTCAGTTATCAGAAAAAGTAATTTTAGTGTCTTCCTGAATTCTCAATATCCGAATGAAATTGAATACCTTGGAAATGTGTCAGTTATCTGCCTTGTTTATATTCACTAACTGCTCTATCAGCTATTGTTAATGGTCTGGATGCGATACATGTACTTTAAAACCTCAATGTTCAAGGTTTCTACAGCTGAATGAAACAAGAAGAACCAATAGATCTGTATTTATTAATTACTTTTATTCAAGTCATAATTTGGATACTTACCTGGAACTAAAAGTTGATTACAAGTGTTACAGACAATCTTCCTCTGTCTACATGCACCCAACTCTACAGATCTCAGTATTTATGTGCCTTTGGATATCAAGATTTGTGAATGGAAGTGCCTTTAATAATTGCTGTGGAATTATTTTTTTTCCCTTTCAAAATACAGATAGCGTCTCTATATTTTTGGTAAATATTTAATAGCACAGCTGCAGAAACCATTATTACAGAATCTTGCTTTAAGGACTCAGGAAGCTTTCTGCGAAGGGAGATTCTCTGTCAGAGAATTCAAAGGCTGGATAACACTTATCATTTCAACAGTAAAACAGATCCATCCTTGCACTCTGAACTCAAGTATTCAACTATAGCTAAATTGCTACTTCAGAAGTAAAAGTAGACTAAAACCAAGCTTTTTAATACTGGACTTCAAATAATTACATGAATTGTAAGTGAAAGAATGAAAGCATATGATAAGGCTATACCACACGACCATGAGTTACAAACTCACATTTGCATCTATAAGGCAAAATATAAGTATCAGAATAAGCAGCCCAATTTACCACACCCATCACAGATAACCACTATTTAATGGGCAGCTGTCAGAGCATTTCTACATGTTCACATTGCTAATCCTAAGAATTTTTTAAAAAATAAGTACTGATAGTGTAAAAAGAAAGAAACTACACCCAATCTCATTTAAAAGTCATTTGTCAAGCTATTATGAAATATGAAAAGAAGCTGTTTTCATTTTTTCATACAGTTTTCAGCAAGCATGAAATTTCAAAAGTAATGTAGTTAGAATTTTCAAAGTGCATTTCTTGTTTCGTCTACTTGAAACACAGCAAAAATTGCTTGATAATTAACGCTACTGTTACCTGGAACTTTGTCAACAGATGCAAAAACAGAACGTTGTACTGTAGGATCACTGCTACCACGTCGTGCATGATCATAAAATCTAAATGGAAGGTGCTGGGATGCAGCTGCAGAGCTGTGTCCAAAACCCATAACTTCATTTGAAGGCTGAACAGGAAGATCCAGGAGAGCTATGATTAATGACAATTGATAACTGTTGTTATTTATAAATACAGAGAGGGATGAGTAGTTTTTAGTTAGTTTTCTAACTAAGCCATAAAACACTGAAATAATTTTAAGCCATCTATAATCAGAATAATTGTCTGGCCAACTCATTGTCCTTAACAGCAGCTGTGATTTTGTTTTCCCAACACCGATTCATTATAGCTCTTGGAAAATCCAAGTAACTCTGGTAGCTGGTATCCTTTTGCATTTTCCCACCTATTTCCCATTTTGTATTTTGGAGTTTCTGTTTCCACACCATTTCATTCAGCTGATTTAAGCTTCAGTTTATGCTTCACTCATTTAATACTCAAGCAATACTTAATTCACTCTTTGCTGTTTATTCCAATTATCTCTTTATCTCTTCTCAAGCATTTCCTCCAATCACCAACATCTAGCTGCTGACATTCTATTTAACATTTTGAAATGCTTATCATCACCACATCCAAGCATTTAGCGTATCATTAACACCATCACACACAATTCCTTCTTTTTCATCTTTTCTTTCATTAGATATCAAAACACATTTTACTCTAATAAAATCTACTGCTTGAAAGCTAGATGCTCGTTTACAATTTTCAGTGCCTGCTTTAGAGCTTTCTATCCTTATAGCACAGTCATATTCGATGACATACGTTTTGCTTCTCAAAGTCATTTCAAAATAACTGCTTACCTGCTATTCTCTGCATTTTCATACGCCGAGCTTGGATACGGCCTTTTGCAAGACGCTGCTTTGCAATAATGCAGCGAATGTGATCAGAAAAAACAAACGTGGCTTGAAGGATAGGGAAGGGCTTAGAATGAGGACTCGAGGCAGGTTTATGAATTATAATGTTCAGAGCTCTACTATCATCTTCTACTCCTGTCACCTGCATATCCTAAAAAGAAAGAGAGGGCAATTATCTAATTTAAAAAGTTAGCATTTTATAACAGTTCTGGGGTTAAAAAGAAGGACTATGCAAGTTGGCAGTCCTGGATTCAGTTCTAAAGAAGTTTGTGCTCCTAGATATCAAGTCGGTTTAAAATGCAATTAAATTACGTGAACATTAGAGAATCTGCAGGAAATACAAACATTAATATTGACTAAAGTAAGAGACATAAATAACAAACATTTAAAGTTTTTGAAATCAACTAGATAGGCACAACTAACCCTGAAGTTGCAACCTGTCACCTCCCCTACTCTTGTATAAGGGTCAGAACTTTGGGACAGTTCATTCATTGTGTCATTTAGTGAAAGTACCTAGCACCCAATCTTATCCTGTATGTTTTCAGTGTTCAAACTGACATATCCCAAATTATACTGGAGAAGTTATCATATTTTTAAGTGTGTCTCCAGTTAGCTACAGAAACAACTTTAGAAAAACAGTTTAAAGGCAGGAACTAGAAAAGACTACTAACAAAAGGAACAGATAAGCAGGGCACACCATTTAAATAGATAAGCTAATATTGGTATTTAGCTATATAAACTGAGATTTTCAGCTGAGAAAAATGTAGAATATCCAGATTAAAACCTCTTACCTGTAAAAGGCCTGCAAACTTAACTACTCCCCAACCAAGTCTGGCAACATCTGGCTCAACCAGACTCATCTGGTAAATATCCACAGCCAGGAATCTTTGAACTTGACCTCCATCCTTTGTTATGACTGTACAAGCAATCAGATCACTGTTATCTGAAAGAAAGAAAAAAGTTATACAGCTATTGAACTTCAGGATTCTTGGTTTTGGTTGTTTCATGTAACACAACATTAACACAAAATCACTGAATGGCTGAGATTCGAAGGACCTCTGGAGGTCATCTGGACTAACCCTGCTGCTCAAGCAGAACCACCCAGAGCAGGCTGCATGGGACCAAGTCCAAATGGTTCTGAGTCTTGACTTTATAATACACATAAGTGTTTGGAGTTGCTTATAAGTTGCTTATATATTATAATGCACTTTTTTTTTTTTTTTTTTTTTTTAAATCATCTTCATCCCCTTTCCCTATAACAGGTCATTTTACTTCAGGGGTGAATTGGACCACTGCTGATTTCATTCACTAAATGGAAGTCTCAAGTCTTGTTGAAAAACTACAAAGTTCAGTGCTGCTGCATGCAGCTATACCTATACTTCCTTCTAAACTTAGGCCCCAGCCCAATGCAATTTACACTTCTAGAAGACTGAAACCTGGCCCTTCTGACTGCTCAAAGACTTCCAGCTTCAAGATTATATGGACTCTCACTGTAAATTGTACCTTTCTGCTGTTATTAAATCCGGTTACACCCTTTCCCACCCACATTATTCAATATGAATGTATAATCAAAACCTCTTTTAGACATCACACTAAAATCCCCTTCAAACTACAGATATCAAAAAACAAAGAAAGTACCTCCCTTCCCTGATCCTTTCCAAACCTCATGGTATGTATTTCAGTTCCAACCTATCATTCTTCAGTGACCAAATCACATTCTTTATATGTTCTTTACACCAGATGAAGTCTTCTGAGAGCCCCATAAACTGAGGCTGACACTTCCTAGCTGACCTTTGCTAATCTGGATAAGCTTTTTCTTTATTTCATCAAATTTATACTTTCATTCATATTATCCATTACATTTAGGATTTTTTTTTTCTCTCTCACCTCTAACTACTATAATTTACAGAAAGTAAAAAATTTTATATGTAGAACAGCCTGCCCATACCTGGATGGGCTCAGCAATCAAGGTGCAGTATTTTAACTTTTCCCTGCAATAATATATACACTTCCACACAAACACACTTGACTTGAAAGCAATGAATTCCACATCTTGCTTTTATGGCAGCCACAGGTTTTCATCCCACACTTACCACTTCATTAGAGCTGCCAAGGCAGTGCTAGATGGAGCAGTTTGGACTTGGTCACTCAGCCTTTCCTAAAATGAGGGCTTAATGCTATGAGCATCAATTTACTGTTCAGATGTACAAGACCACTTTTCTTCTATTCCACATACACATACTATTCTTAAGAACAGTGTATTTTAGTGTCATGTATATTGAAGTCATTTTGATAAATGGTATTATTTGCAGCAAGGTAAGCATCCTTCAGAAAGGCTGCCTTCTTTTTCAGATTATTTATAACTAGTGAGCTTCCTGACACACAGAATTCAGCATTTCTTATAGTTGTATCTCCACACTTGCTCTTGCACTTGAAAGCTAGTTATTGCACCAATCATCTGAATAAAACATACATTAAATGGATCAAAAGCACTCACATTTTTTGATCCAAAGATGTATTTGTATGTCGACACATTTTATATCTGTATCTATCTATCTATCTATCAAGGAAGCAGTAGTAGAAATAGAGCTCTCACATGCTCCTTCAGAAATTACTTTGTAATACCTGTGTTATTCCACTCTTTCATTTATGACTAGAAAGCTTGGAGTTACCATCAACATTCCTAAATTATGGGAAAAAGGGATAATGGAAATGTCACTTACACTGACCCAAGCCTATGAATTTAAACAAAAGCAAAAAAACCACATTTCATTGTTTTGAAACATATAAAATATCAGAGAATGAAAAAGAAAGAGCCAAGTAGGATGTAATACAGCCAGTACTTAAGTTCTCTGAAACAGACTTGGAGTGATCGTGGATACCACAGTTAATGTATTTCTACAACAAAATGACAAACGTGACCTCAGAATGTAAACAACCAGGTAGGAACCCTGCTTTATACTCCTTCATTACTGTGAAACTGTGTTAGTTTGAGTACACACAATTTTAAAGCATGCTGAAAGAAACTTGAAAGACAACCACAGCAATCCATTAAATACTTTTTTTCTAGCTAAAAGCTTAACAATTCAATGCAATTTGAAGAGTACTTCAGGAAAATTTTAATTCATACACAAATGGTACAAAGAGAATAAAAATTAAATCTGAGGCTAAGTGTAATACCTTGAAGCTACAAACAGCAGCAGTTTCAAAGGAAAAATAATTGATGGAACTACACAATCCATAGACTGTTCCTTCATAGGACAAAGTTTCTAATCAAGAAAGGATGTTTTTCTAGGAATTATACTCTGGTTCAAAGAGAACTAGTTTCAGGGAAGTCTTAATGCACAGGATATATGCCATGCTACTTCAAAGACAAAGAAACAGAATAAAACAAACTCACTGTGGGAATTAACAGCTATAGATACAAAAAAGAATTATGCTGTTACAGACAAATATATATTTACCCTTCAGAGCCAAGTAAACAAAGGGAGTGAGGTTGATAACATGTAAAAGCCAAGGGAACTTGGTGACCTAGAACCCCCTGGTGCTCTGTCACTAACCAGAAATGCAGACTGTTTTCAGAGGAACAGCAAATACCTTTCTTTAGAAAATAGAAGTTCACATGAAAAATGCATTGGGGTGGGACAGTTTCAGACAAACTGCAGGTGACAGACATGTCCTTTCAGAAGCCAATTGCATCTGCTGTAAATGCTATGAATGTGCCTTATTTTTTGGAACTGAAGAGTTAGCATGACAAAACCAAAACTGGTATCAGATTATTTAAGTTTCAATAAGCAAGGAATTTAACATAAGGTTTTGCTTTGAAACTTAGGCCAGTTGCACAGAAGAGCTTAGAAGATTCCGTACCTTTATTGAGCTATAATGACACAAAACAAGCTCTTCTAAAAGTTATTTTTGCTATATTTCTGCAAAGAAAGTCTAATGAATAATTCTTTGTGAAATGCAGAACGCATCGAGCTTTGAAGAGCACCCTTGTGACACTGAAGTTACTGTAGTGATGTACTGCATACCCAACTCTTATGGGTTAACTCAGCTGATACCTGCACTTTCATCTGGCTAGTTTTCCCAGAACAGGAATTTCACTTACATGGTAACTAACAGGAAATGCATAGTTTTAATTCTGGAACAGTTTCTAGTACAAAGCAAAGATATGTTTACTATACAGTTTATCTTATGCATTGTTTAAGTTCTTATATCTAGTGCCTTTTCTGAAACTGTTTTATTAACAAGCACAAAGGGTTATCAGTGTTAAGAAGCCCTTAAGCCCATTAAGGCTTTCAACATTTACAAATGTTTCAGAATAGGACTCTGGAATACTCTGAACCCAAGCCTTCTTAGTTTGAGACCTTTTATTACCCTCTTTTATTTTTGAATCCAATGAGTCCATCAATTTGTTTATTACTATCAGTGGATAGTAATTCCAGCCACATTTTCAAGGACTGAAGTAACTCGAAGCAGAATTTAGGCTTGCTGAATGTTGTGGCAAAAATGAGCTTATCAACACATGAGCCATAACACCACACAGAACAGTAAAGCTATCTAACATATGGTTTTATCCAGTATTAATGTGTTGCTTTAGTGAAACAGTAAAGAGACTAAAGAACACAGGTGAAAAGATATGGGAATAGTGCTTAAGGTGCCTGCCTTCAGAAATGCAATAGCTACTAAGATAAAGAAATCAAAAGATTGATTTTTCAGAGCAACTTCTCATTTCAGATTTGAAAAGAAAATAAAGGCAAAGCATTACTGTCAAAGCTTATCACATATCAGAAAAGAACATTCATAATTTATTAGGCAACTGTTGTGGGAACCTTTTGGTTTTACACTAGTCAAAATATACCTCATTTACACTCTTGTCTCCACTTTAAAGATGCTGAAGGACCATATGCTACAGTTATAAAAATGACTGAAACAGAAAGTGTGATTAAATACATTTCCAGTGATCTGATCTGAGAACATAGTATCATTTCTGAGATTATGAACAGAAATGCTGCAAAATGAGGCTTACAACCAGTCCAGATGCTACACCTCCAAGATTCTGGATTTACAGACAGAGCTCTCTGGGTTTCAACCAAGGAAACTACAAGTTTTTGGGAAACACTGCCTAGGAAGGAGAGTTCAAAGACTTCAGCTGTTTGCAGCAAAGAAAATTTACACTAAGTGAAAATACTGCATGAACACAACCAACTTGCCTGGCAAGATGTTACCCAGAGTTTTCAAGAGCATGATAGCTACTTTTAAGAGATGGTCTAAATAAATCTGGCTTGCTTCATAGCCTAAAGTAAAGTGATTTCATGATTTATACTCAGCACAAATCCTCTACAGAGACTGGACGAATCCTACAGAAGATATTTAGCATACTGTATGTATTTAGCTGGCAGTCCAAGAAGAGCTTGAGCTCCAGCTGGCAGGCTGGAGACAGTTAACGCACAGCCTCCCTGCTAGACAAAAAAAACCAAAAACATTTTCAAAGAGCACATAGCCTTTTTGGTAAGATATCTTGCTTCCCTAATTACTGTGCCAGACCAATTGCAGTGAACTTTGGAGTTAAAAAGTTCTGCAATTTGACCAAATGGTTTTATAGATGAGTACATCATCCTTGAATGAGCTGCAGCACACTCCCAGGGAATTCTAGGAGTAATTTTGAACTTTATTTAAGTCCTTTGACTGATCTGCACGTACTCTCTACCCAATGTTTTTATTTAATTATTTAATTATTTTTTATTATTTTTTTACAATCTGTTTTGATTCAAAATTGTCTCTAGACCAATAGAATGCATGTCTCACACGTAGGGCAATGGAACCAATTTTTCTTCTTTATTTCAAATGCATGTGTATGCATATATATATATAATAGTATCTTGTATTCTGCAAAAAATGCTTCCAGTTAATTTAAGAACACATTTTTTTCAGTAGAAGCTGATTCATCATTTCACTTTATCCTCTGGAGAAGAGTCAGCATTGCAACAAACTCATATGAAACAGGAAACTGAGTTAATTCTATACTAGTAATCCTTTAGCAATTCAACAGTAATGCACACTTGGACAACTTTTTTTTTTTTTTTAACCTAACAACTGAAAAGTGTTTCAAACAGTATAAAGTACTGTTCTTTTTTTTCTCAGGAAAGTTTTTTTGGGGAATTTGTGCTCCTTTCAAAATAAGCAGTCATGGAAGTTTCAAAACTAGAACTAAAACCTTCAGATAGGAAAGAGACTTCAAGGTTTGTGTAAGGGTAAAGTCTGAGTCAAAAGCTGACATTTAAAAAGCAAAAAATTGTACCCTTTGAACATTTTTTTCTCAAAGGACAGATTAAAAAAACTGCTTCTGACAACATGGTTTACTGTAATGGTAGCAAATTACACGAGAACTTTATACACTGCTCTACCATTTTGTTACAAAGCAACGTAAAGTAAACGAATTCCCATCTATTATGACAAAGCTGGGTATATTATAAAAAGACAGACCAAAAGGAATCAATCTGGGAAACTGAGGGACTACTTACTCAAGTCGAGAACATCATCTGTCTTTATCAGATCTTCCTCCCTTGTCAGTGGTAGCTGAGTTTCTGGTTCGCCTTGCAAGTGCAATGACAATGAACGAAGCATAAAGAAAACTCTGATTGCCTTGAGATATTAAAAAGACAATTAAAATATTGCTGCACTCAGTATTATATACTTTATCAGAATCTTACAAATATAGATACTTTCACAACCTCTGAGTTTGTTGCCATGCAGTATGTTTACTTTTTAAATTACCAAAACTTAATGCGATTTAAAAGACATTTAAAAACGTGTATAGAAGTCAACGCATGTTTTTTATTTTTAGAAGCAGCAAAGCTTTTACTCACTGGCACACTCATGCACAGTGCACATGCAAATCATTGCAAGTGCTGCATAAGCAAAGACTAAAAAGTTTTGTCACTTAAAAAAAAATCATTTGAAAACTGATTTCATTTACAAAATCTGCTCCAGACAAGCAATCAGTCTTCACAGATGCTCACATTTTGAATTTAAAACATCAGAGTAATTAGAGTCAGTCAAGTTACAAGGTCCAGCAAGTTTGAGAGAAAACAGTGGGGATTCCCAAGTGTTAATCTGCAGTGCTCACATACACCAACCTCCTGTAAGAGAGCATTCTCAGAAAACTTTTATATTCCCAGAAGGCCCACATAAGGGCAAAGCAATCTGAAAGCCACACTAGCCTTCAACATCTACTCCGTGAAATTTATACTCTTGTTTTGATTTATAAATTAATGACATATGGTATGCAAAGACTAGACAAAGAAGTAAAGAACAATCGTGATTTTATTAAGACTTTTTGAAAGGCATCTCTTCTACTACAAGAACTGTTCTTTCAGTATTACAAATACAAATAATTGTTTAATGTTACAGTTGCTAGGTGCTGTTTTTCCTCTTTGCTTCAAAAAAGAACTTTCTACATAGGAATCCCATGGCACACAGTAAAGTGGCTGCTGCCTTACTGTAAAGGCACTGAATTCTCAAATGGCTGCAGTGCCTGAGCCTTCCCAGCCTGCAGCATTACAAAAAACCTGCCTAAACTGCTTTGAGACAGAACTCTTAACTTTGTATTTTTAAAGACAACATAGCTATGGATCCTGTGAGCAAGAAGCAAGTTTGGCCACTGTCATACTGGCAGTGCTTTCAGAAACTTCTGGCAGAACAAGATGAAGAGAGGGGGATCTCATGTATCTGAGTTACATGATGTGACAACAGATGAATTTTATATGCTGTTGAAATCTAGTAGGGGAAGGACATGATTATTTTGGAGCAAAACTAAAAACTGTATCTAGAAAAAAAAGTGAACATTATCTTACAAGTAAGAGCAGAGTCAGTTGATAATAGGAGATAATCTCTCCCATCTGGGGAGATTGCATTCAAGGGTAGTGTGAATTTGCTGACATTAAATAAGATTAATATAACAGTTTTATTACCAGATGCTTCAACAATAATTAATGGTACTGAGATTACTGGTTTCCATATTCAGTCAAAACCAGCATCATCCTTGCATTTTTATTAACCCTAATGTAACAGTCACCAGGGCTTTTTGCCTTTCAAAACAACTTAACTCAAAGGGCAGCCATCATTCAGTCTTTCACTTATTTTCCCAAAACCTTCTTTCCCTCCTACATAGTGTTTATTGTCCTCACATGCATTCCCCATAGAACTACTGTCACTCATCTCCAACATGTAATTGAATAAAAAAAAATTAGGAATTAGCCTTCACAAGAATGAAAGAATGCCAGATGAGAAAGCAACTACAATGTGAATCTTACAAGTTATGGCCCATATCTGCTTACAATATCAATACAAACCAGAAAGCATGAGATCTGACTTTGTTACTACTAACTTTAGTAGGTTTCAAGTGGCAGCAGAACTGTCCTGCTTTCAGAGTCAGGTAGAAACAAGCACGAAGAGCTACCTACCATAAGCTATTATGCATAATAAGGTAAATTTTGTGCTCATTCTTTCATTTAAATATGCAAACCATATACAAAGGAATACCAATACACAGAGAGACATATCAATATCTCACTATACTCCTATGATATGCATCCTCAGAGGTATTTCAAAACCTTCTCTCAGAAGTCTCTGCTTGCTGTGTCAAGATGCAGAGTTCAACACATACTGTTCATTAGTTCCCAAGCAGGCAGGTAAATGTGTTTGCATTAGTGTAGGTAAGCAATACTGTCTTCAGGGCCATACAAGTCAGAAGCAAGAAATGCTCCTCCTAAAGCTGTTAAAAGGAAAATAACTGCCATTTACAGGGACTTTCTACAGAAAAAAAAAAAAAAGAAGTGAAAATATAAAAAGATCTGATTTCCAAGCTAAGAGCTCATGATATGATCAAAGTATGGGACTTCTTCACTCGCTAACAAAACAAAGCTTGACAAATTTTTTGGAATCATACCACATGCTCAGAATTGAATCACTATCCATTTTAAACTGTCAGCAAAAAGAATTCTAGTAGGTTAAGCACCAGCAGCTTGTCACAAGATGCTCCAGAAATTCAGCTTACTGGCACTGCAATTCAGCAGCAGCAGGAGATAAAGCAAAGCTTAACAAGAAGTAGCTGGAATAGGAATTCTGAGAAATTCTGGGAAGGCATAACGACAAGAAAGGACAATTCTGGGAATTTCTGCTGATAAAAAAAAGGCTCTTCCACTGCAGATAATTTACAGGAATATTTTTGTTTTGAATTTCCACTAATTTAAATTTATTCTTATTTATTACATTAAAAATATGCAGTAGTTTCCATCAGAAAGAATTTCTAGGTACCATCCTGTTTAATACCTCACAGAAAGTATTCTAAGAAAACATCCCTGCTTTCTAAGAATACTTTACAAGATAATTTACTGTACTTTATCAAAAAAGTTGTTGTGGCAACAACAGTTGTGTAGCTTATAAATAGTATTGAAAGAAAGACTATTTGAAAGATAACTGGAAATCTATTTTTTTCTTCCACAGTACTTGAATATAGTTTTGCATACACTTACGCAAACTCCTCATAGAACAGCACTTTCCAAACAGCACTATTGTGCAGTAATGCACTGTTAAGATATACCAGCACTACAGGGCTTACAGGACACTGCTGGATGCAGGCCAAAACTGATTACTGCAAGAAAACAGATTCTGATGTGGTTATCTGTGTCAGTATCATCTCTACGAATCGTGTCAGTCAATGAAGTATTTTGCTATCATCCTCCTCATTCTCAACATCTTGATACTGAATTACTTTAGGCAAGATGAATGTTCCTGAATAGAATCACGTTTTGCTATGTCAAGAAACACAACCAAAGCCTGATTTTCTTCATATTAAAAGAATACAATTGAAGACAGATATCAGATAGTGAAGGAATACATAATATATTAGTGAAGGTAATCAAATGTCTTTCTATGTAAATTTCTTTGCTATTGTCTGAAAATGAAAATCCCAACACAAGAACATATTGAAGAGACTACCAGAAATTCAAAAAAGGCTTCTCCATTGAGAGAGGTAAATACTGTATGCTCTACCCAGTTCTGTCATTAAACTTCTATGATGTTACAGATGCAGCTTCCAATCAAGCAGCTTTCAAGGAAAAGCATCTGTATTTCCAAAATTTTTCAAAGCCTTTGATGCTAACATGTCATGAATGAAAGGAAAAAAGCTTACTTACTCTTCGTGTTCTTTCCACATCTCCACAAGGCAATCTTTTCACAAAATCAATACCAGTCAGTGGTGTTCCTGTTGGAGGCAACAGAATTGAGGCATCCATCATCAAGTACTCCACATTCATGGGCTTAATCTGTAAAAATATTTTAACATTGATTGTTATACAGAAAGTTAAAGTTTGCATTTTTTACTTTCAAATACAATTCATGATCACACAGATAGAGAGGAAGGAGCTGTCACAGAGTTCTGAGAATTTTTGATACCATCCATGTTATTTTAAGCAAGCAATCTCCATTTTAAATTCTAAATTTCTTCATTGTTCCCTAACACACTGCTGAAGTTTCCACACTGAAAAATCACAGCAAAAAACCCTGAAAGATTAGAGTAGAAAAGCCATTTCAAGAGTACTAAAAAGCAAGATTTGTCACGTTTGATTTCAAGTTTTGACTCAAGTTTATAACTATTTCAATAACCAAAAAAAAAAACCAAAACAACTTTCCCATAACTTCTCCTCCCCTGAAAAAAAGATATTTTCCAGTATCTAACAATGCAATAGTTTGGAGACTACACGTTTCCTTCCATATTTTCATGGTTAAATGATGTTTGAAACATCTATACTTCTGTAATTTTGGGCAATTTATTCCAATGTCTGTTATACACATACAGGAGACATGAGCTTTTTTTTGCTAGAAAAATACATGGAATCAACAGAAATCCCCTTCCAGAGTCTGTATAATATTCTGTGCATCAGAAAAGTGCCTTTACATAGGCATTCTAAAGCAGCCAATAGGACCTGGAAGCATTCCTGCTCACTTTGCCACGATCACATACCATAACAGCAGCAGACTAAAACAAGATCCAGAAATTTCATAGCACAGACTTGAACTGCTGCCTTCCGCACATAAAAGCTCAAAAATAGTCTCTATCCAATCATTCCCATCTCAGAAAATTCATCTTCAGTGTCTAAAGCACTGGATTAACATATCAAATTAATGTGTAGAAAAATACAGAAATCCAAACACAAGACAAATGAGAACACAGATCTAAAATTTCTGACAAGTAAATAACTATTTGTGATGCAATGCACATAATTGTATAGTCATTTAAACAGTGTTTCAATTCATCCAGGTGAAGAACATGAAGAAAACTCCTCACTGAAAACAAAAGTGCAGTTCTGCCTTTGCCATTTGGATAGGGTAAGCATACTTCTTTCTCACTGAAGCTCCACAATATATTATTTGCACACTTCAACCAGTAAGACTACATCAGTGACACTCAGCACTTAAATTTGCCCTGCAAAATTTCTAACTAGCCAAACAAATATCCTCTAAGGAAAACGAAGTTAAATTTCCAGGGTGTAGCTCTATCTTTTACAGTAAATGATAAAAAAAAAAAAAGTTTCAGAAAATGAGATACTTGTATACCAGAAAAACCTACATACAAACTAATTTGTAACATGACAACTGTGCTAACTTCAGTGCCAGTTTTCAAACGAGAAGCACATCAACACTAAAGTACTAAAAAAAAAAATAATTTACTGATTAAATACTCCTATTCTGTAAGCTAGTAAGATACTGCAGGATGCTTATCATATTAAGAGGTGTTACAATACACCAATTGTAGATTGTTCTTTTTCAAAAAGACAAAGTGACTGCTAATGAAATCCCTGTAACGTTGCTGCTAGGAAAAGAAAGATCACTTCATGTGACAACTCAATTCATAAACACTAACTTAAGAATTTAAACAAGTAGCTGTTTTTTAAAACATTTACAGCTTAAATATTAACTGAGATTCAAGATAAAAGTTTACTAAAAAGTCCACAGCAGTGCTCCACAATTGGTAACATGGTACCAGCAGTGCTGCTCTTTGAGGGGACAAAGCCCCCTGTCCTCTGCTGTAAGTAAAGTGGCTCCAGTTAAACCTGAAACCATGCAGGGCTTCAAACAGACACAGGAAGATTATGACTTTGATTTTTAATTATTCTTTTCTTCAGTTGTTAAACAATATAATATTTTGGTACCTAGGATGAAGAAATTTTTGTATACCTACTTTCAGAAATTGATGGTGCCTTTTATTTAATAAAGAGCTGTGAAGTTTCAAACAAATGATTTATGAAAGTGTAGACAATTCCTCAGAGGAACTAAAACATTCTGCTATTCTACTGCTAGATACAACAGATATGTTCAATAATTTTCAATAAATACTTGTTTCTGTTTTGCATCTGGTTTGGAAGACTCTGGGAGAGACTTATACAGGTATCACTTACTGTCATACTCCGATATTCATCTTCAAACATATCCAGAAAAATTTCTTCTCCCTTTTATTTAAAAAAAACCAAGAAAATATGAACACATCATGAATCCACAAACATTGCTAAAGAGACATGTTTGTTCTTGTTTAATTGTGTAGTGGGTATAGGTAGCAAGCAGCACGGGTGACTTCTGGAAGAAACCAAGGCTGGCCACAGCCAGTGCTCCACCAGCCCCACCACAGCCAGGCCCCACAGCAACACTGGCTGTGCCTCTGCAAAACAGATTTAAGGAAAAGCAAAATGCTGTTCAGGAGTAATGGAGAGGGAAAAAAAGGTGGCGAGGTGGACAAAGAGGGAGAAACAGTCCTGCAACACCAAGGACAGAGGAAGAAAGGAGATGCTCTTGGTACTGGAGCAGATTCCCATAGATAGCCCATGGGGACCCTGCTGCAGCAGCACAGCAGGTACCTTAGCCCTGAAGAAACCACAGTTTGTGGAAAGTCCATGCTGTGGTCAATTGTTTATTTCCCAGCTAAGGACAGTAGCCCACAGAGAAGATCCCCTCTAGAGCAGGGGAAGGAGAAGTGTGAGGAAGGAGCAGAAGCAGCAGAATGGAACTGCTATGGATCAACAACAGCCCCAGTGTCCCATCCCTCCTGTGCAGTGGAGGGCAAGAGTTAGAGGAGTTGGGAATGAAGAAGTGAAGTTGATGTGGAATAAATGGAGAGGTGAAGGAAAGGTGTTGTTCTCATTAGTCTTTGTTTCATGCTATTCAACTTAATTAGCAGTATGTTAAATTTTACCCAAGTTGAATCTGTTTTGCCAACAACAGTAATTATTAAACAATCTCTCTATCTTTACATGAACCCACATGTTTTTTTTCCTCATTTTCTCCCCAGTCTGTTGAGGAGGGACAGTGCAAGAGCAGCTGAGTGGGTGTCTGGCAGCTGGCCAAGGTCAACACACCACAAATTATAGTTTATTTATTTTATTTTATTTTTTACTTACTGGAAATTAAAAATAACCCTGCACCTTCTTCCTCAAGAGAATTCCAACACAAATTGGAGGAGAATTTAGACACTTCTATATAAGGGGCAGTCAATTTGTAACTAAGAAATTCATGTTTAGGGTTCATTGTTTACAACATTAAAAAAAAAACAAAAAGCTGTAGAGGTCTCAAAACAAGATTAAATAAAATTTCAGATAATCATTTTGAATGAGATACAAACAAAAAGTAATGCCAAAAAGAGGCATCTTCCATAAAATCCAAGAAAGTTTCTAATGGCATGGCTGCTCCACAACATACACAGCAGCTGCAACAAAAGGAGGACTACTCGTTTGTCTTCCAATGCAGAGCCTATGGGACTTCTTACATCCCTTTTGTGAAGTCATCAATGGGCTATGGGAAATGTAGGAAGAAGAGAAACCATCCAACACTTCCTTCTCTACAACAAATATGTAGTGCTTTCCTGGGGAATGAGACTGGTTTTATTTATTTTAAATCCACATGTAAAGACTTGTTTCTTACAACCCTCCGCATATATACCTTATAGAAACGGCGAAGGAGATGAACACCTTCTTCTCTTGCACCCTAGAAAAGAGAAAACAACCATTTCAGGGGGTAAAAATACCATTTAATCAAAAGTCACATTTAAAAACATGCACCCAGTACCTCTAACGGAGAAAACTACTAATATCCCTGTATGTACAGCCTTCAGCTCAGAATTTGATATAACACATTTCTAGCCCTTACAGCTCAGCTGAGCTTGTTTGTTTCAAAAGTACTTCCCTTCACATTGCTGAGATGGTTAACATACAATCTTCAGAGAGAAAAATGAAACTAACTATTCAGAGTTAATTAGCAAGGTTACAGCAGACTTGAGAATTGTATACAGAGTATTGCTTCTTTCACTGCATGGAATCACCAATGGAAGGTATTTTAGAGGCTCAAGTTTCACATTAAGCTTATTACAATAAAAAACATTTGTGCAATTATACAGCAAGATGCAAATGCAAGTAATGCTGAAACTAGTAACATGAAAGAAAAATACTAACCTCAAGGCATGCAAGATGAACATCTTTTATTATGCTGCCATTTTTAGAAAACACAAGTTGCTTCAGCAACAGACAGCCAAGTTCTAGAGTTGCCAAACGGATTTTTCCATCTATGAAAAGAGAAACAGTAGCATCTGTCATACGCATCCTGCCTGACAAGGGTGGATGTATAGTGTAAGAAGTGAACTAGAAGAGTTATTGGGAAGAAACAGAACCATGCAACAAGATGGTAATAAACATGACCCCACACCACAGCAGGAGGATATGGGCTGAAGAAAGATGCAGCCACTGGAGAGCCCACAAAGACGACTTGTGTGCTAAACAAATACTAGATTTCATTTTGCAGGTAATCAGTAATGACAGTGCATCAGTTGCAGGGGAAACTGGTTCTACTCAAAGTTTTAATAGGTGCAGCACAGGTGAGAGGAGCTGTGGCTTAAACAAAAATTGTGTTTCCATGGAACAGTTCACTAAGCCTTCTACCCCTTGTTTTACAAAAAATTGAAGCTAAGAAAAAAAATGTTTTTTCCATAACAGTTGAGAACTGAAATACAATACGTAATTAAAAGAAATCATGCGAAAGTTTGCTATTAACCTCTAGAAACAAAGGACAGCTATAAACAAATTTATTTCTTCTGTATATTTTTGAAGACTACTTCTCCACTGGAAGTAGTGTTACAATTAAAGGTGCCACAAACCTTATTTTCAGGATGAAATTGTACATTAAGCTGAAAGAAATCACTATCCATCTCATTATTCCTCGTTTGATGTTTTGTTCATTCAAAAAAGTGGAAAGAAGGAAAGTTAAGACAACAGATCCCTCTACAGTCCTGAGCATAAGAACAACTATTCAGCAGAAATGCAGTTACTGGTTACTCAACAACTGAGAAAAAACAGTATTTGTCTTTCACAGCCCATATTTACTTACTGTTCAACAGAGAGCATGTTAAACAGACACTTTCATCTCATACACGAGAGGCTAAACAGCTTTTCAGCATGTGAAGAAAACAAATATTATAAATGTCATACCTGGTTGTGCAGCATAATTCATTATTCTGATGAGCCCTTCTGCAAGTACATGATTATATGAATTTCTCTCTTCAGCATGTTGAGCGGGAAGTTGAATTCTCTCCAGCTTGACTGGGTCAATGCCTTTGCAGGGAAGAAAATGAAGTAAATTAGAAAACAGGACTATGCCTAAAGGTAAGCATTTAACAGATGGCATTGGTTTTCTTAGAAGAGTGTAAATAGCAATGCAAAGAAATTCAACACCAACTTGCAAAATTATCACAAGGAAGAACAACAAAAAGATTAAACATGTTTGGGGATTGTTTGTACCAAAAACCATGTTTCATTTATTTTCTCTAGGAAAATGGCTTACCTTTATTGTGTGACATTGCATACAGAAGACAGAGCACAAAGAGGGCGTAGTAATCATCTTCAGCACAATCCAGTGCATTATAGACCATATCAAGAAAAGGCCTGCAGAAAGGAAAAATTTTGAATTGGTCAAGAATAAGAAAACATTTACAGGAAAATCAATAACTATGCTGCTCTACACATAGCTAATGAAAGAAGTCTACAGTAATGCACGTTTTCAGGCATTAAAGCAAAAGAAAACTTGTTTGAAAGTACTCAGATTACGGTATTGTCTCATACTATATTCTGACATTAATTCAAACATTTTTACAGGAATGGCTTCATAATACTTTTCCGAGAACTACCTGTTCGTACACTTACTGGGTTTGTTTGTAGCACATATAATATGTATGCAGAAGCACTGTACAACTTAAGTGCATACATACATAATTAAGTTCAAGAAGCTGCAATCACTGTTGCATTAAAAAAGAAAAAAACACCTACCTTTTAATTCAAGTACTAAGTAGAGTTGAAAAGCATTTACTGTTACTAGAGCAAGAAGGAAATTTTCACAAACTTTCACTAACAGTTGGAGCAAGATAGGCTATCCTAAAACAAGCTGTCAAGAACTGTACACTCAACTGACTAAAGGAGAGAAAAATGAGAAAGAAAGAAACATTTGAAGGGAAAAGTTAAAGCTTTGGATTGCAGAAGTGTTTTGGTCTCCTACGTTTAAGTACTAGTGATGATTTAGAAAGTTTGATTTTAGAAAGTTCTGCAATGAGAACTTTTATGTTTCTGTTTTTACTGTGTTAATGTTTTGTAATTCAACTTTACTAACTTTAGGTATCACAACTGCCGTAAAAGAAAGCACCACCTTAACTAAGAAACTGGATCATATCCCAAACTGATCAGTAAAGAAGCAATATTCTGTCTTCTTCTTGTCTCCCATCTTATTGTTCTACGAGAACACTTGTAAAGTTAATCAGAGGCAGATTTGAGACATCCCATAAAAGATATTAGAAAGCTTATAGGAAGGCAAATACAGAAGCAACTCAGCAAGATGTTACAGTTTCCATACCTGTTCCAATTTGTTATCTCACTTCCAGAGGCAGCAGCACTCTTTTCTTCATCTGTTGTATTCTGTTCAGTCACAGCAGAGATGGACAATTCTGAGAGCTTGCATCGCTCCATGATTACCATCTCTATTTCTATAAAACAAAAATTGGAATTTTGAACAGTTTTTGCAAGCTTTTACATTTTCCACTTTGCATTAGAAGCCACTGATGCAACTACAAGAGGTGTAACCACAGCCTCAAAAAATTTAATGAATGTAGACAAGTTTTTCTTCAGGACAGAAAAAATGCTTGCTTACATTCCTGTATGAAATTTAATGCTGTAAGAAATTTACACATACATACATGAAAGAAAACATGCAAATTATTTTGTTCAATAAATAAATAGCAGTAATCCCCTTCTCCTCTAAACCACAGGAATAAAACATATGGAATGTCATTTGGGAAAAGAAAAAAAAAAAAAATCATGAAGACATTGATGAGTGCTAACAGGGGAAATGGAGTTTCCCAGAGGGTGTGAATGGCTTTCTACTATCAGAGCAAACAAGGTACCTACTCCCACATGCTTCAGACCTTTTGGCAGTACTAGTTTTTGCTTATGATCTTGGACAAAGACTAATAAATGCACCAGTTTACCCAGCAGATCATGTCATGCTGAACGTTATGGCAGACAATGTACCATCAGCTATTTTATGTGACTTAAGGAAAATAAAAATCCTGGAAAGTCTTCTCAAAAACGGCAACCATGTTTGGACAGAATTGTCCAAAAACAAAGGTTTTGTTTTTAACTCCTTGTATGCCATTCTCCAAGTTTTCTCAGTATATGTCTATTTTCTGATGTACACGTGTCTATTAGTTACTAACTACTAAAATAATCAGTTATGATAAAACCACTCATCTTATAGACCCAGTTCTTCTTAAGGCCAGTATCAGGTCAAAAGTCCTGAAATCTAGCAATAAAATAATCTAAGACGTTTTCTTCAATTCTGAGCAACTGCATGTTTTCTAAAAAGTATGATCAATTTTAGCATACTTGAATCACTGAAACATGCACAGAGTACTCCTGACCATCTTCCACATCATTTGCTTTACTGAATAAAAAAAGATGCAAAGTTATGAGGTCTACTTATAAAGCTCTCCATAATCATAGGCACAAAGACAGGAGGTAGATACAAAAGCATTTTTACTGTTTTCAATCAGACTAAAAGCACACCTGCTGTAGAACGATTTAACATGAGAAAAAAACACAGCCAAAGAGAGTGAAACAAATTAGTATTTCCATGTTAACCTACTGCAACAAGAGACCAAGCCATGTAATAGATCAAAAATTAAATGTACACAGTAAATATAAGTACCCAAATTGTAAGCAGCATTTTTATTTGCTAATGTACACACCTTCATTTTCACTGCTTGTTCTGATGCCCTTTGAACTTGCTTCCGTACTTTTAGTTTTATCTAAGTCATCTTGGGTATCTTCAGATTGTCTTTCCTCCTCGTCTTCTTCACCAACATTCTTATAGTTGGGTCTTTTCTGCACTCTCTTCTTCCCCTTCTGTTTATTAATTTCAAGAGACCTCTCAAGTGTTTCGGTTGGTTTTATGAAACATCTGATACTTGACTTCGCCTACAAATATTAAGATTTTACACTGAGCTATAAGCAAGGCTTTTTTAACTCTATAAAAGTCACTTCGGTTCAAAGTTTTGGAATTAAAAACTTAAATTTCAGACAAGTTTCAAAATACAGGAAAGCAGACCTTGGAGAAACAGTACCAAACCAGTGGAAGTTGTACCCAAAGTAACACAACCTGAAGACTTGTCACTAAGGAAGATGCCATTTCGAAAAAAAGAATAAATCAAATGATCAGCTTAACAATGCAGGATTTTTAAAGCCGTATTTCCCTTCTTTGAATTTTGCTTAACAGGTAAAGCAGTTAATACAAACAAAACTAAAAGACCATATGCAAATGGGATAAAGGCAGCAAAATCAGAAGTGTCTATTGATAGCAATGTATTAATGTGAAACACACTGAGAGGAAAGCAAGCAGTATTCAATCAATACCTAATTTTCCTGATAATCACTTTATATATGAAAAAAACAAAGGAAGATGACATGTGTCTGAGAGCAAATGATTGTTTCAAAAGAGTCTGTGTCATCCTAACAACAGCAAACAATGCACTCTTACAGAGAGATTAAACATAAGAAATACTGTGACCAGCAAGATTAAAAGTTTAGTTTCCCATCCTTTTGCAGATTGTTTCTGAGCTGCAATGCTTTGAGCTTCCTTCACATTTGCTTGGCCTGCCACCTGGATTATGGGCACACAGCTCCCACCCGGAGCTACACAAACACCACTGAGCCAAACTTCTCTGCTACTGGGAAGTGAAACACAGACTGGGGGCTTCCCCAGCACAGTCTGAAGCTGAACAAAGCTCTTACAGAAACTTCACTACTTTTTAGATCTTGATACTTCAATCACATATCAGGCTGGATATTAGGAAATACTACTTCTCTGAAAGGGTGGTCAGACACTGGAATGGGCTGCCCAGGGAGGTGGTGGAATCCCCTTCCCTGGAGGTGTTCAAGGAACGTTTGGATGTTGTGTTGAGGGATATGGTTTAGCGAGAACCATTGGTGATAGGTGGATGGTTGGACTGGATGATCTTATAGGTCTTTTCCAACCTTAGTGATTCCGTGATTCTGTGATTTAGCTGACACTGGCTAAACCATTCAAAACTTGAGGGCAAGCAATAAAAAATATAAGTAAGACTAAACACATAAGCTGGGGTTCCATTCATTGCCCCACGTGACTCAAGCTCTGAACAGGATAAGTTCAAAAGATACCTCAGGAAAAAAAGTTGGGAAAATATCCTCACTCCAAGTAGTAAAGAATACATTGGAGGGTGGAGGGAAAAAGAAGAAAAAAGAGAGATTAGGATTGACTGTACTAGGATGAAGCCAAGCACAAATCAAAAGGCCAAAACATTTATCTGAATCCCCTGACTTACAAGGTCTTACAGAAATCCTGCATAAGTCTCCTTACACTTGTCACTGAAATAAGCTACATAGTAGGAGGAATCTTTCACAACTCTGAAACAAACAATTCAACCCACACCGTGCTATTTACTGCACACCTCCCCCTGTAATTTCTGTTATATTTTTAGATATATCAAACAACAGTTTGGACAGATTATAAATTAATTGGAGTCACAACAAATTAGTTTTATTGGTGGCTTCTGGTCAGAAAAGTCCTAAGAAAAGGGAAGGACATGTTAAGTCCTATTCTTTATGGAAAAAAATTACACATGCAAATTGCAAGAAGCCTTTAGATTTTCCCCTCCCTGCATTTACTTCTTACAAGTGCTTCCTAGAACTATTTAACTACTTCATGAAGAATGCAGGTACTTTGTATCCTTGAATTACAGGCCACTGTTTATCATATGAGCAAAATAACTGAAGAGACCATTTGAGTGATACACTGATAAGCACTGAAGTATGGTCTGGTCAACTGCAAGAAAGAATGCTGAGAAAAATATATATCCTGTGCTGCCAAACCAGGCTAAATAATTAAAACAATCTTAAAAAAAAAGTTAGCTTACATTGTATATTCTTTGCTTATACATTTCATACTTTCAAAAAGTGTCTTCCCATCATATTTTCAATTTTAGTTTATCTTATACAGTGTGTGCTAGTAAAATAATTAGTAACAACTTCTTATGGGAAAGAGAAAGTATGTTAAACAAGAAATTGAGAAACATGAATTAGATAGAACTGACCCACATCTGAATTACACAGGAAAACAGACCTCACAGGAAATAATATAGAGCCGAGTGTATTTCTTCTAGTATCACTTAATGGCAGAAATAAAAGGGAAAAATATGTAAAGGAAAAAGCATCTTAATTTGGTATACTTCTCAAACTCCATGGTGTAGGTTCATGTTCCCCTTTTCAGGGCCCATTCAATAGTAAGGCTGAGTTTACTAAAGAATACTATTCCAAACGTGGAGTGGCAACAAAGCTCCACCTCTGGTACAATTTTGTTAAGAGTCTACCCTAGAAAGCCAGTCACCTCCTATTTGGTAGCTATTCACGTGTGACAGCTCACAGTGTGTGTACCATGAATCACAGGACCAGTGAAGCAGCAATCTAGAACAGCATTACAAATATGAGAGCTGACCAACAGACATTTAAAGGAAATTCCTAATAATCCTCACATTAATGTAAGCACAAAACATGTGCTACAGATATTTTGCAATTCTGCACAGTAAACAGGAGAAAAGCTCCCTTCCACAACATATGCTATCTCACACTTCTGCCACAAATTTCCTAGTAACAAAGCTGCTTCTGTTCAAGTAGCACACAACAGTCAGTATGCAACTAGTAGAAGGTCAGACATTTCCTAACACAAATAAGAGATTGCTTTCTCTCATAGCATTCAGTCAGCTCTACTGGCAAAATGTCAATAACCAGAACTGAACCTAGGCTGGATGACAAAAGTACTGGAAGACTTTGCAGTGTCTGACCACCACAGAAGAGAGAAATGTGGACAAGTAAGAACATAATGTTGCAAGTCACACAGAGCATTTTTCTGCAGTTGTATTTAACAATTTTTCTGCTTTTATCTCCTAAACACAATCACCTTAACTTCCAGTTTCAAGATGATGGCATTTCTAGATATTATTGGTATTTCAAATAGAATATCCGCATCTAAAAAGAAGGAAAATATCCATATATTACTTGACCACTTACTGAGTTTTTCTGAACATCTTGCTCAGCTTTAGAAGAAAACACAGACAGGTCACCATTAAGTATAACCTCAGCCAATGAGTTCACCAAAGGGGCATAATGTATAATAAGAAAAACCTATTAAAACAAAGGTGGAAAGAAATATTAGACACATTACATGACATGGTTTCTCGACTTCAATCACTGAGCATAGTTTCATTTATGTCCTTGTTGAACACTGATATCTTAAGTTTACATACACAGTAACATGAAATTGTTAACATTAATATAGTTCATGAAACCTACATCAAAACTCATAGTTCCTCTAGAGCATAATTCCCTCTACAGATATTCTTGTTCTTTCTATATTCTTCTCTAGTTTATGTTCTTTCCCTACATTTCAAACTACCTAGTTTTAAAAAAGAAAAACACAAGCCATGAAACAGATCAATACTCCCTGTTTTCCCAAGAGAATATTTCAGATTTAGGTAGATTCAAACTGCAATAGATGTCTAGGGGAAATCCGTAATTTTACAAATCCTGTCCCGAAATGTTGCATGACTCTATTGTGAACTGTTTATGAAATGCTGTACACAAACAGATGCTCCAAAAGCTGTCATTGTGTGCTACAAGATCCCCAGAAGAATACAAACTGAAGAAGTTACTTAATCTGTCTTAAGGAAAAACAAGCTATTGTTTTTTATAAGAAAACTGGAAAGTGTTCAACAGTGTTTGTCCATTTTTTAAAAGGGGTTTTGTAAGAATAGATGGCAATATGGTAAATAATATTATAACAAATTATAACACTACAGCAAAACACATTCTGAAATAGTACAAAATAATTCAAATACGTACTTGAGAAAGAAGATAGAGAGAAACTTGGAGACTTATTTTTGGACGCTCCCCACCCTAAGGAAAAGAAGTTGTAGAAATAAAGGAAAACAATGATTTATTTCCATAGAGTTAAAGCACTGCCACTGATTAAGATTTTATTTAAAACAAAATTTTTAACCTTGTATTATTTCACATTCTATCACAAAATATCCACTAGCAATGGTACTCTTTGAAATTTACTTTTTGGTAAACAATTTCAAATGAAGACTCTCCAGCTAAGAATATCTCACAGTCTACAAGCTTAAAAAATGGCTTCTGATTGTTCTCAGTCACAGCTCCTTTAATAACACTGCAACAGATAAATACCCCAGAATTAAGTTGGTATTCCCTACTGAACCATTCCTTCACAAGTTTTTTCTGATAGCATTCATTAAAGAATTAGCTATAACATAAACAATTATATAAACAATGAAGTATTATGTATAAAAAGAAATAATAATATTGACAGACATTTTAATAGATCAACTAAATAACAATGAACAAAAGCATTCAAACTATAACCTACCTCCTCCCCCTACAGTCCTTATTTGTTTCAACATACAAACACAGGCATCAACAGTATTAACCCTACCAAGGAATATACCTGTTTAACAAATTGCTATGTATACTGAAAGCAAATAATTCCTTTGCAACTTATAAATTTGTATGTATTCACTTACCTTATCTTGATTTACTAATGAATACACATACAGGGGAAGAAAGAGCCTATTAAGTAGGTGGTCTGTCAGCACATCATTTAAAAATTCACAATTTATGATAAGTATATCATTAAGGTAATGCAAATGATCAAGATGTTCTGCTACCAGGTCACTCAGCTTGCCCCTATTCCTGTGCCTGAAAAACAGAGCAGATAAAGTCTCAGGTAAGTAAAATTTTTTTTAAAACTTAATGACTTTAATAATTAATGTCCTATCAATTGCCTTGTGCAGACTGACAGCCTAAAACAGATGTTTTCACATCTATTGCAGCTACCAAACAGCATTCAGGCATGTATTTTCTTTAAGAAGCACATATAAAGTCTTTCCCCCAGTTTTCAGTAGTAGTACTTTTAACAAAGTTTGCTTCCCACTGCCAGAATCTTCTCAGAAATCGATCATAAAAAAAGGCTTTCTTTCCAAAAACAAAACACATCTGTTTTATTACACCTCTGCCTTTTCACTTTAAGGAAGTATGAAACAATCACCCACTGTGAGTGGGGAGTAAAGCAAGCAACCTTGGTTTACCTCCGGTTATTTAACCTGAAGCAACAAAATATTTCCACAGTTGATAGCAGTGCATGACTATTATATATACAGTGCATGGGAATTCCATTGCTTACAGTTCCCATATTAAATAAAGTTCATCTTTCCAACTATTTTTTTTTCCTCCCACAGTATCTTTTTCTGAGAGCTATTCTGCTGGGAAAATACTCAGAACAGAAACACATAAAGTTACTAAAACTAAGAAGCACAAAATACCATCCATGTTCTGAATTCCTACTAAATTCAGCAAAATTAAAACAAAGATGAAGAAAAGGCACGTTGTCAAATGATGCTTTACTTGTCCTCAATCTGTACTCATGTCAGTACATCACTGACCACTTAACCCAGAGCACAGATAGCACGAATCTGTGAAAAAAAAAAAAGCTTGAACTATCTGCAAACTGTCTCAGACACCCACTGGCTGAGGTGGACCATTACAGACAAAGTGAGGTAAGCATCAATGTCTGGGAAAAGCATTTCCATTCAATAAATGACATTTTAAAATCTTACTCTTCATCAGTCTGCACACAGTTATCCAGTTCAATCACATGGCTTCCAATAAACCAGACAAGGTTGGAGAAATAAGGGACTGCAGTTTTATCTCTAATGTAATGCAGCATAGGTTGGTTGTCCACTGCAGAGAAATTGTAAGAGAGAGAAATCAGTTTCCACTCCTTTTATATTTAAGGATTTTAAAAATAAATACAACAAAGAACCTTCTGAATTTTGATTACATGCCAGCTTTTCACATGAGTATATACCTGAGATGATCTTATGCATGAAATGGACATCTACAAAAGCATCACATCGATTCTTAATTGGCTTGAAAGAGCCTAATATTGATATATTTACATGTCTGAAGATAGATCTAGTGAAATTCAGAAAGTTTTTAGCACATTCCTTAATAAAAAGAATAGAAAATAATGCGGAAGAATAAAGCAGTAATGCTGAAAGCCAAGCTAGTTAAGACTTACATGACACTGCATTAAGGAACACAGGAATCATCAGTGAAGGAAGGGCAAAAGAAACAGACAACAGTTAACAGGATTAGGAACTGGGATAGTGTCATCCTCCAAAAGGGTTTAAGAAGCTAAAGCATAAAGCATCTAAACTAAGAGATACAGGGTAGGAGTTAGATCAGAACATAAGCAAATGGATCATCAGAAAGTTATGAACCCTGAATATCTGAGCTGTTTTCCTACTCTAACCTTCATATTGCTACAACATTCCACCAAAATTCTAGAGAAGTATATTTTTTACCATAAAAGCATTTGGTCATGTAAACACACACTAACAGGATATGAAATCTGCACTTTGCTCTGTGAGCACGTTTGGTTTTATAGCTGATGAGTTAAAAACAAGTACCTCTTCCTCAGTGTCCAAAAGAAAAACTGTCCCTAGCAGTCAACGCTACAAAGAACCAGCCTGCTATAGATGCTATCTGCAAAGTAAATTGTTCCTAATTCTAAAAAAATGTCTTATACTCTCTGATGAAAACCATCATCAAATCATTACTTGATGAAAAGTTGTTTAAATTCAAAATACAGTTTCATTAAAGACCTATTAAAAAGTAATAAACACTGCACAAACATATTTCATAATTCATACTACTATATACAAACCATATTGCTTCCAGAAGTGGAGAGTGGAGTGCATATACACTATTTTTTCCACAGAAATCACTGATATTTTCAGTCTCTCACAGAGTTTATAAATTCAGGGAAAAATTTAGTGAAACGTGACTTCTGGAGGATGGGTAATGCAAACCCATTCTCAAAGCAAGGCTAATTTCTCATTTGAACCAGGCTGCTAGGGGCCTTGTTGAGTTTTTAGGATCTCAAGCAACACAGATTCATCACCTTTTCAGGAAAACTTGTGGCAGTGTTTACCTATTCTCACAATGCAATTATTTTCCTTATGCCCAACTGGGATGCCCAGTACAGCAATTTGCTACTGCAGCATCCTGGCTTTCACTGGGCACCTTTAGAAATGATCTAGGTCTGTTTCTTCACACTGGAGTGGCTGCAGTGTAAAGGAATTCTACAGTCATATTCTAATGCACTTTGAAAAGAAGTGATACCACCAGTAAGGTCACTATAAAACTCAAGTTCATAAATAAATTTTAAAAAGCAACATATATTCTCAATTTTCTTTTGTTTTTAAATTTATCCATACCGCAGTCTGTACTGGAAGATAAACTAAATTTCCTCATGTAAGCTTGGTACTCTTTCACTGTGTTTTTTAAATCAGTTTCACATGTGAGATAGTGCAATTTACAAGTACACACTACAGGTTTAGCACTGTTTCATAAAAATCAAGATGTGTACCTGAAGCACATCAACATGCTAAAGTTTCAAATCCCACAAAATAAACAAAACCCCTTACACATGCCCTTTCTTTAGATATAGAAAACATACCTTTGTAGACATTTAAAGTTATAGTCCTAACAGCAATCCTGACCATGCTTTCTGGGTGGTTAAAAAATTTAATGGCTTCTGTGTACAAAGCAAAGTCATTCGTGTGCTGCAGCAAGAGAAAAGAAAGCATAATAAATTAACCAAAATAATATATGGACAATATATCTGTTGGAATTCTGTATGAAGAACACTTTCCGTGCATTACTAAAATACTTCTACTCTCAACTTAAGTAACTGAAATTATTTTACAATGCACAATTGATTGTAACTCAGAGCTACAGAGCCAACTGCTTTGAACATCAATAGGTTTCCATGTTAGCTCTGCACACTTTCAGAGCTTTAACGCCCTCTTCTGGCAAAAACTGGCATAGAGCAAGGATAAGCTTATTTCACCTTCAGCCTCTGATCAATCAGCTTTTATCAGACCTTGACTAAGCTTCTTAAAATCAAGTGGAGGAACAGAAAACAAGGCACAAACAAGTTGAATTCTCAATGAAGCAGACTTCAGAACTGCTCAAGCAGTCCAGTTTGACACTATCTTACAGATCTTAGGAATCTTCTCTACTATCATGCTTCTGCTGAGATCCTCACAATTTAATTCTCAATCTTTGAGACTAAAATAAATTCAGAACAAATAATTCATTAGACAAGTTTAGACTTCTGACACAAGATGTTCAAGAAAACAAATGTATTCTCCAAGAAAATTGGAGAATAATAAAATAAAGAGGTGTCAAAGTCACTTGCTATATTTAATGAGAACACGATTTTTCTATGATCAGGGATGATTCTAAGCAAGTTGGACAAGCTTAGACAGAAGACTAAACAGAAAATGTGCCAAACTGCCTTCAGTTATTATTATTATTATTTTTTTAAATTAAAGTCCTCTCATCGTCATATAGCAATTCCTTTTCTTACTTACCTCATTGTAAAAGAAATGCACAGTATGATTGTTGAGTTTCAGGGAAAGAGTTTTCAAAAATGATATATAATACGCCATGATCTCCTCATCAGAAAAGTCAAACTTATGGACAATAATAGAATTCACATAGTTATTAGATAGCAAGTAGTCTGAAAAATAAGAGACATTACAGAGATTAATCAAAAGAAATCAATATGTAAGTAACTGCATTTAACACACCAGCTAGCAACAAGCTATCCTCTGCTTCAAGGTAACAACTAAACAACCCAAGTGATGGCTGCATGCACAAACAGTGATTTACTGTTCCCCTGCATCAGTTAACTGAGAAGAGACCATCCCTTCTTAGTTTAGTACTAAATAACACTTGTAACAACACACACACAGAATTCTTCCCCCCCCCAAAATTATATACTTTCAAAGGCCTTCATATGACTTCCTCCTCTTGCTAGTCATAGAACACTTTTAACCGATAATTAATTCTCCTTTTTGTTTCTGAAAACATCGAAGTAAACACAGTGGGCTGAATGCCAGTCCCAGTGATGGGAGAACAGTTCCAGTACAAATTAGATGACAGAGTTCTGCTGCATAATCTGCAACATCGATGCAAACATTTCAGACCATGACTAATCTGCTGACTTAAAGAACACCTTTAAACATATAAAATGCTTCAGTAGTACCAAACAACCACTCTATTAATGAAAGTTTAGATTAAAAAGCAAGTTAGAGTCAAATTACAACATTTTCAATAGTGTTTAACTAAAAGGAATATTAGGAATTCATAGAGACTGCTCTGAAGGGGCACCAGGACTAAACTGTATTGAAGTGTATTAAATCAGATTTTGATCATTTAATCCTGAACAGTTCCAAAAAGTGCCCTTACACAGCGATGTTTCATGACTGATGTTCTCAAAAAGGATGTTCAGAGTCTGCAGCAGCTGCACACACACGTAACGGCCGGACTTCTGGCGCAAGATGTTCAAGAAGAAAACAAACATATTCTTCTCCAAGAAGAAGCTAAAATAAAGAGGTACCATAAAGTCACTTGCTGTATTTAACAAGAAGATGATTTTACTATCATCAGAAATAATTGCAAATTGGACAAACAGAATGATCTGTATTTCTGTAAAAATATCTTGCAAAGCTTTATCTTCAAAACTCTTAAAACCTAGAACACTTTAACAGTCAAATTATGCAGTAAAACAACCAACTTGTCAGATAACTTCCCTAAGTTCCAATCACAGTTTTGAAGGGGAAAGCTTCTAAACAAAGCCTGTTTTGTTTAATACTCATGTACCCCTATTAAGCTAATCCACCTCGTCTTCAACACTGTGGATTTGACTTCTGATCACTAGTTTTTTGGTGTTTTATATTTTGTTTTCCTGCCCTTGGTTTTTCATTTGCATTCATTAAACCACAGTTTCTGGTATCAGCCTCAAATCACTATTTTCAACTGCCTATCTTTAATACCACATTAAGTGTGTAACCAAACAGGAAGCAAGAAATGTAAGCTATAAACAAATACTCAGCAGACAAGGAGCAAAAAGGTAATTTAACAGGAAAATTATGGTCTCTTTCCTAGCAGGACATCACAAATACGTATCTACAGTTCTTATTTTTCTGTTGATTAGTTTCTTGTTATGCTTTTATTTGCATTAAAAGCAGGAGAAAATTAAAATTCCCTCCAGTAGAGAAGGCAGGGAGAAATTTCATGAAGCTACAATACAGATAGGAAGAATCAACACCCCTTTTCAAGTTATTTTTACTACCACACTATTTTACAAGGATTAAAATATTATCTAATATGTGTTATGTATCATAGCTAAAATGAGATATCCATTAGGAGTACCATAGAAACTACGATGAACAAATGAACATCATTACATTTTAACAGAATAAATCTGAACACTACTAGGTTTGATTTTTGTACCTATGTCAAAAGATGTGAGTCAGTGTGTAAAAGGAGCTCTAAAGTTGGAGTTCTCATTAACAGGAGCAAATTCTGTTTCATAACACAAGAATGTGATCCTGCTTAGCTCTGTACTACAAGACAGGGTATTTTCATGACCAGTAGTAAACTGTCTTGGAAAAGTTTATCTTTGAAAACCAGGAATCTGTAACTCATCATTCCCCATAGCCAGAGCTAAAGCTGCCTGCAAGTACTTACTCGAACACCGAGCTGTCATTCTGGTCCCCCCATATAAGGATCTCTGTTATAGAACGGATAGTCTCCACCAGGAGATTGCGGTTGTGGTCTGTCACTGTTGTGTTTTTAGTCAAGACATGATACATGTACCTAAAAGAAGAACAGTACAATTAACACACTGCCCACCACTACTACAGGCACCACGGCTGTCTCTGGCCCCTAGCTTAACATAGATACATATGTACAAGCAGTGTTTCTCATCACTGTACAATTATAAAACACTCAAATTTCCTTTTAATTCTGAAGCAGAGTGAAAATAACTGTTAAACAGAATGAGACAAGCAGAATAACCCCCAATCAGCCAAGTGAGTTAGAAATGCTCGTGCATATGCTAACACAGGAAGGAAAACTATGCAGTATTTGTCCCTCGGTGCTTCTCACAGCAACTCAGGGAATTTCCTAGAAAGCACTTTAAAGTTGAGGGTGCAAAGGGCAAAAACCAGCAAACAGAAGCAGCAGGTAAGCGTGCAACAACAGGTGCTGGGAAGTAATTTTGGAAAAAGGTTCATTAGAAAGTAGCCCTTCTATTGGCAGCAGTGACACTTTACAGACTGCAGCTAGTTTGACTGCACTGTCAAACACTATTCATTCATCCAGGCCATGTTTAATCAAGTCTCTGCCCACTCAAGCATAGAAATACTGGACAGAAAGGTGGCAAATTACAGCTTTATTATCTTATGGGGCAAGGTTTGAAGGCTATCTAGTGAAGTCTACGGATAAAAGTACAGATTACAACAGGTGACAGAAAACTACATGAAGTTTGAAAAGCTTGTGTTATGTTTCTGAATTTTGTGTGGTCAAGCAAGTCTGTTTTTCTTCTTCAAAATAACATACACAGAAGATCTCTTCCTTTTATTGTACAAAGAAGAGGTAAACAAAAGCACAAGAAGTACTTCCTTTCTCCCTCTGTTGTTTTTTAAATGCATTTATACAATAATAATAATGAAAAAAGAAGAACATAAGAGTTTGACACACACACATCATATAAGAACAATGTAAACTAATTAGAGAAATTCCACATCACCTTAAAGCTGCAAGAGCATCAATTACTAAGTACAGATCACAGGCATATTTTTCCTCTCATAAATCAATATTTGTTTTCTGAATGCAGGAGTGGAAACTGCTCAGGTTGAAACCATTCAAGGTTGACTCAAACATCTCCTGCAGCAATAACTCTGGGTTGCATGCTGCTCCAGAACAGAACAGCAATGAATGCCTATAAATCCTCTGCAGTTAACGAATGGATCACAGTTTAAGGTTCCTTCTGTGGACACTGACAGTGGGATGGGACGCAGTGAAGATGGGAGAGTTTAAGCCTGACAGCGTGATTCTGAAAGTAATGATGCTACAGCTACTTCAGGCTGCTTACTTGAAGTCAAATGCTCATAACTGTGATGATATTTCTCAGCAATGAGTCACATTATTGCAAATTTGGGAATGAAGTTCCATCCAGCTGCAGAGCTGTGGTCAGCATAAGCAATGGTAAGATTTACGTGCCATTAATCAACCTCCATTGGAAATGGAATGCATAGCATTCTGAAGAAGCCAGACCGGTTTGATCGCCAGGAATACACTATGCCAAATTAATTTACTTGCCATAATGTCATCACAGACCCTTTGGTTTGCTAACACACCGGAACACAGAGATACAACACAGCCCTCACTTCCAAACTACTCTGTTATCCATTTCTTGGAATGAAGAGAGGAAGTGCAAACAAGCCTGTTCCTCCCGCTGGACGTGCAATTTCCCACACCGTGACAATAAAGGTATTGAACAGAAGCAGATTTTCTTTCTCAGAAATACTTAAAGTCAATCTTTACACAGTGATTTTAGATGAGCCAAGTCTGTGCTCTGAAATGCTAAACCCTCAGAGGAACCTCCGCTCTTCTGGGGACTGGAGATGAAGCAAAAACCCACCAGGAATTGTCACAGCACCACTGACGATGGCATCAGAGGGATGAAGTGTTTTGCCAGCAGCTTAGCAAAACAGGTAAGATTCTGAATGCTCTTCTGTTTACAGACCACATTCAGGGCAATAGCACACTACAGTAACTCACACATATAGAAAGTTTTAATAGCTTTTCTGTTTATTACTTAAAAAATACATTAACACATAAGAGTTTAAAGAACTCAGGTGCTCAGAAATTGAAAAAAAAAACACCAATAGATTTAACTATATTTGCTTCTTCATGCTGCCCAGAGGTACGTGATGATTTATTGTTCACACAGAGGAAACAACCTATAGCATGGACAATACTTCAGGAAATGAATCAGCTGTGAAGGAAGCCTCCAGGCACAGTGCTACAGGCAGGGCATGTGACCAAGCCAGGAGAAATGCTCAGCATGCAGCTCTAATGGCAAACAAATCCTTATGTTATAAGGGAACAATGAAAATACCAAGCAATAGCAGCAACAAGGGGAAACACACTGGAGGTTAACAAAAGACAACAGGTAGAAAATGTTCTTTGCATTTAGAAACAAAGATATCATGCTCAAGTTCTGAGGCCTTCCACCAAAGCTGGAAAGCACAGGGCACGTTCAATCAAACTTTTCAGAAACACAGCCCTAAGGAGCAGATTCCAGCCCAGTTTTCAGAGCTCAGAGCAAGGGAAGCAATGGCCTTTTCAGGCCACTCACACAAGCAGCCACTACCAGCGTGCAGCGTGCTAAGGCTTCCTCCTCTTATATCCCTGACAGCCAGGCCATTGCTAGCCAAAGAGCATGGAAGTGCCAAGGGCCCCAAAAAATCCACCAGAAGCACTGACAGCGCACAGCACAATCTCACAGCCTCTCTCAATCTTGTTTCACCACTACTGCCACTTAGCAAGGAAACTGACATGCAAACAACCCCAACGTGCCTTTAGCCAATCTGCTCAAGCAAATCTCAGACTGTATTCAAACTAGTAGAAACAGAAGTTCCAGATCCAACACCTGCTGATGAAAAGCAGTAACTCTCTCACTAAACAGGCATATTGTTTACAACTTAGGTAGAACTCCAACTTTATGAACATTTAAAAGAAGAAGTATTCCCTAAGGGACAGCCCTGGTTAATTCTGCTCTCATAACTTACCATAACATTCTTCCTATACACTGAGCTAATTTTTAACAGCAAGGTCAGTGAGTTCTGCACAGCTCATTGACGAGGAATACAAGGATTCTGCTGGAGTTGAAAAGGTAGGAATGCAGCTCACGGTGAGCTCACCAGGGCTGACTGACAGGTCCCTTACACACACAACAAACCCAACCCAATCTGGTGTTTTAGCAGGGAAGCACGTACTTCAGCTTTCAGATAAGAAGTCAAACATAACAAGCGCAACCCAATTCTTCTTTGCTGCAAACGCAGCCGGATATCACTTGCTCTACCCTCCGTGACTATAAAGAAACAAGAGATCATGTTTTTCTTGCCTCAAACATTCTTCTCACCAGCCTTTTCCTTCTAAACTTGAACTCAGTTTCTTTGAATTTTGACACGCATCAGCATCCTTGCTCTGTCTGCAAGCATAATACCAAACCCAGACAGACTTACAGCTCCCCAAGCACTGAGTAGCACCCAAGGACCACCCCTTGTAATGAGAACACTGCTATGTCTGTATCTGTGTGTGGCTCTTGCCTGCAATGCCGCACACTACAGGCTCAGCCTGACCCTCCCGGATCACTTCCTGCAGTACTGCTGCCTCACTCACTGCACTCCAGTTTGTTTTATGGACTTGATCTTCCTGTCACACACTGCAGTTCAGTCTTGCTGCTTTAAAACGTTTCTATAGTTTAAGTAAGGACCAGAAGCCATAAACCACTTGATACAGCAACTGCGTGACCCAAATCTTGTCTGAGTGCACCCTGATTAATGCTATCAGACCCCATTCAAGCTCTCTTACAATCAGACCAACCACCGAAAACCACCAGCTTTACGTTTCTCAGTGAGCTGCGTATTGACAGCAACTTCACTTAGAAAACGCTTCTCGCCACGCTCATCCTTTGCTGCTCAGCAGAAAGAGAGGCCGTCACAGGGGACCTCATTAACCCAGCTCCACCAGCGGAGCGCTCGGAGGAGATGCTGCGACGCGGAGCCGCGATACCCAGCTGTGCCTCCAGCAGCACGGCGGGCAGCGCAGCGCCGCGTCCCCCCGCAGCCCCGGCCCGAAGGAACGCGGTATTTCTTGTTTTTATCGCCTCTCACGCTCTACTTCCCAGGACGAACCCGTGACGTTGTTACAAATTAAAAGCCACGGCCACGAGCGCGGCACCACCTCACGGAAGCGCGTCCGTCCCGGGGCGAGCAAACACGGCCCAACGCGGGGCCGAACTCCGGGACGAAACACCGCGGTACCGCAGGGAACCCAGCCGAGGGGAGCCGCCACGAAGGGCGGGAGCGCAACCCCACGGCACGGCGCGCTGTGGCGCGGCTCCGATCCGCCCCGCGCCGCCCCCACAGCCGCAGCGCCGCTCCCGCCCGCCGCCCCCCTCACGGCCCCCGCTCACTTGAGGTGGTCCAAGGAGTGAATGCTGCGGGCGGCCTTCCCGTGCCCGCCGCCCACCCAGCTCCGGGAGCGGCCGAACATGCTGGCGGAGCACGGCGGGGTCTTATCGCCTCATGGCCCCGCGGGGACGGGCGACGGAGGCCGCGGACGGAGCTCAACGGCGCTGACGGCTACCGGCGCGCACCCGCAGCCGTGCGCATGCGCGGCCGGGGCACGCCGGGAATCGCTCCTCGGAGCGGACTGCAGCTCCCAGCGGGCACCGCGCCGCTCCGGCCGGCGGCTGCGGGCGGCGCGCTCCTTCGCGCCGGGCTGCGGGGAAACTGCGCTGCGCAGCGCCGGCTGCTTGCCTGGCACGACGGGGCGCGCTGCGGGCCGCAGCCAGCCCTCAGAGCTCCGTAGGCGGGAAGAATGTAAACAAGCAAAGGCGGCACCAGCCGACACAGCCCTGAGGTGTGCGCGCTGCTTCCTTCGTAACGGGGCAGCGCGTGTGGGCTCCGACACCGCGCGTCGCCTCAGGCGGGCGGCTGCGGAGCGGGGAGCAGGGAGAGGGCAGACCCCGAACGGAGCGCAGCTTCGGGCGGCTGAAGGGCTGGAGCCGAGATCAAACCCGTGTAAAAAAAAAAAAAAAGAAAAAGAAAAAAAAAGTTTACAGTCGCGCCTTCGCTTCTGCCGCAGAGAGCACCGCAGCCCCACGGGACAGCCCGATAGTACAGCCCTATAGGTCAACCCTATAGTACAGCCCTACGGGACAGCCCCGCACGGCCGAGCCCCGCGCACCGCTGCGGAGGCGCTGACGGACGCCCTTCCCCCCCCCTCAACCCGGCCCGATCCGCGCTGGCCGCCAGCAGCGGCGCGGGGGGAGCGCGGAGGTAAACGGCGCGGCGGGGCGGAGCGGAGCGCAGCGCGCGGGGCAGGTGCTCGGCCCCGATGCGGGAACGCGCCCGCGGGGTCGTTCCGCCGAGTTTGCGGGCGGGAGGAGGCCGGGAGGCGGCGGCGCTGCGGCGGCCGGGGCTCCGCGGAGCGCCTTCTGCCGGCGGCGGGGCTGCGGCAGCCGGAGCCGCGCGGTCCGCCCGCAGCTCGGCGGTGCCGCCTCTCCCCGCGGGTCCGCTCCGGCTCCGTCCCCGCTCTGCGCCCCGGGGGCCGCGGCCCGCCGCCCCGGCTGCATGCCCGCCGCGGTGTCGGCACGGCTGGATTCGCTGGAGTCCTGGGCCTTCCACGCGCTGCTGGTGCTGCCCTATATGTTCTACGTGGGCTTGTTCTTCGTCAACGTGCTGATCCTCTACTACGCCTTCCTGATGGAGTACATCGTCCTCAACGTGGGCATCGTCTTCCTGCCCGAGGACATGGACCAGGCGCTGGTGGACCTGGGGGTGCTCTCCGACCCCGGCTCGGCGCTGTACGAGACCGACAGCGAGCTGGACGTCTTCGACGCCTACTTGGAGTGACGCCGTCCCGGCGCGGCCCCGGGATGCCCGCGCCGCCTCTCCCCTCGCGGCGCCCCCGGAACGCGCCGCCGCCGGGCCGGGCCGCGGAGGGGCCGCAGAAGTAAGTCAGAGCCGGCGGCTCCCGGGGACCCGCAGCCTTCGGAACGGCGGGGAGGGAGCGGCGGGGCGAGGGAGGGCCGAGCTGCGCTCCGGGCGGCTGCGGCTGTCAGCGCGGCATCGGGGCTGCGGGCGGTCAGCAGCCGCGCTTCCCGAGGCTCGGAGGTGCTGTGAGCCTCTGCCCGGGATCGTCACAGCGATCGGAGCGCGAGGGTTTGTTTGATCAAACGTTTTGTTACCGCTGTAGCTGTCGGTGAAGATACCGCGTTGGAAATGTAAAGACTCAGCGTTTTGTAACGCTGAACTGCAGTTGGGGAGAGAACCACTATTTCCAGCGAGGACGTTCTGTGCCAAATGGATGTTAACAAAAATGTTCACAGTTTAAGTGTTTCCAGATCTGCCAACAGAATGTTTAAGCAAAATATCGCCTGTGAGTTTGAAAAGCGGGTTAGGATGCCTTTCAAGTTACACTTGAAAACATGCAGGTAGGGGTTTGTGCTGTAAGGTCACAGAGATGACCTTGGTGAACACGTTGCACAAGTGCTGCCTGTCACGGTGCTATTTTAGTGTCTTCCACATGAAAAAAACCACACCATAAAAGCAAAACCACATCTCTACAATGCAGTCCTTCATACTGAAACTCTAAATATTTCCATTAAGGTTCCGTATAAAGCAATAGTGTCAGGTTTTGGTCAATAGCCTAGAAGATATGAAATGGGAATTGGTGGTGTTGGATGAATATGGATAGCACCAACACAGGTGAGCAAGGCTTGGACAACAGCACGAGGGAGCACAGAAGTGTGTGTGTGGTATTGGAGACACACACATCTCTTGCTGCTGGACAAATCCCGCTGCAGTTAGAAGAGATAAAAGCATACATAATTTGGTGTATGTTGGCATGTCTGTTTGGTGCATCCCAAGCGACTGGGTTAGAATCCCTTCTGCTGGTACAGATCTGTAGCAGAGCTGAACTGCCCACACTGTGCTGCTGCTGTGGCTGTCCTCCGTCCTTTTCAGTTGGGCAAACAACACATGGCTTTAGAATACAGGGATAGGAATCAAAAGCCTTTGTAAGTATCCTACAGACCGGTATCTCCTGTCTTCCAGGGAAGAAACTCATAGTAATTAATGGAAATTTAAGCAAAATCTTTGGTGCAGAAAGTACTAACCCTTTGCTCCTCAGAAACACCTTTCCCCAAACTGCTGATCTTATTACTCCAACGTCACCTAGTACAAGGATTCAAAAAATAAACATTTTTTAATGCTTGTAGTAGGTGATGGTGGAGGACTTTTCTGCTGGCCAGGATTTGTTACAGTGAGTTCATCTGGTTTTCAGGGAGACCCAAGGAGAATAACAGCCATATCAGTTCACGCAGGGGATTCTTTCTACTACACGAACACATCGTTTCATAGAGCACAGGATGTGAGCACCGTTCTGATCAATGTCAGCTTGGGCTAAATGGGCTTCTTAACATTTTCCTTTATATTAGTAGGTTAAGAAGCTCTTCAAAGTACTTGGTACTCTCACTGTAAGACAACGTCAGCTCCATATGTAGAAATGGCAGTGATGTCACCGTGCTCAGAGGTAAGCACCGGCCTGCTCAGCCCTGTCGTTTGGCAGCTGTTGTCTTACATTGTTGTTTCCACTGAGAACCAAATCACAAATCTCCAGCTACCAGAGAGCAAAGCATACACCATTACTGTGCTTCATCTATTTATATATTTAATTATACGTTCAGCAACCAGGCTGCAAATTACCTGGTTATTCAGCTACCAGGCCAAGGCTCAGCACGTCACCGTGAGGAGGGATTTGTGCTCAGATCCTGCTTATGGAGTTCTTCACAGTGCTGTGGTATTTGTCACCACCGGCTCCCTGTGTGAAGCCATGGGCACAGGAATGCTCACTTTGAGCTGGCATGCTGAGGATTCAGCACAAGATGCAGAAAGAGCGATCTCAGCTTTACCAGCAGGGATGAAGTGATAGGAGTATCGCTCTTTGCACTAAGAATAAGAGGAGTGCTCTTCATGTGACTCACCAGCGATTACTGAGAACAACTAAAAAGCAGTGATTAGCCTCAGTTAAAGCCTTGCAGGTGTGCTCCTTGCATTTAAGAAGTGTTGCCTGCCACGCAGGAGATGAGTGGCATGCGTGAACAGGGATACAAAGGGAGGAAATCCCAAGAGGCCATTCTGCACAATGTGGAAAGGCTTATTTCAAAGTAAAAGAGCACGTGGATCAGAAGAGCTGTGTTCTCTCTTGCACTGAAAACCTCAGCTGAACATACTCACTAGGAGCAGAATTACATTCAAATTTGTAACCATAATTGGTGGCAGAGGCTGAAGATAGACAACTAAGAGGCCTGTCCTACTCAAATGGAGAAATCCATCTGTGTGAGCTGAGCAGGACTGAGCTGACTCATGGCACCTACCCTTTTCCCTTGGGTATGCCAGATTCTTCATCATATTTCAAGTCCCCTGGAATAAGGTGATGTGATTGTTGTCTTTGCATTGCCTTAAAATCAGATGTGACTCATCACAAAGTCCTCTAATCAAAGGGATAATGAGCAATTGATAATGAAACCAAATAGGAAATATTAGATTTACATAATTTTACTGTACAAGTGTTACCTATGGTTTTGGTTTTTTTTCCAAAATGAATTACAGTGTATGTCTTTGATGAGCAGAATCCAGCACCCAAAAGCTTGTGACTCAGCACTTCTGCTCTTTGCCAGCATTTAAATCCTGTATCAGTCAAAGAAATAGCTGTACTCATCAGCTTATCAAAGTAGTGCCAATTAGAGCTGAGGGCTCAGCATCTGCAGGAGGCAACGTGGTCCAGAGGGGAAGGAAATAAGCATGCTGGGCTCCTGCCTGGGTCTGCCATTGGCAGCTTTGTGCGCTTACCTCAGCTGTGCTTCTCTTCCATCTCAGAAACTGAGATGCCTCATAAAGGAGTGGATCAGAAGAATGTTACCAACAGCCATGCCAGGATGCACATAAATGCATTAGAACTCTCCCTGACTTGGAATCGTACAAATAATGGGCAGAGTGATCTTTTACTTTTTTTTAACCTTCTCATTTTTCACTATGCTCTTCCCTTATTTGCAGGAATCTCCATGCCAAAGAAAAAGGTGAATCATTGACTCCATGAGATGGCTAATTTGTCTATTTTGTTATCAGTTATAATAATGACAGCATTAAGAGCAACAGCTGGAATTTTCAGAGTTGTGAACTCTTAGGTGTTACTAAAATTATTAGAAGCTGAATGCTTGAACTCACCTGGTAGCTCTGCTGTAAGGAGACTTGTATTCCAGTGGTTCTTTGCAGGAGTTCTGTCCTAGATGGAAAGAAGACGGAATTGTGGCTGAATGATGAACTGTCCGTTCAGTGCTGCTAACCACAGCCTGGCAGGTTGAATTCAGTTTGATTCTTTTTGTTTGTTTTCTCTTGAGAATGGGCAAAACACTTTGTTTCAGATGACAACTTGCAATCCTAAAATAGAAGAATAATTTGTTTAGAGAAATTTAGGATTCATATTTGACCCGTACAATTTTTTGTCTTTTGTCCCTCGTAATGATGCTAATTTATACAGAGTATGAGCATCCCAAGGAATTAACACAGAAATGGCTAAGTCTTTCCATTTCTTCAGGGAAATTTTCAGATGGTCTTACTCTTCCCAGTTACAGAGCCTGAGTGTTTTGTCTGGCCACAAAGTTGGGAAAAAACAGGTTAAAAGTTTGAGGGATGTTCTCTGAGAACAAGAAGTGTTTCTAATATATATCCTGTCTACTTTTCAAGCCTGGTATGAGATCAGAGTTCATTAAAAAGAGCTAGCAAGTGTTGAAATCAATCACAGAATTCTGGAAAAGTTGTGCAGCTGAGACCTGAATGCAGGAAGATCAATATCTCTTTCAGGCACCTGAAACTATTGAGGAAAATCTGACACAAATTTACTCATTCAGTTTACAGACCACCATTCTCTTCATGTAGAGCAGTATGCATTTCCTCAAAGAGTTTTTTTTTAAAGTGGTTGAACATTCTGTCAAGAATTCCATAAGTAGCTGTAGAAACTCCACCATCTGCTATTAAGGGGTTTAAAAATCTTCCTTTTCAAGGTCTGGTGGGGGGTTGGTGTGGAATGGGGTCAGTGGAAATGGGAAGCCATGGTAGGAGTCCCACTGCTCAGGGTTTTCTTTTGCCGTGAATAACCAACTCCATCTTGCTCTGGAGATGGGTGCTGAGAAGCATCAGGTTTGTGACCTGCTGTGGGAATGCACTGCTGAACTTCCCCTCGTCCTGTAAAGTGTGTTGTTTCCCAACTGCTAAACAGCAATTTTCCTCTTTGTTGCAGTGCATGAAAAAGTGGGTTGTGCTCCTCATGCTCTGTTCTGTATTCCTCTGTAAGAATTGTATGCTCCATCCAACCATAATAAAAAAAAGCAAAGGCTGCTGGAACCCATATATGACAAGGGTACAGTGGATAATAATGACATGCACCAGATGATGTATTGCTGTGTAATGCTCTAGTTCTGGTGTCTGACCTAAGGCTTCTCTTTGAAGGGCCAGGAAAAAGGACCTGAGGCTCGCTCAGACAGCACGGCCCAAATAGGCTGCAGTATCTGAAATACTTTTAGAAAGCTGGGAAACAAGGCAGACAATGCCTGGATGCAGAGCAGGGTCACTGCATTTCCTTTGGTCCAGCCCATCATGAGCAATGACTTCACCCATAGAATTAACAGAAATACCGTGGCTGCGATTCTTCTTCTAATGCTGAAGTTGTGCTCTACCAGCTGTGCTATTAAATGCTGGCAGGTACGTTCAGGCTGTTGGATGGCTGCTTCTGAGATCTGAAAAACATCTATTATCTTTTGATTTTCCATTTTTTTTAATTTTATTTTTTAGTTTTCTGTTAAGGATTAGGTTCACATAAAATTTGAAGAACAGAATAGAAACACAAGATTGCTTATCCTGGTCAATTGTATCATATCTGCCTCCACAAATTACTGTCCTGGTTTAGCAGCCCTGCAGCCACGTTTGAAACGTGAGTTGGACAGCTTTATGCTTTGGAAGTGCAGCACGTTTTGCTGTGCTGTTTTTAAGTCAGCTGAGGATTCAATCTGCAAAGCAGAACAACCATATCTCAGAACTGCCACTGTGTTTGCTCCGATAACCAGCACATTTGTAAACTTTTAGAACTGCTGTTCCCCTTGGTTTGAGAGTCAGGATATTGAGCATGTGATTGCTGTTAGCAGGGTACTGTAGTGTTAAGCATTTGAGAAAAGAACCTCACTGACCACAGAAGTGCTTCTCACTCCTGGCTTTGCATCTAGCAAGTGGCAAAGAGTACAATGGGGACAAGTCATACCAGGACCTCCCTGCCTGCATTCTGGCTCCAGCTGTGGCAGGTGATGCCATTTGGGAGCACACATAAACTTGGACAAAATCTGCAGTGCTCCCTTTGTGCTTTCCACATCCTCAGTGGAAGAACTAGGGATGTTAGAGGGCATGGTGCTGCCCAGCCCTGCTTTCCAGTTCCTTCTCCCAGCCCCTCAAACCTGAAGCAAGCTGGTCCTTCCCCTAGACCTTTACACTTTAATTCTTCTCTACACTCTTTGCTACCTTCTTACTTTCCATGCTACAGAAACCAGAAGTGCTCATAGTATTCATGATGCAGGCACACAGTGGCTTTTATGGTACTCACCATCTTCTCATGAAGTGTCCTTCATGATGATGTTCAAAGTTTTCTTGGCTTTTTTGTGTGTCACAGCTGAGATACTGAGGTCAGGGAGTTGGTGGTGGTGAGGCCTAGCTGTAGTTGTCAGCTCCAGCCAGTGTCACATAGGCAGGTGTCATTTATTGCTCTGTAATTGGATTATACTACATCATCAAAGGTCACCTGCCCTTTTTTGCCCACCCAGTGTTATGAGGTCCTCCTGGAGTTCTTTGCTGTCAGTGCAGCACCTGAGTACCTCAAACAGTTGATTGATTTACTTTTGAAAGAAACAGATGGCATGGTGCTGTATCTAACATACACAGGGACTTCTCTGTTCAGTGCCAGTCTGGAGGGTTACTATGTATTTGTTATGTGTTCTTTTTTAAACAGATTCATTGAACACCTGAAATGGATTATGACCAGGTTAATGGATCAAGTTATGGAAAGAAACTATACTCTGAAATGTAGAGGTGAAAAGAAGGACAAGGGGACAACGAGAAGAGTTGTTATCAGACCTTGTCAGCTGTGACTTTTTCCTCATGACCATTGCCTCGAGTGTGCACTACCTGCTGTGATTCATGTACAGTACTGAGCTTCCATAGGTAATTCGGGGATGGACTCTGTGAACAAATAATATAAGCTATGTTCTCTTATAAAGAAAATCAAGATATTACTCAGATTTGATAAACTTTTCAATAAACACCATTTCACCTGAATGGACACACTGTACATGCTGCTTAAGCAAGTTTTGCATTCACACATTGAAAACTCTACCAGCCAATAGCTCCACATCTGTGCTTTCTCAGGGGAACACATCCAGGAGTGCCACAAGGTTCTGTTCAGGGCAGTATTATGACAAGAAGTGCACTAGTAAGAGACTTTATTTAAATTGCAAGCTTTGAAACAGATCAGAGACTGAATTTTGTTAGGTGGATTCATTATCTAACACAAGGTAATTTGCAGATTAAGTTCATGTTCCTATGTACAGATCTGAAAGCAATACAATAAAGACTGACCTTTTCCATGAAAGAGTAAGGAGTCATTTGTTGGAGTTGTTCTTTTTCCATTTGAACAGACAATAACGTGAATATGCTTTTCATGCTAAAACAGTTCCTTATTATTGAGATGGCCAGCATACAGAAAGTCCTTCTGCATGGAAAATTCTTTCAAAAAATAGACCTGAATTGAAATATCAGGAACCTCATAATATACTGGGGGGAAAAAAAAGCTATTATGCTGGTTTTATCTTACTACATATCTTTCAAGGTTGAGTTTTCATAACAGTGCAGTTGCTAAGCCAAGTTGATGTATCAAGAACTTTTCTGAATTTTCATGTAGGCACCTGTGTAAAAAACAGACAAGTCTAAAGACTTGTGAAGTTTGTGTTTGTGTGCCCATTTGGGACTAACACAAGGAATACTGGATTTTGCTACCAAAGGCAGCATGCCTGCTGGTTGTATAGTTAGGACTTCTATATTGTTCAGAAATAGCTTACACCAATTATTCAGGGTCACATGTATGCCATTTTAAGGACATGGTTTAGTTTGTCATTATAGGTTCTACAGCATCTGCTGCTTGGTAATCGTTGTCCGCAGTGGGTTTGTGCGACGTGACTCACAGAGTAAGGAATGCAATTTCCACCAAGTAATTCACCTTGGAGATTCTGAACTGAAGATCAAGATTTCCAATTTCTCAGAAAAGCTCAACATTGGATGTTTTGATGATGGGGAAAGTGCTCAGATTGCAAGTAGATCTGATAGGCATCATAAAACAAGCCTTAGCATTTTAGCAAGGTTTCAGATCTAACAAAAAGAATTTGGGCACAAAAAGACAAGATACGTGATGACTGGACGATGGACTTGGGGTCCCTTCCAATCCAAGCCATTCTATGATTTTTTTCTGTTATCAGCAGGCAGCTTCAGACAGCACTTTTATACCTCCTACCTGTGGATGCACAGTTTACCAGTTGACTTCGCAAGATCCCACAGCCTGTTCAGAAAGCATTATTTCTCCATTTCCAGACCACCGTACTGCTAAATGCCAGCAGGACTGTGCTGTCTGCCTTGCACACTGCCTGCCATTACCATGGAATAGGAGAACCCTCAGCTTGTCACCACGTTCAGCAGTGGTTTCCCAGTTTTCCACAGAGAAAAATGGAAGTGATTTTCAATGAGTACTGCAAGCTACTGTAAAAAGGAATACTCACTTTTATTAATACTTTCCAAAAAGATGTATAAAGATGACCAAAACACTGCATCACAATTTACAATCTACATTATAAGCATACATCTCCCTCTAAGAGAACAGTAGAATACCCAACACTGTTTTAGCAGTACAGAGTGCTGTAACATTCAGCTGCCTCCCTAATAGTTAGCATATTCTTAGATTCAGTCACAGCCTGAATCTAAGGCTGGCTGCAGAATATATCCCTAAAGGGGCATTTGTCATCCTAAGTGTGGTCCAAGGAAGCCGAGAGGAGTGCTCACTGTAGCTCTGTGTGGCTGGAGTGCAGTAGGCTGATGGGAATGTCACACTGAATTTAGCTCAAGCTACTTCCCATTCAAGCAGCTTAAAGAGAGGAACATAAATGAGATTTTTCCACACCTCTGGCTAGAATTTGAAGACTGAAGGAAATATTGAAGGAAAATATAATTTTCTAGTTAAAATCGCATTCTCCATAGTGTTTTTTACCTTGCTTTCGTGTACTATTACTTCTATATGCTAGGTCTGGATCCTGACTTTTTTTGAACAGAAACAATAAATTAGAAGACCTTCCTTCCTTCTTTCTTTAAATTGTCAAGATTCTGCAGGTGCAGAAACGTAAGTGGAAACATAGAAATTGCTGGAAGGAACAAAGATTGAGGTTTTGAACTGTTTAAGTTGGGGATATTTTCAAACAAAGTAACAGAATATTTGGAAGGTGAGTTGAGAGATGCTCCTTTGCAAAGATCTTTGATCAGTGTTGTCAATGCTTCCTTGCAAAAGAGACTTAAAGGAGGCTGCTGAGCAAGTCAGCAAAATGAGGTACACAGCCCTCCCTTCCCAATCTGTAGCATACTGAATGCTAGCTTCTACCATCCAACTTGTCTCCAGCTTGCATCTAGACATGCAGGGAGCTAGTCCTGACAATTGCCTCCGTACAATTATTATTTTTTTCTGTGTTCAGAGGGCTGGAGTGCAAGAAAAGGAGACTACTGTTTTGCCATTGCTTTCAGCAGGACCAGGATTTGGCTCACATAACACTGAGGCCAGCAAAACAGATCCATGTTAATTCTTTGAAATATGTGATTTCCTGTCATTGCCTAATTCTTCTTAACTCTGTAGAAGCAGACCACATCAAGAATACAAAGTAGTGATTTCATTTTCAAGTATAAAATAGATTTAGTATCACACTTGCAGGTGACAATTCAATCTCAATTCAAATATATGAATGAGAAGAAAAATTGGTTTCAGAAGTCCAGTTTTTGTTTTCAGTTCCTCAGAATTTCGTCCACAAATACTTCAGCTGACACTTTACAACCCAGAATCTCTTTTTGTAATAGCTCGCATTGAGTGAAATCTTTCACAAAAAAATAGAAAAAAACTCACACTTGTAAAGTTTCCATTTGTGACAGAGTAAAAACCTTTAAGCAATGTCACTCTGAAGATTTTTGTGCACTAGGCTGGAGCTGTTTGTATATAATTGGATTTCTGTCACATCATCAGAAAAATCCATGATACTTTTTCAGTTTTAATTCATCTCTCTTCTCCCTCCAATCTTTTTGAAGGAATCTGTAACAAGACAGTTATTTAATAAAAAATATCTTTCTTAAGAGAGCATTGATAATGAGCATGAAGAAAAGAACCACTTCTAGATTCCCAAGGACAACATTACAATTTCAGACTGTTTTTCAGTCTGGTTGTTCTTATGCTTCTGACCCAAACACTTCCATTTAGTCCAGACTTACAGATGAAAACTCCAACTTTGGTAGTCCAAAATCAAAACAACCTTAATTGTGTTTATCAGTGGCACCACAAACAATTAGTTTTCATCTCTCATGATTTCAGATGTTGCAGGTGCAGCAGCTTGTAGCGTACGCTTCGATGAATCGATAGAATTTCCTACTGTCAATAAGCTGGTGACTCCTGTTCACTTTTAATAGTGAAAGTTATCCAATTGTTCTTCTGTGAAATGTGTTACTTAACTGTTTATCAATTCATTGGAGACGCAACTGAGTTTTTAAAAAGCACTTTAAATGACCTCTTAAAAATGTGAACTTCATCATTCACCCACTTCAAGCATCACCCAGAAGGTTCAGTGTGACTTTTTTCATGTTGCCACCATCACAAAAGTTGGCATTTAATTCCTGCTGTGTTAAGTGGTAAGATAGGAAAACACAGAAGAGACCTTCCCCTCTTCTTTATGTTACCTGTGAAACAATGGAAACAGGATATTAGATGAAAGCACATCAGCTTAATCACCATTAACATTGCCAAGACTGCAGATATGAGCTCTGAAGAAACATGACAGTGGTCAGCAAGTGCTGGATGTTTCCAAATGGGAGACAGGATCCAGACTTCCTAATGCTGCCAATCCTCAGTGCTAATGAAAATAAAAGATCCCTCACATGCTCAGATACTGCACTAATGTGGTAACCTGTGCCACAAAAATGCACTACAAACACAAGAGAACGGTTGTGGAGAGAGATGGAGGAGTTAGAGAAAACTTTGCCCTGATGAGGCTTCCCAGCAGTGTTGTGATCCTTAATGTCTTCTCTCCCAAGTAGGTATGATTTTTCAACATGACAAAGCATTGGTATTTTGTTGTGCTGTCAGCTATTAATCATCACTACAGCTTTTCTGTTCTGCTAGTCTGTGAAGCTGGCATGGCACCTGTGTCTTCCAAAACCTGTAGCCTGATGAGAGCTATAAAAATAGCTAAATCTGCATGTGGTGATTAGTGCACTGAGAGCAAGTGTCATACAAAACTTTGGTGATCCTGCATGGCTTCAGGGCGAAAGGCAACTGCGGGACTATTCAGAACAGCTGCTTAAGCAGCTGGCAACCACTCTGCAACGTGATGTTAGCCATTTGAAAGAAAACTGAAGAGTCTGTTGTCTGACTTGATTCTCACTTCTTGGTCCTTGCAGAGATCATTTCACTGATTCATTCTGCATTATTATTATTATTATTATTTTTTTTCCACAAGAGCAGGAGGAAGCACATAGTGGAAAACAAGGAGTAGAAATCCGAACTGCAATCATAACTTCCCATAACTGCCTGCTGCAGCTCCATCAGGCCAGTGATGTCAAGGCAGTCAAATCCTGGAAATCATCAGCAAGCTGTTCTTTGCTAAGGATGTAATTATTTCAAGGATCCTTGAGGCTGTGCAGGCAGAGTCAATGAAGTGAAAGTGGCAGCCAGTGGAGTGGGCAAACTGCACAAAATGTACTGACAAAGAGCAATGTAGGAATGAATGGTTTGTTCTGAGTACAGTACAGGCACAGGTTCATAGGAAGACAAAACAGCTGTGGTGGATATCGTATTAAGAAGTGAAGTGACTTACTACAATAAAAAACATCACAAAACCATCTCTAAAGAGTACAGAACTCATAAGAAGAACTCAGAACTATTTAGTTTTGTGCAACTGAACACAGGAGGTTTGCAGGCCTGTTGCCAGGCACTGAACTGGGCTGAATCAGGAGCCTCTGATGAAGTTCATTCTTACAGCTCTTGCAGTCTGCTAGCACTGGCATTAGGGAAAAGAGGGGATCAAGATGAACGGGCAAAAGGGGATCTGTTGCGATACTGATCTGTGCCAGCATGTCTTTATGTAGCCACATACACATAGATGCTGCTACTGTGCCTGCTGTCAGTGAGATCTGTGAGAAATCTGCCACAAAACCAAATCTGGCTGTCTCAAGGAGCCAGGATTTACATTACCTTTATAGGATCATCTGAACCTACACACTGATCCTAGAGTCCAGCTGCTGAAGGTGTTCAAGAACTCCATATGGAATTGTAGGATTCCACATCCTGTAAGAGCAAGTTAATTAAAAAAAAAAAAAAAAAAAAGATTTAAAATGTAATTCATTCCACAGTTTTTTGGGGGTTTTATTTCTGTCATATATATACATATATATACATATATATTGTTGTTAGAGGTAATGGAGTTTTGCTTTGGCTTGTCTTTCCCTCCCCTTTCCCACCCCCAAATCATTCTGTAGCATAATTTAAGCTGAGGAACAAAGGAAAATACATTTTCATTCCAAAGTAAGCAGTCCACTCCCCCATTCCACAGCTGACTCTGATTATAGGACACACCACAGTCCTGTCTCCCTAATTGTTCTTTAGTTTCCCATCAAACCCCCTTTGAACATGCACTGGCAGCTTCAGTCTATTTAACCTCTAATGATGGCTGTTCACTGTTTATCCTTCAAATACAAGTCCTGCAGCACAGGTATCAGGTGCACTGGAAGGGTAGGAGATAAACAGTGGAGTGCCAACTGTGCTTAAAGCAGAACAAGCTTGCTTGCCTGTGGCAATGGGGACTTAAAGCTGCTGAAACCAGCGATTCACTTTTAGCATTTGTGTGACTGTTTCTGTATTTCAGGGATTTCTTTTAGTGCCTCTTACAAATCTGACAAATACCTTAGATAGCATTAGCATGAGTTCTCACCAGATTTACAGACTGAAGACACAGCAAACAATTTAGCAGGAGACTTACACCAAATTTTTTATATGGGGACATTTTCTTAGGCTGTCAGTCAGCTGTTGGGCTCCAACACCAGTTATTTTGTTATACTGAATGCTGAGGGGGAAAAAAAAAAAAAGCAACAAACATCTTGTTAATTTGGGTCAGATCATGTAGCAGTACCATCAAACATTTCATTCAAAAATAAAAATACTACAGGAGTATCTGTGGATGAGGGGAAAAAAAGAAAATAAATCCATGATTCAAAAAACAAACCAAAATCATTTATTACCAAGTATCTAAAGAACTAGAAAGTTACATCTCTTGTGGTGGCCTCAAGTGGTTCCACAGCATCTGTGATGAACTACTTGTTAAGCCCTGACTATCTGTACTCCAATTATGTGCTTTTCCCCTTCACATGAGGCTGGGAGTGACACACAGCTGTTCTATAAGGATAAGCAGCAACAAGGGAAGTCTTCAGCATTTCCTAGAACCACATCAAGAATTTCCTTCTGCACTCCACATTTTCAGGCAAATTCCACAATTTTCTGTCTCAACAAATGTCAGCCTCTAAGGATAGCATAACCACACTAAAAAAGATTTTTCCCCTCAAATTCTGTCTCTTTTGCCTATAGCTTGAAGATCTGAATTTTCAGTATCCACACAAATCAGCTCTCCTGGGCCGTTTCAATAGATTCCATACTCACTCCAGCACTCTTAAAGAAGCCATTGCAGGAAGGACTTTTGCAAGGTTTTCCGCTCCAAAATCACAAATGCTGTTGTTGTATAAGCTGCAGACAACAAAACCGATATAGTCATAATTGAATAATGGTCAATGTCAACAGACTCTGTATTAGATCAAAGAATTCTAGGTATGACTGGTACGCCCAAGTTATCCTTATCTAATTGCAGTTAATCTTTAAAACATATCCACATTTTCTATATCAAGGCACATGGTCATATATATCCTCCAGCTTACACAGCTACAGCAAAAACAGATCTAGGATTTTTAATGAATAAGGAGAAATTCCTGACACATTGGAGGAAATTAAAAATCTGCAAGAAAATAAGGATCAAAGCTATGGCACACTGCATTCAGAAGATTTCCACATGAGCAAACCATTCCAGAATTGCAGACCAGTTTCCTACATTCCTGTGACACTTCATTCAGGCCTATGCCAGATATTTTATGGGATGGACCATTAGTCCCCTATCTGCAAACACACACTACCCTGCTGGCTTAACAAGCTCTGCATAAGTTTGCACTATACCATGATTATAGGTGTGTATTTGTATAAGGCATTATTGATTACCAGGTATTATGAATTGGCTTTACAAACCAGCACAGTTCTTGTTACATTCCTGAGATACACTTCTGTATATTTACACAGAGCCAAACATTTACCTTCTCCCTACATACTTTGTGCAAGAAAGAAATCAAAAGTCTGTCTATTGAAAATTCCTTCTCTTTACAGTAATTTCTGACAGATACAGGAATGTTGTATATAGCAACCCAACAGGACACAACCACCTACCTTAGTGTTGTTAATGAAGACAAGGAGGGAAGAGCTGTAGCTAGTTTCTCTGCACCCACATCTGTTATCTTATTCTGTGACAAGCTACAGTAAATGAAATTGCTTTGTTAGCTGCACACATTTATTCTAATTGATTACAATGTGTAACAAATTGATTTTGTCCTGAAAAACAAATGTGATGCTACAAAGCCTCAAGTCACCATTAAAACGAGAGCTTTGCTCAAAAACTGAAATAAGACTGAATTTCAAGAATCTTTTCTTACAAACAAGATTATCCTCTTGGTTAAATTTGGCAACTTGCTGAAAAATGAAGAGTAGTAACTTGTGTTTTCAATCAAAAAAAAAAAAAAAGAAAAAAAAAAGAAAACCCACACATTCACACTGGGAAACCTAATGGCTTCAGAAGACTGTGAAATTGGATGGTTTCAAGGGCAGAAAGTTGAAAAGGAGGGAAAGATAACAGCAAACTGCATTTTCCCACTGAAAAATTCAGTCCTCTGAAGCATCAGCAGAAGGGAATCTTGAATGTGTGAGGTGGTGATTGGAACTGGCAACTTGTTTCTCTCCCACTCCCTCATTGAAGTCAGAAGCAGCAAGGTAAACTCCCCTTGAATCTTAACTTCACTCTGCTTCCTTTATTTCCTCCTGTGGCCCTGAGAATATGTCTGCCTTGGCCTGGCCTTCATCTTTATTGATGACATTCCCTGCATTGCTTTAATTTTTGAGGTAGCTCTGGCAGAAACATTTCAATAATTCATATGCACCCTATCTTTTATTTTTTAATGCAATTTACACGTTGTGTTCGAAAGAAAAAGACAAATTATAAACCTTGGGAGGAAACAAGGAATTGCCATAGGATTAAACTATTTCTCTAATGAATATGCAGATTAAATATGTCCATACATTAATTGCTCTATTGTGCCCATAAGTTAGTCTTGCCTGTAACTGCTAACACACAGTCTCTAGGCCTCTTAAGGTTTAATCTACTTCTTTTAAAAAATTTCCAAATTGTTAACCTTGAAACTTACTTTAATGTTTCCAGTGATGTCAGTGTTGGAAAGACTTCAGACAGACTCTTTGCTCCTTCATCTCCTATGCCATTTTCACTCAGAGCATCAAGGCTGGATAAGGACAAAAAGAGAGAATTAGCTTTCCTTTTAATATGTATTTTTATGGTTTATTCACCTTAGAGACCGTTCTGTATGACTTGAGAACCTGCATCTCAGCACTGGCCTCAATCAGCAAGAACCATCACACAGCTTCTCTAATAAATTGCTTCCTGCTTTTCAAACCTACAGCCTAGTTGAATGGCTTGACCCGTTTCCTTTGATATGCAAATGGTAGCACTTAATGCCTTACTTCCACCGTATGCTGAGGATTATTAAAATGGTTTTGAAATAGCTCTGTTCCAGCTGTGTTGGAATGAGATTTCCTGTGCACATAGAAACACAAAACTGATAAAATACAGCAGAAGCCACGAATTTCTACCTAAACAGCAACTCTGCCAGGTAGGGAACATTAGAGGTTTTTCCTCATTTAGGTATCCAGGTGGAAGAATTTTAGATAATCATAATTTCAGGCATTGGATCACCTTCCAATCTGATAGACAACACTAGGATACATTGGGCTTGTTTCAATTTCAGACCCTTGTGTTTTCTTAAAATGTCATAAAAAGATACAGAGAAATGACTTATGGGCTGAACCACTGACTAACGGCACTCTCAAAACCCAGTAATCTTCCCCCAGTCAGGATACCAAAAATTGACTATAGTTGCTACCATTGTTTCTAATGTAAAGCAGCTTAAAATTCAGAGATAACTTATTTGTCGTAAAAGAGAATTAGTAGCAACTGGAATTCTTAAAACTTTATTTCTAAAGTTGCCCCTGGTAAAGAAAAGAACAAAGACAGCATGAAGATGCATGGGCAGAATTAAACCAGATACTAGCTGAGTATGTCTTTTTAATGTCTTTTACAGAGCCTGTAAGGAGAAATAAAAAACACATGGGCAAGCAGCAGGGCACTGTAAGTAACCTCATCAGCTTTTAATCACTGGGAAATACCTAGACAGGTGATAGTAGGGCTATTGAATGAGCCACTACTGAGTGCTCTAATATTGCTGAAGGGCCTCAGTTCACATTTTGTTGTTATATTCACTGAATGCTTTTGTTGTTCAGTTTGTTCATCAAAATGAGTAGTCCTGTTGAAAATAAAGGGTTTCTTGGATAAACAACCTCCCTTCTCATCATGGGCTGCTAAGGTGTAGGTTAATCTTTAGCTTTACTCACTCTAAATGCTGCAGTGATGGAAATGCTGCAAGAATTTCCACGAGTTTTAGGAATCCCTGAAGGCCATGTGCTGGACCCAGACTGGAGGAAAATAAACAGATGTAGACATGCAGCAGTTGATTCATGGTCAGAAAAGAAACAGCAGAAAGTATAAATTTGTTAAGTAAGCTCTTTCTCTACAGCCCCAGATGCCAGACAGTTCACCTTCCTCAGAAGCAACCATTCCCTACAGTCTGCAGGGAGTATTTCTGCTCCAAAGCCTCCAGATGCAGACCAACAAAGTCAAAGTCAGACAGAGCAGAGTTGTTCGTACAGAGGAGGTTTGATTAGAAGCAGTATCTGCATTTGCCATTTTTTATATTCTTTGAAGGCTCTCAATTGGTTTAGATTCGTCTATTTCTATTCTTTTTCTGTTTCTGCAGAAACATTTTAATTATTGTAATCTTGATAACAGAGAAGTAAAAAACATTCTCAATTTTTTTTCCAGTTATTGGCAATTCAAACTAACTTAAGATCAACATTCTACTGCAGCTTAAGGCATAAACAGAACTATAGTATTCCAGCTCTAGGCATCTGCTCATCAAATTTGTCCCTCAGATGCTAATCTCATTTGGAATTCCTTTTGCATCAGAACAAGATCAGCCTAATTAAAAGGCATGGAGTTTTAACCAGAGATTTAAAATTAAATGAAAGTAGGAAAGGTTCTTCCTTTCTCTACTTCCTTCTGAGTAGAGAAAGAAGCATAAAATCAGAAGTGAGGCCAAGCGTTATAGTTCTGAACTAGGTCAGATATGCAGAACAAGAAATAGATGAAGACCTGGTGAGAGTTCTCTACTGCATTGGTGAAAGTTCTTCCCAAATTCCTTAACACAGGATACTTCTAAGTAGTAGAAGGGAGAAATGTCTACATTTGTAAGCTGTTTTACAGTCTGAAAAACATAAGGGTTAATAAACCTCATTTTTCAAGACAACGTTTCCAAGTGAATCTTCCCCCTTCCAGGAAAACTGTACTATGTACTTAATTTGGAAGGCATTCTCTGACCTTTTCCTCTCACAGCTTAAGCTTAGATGGGCAGAAGATTCAGATAGAGCAGCTGAATATTTCTGGCGAAAAATTATTTCATGGGCATTTAGATCACAATTTTGCATTTTGCATACTGACGTGACATCTGCATCTGATTATAAAGAGCTAAATTTTGGTAAAATCAAACAAAATTGATAGAACCACATTGATATGAATCACTGCAGTATCCAGAAATAACATTTATTTTTGGTAGGTGGATGTGAATTACAGAATGTAGTTAATATGAGCAAAATGTAAATAAATGGGTTTTACTTAATGCTTTACCATAAACTGAATACACACTGTAGACAATCTCTATGACAGTCCTAGATGTAATCAGATATCAGTCAGCAGAGAAGCATTGCACTTACGCAAATTCTAGTTTTCTCAGGTTTTTTACGGCAGGAATTTCATAGCTGCTGCAACCAGAGGCATCTTGCACACTAAATAAATCACATTAGAATAAGAGCATGAGAAACGTTTTTTAAAAGCACATTTAAAGCACCAAAATAGTGCTTTAAAAAGAATTTTAGAGGGATCTTGATCATGAACAAGCTTACCAATTGATTATTATCTCCTGCATTTCTACAAGGTCAGAAAGGTCACTGATGTCTTTCATTGTTTTTGCCTTAAAGGGATCAAGAACAAATTTTTCTGTAGACACTCTCAGCAGTTCATAGTCTTTTGTCTGTTCTAAATATTTCCATAGCTTGATTGTATCACTGAGGGAGGCCCTGTGAAGTGATAAAACATGTGAAATCAACAGATGTAACTGCTGTTTCATGAAAGGGTCATCTACACACAGCTTTATGAATGACACTTGCTATTTACACAGAATGACCAACCTGAATGATGTCACATTCTTCAGGCCAACCAAGTCTTTCAGCCCATGCGTGTCAATACTGCTGTTCTGCAAATCCAAGGAAAATTCTTTTCTTGACCTTTTTAAAGTAGAGGACAGTACATGGACATCAGGTGGTGTAAGAACAACGCCCAGAAAGGACAGATCTGGTTTGAGCCTTAAGGCCACGTGCTGCAGGAGATAATTGTTTTGTGTTTCATAAATACAGTGCAAAAGCTCAAGTAACCTCTCTGGACAGAGGTTGTTTATTTGCAATCTTTTAATATATTTCAGGAGCATTTTCTGCTTCTTGGTTGATTTTTTTACACCCTTGTTTGAAGAGCAGAAGTAGGTGTCATCCTGGAGGAATAACAATCCAGCCAAAAATCGAGGCACTAAATGTAACCAGTTATAAGGTTTCTTCTTTTTGGATGGAAAAGACAGATACTTTATTAGACTTTTGTCCTTGATGCCTTCTGCTAATATAAGGTGAAGTGCACCCAAGAAATTCTGAATGACAAAATCGGAGAACATGGTCCCATATTCCTCTTCTCCTGTACCTGAATGTTTGGGGAATGCAAATGGCAGGAAAAATCCATTTTTCAGAGCAAACTCTTTAACTTTCTTAGAAGGAAGAAGGTCACTTTTCATGGCACTTTGGTGCTTTTCTCCAAGATACCAGGCTATACAGGCTAGCGTAGCAAGATTCTCTTGGTTTTGTGCAAGTGTAACATCTGTAACATCTGTTTGCGTAGGCATTATTTTTTGCTGAACAAATTTCAGGAAGAGTGTAGTAAGAGTTGAAGGAAGGCCTTGGTCTCCCATTTCAAGTACTGCCTCGCAGAGAAAACAAACAAATCTACACATAACAGGGCTGTAACAATAACTGTAGAGGTACTCACGCTCTTTGATTAAATTCAGTGCATTATTGCACGAGGGTAATCCTTCAAAGTATTTGGTTACGTACAGTTCTCTCTGCCGAGGGGAGAATCCTACTATTTCAATAGTCTTATCCACTTTGGACACATACTGGCACACCTTTTCTTTTGTTCTTGCTGTAAGTAATAAAGTACAGCCATTGAGTATCTTCTTTTGGATGAGTCCCGAGAGCAGCTCCTTCATGCGGCACAAGTCTTTGTTAGGCTGGCTGGCTGAACAATGAGGAAAATTCTCATGGCCGTGCAACCCTTCCAAACCATCAAAAACCAGAAGGACTTTGGTAGAATTTTGAAGTATATACTCGAAGATCTCTTTGCTTCCCTCCTGAGGTTTTACAAAAAAATCAAGAAGCAGATCCTTCAAGCTGTACCACTTCTCAGGCAAGCTTATTTGTTTGCAGTCAAACCAAAAGACAAATTCAAACTGAGGAAACTCTCCGTTGGACCAGTCCTGGCAGATCTTCTGAGCAAGAATGCTTTTGCCCATTCCTGCCTTTCCCAGCACCACAATCACTTTAGTCTCTAACTCTTTACCACCTGGGATTTGAAATATTTGGCTTCTTTCAAGGATTGCCTTTTCCTTCCCTTGCTGACTGTAAGTTACCGAATCCTTTTCCACTGATTTTACACTGTTCTTCCCAGGCTTGGTTTCAATTTGGCTTTGCCTAAGTGTACCATCAATATACATGTGATCAAGGGACATTTCACGCTCCACAGACACAGATTTGCATACGTCTCGGAAGTAATCCATAAGTGATGTACAGAAAGCTTCCACTGACCCTAGAGAAAAAACACATATGCAAACTGAAGAAATCAGTCCAAAAATGACAACGCTGCTTCAGGGTGCTTTAAGCACATGACTGTAATATGCTCAAAATACATCAGTTCCCATAAAGCATGTAGGCTTGAATTTATCTAGTTCCAGTTACTTCAGTTAAGACTGCAGTAATGACAAACACCTTTACACTAAGAGCTCAATCATTCTGAAGATATCTATGAATGTGACAAAACAGCTAAGGACATTGATTTCCCGGGTAGCTTATATAGCTAGATGTCCAAAAATGTACAAGTCTAAGATCTTAAAAGCAGAACTTTAGCTCAAGACAGTTGGAACAACTTAACAAATTGTTGAGAATGACAATTCCTAAAACAAGGCTCTATTCTGCAAAGAAGGGAAAACAGCAAATTGTGGAAGTTTCAACATATAAACTCACTTGGTCTTCTTGAAGTTTCTTCAGAAAAAAGTACTGGAACTTGGACTTCTTTGAACATTTCTAAGCCTGAAATGTGACAATATACTTGAGAAAGATATCCAAATGGTTGCTGATTCAGCTTTACTAATTTTAACAGGAAAACAAATCCAAATGTTCAAGTTCATTGCAACATAAAACATGTACTGTCAGGAAAATATTATCATTGATTTTACACAAGAAAAGGGAGATAAAAGCTCACAGTATTACATGTGAGCTGATGTGAACCAAGGCAGCACGACACTCAAAAAGATGACAGCTGTTCCAACAGTGTGAAGTCATATCATAACAAGGTGGCATCCAATGTTTTTTTTTCAAATGGCAGTGTGCAAAAATTCACATTCACACATAGGAATGGTTTATCTCATCAAAAGTAAAAGCAGTATACAACACTTACATGTATTTCCCCAAAACTAGGAGTGTTTGCCTATTAATTCCCAGTTCAAAATTGTGCGTCTGTGGGCTGGGTTAGCCACCAGAGGGCAACAAAACACCTGCACTAACCTGCGAGCAGCTGTAACTGCCAGATTACGTAGAGACGGGAAGGGGAGGAACTGCTGAAAACAAATCTCCCTGCACTCTGAGAGTTGGAAGAAAAGTGCAGAGGAAAGTCTGCTATCCCAGCTGGGACTGTTTACAGCTTGAAAAAGACTCTGATATTTATAAGCACTTCTGTATACTACGCATCTGTATTGTTTCATTAAACAAGACTATGGTTTTATGGCTCCTATAGAAGCTGACTGCAGCATATGGTTTCCAGCACAGAGCATTTAAAATGCTCAGGCAAAAAGACAGTAATGGGACAGCCTCCTGCTCTGATAGTGCTCAAACGCAGGGGGGTTTTGTAAAGGTTTTAACTAGATAAGATTTTCCTTTGTAGCAAACTGATTTTTTTTATAATTGACCCAGTAGCTGTACAAGCCCTTACCTGCCTCATTCTTTGGACTATAGTAAGCAGCAAGTCATCAGTATAAAGCATGAAATGCCACTATTTTTTCTTTTCTTGAATGAGGTCAACTTTAGTTAAACCAGCAGAGGTGAACTGGCTTTGAATAGAAGGGAGTGTTCCCTCCCTGATCCAAAGTAATGTACATATTCAAATTGATGATATACTTACCATTTAAATTAACTTGAAAACTTGGGGATACCATTAATTCAGTGGAGGAAGTCAGTGCTGGCAAGAAACAAATGAGAGTTTTCAGTGTATTGCAGCTATTAGTGACTGAAATGAGGGAGTCTTGTACTTGGTAACAGCATTGACTTTCCAGTACTTTCTGACTATTTATGTGGATAAAAGATTATAGTTCTTACCTGGATATTTTGTAGCATTAGATGGGCCATTTCCAAGAAAATAATTAATTTTCTGCTGAGCAGGATCCACAAAGTCTATATTCTCTCTGTTGTCTCTCATGCCAAGTGGCAGACTTTCTGGAATCAAAGGTACTGAAGATCCTGAAACAGCATAATCATTACTCTCCTGTTTTCAGAGTCTTCCTATCTCAGAAAGTTTCTAAAAACAAAAACTAAATAGCCTTCTTAGAGATAATTATCTTTTCTCATACTTTCTAGGCAAATACTTCCAGCAGAGACCTTATGATACAAAACTGCATGACTTTATGGTTTTTTTTTAAAGTTCATGGGATCACATGAAGGACACAGAACCCATCAGAATAAACGCTTAAAAGGTGTGATTATTGGAAAACACAGGGGATTACCCAGTGTTTAGTGACCCTTGTGTCTTGACATTCAAAAGACAAAGTCTATTACTATTAAGGCAACATACTCAGGGCAGAGACCATAGATGTACAGACCACAGATCAAGAAGAGAGAAAATGTATCGATACTACATATCTGAACAGATGCTTACCCTCCTGTGCACAGAACTGCATAAAACAGCTGTACAAGCAGCTAGTGAGCATTCTCCCTCTGACCTTAGACGGGGAATTTTTTGTTGATGGGGTGTTTGTAAGTCAGTCATACACAGCCCCGAGTTTCTGTGGTGTGACAGAATTTCTTCCACTACTTTGTGCTGTTTCACCTAGCTTCACAGAGACACTCCCAGACTTCCAACTTACACAAAGCTTTTGGATTCATTTCCACCAGAGGTTTAACAGCAAGAGGTATTAGATTGTGAGTCTCTGTCATTAGCACTTGCCAGTGGAGCCTGCACACCTTCTGTTATATACAACATGGTCAAATCAAAGTAACTACTGAGCCCATCACTTGAATAAGTATTCACTTTTTGTGAAAAAATTCCACACTAGATTTTGGTCTGCTATTGCAAAGACACAAATAGCATGTATTACTTCAAATACAGTTATCTAGCAGCCCTTTACAAACACCTGGATGAGAAAGAAATTAAAAGAAAAGTTTATTCTAGAAAATTTAGTTATTTCCTATTCTTTTAAGACCAGTGGTTAATTGTTTATATTAAATAACTCTGATTTCTTGTTTATTAACCTGCACTTCACCAATTAAACCGAAGATTCATTCTATTCATTTAGGGGGAAAGTACTTTCAATTTATCTTGAACATTTTCATTCTGTTAGTGAGTGTCTCAATTTTAAGTCTTGGACTGAAGTGGCTGTTAAATTGTTTTCCCCACTACTGTTCATGGTCAGTGGCCAAACTTACAAGATGCAATAAAACATCCAGCGTAAGAATGCACAGCTACAGCTGTATGGTACATACCAGGAATTACAAAATTTCCCAGTGCATTGATAGTGGGAACAGGAAAGGACATGTGCTGGTGAGTTAGTGGGGTGCAGTCAGATGAATGGCTGTTGAGAGACATTGTAACGAAACATCCATTCCCTGTTGATGCTGCAGGGGCATCCACTTAAAAATAAGAAGAAAAATGAGACAAAAACAAAAGGAGAAAGTTACTTCATTGTTAGAAGCTGAGAGGCCATAGAAGAGGTATCAATAGATATCATAAAAACACGATTCTTATTAGTTGAATTGTGAAAAAAAAAAAAAAGAAGAAAATTAATAACTTTCTAAAGTTTACTCTGCAAAATCTAAAGAGTAAATGAAATTCTTCATCTTTCCTGGCCTGTCTTCTTTCTAGAAACCTTCAGATGTGTTTAGATGCAAACATTCCTACACATCAGTGACTGATAGATAAGCCTCAACAAGATATTAAATTGGCTTCAAGGGCACAGTCTGTCCCTTAATACTGCATGAGATGAGAGAGGTCTAGGTACAATCAACCTCATTTACTTACGCCTGTGGCACACATTTATCCTACAGCCAGGTAAGAACATGAGCACTGCTTTGTCCTTGGAAACAAGTTATAGCCTGCTTGCTGGATGCTGATACTACCTTGTAGATGGTCTGACAACCTAGAAATGTTGCTTTTTTTTTTTTTTTTTTACTTTGGTGTAAAGGACTGTAGAGTATGGGCTGGGCCAAGCAGCAGTCTCTTCACTGTTATTTTTACTAGGATGTTTCACTGGATTTTTGTAAAGTGTCACACTTAGCCACAGTTTGGCATTTCCTGGTATTGATCATCTTTTTTTCAGAGTCACATAACACATCATATATAAAAGGTGTACATGAAGAAGGTTACAAAGTTTGTCACTGTTCCAGTTCTCCACTGGCCTTCTTTATGCCCTCAAGTGAGTTTAGAAAAGTTCAACTGTGCCTCTCTAGACACAAAGTCATTTTTCTATCATGAATTGGACAGCTGCATAGTAAGAAGCATGTGATTCTACAGCAGTTTCTACTCTACTGGAAGCACTGAAGTATGAAAATGCACCACTATGCTAAGCATCAAATCTATGACAGCAGATCTTCTTTGCAAGGCAGTTACATCTAACACAGGATGGCAGTATGGAACATGAGGCAATGTACGGTCAATAATCTTTTTGTATTCAGCCAGTATCTTACCAATTTTCTTGTATTTAGGTTCTGAAGCATCAGAGAAATTCTCTGCAGAGCCTAAAAAGGCTGAAAGAAAGAAAGGTGACAGTAAATGACAGAAAGAGAATTCAGTTTGTTGATTTTGTGTTTCCATTGTAGAAACTTATTTTACACTTTAAAGTAAAAGAGGATGATAACAATTTCAATTCAGCTACTTCAGAACTGCACGAGTCAGATACATTAAACATGAATGTGAATAGTCTCATATTAGTTTACTGTGACCCTGAAATTTGAACTCGGCTATAGATTATTTTTTTTTCCATAAATAATGTAGCTTTGCTGTTTTTCTTGCTGTTAAAAAGTGAATAGTTGAACTAATGCTTGCTAAGCTGTAGCAACTTTGTTGCTAACTGCAAACAAAGTTAACACTCTCACATGGATAACAACAACAAAAAAAAGTTAGGGGGGAAGGAATATAACATGCTTAATGTCACATTACAGGAAAACAAATTCTGCAAATTGTGAAGAACGTGCTGGGGGGAGTTTTCACTTAATGTCCATACAGGATAGGAAAAGTCAGGGGAAGCACATCTGCTTGTGTCACTGAAGAACTACATGAAATGCACTGAGGCTGCATATAAAACCAAAGAACTCTAATCCAAATTTTGAATCCAAACTCTAGAGCCTTTCAGACTCTTGCTGTTTTTACTTACTTCTTTTGTGACATTTCTGCTTCTTTACATCAGTGAATTTCTCAGTATTTTCAAGAGACATTTCATCCAAAATAAGGTTTCCTGCTAAAAAAATGAAATATTGCAAATCTCAACCTTTGTTCTCCTAGAAATGTTACAGGAGGAGATAAAAGTGAGAGAATGACATGAGAAGACAGCAATGATGAAACATGCTCCAAATAAAAGATGAAAAACAAAAATCATTCTGCAGAACATACCCAAATCTATAGGATTTAGAAAGCTCACAGAACTCCGACCATAGATTCTGTCACCCTGTGTTAGTTTTCAGAATGAAGACACTGATGTACTGTGACAAATTCAGTGGCTACTAAACCACTGCTAATTATGAACAAAGAATTAAACATCATAGCTGGATCACAGCTATATTAGAGAGTTTGTGTGATCTCTGTACCAGAAAAGGAACTTAGTCATTATATATATGAGAAAGATTAATTCTTTTAGAGGAAGAGTAAAGGGTTCTAAACTGTTTATATATTTTTTTGTGTTATAAAACAGTGAAGCTATCTGTACCATCCTTCTACAGGAAAATACATAAATATTAAAATTGGATCTCACTTCCTGTAAGATCTGCACCAATTTTGCCATTAGGTTCAACCTCTTTACTCTGAATTCTAAAAACACCAGGGAGAGGTAAAAAACATTTTAAAAGTCACACGGGCCTCTTGTAGCCAGAATTATTTGTCCTGGATATGGTATGACCTTTAGCAAGCAATTCCAAATTACTTTCCCCAAGCATAAAAGAGGATGTGCAGATATTCTGTGAACCTTTCTGAATCTACATATTTCTCAGCAGCCACACATTAATACAGATTCTCTAAAATGGTAAACTGCTGCATTTGTGCCACAATCAAAACACTGGTTTTGAACAAGATGTCAAGCAAATATCTCCAGTCAAGTACTGATATGAAGAAATCATTTACTACATATATTTTATACCATTCCTGTGTTGATCTGGGAGAAGTAAAATCTGACATGATTTCTCAGACAACTTAGTGCATCCTCCACAGAAATAAGGGTGCATGAACTGAATTTATACACATAATAAGTCCTATTCAGGTTTAATGAATATATGCACATTGTCTAATGTCAAATGCTGATAAGTCTGATGCTTCTTGTAGGCATACACTGCACTAGACAGTCAAGCAACGCCTACAATATTGCTATGGTGAAGTGATCAGCTGTTTGGCCACAGATACAACTGCTATCACAGAGAAAATCCTGCAAAAAATCAAAATATCCTCAGAATTTGTCATGACACAGTTCCTGGGTGAAAGAAAGCTGAAGGTGGAAGAAGATAACTGATGACAGAAACCTTACTAGTCTTCTAACTGTGGGCATGAAGTACAGTGCAAGGTGTTATCCAGAACTCTATCATGAAGAAAATTAAACTTGTCCACATAAATCTTACCAAAAGCATCTTCCACCTGCTTCTCATGCTGATCCTTGAGCACATATTCTGCTAATTCAGCTACAAAGAAGAAAAGAGACAGGAAAACAGTAATGCTACAGTAAGTTTCACAGTAAAAATTGTTTACTACTGTTCACAGAATTCTGCAATATAACTGAAAAAACAGAGTTAAATTAAGATTTTCTTGTAAATTGTTGCTCAGGAAACAAAGCATATGAGAAAGGAGAAGTGGAGACAGGAAGTATTAAGCAGAAGGAGCCATTAATAGAGAGATTTTCCCCTAAAAACCACAGGCTGCTGTTCATCTGTTTCCCTACAATGCATGGTTTTAGGTACCAAGGTTAGATTTATTGTGCATGAGGAGCCTTGAATACCTGCCATACCATGGTTAGACTTACTGTGCACAAGGATCCTTGAATATGTGCCACTGCTTCAGAGTGAAAATAGAATTTGTAAGAAAGAGCTATATCAAATAGGTACAAAAGAATGATTGCATTAAGATACCAAGAGCTGGAAAAAAAAAAAAACGCTTTCATACCTATTCTAGCATAAGCATCTCTGGCACTGGAAGAGAGATACAATTCATCCTCATTTTCATCATTTTCCACTGTACACAGGAAATCCATATTACTGAATTGTTCATAGTTGCAGGTATCAATTTCAGGATCTAGAATGAAAAAGGAGTTAGCATTGGTTTAACAAATACCATAGCTAAGGAAAAATAATAGAAAGCAGGACGTGAAGAAAAAGGAGATGTATCATTTCAGTGTAAGGCTTTTGCTTTTTGGTGCATGTTGGCTAACTAGGAACAGAACTGAATTCTCAGCAACTTACAGTTAACCCAGAAATTCATATTTTTTTGTTAAACTCTGAGAATTCACCGCTCCTAGTATATAAAACAGTTCCAGAACCCATTTCATGGTACTACAGCCTAGAGAGATGGCATGGAATCATCACAAGATCATAGAACTGCTCAGGTTGGAAAAGACATTCAAGATCATCTAGTCCAATGACAACCTAACCATACTACCCTAACTCTAACAACCCACTGCTAAATCATGTCCCTGAGAACCAGATCCAGATGGTTTTTAAACATATTCAGAGATGGTGACTCAACCACCTCCCTGGGGAGCTTGTTCCAGTGCTTAACAACCCTTTCTGTAAAGAAGTTCTTCATGATATCCAACCTCAACCTCCCTGGCGCAACTTCATAGAATCACAGAATGATTTGGGTTGAAAGGGGCCTCAAGGATTACCAAGCTCCAGCCCCTCTGCTGCAGGCAGGGCCGCCAACCTCCATATCTAATACGAGACCAGGATGCCTAGGACCCCATCCAACCTGGCCTTGAACACCTCCAGGGACTTGAATCCATTTCCCATTGTCCTGTCATCTGTCACATGTGAGAAGAGACTAACCTCAAATAGTCCATATTATTAAACCTTTTTACGCTTCAGGATGTGATAACACCATCCAAATTCCCTCTTGGGAATGTTGCAGAGTCCATGCTAACCTCTGATCTGCAGCAGTAAATTGCCTAGGAAAATGCCAGTCAGACAAGACCAAAAGCATGTCAGAGACTGTGTTAACAACTTAACAATGAAGATGTCCTACTTCCAATAAATGGGGCCATATCGTGACACTGTTTAACTTATCCATGTCTTCTCAGACACTGGGAAGGCTCAGAAGAATTCAAAGCAGCAAAACATCTCTGCTGTTGTGAAAGTCAAATCCTTTAGCCCTAATTCATCCTACTTTCAGTTCTGTGCAAGTGAGGTCATGGCAGTGCAAAAAAACCTCCTGCAACAAGATGCAGAAAGCAACAAGGATTTGAAATGGTATCACTCCAATATGGTAACTTATGTTTATCTGGCACAGAGCTCTAGGACTTAAACATATGTTCTCCTTTCATTGCCATCCTCAACATGTAGTTTGTGTTGAGTTTGTGCAAAGCAGGGTGCTCTGCAATGTCCACACTAATTCAGGAGCAGAATTTGAGAGCGAGGGCCAACCTTCTAATCTGCTTAGCTGTAGAAACTTGTATGAAAGGAAACATCCCCTCGGCACCCTAGTCTTTCTGCTTTCTCCTCCATCACAGAATAATAAATTATTAGTCTGTGCTCTGAAAAGATGTAGAACAGCACCTGCTGATGCAAGTCTGTTGTGTTGGTGCCTTAGGAAATGATAGTTTGCTTGCAGTTGTCTAGCTTCATAGACTCACAGAATGGTTTGAATTGGAGGAGACCTATAAAGATCATGACTTAATTTTTAGGTAGTCCTGTGCAGTGCTGAGTTGGATGTGATCCGTGTGGGGCCTTTCCAATTTGAGATGTTCTATGATCATACAGTTCCAACCTCCCTGCCATGGAGCCTTCTCTTTTTCAGGCTAAACAACTGCAGCTCTCTCAGCCTGCCTCCATAGGAGAGGTACTCTAGCCTTCTGAGCATCTTTGTGCCTTCCTCTGGACCTGCTTCAACTGCTCTACATCCTTCTTGTGTAGGGGGCCCCAGAGCTGAAGCACCACTGCCAAAGGGGTCTCACGGGGTGGAGCATAGGGGAAGAATCATCTTCCACAGCATTCTGGCCACACTTCTTTTGATGTAGCCTGGAATAGGACTGACTTTCTGGGCTGCAAGTGCACATTGCCAGCTCACATTGAGTTTTTAATCAACTAGTTCTCCCAAGTTCTTCAGCTCAGAGAGGCTCTCCATCCATTCACTTTCCAGTTGACACTGACGTTTGGGATTGCTCTGGACCAGGTTCAGCACCTTGCACTTGTCTTTAAATACGTGGTAGTTTCTGGAAGCAGTCATTGTTTTATATACTCATACAGACAAAATTATCACATTGCAAAACAATGCACCTGGAGAATTTAGTCCAGCCACCACAATGAACTGTCATTGGATGGCCACTTAGACTTGAAGAGATGGTAGTGACTTAAATCTAAATTATTCAAGTGCTTTTTAGTGCTTTACTCACCTGCAAAGAATTCACCTTCATTTCCAGATAACTTAGGATCTGAGAATGTAAATAGATGCACTGGATCAATATCACAAAGCAGCAAATCAAGGTAGCCATTTTCAGACACAGATGCTGAATCCATGATTTGTCTCTTGTTGTCTGAAATCAGATCACAAAACAGTTAGCTATGACAGAGACAACTTCTGTCAACCAGAAGTAAAAGTCTAGCACTGTGACTTTCTGTTGATCATAAGCCATTGAAATCTGACAGGACTGAAACTGGTCTCACTGGTCTCATGTGTGAGTCTCATTGCAATTTGCATCTAGGTCTGTAATTTTAAGTCATTGTTATAACTTCACTTGAGACTTATCATGCAGGTAAGTCTCAAATGAAGTTATTGCAATGAGATTCACCCATTTTTTTCACACCAACCAAGTGAGATACTGCAGTCTGACCATACAGCCCAAAACAACCTGGCAAATACTAAATAAACTGCAGGTTCTGTAACTTCATCAGAATATAAGTGGTGCAAGCACAGATCCAGCAGTTATTGAGGAAACAAGGAGACTGCAGTGAAGAGGATGGAAGAAGAACCCCATCCTGTACTGCTATGACAATGTCTATTGAGGGTCAGCAGCTTCTAGCTGGGATGCTACATCCCAGCTTGTGAGACCTGCAGACAGCACTAGAAGACATCCCCTCAGTACAGGAAAGAACAGTAAAAGATCACATAGCTATTTTATAGAGCTCTTCCCCAAACTTTATGGTTCACTGTGTATGATCACATTGGGAATTCATTTCTGGTAACAGGGCACTTGCTGGCACTGTAAAATTTATCACAGTAATTTAAAAAATAGACTTAATAATATCTGCCTGCACTAGACAACAAAGCATTTATACTATAGATACATTAAGAACTTGTGTGAGTACCTGCTCATGAGCTAATAAGAATTGCTAAGCATTTTAGAGTGCCATTCAAAGTCCAGACAACTCTCTGTACTCATGTGCTCCCTGCTGCACTCCCACATTTCTGTACGGACTGGGAACTGCTTTGATTCTACATTTCTTTAGATAAGTTTATCTGTCCTCCACCTCATTTTAAATCCCTTCTCTATGCTTCCAGTTAGTGCAGCAAGCACTGGCATAAGCTCAAACATTTCACAGATAGTGGAATAACTGTACATGTTGGTTATTCATCATCTTTATCAAATTATTTCCAAAACAAATATTGGCTTCTCAGTGCTTACAGATCTCTGATATGAATGCTATCTGTGTTGATGATCCAAGCAGCAAATTTTCCAGTCTGCATCCTGTTAAAATTGCTGGTCACAGACTGCAACCATGGAAAGTTTCAAAGTGGCATTGATAATCGTATTTTGAGATGAAGGCAGCAAGCAGAACCAATCACACTACCACAAGCTACTTTCTTATGAACTAATCCTCATTTCCCTCCCAGCCCTGGGTGGAATTGTCCCTTTGTGCAGCTTGGAAATGGACCTCTCTGCATTCTTCTGCAGAAGACACCCAAATCTAGAGCCAAATCTTAGGAGAGCAGGTGGACGTAGCAACACCCCATGTGTAGGAGTAACCTACACTCAGGTACTTCTCCTTTTTCATACTGTGTGACCTCATTACATTACCAACATTACGAAAAGTTGTGGTTATTGCCTGCCCTACTATAAATGGAAAGCAGAAGTTGACAGATATTCATGAGAACCAAGAAGTAGGTTATAAACATATCACATTAATTTCTCAAGTTGTTGCTGCACGCTCTTTGTTGTATTAATGTAAAATCTAAACACAGTTGGGCCTTGCAGAATATTGTTTTTCCATACTGTGAACAATGCTGTTGAAACATTAACCCCAAAATAATATTGGATCAAAAGCAGAGACAGAGAAGTGATGAGCAGAAGCGCTGCTATTCCATGGCCATGGGCAATGTGCTTTGGGTGGCCCTGCCTGAGCAGCAGCATTGGAGCAGCTGAGCTCCAGAAATCTTTCCAGCCTCAGCCATCCCATGGTCCTGTGCAGTTCTAAAGGGAATGCAAGACAGACAGGTGCATCACTCCTTCCAAGTTGAGCAATTATTAAACTGCTTGATTACAGCAGATGAAGAAAAGGGCAAATCCTATGGAAAGGGAATAAGTAGGCCTTCTTAGTCTTTGTGGAAATACAATCCTAAGAGCTTTTGTTATTTTAAAGATCTCTTCCAATCGCATTTCCCTGTGGTTAAATACAGACATAATGCAAAAAGTTACAAGGTCAAGGTGTCAGGAAAGGAGCTGAGAAAGGAGTCTTGCCAGTGCCAAGTCCAGCTAGAGAGCTGAAAATTAAGAATTAAGAGGAGCTACAGCTCAGGAGTAGAGGAGTAAGAGAAATATAGCCTTCAACCTTGGGAAGAATGAAGACTTTCAAAAATGAAAAACTTGCACACTCCTTTGCTTCAGTTTACCCTCTTTTTTTCTTAATTGCATTGGGCTGATATAAATCTACACAAATCTGCCTTTCTATTATCAACACTGGATTTCAGATACTGTAGTTTCTTTTGCTGAACCCCCCCCCCCAAAAAAAAATATCTTAATAGCAGCTGTGCTGTGGCATTAAAGTGATGGTGGGACTGAGGAAAGTGCTCTGTCCAAAGCTTCAGGGAAAAAGAAATGAGCTTTGGAAAGAGGAAGGTTGCTACATGAAGGGTGTGCCAGAGGGGAGCAGGATTACATCTCTGGATAGTGAATGTTTGGCTGTGTGTTTTAACTGAAGCACAGAAAATGAAACCCAACATTACTAAGTGTGTTTACAACAGCAATTGCTTTCCCAGGACTTTCCCTTTTTTTTCACACAGCATCCCACTGAATCCAGCAGCCCTCTGCCTAAGACTATAGTTGAATGATTTCTATACTGCTCAGTTACTTTCTTGGTTGTTTCACACATGACTTTACCTTAGTTTACTGATAATACAGTCCCCCAGCATCCTGCACAGCGCTGCCAAAATGGGCATTTGGCATCACAGGACTAAAAAGTTTCACCCAAATCTGTGTGTAAGGGCTTTGAATGCTGTTACCGGCTCTCTGGGGAAGATGACAGTGGACCAAAGTCCCATGGGACATCAGCACTGACATTTGCTTTTGGCCTCTGCACAAAGCAAAAGTTCTAGGTGAGGAAGACAGGTTGCACTTCCCAATGTATTTCCAGGCCTTTCAGAGGGTGCTATCCTTTGCTGTTTGGGTGCTTGTTAAGACTGATTTTTTTCTTTAAATATTGAAATAACACCTCCATTCCCAAGCAGCCTGTTAACTCCAGCTCCATCCCTATATTCCCTGTGCTCCCTTTGCATCAACTCTATGATGACTCAGTGCATACCTCTGCTGCAGCAAGGTTTCTACTCAGGATGCATCCATGTTAGTGCTGTTTTCTACATATACAGCATAGCAATTTGATTCACTTGCAAGACTCTGGGTGATTTTTGTTCAGCACTCTTTTACAGTGCAAGCAAAACAATAAGAATTACAAATGCTGGTAAAGTAGTAAAAGAAATAGTGAGCATCACTGTATCAGGACAAAGAATTGAGCTTATGAAGCAGAAGGTGTTCCCTTAAATCACATACAAGTCTTAAGAGTTAGATGGCATGTTTTAGTTTTCTATAGATAAAGGGAATAAGTTGTGACATCATTTGACACCAGGCAATGAAGTCTTTTACCAGCTAAAGCCAAGTGGTAGTTAAGAGAAAGGAGAAGATTTACACAAAGGCAATAATGTGAAGTTTTCTTCCAACATGAGAAAGATGCTTCTGAGGAGATCTGTCAGGGGGTTTTCTTTCCCAAACTCTTTTGACTGACAGGAAATAAAGCAATTTCCCACAAGTACAGAGGATAAGAAAATTTAAAAATAACAAAAAAAAAAAAAAAAAAAAAAAAAAGTCATCTCAGGAACAGAAGAACCCTGCCCTACAAGTTAATTTTCATATCAGTTTAGGAAACCGAGAATCATAGTGCACAGTTTATATTTAGCATTGGAAGAGTGGGACCTATTTCAAATCTATGAGAAGCTTATGTCCAAAAGCCTGTTTATCTTTTCCTGCTGTATTATGTGATTTACCAAAAGATGATACTTCTACCTATGGAAGGCATCTTACCTATGCATTAGTCTCAAATGAAAGAACTGAGATGATGCTGGAAAAAAATCTGCTGCATGTCCTACCTTACTCTCCTTTGTCTCCTTCAGATGAAGTTAGAGAAGTTTGAAAAAGTACAGATGTCAGCCAGAAGGATTTTCTGCCTTTCTATGAACTTCACTGTATAGTGACAAACAACAAATTAGAAAAACAAACCCCCAAACCTCACCAGCCTTGCCTGGTAGATAGCTAAGTGTGGGCAGGCTGCTGACATGCTGTCCTGCAGGTGTCAGAGTTGAGAAAATCTCTGAGAGCAGAATTTACCTCCTGAACCCAGCAGTGCCTCTGCTGTCACAGCTGTGCCCATCTCTCCCATCTCAGCAGGGAGCTGATATGAAGTAGCAGGGCAGACCCCTTGCCTATTTTTTAGCAGACAAACTACCTTTATATTCAAAAACCTTCTCTATCACAGAAGCCCTCCTAAACCAGAACGTTTTCTTGCCAGAACAGTCAGAAGAACAGAAACAAGCTAGTTTATTCCAATACTCCGCAGTTTCACTTTCCGTACAAACAGTATTTGTACCAAGAAGAAGCATGTTCCCCTCAAAACCTGAAACTACTCGTTTTCAAGCAATTAACATGGCTAAAATTTCTCCAAAATATCACCCCTTCTAATTCAGACTTCATCATAAGAATACTTCAAGCAATACAAGTCCATATACTGACACACAAGTCAGTCACAGTTCTTCACGGCAAGTAAGATAAAATGAATTTACCATGACAAAAGCATAGCAGTTGAGAATTGATGAAAAACTGACCTTAGGAAAGCAGGTGGTTGCTGTTCCTTCAATCTGGATTCAGCACCAGAACAGCAGGAGAGCTGCTCTCACTGCTCAGGGTTCATAGAAATAAGGAGGAAATGAGCCAGGCAAGTCACAGATGAAACGTTAGAGGCTTAGGGGAATTCCAAGGAGGAAAACTAAGAGGAAGCTTCCCTCCAGCAGCCCTGTACAACAAACGCTGTTACCTGTCACTTGCCACGTCTAAGAAGAGCCTGCACTTGCTGCTTTGTAGGAACAGAACAATTTATCCACTTGGAAATCGAAACTAATTGAGAGTTGGCGTAACAAGGTTTGATGTTCCCCAGAATTCTCCATGTTTTTCCTGGTTCGAATCTGTCCCAAAGTCAAACAGTTTAACAGTCCCTTGGAAAGAATAAAGCAGGCAGCATGCAAGCACTCTTCTTATCTTGGGGCTCCATTTGCTCAAACAGAAGTGAAAGTATCCTTCACATGGTTACAAACTGCCAAAACAAAGCTAATTTGGTACCTTCTGCAAGTGGCTTTTGCCCTTGGTCCAAACTGACAAGTATGCTCTACGCAACATAGAACTTGTCTGGCTCACACATGACATTCAGAGTTTGCTGGTACCAACATTTGGCAGACAGTGTTTATTCATCTAATGAATCTCAGACTGAGTCACACCTTAGTGGTGCCTGTCTGTCATAAGACAAAGATGAAAACTAACTTGCCTAATGAGTGTTCCTACTGCAATGCCTATCGTTGCTTCCATGTGAAATGCAACCCTGTTTACCTATTTTTCAAATTTTTTATTATGTAAAGACCTATACAAGTTAGAAATTGCTTAAAAAAGAACCTATCCTCAAATGAGCAAATACTTCTTGTAAGTGATAGCTTATAACAAAGTTCCAGAGATTGAAAGGGGAAGGAAAGCAGTGAGATTTGATCAAGTCAGTAGTATCCAGGACTTGCAAGCTTTTGGTCAGCTGCTTGGTAACAGTTGGCTTCCTCACAAGGCAGCAGCAGGTCCTATAAGCAAAGCAGCTGCTGATCTGTGTAAGACTTTTTCCTTTAGCTCCACTTCCACCAGGTTCTGTGGGAACACGTTAACCTAGAAGAGATAATGCTGTTTCCTTCCTGGGAACAGCTGGTTGTAATACAGTCACTGCAAGGAGAACTCCTACAAACAGTCAAAAGGATTATTGTTAATCTGGTAACATGCAGCACAACCCCACAAATCACAAGCTCCTTCATCAGTCCTGTAGGCAAACTCCATCAGTTTTTGTGGCTGTAATCCCCTGGTGTAGTCAATGTACCTCAAGAATGAAAATTTGGAGAACAAAGGAGTTCAGCTGTTTACTGTAATTCCAATTCAAATAACTACAGTAAAAAAAGTTGCCCACTTTGTGCATAACATCCATAACTGCTTAGAAACAGCAGAAAACAATTGCTGGAACAAATCAGAGTAGTGGTTCATCTAATGGACTAATCTCTAATGATGGTCTTAGAGACAGAGTGTAAAGAAGACAGGAGGCTGTGAGACAGCTGAGAAGTGCCTAAACTCCTTAGGCGAACACCTGCTTCTGTGCTTCAGTTTTTGCTGATTCAAAATGAAGATAAGCTGCTTTACAGCAAAAGGAACAAGCAGAATGTACCAATAGATATTGGAAGTACTGCAAAATTGATGTAAATGATGCACTTTGCAAGTGGAGGAAATCTGAGGCTTTCTCAACCAGATATTTTAGAGATCCTTATTCAGGACCTGCTGGTATCCGTCTGTTCCTGACCTGTGCTGTCTTTGCTAAGTAAAAGTCATTGAACATAGATCTGAAAATGAACAGATTTGAAAAAGAAACTTAGAAAAAAAATTTGCTTCAAAGGAAGTCTAATCTAATAGTTTGAGTCATTTCCTGATAAACGTACATCTTTGAAGCTACTTCTTTAAGCTCTTCTCCTAATTACAAAATCTAGAGAATAGTGACAATGGTTGAACATGTGATGGGTGAAGACTAATGCTTCTTCTGATATACTTTGGTTTCCCTCTGTCATGTCTCAAATTAATCCAAGTTTTGTGACAGAGATGCAAAGCCAGGCATGACAGGATCGTGATCTTTGAATGGAGATTTTAGGTACGAGCATTACAAAAACGAGAAGCAGAAGATGTGTTTACAAGCATTTCGGGGATTTAATTAAAAGCAGATTATATATGGTCCCAGCTTATGTAACCCTAGGCTACTTGCTGTGATATTCTACATTTAAATATGACTTCTTGGGATTAACTTGAATGTAAGAACAGCACTAACATCGTCCAGTTCAGTATTTTCCCACTAATGAACTATCTTATTTTTTTCATTAGCATTTCTTTTTATATTCTCAGAAATGCCCTGAAAAATGATGCCCAGTACTGTGTTATAGGAGAGGAAAAACTTCACACACAGCCTTATGCTGCAGCCCAGCGTTCTCCCATCAGGTTTACAGGACTATCTGCATATTCTACTAATTATTCTTTCATTATCCTTTTAGAATTGTTTTCTAAAAGTCATTCTGAATAATAAAACTAAGCTGAAGTTCTGTTTCGCACAGGATGGGCCATGTTAAGATTGTCCCAACACTACTTCTGTTCTCCATTATATACAACATTGATCTTCTGATGGGTTAAGACTTAAAAGTTAAGTGAGTTTACTACCTCACAATTATAAGGACTTCACATTTTTATCTCTCCTGCCCACTAAGAACCTTGCAGTTCTTGAATCCAGCTTCTTGAGACATTAAGTACTTCCTCTCATTAAATATGCAGCAGTCTGTTATAGATATTGTAATTTTTGTGCTTATAGGCAGCTGGAATTTACAATAGAGTACTTTCTTCCCACACATGCTTGAAAAGGTGAGTGATATCCCCACCATGAGCTGTCAAATGGGTCGTGAACAAATGCTGCTCAGATTATCAATGGTTGAGATGTCAGTAGACAAAAGCTGACTTTACTGTGGTCCTTGATCCACTTTGCATTTCTTGTTCTGCAAAGATATCAAAGATTAAGTTTTATTATGGACTGACTATACAAATGACTATTGGAGAGCTACCCTGAATGGGTGGATCCATTTGTAGCTGCTCTTGGATTATATTCTGCTCTCTTCTCTTCCTTGCCTGCTTCTCACTAATGCACTTTGCACTATGTTAAATGCAATAAACAAAAGTAAATCTTTAACAATACAAAAAGAAAAATCTGATTTACCAGATAAGTACTTCGTTCCTGTTGGCTCATTATCTGTCATGTTTTGAGGTTTATTGCCACAGAGTTTAAACAATAGTGGGGAAATAAAGAGTTCAAATACAGATCCCATTTTTCCATAAATGTCAGCCATATTTTCCTAGGTAGGTCCTCTCTTTCTTTTTCATGATTCTCCTTGGATATCACATCTTCCTTCAGCTTGAGGTTAAGCAAGCCATAGCACCCAAAATAATCTTTCTTACTCTAGGTAGGATCTCCTTAAAAAGATTTATACCTGCATCTGAAGATGCTTAAAGGAGGTTTAAGCAAAATATGAACTTCAACTAAAATAAAAGATTCACTCAGTCAGCATCAAAAAGATGAAGTGAAAAAAAAAGTTGAGAGACTTTGGCCTGCAATAGCAGAGGTGTTTCCTCATTTGTGTTAGCCTTTAAATAACACTTTCAAGAACAAATAACTTCTTCACGAAATGACCAAACACCACAATTCTTCCAACCATTAATAAAAGACAATTCACCAAATCAGCAACATGGTAACTTGAAACAACATAATATCAAAAACGTTTGTCTCATTGAAGAGGATTACTGTAGCAGTATCTTTGTTTCCCAGTAGAGATGGAGTGTGGACACAGCAGTGGGCCCGCCAAGGTCACTGTTAAATCAGAGCAGGACCAAAAGCTTCAACACAAAACACATCCTCGCATGAGGGATAGATTTAAAACTTGCAGGTTCCAATGCAGAATTAGAGATTAGGTTGTGAATAAATTCTTTCAGAAAAGCCAAACAAGAGAACCAGGGTAGAAAGCCTAGGCTCTTTTCAGTGGCACTCAGTGCCAGGACAAGATGCACTGGGCAAAACCTGGAGCACCCCCTCCGTTCAGGTATCTGTGGACATTGACAAGATCCTCCAGAGCCTTCTCCAGGCTCCAACCCCTCCATCATCTTTATGGCCCTACGTTGGGATTCTTTCAAGTATGTCCTGGTCTCTCCTGTACTGGGGGGCCCAGCACTGGACACAGCACTCCAGGTGCTGCCTCACCAGTGCCAAGCAGAGTGGCAGGATCACCTCCCTCCACCTGCTGGCAGTACTTCATTTAATGCAGCCCAGAATAACTGCTTCTTAAATCTGATACATTTTCCTTAACTTTTAGAAGTCTTTATTTACTGATCTATATGACCTGTTGCAGCAGCTTATGTTTAGGTATTGTTTATATTTGAGAATACACATAAAGGAGTTATAAAGATGACAGTGGGTAAATAAACAATTACCTATTACTGACAATTCTCCTTATGCTATAGTTTTCTTCTTCTATGTTTTTAAGTATCTGATTGCTATAGCAAAATGTACAGCTTTAAAATAAAAACTGAAGCAAAATTTCTAGGGCTGTTTGAAGGCTTATAGGTAGAATCTTTAACATCCAGGTTACTGTGTGACTGCTAATCAAGAATGTAGGCCAACTATGGGATTAGGATTCAAATACCCAAATATTTTTTTCGTTATATGCTCAGCAGTTTCACTTCCTTGAACACTGCCATCATTTCTTTTCATCAGACACATATGAGATTGGATCAATAATTCCACCTAGCTAGAAATAGTGCACTGATATGAACTTGCTAAATGCTTATAAAAGTTTTAAGTACATAACTGCCAATTCTGGTTAAGATCTAAAATCTTTGTAGAACAAAAATGATTTTATGCTTTTTCTGGATGTTAATCTTTATGCTCTGTAACATGAAATAGATGGAAAACAAGCAAATAGTGTGTATCAGTACAATTTTGTCTTGTAGTGCAGGTGGGTAACATGTTCAAACTGTAACTATATAATCTGCAATTTATTTTCCTCATGGGAAAGTAAACCCCTTAGATTTTTCAGGCACATTCATGTTTCAGTTAAAAAATGTATACAGAATGTTTTTTAAATGTATTAACTATTAAAGTTGCTGCCTACATTGAGTCAAAACAGAAGAGAAAACATTTGTTGAAGTACCAGTAGGAATACAATCCTACTCACTCAGAGTAGCACAGAAAAAAACCTTCTATCAACGCAGAACTGTACTGAATGAGATGTCTACACTTGTACATTACCATCTTGAGGAGCAGAAGAGCATATGCTGAAGGTCTGCCCTCCAGAAAGCTGGGAACTGCTTACTCTCACAGCAAACGTCAATGAGCGTTCTGCAGCCTGGGGAAGAGAGGCGGTCCTAGCCTCAGCTTCTTGGATATGGAGGTTTACAGAAAGTTTTTTTGGCATCACCAATCATATTCAAGGTGTCTCTAGGCAGCACTTCAGACTAAGAAGTCTTCTTCCTGGTGGGAGGTTCAAGCAACATAGTAAGCCATGTATTAAAAGAAGAAAGTGAATACAAACTGTAATTCTCTGCCTGTCTCTTCAAATCTTTGACCTGAAGCACCTTATCTTTTGCAAAAGTTAGATAAAGAAGGCCTGTATGGTAGATTCCTTTTATGGGCAAAGAAAGAACTCATGGCCATGGGATAGTTCCCTCCAGATGCAGACAAGCAAATAAACAAATAGCTTGTGATACATCATTGGGATTGCCACTTTAGCATGAGGAAAGCAGGTATTTTATGTTTCACATCTGAAGCAGTTTCTCCCTGCAAAGGAACCCAGGGAAAGTACATAAAAAGAAGTGATTATAGGCATTTAAAATAAAATACAATATTATTTTTTTCTTCTTATACTGGATTTGAGACAGACCAAAAGTGGGATTGCCTTTGCACAGGTTTTAGAGTATAGGGATTATAACTCATTCTTGCTTTACTCTTCCCACACATTTTCAGGATTCCTGTTGTCCAAAAATATCTTCAAGACCATCATCTGGTGGGAAGCATGCTTTCTACACAGCTGTCCCCAGTTTTTGCTGGGCTGTAGGAAAACATATCAAGCAAATAATGTGCTAGAAGTACTCACTGCCTTTGACTTTAAAATTGATTATCTTGTAGCTATGAGCAAAATGAGGGGAAGGGGACTACAGCGGCTACTACTATGGTTTGAAAACTTGACCCAACTTGTAGCACTGCTAATTTGCTATTTTGGCAAAATATCATTTCTATTTCTGCGTCTGTTTTTGCATTTGTAAAATCAAAACACTCTCTTACCATCTTGACACACGTAAAATCTGCTGAGGCTCATGACACACCACAGTGCCAGGTACCAAAGGCCAAAAGCTGGCCTATATCGGTACATTCCATCTGCTTCACACTCCTAGGAAAAACAGTGAAATTAATTGCAAAGATATTACTATGGCTATTTGGATTTCAAAATTAGTGTAGATTGATATTTACTTAGAAGTGATACTTCCTCTCAACAAAGAAATCAAAAGCACAAGTTCTCCTTTCTAACTAACTTTCCTCTTTGAAACACATCATAACACAAACAATGCATATGAAAAAGGAGAACTAAGCCAGACTGTACATTTTTGCTATTCATTGCTTCTCACGTTGCCACTGTTTAGAACTTTCTGGATTTCTTCTCCTTTGGACTTTCAGAAAAGGCTACCATTGTGATCCTTAAAAAGAGATACCCTGACTATGTCACATCACTTATCTACTTTAGTTTATGTGTTATTTAAAGAGAATTCTTAGGCAGGGAAGCTGTGTTGATAAATAAACACGTTCATCTGTGATGCAGAGTACTGACATGCTGATGCCACTGTACTATACAGCTTGAATCACTACAGTCAGAAAGGAAGGAAAATTGCTAAATAGACTTTTCAGGCTATGAAAAATTGCTCAACCAGCAGTCTGTCAGTGCTATTCAGACTGGATAAAAAGAATCCCAAACAAGAATTCTGGTATTGAATCCAATTTATGGCCAGAGAGGACAGAGTCACTAGATGATTGGAAAACCAGAGACAACTGCTCAGACTATTAACATAGGAATTTCAAGTATACGCAGAAATCAGTCAGGACTTTGAAGCAACCTCCATCAGCATTCAAGAATATTCCCTCAATGAATGTCTAATTTCTGGCATCTCCGCTGACTTTGCTACATTTTGCAGTGGAAACTTTGTGTATTAGAACGGAGACTTTTGTCATCAATGTGTTTTTCATCATGCACATACACACAGAATTTCCTAAGTAATTCTTCCAAGGTCTACAGCTCCTAATTTAAATGTCTATTAAGAAAATTATTTCCAGTAGGGAAGTACAGATGAAATATTGTGGAAGATGTTTTAAACATAATTGGTTATTCTTCCCCAGAGGTTATTTATAAAAAATATCTGATCAAATCTTTTCCCTACATCCCTACTTTTACCTCAGAAACCAACTGAGCTTCTACTGATGTGCAGAAGTTCTTCAGCATCCCTCCATCCTGACAGCTCTAGCATCTACCATACTGCTTCCTGGACACTAAGATGGGCCGCAGTACCATACTAGACACACTGCAGATGAGATACTGTATGGAGCTGGTCATACTGACTGCTTCCCCAGAATATAATTCTTTGAGCTGAGGTCGGAGGTTAGGAACTCAGAAGATGGGATACTGCCAGTCCAGCAAGTGCAAAGATTAGACTGCAAATATCTGTGAAACAACAACTGAGAACTAAATTAACAAAAATTTGCTGGTGTTCAGAACAAGTAGTAATCATTTATAAGCATGTTGTTATCCTGCCACATAATTCTTACTGGTAATTTTTACTGGTGCTGGAGCTCTATGATCCAAACATCAGCAGACTCAGTGCCTGTTCCAAGTGATCTGTTCTGCCTGAGAGGAGCTCCAGAGCTGATTGCTCTATCATTTCTCATGTACTTCTCCACGTCCTCAAACAAGTGACCGGGAAAGTGAAATGTGAGGATCTCCTAAAGGGATTATCAGTCTTTGATCCTTGATAGACTGCTCACTCGTAAAGCCCCAGTAAGTTGTATTGGAAGGGAATACTTCCTAGAGACAATCATTTTAGCTACATTATACAACTTACTGTAGTTTACAGAAAAACTGCCCTCCTACTCCTTAATTTGTAGTTCACCCAAGCAAAGTCTTTCTTCATTTGGTATTCTCTTTCAGAGATGCTTTGTTTTAAAAGCTGTCTGATACTTGTTCACAGCCCTATAACCTCACCTCTTGGATAACCAGTCCTGTCCGCATATGGCAGCTCTAGAAGGGTAAGTGTAGCTTTTCACACTTGCATTGTAGGAAGTTACATGTAGTGAACATTCCTGAAATGTCTTGTACTCATTCTTTGGAAGATGTTACAGATCTATCTATCTTGTTTTCCATTGCAGCATCACCATTGCAGGTTTTATCACAATTAACAGTAGCTGTGCAAGTCCCATTGATGTTCTTACCTGAAAGAGAAGAGGTAGAGAGACGATAAGAAATTTCAGCAGACTTTCAAGAAAAATTTCCACAGGAGCAGCATGGCCATGATGGCTTACAAGGAAGAAATTGTGACACTTCTGAGGGTAGGGAAGCCATTGCTGTAAATGCAGAAGTACCTTTCTTACTTAGGAAAAGAAGATAACATCTGTCACATGCAGGAAAAGTAACACCTTAAGGACAAGGTATTTTGTCAGCATGCCATGGAGTGCAAAGCATTTTCAGTGGCAGCTGGCTGCAGCTGCATGCTCTGCAAGCACACTGTGAGCACCAGGACCTGTGGCAGCATCCAATTGCCTCCTGGCCTATGGACTGAGGAAGAGATAGGAAGGAGCTGTTATTCCACCTCTTGGTTTTCAAGAAGTCTGCAAGGGTCATGTAACTGTCATGCAAACCTCTTGCCGATTGTTTTGGGAAAAGCAGCACATAACAGTACTAATCTTGTTGAAGAAATGTTATCTAAATTATTATCTTATTTTGTCTTCTATAGCTGAGAGCGATTACAGAAATTGAAGAAACAGAAGAAAAAAGGAATTAATACTCTTTCTGTCACCATCACTTGGACTTCACTCAATTAGCCCAGTACACTGCATTGAGCAGGTGATAAAAACTGTATTTTCTCTTTACACTGAAATACAAGAGAGCAAGAATGGGAAACAGAATACAAGTTCAAACCCACACCAACAAGGAAAAGTACAAGTTCAAAACCACAGTTCTGTGTCAAGTTTCACAATGATGGAGTTGAGAAAACTAGGCAAAACCACTCCACTGACAGTTGGTAAAATCATATATTTTAGGGGCTTCCCTGCAGCATTTCTGATTTTTGTCAGCTAGCAGATTTTAGACACAAAAGACACTAAAATACACATCAGTCACGGTAGATCTATCTTTAGTCACTTGTAAAAACAAGCCCTTAATGCTATTTTCATTTCAGTAGCTGTGCTCATTTTCTTGTAACAGTAGCCAGTGAATCAGATGATCAGATGAAGTTTTCTTCTTCAGGAGCTTCAGATTCATGTTTCTAGAGCTCTGCAGTGTGACCTCAGGGCTGCTTGGCAGAGAGGGACATGGAGCTCTCAACCCCTTTTCTTGAAGCTGTTCTATCCTGCCCAAAGGGTGAAACCAGAAGTTAATGTCTTCTGAGAAACAAGCAGGGCTGGCTTATTGCCCTTCTTCCAAGATGTATTTCAATACCTTTATTTGGTGATTATCTATAGATTCCGGTTTTAAAAAATAAATGTGTGGATCATGAACTGAGGCCAATCCAAGAGAGAAACAGATGCTTCAGCCTCCAGGCTGGGGATCAGGCAGAAGAGCTTTCATGGGACCAGCAAAGGCAGCCTCAAGCTTCCTTCCTTCTCCTAAGCCAGGAGGCTGAACTTCAGCATCTCTGGGGCAGCAGAGGAAACTGTGGTCTCCTCCTGAGCACAGACTCCATTGAAAAGGAGTGGCTCACAGGCCACTGTTAAAAGACAAACATGCACCATGCTTTTGTTTTTGCCAAAACAGGTTGGGCCCCTATCCCCAGGAGAGTCTCAGAGCTATGTGCTGCATGTAAAGCAAGGCATCTCCAGTAGCATTCAGTGTATCTTGAAAAGAATGTGCAAGTCAGTGTGCTGGACTTTGCTCCAAAGCAATATTTCTGTGTCTCATGTAAGGGATTGAACAATCTTGAGTGCTTCCACCTCTGGGTGTGACGCAGGCTTATGGAAACAACATGGATTCCTCCGACACCTTATCAAGATCTCTGTGATTGAGTTCAAGTATTTTTAGGGAGTTGAAGCTATCCACTGAACCAGAAAAAGGTTAACAAATTAAGGAAAGATACTATTGAACGGAAACACCGCAGTACTGGCCTGGTTCACAGAAATCTGCATGTCAAACAAATTAAGAATTGTAAATACAGGTTTCTCCCTTCACTGCATAACCAGATTAGGAACTCTTTTTCACTTCTCTTTTTTTATGTTTTTTTTCTGTATTCTTCTTTTTCCTGAGAAAGATTATTTCTCCCTTCAAAACTACAAATTTGGAATAAATAAGAACAAACACAAGCAAACATAGCAAAAGCCACTTAACCACAGCGTCTACGACAAAAGATGAAGTAGACTTTGCCATTGAAAACTGTGGTTGAAGAACTGTCCAGCAAGCATGTCAGAGATCTAAAGAGAGCTATGCACTAATAGAAATGTATCTACTCAATAACTTCTGTAATTTGGCCAATCTATCTCCTCAAAATTTAAGCATTTTACTGATCCCCCATCAAACTGCATCTGTGTATACAAGTGAGGTAAAAGTCATTCTTAAACAGTATCTTCAAGCATTCGGTTCCTCTGAATATTAAGCTGTAACTGAGATACTTAAGGCACAATTACTACTATAGAGTTATTCAAAATATCCTTATGCAGTTTAAAGGGCGAGTCTCTGAATCTATGCCAGCATAGATTCCAGGCAGTACTCCAAAGCATTACGAGAAACCAGCTGACTTCAGTTAACCAAGTCAACAAAACACCACCTTATCCTTGGAGCAGGTTCTATTTACTGTAAAAGAACAAGAGATTTGCACCAGGTCCATGCTGCACGCTGTGGTCAGCGGTGTCACACAGATCTTCTGTTGTGCTCCCTTCTGTTCCCTGCCTGATGGTCAGCAATGTCACACAGAGCTCAGTTAACACACTTCACTGACCACAAATCAGTTAACTATACATTTATTTAATACAGTATCCTTAAGCAATTACAATCTTAGTTGGCAAATGCTCAACAGATAGCAATTCCAAACATATACTCACAAACAAGTGGTCTTAGCAAAGCACACAACAAATAATGTGCTACAGGAGAAGGGATTGTTAGGAGGGATAATAGTCTGATGTTCCATGGTCAGTGCAGATGTTGGTGTGCACGGTGTGGGGGTCTCTGTGCAGCTGAGGGGGGATCCCATTCAATAGTGGTCCCTGCACTACTTTTGTATTCTGCTAGCATCTGATCTCTGCTGATATTGTTATTTAATGGCTAGAGTGCACGCTGCTTCTGCTGTATGAGATTAGTCTGATAAGCTATGTATGGCCTGCTTCATGAAAAAGTAAGGAAGGCCTTCCCTGGATCCTGCAGGAGTTGGTTATACTTTTTTTACTTAAGCCTAGAGCCATGGAAGCACATCTGTGAGTGCTGTAACATGTTTTTGTCTTGGCACAGCACCACCTTGACAAGAAACGACAACAGAGTGGCACGACGTCCCGACAGAAATTGCTGAGTCAGGCTCTTGATATTAGTTTGTGACTGGGAGGGGCAGAGTGAGGTTATCAGTTTTCCCAGCAACACAGGCTATGCACCAAGATGACTAGGCAGAAAACCACTACCAGACCTTCTCCTGGTCCTGTTTTCCACTCCTCACCCATCTATGGTTTCCTTTTCTCCAGCATGTCTTTTCAGGAGAATCCTACAGGATTAGGATAGGAAGCCCATTATTTTGTCTTGATGAGAATTGCACATTGATTAATAGCAAATTCACAGCAGCAAGTGATACAGTTGTACCTGTAAAGTGGTATGGCATACCACTTTATGCTATAAATCTTAGCAATTAGATGAAATCTTAATCTATTTCATAAGTGGCCAAGGTTGTACTGTTCACAAATCTGTCTTCCCTCAAAACCAAACCACAATTCTTAATTCAGTGTAACCACACCTTCAACTTGCCACTAAAGCAGCATTTGAAGATTTGCTGTCTGATCTTTCCAGAGTTGAAATAATTTGTACTTAAAATCACTGCAAAATTGGTAGTCTTATGAAATCCTAGAAAACACCAGAAATGTTTAATGAAGAATTTTTTCTAATAACCCCCAAATGAATTTCTTTACAACAATAAACTGCAGACCACTTCTGAACCTGAGGAAGTCATTTGTCCAATGATTCCTCTAGTGACCAAGGATGTTTTCTAGCTTCTAAGTTATTTTAAAGGAAGATGATAACCCATACAGTACCTTCAATAATCACAGAACATATGTTGACATACCTTTAAAGAGAATATCAATAAAATCACTTGCAAGGTATAATGACAGTCATCTATGGGATTATCTAACAGAGTTTGTCAGGAAAACAGACAATCCCTGCAGTGAATTGCTGGCACAAGAACTGGAGGGAGGGAAAAGTAAAGAATCATTTATCCATTTTAAAACAAAAAGAACAAACCAAACCATGTGCTCTGTGTCTTGTTTTCAGTTGTATCATTCCGATGCTACTACTCAAGTCAAATAGCAGTAACAGAGTAGTAAATCAGATACCTAATGCAATTGACTAATGCTCACCTCTCCCACGGAAGTATTGTCTTTCCTGAAAAGGAACACAGCATGTGATATTTTCTTTGACCTCAGAATAAAAATTCAATGACTCAAACAATAGAGCAATATTACTGAGTCACTAAATTCAGCTTGCTGGCAGAACTGTGCAGGGGATTGGATTCCATCTCTAAAGGTCCCTTCCAACCCCAAGAATTCTGTGATTCTTTGTGACACATGAAAGAAGAGCTGATAGAGCAGCTTAGGTAACCAAGCTGGCAGACAGAGAGGCAAGACCTTCGCTACTGCAGTTCTGGAGCTGCTTCAAAGTTAGAAGTTGTTTGCAATACATTTCTCATAGACCACAGTGCCTGTTGGTACGGTAATGATGTATGTAAACTTCAGGCACACATAAAGTTATTTAATAATTGTACCTGATGATAGGTCTTGGAGATTCTCCCTCTTCCTTGGGAGTGGGATTGCTCCCAGTTATTTCTATGTTGTAGGCTATCCATCCATTACACACTCCGTTCTAATCTTTAATAAAATTCTGGGGCACTTACTGGCACATTAGGAAGTGTTGATTTAACCCTGCCAAGGTCAAAATGTAACAACCACCACATTAATGTTGTCACTTATAAATATGTAACCTGTGTTAACTGTGAATCCTACTGAGAACAGCTCTACCAGATCTTCCAATACATTAGTTATAGTATCAGAATTGTACCAGTACTGGGGCTGGCACAGAACTACGTTCCAATTAATGCTTTTTAAACATTTACCTGGGCATCTTTTGGACTTCCACTGTTTCATTTGGATATTAGTCTGGAGAAGAGGTGGCTCTGGGCAGACCTTACGGCTTCCTACAACTCCTGAGAGGAGGCGGTGCTGAGGTGGGGGTTGGCCTCTGCTCTCCCGTAAGGATGAGAGGTGATGGCCTTACATTGCACCAGGGGAGGTTCAGGTTGGGTACAAGGGAAAATTCTCAGTAAGAGCGGTCAGGCAGTGGCACGGGCTGCACAGGGAGTGGTGCAAAGCCCATCCCTGGAGGTGTTCAACGGCCGCGGAGATGCGGCGCTGGGGACGTGCTCAGCAGCAGTGGGTGGCAGGTGGGCGGTTGGACTTACAGCTCTTTTCCAACCGCGGTGATTCTGTGATTCTATTTTACAGAAGACAGCGCAGGCTTATGTAACATCAGTAAAGCTGCCCCTCAATCCTTCCCTTTGTTCCCACCGACTGACCCGTTTCTCGGTCATTCTGAGCACACTTCGCTTCCCCTACCCATATTCGGAAGCCTTTCTCCGTGCTGCTGCCTTATAGCCGAACAACCATCCCGCGGCTTCAACAACAGCAGGCTGCAGCACCATTAACTACAGGACGGGAATCCCCGCGCCAGGCTCTCCAGCCGCTCGGCCCCGTTCCCCTGGGGGCGGCCGTGTGAGCGGAGGAGCCCCGGGCCCCGCGCTACCTCAGCCCGAGCCGCCCGCCCACCCGCGGGCGCCGCCGCGCAGCTCAGCGCGGGCAGCGAGGCTCCGCCGCGCCTCAGCACCGAGCGGGCCGCGCGCGGGGCCGGCGGGATCCTTCTCCCTCTGACACCTCCGGGCGCCGGCGACCGCCACGCTCGGCGACCGCGGCATGAAGCAGGTAGAGGCGCGGGCGGGAGGCGCGGGGCGGCGGGCTGTGGCGGCGGCGCGGCCTCCCCGCCCCTCGGCGCTGACGGGAGCGATGTGGGGGTCCCCGCCGCAGGCGCTGGTGGACGACACCGAGGACGTGTCTCTGGACTTCGGCACCGAGGAGGAGCTGGCGCTGCGGAAAGCCAAAATCAGGTAACGGGGAGCGGAGCCGATCGGGCCCCGCCCCACCACCGCAGGCTCTGCTCCCGCCGGCCGCTGCTGCCGCGTGGCGCTCGGGCCGCGTTCTGCGCGGGGGCGGCTGCAGGGAGAGCCCCGACACAACGCCCCGATATATCGCCCTGACACACCGCCCCGACACACCGCCCCGATATATCGCCCCGATATATCGCCCTGACACACCGCCCCGACACACCGCCCCGATATATCGCCCTGACGCACCGCCCCGACACACCGCAGCACCGCCACAGCGCAGCGTTCTGCTGCTTGGAGCTGAAGGGCCCCCAGCCAAACGCTGTGACAAAATGAGGTGTATGGTAGCATCATAGAACGGTTTGGTTTGGAAGGGACCTAAAAAAACCAGCCAGCTCCAACCTCCTGCCATCGCAGGTTGCCACCCAGCAGATCAGGCTGCCAGGCCCGTGCATCCTCCAGAACTTCTCTGGCTAACCTGTGCCAGTGCCTCTGAATAAAGGCCAACTCCTTCAGCCTGTCTTCACAGGAGAGGTGCTCCAGCCTCATCTTCATGGCCTTCCTCTGGACCTGCTCCAACACCTGTCAAAGGGAATTGCCCATACACAAACATCAATACCTCATATAATCAGCTCTCTTCCCTCCCACCATGCTCCAGATGACTGTGGTAGATTGCAACATTAGCATGTCTTGTAGGCATAAATAAAATAAGGGACACTAAGCCTCCACAGCTTATCTGAGGCACACAAGCAGTCACGCAGATTTACAGTACAATTGCTCAGCTCTACCAGTGTCTGGTGGAACGTCTCAGCCCTTCCACTACGCTAGACTTGCAGCAGTCTGGCTCCATGGTGAGCTGCCATGACATAGCATTAACATCCCCAGCTCTGTTTTCTGTGTTCTCTGCCATGGCAGCAGGTTTGAGGAAGGTTTGCGTTCTGTTCTGTATTATGGTGTGGTTCTGGAGCACATGGCATGAATGGAGGTGACTGAACTGGGAACTAAAACTTGCAAGTGTTGCATGCAGCAGGCACAGCTTCACTGTGGAACCAGACTGGAGTCTGGTGGGAAGTGGAACAGTGCTGAAGTGCTTGTTTCAGGCCTGTGACACCAGCCCTGTACTGTAGAGCTCTGTTCTGCAGGTTCATGCTCCCTGATAACCATACCACAGTGGGCTCACTTCGTTTAGAAGCTTATTTCACCAAAGACTGCTCTTCTTTCTTACCCTCACTGTGACAATGCTAAAGGATAACCTCTTATTGAAATATTTCGTGCTGTAGAATACAGAAATGAAACTGCTCGGATTCTTTGGAAATAGAAAAACAAACTTCTCTGTGAGCAATCATGTGCAAATGAGCCTGGTACACAACCATGAGCTGCAGAACTTCATTGCCTATAAGAGATCATAATGACATATTCTGGACCTTTGCTTTTATTTAATTTTATCCCGCTTTCATACATCTTGGACTTACTCAGTGTTTGCACGAGCCGTGACAAGTTGTACATTTGTGATTCTCCAGCATGTGTGCAAGCGCTCTTTAGAACCAAAAGGTGCACAGATAATGGTGCAGTTGGTGGCTGCTTCTGTTAGGAGGAGAGCACAGCCTTGCACAACTTGCAGCTCTGTGCAGTATCAAAACATTTGATCAGGATCAAGCAGGAGCATATGCTCACTTCTGTTTCACATTGGTCAAGTAACACAAGATGATGGAGCCAGAGGGTCTGGTTGCTCAAAATTGGCCCAAATATATCTGAAGTTCTGGATAGGAGATGCAGAGAGTGGCATGCAGAGCTGCCGTGGCACTTGGAGCAGGTGCCTGGGTAACACTGGTTCAGTGGTACATCGTAGGGTTGACCCGGTTTGATCCCTTAATGCAGGGTCCAACTAAATTCATAGGAGTTCATTCCTATCCTAATAGGCATCATCCTTGCAAATGGAACAAAGTTATTAATGATATAATTGGTAATAGTTTAGTCTTATGAGAAGTTAGTGTGCTTTTAAAGCCTACACTGTCTTCCGTTAGTACAAGAAATCATGTTAGTTCATACAATTTCTTAATTGCTATCATACTTCTGGGAACTGTATTTTTAAAAAATGTATCAAATACAATTGAAAATGTATTCACTAAGAGCTTAAGTCAAAAAGCATGCAGAGGCTTTGCCTTCACGCTTCAATGGTTTCCTTTGTATCGGATTATTTGTTCAAAATTCTGTTCCTATATGGTAGAAAGTATAAGCTTCATCTGGTGGCTGTAAGTTAGGGAAATACATGTTTGCTCTGCTGGATGAGGAAGCAAACAGTATGAACTGGATTTGTTTAGTTTCAGAATTGTATTTATTATTAGCATAAATATGTGCACATTTTCTGCAAATGAGGGAGTTATGCAGGGAACAACAAACCAGTGCTGAGCAGTCTGCCTCTTCCTCCCCTAGGACCTGCAGATGTGTCTCTGGCCTGAGCAGCTATATCTCTATATATCTGTGAGGGGCTTGACTCTCTGTAGTCCCCATAAAAAGCATTCAGGGCTGTAATGTGGGCCTCCTGCTTCTCCAGAGTGCCCCCAGCATAAGTGTAAAAGCTGTCTGCCCTGATGCTCTCTAGGGTTGCAGCCTACAAGTGGCCCTTATTACTACAGCATACTATTTGTGCAGCTGAACTCTTACATCATGTTGAAGAAGAAGTACCAAGGCAGGATCTGCTTTTGGCAGCTCACAGGATTCCTTCTGCCTGTGTAAGAAAAAACCCCTTTCATTTCACATGTCACGTGTTTATCTGTAAGTCAGAAGTTTTTGGAAAGTCTGTGGTTAGTGTGGGCACAGCAGTAACTGCAAGATTCAGCTGTGTGTCATTCTTGCTTCTCCAGTCAAGCAACTTTACTACAGCACAATATTTCCATTATATAATAGTTGACTTCTACAATAAATAGGTAAATAAATAGGTATGGAGTAATAATATTACAATAAAGGAATACATATAGTAAGTACTATAATTTAAACTCTATTCAAATTTATGAAGATTTATAATATGCATATGAAATTTTTAATTATACTTAATAGAATAAGAAATAAAATAGCCAGATAGTTAATGAAGGTTTGGGCCATACTACTGTTAATTGTTTAAAGAGGTAGAGGGGCTTAATGAAACAATACAGATGGAAATAAGCCATCTTATTTGGAAAACAGATTTTATTCACTATAGTTTCAAGGGAGGAAGTTACTCAGGTGGAATGGCTTTTAATTAACTATCATTTTAAACTCACAGAAACAGCTGTTTCTGTTGTCTTGCACTTGGCATATTACCTGGACTGTGCATCTTATAGCATTTCCCCAAGCCTACGTCCTACTGTACAGACCAACATTCAACTCTGTACAGTTGGTTCTTCTACTGAAATTTCCCTCAGTTTTGTTGTAGGCCAAATCTCTTTTGAGAAGCACAGCACAGATATGTTGTGAAATTAATGACCGTTCATTCAGAAGAATTGTAAACTTCCTAAATTGTACTCACTCTGTAAAAGGAAGTGTTCACTTTCAGTTATTCCATATGAAGGTTCATTTTGTCTTTCTATATCATTTTAATTCCAGAGAGTTGCTGGTCTTGTTTTTAAAGCACTTTGGAAAGACACAAGATCTGTCTCAATTAATTCCTTTGTGCTCTGCGATACAGATGGAGGAGCTGGGATCGAAGTGCTGAATGCAACTGCTCACCAGATTCCTTCATACAGCACCACGAAGCTCATGCTGTGCAGGTTTTGTTCCATCTTTGAGGAAGCATTAATACACAACAATTGCTGTTCTTAGCTGCAGATGGGAGGTTGGTTATTGGAAGTATCATCACTTTGATCATTTATCAACATCTGAGATAACAACTACAAACTGAGATGCCACTGTAGACCAGAAATAGTTGTTGTACTGCTCTGTCAACATATACACTAACTGTCCTTCTTGTCCCATAACTTCCTAAGTGCTCTGTGTTGTTTTTCCAGGCACCCACTGGCCACCTTTTTCCACCTGTTTTTCCGAGTCAGTGCTATTATTACCTACTTGTTCTGTGACTGGTTCAGCAACAGCTTTGTTGCCTGTTTTGTCACTATTCTTCTTCTTCTGTCCTTTGACTTTTGGTCAGTTAAGGTAAGATGATCCTGAATAGTAATTACCTTTGGAAAGTATTGTTATGCCATTAACAAATATATATACTATTAATAAAAAGGGAAGATATGTACTGAAAGGGAGACAGACATTGTGATCTGTTGATTTAGTAAATGGGTCAATCCTGTTTTATACAAGACTCTTACATATCTTAGTCACTGATGTAAGTTACTAACATGGTAGGAAAGCAGCCTTGTCACAGACAGATTTGTTTGTATACTTTGTGTATCCCTAGGAAAAAATAGAGATGGTTGTTTTCAATAAGGATGGGAAAGGACCCAGAGGATGTCTGGAGCTGCAGTGCTGTGCCTCACAGCCCTCAGAGAACCCAGCTGTGGTACCAGCACCATAGTGATGGCCCAGGGGGTTGGTGGGGCCAGCCTGGAGTCCCCAGGGGTACAAAGAACAAACTTTAAGTCCTGTGTGAAACACTGATATGTCTCCAACATACTGTAAAATTATAGTATTGATCCAGGTTCAAAAATACTTTCTTAATTTAATTGTTTGCTTGATTCCAAGCAGCTCACTTGTTTATAATTAATTTTCCATCTTTTTTTCAGTGTGTTTTCGGTTGGGGTTCTCTCAGTAAGAATTTATCAGTCTTTTGCAAGTAACTGACTTAGGAAAGATGCACCCTATCATTTCTTATCTAAGTTAATATTATTGTATTAATGAGCAAATTAGGAGAATGGGTCTCTCCATTTATATTAACTCATCTGTCCTTAGTGACTGTCGTGCACAAATTGACAGAGGCTTTAGAAATAAGTTTAGTACCTGGTAAGAAATACCATTTTCAGACATGCTTGTCTTTATTTTAAATGTTTTCTGACAAATGAGTGATGCAGCTGCTTAATGCAAATAATTGTTTCTGTCACTAGAATGTGACAGGAAGACTCTTGGTTGGTTTACGTTGGTGGAACCAGATTGATGAAGATGGAAAAAGTCACTGGGTATTTGAAGCAAAAAGGGTAAGAATGATAATTAAAGGCACATGACAAGCAGAAAGCATGTGAAAAGCTTGTCGTATCCATACTAATTAAAAAAAAGGAACAAATGAGAACAACTTATAATGAATCCATCTTCCCATAGTTATTTACAAAACAGAATTATCTTCAGGAAAGAACTATGTTGAAAGCAAGGCTGAATAGTTCAAATTCATTTCTTAAAAGTTAGTATCTTTTATTGATGTTCATGGAATATGCTGGGCAGCAGCACCCAGATTCAGGAGCATTCTAACTCTGCTAGTGCTGAGCAAAGAAGCCCTGTGAAATGGCACTTGGATTGCTGCTCAAGTCAAGACTGCCAGTTCCACATTTGTTTGCTAACACAGTGTCCAGCACCCCAGCAGACAAGAGCTTGGTTGAACAACACTCAAGTGTTGTACAGTAGGTCACCCCTTTCATGCAAAGCCAGAGGTGCACACAACTGAGGTGCTGAGCCCAATGAGAACTGCCCCAGAGATGCAGGCCAGCAGTGCCCTCTAGCAGCCCTGTGTGCAGCTGGGGCTGTACCTGCAGGAATGCAGCAGGCAGTGTGGCTGCACACCAGTAAGAGGATAGCAAACGTCAGCTTTCTGCCTGTAATTTAAGTGAAATCTAGGATACAAGCAAGTCTGCAGGAAAGCAGAGAAGCTGGAAGACCTCCAGTGTATCACAGTTTTGTGGAGCTAAGAAAGACAGCAAGAGCTTTCTTGGCACTTACAGTAAAATGAGTAAGTGCATTGCCTACTTCACTTACTGCAGTTTGTCAGTCAGCCTACAAGTACAAAGTCAGCTCACCTCTGTGGGCTCGAGCCTTCAAAAACTTCTGGCAAATAGGTTGATTAATGTGAGAATCATAACAGCAGAGGAAGGAAGGTATAATTAGGGTAGATTGTATTTTTGTCCTGGTTTACTGATGAGAACTCCTTTATCATGGCACAGTCTGGGGTACGCACTGTTCTCTTACTTCCCAGTCTGGAGCTCCATTTCTTGCCACTCCTCTGGCAGCTTTTTAAGATCTCCTCTGTGGGGTGGGTTTGCTTAGAAGTATGACAAGTCATTCAGCACCAACCAGCTGAATGCACTGCTGCTGCTGGGACAGAAGCTCAAACTAGAAATCTTACCAGCAGCTGAGGTGTGCTGGAGGACAGTAACACACCCAGAACATCACAACTGCCTGCCCTTTTCTTTGGGAGGGCTGCAGCCCTTTAGCTCTTTCAAGGGTGGAGTTCTCAGCTGCATTGACTTATTTTTCCCCTGAACAGTAAGTGCTAGTGCAGCATCACTGCTGGGTAATGTGTTGGTAATTATGGTTACATGTAATTAAAATTCTGTTTGTAGCACTGTCTTCTGTGTCACACATCTCTCAGGACTTAGTAGGAATCTGATGCCAAATTGAATTAAATGTAATAAATTTATGTGAAGATTTAGGTCAGTTCCTCCTTCGTTGATCTGTTATTTATTGTGGGTTTTGGTTTTGTGACTAAAAGTTTCAATAATTTCCTTTGTAGGTGCCTACAATAGCTGCCTCAACTGAAGCTGAAGCTCGAATCTTTTGGCTTGGCCTCATTATCTGCCCAGTAATTTGGACAGTGTTTTTTTTCAGCACCTTGTTTTCCCTGAAGCTGAAATGGCTGGTAAGTCTGGGGTTACTGAATGCACGATAGCTGACAAGCAGTGTTAGTTGAGGGAAAACCCAGAGCTGTGGTTTTGCAAAAATCTTTACATCAAGATCTCTAATGTTACAAAAATTCCAATAAGAACTTGAAATCAGAGTTTTCTACAGTAAAGCCTGGCTTTACTGTGTTACCAGCTGTCAACAATTTCACCTGTCTCAAGAAGGGCATCTTAAAAGGTTGGCAGAATTGTATCTTCACTTTTAAGTATAGCAGCTTACTTTTCCCCAGAGCTATGTACCCCATACACTGCATTATGCTAACAGACTTTAAGAAATCATCATGTTTTCCCCTGTAAACTTTTCTATTAAGTGTCTGCATAATCACCATAGAATACATTTTGTTACGTCGCTGTGCTAAGTATGATTTTGTTATTGATTTTAAGAGGTAAAGTGCCTTGCATACATACTGCTACATAACAAACAATACCTGAGATTACATTTTATTACTTAATGGACCAGGAAATTCATCTGAGTATGAATTGATTGCAAATAATTAACTGCTTTATAGTGGCTCAAATGGCATCACTAAAGAAACAATAGTTAAAATTAAACCAGCAGTTATTATCCACCCTTAGTTTTGAAAACCAGAAATTGGACTAAAGCTAGCAATGAAGATGCATGTTGCTCATACATTGGGAAGCAAATTCCACAATGAAAACGCAATAGCTTCTACGAAACAAAGTTTCTTTGAGCCTATGAGCACCAATGGTTCCACCTATTTTTACTGCCTGCTACTGGTGGATACTGATTTGTATCTATTGATGCTCTTTGTAAACCTGCAAGTTACAGGATCTTACTTACAGTGAGGCATTTGTCAGCAAACATATCTGCAGGGTTGCTGTGTATCTGCTTATGAAGATATTAGATATAAGTCAGGCTTAGAAGAAGTGAAATGATTATAGAATCAGTTGGATAGGTGCTTTTTTCTTTTTTTTGAATAGGAGTTTAAATATTTCAAGATACAGAATGACTTGAGCCAAAAATTGTAACACTTCTAAAAAAATGTCTTCTCTTACTGAAAGGGATTGCTGTGTTTAATATGAATGTATATCTTTTAAGGTTATTCATTATTTGAAGCAATATATTTCTTATACATATATATATAAAACATGTTTCTTATAACATATGTATGCATATATTTTCCATGCGTACAGTCTACATACATGGCAGCATATTCACCTCTGCTAAACTTCTGTTTGTCTGCAGGCTCTTGTCATAGCTGGTATCTCCCTTCAGACTGCTAATTTGTATGGATACATCCACTGCAAATTAGGGGGACAAAAAAGCATCAGCAAAATAACTTCAAGGTTTTTTGTCACAGCAGATGTTGCCAAGAGTAAGTATTAAAGTTGGTCTGCCAGCAGTAGCCCATGAAATATCAAATGCTGACCTGCCTCATACTGTTATAGGCTTTGGCTTCCTCTAGATACTGGTTCCTAACGTATCTTCTGAGCTCCCACCATGGGGTTGTACCCAAAGTCACTTTGCTCTGTATTCAGGAGCTGGCTGAAGCTCCATGGCTGAGCAGCTTCTAAACCCCATGATGAATTTTGGTTAAATGCTCGGTACGATGCTGATTTGGCACGACATGTGGGCATTGCTAAAAGGGCCTTAAATCCTCAGGTTTCCAACAGCCTCTTCCCTGTGTATATTAAAATGATGCTAACAGCTGCCTGTCATGTTTTCACTCAACAGGACAGAGCAGGCGGATTTCAGAAGACTGCATTGAGGAACATGGGAAGACACGGACCAGATAATCATTTAAGGAAAAATAAAAGGATGAGCAGTAGGAGTTCTCATTTATTAAAGCTGATTTTCATATGAAATTATTGAAGTAAAGCTCTTCTAGAATTGCCTGCATGAAATAATGATTTTCTATCATTTGTTTAAAAGGCTCCTAAACCTCTCAATCTACTTCAAAATAACATTTTCTCCCAAAGGCAGTTTGCTTGTAGTTATGCAGAACTTCAAAAAGCAGACGTTATCTTGAGAACCTGAAACTGCTAGATTGTCCTGAGCACCAAAATGCAGCCAGAAGACAATCATTTGTTTAATTCTGAAACTAAAACTAATAAAGTGAAAGTACCTTTTCCTCCTGTACACAACACAGATTTCCCAAGTCTTTGATTCTTTGGTAAAAAGAAATTACAGTTGTATAAGGGCAGCTTGGTTAGGGATGATTATTATTTTTAAAGTGCTCAGTTTTAATATCTAGTACAAGGAAAAAAACAGTGTCATGCAGCCATAGTTAACAATCAAAATCCATTAATCTTATGCTGATTTGTGTAGAAAATAAAATTCTGTACTTGTGCTGTTAACTGTAAGCTGCCTAACCTCTAGGTGTTTTAAAACCAATGCCAATTGTAAAGAAAGAGGACATCACTTTGAAAATTCCACTCTAAAAACAGGTCTTTTCCACTGACAAAGATATTTATGTGATGTTTTTCAGTAAGAGATCTGGCATTCCAATTCATCCAACAGCAGAAGGCAGGACAGAGCCTACTGCACATGCATGTGAGAGTTTAGATAGAATGTCCCAGTGTCAAAGAAGCCTATTTTAGATTCAGCTTTGTGAATAAGATTTTGTCTATGCACGTTTTCAAAAGCCAACTTCATATTCAGGTATCAGGATGATAACAGTGGATGCAAACTGCACCTTTGTAACACAGACAAAGGTTCTTTTATTTTATTTAACTAACCTCATAGCAAGCTTTGAGACCAGCTGTGAATTTCAGAAATCTTGATTAATCTTTATGGAAAAAAAACCCTAAGAGAATGACATTAATACTAAGAATTTATTTGCAATATACAAAAAGAATACATTCCTTATATTAAGTCAAGGCAAGGCATAAGTTACTTTTCTATAATTACACATGAAGCATATTTTTATTGTGTTCAGATAATCTTTTCTTCTTGAAAATGGTGCTGATCACAGTACTCCTGAATCCCTGGAGAGACATGGAAAAAGTAATACATAAATACCAATCCTGCTGTCCCCTGCTGCTATCACAGGGTGGGCCTTTGTCACAGCCAAGCAGCGTTAGGAATTTTGTTGGTATTTTGAAACAGTACATCATTGGCTCCTGAGGTAGTTCACATGTAATTACAACCAGGAGGAGGCAATATTACCCAGCTGTATCATACTTAGTAGGCTCCCCTTGGTGGCCTGCTTAAAAATTGCTTGAGAGCAAGCAAACACATCTTTTCTTAATGATTTAAGCAAAAGAATGGAAACAGTTATTAAATACAATTCAGACACCAGTTTGTAAGTCTGTCATAACGAACAACCAAAAGAAGTAAAGATTATATTGCATGTTGCATTCTTAATTGCTATGCACGTGTACCCTGGTTTGTTTTTTGATTACACGTGACAGAAAACCAATTTCTAGCACCTCTAATGCACTGCAGAAGGGATCCACCTTCATTGTGATTTTAAGACTTACTTTGAATTATGTTCCTGTAAGATGACGTTGCTGGAGACTCAGGCACTTCAGACAAGAAAGACTGACCTTTGTCACAACTTTTTCCTGAAAGGACAGAAAAAGCATGAAAACAGTGCAACAGGAAAACAAGAACTTGTCTTTACTTACTGCTCATCCCACTATCAGTTACACTCCTCCAACAAACCACTGGTATCCACTCCTTTTAAGAAGTGGTTACATCAGTGATGGAGCTGCAGCTCACAGTTCTACAAAGGACCACTATCAGCAGGAAGTTTCAGTCGTTACTTTGGAAGTACTGGCCTGTTCCTCAAATCATTAAATCAGGTGTTCATTTCTAATAGCCAGTGAGCGATGAACCAAGGCATCTCACAATCCACAACAGAATTTGAGTCGTGCCAGTGACAGTGAAGACAGAGCACTAATTTTAATGCTTATCATTTACAAGTTGCTATTCTTTGCACAAGAATTTACTAGTTGTGTTCTCAGGTGATTACACCAAAAAGACATCACGTATTTAGAATAAGGATTAGACAGCTGAAAAAACGTGTAATAAAATCCTTATCAAGATGAAACATCAGGTTAAGTAAATTATCCGGTACTTTTCACACCATGGTATGTGTGATTCAAACAGATGCTCTATGTAAAAAAGAATATTTACCTGAGACACAAAACACTTAAATTTCTGTACGTCAGGCTTCCCAGTAAGAACACCAGCACAGTTTTAAAGCTGTTGTAGTGCAACACAGTAACATTACCTATTTGAGGATCTAGAGGCACTTTACCCAGGAGGGAAACATTTAAATTCTGGCACATCTTCTCTGCACCTCCAGTAGTTGGGGGAAAGATCTGAGATTCTTTCTGGAACAACGTGAAAATAAGAGTTACAGTGCTCCAATTCTGAGAACAAGGTGTTTTTCCAGAAATATTTTGTATGCAAACAACACCGAGATAAAGAAATGTTTTAAGACACAGATAGCCTTACCTTGCAGTTTGGACATATAAAGCCACTCATGTTCTCCACAACACCTATGATTGGCAGTTTCACTTTATGACAGAAGTTGATTTCTTTCCGAACATCCTGAAGTGAGACTTCCTACAAATACGAGGAAACAACTGGACTTTATAGTGAATTGCTTATAATCAATTGGCACTGTTCCCTTTATGCTCATCACAATACCTGTGAATTTGATGTAATTTGAATTTCAAATCTCTAATTTTTTCTTTTAAAAACGTACATCACAGAAATATGCCATTTTCTACTTGCAAGTCAAGCTTTCCCTCAGATTTTAAGTCTTTGTGTGACTTTTCCCTACTCCAACTGATTTATGGAAAGCATCATGCAGCTGGGAGGCAGCACTTCATTTGCTGTCAAACAGTGCATACCTTATCATTTAAACACTAAACTTACTGACTTCTGAGCTTTAAGCCACTGGTGACCAAATTACAAATGCAGCGATGCCAGCTCATATCCTGAAGAAGTGAATTAATGCATTTCACTTCATGACACAGATCAGACAGCTTTTGACCATGAACACTCAGTGGTGCAGAAGCTCACTTAGGTCCATTACTCCATCAAGGCATCCACCTAACTCATAAAGCAGTCAGCTGCACACACAGAGTAAGTCAGTCAGCTCCCTTCTCTGAAATTAAACACTGATTGTAAACCAAGCACTTGCTGTGCTGCTTCTGTGAATGGAAATAAAGATCTCTTACCTGAGGGGTAGTAATTATAACAGCGCCATCTATATGTGATGCACTGAGGTACTGCACAATTGATAGGTGCTCATCTGATGTTCCTGGAGGGGTGTCTACAATCAGGTAGTCAACTTCACCCCAGTCCACATCACGAAGAAATTGTTTGATCAACCCTAGAAGAGAGGACAAGAACGTGGGATTAAATGAAATAAAAATCCTTGTATATTTCAGTCTGCTTCAAATTTTAGAGCCCAGGTACACAAATCCTTCCCACTACAGTCGACTTGGGTACAGAAGTGCTTATTTTGCAAAGAATTAAAACAAACAATAAGCAAAAACCAAAACCTAATAAAGCATCTGATCCGCTGTATCCATTATTCAAAGAAACTAGAGAGGATATTGAGAAAAAGTTCTGTGATGAAAGTGGAAGCAGTAGCACAACTATATTCCACAGCTCCGGCTCTACTCTGCAAGAAAAATGATGAAGGTATGGTAACTACTACTGAACAGTGTGGAGTATTCACTGTTTTTTTTTTTGCCATTCCTTACTATATTAGATTTGTGCTATTAGCCAAGTAAGTTCATCTTCAGATATTCACTCTTCCGACCACGTAAGTTGTTGCTGAAAACCCTGAACACGTACCATTTTTTTTTGGTCCTCTCCAGATGACAGCATCGTCAGGACTACTGAGCAAGAACCCCACTGACATGACACCTAAGTTTTCCTCAACATACTAAAAGAGAAGAGAAACTCCATGCAGAACAGGAGAGAAATGGTAGAGGGGATGCACTACAGGTGACCTTTAGACAAAAACCACCTGGCATTTTCCCTGCATATTTTTAAGATTAATGAAATGCTTTCTGGGGGGTGTAAGAGACCCTCTGCCCGTCACCATTAATACAAAAGTACACTGTGCTTCTTCCCCAGTCCTTCTGCTCCTCAGAACAGTGTCAGACCCAGTCAGCCACCTCTGGGAACAACTGCCCCAGCTTACCACTGGAGACCATCCTGATCCACTCTGATGAACCTGAAAATTGAAGAGAGACATACAAAGTCACACTAGAAATTAATGCAGAAGTTATGTAAAAGATGAACAGAAGACAGAAGAGGATAAAAAGACCTTGCCTATGGATGTGGTGCCACTACACTGGACCAGTTTAATTAAAAATTGCAGAAGAGCTAGATCTCCATTAATAAGTGAACTGCTGAACGCTCTTGCTGGAGACATACCCATGATTTTATATAAATATGTGAAACATTTCAGAGCTGATAAAGAGCACCATGCTGGTACGACTCAGGTTCAGTGTTCGTGGATTAGCAGTGGATGCAGAGCAGAACCTGCCTGGCAGAACTGGTCACCCGGATGCCTGCGACCCTTTAACAAATGACAGCACACTGCATATCGGCCATCTCACCTTCTTTGCTCCCCTATCCCCTAGCTGGCTTCCCAATAGATGACATTATAGAAGCCTTAAATCTAAGCAGAGCTGAAGTCTTAAGGACACAGTGGGAATGCTTTTGTCTGACACATTCAGCCTCTCACTATAGGAGCGGTCCGAGCGCACCTGCTCTCCTTCCAGACCCATCATCTTAGGGATGGACGGCCCACAGATGTCGACGTCCAGCAGAGCAACCTGGAACACAAAGCAACGAAGGCCCGTGGAAACGCACCTGCACAGCAGGGCTTTGAATCCCAAGCCCCGCACACCGCAGCGAAACAAGCCGTGAGCGACAACGGAAGGCCGATCGCGCCCCACCTGTTTGCCCTCGTCGGCCGCCAGCCCGTGAGCCAGCAGCGCGCTGAACGTGCTCTTCCCCACGCCGCCCTTCCCGGAGAGAACCACGACGATGTGCTTCACGCCGCGCAGCCGCTCCCTCAGCTCCGCCGCCTCGGCTGCGGGCAGCGCGGCCGCGTCAGTCCCACCCCAGCGCGGAGCCCCAGCGCGGAGCCCCAGCGCGGAGCCCCAGCGCGGAGCCCCAGCGCGGAGCCCCAGCGCGGAGCCCCAGCGCGGAGCCCCGTCCCTCTCGCCGCCTCTCTCACCCGGGTCCGTTGCGGCGGCGCCGGCGGCGCAGAGCTTCTGGTTGGGGCATCCCTGACACGCGGCGGCCCGACCCGCCTGGGCGCTGCCGGTTCCCGGGCAGTCTGCGAGGGGATGCGACAGCTGCAGCACGAGGCCCGCCGGCGGCCGCGAGCACCGCAGCGCGCCTGACCCGCGCGGCACCGCGTTCCTCACCCTCCGGCCGCGAACCGTCCGCCGCCTCAGCCATGGCGCCGGCCTTACGCCACTTCCGCCGGGAGCGCGGCGCCCTACGCGCATGCGCCTGCAGCCGGGGGTGGCCGTACCGCCTGGGCGCTGGGGGGCGCTGCAGGGCGATAATGGCCGCGCTGCGCTGATGCGCGGGTGCTCGTGCTGGGAGTTTTGTGTCTACGAGGTTGTGTATCGCTCCAGAGAAATAACAATTTGCAGCAGTTTTGAGTATCTGTGGAAACCGCAGCGGTAAAATTGAGAACCCGAATGACCCCAGCTGGGCATCCTCTGTGTTCTGTGCTAAGGACAGGCGATCTGATAGAGCCGAGCATTGAGCCATGGCACCGTTCTTCATCTTTCCTGGCAGAAAATAAAACACCGCTCTAAGTAACTGTCCACATACCAAGAAAGGCAAACTAGGGACAGAAGTCTTGAAGCACAGTCAGTTTATGGGGAGCCGGCCTCTGGGGTCGGCTGCTGACCACTGCCTGTTACACCATTTCCATTTAAAGGGCATTGACCTCAGGTAAATGCAGCTCACACCTCACGAGAAGATAAATATAACTTAACAATAATTTGATTGAAATTACCTCTCTTTCTTTTTTCTTCTTCTTTTTTTTTTTTTTCAGCTGAAGTGTAATGTCATGCTAATCTGCAACATAATGCATAAAAATATGTATCTTTTTGTTTTCCCAAATTAAAAACACAAAAACAAGCTGATTCATAGGTACGTATCTGGAGAAGGAGTGACGATAGCAGCTGTCTTGCATTGAACCTAGAAGAAATCTGCACTGATTTAAGGACCCTTAGGATAATGAAATACAGTGCCTAGATACAAATAATTATTTATATTCAAAATCCCTGGCACAAAAGATGGGTTACAATGTGATCTTAGAGCACTGGATTTCAGGAGCTTTTTGCCAGAAGCCTGAAAGGAAAAACTACAAAAATAAGTCCTCCGAGAAGCGACCAAATGTTTAAAACATGGGAAAAAATCACCAGGAGAGGAAGGTACTGCATGTGGATGTGCATTTGGAACAAACCATCTGCAAACAGCATCAGGAGAGCCCGAGACAACAGCCAGAGCCTGTGCTTCGGTTCAGACTTGTTTTGAATGCGGCAACTGACTGATACAGCCATACTGCTTCAGCCCCATCTGGAGGGAGACCTCAGTAAACATTCTGAAGGGTGGAGCAAAGGCAATGGAATGCACGATGGTACCTCGGAGCCCTGTGACACCACTGTGTGTCACCGGGTGCCAACAGCCCAGGTCAGCCTGCAGCGGGGCTGCCTGAAGGCGGCTGCCTGAGCCCTGGGCACGATGGAGTTTTTGGGGACCACGCAGGTTGCCAGCTACTGTGGCACGCGGAAGAGCTGCCTGTTCCCGGACCCAGCCCCCACCAGCACCACCAAGGACACCTACCAGTCCTACTACCTACCAGGATACCGCCACCTCAGTTCCTGGAGGCCCAGTCTGCTTCACAAAGTGGTCTCGGTCCTTCCCAGCTCTGCCGAGCTGTTCAGTCCCACTGGGCGGCCACCCACTGTTCTGCCCACCTTGCGTTCTGCCCTGCATTCCCGCTACAGCACTCGCGACTGGCACCACGCAAACATGGTTCAGTTAAAAGGCTCTGAAGCCTCCAGGTACTGGGCTGGAAGGCTGAACACTGATTCTTTGCGATTGATGCAAGATAAGGACCAACTGACTCATCAGATGCAACAAGACAGTAGCAGAAACTTGGGAGAGAGGATCACTAACATCGATTTCTGGAGATCTGAGCTCGCCTATGAGCTAGAGTGTCTGCTCAAAGAGACCCAGGCCTTGGAAACGGCCAAGAAACGGCTTGAATGTGCTGTAGGTGAAATCCAGGGACCGCTGAAGGTAGGTCTGACACAGCTGCTTACTTCACGATATGCCTGAATGGGTAAAGAGAATATTTTTCTCTCTGTTGAATACTATTATAACTTCCACCGTTGTCACCAAGACAGACCTTGGTCAAACATTACCCTTGGGAGGAGGGAAACTTGGCCACCATGGTCACAGGTCAATACAGGAACCTACCAGGATGCTTCTATGCCTTCTTCCCCTGTCTCCCCTCTCCAGGAGGCTGAGGCTCCGGCAGGTGCAGGCAGTCATCTCTGTGCCTTCCAGGAGAGCAGGCAGTGGCTCAGTGAGCTGCAGTACTCCTCGGCTCCCTGTTCAGTAATGGTAGGGAGACTGCATAACTGCAGTCATTCTCTAGAACGTAGATACAAAACTTCCAAACTTTGACACTGAGTAAGGGTCAATTAGGAGAGATGAGATCAGGGATTTTGCTATGGGTAAGTGTAGAACATAGGTGTTTTAATTAACACAATGTTAAACAAAACCGGCAAGTTGTGATGTAGGCCTTGCTGCACATTACTATGCAGATAATCAAATGAAAGCTTTGGTGGCAGCTAATCCCTAGAAGTATGTATTAACAGATAAGGTAATGAGCCACAAAGACTCATCAGTTTTGTGCAGTGGAGCCATCTCCTATTCTGTTTCACCCTCAATGGATAACATTTGTCATGTCAGCTCCGTGGTCCCTTCAGCAAAGTTTTTCACTCTATAGTGCAGTACTGTACCTATTGCAAATGTTCTCTGGTTTGCTTGCAGACAGCCCTGGAATGCTTGTACTACCGTGAGAAGCGGAAGGAAATAGACTTGGTTCATGATGATGTGGAAAAAAACCTCATGAAGGTAAGATTGGACTTAATAGTTTATTTTGCAAACTGTGAGAATAACCGAAATCCAACTAAATGTTCATCAGGGCAAAAGCATGAGTTCACAGCTCATTTGGAAGATTGAAGGTGAGAGAGGAGAAAAAATGGGTCAAACTACACATAGTGGCAATGACTGATATTCTGTTCATCCTCCCTGGAACAAGAGGAACAGCCATGCGTCTATCTGAGGTCCTCTCCAGTTTTGTCTTCTCCTATGAAGTGATGTAGAAACAATCTCAAAATTGTTTTTTAGACCATGTTTTATAAAATTCCTGAAGTCCTTAAGGGCTTACAGAATAAAATAATTGTTCACTGCCTTGCTGTTTATATAGTCTTACTGAATAAGGAAAGCAAGGATTGTAGTGATTGCTAAATCTTTCAAATATAAAAGAAAAAAACCAAACAAGTACCATTTTATTAAGATTTGAAAGAAGTTATATTGGAAGCATAAGAAAACTAATATTAGGAAAGAAAATGATGGGACAATGCCATTTCTTCAAGTACTTTTCTGGATTAGAAGATTACAGAAGGATCTGCAGACCAGCTGAATAACCAGAATGTTTGTTCAGAGCCTACAGTGTGCAACTGTACTAACAGCCAGCTCAGCAAGAGAATGAATGGCAGGATGAAATACCGCTGACTTTTCCAACATGACCAGATTAAAAAAATATTTTTAAAAATGAAAAATAAAGACCATTTGTCTGATCTCCCAGAGCACTGCTCTGATTATGGAACAAGCTAGATAGAGTCAATGAAGGCCAAGAAAGTCCTGTTTTGTAGTAACAGCAAAGCCACTTGTAAAGTTTGTCATTTGTATACGGTGCAGGTACAGGGACAGAACTTGTGATTTTAAATTTGGTGTCTTAATGACTTTTTATTTGCTGTTTCAAAACTTAATCATATGAAAAAGCTGTTCACACCGCTAAGAGGGTCTCTTATGCTAAAAAAGGGTTTCTGAAAAGGACAGAGAATGGATGGAGTGGCATAAGGTTGTTTGAAGGTCTGTAAGTTTGCATAGTTTCCAGTGTGGTTTGTTTCAGTATTTTTTATTTATTTTAATCTGAGTGGAAACTTGGCTTTGAATTTCTTTGACTAATATTTATACTTATGAAGAGTTTTGTATTATTTATATCAAGGAGCCTACTTCTGAAATCAGATATATTTTCAACCCATTCTGCTATTCTATTAACAAAGTGTTTACATTATGGTAAAAAATGTAACAGCAGTTAGAGAGTAGTTTAATAGATTAAGGCTCATGTTTCAAGTACATTCATTATACCTAGCCTAAGAAAAATTTGTCCTTACGTTTATCAGAATGACTTTATCCATTAAAATCTAGAATGTTTGACACAATATAAAAAGCCATACAGAACCAACTCCAAAGATACAACTTTGTGGCACTGAGGAAGATAGGGACAAAAACACATCCCTTCTTGATCCACACATTCATTCCACATCCACACATGAGATGATTTCAACATCTAGAATGCAGAATTAAAAGGTTATATTCACTAAAGCAAATGGAGTTTGATGAAAGCATTGACATCTGGATATTTTCCACTCTAGGAGGTTGATATATACAAAGATTGTCAAGAAATACTGGCAAAACTTGCACAAAGAATCAATCATCAGTTGGGGTAAGTAGTTACATTTTCCTGTTTTAAAGACAAGAAGCTAAATTCAGTGTTGGCTAGGATCTAATGGCAGATTGAAAATAGCAATTGCAAAATCAGAGGCTTAGCCTGTTAGATGCTCCTTGCCCTTCACTTCTAATTCTTACTAATAATTGAATTTGTTAAGCTGCAGAAGAGCAATACCTATCATTTAGAGCACCATCATTTAAAGTGAACCAAGACAATTTGCCATCTTCTTCAAAGATTTCTCCCATCTTACAGCCTTGCTAGCATGAAAGCCATTACTGAATGCTCACTCTCTTTTGCTCTGAGGCTGTCCTGCATGCCACACAACAACTCTCTCTTGTTTTTCACCCATGTGGTCATTTGCCATCAGAATGACAAACATCATTCAATGCACTGAGTTAAATGCAGTTCTTTGGGGAACGCTCAGAAGCTAAAAGGTGAGCAGGGTGAAATGATACAGCAGCTCCCTCTAGCTAAATTACGGCGCAAAGCATTTTCATGCCACTGTAAATGCCAGCAAATGATATACTGAAGCATGGGAGGGTGTTAGTGAAAGCAGTTAGCTACGGAGTACTAAAGCTTTAAAGATAGTTCAGATTAAAGTAAGACTTTCTCCTTCACAGCATCAACAGAGATGCACAGCATGCCTTGGAGCAGGATCTTTCTGACAAAAACTCAGCCCATTTTATTGACATGAAGTGCTTTAACCTGAGGAACACATCAGACAGCATCAACTTCTACCATGGAGTGGAGAAAGCAGATGGGACGTGAGTATGAGTGGTCACTGCTGTCTTCTCTTCCCAAGCAGGAGCCTGATTACAGCACAAGTTCTAGCCTTACATTTGAAAAGTGGCAGAAAAAGAAGTGTCTCTCTGTATGGCCCTATGTCTTTCCTTGGTGTGAACCCTCCATCATCCTCAGGCAGTGCCTGCTTTCTAATAACTGCCGTGGTTGGAGAGCAGACAGAAGCTGACAGTCTGCAGCCCCTACAATATTGTGCACTGAGCTGCTGCAGAGAGAACAATCATTTACAAACTTGTTGCAGCTGACTCGTTGCCTTCAAACTGCTTCATGCAGATCTCTCTTTTTGTTTTTAATTTATAATCTGTGTTCTTCAGGTTTCAAAACACATGAAATCAAAGCAAAATACAGCTAAGGTGTGCAACTAAGTGCAGCACGGTGAGCAGCATGCAGGTGAACACCAAAAACTATATATTTTTTTCATAAAAATAGCTTGGATTATTTGGAAGTTAACCCATCAAGATGTACAGGACATGTATTAAATAGTATGACTGAAAGGATTTAATAGATTTTAGCATGACTGATTGAAATTTTGCAATTATATACAGTTTTAAAACTGTGTATCATAGTTTACTTATGAACGCCTGCATCCAATTCTAAAGTAATAGCAGAAGAAAAACAACTTGCAATAGAGGGCAGTGTTTTTGTGCTAATGACTTGTTAATGCACTTCTCACTTGCACAGAGCAGTATCTAAATGGTGAACATACTCCATACTTTCAGATGATGGCGACTCTGTCTTGTTGAACAGTGAAGGGAAAAAATGTGCACTGTTTGTTTACTAACAGAACATAAGATCACCTCATTCACTACTGAAATAAGGGAGTAAATGAGGAAAACTTGGCAGGACTTCTGCTGACTCCAGTCATACTACCTACTTGTAGTATTAGCAATGAAAATAAAAATATGCTTGTCAAAAAAGTAGATTCATGTGGGTAAGTTTTACAGCCCTTTTCCTTTTTCACCAACCATAATCCAAAGCAATGTCATTTTTCATTAACATCTCACTGCAATAATTTGGCAAACTGAGGCATACATGCAGCACTTGGGAGCAGAGCAGGTGTTTTCTGCCTGAATCATTCAACAGACTCAGCCAGATAAATTACAGTCTGGAAAAGCAGTGTTAAAAAACAGATCAGGTGTTAAGTACTTCAAACCATCAAGATGGAAACCTTCTTGGGAACTCAATTTTCTGATCAGAAAATGAATATTATACATCAGACCAAGAAAAAAACAACAACAACAACAACAAAAAACAACCACCAAAACCACGAACACCCTACAGAAAGTACACTGAGATTGGTTGGATAAGTTGTGAGCACTGTCAGCTCAGCCTTAATACACTGATTTATGCCATCTTGAAATCGTGTTGGGTGCCTGAAACTTTTCAGGACAACTACTGAAATAAATGTGTAGTACTAAAGATTTCCAAATACTTAGGAAGATCAGTGCTTCAGTTTAGAGAGACAGGGATACCCTATGAAAAACTGGGGGGAAAAAAAGGGCCACTGAGAAAACAAGACATTGCAAAATTCAATTATTTCATCCCTTAATATTAAATCTCAGTTTTCAGTTAAGATCTAAAGAAAATAAATGAGACTCAAAAAATGGCAAAACGTTCCCTGCAGATTTTAACATACAAGCATAGTTCTTAGAGGGAAGTTTTGCATAAAGCAGGATGTTTAAATGCAGGCAGAAGTTTTTTTCAGCCTTTCCTTTTGGCAACTAAAAACGTATGTATCTTTTCATAAAATATTCTAATTTTTTCTTTGGTTGAAGGGCAGAGTGATGTGGTAGGCTGAGCAATGCATTAAAGAAGGCAATGAATTTAACTCCAAAGAGGGCAGCTTATACAGCACCACTTTTTCCTGGGGGCTCAGGCAGCAAGCTTAGGGCCCTACAGACTCCCACTTTGGAAAAATCTGAGTCTGGAATATATGTTCAATTAAGGTAATTAAGGCCATCTGTGAAGGCTTGACATAGAACCAAAAGTCCCAAAGTTTTTTTGGCTACATGGCATTGCAGAGGGAACATTCTTGGCTTGCATTTTTTTCTATGCAGGAGACCTTTATTCAGTTTTTCTATGTCTATTTGTAGACTTTCCCATAGCAATGTCATTTCTATATGTCTCATATATATTAATAAGTTTAAGAATATAATAGGGCCATAAATTAAAGCAGAAGTGTTCATTATAATACATGGAAAAGAAAGAGGATGGAGATCCTACAAATAATACAGATGTACAGTGATGGAGCAGGAAGAAAATTCCAGTTCTCCTCACTCCTGTCCTAGGTCGGGTCATCCATCATCCTGCTACCATTCTTTCTGATGATTAAGCCTCTAGGAGAATCAAAGCCACATGCTTTGCTGCATGGGTCATGTATTTCTTGTGACGTAGGGCTGTTGATGTGTAACAATCCTGCTCTCATGGCTAGTTGGTCATTTGCATCAACTAGGTTGGCTTCTCATGTTTTCTGGCAGTTGCTGACACACAGCTCAGTTTCTCCAGGATAAAGGCCTTGGTCTCTCTCAGGCAGTATTTGAATCTAATTTGATGATGTACCACGTACTTTTATTTTCCTTACTAGTGTTTCAGTTCCTGCAACGTGGGCTAAATTCAGTGAAGACAATGTCAGGTGCTCTCAGCATGCAAGGGCCAATTCTGTCAAGCTCCGGGAGGATACAGAGGTTGCACTGGAGAGCACATCTGAGGAGCTGTGGAATCAATTTGTCAGCACCAACTTGGCCTTTAACAGGCGCATTGCTGAAGTAGCTGATGCAAAGAACAAACTCCAAGCACAACTGGCTAAGGTAAGATTCACTAAGCATTGGCAGCTGCATGTAATCCTAGATGTGCATGAAAGGCACAGAAATCTCTAGAGTTTACATCTTTCTTGAATAAGCACCTTATCGAAAGTCATAGCTATATTCCCTTTCCTCAGGCAATGCATTTGCATCACTTGCAGCCTGAGAAGAGCTCACTCAAAGATGAGCAGCCTGAGCAGATGACAGAATTTTACAAGAAGCCATACAACATCTGTCCCATACAAAGAATCAGTGTGCTTGTGTTCGTTTGCACATGTTTTAGGTTTTCTTTTTTTTCCTTTCCTATTTTTCATTTATTGAGGCTATTCCCTGGTGATTTCCTGAGCAAAGAAAGTTTTATTTTTTTGGTAAACAGTGAAATGACTTTGGAAAGCACACAACTAAAAAGGCCCACAAACATTGTAACATCTTTTTTCTTTTAGAGGAAAGAGAATATTTCAAGTTTTTGCACTTTTGTTCTGCAGCAGTGAAAGAAAAGTTCAGAATTTAAAAATCCTTACATTCAAAATGTTATCAGTCTGCCTTTGAAACCTAAGTCCCAAGTTCTTCTTTTAATACGGTATCCTTTCACATCTTTAACCTGAATTTTAGCCTTGGTTGTGCTTCAATATAGTCTCATATCTTGGGGTGGTTCAGACAGTTAACTTCTCAAACATTTCTTCCTTCTTTTCATGTGATAAAAAGGAGAAATAGCACTGAAGGTGACAGACCTGTATTTAATTCCATCTGTAAAACCTTCTCAGTCAGTTTGCATGGAAAAATGTGATTTGTTGGAAATGTATTAGTGGAATTTTGAAGCATATTCTAAAGTTAACAAGAGGTGCTGCCTTTGTACTGTCAGATAAAACCCTGTTAAGCTATGAAGACATACTGTGTTATTCATGTGACTTTAATCAGAGTTCACTGAGTTCTTCTATTAAGACTCCTTCTCTTATAGAGGCTCGTACTCACCCATTTGTTTCAATGCACATTTGGAAACAATAGAGTTTTCCTGCCATTCTATTTGTCATAAGTTGTTTAAGATGTTTTCAGTTTATTTTTAGGGGCTTGAAGGAAAGTGCAAACCAACCAGCTAAATGTGTGTGAAGTCACAGCACATAATGTTTTCTTCTATTCTTTCCTGCTTATAAAGCACAAAAGATGTTGAATGTCGTTTTTGTGTGGTTTGGATCTTATATAAATGAAGCCAGCTATAGCACTTTATCCCTGAATTGACTATCCACCTAAGTTTCTCATGGACTTAATCTATGAATACTTGCTTCACATTTTCAAGTGACTTTTTATAAAAGGTAAAATAGAAGTACAAAAGGTAGAATAGGGCCCACGTGTGGAATCACAAATTGCAGTGTGAAATATCAACATACTATCAAAGATTTGGTCACCGTGTCCAGCTGACTCAGTGCTGACAACTTGTAGATAACAGAAGAAGGGACTTATGTTTCTATGCTGTCACACTACTGGATTGCAGTAAGAAGTGACTGGGAGAAACTGAAGTAATCATATTTGTATAAAGAATAATTAGGTTGTGTGGTTTGCATGGATTAAAAAAGTGTCACACAGGATGGCATTCCATGAGCTGCTACTGCTGCTATGTAGTGATGAGTTACAAAGTGATAGCACATACACAGCAGAGACCTTCATCTCAAACTCCATAGTAATGTAAAAACAAAATGCTGTAGGTTTTCAGAGCAGAAGCACTGCTGGTTAAGGAGTGGATGAGACTATATGATAGAAAGCCTATTAATTCTTTTGCTCGTGATACCTCAAAAGGACAGGAGGAAAGAGAGAGAGTAAGGAATGAATGCTTATTTAATGGTCAGCTATAGCTAAGCAGAGGTTTATTCTTTCTCCAAGCTTGCAGTATTGTCTGTAGAACTTAGAGAAAAAAAAAAATACAGCTAGGATATGCTTTAATAAGACAGCCACAGGAGCAGCTAGGGCACAAGGCTGTCCCTTAAACACTGCCACACTTTGGTAAAATGCAGCTACTATAGTTCCTTTTCCTTTCACATGCAATACTAACCCACTGACCACAGCGGGTGCCACAATTTCATTTTCTTGTGTTTAGAAAATAGAACACTCTTTCAAAGGCTGTTTTTGCACTGGCTTCACAAGCAATGAATGTCAGTGTTAGAGACATCCTTCCTTCTGCCAAATTCTTTTCCTAACTAAGCAGACTACCTACATGAACTGGGAGGAGAATGAACATAGAAAAAGTTTGCTTGGAACCAGGAAAAGTTATATATTTAATGAGATCTGAAGCTCATTTCTGAATGAAAAAATAATTTTCTGCTTTGTGAAAGAGCCAAATCTCTTCCAGACAAAAAGCTACACAGGGAACTTCCTGTAATTATTTGTTTCTAAAATCAGAAAGGAAAGAATAATTAAAAAAAAAAACACATACAAGAGTAAATAGTGTGAATATGGTGATGATAAAAAATAACCACATGTTGAAATAACACATTTTCTTCTGTCTATATCACTTACATGTAAAAGATCAGCTGGTTAAGATTACGAACCTAATGCCTCAGCTTGTGGTCTCAGCATGTTCTTCCTCCTCCTAAAAACCTACCAAATTAGTATATATAAAAAGCCTCAAAATGTAAAGAAAATCAGCAATTCATTATTACTCTGTTTAGTTCCATTGTAGAATATGTCTTCCTTTATGTCCAGATAAGTGTTTTCTATTTACCAAAAGACGCAGAATGTCTCTGTAATAAAGGCATCCTGTTGTTTTCACTTCTATCAAGAGTTAGGCCAGGAGTTTTGCCAGGACCTTCTCCATCAATGACATAATGTCTCCATTTCAGGTTACAAACTGCACAAGTCTCAGAGTAATAACTACACAGCAGTACAGCTGCTTTTTTAAGCATTTTTTCTGCCGCTAGAATGGTGGGTGGACTTGAACCTCAGTTTCTACCACGTTCCTGCATCATTTACCTTGAGTTACTGATGTGCAATTGAATAGCAGATCTGAAGAAATTCCCTGTTGCACCTGACTGAGATTCTGACACAGCTTTTAAACTAGGTTTGCACTATAAAGTGTCCACACATCATGTTTAAAAGTGCATGAACAAAACACGCACTTGAGAATAATACTTCATATAGTTTACCTTCTCTACATACACTTCCCAATCCAATCAGGACCAAGGGATGCAGTGAAGAAGTCACTGTAAGATGTAAGGCATCTGATAAACAGACATGAGAAAATTATTTCAAGAGGAATGGAGCAAAACTCTCAACAATGCTTGGCACTCTCCTTTTTTGTATCTAAATTAGTCCAAACAAGACCACTTTACAATATAGATCACCTGCTCCACTACATTTTTTACTATGAACCTCCACTAATCTTCATTTATTTAGAGGAATGGCTTAGTGACTTACAGATGTATCATCTTGGGTTAGACCAGCTGTGACTTTATCTTTTATTCTACTTGGAGCTCAGCCTGAAGGTCGGTGCTTGAAAGGGCTCCAAGTTCAGATCGAGTTTCCAAGGCAGTGTAAGAGAGGTCTCCAAAGAGCATTGTGATTCCAGCTTGCCTTTCTGCATTCACAGTCCAGCTGCTGTCTGCTCTCACTGATGTACTCCACTGATATATTCAGGAAACTGTCTGAGTTCTCTTTACTTCAAATTTTCATTGTCTGCTTTTCCTTCCTGACACTTCTTTTGGGGAGGCTGGTGAGGCTTACAGCCCCCAACTCTATCAGAAATCTGGGAAGTGATTTGCCTAGGGAAACAGTAAAAACGGATTGAAGTGCTTCTGTATGACTCTGAACAGGAATCTATTGAATGCAGAAAGGAAATGCTTTTCCTAAAAACTTGCTTTATATGTCTCCCTTTCTAGTTCATGGTAGGGTTTCCATGATGAATTATCCTCTGCCTGCTTTTGCTTGATTTTTCTCTAGCAGGCTGAGACAACTTGCCATCTTTTCAGAAACTTAGGACAGGAAGTACGGGTGTGGTATAAAGCATTTCCTACTGCAACTCTGAAGCCTGGAAGTCATCACAACTTCAGAAGGATTAAAAGAGTGGAAACTGGGCAATTGCTTGAATAAGTTCCTCAACTTCCTCCTTAGTAGGATGAAAAGGATGATGTTAGTAGCACTAGATGACACCGCTTGATTTAGGTTATTCAAATAACTGTTGGAGAAGGGGCACAACACTTGCTAACTCTACAAACGGCTCTATAGAAGCAGACAAAAACAAAAGAAGAATCAGTGGCAAGAAAGAAGCCAGACAAATCCAGATGGAACACTTCTTTTTCAAAGCAAAAGAATTCATCACTGCAAGAGTTTACCACAGATAGGTGACTTAATTAGTGTGAAATCAAGACCAAGATTGCTGCTCTTCCTGAAAGCTCTGCTTTTCCTACAGGCACTGGTTTATGAAGAGGGATTGCTACAGGGTAGAGGAGTGTCCTGCAGGCAGTGTAGGCAGCTAAATAACAGTATTTCTTCTCACCCTGAGATTGAAAATGTCCTATTTCCATTTCTATCCCAACTGCATAAGTCTGCCATTAGTTTGTCTTACTTGATTCTGGGATTAATCTTGTTTTCTGAGAATTCTTGTGAGAATCTGGATGGCAGAACCATAGATACATGAGATTCTGAGGCTGGAGACAAGGAGCCCTTGCTGGCCAGGGTTAAACCCTACAACAAAGAGGGTATCACAGCTCTGCTGTGTTTCATTGTCACTGGGCTCACAGAGAATGTAGCTGTTTGGGGATGGAGATATTTTGCAGGGTTCTAATCACAATGTGTGACCCTGGTCAGGCACAGAGCTGTTCTGGGACCAATATTTTAGGATAGTGAACAGCAAATATAGCTCACACAATTCAGTGTAGGAGATGGTGGTATGGTAACTACAGCATGCCCCACTACAAGAAACACTCAGTTTATGATGAGAGAAATTATGATAAATATGTTTGATATAAAATCTACACAAATCTTTAAGAAAAGGAGGAAAAGCAGCCCTTCATTAATATGTTTGCATCTATTTTCCATAAAGTTAATATTAACGTAAATAGTTACCTTGGCTTCCTCTCCTGGAAATAACCAATAGGACAGGATGTTTACATGCAGTAGGTCTGAGAATCAATCAGACCAGACAGCAAGTGACATATTTACACAGCCCAGTATTTATCCCATGCCTAAACACCAGATTATCTCAGTTAGCACTGTACAAGATAGAACACCTGCACTGTGCTCAGAGCATTTGTACGCTCAGAGGCAGAGCTGCCCAGCTCCTCCCTTCCTGCAAGGTTTGCTATTCCTCTACCCAGGAGCACAGGGATCAGAAGCATGCTAGAAAAACAGATACAAATTCAATAAAACCATGAAAAAATAACCACTCATTCCAGTAAACAAGTAGCCCCAATTCTGAGTATTTCTATTCAGTTCATTGAGAAACAGTGCTTTTAGCAGTGGTTCCCCCTGATTTTTTTTAACCCCTGGGGTGTGAAAAGGCAGTATATTACATCAATATATGATGGAAATTAATTCTTTTTTGCCTTTCTGCTTGATGTGTTTTTACTCTACTTCTTTACCTGAAGAAACTACAGAATTTTGTTTTAGTAAGTTGCTCCATCACTTACACAGATTATCCTGAGTTTCCATCCCTCACACATTTTTTTTTTAAAATTAAATTCAAATATATTTATGAATTAAAAAACAAGCAACTTGTTGTCTTAACACCTATTGAATATATTTATATGATGGCTAGAGGGAAATACTGAATATTGAATACATTTTATAGTTAGACAATCGACTTCTAATTCAAGGCATAAACCTACTTGGGTTTGTAAGTAGTATAAAACATAGAGAGAAAGCCAAGAGAACATCAGTGGCAATAAAACCAGGAACTCCGAAATAATTTTCAAACTCCTCAACGGTGAAATTCAGAGGGAAGCCCTCCTACAGCTGTTGAAAAGGACACAGCTCAGCCTTCTTCTGGAAAGCCTGGCATATTTTAGGAGTTAACTGCATGGGAAGCATGAAGAAGGGGTGCAGCAGGGTTGTGAGCTGAGGGATGGAGCATGTGTATAGGAGAGGGAGCACTTTCCCTGTGGCACTTTTCCCACATAGGCTTTCGTCTTGGATCCCAGTGTATCCTCATATTTTTATACGTCTTTGTTTGCTACTTTTTTCCCTTCCTCATTTTATACCTTAAAAACTCAGTAATTTGTGGTTTCTGATGCCTTTTCCCAGTGGCTGAGTATACACTTCATTCACTTAATCTTATCGTTTAATATGGGAACCTGTTTGAGAGTAAAGTTTTCAGACGATTAATGAAGAGTGACTCAGAAGTGGTTGGGAAGGTGTGTGCTGGTTGGTCTAAGCAGCTCAAACATGCCTGGAAAAACCTGTTTGAAGGAGGAAATAGATATGCATATACTTTAGACTTTTACTTACAAACCAAGAGAAATTTCACATGAAAAGTAAGGCAATTACTGGAAAACAAAGTTAGATTTATGTCTCCTAAAATGGTTGCTTGGTCTCACGAAATCATAAAGGCTTGCTCAGAGTACTGACTGTGGGCAAGGGGAGAAACCATTTAGGAGAAGCCTGGCTTCTCAGTCTGCCACACTGCAGTGCTCTACTTCATGGATTAGGCGAGGTGGCACTCACAGTGCAGGTAGGCTAGAATCAGAGCAGTGCATTTGGATTGTCATGAATCCAGTGTCATTAGCTGCACAGTGTCTTCTCACACTGACGGATATGCTCCCAGCTGCTACGTAAAGGCAGCCTGTATTGAATGAAAGCAAGCCTCTGCTGATGTTGCTATAGAAGGCAACTTGTGTTATTTGTAAGACTGCTCTGATCACATGTGTGACCTAGCGGCTCTTTTTCCAAGTCGTACTGTATCCAGACTATAAAAACCACGGCCTTGGTGAGGTGAGAGAGCAGCAGGAGAGCAGTTTTCTAGAAGCTCTCAAGTATTCTGCAACACAAAACTTTCCTCATGTCCTGGAAGGGAAAGTTTCCGGGTGGGCAGCTGCCTGAGCCAATCCCTCAGCACAGTCTCTTAGGAACATGCTGCTCAGCATTTGTTGTTTTTGCTTCCTGCCTTTGGAAGCCATCCAGAAATGACGTGTACTAGTGCAACACTATCTGGTGATCGTCCCCACCAATCAGTTTATGCACTGTAGATTATCTAAGCCATATTATCCAATGTGTGTCCCGAATGAGTAATCAAAAAATGTTTGTACTAAGCTCTGTGATGCTTCAGAGGTGGTTCCCCCGAGGCCATTTTACTTTGCATGTCTGAAATGACAGCACTTAAAAAAAAAGCAAGGAAAAAAATGACAGCATACTAGGAACCACATCCACTTACATGCAGCCAAACAGAGCTTGAAGATAGCTACATGGTTTTATATTTTGAGTTAGGAAGCAGGTTTAAATAACTTTTTTTTTTTTTTTTTTGAATGGTGTGGGATTTGCTCAGTAGCTGTGGTTGTGCATAATGCCATTGCACACTACTGGCACCATTATGAGCAGGACTTATGAAGTCGTGTGGCACAAGGGTGCTTTGTAGTGACTGTGCATTATACAGACAGATGATATAAGGGCTGGACATACAACTGTGAATTTTAGATAAAAGCTCTCTTCTTGGTACCAACAAACAACTGGATTTTCAAGAGAAATCAGAAATTAGAGCCTGCCCTTGAGCATCGTCATCGTGTGAATTTGCAGACCATGCAAGTTCTAAATACTTTAAGTCACTTCTAGATACAAGAAGACTAGTGCCTTATGTCAGTTATATTTATGGTAAAATGCATGTATGACTTAGTATTGGAAAAATAGAGGACAATGCAGTCTCCTGCATCTGTGTCACTTGGGTAACATCCATGTGTGTTCAACATGTGCTGTGGGCAGTGAGGTCCAATTGGACACAAACTCACAGCGCAGCACAATCAGTGCTCTGAAGGAAATGAACCTCAGATTTGATAAATTACAGCTGAAATATATGTGTTTGTGGTCTAGTTGTTGTCACCAATAAAGCTCAAATTCTGGACCACATAGGCCTTACTCAGAAACAGGACTGAGAATGCAAGTCCTCTGTAAGTAGAAAACAAATAACCATCCCAAATCCTTTCTGAAATTGAAGCATAACTTTGTCCAGTTCTTACTGAGCTGAGGTGATGTGTGCTACTATGTTTCATTGGTTTTACTTTGATTTACACTTTTTTATTATTATTTTAAAAATCTACTTAAAATTTACTATAAACTGTAAGTAGAATTAATGTAAGAGACCCAAACCCTCCCCACATCCCTCTGCAGGTAACATAACCACACCCCAGTGAACTTGGCTCACTTGCTTGCAGCAAGGCGTAGCATGGGAAGCACTCCTGCAGTGACAGAAGCTGTAACATAAACACAGGAAAGGAGGACCCTGCTAAGCAGTGGGTGACCTCCAGAAGCACTGCGTACTCTTCCCTCACAGCCTTGGCACATCCGCACAGGTTGATATTTTGGTTGGCAATGAAGATGAAAGGTGTGGACAAAGGGTAGGACTGACAGGCTTATAGAATGGCATCCCTTTAATCCCCAGCAGCACACCTGGGAGCTGCATCTAACCTCCTCCACATGCATGTGAACACGCATGGGATTCTCTTAGAACATTTCTAAATGGTGACATTCTTGTAACAGCACAAGCTGCTTAAATTCTGCTTCTCCTTCTAATTGGGCAGCAGAAGATCCAAATCCTGTGTGTTTTCAGGGAAAAGGAAAGATGTGGACTTCCCGCATAATGAAGGCATCTGACTTCTTTATGTCTCATTCCCTTGTTGTTGTTGTTGTTTTTATCTACAGAAATAAGTATATAACTGGTAAAATTGTAGACAATATAGAAAACAGTGGATCTAACAATGTGCTTTTACTCTAAGTAATTAGTGTGCAAAACAAATAGCTACCAAAACACATTGATCTATCTGCATAAATATTTCCTGTAAAGCACAGCTTGATTACTGTGATTATTTAATTAAGAAAGATCTCTCACATTGCTCTACTACACAACGTAACCAAGCTCTGAGAGTTGGGCTCATGTGCAGGTGCCTGGTATCCTTAGTCCTCTGGGTTTTACCTGTAAATAACCTTTCAGAAGCAAGAACTAACTCAGTTTTCAAACCACGTGCATTATTAGCTTAACGTGATACAGCTTCATATGTAGGCAAGATCTAAACAGCTGCATAACTTTAAGCACATTACGCCATTTTTAATGGTTGCTGAAATTCAAGTTGCATTGATTTTAGCAAACTGGCTGAAAAACAATGTCAGTTCAGTTTGTTCTCTTCCATTTTAAACCTGTCTACAGGAAGAGCTTGAATTTGTTCCCTGTATTGGCTGCAATTGATTGTGGTAAATGAAAGTAATGTAATAATCAACTTGCTAGGGAATGTTAGTAGAATATAAACATTTCTTTCCTGTTCTCTATTTTATGGCTGAGCAAAAAATTTCTCCTTTGTAGTTTCTTCCACTTTTTGATACCAATGAAAACAACTAAAAAGCACTTGCAGTGTGCTGGGGAATAATACCATTATATGATAATATGCTCTGCAACTAAGAACTATGCTATTCTAATTCTGTGGGGCTCTCCTTTTTGATGTTGTTTCACTCCATACTGTCTTCACTTAGAGAAAAAAAAAACAAGTTGTTTCCTCTACAGCTCCCAGAGACTTTTCAAACTTCCAGAAGTTAGTTTCAGTACTTAAAAATGACTTACGCTTATACGTACTTGCAGCAAATGTCCCCCAAATACTTGTAGTGTGTCACTATTTCAGGGGGCATGTTTCATGGCTTTTGAATTTTTATGGGGGAAAAGGAAATAAGTATTGGATGAAAGTTTGAATGAAAACGAAAATTTGTTGAGAAATTTTATCTTTACCAAAATGGTCCCTGATCAAGCAGCAGTTATTTTATTTGGGAGAAAAAGTAGATAATGAAGCAAATAGAAAGTGAGCCTCTAAGTCTATAAACACTGCCTCTACAAAAATGGCATTTCACAAAAAAACACAATTGGGATTTTCCCATCACTGTAATTCAGTGCTTTTTTTCTGCTTGATATAAATTTATATTCCAATTTATATTCCAATTCAAAAATTACTTCATGTTATAACAACAAAAAAAATGGTTTATTTCTTAGTGGAAGTCGTTCTCCAGCACTGATACCCAGTTTTGCAGGAACAACTTAATTACATGTTTTCACAGCATTTAATGGCCTCTGGCTCTCCCATGAGCTGTGATTGCTGTATATCCTTTGAAAGAAATTGCAAGCCAACAAATTATACAAATATGTTTGATTGCTGTGAGGTTGTAGAAATCTCCTCCCCTAAATCAGAACAAAATGACATGCCAGAATGGAAGCAGTTCCGATAGCAGTGTTTAAAGGAGAGTCAAGTTCTGATTTTGGATGCATGTGAAGCTAACAAAAATGTTCTTCTTGTTCAGGTACTTCAAGAAATCTTCCAGACAGAAGATACAATCATGCTACTGGAGAGATCCATAATGGCAAAGGAGTACCCACTGAAAGTGGCTCAGACACGCCTGGAAGGAAGAACCAGGCGACCCAATATAGAACTATGCCGTGATGCACCTCAGTTTCAGTAAGTAGAGGCCAGACTTCCCCGTCCCTTCCTCAGTCAGCTACTCAAGAAATTTAACAAGAGTGTGAATTAATTCAACAGGATTAGAATTATATTCATTGTGTGACTGTAAATATGGAAGAAAGAACTAAAATCCAAGTAGCTATGCTGAAGTGCAGTTGAGTTTAGAGACCCCTTCCCAGAACAGTTTGGTGTTCAATGGGTTGGTTATGGCTGATACGCTTTGGAATTTGGTCTCACATTGAGTGGCACTTAGGAATTGTGTTCAATACCATTCAGGATGAAACAACAGGATTTACTTCAGGAAATACCTTACTTTAGAATTTTTTTTTTCCCCAAGAAACATTCTGTCTTGATGCAAAAATTATCTAATGGTCAGACCCCTTTAAACTTATTTGCCAATTAGAGAGAGGCTGTGTCTCTTTCTTCATGAGCTTGTTGTTTTCAATGCTTTTATGCAATATAGTGAGTCCAGAATCATTGTACAGATTAGCTCATCTGCTCATTGTAGTTGTGGGACCCTTCCAGCATGCTGGCATCAGCTTGCTGATCCCTGTGTTGTGGTTCATTGAACAACGTGTGTTATGTCCTTCTGGATACAAAAAACAGCATCTGAGACATTAGTCTTCCTTCCCTTATAAAGGAAGGTTCTGAATTTTAATCCCATTTTTCTCCCTCCCCAACAAGTCTTCAAAGTATTCTGTGGGAGTTTTCTCAAGGAATACTGTAGCTGGAGTGAATTTCACAGTCCAGTTAGATAATTTTTTCATATTTTATTGAAAGCAGGAAGCTGTATCTTCTTGACATTTGTCTGTATCAAAATCCTACCACATGCAACGCTATGACATTACTGAAGTACATTATGCTTAGTCTGAGGATTTATATTAGTTTTCCGAGTACTGTTTTGTCAGCTCAAAAAGCTTCTATTCAAACCATTTGGATAGTTTTGTCTTTTTATACCACACAAATCACACCTGTTCCAGATGCACTTCAGCTGTGAATAAATAAAAGCTTCTGATCTATGCACAATAGCATTCACTTAGCACTTACCTTTACTCTGGGAGCAGATCAGTTGACACTTCAGTTACCTTTGTGCCATCAATTAAGAATACAAATAAGCAAGTATCAACAATTTATTTAAGAAAAGCCAATCACTACCAAGATGGCTTTAACTATTACTATACAACTTCAGTTATTACTCACTCAAAGTCTGTTCTCTTCTCACTTCTTCCCTGAAGATCTCCTCCACAAAATGTTTGCAGCATCATGATTGATATCAGTCAAGTCATCAGGACTGTGTGTATTCAAAATAAAAAACTTCTTTGAGTTAGGATCAAAAATGTGCTGAAGCAGAGGGTCATATTATTCCTTCTTCTTCCCATAATTGCCAATGATACTGTTGATGTTCCAAAGGATTGTGTCTCAGAAAGTTTGAAAGCTTCATTTGAAATCATTGAATATTTTCTTCATCTATAGTGAAAAGATATAAATATGAAATTTATGTAGGGGGTCTGAATCAACTCAGTTCTTACCAGCTTACAGGTTATATAAGAACTTAACATGCAGTTACACATGTATTCAGAAGTACTTTAAGCTTAATGTACACATAATTTTTCCATCAGTCTGATACAATTTCCAATATTTCAACCTAAATATTTATGCAAGTACACTGTTTGCTAGACAGTTATATTGATATTTGCCGTATCTTATTCTCCTTGCTTTGATGAGTATTAATTTTGTTATGCCACAGCTCCCTTAAGCCAGACCATGTTGTTCTGGATGCTTTAGCTGATCTAAATCTTTGAATGCTACATTCATCCTAACTGGGATTGGAGTTTGAAATTCTGACAGAGGGTATTTGAAATGTGAGCACTTTTTCTATCACAGTTTTTGGCTGAGCTTATACCTCAAATAAATTATATTTTTTCAAGAAACTCCAATCTGAGAATGCAAAACCATTTACTAATTCATTTTTAAATAATTTGTTCCATATATTTATCTCTTGGTTTAAAGCACAAAGATATTCAGCTCAATAGAGAAAAAAAATATGAAATGAACCACTTCTTTGTAACATGTAAATGTTATCTGAGTTCGCTGTTTATTTAAAAGGAAGTGCTGATGTTGGCATTTGTTCTCTGTGTGTGCTGCCAACTTTGTAGTTTAAGGGATTAGACAGAAAACAAATTAATAAAGTCTAGTTTTTCTGTACTGTTCCATGGTGAAAAAGCTGGGACTATCCCAAAACAAGTTGAAGTGGATTCTGGAAAAAATCAAAGTTTCTTAAAGCTTACAGTGCTTGGCTTATTTAATAGAACATTAGATAGCACACCAGGTTGACTGTATTAAAGAGTTTACCCACTCAATGACTATGCAAGGATCTTTGCCACACCTGCGTAGGTAGGCCATGGAACTACACTGATGGTCTCCAGAAATGCATACTATAGAACTCAACCTGGCCATGCTAGCCCTAGAGATGCTACCCAAACAGGAGACTGCAGGTAAGGAAGATAGCATTCAGGATGCCGAGTGGCTTAACTGCTGTTGAATGTCAGTGTAAGCAGAAATTGACACTTCTTACAGGTGCTGTGGAAGCCAGTTTGGCAAAGAATAGGTTTCATATTGATTCAGTCCATGTGGTGGGAGATTGCTAAAGTTATTGGAGCAACCTGTCCCCTTCTCTTTTTTTCAGGCTTGTCACTGAAGTTTATACTATAGATGACACCTTACAGACCTTAAAGAAACATTTGCAAGAAGCCCGGGATGCTCTGCAAATGCTACTTCACAACAAATCAAAGCTGGAACACGACATTTCTGTGAAGGCAAACTCCTTCTTCATTGACAAGAAGTGTATGGAGATGCGCAAAACTTTCCCCTGCACCCCACGGCTCATTGGCTACATTTGAGCAGTAACCTTTGATATCTCTCATGCATGATATAAAAGCTGCAAAGGTTGCAAATATTTCCTGAAGGAAATCATTATTTTGTTGGGGTTTTTTTTCTTTGTTTGAAATCCAATAGAAATAAACCAACCAAAATCAATACTGTACTTCTTTCCTTTGAGCAACTGCGTAATCTCAGCTATAGCTGCTCCATGGAATGGAATTAGTAGATCTATTCTAACAGAATCAGATCACACTAAAATGACTAGAGAAATATTGCATGATTTGTGAGTTACTAGCTAAAGAAAATTATAAACTGACATCACACACTTTTCAACAGAATAAGTACAGTACAGGATTTAACTGTCTGGGATATTGTGATGCCTGTGTTTCAGTCCTTGTCTGGAAAAGTCACATTTTAATGCTTGTCCATCCTTCTACTCTCTTTCTGTCTAGCAGATGTAAATTTGGTGTTTGCTTTAAATTAGAGGAGGTTGAGCAAACTTGATTCATAGAAGAAAATCTTGTATATGTATATGAACTGTTTATGACCAATGTTTGCCTAAGACTGAGAGGTCTTAACTACACAGAAATGTGTACTATCAGTAGATATCAAAGGACTTCATGAGCACAGACAGTACCACTGTTCTTCATCACTTCATCAGGTGAAGACAATGAAGGCTGAAACGTGTACAATGCCGTAATCTCAGTGAAGGATTTGAGGAAGCACTAGTTTTAACCCATGTTAAGGCAGGCTGACTTTTGAACAAATGAAATAAAAATGTTTTTTTTGTTATTTGTGTTTCTGTGCCGGATTTACGTGCCCATATATACAGCATAATCAGCAATGCACAATTCTAGCAGCTGAGCTGCTTCCTGCTACCTTGGTCCCACAAGGGTCCCCTTCACATAACAGCTCTAGGAACACATAAAACACATTTTAACTGAACCAAGGCCAAATCTGAAACAATGCTTGGTTTGAAAGTTGCCTGAACAAATTGGCTCTGTTCCTCCTCTTTTGTTTTGTGGGGGTGGTGGCTTCACCCAGCTCCCAGCAGAAGTCACACTGCTGGGGAACACCGAGCCGTGCAACTCTGTACTTCCTGGCAAGTGAACTGCGGCTCTCACTGAGTGTGGCTGTGGCTGAGCCATTTCACACTCCATTTTACTCCTCAGTTAAAAAAAAAAAAAAAGCATTTCCTGTTGAGTGTCAAACCATTTACACATGGTATGTTTCTATAGATTCAAAATCACAGGAAAACATTTTGCAAGATGTGACTGGGGAGTAACATCTAGATGTATTTCTGGTACTCATTAAACTCATTTCACGTTGGCTCTCTGCATCTTCATTTTCTAAATTAAGATAATTCCTGCATCATGGCTATGAACAGCGCAGACTGCTCCATCCAGCATTACGTCTCCAGCTCTTTGGAGGAATCCCCAGGTGTGGGAAAAGTTCCAAAAACACAGTTTGTGTTTATAGTTTGTGTTAGTGACAGCAGTGCAGAGCATTTCCAGGGCTAGTGGAGGTAAGGGGGACTCACTGAAGACTTTGTTGGCAATTTGGTTGGAATTAATGGTGGTATCTTATTGTCTCTTACTCTGAAACACATCACAACAACCTTCTAGTGCAGAGTGAGGAATCTTGCTATGTTTTGTTTCTCAGCAGGGAGGACTGTTTCCACTGGTAACGTTTTCCTCCCTCTGTGTGCTCTGGTATGGAGGCGAGGGAAATTTTATCACTTGCTTCTGTTACTACCAAATTGTAAAAGCCCTTGATTTGCATTTTGTATGTCATTTTTACAGTGTATGAAGAATAATATTAGCGTTGAGTTGTTAAATATTGACAATAGTCCCACCCTATTTATCAAATACTGACAGCTGACCATGCAGAGGACTAAAAATTATTTGGAAATTTGAACATTCTTGAAGGTATCAAATAAATTTCTAGAAGTTGGAGTCTTTCCCAGTTCACACAACTGCTCTAATAGCTAGAAATAGTTTCTCTCCTTCTTATGCCAAAAACTCAATTAAGAAGCATACAGTAGAAGGAAAGCATCTTTTAGGAGAGTCAAATTCTTTTAACAGTTTTATACAGAAAAAGAAACAAGGAAAAATCTTTTCCTGACAGCAGGCAGCATCACTGAGAAGTCCCGAATTTGTAAATTTGGGGTTTTGGGGACAGAGATGCTGGGGTTGAACAATGGCTATGAACATCACTAATTCCAGCTCCTCCCTCTGCCTTTCTTCAGCCATGTTCTCTGCAAGATCTCAGCTCTGCTTTTTTGGGTGGAGTGCCCTCTTTATTGTCAGTGCAAACAACGCTGAACTTGCCTGAATACAGCGTGAACTCCTACTAGGAGTGACTGCCTAAAATCAGGGATCTACGACAGATAGTTCCATTCTCTGAGAGCAACGCTCTGCATGAAAACAGTAACTCCCTGAGGTTCAGCCTCCAGCACTAAGAGCCAACTTTTACTGGGTCCTGCAAAATAAGAACAGAATAGAAAATAATTTTATTCCCTAACTATAGCTACCAGAAGACACAAAGTATATCAACCTGGTGGAAAAGCCTTAGCAAAGAAAATGCTCCTGTCTCTCATTAGTAGTACCCACATAAGCAGCACATTTATGTTTGCTGATAACGTCCAGATTCATTGTAAAAGTGTACAGTTTTCTTTAAGCTATCTAACAAAAGGGTAAAACTTGCTTATGTTATAAACCTATATAAATTGGAAAAGGCTGAAATTTGTTTACTAAATTTTAGAGGATGGAGATAAGTCAGTATTTGGTTCTTGGAATGCTGAGTTGATAGGTAAGGCAGAAAAGCTAGATTATAGACTTGTTTTGCCACTGAGTTAATGTGTAAATAAATTTACACAGCCTTGAAAACACAGTTAATATTATTTGTGATGGGAATATGTCAAAGGAAACACATTTCTAAGAAGCATAAAGATACCTAGATAAATCTGAGAATCTCTTCAGAAAATCCTAACAAAAACAGAATATAAACATCCTTTCAGGTATTTTTTCCTTTTCTTTCATGGATCTCTTCTTATGAACTGGATCCTTAATTAACCCACAAATCTAATAAGCAGATCCATAGAACTTGAAAGATAAGATCTGTTTCATAGCAGATAAAGTAATGCAGAGAAGACCAAAACCTGTCCCTGCCTGCTTCAGACAATGAGATAATTTTAGTTCCAGACAAGCTATTTCCTAATATTATCTAAACTATAGCTCATAAAAGTTTATGGACTCAACCTCCAAACAGAGCAAGAAAACAATGGATCTAAGTATCTTCAGTAATGATAATGCCATTTCAGTCCCACATAGTTACTGACTGCAGTGAAGATAGCTCATTTTACCCAGATATACCAGTAGTTTATTTCTCCTATTTTACTTTATTAGATCACACCAAGGAAGTAAAATGTGCCCCACAGAATTTACAGGTGGTGTCCATTCCCAGTCAATGCATGCGATGGTTCTTGTAAGACAAGTCATCCCAGCAGAACCACCGAGCCAGGTAAGATCTGGCATGCACGAAATCAGCACAGGATGTTAGGGTGTGTTAAGGAGACAAAGAACGAATATTAACTATGGAGATTTTTAAAAAAGTGCCAATTTTGGAAGTTACATAGAATTTCACTTTTTTATAATATTATTGTACTTCCATTTTATTAAGGAGGACAGAGTGGAGGCCCCTCACAACCTCTGATATTTTTTCCATTTCCTGACAGTGCATTTGGTCTGTCCAAATTTTACCAAGAGTCCAAGGATGTCCAATTACACATTTACTTACAGCACATGCCATTCATGTAATATGAATATCCAAATCAAATGAAGAATACATGCCAATAATTTGATAAGCATTTACAGTCATCAGGTAGGGTTCTGCTCTGACTTACACCACTGTAGTGTTGAATCTCAAGATGCAAATCTGGAGTCAAACCTTCAGTCTTTGAATGTTTGGACCATCCTGCAGCCGGTCCAGCAAACACTGAATTCACAGAACCACAGAATAATTGATGTTGGAAGGAACACCTGAAGATCTTCTAATCCAGCCATTCCTGCATAGAGCAGCCAGCGTGAAGCTGTTGGCAAGGCCGCGACCATGCAGGTTCTGAATACTCCTAAGGATGGAGACTCTACAGCCCCACAGGGCAGCCTGTTCCAGAGTTGATAACCACCATGCACTGGAAAGAAGGTTTTTTTTTCTCATATTTTCTTACATTTCTTGTAATTCCTGTATTTTCACGTGATCTACCAAATCTGGCAATGTGGCACGTACTTATACTATGTTCAGTAGAGAGGAGGTTTGGCATTTCTGTCTCCTTCAATCCTGATTAAAAGTAATCTGTTAGATGATTGACACTGTAATCCACAAGCAGCTATGATACACGACTGTCACTACACCGTCTGGTTTTGGATCATTTCTCTCCATCATTGTGAGAGAAAGTACAAAGGTCAACAGCTTCTCTAAAAGAGGTTAATTAGAACATGAGGGCAGTAATAAAGTAAAGGCAAACATAACAGATGGCTCTGGATCTGGCTTTCCACAACAAAACAGTAGTCAAAGTAGTAATGTACAAATTACCGTGAAATTTTCAGTTTATTTCTGCATTACTTGGCTCAGATTCCTTTTTTTTTTTTTTTTTTTAACTGAAGGAAATATGTGCCAAGGAGAGTAGGGGCTTCTTTTTTAAACCAAGAGATTCAATTCTTACAGTAAAAGCACAACAAACTCCAACCAAGAGATAAATAACCAAATGACAAAAAAATAAATAATGCTTTACTATGCAGTAAAGAACTTAAATCTACAGACAGTGCAAAACAGCAAATCTTTCTTCCACTGTGCACTGCTTTGAAGTGTTAAGGATTGGTAGAAATTTCTTGTCACTGAGTTACGATCCTGCAGCATGTAAGAACATGCTTGCTGTTCTAACTTAAGTCATAAAATAACTGCTGCCTCCTTATTATGTGCATTACCAGTTCAGATCTGTTCTCTGGCCCCAGGCCTGCTGAAATCCATGCTGTGAAACAAACCTTCTACTAAAACCTGCTCAGGAGAATAAGACACAAGCCAGACTTGTCTGAATATTGTTTGTCATAGGAAAGACCCTCCTAACTCTTTGGACGTTATAACTCTTGTTGTTTTTCAACTGAAATTCATAAATGTTTACCCACTCTTCCTATGATGTCCTTTGATCTCTTACATTTTTTTATTTTTAAAAACACAGATAACATTCCTGTATCCCTATTAGACAAATAAGAGGAGACAACACAGTAGCTTGAACTTTTGTTTGGATTTTCTCTGAGGATTTATAAACACAAGGGCAGTCCTTCATTGGTTGCCAATGCAAAGACATTCAGGTTTATACAAAAGACCCCAGAGTATTTTATCTAAAGCCAACCTATGCTATGCAAATGAGAGACCTGACCAGTGTTGTTTGTTTATTTGTTTGTTTGTACGAAGGCATTTACTAGTTTATTACTATCACCAAAGCAACTAATACCGAGTGGAATTTTTAAAGTTAAGAAAAATGAAAGGAAATATGCCTAAATAAACAAGGCAGAGGTTGTCCTCTGGTGGGAAATTTCTTAATGTTGTGAAACAAACATTCATAAGAAAATACACAAGAAAATGAGGCTATATACAAACAAAAGGGAGTGATGAAAATATTCTGTAGGTCAGAGGGCACAGAGCAAAGCATGCTCAGGAAGGTGCTGGCACACTGCGTGGCAGTGGGTCCCTGGGCCTGCAGGCCCTTCTGAGCCACAGATTTCCTGGCCAGTCACAGCAGGCACGGAGCTCCAGGGGCACGGATGGATGTGCTGAGCAGCCCCACAGCTACAGGAGCCCATCCTGTACGCTGCCCACTGAATGCACGACGGCCTTCATCCTGCATCAGCTCCTGCAAAATGCTGCTTGTGGCCTGAGAGGAAGAAGCATCAGAAACAAACCCAGCTATTTTGTTACAAACATGCAGCAGAGAGAGGAGAGCGTTCATCTCCCAGTATCGCATCTGTGCCCTGCAGGCAATGTTCCAAGAGAAGTCTGTGAAACTTGCACTTGCAGCTATCTCAGAGAGCTCCACCTGTAACCGACTCAGCCCCGGCTCTCCCAGGGCCTGACTCCGTGCCAGAAGTGTGTACGTGACCCTGATGTTCCTGCCTGCGTTTAACTAGCAGCATTTACAAACACGCCATACAGGAAAACGAGGGGAACATGAAAATGGGCTCAGGAGTTTCATTTGCATCAGCTGTGTTTGTTTGCTCTCCCTTCAGAGAGGCACTGGGATCTGAGCACACTGCACTCCTGCACTGCTTGGTGCAGCCCCATGCAGGCAGCCCACAGCACTGTGCAATGAGCTCATTAAATGTTAAACCAGGGATTTTGCATGTGTTTTACAGCCAAAACTGAGCTCTGTGCTGCCATGGTTGATGCATTCTCTCCATTAGTTGCCATTTTTGCTGCCAGAGGCAGCAGCCCCAGGGCAGGTCAGAGGATGGCTGAACGGCAGATGGTTGGCCAACCCCAGGAGGTGGAATTCAGAGCCAACTGCCCACAGACGTGACACACATTTTACTAGACTGCAGGCATGCTGGCCAACAGACTAAAAGCATTTACATACACAAATCAAATCATCGTCTTGGTTTGTGCTGCTGTTGCTTGCCTGTAAAAGCCATTTATCCATATGGCTAAGCAGAACTGCAGGGCCCTTGCTTTCAGTGGCCTGTCAGCAGTAACACTGCTTAGCATTACAAGCACTATCCAGTGCATTTCAGGGGTCTGCAGTGGCTGAGAGTTTTTCTATTTGTTATCACAGCTTCTACAATCAGCTATGCCAGAGCCCACTGCCACAATACTGCAGAATTACTTAGAGGCACAAGTGGCTGGTGAAGAGAAACCTGAAAATTCACACATGGGAGAACACAGCAGCTTTTGCTTCAGTTTTGTTCCAGTGGCTCCATGAAGGAATTCCCAGAATCTGGAGACACTGGCTCAAGAACTTTTATGTAATACATCTGATCTGCACTGACTTCAACATAAAGTTTTTCTTCATCCTCCTGTAGCAGGAGTACATGTGTGATCAAACTATTCCATACAAAACCATGCCCCAACAGCAAGGAGACACCAAGAAAAATCAGTTATGGATGTAGCTGTTGCAGAACTGGGCTTGTGCTCTTACTGTCTCAGTTTAGTTTGGTTAAGCTGGCTGCTGAAATTGCAGCTGCTTGTTCTAACCTGCCACTAGCAAGATCCAGTCTTCACTGCTGCTCTCTGTCCCACGGCCTGCCCCTCTCCTTGAGAGCTGCACGTGAGCTCTGCTCTTTCTGCTGATACTCTGCTTGCTTGGTGTCCTCGCTTCACCTTTCTCATGTAAGAAAAGAGCACAGCCCTTGCCAGATCTCTCCCTGCAGCCATCTGATACATGCAGAAAGCGCTGCTGTGCTTCCATTTTGTGCAGGAAAGCAACTATCTTGTGGGCTCAGGAGATGCTGGGGTCCCAAACACTGTTTGCAATGTTCAGCCTCCTTGCTGTCTGCAAAGACATACATACTCCTATGAAGAGGGTGAGTCTCTCAATACGCTCAGCTCTCCAGATGAATTTCATAACTGGAAAGTGTCACCCAAGCTACACGGGCTCAGTGGTGCTATAGCAATTATAATCTGTGCTCAAAAGAGAGTGTAATGACTAATTGCTAACGGATGTCTCTTATCATGTGCTTGTTCTTTAAATGCACAGGAGAAGAGGAAAAAATCATCTCTATAAGTTACTTAGTGATGAATTAGTTGTATTGTACCGGGCATAAAGGGATTTTCCAATAAAATACCAACCTATATATTTGTGCTCCTGTCTGTCTGAGAGAGAGCGCAATGGTTTACAGTTAGACAGAAGAATGCCTTTTAAAAATGTATTCTGAATACTCCGGCACAGATTTTTGGCATAGCTGAGGTTTCTTGTGGCCTAAACACAGAACAAACAATATGTGCCTGAGCAAACAATGCTCTTTTACTGAAGTCACAACTCCAAACAAGGAGAAACTTGGAATAATATGTTCTAGCTTGGCTAGTCTGCTAACCTGCAAGCGATGTGCAAGGCTTTGCTGCTAAAGAAATCACTAGGGGTGGTGGGAAATGTCTGCAGTTTGTGCAGTAAAGCTGACAGACTTGCCAAGCAGATAGCCCCAAATGATCCATTATTTTTGTGCCCCAGCTGAAAGTACTTATGTAAAAGAACTACTACCTGTTTCCCCCAGGGGCAGCTAAATCATAGCTGTGTGCTGGAGAGCTGCAGAATTTCTATACATAAACATTTAAGCACTATGATTTATTACTTGTAGATAGCTCCAGCACGTTAATGTCCATTTACCTTTCATATTCTTGGAAGAGAAGAACTATTCTGGGCACTAAAACACAACGGAGTTTATGCAGCCAGACAGATTTATCTACTCGAGGCCAACACTTTGTAGTATCTAGGCCTGTCATGGTCTAGCAGCATGTTCTGGCACATGGCACTGAGCCTGGAGGCAAGGGCACTGCATACCTCGAGGAAAGCAGGGGCAGGTCTTTCCTTCTGAAATATTTGAGGCACAGATGAGGGGAATGGAGAACAATTGATGAGACAAAACCAGGTTGATTATTTTGAGCTGAACAATATGCATGTTTTCAGAACGAGCTTCCAAAATAGGAGCAGTTACACATATGAACACAACTGGGAAGATGAGAAAATGATATAGATTTACAACACAGAGAAAGCATAGCATCAACTGATCTCTTCTCCTGAGAGGACGACTTATTTTATTTTAAAACAGGGAAATGTAGTAGATCCAGTCCATCTGGATATTGGGTACAACATCTCCACAACTTATGGGGAGTAAACTCTACTGAAGGCAATACTGAATCATACAAGAATTGAAAGGCGAGAAGGTGAAGAGGGCCTGCAATTCACCTCCCCATCTCTGCTGCTTTCCTGCTCCCCCTAGTCCATGCATGGGGCTGCTGAACACAGGCCTACCTGGTTTCCTCCCTGCTCCTGAGAAATGCATGCCATAGAGCATTCATGGCACAGTGGTGACAGTTGGTAAAAAAACTTAGTGCTGAGCTCTGAATGCATCCTCTAGAATGATTTTTCTTCTTCTTTTGCCTTCTCTCTGAGAAGCAACAATCAGAGATCTCTTAGCAATATACTCTTTATGTAGTTAGGTATAAAACAAATAATGTCCAACAGGGCTGATGGTAAGATATCAAGCAAAACATTCAACAGAGAGAACTTAAAAAAGACAGAAAAATGGAAGAAAAAAATCCTTTCCGTGAAAATGAGAGGTGCTACTTCCTGCATTTCCATAAGGGAAACAATTTTATTGCAAACAATAATAATATAGTAAGGCAGATAATCAATACAACATAGCAAAAAAGTATTTTGTCCAATTTGTTGCTTGCATGATCAGACTAATGGTGAATCCTAGTCAGTCATCTGGTGTTACTGTTGTCACTATACCAGTTTTGTGTGCTACCACTGTATATGTTTCTGAAGCTAGGATATAACAAGAATTCCAAAGGATTCAACATGATCAGAGTTTTAGCAGCACAACTTGGTGCCCAGCTGTTTGCATTCAGACTTGACTTTCTGTCATTATAGGAACAACTTTGTGAGAGGCCTGGGAATAAGGGGAAAGATGAGATACCTGTAATCCTCCATCTTCAACTCAGAAAATATCCCATATTCTCCAGAGAGAATGATGAGGGAACAACAGTGTTTTTTTTTCCAAATGACAGCAGTTCCCCTTCACACCTACTATCCAAAAGGATAAAATGAGGAAACTATGCATTGCTTTTCAAAGCATCTTGGTAGAGGGCTTGTGGGACAGTTAGAACAAGAGGCCAACTCATTTTAAAGAGACAGCTGACTTCTGACGTAGAGACTTCAAGGTGCCTGCCTAGAATTCACCTTATCAGAATCATGCCATGCATCCTCTCCCCCGTTACCTAACTTCCACCCTGCCTACAGCAATGTTATCCCAGAACAGGTGAATCTGATTTCGCAGAACAGCTCAGAATCCAGGTAAGAGTGTCCCTACAAGGGGTCGAGTAAAGTATTTAAGTGTCCTTTGTTGATTAAGTTTTGATGCTTTAGATACTCAAAAACTGTCAATACTGCTGTGATTCAGTTGCGTGAGATGTACAAGTCTTAGAACAACAGTGAGTCAAACTCTACTGTTTGCCAAAGAGAAACTTTAAATATACAGCCTTCCTCATTTAAGATGCCTTTCACTGGAATCAGTATTTCCTTCCACCTCACAACTAATAAACAGCACAGACTACAAGAGCAGCACTAATTTATTATTTCCTTTTACAGAACTGAGATAAGGCACAGATAACAATTATGGAATTCAGTACTGACAAAGCTAGGACCTTAGAAATTTAAAATATGCTTATCATCAGGTTACCTGACCTTGTGTTGCAGGAAGATTGACTGACAGGAGAATAATCCAAGGCAATGTTTGGCTCAGCAGGTTTCTTAATGACTTAGAGGAGAACTGCAGTAATGTTGCAGGAAAAGTTGGATTTTTTCCTCCAACCATTTTATCACTCCAGCGGACAGCAGTTGCTTTTAAAACCTGCAGTTCTCTTACTGATACTGAAGCAGACTCAAAATCTTAATTGCCCACCCAAGCTTTTCACAGCCATCTTCCTGCAAGCTCATTTTATCTCAGGTGCCAAGACTGAGACCTACTCTTATAACAGTGGGCTAATTTTGGAGTTGTGAATCAAACTGCTTCACTACCCAAGGGAAACACACTTCTCCATCACCAGCACTCTCAGCCACACACTGATTGGCTTGGCTGCTCTCTGGCATGTGGCCTTGGTGAAACAAGCAGTGGCTGCCACTCGCAGCATAGAAGGCATTGAGAAGGCTTCAAGAGAGAAGAAAAACAGTACACTGCTAGCTGTCAAGGACATGCAGTGAGAAAAGATGTGGGGAAGATGTTCTGAGAGGGAGTTACAGCAATCAGCTTAATTTTATCATATACATGAGGAAAGTGGAGAATGTAATAGTTAACATCCAAATTCTTTCTTGCAGAATGCATTTCCTTCCTGCCTGATGAATTCAGCAATGGCAACTTAAGCCAGATGTGACCTTAACTTTTCAGCTTGACTCAATAATGAAGAATTGCAATGAACAGCAGCACTAGCAGCAGAATAAATACACAGATTTCTCAGTCTTAGGCACTGACAATGAGATGTTCCAGACCTGCGACTCACACTGTGGTATATAGCTATGCTAAGCATTCACTGGAAAACTGTAAGTGCTGTTCCATTTCTCTATAACAGATAGCATTTCATGGCCTTACCCCAGGACTCACTGTGCTAGATGTTTTACAGTTCATTCCCAAGCCACTGCACAGTCTGTGCTTTAGAAATACTCATAGAAAGTCCATTCAAGGGAAAACCAGAATTTGAATTGTTTTTGTGTTTATTTGCTCAGACTGTTTCTCATATAATGTATGATTACTCAATCAAATTCATCATAATCAAATTTCTCATTTGTTATTTCTTGCAAATTTAAGAGAAAACCTTGCAAATTTAAGAGAAATCTCTTCCACAAGTGCTCTACATTCTTCTCCTGTTTAGAAATGTCAGGGTGTAAACACAAAACAAAGTAGTAGCTTGTTTCCATTTCTGCTTTGCAGAGTGCACTGAACAAGTGGCTTCTTACATACTGGCCATGGGGAAAAAAATGTTGCAAGTAATTAAAATACCAATTTTATTATTTTCAGACTTCTCACATACAGAACATTCCTCAACATTAGCAAACTAACACCCATTTATTGAAAAAATGAAACCTTTCTAAGAATCTGGAAAAGACTTGAGGAATCTTCTCCATCTCTCTGACTAAAAATGCCAATGTTTCTTCAAAGTATTACTTAAAACTAATGTTCCCCCTAAAAAGCCTTCCACTTGTCAATATTTTTTTCCTATTCCTCAAAAATCGAAAGCTTGTTTTGAAAGAAATATGAAAGGACTCAAAGGGATTGCATTGAGCCAAAAGTCCTCCTTTCTCCATCCTCGCTCTACTCATCTGGAAAGCATCTGGCAAACAAATCCATTGATAGCTTAGAAAAACCTTTATCTATTCTCACAGGCTTAAGAAAAGTGGATAACATACACATTCCATGGATTCATCGTACATCTCCTTTATGTTATTTCAATTCTGAAAACAAAGAGTACAGCAGAACATCTATTATGCTCCCAGAGAAAGGATGTTTCTGGTAAAGCTGCATCAAGCCCGAGTTCATAAAACAGTCAGCAATTGTTGCTCAGCACCATCCACAAAGGCATACCAGCATATGGAGCTCACCTGAGTCCAGTTGGGTTTATTGCCCATTATTTGGTTATGCTGAATCAGCTACATCCATAACCTCAGCCTCAGTTTGCTGCCTCACACCACATTTCCCTGGTCTTTGAGATGCTTAAGTGACTGCAGTGCTGCTGAACACAGAGGAAAGGAGCAGAACTGGGTCCAGGCAGGTTCTGTGGGCATTTGCTGGGCTCTCCCTTGATCTACACTCCACAGTTTCCACATACCTGGTGTTGCTAATGATGCAAATAAAAAGCAGTGGACTTTGGTTCTCATCAGAGTGCTGCTACATTCAGATGTGGAGGAGGACTATGTACTAAACACAGAGGAGAAGTTTTTATAGCTCCCTTAGATGATGCTGAATATTCACCAAACAAGGCAGTTTGCATATATAAATACCATTACTCAAAATCAGTGAGTACAAAATGGGATCATTCTGCAGTCTTTCTAAAGAACCAACCTACAGAAAGTAGTCCATGTACAATTAGTCTCTTTCATCTTCCAGAATTATCAGGAGTAAAGGCAAGTTTAGTAGGAGACATGCAATTTGTTATTTATTTGTGAAGTTTTTTTGGGATGGGGGAAAAAAAAGACAGGCAGGAGCCAAATTTGAGAGTCACCTCCTTCCCTTCAGCAAGGTCACATGCATGCATGCAGTTTTTCAAGGAAGAGGCACAGAAAGGAAGCTCACACCCTCTTCTTCAAACAGATGAGAGCAGGGAAATAAAAGGCATGAGATCCCTTCATAAGCATGACAAGCAGCATTTTGTATTAAAACTATACAAAATACACACATGCTGTATTTAGACGTTAAACTGGCAGATTGGGAGTGGCATGCAAATACATGTCAGTCCTCCCAGACACGATTCATTCCGTACGATACTAAATCAGATCCTTGATCCTCACTTTCTTCTAGATTGTCAAAACTGAAGTTTATGTAGCTGAAAAACTCTATGGCATGTCAGCATTTGGAGCTGCCCCTCCATTAAACCACAGTACAAACCATCTGTTGCCGCAGAGGGTGAAGTGACAGTTCTTGTCCCAGAGATATTATAGTTGAGACAGGTTTTCACCACTGGTATCCATGGGAAGAAGGTGTAAGTTCAGAAATGGACCCAAGACTCTGGCTGCTGGGATTTAGTGTTTACATCTGGGCCCTTATTAGAGCACTGGCATGGCTACTGACACAAATCATAGTCTCTGCTTCAATTGGTTTCTGAAATACCTTTCCAAGCTCCAAACTAGACATTTCAGGTTGTCCATAATGTTTCATTCATTGCCCGCTATTAGAATGACTTTCTTCAGGTAACTATATAAAAGTTTTTTCATCCCTTATAACCCACCTGCAGTAGTAATACCAGGAAGTAAGATTCTTCCCTAGCAGAATATATAACAAGTTAACCAGTTCCATTCTCTCAGATGAGTCCTTCCCACAGCAGGTTATTTATTTAGTTATTTTTAAAGAGTGTTTTCATGCTAATTAATTTTACTGATGAGATTATAACACAGGCACATCAAAATCAGAGATCAGTACATTGCACTCTACACACACAGCTCGTTAGTGAAACTAATCCAGTTAATGCAAGACAAACAGATCCTGCCCCCATACCATAAGTCAGATCATACCCTCCCCATGTGGAAGTACAAAGCATACATTTCTCTTCTGGAGCATAGAAATGAAGCATGTAAGATGGTCAGAGAAGGAAATTGTGAGCTGCTCTGCCTTCCTTGTATGTCTGCATAAACCCCATGATTGCATTAATCAAACCAGCACTATGTTATATGGAATATTCATCACTGAATAAAGGCAAATATTTATGCAACAGGGTTTAAATGGGAAATATTCAGGATGATTCTCTGCAAGGAAAGCATTCATTTTCAAATAATTGATCATTGTAAAGGTAAAAGTGGAAGTTGGCTGTTAGAATTTGAGTGTTCAGCAGACCTTGGGGCACCTAATTCCTTTTTGTACTCACAGAAACTTTCTGGAATTAAATTCCCCTCGGAGTGAAAACTTAACCTTAAACCAGCATTAAATGTCTAATTAGTATCCTGTGTATAATAAGCTTCCAATTTTCTGTTTATAGATTTCTTAGCATACTGCTTCTTATCATGATAAATACAAGTCCTCTAATGCCGTTTTTCGCATAAAGCCACCAGAGTATTGCTTTCTCACTCCTCCTGCAAATACGTAGATGTACGTGCAAGATCAAAAACGATCAACCTGTTTTGTGTGTGTGTTCCGTGTTCTTCTCAAGCACATTGTATGAACCATTGCAGTGTATTCTTTGGCACACACAGAGTCTCAGAAGTTATTTTAAATCTGTGAAAGAAGTTAAAACAAGTTTGCAAATGATTCAGACTTTGTGGAGAGCTCTTGGGAATGCTTTCTTGGCTGTCTTGCAGTTCAGAACTGGGAAAGGAAATGAGAGGAAAGGATAGCATTATTTGCAGGTGGTTTCAAGATTTTAACAGTATCAAAGTGCATTTTACAGGCCTTTGTGCTTGCCTTTAAGATTTTACATGTCTTGAAAACTTACATAGCTTTGCCTTACACCGTACAGCATCAGAAGAGAAGAGTGGCACATTACCAAATAGTTAGAAGTCTCCTACATGATATGAGCCACTAAGTTTCCAGGATGATACTTCCAGCAGGAAGGCAAAAGAGATTTTATTTGTCTGCATTTCTACTTCTGATTTATAATAAGGGCTAAAATTTGTTTTGAAGGGTCTTGCTGGGAATGCAGCGCAGAGCTGTGGAAGCTGTCATGCTAATGATATTACCTTGTGTTTGGCAGCCCTCACTGCCTTGCCACATACTCTTCCCAGCTGTGACTCCGTTTTAGTCATTGCACTGGACTTCTTTTAGAGAACCATCAGACCTTGAGGATGCTGACGCTAACAGCTACCAACAGTTATACAGAAAAACAATTACAAATAAAGTTTCCTTTTCCTGAATGGATGACTCTTCTCTTCCTACAACAGCTGCTATTTGAGATTGAACAAGTTACCATTCTAATACCATGCTAATAATTGTGACTTTTTAATCGTCACACACCAGGGAGAAGAGTCACGGCCTCTCCAATGATCTGGTTTACACACAGAAGAGTGCAGCAGGTTTTCTGCCATGCTCTTTTGCTTTTCTGATTACCTTCCACTTGGCTTATCTTCCCATCTTTGCATTCAATTATTATTAGAGTCTAACTTGAAATGGACAAAACAAATACTACCAGATTACTTTTCCACAGTGAGATTTGGATCCTTTTTCAGGATAAATAGACAGAATCTTAGTGACAGAGTTTCTACTGCTGCATGGAGAAATTCCAAGAGCTGCTTGTCATCTGTTGGCTGGGCAAGAAGAAACAAATCCCAGACATTAAAAAAAAATCCTCTTTCAGTTGGATAAAAGCAAGATTTATAGACTTTGGGCTGAGCTAAGATACAGTGGGCTATTACATCTGCCTGTTCTCACTTGTTCTTTATTACTATATATCTTTTTTAATAAAAAATATTACAGCATTCCACTTCTCTCGTGAAGCATTGTTGAATTTCAAAACAATGAACATCACAGCATTAGAAAACAACAAGTGATTCTGTGCTTAAAGCCAGGCAGAAACTTAAACTGGATGTCAGTATTATAGTTAAGTATCAGAGAATTCAGAATTGAGGTTGTTTCACAGCTGCCAGGAGAACATCAGAACACAATCTGCAACCTGCTCAGTTAGTGAGAAGTGTAGCCATAAAGCTAATTCTGTCAACAAAGCAGCAGGTGCATTCAGGATGATAATGTCCAAGCTTTAATAACAAAAAAGGAGAGCCAAGCTCCATTTTTATGATATTGAATGTTCTGAAATGACATGCTCAGATTAAGTGCTGGCTCATTATATCTGTATGTGATAAGATCCCAGGAGAGTTTTGACCATCTTTTCCCTTTGCACTCACAGTTCACTTGAAGCAAGTTCCAACTATAAAATGTATTAGAATTTTCCTAGCACAAAGATGTGCCATATCATTAATTCAGAATACAACCAAGTATTAGAAGAATTATAGAGTTTACTGTAGAGATCATGCCCTCATGAGACAAAACTTTACCAGTGTACTGCTAGACTGAGCAAATGGAAAAATTAAACCAGATTTTGCTGTTTAATGCTGATTACAAACCTGTCAGGTCTGAGCAACCAGGTCAAGACAGATTGTCACTGAACAGAGCACAGTCTGTACTTGTTTGTAGCACTGTCCCCTCTCTCAGATGTCATTGCTGCCTCTCTGACATGTGGCACTGAGTATCTGTGCTCCCTGCATGTTATCATCCTGGAGAAACAGGAGTGAGACTGGATCTAGATACATTTCAAGTGGAATTTCCTTTACTAATACATACAGCCCTAAAGTGAGATATCCAATTCGTTGAAGCATTACTATGCATGTTCCCTAGGCTTTACTGACAACAACTCTTATTTACCAACCACATGACTAATCCATGCCCTCGTACTATTTAAGGTCTTCTTGTATCTTCTGGACCTCAAACCTTACACATCTTGGCATTCCTGAATTAACCCTTTCTCAAGCAACAGTGCATGTACATTTCTCAACCACCCACTACAAATAAATTCACTCTTACCATATTCCCACTGACAAAAGCTGCTCACAAGCTGACTGTTACTAGATATGCAATAGTTAGGTGAGAAACATAGCAAATGTGCAGAATTTTAAGGATATGACTCATGATGAAGCAGTGAGACAGTAAATACCAGTAGAAGGTTTCAGGCAAAACAATCTCCATCAGCATATTTATTGCTATGCTTGTATACAAATCCTAACAGCACACAATTTAACCATAGTCTCAAGAAATCAGCCTTCTAGATCTTTTACTTTTCATCAGGAAATACCTTATGTCAAAGTTATTATAATAGTGCATATGCATTAGAAGAATAAAGCAACTCCTACAATCTATACTGACAGGCTGTGATGACAAGCTTTCTTCTTTTGCAGACAAATCCTATAATTTAATGCTTCTGCAATCTTAACTTTGCACTTTGGATCCCCATGAATGCTACTTCTGCACATCAGGAGTTGTGTTGTTGGCAAAGCAAGGGCACTGGCAATTGGTATTAATGGAAATGGACAAACAACGTAAGCCTTCAATAAGAATATTCACAGATATCCAAAGAGGAATCCAGCAAAGAAGGATCAATCCCAATCTGCCTATTGTAATGTTCTAATCATAAAGAAGTTCTACCCACAAAACAGTAGTACTTACAGCAGACCACAGTGCTAGGCTTAGAAGAAAAGCAATACTGTGGCAGTCATGTCACCCAATGCACCCAGTGATAAAGAGCACTAATAGAATACATTTGGTTTTATTTTCAGAGTGACAGTACTGTCTTCGTAAATTCAAAGGAGCCCCACAAGTTAATATTCAAACCAAACACTACCACAGCCCCAGTATACAGCAGAGATTTGCATTCCTGCAGACTATCTTTAATTCTGAAAATATACATTCAGTCCAATGAGGAGAAATGAAACTGGGTGCCTACACTGATATAAAGAACATCACTGAATACATAACTGCAGGCAATGAACAGTGTGTTGTTTGCTTCCTACCTATAACAGGTTTTATCCACTTTACATGCATTTAAATTACAGGATAAGCTTGAAATTAGAGGACAAGCAAAAAACCTTAATAATAAGAGATAAAGAAAGAGACATAAAATGCAAAAAACCCTCCCTAACCATCCTCCTTACCACTCACCAGGCTACTCCTCTTTAATCTTGCCTTGAGGTGTCATTAATAGACATTACATGGAGAGATACTATATGGGAGTATAAACACTTGTACATAAGTACATATATTTTGATGGAAGAACAGGCTTATCTCCTGGGCTAGTTCATTCAGTAGATCATCTATTACCACTTACTCTTTCAGACCTCCCAACAAGTCTCTTGGTACCAATTTTCCTTTAAGAAGTTTCAAATAGATGAAGCTCACTTGCATACATTGTCTCAGAATCAGGAAAAAGTATCACATCATCTCCTGAAAAATGTTTGGAAATCAAAAATAGAAACAGCTACATCTCTTCTCTCACTGGGGCTTACACAGGGTAGTGGAACTAGTCTGTATGAAATACATGAAGTAGTTGGCAGAGGGATTGTGTCCTGGCTGGTCCTTGTTAGAGGACAGGCTTACCAACTGGTATTTCTCTCTCCTGTTCAGCCCTTGGTTATATTAGCTATGAAATCAACCACTGCAGGAAGGTCTGAACTCCTCCAAATTAACTTCCTGAACTTCTGGATTTTAAATTCTTTCTTACACTGCAGAGAATGCTGCCATTTGGGGGAAAAGACAATATGCTTGATTTTTGGCACAGTTGTGTGAGGTTGTCATTAATGCTAGACAAATTCAAAAAAGCAAACAAGTTTAGTCTAGCAAAACAGAGGGTAACATTCTGATTACAAAATAGGAAATAAAAAGTTATCAAAACCAAAACAAAAAGTAAGACTCAGAACATAAGTTGAAACATCTGTCTGAACCATTTTCTGAGTCATGTCTCAAAAGTAGATAAGGGAGATTTAACTTAGTTGTACTGAATCCTGAGTTTTCAGGAGAGATGGAAGACAAACTTTAGCAAAGATTTTATGGCGTTTCCAGTTGATAATATTTATTTCTATAGATGATGGAAGAACACACCTCTGTTATGCAGTTGTATCACTTGGTGGAAGAGTGCATCTAAAGCTATTTACTAGGGTTCTAATCAACAATGTCAATTAGAAATGTTTCAATATTTATAATTTCCCTATACTCAACTAAATATCTACATGAACAGGTTTCAATATAGTAGTTTTATTCAGAACAAACCTGACAAAAGACAGGAAGAATAAGAAATATTTGGATGTACTGATCTTATAGCCATTAACATTTCTCAGTAAGATACAAAGAAATCCACTTGTTCTTGTCAGCACACCATAGCCTCTAACTTTGATAGTCCAAAAGCGCATGACTGGATAGATTTTAAAAACAGTATTGGGAAAATGAGATCTAGCTGCTGGTTGCAGTATGATAACTATGTGCTGTAACTACATGCTAGAAAAAATGAGTGAGACATCATTTCCTGAGTGGAGGTGGAACAGGACAGATAGAAGACACTGTCTAAGAGTCCATGGAGAGAGATCATATAAAGAACAAAGTGACTCACAGTTTGATAAAGAAAAGAACATTCTTTCTTATCCAGTCAATGAAAATTATTACATTTAATATAGGCCATTAATCTTCCCACATGCCCTGGAGACCTGAGTGAGTCTGCACACTTTTCTTATGTTTTTGATGGCAACCAATTAATCTTAATGAGAGGGAGTACTGAGTTTAGAGGTTCTATCTCACTGTACTACCATTTGTTTTCACTGGCAGTTGGTTGAATTTTCCTTTACAACATGGAGGTTATGAACGTTTCATTTATTTTGACAATGCAATCACATCACAAAGGGACACTGATTGATACAACTCTGTTTAAAGGGTTACATTTTTAAAACTGCAGTTCAGAGGCCCATTCAGGTACCAAGCCTTCAGTGATTTATTTAAGGTTTTATTCTGTTCTCATTTCAGTTGCTCTTGGAGGTTTTTATCTTGGCCTCTGTCCTTGCATCCTGCTTTGACACTCTTGTGTGTCTTCCATTTGCTGTTGTCTGAAGGCTTCAACATCCAAATCACTGCTTTTTATTTTTTTTTTCCTGCTCAACAACAGCAACACAGAACCAGTGGCCAAGAAATGTGATAGAGGCACTACATCAGTCACCACTTTAATAAGTTCCTTAATATCCATCAGAAGAAGTTGCTGTACATAAATATGCTGCATTGATTCCATTAATGAAAAAATAAAATTCTACTTAAACTAGAAAAACTGAAATGTAGGCAAACAAATACAAGAATGAAAAATAACTTTACCATGCTGACTGATAAGAGAAAAACAAACCATTCATTTCAGTTCCTGAATTTAAGAGTTGTGTTAAAAATACATACAGAGTGGGGTAGGGAGAGAAGGGCTCGATCTTTCTGGCTGACAGCAATAGTACATTCTAAAATATTTCCAGAGAACTTGGACTTTGCATTTGCACTGACAAAAAGCTTTCTTGGTAATTACTGTGAGCAACTGCATTGACTTTTAACTGTTAGTTTCATTACAGTTCCTTTGTATGGAAAAACATTGTATTATTTATGTTTAAATTTCTTCTTTAAACGAGGTAAAACATTAAAAAACTTTGCTAGTAATTGTGGCACATTCTGTGGTGTTTCCCATGGTCCGTATTACAAGTTTCTGTCTTCCTCCTTATGTAGAAAAATGGTAGATGTCCAGACATCAAAAAGAAGGAGGTATTTATTATAAGGCAAACTTCTGTCATTAGGCTGTAAAGCAGGCAGGACTTGTCAGAAACTCTCCTGCAGCTGGATAGGAGCACAAACACAGCAGGCTCCCTGTTTGCATTGCACACGGTCTTCATTTCATTAGCTGGCACTCTTCCAGTTGCCTGTGTCTTTAAGCAAAGACTTCCCGGGCCTTTGTGGGTCAATATGGACGTCCTCAGCTTCTGAATTTTTTTTCTGAAAGTCCAGCCAAAATCTCCAAAGTCTGAAGGCTCAGGCAATGACTTGATTGCAAAACAATGTTGAGTGCATGAACCTAATTGGCACCATCTCTGTTCCACCAGTGATCCTCTGTTAACCACCACTACTAAGTCCTAGATGCTTTCCTTGGCAGCCAAACTCCTTCCACACCCACACAGAAGTGGAATGTAACCTTTTAGCTTAAGGCTTTGGTACTCAGCCCCACTCTGCAGCATTGTAAAGATGCAGAAGTGGAACTAAGACTGTAAAGACATGGCTGTACTGAATTCCTGCATTTTTTCTTTCCCAGTACATGTAAAGCTCATTTCAAGTGTAGCTCTTATTAATAATGAACTGCAAAGAAAGATTAACTCTGTAACACTAGCCACCTGCTTCCTTTGATCAGCAATAGGCTTAATTATTTTAATATGCAAACGAAGTAAATTAAGCCTTCTTACCTCTTCCCCTCTCCAGCACTGTCCCTCTCACACCAAAATTAAATCCCTTCAGTCACAATCTCACTTGGTTTCCTAGGCTGCTATGCAATGAAGATTACTTATTGATGATTTATCTTCTGTTCCCCTTCATCTCCTAGATCATTTGAACACTAAACATTGGTTTCATGTTAGATTACAAAAATTTAGTAATGATTTCAATTGTCCTAGACTGAGCTCTCAATCAGCACAGTTCACAGTACTGCCACAGAGCAATAGAAACATGAGATACGAACCAGCAGAATCCGTGCTGTTGGTACTTGAATGCACTCAGGTTGAACAACAGACTACCAGTACTTTTCTGTGTAATTCTTTGTACTGATCTCCTGGGAAGTGATGATGAAACTTGAGAAGTACTCAGTCCTATTTCAAAAACAACATCTACAGTTTCTCAACACAACCCATACATCAGCATAATGAACTTAAACTATTCACTGGCTGGTCAATTTACAGCAGTAAGAGGAAACAAAAATCCAAGTTCAAAACCTCAGTTACTTTTACTACTACTTCCTTAAGTACACATGAAGACAGAAACATTTTATTATTGCATTATATTTGTTTTCTTAAAAAACATGAATTGCTTTTATTTTAAATAACTGCAGCTTCAAGAGAACCTGTTAGGGGAATTTTAACTAGGGAATTTAGAACAGAAGAACTGTGAAAATTCCCAGTCTCACATAGTCACACTATCTAGAAGTATTTCAAAGCAGAATAAAAACTGTGTAAGTTTCTTCTTTGCTCTAATCCATTGAATCTTATATTGAAAGATCTTATCTTATCTTATATTGAAAAGATCTCCCTGAGACTTCTCCACAAGTTACTGGAAAAGGCAAATGAAGGCATTCACTACCATGGGAAAGCACTCTACTAGACTAGTCACCTTTACTGGATTAGTTTCATCATTAATAAGCATGTGTCTTACTTGTGATTTAGTAGAAAGTTTGAATCTATTACTTTTTCCTGAAAATTGAAATGGAATTCCACAAAAATGTTCTCTTTCTCCTCTAAGTTGAAAGGCAAATAAGCCACAAACGGGAGGTAAAAGGAGAACTGGTGCAGTGTGGGACTGGTCATGGATGGTCTCTACTTTCATCCACCTCTGTAGCATAAATGCACAGTCAAGACATGTGAAACAAGCCAAATCCTTGTGTGTTTCTGTGTGCTTATCACTAACTTGTAATTCTTTCTCCTTTCACATATTACACACATTTTGAAGTCGAGCCTTGTCAGAATGATTTCTAGTGATAAGGGTACATCTTTGTGGTTAAAGAACCAGAATGGACAGTGCGAGTTTTTTCACATCTCTTCTCTATTATTCAGTGACTGGACTCTTGGTATCCATTTACCAGTATGTAAGCTAACATAGATTTCACAAAGCTTGTGCACTGACATTTCTTACTGGATAAAAGACTCCGCAGTGAACTCAATGTTTTATTCATTGTAATTTCTCACTGGCATCATGTGACATAATTCTACATGTACATTTCTGTTCACAGCTTTCAATTCATAGTCCTCCCCCTTTTCTCCTCATAATTATATTGGCTTGGCTTCCATGCAGTGGGCTGGTGGCTTGCCATAGAGGGAGCTGGGATAGGCTGCCTTTAGTGAGCAGCAGATTTTATTTAAATCCTTTTTGCACAGAATGCAAAGCCTTGAATGTTTTCCAGGAGTGTGGATTGTGCTGACTTTAGTGCTCTTAGCAATAAACACAGCTGTGCTTGACTGACTAACAAATGTGGATATGCAGTTCTGCTACGCATTCACAACAGAGCAGTCAAAATTCACTGTCTACTGCATCAATAAAAGTAATGACACCGTAACTGCAACCATTATATATGGCCACCTGTGCTTCAAATGTGAATGAAGATTGGTCCTTCCGCATAAAATACTGTACTTGAATGTATTTCTGTGGGGGTGTTTCTTTTATTTTTAAATAGTAGTTTCTTAGACTAGCAGCCAAGATTTCAAATAGTTCCCATTACACAGATGACTAATAATCAAGGTGCTCCTCACTGAGTTGTGCAATTCTCCCACTAGGACATTCCCCTATGCTCAGGAGACACAGAGCGTGCCACTTTGCATCAGCAGCAGACAGCCTGGGAAAATACTGTTTGCCTGGCATCATAGTACTTTAATTAAAAAAAGTCTGCAAACTCTAACGCCTCTGGGGATGTTAAATTTAGCTAAAAATCTAAATGTTAAATTACACCAAATTGAAATGCAACGTAGCATCTGCAAGTAAGATGCTGTGACGAAGGACATGGTAATGGCAAAACAAATCAATAAATGAAAGTTAAGCTGTACCCAATCTAGGCAGTTTAAAGCTGAGTTGGGAATCACAGAAAAAAAGTTATGCCAATCCAGAGGGAGGAATTACCCATTCACCCTCATTTGTATATTCGCCCTCTTACTTTTATATCTAGGCAATAATTATGCCAAAGAAAATACTCAACTATAGCTGTCCACTGTCCTAGAATCATTGCTCACTTGGAAATATTAAACAGGATCACAACTTAACTGGAGCAAAAGGAAATTGGCCAGGGACTGTGGTAGCTCCCTCTGAAGTCAGTTGGGATCTTACTGTGATTATTTATTATCAAACATCAGCCAAAGGAAAAAAGCAAATTGACCTCAGGAAAGAGGTGCATTCTAGGTATGGGCACTGTCTCCTTTTGTTTATATCCACTTCTGCTGTAGATCATCAGGCAGAGGACATTTGTCTTTTGCTGTATACAACACCCTACTTTTCCAGTTGTATGTGCTTAGCTTGCAAGTGTGAGAACAATATGTGGTCTTCAGGTCTGGATATTTTCCAGCCTTATCCTGTATGAAAACTTGTTGTGTCTCTCCTTTTTATTAATCTAGAGAAGTTTTGAGATGTTTTACTATGATTGAAAAAAATATGGCATGGTCTGAACAACAATAATCACTACCTACTTCATCATCACTGAAATCCAGTAGAGCTCACAACATCCTCAAGATAAGGAAGGCTGGCTTTGTTTTGACTGGGAAGCAATTTCCTTTCAGTAAATTCCCCTATAAAATCTGTTAATGAGTGCTGCCTCAAAATATTGTTCACTTTGCTTCTTGGAAATTAGCAGCTACGTTGAACTTGATACACTGGACCAAAGGAGAAATATCTTACAAGTAATTAAATTCTGTTTGTAAAATACTCAAGTTACAGCTGTCAAGCATGCATTACAATTCCTTTTCCTACAATTTTGCTTCAATTAGACAGGTACATTCTGTACATTCCTTTGGGAAGGATGGCTTGCTTTGAAACACAGCTACTCACTGCATGTAGCAGGGGTTACAGCTCCGGACACGTTTCTTATTCAAAGCCCAATGCTGCCATTAAGACTGGGCACAGTGACAGCCACACTTCACCTTCATACTTACATATCTGAACTTTCCCTTTATAATCTTCAAAAAGAATAAAATTCAACAACTGTTGATAAGATTACATCATTATTTGCCTTCACTTAAACAGAAGAACAAAATGGAGGAAAAAGCTACCAGCAGAATTTAAATGGACAAAGCAGAATGCTCGTTTGGAAGGAGAAGATAAAAAAATGTATCAGCTTTCAGAAATACCCAGAAAGCTGGTAAATTTTTAAAACACACTATTCCCACTAGGTTTCCATGGAAGATTTTTATTACTACAAAACATAAAAATAAACATTTTAGTTATATTCCACCAAGGCTTCACTTAAGCCCTCTGTGTTAGGTCACCTCACAGATGTTACAGAGTCCTCTTATGGGTGATGCAAGGCCAATGTGAAATCCAGAAGAGTCCAAAATCATGACCTGGAGGTTACTGTGAAGCTGCACTTGCACTTACTGTTTACTTTAATTTTCCTTGGGCCAAAATACATAATTCCTGTTATGGTATATGTCAGTCTGGCATCCACAAATCAACCCTGGATCTGGAAAACCCACCTGAGTAAATTTTCCATTTGATGTGGCTGCCTCCTGGCGAAGCCAAGTGATTGGGTTTCAAGAAGTTCCTTTCCAAAGCTAACTGGCTTTGCTGACTGTGGCAGAAGACTGCCCTGGAGGGGTCTGCAGCAGGACCTAATTGAGTCTGTGGCACCAAAACAAACCAGGTTGTCTGCAACAGTGGTGGGAAGACATTGCCATTAGGATCTCCACCTCTGGTGTACTTTCAAAACTTTTTATTGCATAACCCAGGAAAAAAAAAAGGCTTGTGATGCAACACCAACATTTTAATACTGACTCCCTCCCCTCAAATGTTCTATATTAGTGATGAAACTCAACTCTCAACAAAGCATGCTGGTAGAATGAGAAGAACTGCACCAGCTGTTTTTTGTGTAAACTATCATTTTCCACTAAATCAGTGATCAAAATCACAAAGTAAGATCAAACATTTTCACATTTATCAGCAGCAGACATTTGCCTTCCCTCTATATGCTGTCAATGCACTTTGTATGCCACCTGAAGACCTGGCCATTACAATCCATCAGGATCAGGAAACTCTCAAATATCCCTGCTGTTGCTTGTACTTGCCTAGAATCAGCAGCTACAGAACCACCGGCATCTTTGTGTGTCACATATCTGTAATAAGTAAATAAATTAGGCTTACAAACTTGAAGCTATCTGGATGCCTTCCCACTCCAAGACTTCCAAAACTGCCTATGTTAATGGACTGCATTAGAACTACTAATTTTAATTATTCTTTATGTAGATGCATGTTGAAATACTGACCTGGGCCCACTGTCCATTTTCTCCATTTGATAACATCTCCATTGATAACATCGCCTTGGGGGAATGTTCTGGAGATACTATTGCCTCCATCAAAGTGGTGCAGAAGCAAGCCCAAATTAGGTGAAACAAGCAAACAAAAATCATGCTGATGCACATGCAAGGCTGAACGTGAATCTCATCACTTATGAAGAAGCATAAACTTATGAAGCATGAAGTAATCAGTCTCACCTTGCCTTCAAAGGAAGAACTCAAGTGCATTAGCATCTGGAGTTATCTCTGAGAAGCTTGTAATTCACACCGCATAACATTTTGATATTCTGAGGATCAATATGCCATAAATTATCTACTCGGAAGATGCTGAGTAATGATAGATCTACAATCTTTAGAGCCTTTCATATAAATCTTTCCTTCAAATATCCTGTTGGCAGAGCTTTCCCCCCGTGGTAGCTGAAATCAGCAGATGTAAGGAGGGCATGTCTGCAACCTGATCTTAAGACAGGACCTTTCATGTTCCGTGGGTGGGCCTCAGCAGTGTCTGTTTCTAACGAACTAGACAGCACTAGATAAACAGTTCTAGACTGGAAACATTGAGGCAGCGAAGTCAGAATGCCAAACAGTGCAAATCCTACGTAAGTCTAAATCCAGCAGTTGTGCCTTTTGCTTTCTGTCCTCCTGCCATTTCTAACTTTGGCTGACAGTGTTTCCTTTGGGAATCTAGAAAAAACACACAAATCCCAGCTGCAGTGATGCACTTCCTCTTGGTTAAACAGGCAAAGAGAACTAGATCCGCTTCTTTAAGACTGGTAAAAATCCAGATGAACTCTAGATTTCATTAGTTAATAGGTAGAGGAGTTACAGTAGAAATAAAAATCCACTCCATGGCTTTAATTATAACAAGACTCAGAGTGTTAGGAGATATTCTTAGACATCAGGGAGACAAAACTTAATAGAGAGCAATAACAGCTCTCAGCCTGCGACCTGTAAGTTACAACAATTTGCTAAAAGCCACAGCGTGTTTAAACTCATTTCTTTTTGAAATTCTCAGAGGAAAAACCATTTACAATTTGTTTGAAGTGTGTAATTTAATTCTTGTCATTCCCCCACTCCCCCCCAGTTGAATTTTCTATAGAATGGTATGCAAAATTCTACCTGCTTGGATCATATTAACTGCTGCTTTATTCAATGAATAATCTTATAAAATATTTGGGATACTCAGTAGATATCAGCAATACCAAGCTGATATTTGATCATGGCTCCACCCTACCTACCTGCTTCATTTTAAAAGGTAAACATGACCTGAAGAAAATAACTTGTTCTACATGGATTAATTCAAAGTATTTTGTCATTAGTTCTCCTAAGAAGAGTGAAACAAAAATCAAAGACATCCTAAGAGCCAGACTCATGTACAATGATACTCTGGCCCAGATTTCAAGAGAAACAAATCTAAAATCCTTTCTACAACAAAGAGGTAATGCTTGTTTTCTGAACCATTATAGATTCAAGACATAAAAGGAGTAAAAATGCGTTAGTCCTGAAAACCAGGGATGGGCAGACTACACTAGGTGGCACTGCTACACATGGCTTAAGTTTCTTTATTGTGGGTTCAAATTAAGCTTCGTTTTTGAACAAATACCTGTATTAAGTTTATAAGGGAAGTGTTCTAAGGGAACTTTGGCAAGTAGCAAGGAAGTTCTTTGCTCTTATGTAATTATAGGCAATTTCTGCCACGAAGTTATTACCCAGAAACTGGCCAGTAGGAGTCTTGATAAGGATGCTGTTCCCTCCTTCAGAATAGCTGTTTAAGTGCTGTTTAAGCCAGTCCTTCAAAAGGTACACACACAGCCTCATAAGCAGACATCACCTCTGTGGTGTACATGGGAGCCCAGTCACTGGTGTTGACAGGGGAAAACTTGACCTGAAAGACCTGGACACTACCAAAAATACAGATGGCAGAATGCTGACAGTACTTCAGAAACTGGGTTAAGGAGACTGACAACAAAATAATACATCTTTATGGCACAGTCTAAACGATGAGTTAATTTAGATGTCTACTTTTTACATTACTCAAAAGTTATTACTGCATTATTTGTTTTCTGCAGTTTATAACTAAGTAGACATTACTCATTTCAGTTTTTTGCCTACTGCTACCACCTCGTAGGACACTGAACAGTTACAAAAGAAATAGGACAAAATAGTTGGCAAAGCGGATATTTGCAGGCATATGAGTGTTGTTTATATTCATTCACAGTTCTGTGTAGTACACAGCAAGCCACAAGGTTACATGTCTGTGATTTCACTCATCTATTCAATCTAATTCATTGATAACATTAAATGTAATTGGCTGAATACTTCTTGGCATCACAGCCTCATGAGTGGGTGTGGGCTGCATAGCCACTCAAAAACAGGATGCTCACCTTTCTTCTTTATAACAGTTAGGTAACAGGAATTCCAACCACCTTTTATTCTTAGAAAATCAGAAAGAGAGGTAAAGTCTGCTAGAACTATCTGCAGCCATCTGCCCAGCAAAATAACATGCAGATCCAGAACTCTGACGCTGACCTTTACTACTTCATCTTCTCCAGTTCTTCCTGAGTGAAAAGACACAGATACTAAAATGATCACAGCTTAAACCAGTGAGGCTTTATTTACAAACACAAGTCCTGACACTAGAGGCTGTTTAAATTTGTGCCATGTCATGATTTTCTACCAGAGTAAGCTTTCAGTGCTGAAAATCAGTTTCAGCCAAGGATAAAATACGTGGAGCAGTTTCACGAAGAGAAGTAAAAAAGATGTGTTGTCATCATGCCTTTTAGTCAACAGCTTGCTGTCCTCATACTGGACTGAAGAAACCGCATTCAAATTCTCTCCAGCTTTACAATATCAGAAAGAACCAGTGACAAACCTTCTGTCTCATTTTTAAGTAAATGCTGAGGTTCTAGAGATTATGAAGCCTCTAATTTTTTCTGCAAACTAAATACCAAGACATGGATGCCATTACAGAAAATTCAAACAAATAGCTAGAACCACGCATGTAAAAAGGAGAAGCAAGAGTAATGGCTCTATGAGATTTAATTTTTGTGCCACATTTAGCAACATTACTACTCATTAAATCTCACAGAGACCTTGCTGCTCAGAATCCTGTAATTCTGTATTCTATATTAAATGGGACTGTACCTTGAGCGATGCTCACCTCTTGTTAACTTGTCCACTTGGAGCTCACTGCATGTAAAGTTAAGGCATCACCACTTTGGCACATCCCTTCTCATTTCAGCATAACTATCAGATTCTATGCATCTAAAAATGCCACTCAGAGTTTAAGATGACAGGATTTTTTGGGAATCCTGCAACCCAGCACCTGACAGTCTGGCTTTCATGGGTGTACTGAATATCAGTAGGCTTTGTCCTGAACAATTTTTAATACTAAACCTTCTTAGGAAGATTTTGTATTGCCATACAATGAAAAAGATTTGAATTCTTTCCTCCTCTTCACTATATGCACAAAGGCTTGATAAAGTTGGTTGTGGTTATCATTACACATCTTTTGATTGGCAGCCAATAGGTGTTCAAAAGAAACAATTTGAGAGTGCCAATAAAACTCCTATTCCAGGTGTCTGGAGAGGAGCAGAACTGCAAGGAGACATCCAAAAGCAAGCAGGGCACACTGCATTTTGGGGAGAAGAGTGAGTTTATACTGCAGAAGAATAGAGTTTCTGAATTTGAAATTGCTAATGGCCAAACTCATATTTCATTCTAAGCTTAGGGATTTTTAAACTAACATAGAAAACATGGAAACAGAAGAATTAGTAAGTCAAGTATCTTCTCATAAAGCCAAGGAAGACTGCACGGCTGGGATTAATTCTGTTTATGTGTCTACAGAAAATTACACTTGTTGAGAACAGCCACATTTCTTTATGAAGAACCCTAGACGAAATATTTCTGTGACTTACAGAAAAAGTGTAGCGCTTTATTGGATTCTCATTCATCTGTGGTGAATACCAGCATTTCTTTAGAATCTCCTTTGAAATCTTTGCCACATATGAACATTTTACAGTGCAGCAGAAGAATCTTGCTACCCAAAGAATTTAGTGTCAAACATAAAATAATTTCTTTTTCTTTTACTTAAAGCTATTTTTTCTCGATATAATCAAAATGTCAGTGTCAGTATGTAAGGATACCTTTTTTCTTCCACACTCTTATATCCACCATCTTTTCCCAAAGAAAAAGAAAATAAACCATGAAACCAAAACCTTAATTTGTGAATTTTAGTGAGAACTTAAAAACCTTTTCCTTCCTGTTTTGAATATAGTAGAAAAAGAACGAAGATTGTCCCTTGCTCAAAGAGGGGCTAGCAGACATTGCCACACAAAACACTAATTAGTGAGACTGCTGAAATTTAATTCAAATTTCATGATCAGAACAGGAAGCAACAAACTGAAAGCAGACATTCCTGCTCAAGTCAGCTTTTAACACTCCTTAGTTTTGATTTCATTTCAAGTGTGTGACTTTGTATTTATCCAGGATAGAGGAAAAAATTCAGTGTCTTATGGAAAACTGCAAAATGGAAATGCTGAAATCTATAAAACAGCTCTTTGGCAGGTCCTCCAGACAGTGAGTCTAAAACTATTCCAACCAATTGCATCTTTATTGGAAAGCAGAAAGAATCAAGCAGTACTAAATTATCAAGCATATTCTACCACGTGACCTCAATTAAGAGGAAAAACTGCAATAGCTGTTACCTTTTTGAACTGGAAACTAGCACTGTAAGAAAATGTTGGCATCTTCAGGGTCTGATCATGTGATGGAGTCCAAAAGTAGACAATTAAACTCTGAAGGCATCGTATTTCATTCCCTAAGATGATGCCAGGTGATTGCATACCACCTGTTCTCTATGCATCCATGCAGACACTACAGAGGTGCTGCAAAGCCTTTTTTTTTTTTTTTTAAATGGATGACATGACAGGAAACAGATGTCTATGATGGACTACTCTAGAATGCCAAATGGTCTCAGAGGCTGAATGCTTAGGGGTAAGGTAAAACATGAATTAGGCCCATCTGTTCAGGACAGGAACTCTGTTCTCATTCCATCTCTATTTGACAACCAAATGGCTGCTGAATACCAGGCATATGCTAGGGGTGACAGTACAGGAATTTGAACCAGGGGAGTTGCCTATGCAGTACACAGTCTCAGTTGTGTCCTGGAGGATTTTTAATAGATAAGAAATGGAACAAATTCAGTAGGACAGAGGAAGATCTGTAAGTCGGGAGGTAACACTGCCAGCAGAACTGCAAATCAAGACCCAAGGGTAGCCACACTCACTGGTCAGAGGTACATGTAATGACAGCTCTCTCATTCAACCACTAAGAATTCTTCCTTGTTAAAAAATGCCAAGTGTACATTTTGTTCCCACAAAATTATTTGAATTTTCACAAGTCAGTGTTTTCCCTCCTGTACTTTATGTAAAGCAGTCATTTTAGGAAAAGCCATTAGCAAAATTCCCCAGAAGAGCTCATATTATTATACCACCACAGGTTCAAGGTCTGAAAGGCAGTAATGCATTCTTCAAGATATCAAAGAAATAAACTCCTGTAATTCTTTGTATTGTGTATAAAATTACATACGACTTACAAAAGTGTTTTATATATTTTCATCTACTGGATGAACACACACGGATGGCTTCCTCACATTCATGAAAAGCAAGACTACATAGCACTACGTGAGTGAGTTTTCACTTCAGAAAAGAGAAAGAAAAGCTATCTTTCCATGACAGAAGAAAGGAGAGAATGAGGGGAGACAGGACACAAATAACCCAGAGATCACAAAAAAGACAAATTAAAATGTTTGCTGACCTCAACCTCATTAGCACAACAAACCATTTTCTAAAACTGGGAACCTGTTTGCATCAAAACTGCATTTGTTTATGAAACAGGAGTTTGTTTTCCAGTATCTACTGGCACATGCAAATATTCCATTCAACAGTAAAACTACGGCAGCATTTTAGTACAGGGCTTGGTACTGAAAGATTGCGTTTCAGCTGGCTGTACTTCTGGTTGTGGGTCTGAAATAAGGTCCTCAAGGCAGAATGTGAGATTGTCTTTGTCACAAGCAAACACTACAACACCACCACTACCATTCTGGATTGTAGAAAACAGTAATACAGTAAGTTTACAAAGCAACAACTCTCTCTGGAAGGGTTCCAGATTCTAAAGGCGTTTATGATCTTTACAGTTAGGCATTAGGAGAAAATAAAAACACAGCATTCCAATAGTACAAACTCTTCTTTCTTCATTATGGATTTAATTATTCAGTACAGAGCGATACAGGGGCAGATGGGGCTTCCTTCACCATAGGTGGTCTTCTTTGAGCACGATGTTTAAGTGCAGAGTTCCCTACCACCAGTTGGTAAAGGCAGGTTTCCCAGCAAAGATAAACAACTCAGCACAAGGCAGCTCAGCTCCCATGCAGCCACACCTTGCACCTGGCAGAGCTGCAGGCACTATCAAAGCAGGCATAAAATAACCCACACCAGAAAGCCTGTTTCTCACCTGTCAGGCTGGTTTTAGGTGCACATAAAGGAGGAAGGTGAGGAAACAGCTCTCCAGGACCAGCACTTCAATGTGTTCACTCAGTCCCCACATTTAGAACCTATGTTTTCACAACATAAGTGATTCAACAATTTGAGATTTAATTTATTATTCTGCGCCTTGACTTACAGTACATACTTGCAATAACCTTCTTCCAACAGTGCTGCAAGAAGTTCAGAGTGCTTAACCTGTGCCAAACAAAAGGAAAGAGGAGACTGCAACGGACAGCCACAGAAAAACTGGAAAATAAACTTAATCTGGAAGTGGCTGCTTCTATCACTTACAGCATAGAAAAAAAGAAATAGTCTAAAGAGTAACAACCAATATTTCAAATAATGATGAGAGCTTGCTGTAGTTCTGGGTTAGATGGCAGATCAAATGAAAAGATGCATATCCCCAAGGCCCCTGCTCCTCCCTTTTGACGTTTCCACAAGTTCTGGTGCCGGTTCTAACCTCTTGAAGCAGTCATGAAGTACTGCCAATCTGCCATAGCAATCTATAAGTGACTGTGAATATTCTGGAACAACAGACAACATGTTTATTGACACTTGCTTACTTTAGAACTTTTGTTTTGCTGCAAGCGAAAGAAGCTTTAATCTCAATTGCCAAACACTGAAAGGGTAAGGCAGATGAGAAGGCCTTGCATCACAGGAAAAGGCTTTTATCTTCCACAAATGTGACAGTCAAAGGTTTGAAAAGCTTTTTCTAATACTAAAAAAACTTTAAATCTCAGAAATGAAGAGATTTTAGGATCACAAGCTAAGCACTCTAAACTGTGCAAGTTAACACAGCATCCAGTAATCTTCTGTGTTCTTGCAGTGGCTATTATAATAAATTTTAACATATTCTTAGATTACTTTTTGGGATTACAGAATAAAATATCCAAATCCTACATCTTTGCTGTCTCCTGTGAAGAACATTGCAGAAATAAGCACATTATAGGAGTGGCTAAAGCCTCAGCATGGGTTATATATACACAAGGGGATGAAACATTGTACAGTACTGGCTGACAGTATACAACAGATTCCATATGTGCAACACTGCAGTGGTTGGAAAAAGTGAATCATCTTGTACAGAATGTGATGCGCAATTGAGGGCATTTAAAACACACACAAACATGGACTGAAAACATTGCAACAGCCCTCACTCATAGATGGACTCGTTTGTGGAAAGAAAATGCTTTCTTTAAAGCATGTTTTTGTCAGTATTGCACTTTTTGTCTTACTGGGGTGTCTGAAGTCCTTGTTACCAGGTGTAAGTAGTAATTAGCAAATGCACATTGCTGCACACACCAGCATGCTTTGGGCTGAAGATGCTAAACTGACACTGAACAGTATTTTGTGGTTTGCAAAAAGAGACAGAAGAGCTCTTGCTGTACATGTTTTGATTAAATGAGAGCCTGAAGCAAGCATTAAGGTCAGCTAACTCCAAAGATGAGGCTGATTTTTAAAGTGCTGATAGCAGTCCTAGCAAATCTTCTTGTTTATAGTAAAGCCTCAGTGGAGAAAATGAGTAGTGTTGCATACCTCAATGGACTCCCTGTCTCCTTTCGTTCCTACTTCAGGGCTGCAGGTTCCTTTTCCCTCCTTGTTTACCTTAAGGCAGCTGCCAGAGCCAGCTCAGCGCCTGGTCCTGCAGGCAAGGTGGGGAGGCACTTGAGTTGTCCACTGAGGCAGTTTAAGGGCTTTTATCTGGGCTGAATTTCAGCAGCTGTTATCAGCATTTTGCTGTACAGACAAACTGAGGAAAGCATTCACTATGGCGGCAGCAAGGTTGTACATAATTAAAACAGGAATAGTGAGAAGAAAATAAATAGGCTTACAATGAAAGGAGAATAAGCTGCTTGATATGGTTCACTCAGACTCAAAGCACTCAAGGACTCCAAATCTTCTTGAACTCTAGCACAGTCTTCCCAATGCATTGGGAAGAGCAGAATTAGTTTTAGTCACATTTGGGAAACAAGCTAATTTGGAGAAGGCTAGATCATGTAAGTAAAGATAATATATGAAGAAGAAACTTAATACAGCTCTAGGATCATTCATATTCATGCCCTTCTGGGGCGTAAGTAGAGAGCTGCACTTACTGGGTTGAGTAGAACCTGTTCAAATTAAAGGCAGAATACCAGGTACATTTAATCCTAAATAGATGTAAAAAATAAAAAAATCATATCTTCAATACTACAAGGGCAGCACTAGCTTTGTTCTAAGCCACATTCACAGAGTTTGAATAAAAAGGTAGTCATGTGGCTAACAAAATGGGACATGAGTAAAGAGGCAGAGAAATAACTTTTGGGATGATGATTAGAGGTACTTCTATGCAAGAGCAGCTTCTTGGGCAGGACAAGTAGTGCAGCATCAGACAGATGCTCATTAGCTCTGATGCAGAGCCCAGCGGGAGGAACTAACACGCAAAAAGTTTCATTCAATTTGTATTGTATTCAAAGCAGACAATGATTGTTACAACAGAGAAATGCACCTAGAAACAGAAGTTTGCATGCTGGGAGCCAATGCTACATTTTCTTAAGATGTGGTAAAGGGTTCCCCAGGGGCTTCTGCAATGACATCCTGAACTGAATGAAGAATCCTAAGACAAAGAACATCAATGGATGAGAGTAATGGGAAAACTCAGATGAGAACACAGTGGATGAATGACTCAACCCAAGGGACTCTACATATTCTTTCAGGAACAATTTAGAAATCCCATACAGCTTTTGAACTGCTTGAGCAATTTAAAAGCTAATAATAGAATCTTGCTACATCCCACCAAATCCACAACCATTTGCACCTACAAAGCGTTGTTAGGTCCATATTTTCACAACAACTAAGGCTGTTTTGATCTGCAGACTACAATGGCTTTCACATACAAAAAAAGGCCTATAAGGACAAGACCTTTACCTTCCAGCACCTTCTGCAGAGCAGCACTTCAGCTGAGATTAGAGCAGTCCTGCAAGGTTCAGGAGAGTAGAGAAACAGGCTAAATTGTTCTGCTTGTGCAGAGGAAATAAAACAGAGTGGCTGAGAAAATATAGAAAGAGCTTATACCTTTTGACCAAATAGAAGGGTAAGAAGGAAAAGAATCCCTTCCTTCCTTCTTTCCAGCTAGAGACTCAACCAAATAGCAACAGTGAATTTTTTGGTTAACCAGTTTATCTGAGTATAGAAGTTCTAAAATAAGTATTACAAAATAGGCAGAATTTTGAAAATGATAGAACCACTTTGGCTTTGGGATGGGAAGAAGTTTGGCCTTTCAGAGGTTAAATAAATAGTAGTACTAACTGTAGTATAAATGCATGTTAGCAGCATTGCTAAAATCAGGTATTTTACTCTGATATTTAAACATTTAAAATTTTGATATTTATTGCACTATTACTAACCAGATTGAATGCCATTATAGTCTGATCTTCTAGCAGTACTCTTCCCTTCAATCTGTGTATGCAAACTGGCCTTATGTTCTTGAAGGAGATGGATATTGTGAGATGTCTCATTTACTAGCCAACATCTTTATCATAAGGGCAGAAAGTGGAAATTACTAAAACAAACAAACAAACAAACAAACAGAAAACAAAACAAAACCCCCAACCAGACTATTTCATGCCACACTTTATTATTTATTCCCTGTACTGTCTAATCTCTTCCAACATCTGCTCAACAATGCAGTCTGTCTGACAGCAGCTGGCAGACAAAAAAGCAGACTGGGCATTACATAGACTTGTTATCTAGAGGAAGTTCTGTTCTGTGATCTGTTCCTGGGGCACTTCTCTCTCTGTATCCCTCTCTCTCTGTATCATGTATTAAACATGATATGGTGCTCCTGAGATTTTGTTCCTATGAGCAATTTCTATTGACTGAATTATGGAAGACTAGTAGTACTCAGTGTAGATCTACACTATCTGTATCTTTAGTGAAGATGTTGTATACATGTATATATAGTGCCTGTATTATACATATATAGTGTCTGTATTGTTCAGGGATTGTGGTTTATCACTGATGAGTTTGCAGTTCTTTACAGACCATCACTGTGGAAAAGAAGAAAGAATGTGACAGGAAGAGGAGAGGAAAATCTGTAGTATAGTAGCTGCACCAGCTAAATAATTCAAGAGATTCTGGAACAGACCTGTCAGTGGACAAGGGTTACTGTGGAAGTGCACTGCAAGCAATTTAAACTTACTTAACAAAGATTTGTAAATGTTTCTTTACAAAAGGCGTTCTTACTTTTACGCTGAGATGATGTCCAGCTCTCCACTATGAGTGGCGAGAGATCTTGTGCATTCAGTGACTTCATAAATCATTAATGTACTGAAAAATGTTTGCTAAGCAGTAAATCTCTTCAAAGAGGGATTACTGTTATCAACCAAAGGTTGAACATGACAGTCCCTAAAGAATTTTAACACCCTTCCTGTGAATTTAAACTGCAGATTGCAGACTGCTTCACTGTTTGCTCTTCAAACAAAATGGCAGATGGATAGTTAGCAGTCACAAACAATTGAGGCATGTGAAGTAACATTACTGAATGATATTTAGGACCATGCTCTTGGTTAATGTGAGTTTATTAAAGCATAGAGGAACACATTTTTCAATGTTTTTCAACAAAAACATCTGATATTTATGAGCTCTGCTTAACTCGTTGCACTTGTTCACATTGAATCTTGTGAGGTACAGGGAGTAAAGACAGTTCCATGTCAGACTATCAAAAAGGTTGTTTCTTTCTCTGTAAATTTATCAATAGAGCACGTTGGAAAAATAACTTAAAATAGTATATAAATACTTTCATAGTAGTTACTAATAAATGGTATCACTGATCTAAAACTTGCAAAGCTAATTCCGAAAAATGATTAGTGAAATCAATTCACTACAAGCACCACTATACTTGCCAAAATAAAAAAAACAAACATTTTTTTAGACTTCCATGTTCATCAGCTTTACAAAGGCTTGCATGCGAAAGTGTGAAAACTGTGTTGTTTTACACATACCTCACCCAGTGTATCGGGTGAAAACAAAGTGCTGCTACTAAATGAAATAACCACGTGTACTGCATAAACTGTGAAGTCACAGCGGAAAATGAGAAGGTAGTTTTATAGATAAAGTTACCAAGCACTGTAGGAGATAATTTACTGTCTATGACTTTCTATCTTAGCACATCCACATTCATTTGCTCATAAAAAACTACAGTGCATCACTGTTTCCTGTCATACAGACAAGCACGTGTTATTAATCTCTTTCCAGTTCTTTGAAAAAATGCTGAGACTGTAAATAAAGGATGAAACCTTTTTTTTTCCTACTTTATGCTGTTTATATCTCCCTCGACATTAGGTCAACAGCAGTGTACCAAGTTACCTTCTGATGTCTGTTCTTAGTTGAGACTATTCTTATGTCTCAACTTCCCCTTCCTTTGTGCTGTTTAAATCTTGATCCACTCTCAAAATCTTCAGATGTTACATTTGCATTTCCTGAATTATACTTTTGCTCACCATGCTTGTATATGGACAAAATAGGTGCAATCAAAATGTGTAAACTTTAATAAAACAAATATTATCTCATCATAATAAATTGACAGATTCAACTAAAAAAGACTGAGCCAAACAGATCTTATGTAACATTATTATAGCACTCTCATAACATATGGTCCTGTGCCACAGGGAACAATTTTCAAGAATATACTATGACACACATAAAGAAACACCGAGCTTCAGATTATGAATTTATACATAACTGGGAGGAAGATAATCTTATTGCTGTTGTGCAATTGAAGGCTATAATTTCTTCATGCCTAAGACATATTGTAGGTTCTACAAAAATATAAAGTATTATATATTCTGAATGGTTTATATTGGATATTATTCTCTTCACGTAGAGATTTCTAGGACATAGGTCCTTCAGCTTCACAGATCTAAATTCCTAGAGTAACCTCTGCACATGTGAACACACTGAAGTAGAAACAGCAGGAAATGGTTGACACATACTATTCACATTCTATGAATGGCTGCCATTTTTAGAATTTTCAGCTTCCTGATACCTGTAATGATTCACTTATCTGCATCTAAACCCTGACTAAATAGAGAACTAATGAAATAAATATGTCCTTTGATCCTGAAAAATAGACACTGACAGGAAACCTCCTGGCAACCTCACTACCAGATCCGCTCTGGTGAACTGCATAGCAAAGTGTCATGCAGCTCACCCTTGCAGGTGCTGCAGTGCTACTCACCAGACACACAGCTTCTGGGGCACCATGTTCTCATCTGGCTTCCCTGCTTCTCCCTTCTTCTTTCACATTTCATTGTGCAGGACATTTTGCATACATCCTACAAAAAAGCATTTGTTTAAGCTGGTGAGAAATAGGGTAACAGGAATTCTAATAACTGTCTGCAACTCCTTAAAATAGATTTATGAAGACATGAGAGCCAAACTCTCCTTCACACTGCTAAACAGCACAGCAAAGGCAATGAAAACGACAAGTGGCAGCACTGAGGATTCAGATTGGATATTAGGAAAACCTGCTTTACCAGAAGGGTAATACAGCACAGTCATGGGCCAAGAGAGAGGCAGTGGGATTTCCACCCTTGGAGGATTTAAGTAACTAGACAGTCTTACCTCTGTCTTCCAAGCAACATTTTTCTGACTCTATCATTCTTCAGATGTAAGTAAATCTCAGATCACCATGAAAATTAAATGTGCTACAGTAAGAACTGTATCAGTTCAATGGAAATAATTATAACCACTGTCTTCAAACATTCACAGAATTCATCACAGACAGGCTGGTAAAGCTTCATAAGAAAACTGGATGGCAGGTAGGTGCAAAGTCCAGTTCATAGGTAAGAAGTGATGTGATCAACAAAGCTTTATAAAAGAGTAAATCTAACAAAATCTGTGCAGTCTTGAGACAAGAGAATAGTTCACCTCAAAAAAAAAAAAAAAAAAAAAAAAAAAAAAAAAGTGCCCTTTTACCAAGCTTTTAAGTTTCAGAACAGGTTCAAGAAATGACCTTGACCCATTTGGTAACTCTATAGGCTAAGCACATCTAGTGAGCTACAAAACCCATGTGGAGATGCTAATTCCTGTTATTCCTTTCCTGAAGAAATAATTTGGATTTTATCTGCTATTATTTTTGAATGTGCATCCACAAAGGAGCTTTGTGCAGGAACAAAAGTGAGATACAGAGTCTCTCCATTACTAAAAGAGGAAGAACTGCAAGGCTAGATGTTATTAAAAATACACTTTTCGACACAGAGGATTGTAAATACTGCCCTACGTGATGTTTTAACCACAGAGGAAAGAAAACAACACAGTCTAGATGGAATTCTTAAAAGGAAGAGAGCTGAAGCTGTTGTGGTTTTCAGAAAGCAGCCTAGCCTGGGCACTCTGGCCACATCTCATTCAATCTGTGCAGCCCACATGCAGCCAGCAAGACATATGTTTCCTCACAATTGCCAGGAATGCAAGGCAATACTAGACAAGTCTAGACTGATCTTGGGATAAATGCAAGAAGTAAAGCAGTGGATCCAACTGTGTGGTGGATGACATTTGCCTGGCAAGGGAACAGTGCAAGTGCTCAAGTCCTAGAATGGGGTGGACGGGAAGGAGGGAGGGAAGAAGAAACAGCTTTCCCAGAAGTGCTTTTGTTTCCAGAGAAGAATTCACTTCCAGAGAAGAATTCACTTCCCATCAGGGAGAAATTCAGCTTAGCTGAATTTGTTCTCATCTCTGTTAGACAAATACTCCCCCTTTCTCAACACAGGTATGTGCAGATCAAGTTGAAAAGCTGGGTCCTGAACACAGCTACTGTACAAGTCATCTAGATTAATCTCACTCAACATTTTCTGTTTCTGCTGAATACACCAGATTATGCCCTGCACTGTCACTCTCCCCTTCTTTTTCAGGCAATTCCCTGATGCCCCTTCAGTTACAAAACACTTATTTGCACAAACCCCACACTTTTTCTTATCTTACTTCCTGATCATCATAATGATACTACTGCTTATAAATTAATGTTTTAATGGCTTTTACTTAAAATTTACAGTGCTATTCCTACCTTCAATAAAGTCCTGTTGCTTGATCTAAATCCTGCTACCGTCCTATTCACTCCCAATGCTGGCTGTTCAGATCACCCAGCTAACTGAACACCCACCACGAAAGGTAGATGTCAGCTGTAGACCGATGGCCAGTCTGGAGGAACACAATTAGATTTCCCTTTGAATTACATGGATGTTTTCCTTCCAGTGGAAACAGGGAGTGAGTCAGAGGGAAAGAGGAGGAGGGCTTATGCACAGCCACTTCTGCAAGCAATGCAGGCAGACCTTTCCAATTAGTACTTTCCTCCTCAGCTTCAAACCTTCCTCCACTAGTCTGTATTTAAATTAATCAGTATCTCTTGCCCATACCTTTTATGTGAATCTGATTTTTACAGCTTGCTCCTGCACTGTAACATTTACTACCTTCCCAAAGTTTATTTAAAATTAGAATGCATATATAGGCCTCAGTTATTACAATACAGCTTCACCTGCTGTATTGGGGGAATTATTATTATTATTTTGTATTTGCACCGGTATGATAGCATCTTAGCATTGGCAAGTACCTACGTTTAAAACACAGGAATCAAGTCACAATCCATTTTAAAATTGGCTTTAAAAATGACAGCTTTTAAAAATGAATTTTGGCCTTCTTTTATATGACAAACATATTTTCTTCTTTTTTTTTTTACTGAATATGAGGGTAAAAGGCTTTCTCGTATTCCTATGATTGTCTTTGAGAAAACATTAAATGCCTTGAGACTCCTAATAATGTTGCAAGAGTTACAACACACTGCTGTCTCCCGATACCCTTATGCACTGTTTATGTAGTAGAAGTTAAAATGTAAAATTTGCAAGATTTGTGAATACCTTTAATTTATGCTTTTTATTAGAGCTGCCTGTAGCTCACTAAACTATAGCTATTATTAATGGCAGGGCTTGTGCTGTGTCCTTTTAGTATTAATTCTTGCAATCACTATGAAAATAAATTCCACTCTGTGAAATGTGTTAAAAGCACACAGGTTCAAATCCTGCCTGTGGCAACATCCAAGACAATGAGATTTAGAAATGAGTATCTGAGGTCAGAATCTGTTTCATTGCTGAGTGCTCACACAAGGAGTTAAGGGCTTATTGCACTAACTTCAGTGAGTTAAAACCTGTAGAGGCTGTTTTCTCCCTTCTCTGTAATGCCTTCATTTTGAGATTTAACAAAGTGGTCATTAAAATACTGAAACTTACATCAGACTAAAGTAGAGGCAATATTCTGATGGAGACATGCTATAATAATAAACAAGGATAATGAATTTTCACATGGACTCTGTGGTGTGTGTTAGTCCTCAGACAACATATTAATCCAAAAATTCTTTTCAGATGATCAGGTTCCTGGACTGGAATTTTTTTGTTCAGATACTTGGAAATGTGCAAATGTATGTGTGCACCAATTTATAGGGGGAGCAGTATGTCTGCACAGCAAACTTGCCATTGAAGTGAGAAAGCTGCAGGAATGCTGTTGTTTGCTGCATAGGCCTGTCAGCAGAACTATCTTGTAGGCAAGTCAGAGTCTAAAGCTGTGTATTTACAGGTATGTTTTAGCAAGATTCATACAGAAAGATAGCATTGTCATGAGTGGAGCTGTTTGTCACATCTTTTGCTGTGAACAGATTAAGTCTCCTCATGTGTCTGGACATTACTAAGAAATGAGAATGCTAAGTAGATTATTTCACTTTACAGTTCAGATGAAGAAATGATTTATTCATTTCTTACATTCTAAACATTTCATATTACTTGAAATGTGCTGAGAGTAATCAGTTCTTTTCAGGAGCACACAGGCATGTTTTCTAGTTCACTCTTAATGACTTCTGAGTGGTTCAAGACTTGCGTTGTTTTGGGTGACAAGGTCAGTAACCAACTGACGAAATATATCCTTTATCTAAGCAGTACAAGTGGCTACTTTTCAAAACAGTTTTTTATTGTGGACACTTTGACCTTGTTTTGAATTTTGTTTGCCCAATCACATCCTAGTCTTACCATTAACCACACACTTCTACAGATCTCAAACAATGGCAAGTTTTCTCTGGCCAAGTCCTTATTACCTCTCTTGTTAATAACAAGTTCTCGTCTACAGTTTTCATCTCTTTACAGTGACTGGTTAGAAGTTGTTTTCTTCTGCATTTGATTTGTAAAGCTAATATGTTTAGACGGTTGGGTTGCTATTGTGATTGTTTTGGCAGGATTGAAAGCAATGTACAGATTTATTTGTAATGTATGAAGTCTTTGACGTGCTGTACTGTACTTCAGAGACTCCACAATTTATTTTTTGTTGCGGCTTGTCTTTAGTCCTTGCCAATTTCTTTCTTTTCCTTTTCCAAACAAAGCTAGGGCTGACAAATCCTAACGTTACAGAATTTTAATAGCTAGATCCAATTACTGAGCTCATTTTTTAATTTACCATTGTCCTTACAACTTTAGACCCAGAAAGGCTCTGCGAATGGGCTCAAGAAAGGTGACACTGTAGCCAACAGCTATACAAACCAAAATGTCCTCTGGCCTTAAAGGCTCCTGGAGTCAGTGCCTTTGTCACCATTATCCATAACCATTTTCTGAAATACTGCTTTCAAAATGTTCTTTTAATGAAATCACATAGCTTTGTCTGATCCAGTAATAACATTTCCAGGGGCCACAACAGTTTGCTTTGGCTAGTTTTTGTCAGAATTTTTATTGGTTTCCTTAAAGTAATTACAATGTTAATACAAAAAGAGCATTTTTCAAGAGAACTCACAAGAGTGGGGATGAAAAGGAAGGGTGAGCTTTTCCTTTTCATTTAAATCCTCTTGACTGATTTGCAGGTTCTGCAGATCAGCTTGGGAAACAAAAGGAAACTTGGAATTAAAGTATAGCATATATGTTTGCTGCATTAACAATGGAACAGAGCTCTGTAATATGCTGTGCTATTTATGTCCAAGACTTCCACTCTTTTCAGTGAAGTCTTGTATCTACCTAAAGGCTTTCATTTATTTTCTGGCTCTTTTTTTTTTTTTTTTTTTTGTGATGGAGGGACTCACATCATTTGGTTCAGAGGGCAACAGCAAAACAAGTGGTAGTTGGAGAAGTGTATTGATATGAAGGAGGGGAATAAGAATTTTTTTTCACACTTCTCAAGATTTCCTAAGTTTTTCAGAACTTCTTCCAACAGCCCTGTTCTAAACTCAGCAAGCCTAAACATGGACTTCAGCTCTCAAGAAGTCAGAGATTGCTGGGAAGCTGCAGCTCTTACTTAATCTCGTTATGATCCTTTAAGAGGGTGGTGAAAACATTCCCAAGGCTGGAGTAGGTAGGAGTATGTGTTTACCAAGGACACACCAAGGATTATAAAGGTGTGAGACCCTTTCTACAGGTATACCAGCACTCTAAGGGATGAAAGTGAAAAGCCTCCTTGCTCTTAAAGTGTTGAAGGAGAAGGGGTGAGGGCAAAGCTGAGAGAACCCAGGTTTGCCTGAGTGTAGTAATGGGCTAATGAAATGGCATGATGATGTTCTGTGTCTGGCAGCTCACTCTCTATGGCCTTTTAAAGAACCGTGAGAGAGGAGAAGTTTTTCTTATTTTCTCATTGTTTTGCCCATTTCTTCCTTCGCAGAGTTGTCCAATGATAGAAGCATTCTACAGCATATTTCCCAAGGAGGAAGAAATAATTCCTCTGGATTTTGAGCATTAGAAGAATGTGATTTTGCTCCAAAAAGCATAATAAAAGAGTTTACAGTAAATCAACTGGTATTTCTATCTCTATTCCTTACACTGTGTGCATCATGTGATAAGGTGTGGATACTTCCCAAGCAAACAATTTAGGTATCTCAGCTCCAGACTGCCAAACTTTCCAATGCTGAGCAATTATGGCTATGGCTCACATTACGTTTGAACTCTCCAGACCCTATTTCACAAAATTTTCTGTAAGGATCTTTAACTCTAAATAAAGAAAAACAACAGAGGTGTTTCAGTATTTCTGCAAAGCTTTTATGCTTGTCAGAACATATGTCAATAAAAGGTAACCAGCAATGGAAGGATTAAAGACGCACCATAGGAAGCTCTGTGAATGGCAGCACTATGTAGTGCAGGCAACATTTACTGTTCACATAAGTCCTAGACAAAGAATTACAGAGGATTATTGGTTTGTGTGTGTGGTTTTTTTGTTGTTTGTTTGTTTGTTTGTTTGTTTTTTAAGTGGACACATTTGTATATCAATCTTTAAGATACCTAAAGCTGCATGGTACTTCTTTCCATATTACTGTACCTGAAATACACATGAGGTTTCTTCTGTCGGTGCTCTTTTAAGAATGTTCGTTCTACAGCTCCTCCAACTACTGCCTCTTCATGTGAAAAACAGAACTAGTACGTTCATTCTCAAACGCTTTTATTTTTCCTGCAAGGAATTAATGACTCGGAGGTAATTCATCATCTGCTCTGTTGGAAAACAGAAACAAAGAGAAAACTAGCAACCTACACTCTAATTTTGAGATAATTACTCTGAAAAAAAAAAAAAAGGAAAAATTGCAATGAAATGCTTACTCTTTCACTCACTGAAATACAACAAGAACCACAAAAATAAATTGGATGTAGCTACATATGCAAACAAACAAATAAATAAGTAAAGATAAAAATAAAATTATTACTATTCCATTTCTTTCTTTACCTGAGAAATTAATGGAAGTAACACTTATGTCACAGTCTCATTTTATCCATCTGCAATCATCCACTAGCTTTTTCACACAACAGTCAGTACATTAATATTTACCAGTAAGGCCAATGTTTTACCTGAATTTATGTTATATAGACTCTCTTGGTCATGATGGCCTGCATTTCAATACCCTGTTCCAAAAGCTTCTCAATTATAAAAGTGAAGAATATACACTGGGAAAAAGGCTTATCTCAAAATACAGGTAAATTGTGTCCACTGCTGATGGTACAGCAGCTGGTAGTGGGAAGTGGGAGAGATGCACCTGCTCATTTACAAATCCCATCTGGTTTTAAAGATGCAGTCTAGGATATGACAAGACAAGCAGGAAGAACTGACATGGAATGATTGTCTTGTGCTTGCTTAGTATGAATTCTACCGTCAGTAAGTTTTTTTTTTTCCTAGAAGTGTATCTTTCTATGTAAGCTTGCCAAGGGAGAAGGAGGCCTTCCACCTTTTCCTCCATAGTACCATTCTTCACAAAGGAGCCAAGAGTCAGAAAAAAGGTCAACAGCATTTTTCAGACACTCAGCATTACCTAAAAAAAGAACTCAAAGCTCATCAATCCAACATTAAGCCTGAAGAATAAAAGCTGGATAATTTGTTTCCAGTTAAAGCCTGAAGTGTTCTGGCACTGTGTTGATACTGCTTTAAAAATATTTATTCTTAGCTTCTAGCTAAGAATGAAATATGGACGACAACTATACAACAATTAATAACACAAGTAAGAGAAATTAAGGAAGAAGAAGAACTGAGACTATTTTTACCACTAAATATTGCTCTGTTTTCTTATAGAAACAGTATTATACACTTAACAGCAGGCAGTGCTTTTAATGCAGTACATGATGAAGTAGAACAGTCACTTTTCCTCTTTTTAGTCACTTAAGTTGTAAGAAACAACATCTTTTGTTTAAAAAACAAGTATTTCAGTTAATACCACAATTCCACTGGCAAACCTGAGGGGAATATTTGGAATGATTTCAGCTCTAATGCTTAGGTCAGGTGCTTGTGCTCCCAGTGCTCAGCCTGACGTATTTCCTTCCCAAAATCCCTGGGCATTTGCAAGCAGGGCCACATCTTCCACTGCCACTCCCAAGTTTCTCCCTTTGCTCCTTCAGGCTATGAGCATCCCTCTTATAACCACTTGCTGTTCCAAATCCTGTCTTAACTACAAGGCAAGTTGGAAGAACAAAAGGAAGCAGTCACTAGAGCACTTTGCCAATCTCTCCTACCCAGAACTTGGAATTTATGTGCTAGTCGAAATCCAAAGTTTTACAGGTGGGACTGTTTATGACACTGGGATGGTCACACTTGTGATTCTGAAGTGATTTATGAACTTTTTTTTTTTAGGTTTGTAGTTGTAACAGACTCAAAGCTAATTTCAGACTGAAAATGACACACCTGGAGGGATTTCTATGTCAGAGAACGTCATCTTCTCAGTTGAATTGCCCATAGTGTTTGAAGCTGATGCAATTTAGACTGCTGAAGCAATCTTTTCACCACATTGCTGTTATTCCGCTTTTCAGCATGACACAAGCTTGCTGACAGCAGTGCGTGGCCACCAGTGCTGCCCTTCAGAGGGACTGAAATGCAGGTCGTGCTGTTAGCTTTTGGTTAGGCACTAATTGGGCTTTGCTCTGCAGTACAGCAGCTGTTTGTGCAAAGACTTTAAGAGCCAACCTTAAGCCGTGGTAAGACCTATTTTGATCAGCACATGGGACCTCTTAGCCCTCTGAGCGAGCATAGAGGCTCTACCAACACTAAAAAATCTGCAAGGCAACCAAAAGTTGTCTTCTTTGTGAGTGAAAGTAGCATCGCCTACCTGTGAGCAGTCATTATTTGGTCTATTCTGCCATGTAATTTGTGAAAGCTAGGCTGGGAACAGACACGGGTCAGGACCGACTCCTTAGCGGTGATGGCGCTGACCAGATCTCCTCAGAGCTCGTGAGGTGTGCGGTCACCAACGGGACGCGCGGAGATGGCTTCCTAAACCCTGCCCCAGCTCTCCTTATTCAAGTTTTTTTTTTTTCCCCGTGAATGAAAAAAGAAGATTTTTGCGGGCTCTCCTTCAGCGGAGCTACGGTCTCCACGAAGGAGGCTCTGCCTCAATATGGCTCTCGCTCCAGAGCCGCTGCCGGGACGCGGAGCTCCTCATACCGTGCCCTCCTGGGACGGAGAACGGGCGGTTCCTCACAGAGCCGCCGCTCCCACCGAGGTGCCGCGACCCGCGGGGCCGGGGCGGCGTGGCCGCGCTCACGGGACGGCTGCGGCCGCGGGGCGGAGTGGAAGCGGGCGGGGAAAAGTTTCTCCCGTGCTCGCCCCGTCCCTCCCTCTACACACACACACACACATACACGCACCTCTGCCTCCGCAGGCGGATGAGGGGCACTTTTGAAAATTATTTTCTTTCCACACCCAGCCCTCGTCTGACATCATTTCTGCAGGAGGGCGGGAGCAGCCCCGCCGCCAGACGGTCGCGGAGAGCTCCGCCGGCCCCCGCGCACCGTGAGTACCGCGGCCGGTGGGGGTGGGGGGGCGCGGGGCTGTGCGGGGGGAGCGGCTGTGCCAGCGAGGGGACGGAGAAACCGAAAAAAAGAAGAAGAAAAAAAATATTTATATGTATATCAAAGAGTTGGGGGGGGCTTTGTTTACTACTACCCGGGCCCGGCTGCCGCCGCTTGCAGTGCCGGCTGTGAGCAGCCGCCGCCCCGCTCCGCTCCTCGCTTTGGGCGCGTTGGAGGAGCGGGTGGCCGCGATGTCTCGAGCCGCCCTGCGCTGGGTTCGCCTTCTCCTCAGGGTCCTTCCTTCTTCCTTTCTTTTTTTCCCCCTCTTTTTTTTCTTTCTTTTTTTCTTTTTTTTTTCTTTTTTTTCTTTGTTGATGTGATTTGAGTGGAGTTTGCGTGTACTACAGTAACGCTTGATTGTTTTTGGCAGCCGGACCCCCCCTAGTGGAAGAACTTTTATATATATAACGCGGCGCAGACTTCGGTTTGTGAAGTTTTGTTTTTTGCCAGCTTTAGGTTTCTTTTTTTTTTTTTTTTTTTTTTTTTCCGCTTCAGTCAAACCACGGTTACAAAAACCCGCTCCGACGCTCTCAGAGGGGCTGTTCGTGGCTGCAGAGCCCCGCGGCCCCGGCAGGGCGGTGTTGGCAGCCCGCAGTTCGGTGCCCGCCCCGGGCAGGCGGCTTTCAGCAAGGCGGGTTGCTCTCATTACGCAGTTGTGGAGGTCAGCTCCTTGTTTGGACATCTCCAGGAAGAGCTCCCACTGCCTCTTTGCTTCAGCTCGCTTCCCCGGCGCTGCTCACAGCCTGCTGCCACCGTGAAACCCGCAGCTCGGCCTCCTCGTTAAGTTCCTGGCAGCTTAACTTGTTTGCATGGTGCGGGATTATTACTTTTATATATATACATATATATATAAAATATATTTTCCCCTGGGAATACTTTGTAAATGATGAGTAATTGTTACAGTTGAGCGTCTTAGAAGTATCTGACTTCATTACAGGTGTGTGGAGAAACTCTTGAGATTAGCTTTTCACTTAGGCACGTTTTCATGGAGCTCTGTAGGCACTTTGAAAATGAACAGCTGGGGTTGGCTGGACTCCATCAAAAAGAAAAAAAGAAGAAAAAACACTTTACTTTCCTTTACTTTCAGACTCCATACATACAGGGTTGGTATGTTAGCTATATAAAATAAACCTTCTTTCTTGCCGAGCCGATATTTTTTTCTGTCAAATGAAATGCAATGTTGTGATTCTTGTATCTGCTCTTTTGCTTTGATTTTGAAAGCTTTACTCCCCAGAAAAGCCCTGCTGGCAGTGGGATGGCAGGTGGCTGCAGGTGGGCAGGCAGCAGTGGTGGCTGGGCATGATGGGTGCCTGGACATGGACTTTATGAGGGCAGTAAGCTGAGATGCTGTCCTCTGCACTCATTTGTGAACTTGTAAAATCGATCTGGAGAATGGGTACCTGGAGGAAAATTGATCCTTGGTGCTGAATACAGTTGTGCATAGTTTGTATCATGTCAACTGCATGGCTAACATGGATTTACCGAGTCAGTTGCGTACCCTGCCAGGTTTATTCTGATGAAACTAGGAATTATTCTGCCAGCCAGGGAGTCATCAACATTAACTCAAAGTGAAATACAATTATATCATGAGATCTGTAGTGAGATGACCAGTTTCTTGTTAGCATACTTGTTTGGGAAGGAAAACAGTCTGTTGGTATAATTTAAAATAAAAACAACATAATACCAGTAGACAAGACACTGCTGGTGGTGTATTCTTTATTTGTGGTCTCTGGAAGGACTTCTGTCGTAAGCACCCAAACTGTGTTGATTATGCTGTGGATCTGCCAGGGAGGAAAGACACTGTATTTCTATTTGCTTACACAGATTTAAAGCTCTTGCTAATAATGGAAATTGTTCAACGGACAGAGCCAGTCCAGGTTGGAGGCTCTCAGATGAGTTCTGTTGCAATTCTCAGATGCTGTAGTTACTCTTTCTGGCAAACACGGCTTAAATGAAATTAACATCACCAGCTTCATCTAATACCCACTGCTGGTTAATGCATTTGTTGCCTCATGACTTATTAGCATCTCTTGCTTCACAGTTGTTTTGTGTCTTTCTCTTCCGTTTTCATGACTTTTCTTTTATGGTGCTGTTTATCTTAGGGTTGTTTCCCATCTTGGGCTTGAAGTTCTTAGAATGATCAGAAGAATGTTGTACTGAGGAGTCCCATTTGGATATTTAGAAGGGCAAGGCCTTCCTCAGTTTTTGCTAATTATATCAGTTGTAGTTTGTCTCTTCTCAGTGCTGTTTGCCAGCCCATTGGAAATGAGGTGTTAGGCAGCACAAGGGGACTTCTTTTCACCTTAGTGCTTTGTATATATTCTGATTTTCCAATTAGACTTCATGTTCTATTTCTGTCTTGAATGACACCACCACATAAATCTCTGCAATAATGCTTTCAGCTAAAGAGATAAGTAGGTCTCTGGGACAAGACCACTTGTATTGCTAGCCAGCAGAAGATGCACTTTCTGGGTCCTGCTCCATGTTCCTGTTGGAAGAAGACCTGGCAGAATAAGGCACTGTGTTATTCAAGAACTGATAAGAAAGAGATTTATCCTGAAGTGTACCAAACACTTTATATATAAAATTCACTCAGTGCTTGAAAGGAGACAAATTTGAAAGGAGAAAGGAACGCACTTACTGAAGTCACATTGGAGTCAGAGGGAAAATGGGGGGAGCATAACCACAGCAGTAAGGAATTCCATTCATGGAGCTGTTCAGCATTTGTTAGGTTTTGTTTGTTTTTTGGATACTCAAAGCAAACTAATGATTGTTGTGGTGTGGGCTCTGTATTCGCTTTGTTGAAAGCATTACTATTTTAGAGAGGAGATAATTTTGTAGAATGTGTCTCAGTACATCAGGTAGTGTTCGTGACTTCATCAGGAAGATAAGCATCTCAATTTTCAGAAAATAGATCTTGCTGGGTGGGATTCAAGAGAGCGCCTGATGGCTTGAATTCATCCATCAAAGGAATTTTTGTTCATTCACCAAATGGGGAAAATGTAATTACACCTTTTTATTTTGTCTATGAAGTTTCATGGGCAGGTTTAATGATGGTATGTGTATGCCAAGTGGAGCCTCATAATTTGGGTGTGACCTCAAAATACAACCCTCTGGCAGTGGAGAGATATTCAAAGGAGGCTGTAGGTTGGGCAGAAGGTGGACTGACTCAGGCACACCTTAGAGATGGCTATGGGACATACATTTATGGGTGACTTCTCCAATTCTTAAACATGACATGGTGTCTGGAATGACACAGACAGAAAGCGTGAGTGTCTAATTGAGGTGCTAAGTGGCACATGAAATTTACACCCTTCTTTCAGGCAGAAAGGGACTTTCCAAAGTACCCACATATCCCTGTTGAGATGTGTGTGCTGCTGCTGAGCTCTTCAATCAGTTTACAGACTCGCTTGGTCTCTAGGGCTGACAGTTCTCAATACACGGGAGCAACAAATCAGCAGTGTAATTCAAACAAAAAACAAACCGTAGTCTGGAGACTGCAGGAAGAGCCTAATGCAGGCCTAAAGAGAGTGAGCCTGCCCATTTTATCATGTGCTAGCATGCTCGATGGGGCCTTTGCCTGGGAGGTCAGCCTGTGGTGAAGCAGGCCCTGTATAGGCAGCCAGCTTGGCCAAGGAGGGGCTGTGGGGCAGAACAAGGCTGGCGCAGGCAGGAGCTGGCTGGGCTCGGTTGCCAGAGAGCAGCCAGAGTGCAAAAAAGCAGCCAACTGGTGCGTGCAACTCTACAGTGAAGAGGTGTTAGAAATGCTCCTACCTAAGCTGGTAAAGTTCATTTGGCAATCTTTAAGCTTTATTTTCAGTTGCACTGGTTGCAAATTAGAATGTAAAAACAGCCTTCAGAAAGTTGATTACTTGGTTGAGTATTAAGACCAGTTATATGCTACCATGTTGCTGTGAAACAACATAGTAGTAATAGAGGAAGAATTTGCTCTTTTCATTTTATAGCCAAGTGCTCTACAGTCAATAGGGATATATTTTAACACTCTTGATAGATGATGTGTAAACTCTGAAATAACTAAAACTAAAATTTCTCAATACAGAGCAAGTCATAGCCAAATCAAAACAAGCAGTTTGAAAATTTTACAACAGTGAGTATAACAGTTAATTGCTAGCAATTTCCATAGAGCATCTGCCAAAGTTAAAACAATATCAGCTTTCGTTTCTACTGAATTAAATGAATTGCTTTCAATCTGGAAAGACAGACTTTTTCTGCCTTTGTTTGTTGGTTAATTAGGTGGAACAACATAAATCACTCAAGCTGTTCTTTGTATCTGGATTAATCTTTGGATAAGCAGGAGCCTGTAGTCAGTCAAATCCAGGTTCTGAGCTTTGCTCTCAGAGCTCTATTATTGTCTAGAATTAATGCTGCAGGTGCGTTTCGTTTTTTTTGTTCTTTTTGCTTTTTATTGGATCCGACCGGTGACACATTTAAACTGTCAACCTGATGAGAAGGTCTCGTGTTACACTTGGTCTGTGCCTCCATGCCCTGACAGGTACTGAGCGGGCACAGCCTCAGTGCCAGAACGTGGCCGCGTGGTGATGGAGTGCGGGTGAGGCCAGGCCACACCTTGGCTCAGTTTTTTGCTGCAAGAGTGGGTTCCCAGGCACGTCTTACAGCTGGCAAAGCTTTTCTGGTGCTCCTGTGTCGTTGCCTAGCTCCACGAGGTCAACTGAGGCTGGAGGTGGGGATGTGCTGGTAGCCTGTGCCGAGCTTGGCTGCTTCAGACCAGTTCTGCTGAATGTGGGAAGGAGTGGAGGCCTGAGGACACCTTCACGAGGCCAGATCTCACTGCTCTTTGGAGCTTGCTGCCCACCTGAGGAGTGAGTTCTGCCTTCAAGTGGACTGCATGCTATTGGTCCTATGATCACGCTCTTATTACTCCACTGTACAGTCCAACAGTCAGCTTTGTTCGCAGCAGTACCTGAAGTTCTTGGAAGCTATGTGATAATTCTGCTGAGTGCCAAGGCCATGTCGATCCTGCAGGAGGATACTGCAGAAAATGTGGAGGCCTAAACCAGGCTGCTGGGATAACCTTTTGCAGGAATATAGAACCAGAGGGCTCTTTTGGGCTCCCAGGCCTGTTCCTTGGTTAACACTCTATCATATATAGTATAAAAAGACTGGCTTTTTTTTTCTTTTTTTCTTGTTGTAGTGTCTGTGAGATTGCTCCAAGAACCTGAGAGCTCTGAGAGTTATTATGTCCATCCTGAATGTGCTCACACCTGATTTATAGCTATTTGTTCTCATCTTTGGGTTACATTATTCTTTTCCCTTCTGTGTGTCCTAATGTGTAAGAAACTGTGGTGTTGTTTTTCCCCCATTTCACAAGCATATTAAGAAGCTCAACCTATATGTAATTTATAGTATTTTATAGTACTTTTTAGATGCCTCTGTGAAAGTTAAGAGAATATATGCATATTTGGTAAGAAACCAAAGCCAACACTACACGAGCAGTTCCTTCTTTCACATTACTGCTGGATTTTCCCAAACTGTGTGTACCTCTTGAGGTACAGCAGATCTCTTGAACAGATTGCTGCCATGGGCCATCTTTCATTAAAGACAAGATTTTGTTAGCATTTCTCCAAAGGCATGTGACTATTTCAGCATAAGCTGAAGGTGGATGAGCAGATGGAGGAGAACACAAGCAACAGCCTTGATGGGAATTAAGAGATGGTGTTACAGCCACATACCTTACACCAGTGTGGATTATGCTGAACAGGCTAAACCTCAGATTATGGTTACCTAGCAGAAAAGTACAGTTACATGGTGGTTTTATGGAAAATGAAGAATATTGAAAAAGATTTTCTTATGAAGAAAATGCTGCTTTGTGCTGCTTGAGGAGGACAAATGTCTTCCTGCTGAACATGCGAAAGCATCGAAAAAGCAGTTTTGAAAGGATGAATGTTTGAGGAGTACTGCTGAAATGTACGTGTAGTCAAGGGTTTGTCCACACAGCATAGGGAGCTGGTTTTTGTGACTGCAGCTTTTTACCTGCTAACTGACCTGCTCAGCACATGGTGGCTGTTCGGCTTCTCATTCCATTTTTTTTTTCCTCTGGAGTATTTGAATAACTCTATCTTGATTCTTTTAAGCTCAAGACTGTTTTAGGATTTTCAGGTATGCTGTCAGAAGGCTCATTTTCCCTGTGAGTGTCACTTCCCCACCCTGTGGCAAGGCATTGTGCTTATGTTTTCCCATTGGCACTGCCTGACTGCTTTGCTGTCTGCCCACAATGGCTTTCATGGCACACTGACTTTGTTCTGTAGTTCAAGCAGCAATAGTTAAGGTCATAGTGAAAGGAGTCGTAGGGCAAGTCTAAACCCAGTCTGAACTTGTTTGCAAATAAATGACCGACATGGTTACAGAAGTGGCAGCAACGCTGCCATTCCTAGGTCAAAACTTTATTAAAAACATTCCTAAGAAATTAGAAGCATCAATTTCTTTGTTTCTTGGTACTCAAAGCTAGCAGTTAGTTAGCCTATTTTGCTGCAGTTTTTTTTTCTTTCTCTTAGTTTTGATTGGAAATGTATGGAATAGCAGGGTTATAATTTCCCAGTCTTTGAAGTTCTAGCTTAATAGCACAGATCTAATGAGGAGAGATGACCTAACTAAGCACAGTTTGTTCTACCTTTGGTAGCCAAGTAGGGTTTCTGAAGAGGAGTTAAGGTTTAACGTAAAATAGTTTCATGTAGAACTGAAACGGTGCTTCAGGATCCCCTCACGTGTAGGTGAATGATAGGCAAAGGACGGGGGATTTCATTCCAAATTTACTATTCTTCAGTCAGTCCCATGCAACACTTAACTGCCATAATAAGAAATGGCTTTATTAAGACACAGGGAAAGCAAGACCTTGGGGCTTTGGTTTCAAGGCAAGATCTCTTGAAGGAAGTTGAACAAAAACTCAGTCAGTGCTATATCTTGCCAGTTGGCCTCCAAGCCTCTGTATTTCCCTGTCAAAATCCAACAAATGGACTGGTTTAGTTCAGCTGAAGTTCGTGAGGTTTAAGACAGCCTGATGCAAGTGCACCATAAAATCTAGGTCTGGAGAGTGATTCTATTTTCATTTTCTTCCACTGAATTGAAAAGACATAAGTAGTGTAGCCTACATAAAACAAACTCTAGCCATTCATTTTTGCTGTATTATTTTTATTATTTTTGCATGCATTCAGTCATTGTATATGAGCAACATTGTTTCATTTCCTTCTGATTTCCCTGCTTTGTGATGAAGAACTTTGAAAAGTAGCTGAAAGCATAAGTGAGAAGTTTCTACATAAAATTGATAGCACAAGGAGCTGCAAGCTTGAGTAACTTCCCAGTTTATGGGCTCACTACATGCTGCTCCTGAGCAGAGAGCTTATGGTATCTGTACCATGTAAGGGCTGGCAGTATACTTTGTCTACTTGATTCCTAGTCCAATATCAAACAAGTGCCTGAAACGTAATTCCAGAATGAGCATACTTATAACTTTTCCTAATATGAAGGTATGGGAGCCTATCTGCAATGCAGATTTGTTACTCTTTCTTTGCACTTCCTTCTCATGGTCCCATTCAGTCTTGTGGAGGTCTAATCAGAACCAGTTAGCACTTAGAGGTTTGGTAACTGGCTAAAGGGATTCCTGGTTCAAAAAGTGCGTGCTGTTTCCATATTGACTATTAGCCATGTAATACCTGAGCATTAAAACAAGTCTCAATTTAAATCTACCCCTGAGCATGGAGAATAGGTCACCTAGAGTTCCTGGAGATCCTTCCAGACACCTGAAGACCAAAAAGTCCTTCAAGTCGGGTTACCTGTTTTACTACCTACTACTTAAGTACGTATTCTTTGTGCAGGGTACTACCCACAGAAGCAGAGTTCAGACCTGTCTGAGAACAAGTCTACATGGACATTGCATACAAATGTTCAGTACATGGACCTAATGGGCTATATATAAAAAGAAACATTTAGAATCTTGTTAGATTTAATACATTTGCATTTGTCCATTTATACAATGTATTCAATTCCCTGACAATGGAGAATATGTGAACATAAATGCAGAGACTGCAAATGTTGGTAAACCTGTATTTTTAAGTGCTGAATTACTCTTACAAATAGGATTTTAATGAGAAAACTCATTTTTCTTAGCAGCTTGTATACCTGTGATCTCTAACAGTACACCAGACACCACAGAGCTATCAATATGTGTTTGAGGGTTTACTAGCAGCAAAGTCTTTACATGCAGTTTATATAAATCTACATGCAGGGTTAACTTCAAGACTAACACTCCTGTCCTGTGAGATGTTTAAAGGTTGGTTCTTTAAAGTAAGGCTCCCAAGTCATTGTCTAAAATAAAACTAGATAGTTTAAGTTCTGTTTTCTTTTCCAGTGTGCATTGATAATACAGGTAAAAAGAAGACAGATGCAAGGGTGTGCTTATCCATTTCAGACTTGTTGCACAGAAACATGGCAGCAGGCAGGAGGGCAACAATAAAACAGGGAAGTGGTCCAATGGGAATTACTCAAACGGTGGAGCAATGTACGGATACCACAGACCATGAGTAGGGTCAGAGTAACATGAATACAGTCTTGGGCACCAGTATTTCATAAGCCACTGAAGGTTGAAATTAGAAGTGTAGCTGGTATTAGAAGAATTAGCCTGAAGCAGATGATATTTTAGGCATCTTGAGGTTTTAATCCAGAATCCCTAAAATGAAAGAGCAGCTGGTGAGAACAAGCAATAGGCGCCAGTAAAATTTACGTAACTGGTTCACCAAATGGTGAGTGAGTGGTGGCAAGGGAGGAAAAGTGACTGCAGGAGTCTGGAGTCTCCTGCATAATAAGAAATAACTGGAAAAAATGCAAGTTAGCAGAGAGTCAAGCTTAAAAACGATACTGCACTGCCCAGTTTTATGTGTAGTCAGCATGGAGAACCTGAAGGGGAAAGTATGAGTTAGAATATTATTTGTCTTGTTCTAAGGAATATCACTCAGTAATTGTCTTGCAATGCTGGTGTTCCTGATTAACACAGGCAGAAGTGAATAATGAAACTGGAGTGGGTTGGTTCAACTGGTGTAATTATTTTCTTTGTGTTAAATTTCCTGAATTTCTTGTTGTTTATGTTGTTTGATATTTTGGCATTGTTGAAACCCTCAAAGCCTTTGCTATTTGCTGTCTAAACTTAGTTCCCTTCTGGTTCCAGTTCTGAGAATCACACAAGAAAAACAGAATAATTTGTATTTGATAAAAGAAAAAGAACAGTTTACAGTATCTCTCTCCTCCATATAAACCAGAGAATACTAGGCAGGGTTAGAGGTAATTCACTGACTCCTGAGTTCTCTGTCTCTGTCATGAGACATGATGAGACGTGCACAAGAGCTCTGAGCAGAATGAAGCACTTATCATGTAGATCCAAACATCTTATGATGCATCACAAGATGATAGACTTTTCATGTGACCAGTATACAAGATTTTTCTTCTAACTTCACATATACTGTCTTAATTATAGCACCTAGGGACAGAAGAATTGGCAATTAAGGCTTGCCTTGATTCAGTTTTACAGCGGTGACCTCAAGAAAGTTCAGCTGAATTAAATTCTTATTGATGGCCCCAAGACCTGCCATGCTTAGTTGCAGTGAAAGATCTCAGGGCAGAGGGCTGCAGGCATGCTGACTTGTTTGGCCAGATCCTCTGCCCTTGCTTTGGGTGTGCCTTTTCTGCACACCAGCTGTGGGTGACTGGCAGCCTGCACACCTCAGCCATGCTGTGTGCGGAGCTGGAGCTGTTCTGTGCTGTTCTCACCCTGCTTCTGGGAACACGCACCACGACTGCCTGGGCTCAGGTTTTCTACATGTGTGGACTCAACTGAGTATGATACAAATAAATTATCTTAGGAAGTGAGAGCGAGGGACCATATTATGAGATAAACTCTGGTTTTCTCGGTGCAGATGAGCGCAGGATAAACTGTGCTGTGTACATGGTGCTCTGGTTGCAGAAGTTAAGTATGCACAAACACGAGCTGTAGCTTGGCAGCAGAGTGTAACCACATGGGAAGAAAGAAAAACACGGGTTGCAGAGATCACATCTGGGCTGGAAGGTAGTGATAAAACCTTCTGTTGAGAGCTATCAAGGCAGAGTTTTTGTTCCTGCTTTCTGTACTAAACGGCAGAAGAAATTCATGTAGGCACGTCTCAATACTGCTGGACAATAAAGATAAACTTTATCTTCAAATTGGAGTGATTGGAGGGAGTTAGACAATGAGAAGTGAGTCAGTGTTGTAATGTGTTTGCTTATTACGGTACAGAAATGTTGAAAACATGGATTGAATGCTTCCCCTTCCTCCCCCCTTGTGTTGTTCTACGTATTACATCGTTTTACCATGTTTTAAAAAAAAAAACAAAACTTGTCTCTGCATGTCTTGAAGGTCATAACAGAAGCCCTTCTTAGCCACCTCTTGAAAAGCACATCAGGCTCTAACACGAACATGCAAATTATCATTTCCAATATGCTGTATTACTGAGAAGATTAGTGATGAGTGTGACTGGTGCATTTATCCTTCCTCTGCAAAATAAGGCAGCATTAGATTTTTACTCAGGGACAGTTCTTTTGTGGTAACTTAAGTCTATATTTATATATAGATGCATATTTGTATGTAAAACTGGTGTCCTGCAATTTAACAGCATTTGTGGGAAACCTTATTGCTATAGCAAGGGTGGATTTGATCAGTAGGTTTCTAATAACTTATCTTTCCTGGATTCAATGGTAGGATGCAATTTTAACTCAGCCGTACCTATGCATTTCTGCCTTGCTACATACTTTGTGATGTGCTATTAAATGCTGTGTTTGACAGTTGAAGAATTGATGTTGACTTTCAACACCATTCTTACCGCGACCCCAACATTTCTTTTTATAATGTCACACGTGATGAAATAAGTCAGATACTCAGCCCTCTGTTCTCAGGGCCTTGCTGGAGATGAGCGTGGGGCTTTCATGTGACAGCTGCAGAACCCGAACAGAGCTGGAGGGGCCCCTGACACTCTTTCCACAGCAGTCCTGCTCTGAGCAGGGAGCTGGCTCAGGATGTACTGGGCATTGCTTCAGTTAAGTTACAGACATGTCCAAGAATGGAGATTCCACAGCCTCTGGGCCCTGTTCCCGTACTTAATCATCCTTATTGAATATATCAAAAACATTTGCACAATTGGAACATTCTTTGTTGAAACTTGCGTCCACGGCCCCTAGTCTTTTTGTCGTGTATGTCTGTGAAGAGTGGCTCTCTCTCTTCTATTAAGGGATCTATAATGGGTTCAGAAAACTCGTGTGTGTCTGTAAGAACTGCTAGAAGAAATCAAGCCAGTTTGAGTAAACATGAACAGTATCTTTTGCACCATCCTAGTCTTCATCCATGCCTCGATGCAGTGGACCTAATTATAAGCACCTCAACTAGACAGCATAGTGCACATTGCTTCGAATGATAGAAATTAAAAGTGATTCTACTCAGTCACAGCCCTGATCAATGCCAGTATTCTTACCTATAATCAAGAGACAAAAACGGAAAGGTTGAACAATTTAAGAGTAAGAATCCTGGGAGAGCAAGAAAGCTTTCCATGGCAGCATGTACTAGCAGTAGGTAAGTAGGATATTGTTTCCAATTCTGCAAAAAAAATAGGAAATTAAAAAAAACAAAACAACCAACTATAGAATCCTCCATTACATCACACACTGATACTAAAATTATATTTGAGGTGTCTGATCATTTCTGTGCATCTTCTTAATGTAGTTGTAGATTCTTGTTCATGTACAATGCAAGTGTTAGATCACTAAATATGTGATTTTTTTAAAAAAAGGTATTTTTTGTTGTTATTAGCAACTGATTTTAAGAAACACTATCTTGGCTACATAAACGTGAAAGATAGAGTTTTAATCTAACCTGAATATGTGCTTCTGCTGAGCAGAATTAGGTCAGCCAGGTTAAGCAGTGGTGCAGGCTGATCTGCTCCTGCAGGTGCCCTCCATTTTGCAGGCAAGGCAGAAGGCAGATGCTGATCCTGCTGCCAGGTGGCACGCTGCTGGCTTGGCAAGCTTCGGCTGCTGGAACAACTGGAACCAATTGGGAGCATGAAGGGAAAGAACCCTTGAGGAACAGTGAAGAAAAATCAGGGAGACTACCAGCTAGCATGCAGAAATAGGATGCTACTAAAGCGTTTGGTTAGTAATAAATAGTTAAAATATTAAGAATTCTGAATGCAAACAGTGTTCTCAGAAATTCTCCATGAAAAAAACATAACTGTGTCATTTGCCATTTCATGAGAGAGGATATTTGCTGCCTGCTTCTGGGAGAGGTATGCAAACAGCCAGTGAAGGAAAAACTTCTTGTTTAGGGAGTAGAAGAATCTTCAGTAATCAAAATAAACTTTTAAATCCCAGATTTGTCAGGACTGAATGAGGAGTGGTTGCTTATGGGTTTGCTGAGAGATGAAGTCTTTCCTGCCTTGAGAGAGATGCAGATACTGGAGGAGCTTCTTTGCTGTCTGCACTTTCAGGGGAAGGAGCTGCTCTGTGCTTCCTGTGCCAGGATGTATGGGTTCAGCTGGAAGACCCTTCTCTCATTATTCCTTACTCAGGCTGGGATGAACGTTATGCTCCTCCCTGCTGTCCATAGGAGTGATTGAAGCCTGCAGATCTATCTGTGCTCTTCTGGGAGCAACTTGTTGTTGTCTTCCCTGATGTGAGTTACTTGGAATTAGCCTAGCTCCCCCAAAGTGTTTAATGTCCCTACCTGTTTATAGTGTTTGTAGTCTCGTCTGCTGAGAAGTTGTAGCAGCTCAGGAAAGGAGCCATTGCCAGCAAGTTAGTAGGAATTATCTAAACATGGTTCTCGGGAAGTATCAGGCTGTTCTTACTCCCTTTTTGTGTGTGTGTGTGAAAATAAAACATAATAGTCTTTCATTTAATCTTGGCTTTATTTGGGAGAAGCATATAACGTCTCCTCATCTACTGTGTATGTTTATCCACTCTGTTTGAAACTCTGCCCTTTATGGCTGAAAGAAGTAAAACAAAACCATTCAGTTGATTAAAACTAGCAAGTTCTTGAGCTGGCAAGTCTTGATTTTGCAAGGTTGGTTTTAATTAGGTTACATTTTTTCTGTCTCATTTTATGATGCATCATGTAATAAGATGCATTGTTAGCCTTAAAATAATAGAGTGCAGTTTGATTCTCATTCCTTATATGGCAGATGACTGTTGTCTGCTTAGATACCATCTGTGAACAAATGAAACTGAAAAAAACCTAACCACAAGACAAGAGAGTGCTGTGTGAAGACTGGTACATTTTACAGTGAAGATATTTTGATGTGGCATTACACAAACCCGCAAGATAGCTTCTTTTCCTTCTTCTGCCTTTCATTCAAGAAAGTCTCGGTAGGCAGCCATGAATGACATTTCTAGAAGCAGAATGTGGCTGCTAGATTCAGAAGATCCTGACTCATATGGCAGAGTTGGCTCTTTGGAAGAAGTTACTACTTCTGTTGTTTGTTGTGATTGAAAAGGCAAGTTAGCAGAGAAAATTGGAATAAAATTTGACTAGCTGCTTTCTCTGTTTTAGGATTTGACTTAGTTTTCCAGTACAATCATTCAAGTTTGATACAGAAATAAGCATATCAGAACAGTTTTCCTTATCTCAAAAGCACTTTCATGTTTTTTGGCTTTTTGCTCATTGTAATGTGGTACTGCAGCAAAATGTTGTGCTGCAGCGTGCACAGTGAAGGATTAATCTGGAACTTCTAGTCTGTATTCAGCATGTTTATATGCTATTATCTTTTTGTTCAAGTTTTGCAGAGTATAGTTGTATTTTGGATTGATGAGAGTGCCAGTGGAGCTGCTATTCTCTTTGAAAATGCTGTCAAAGTAGTCCTTTTATTTGATTACACACTCCATCTGCATTGCTTGTCATACTTGTGACATAGCTTGTGAATCTAGAAAGAGCAGTAAGGGAGAGAGAGTTAAATATGAAAAAATGAAGTCTTGTAATAATTGCCTTTTCTTCCATGTACTTGCTGTGTTACAAGTATGTGGTCATCTCACATAGGAGAAAATTTCCAAAGCTAAGGAAGTAGAGAAACATACATAAAGTACTTATGAGTGATAGTGCTACTGAGTGGTACCCTTTAAATGCAAAGAAAATATCTGCAAGACTGGGGTTTCTTTATAGCATCTGTTAACTGGAAAGCTTTTGTGTACAATAAGGAAAAGATAATGGCTATGCCTGGTAATTGCACGTTCCTGTTTACCAGTAATGGTAGTTTTCCATAACTATTTGTTACCTCTCATAGTTTTGCTGGGGATTACAGTTCAAGAAATGTTTGTGGTTCCATTATGCATAATATATATATATATATTTTCATTTGAGATATGAAATGATATTAAATGGGCCATGTAAGGTAAGTAGATTATAGAGGCACTAGAGAGAGTATTAAGTTACTAAACAGAAGTGACTGAATTGTTGCACTGCTAACTGGGTTATTTAACTCTGTACTGGAGAAAATGGTAGCCCTAACTCATTCACCAACGGATAAATCTTGTGATTATATGAAAAAGGACAGTCTGTACAAAGCCTAAGGTACAACACAGCTGTTCCTAAATCTAGGTGATAGTTCATGAAACACTTAGTTTTGTTCTACCAGCATCCTACTGAAATCTACAATTCTCCCTACTTCAAAAGCATGGTTGAAACAAGACCTTACCAAAAAGCCAGTGGAAGTTTTGGCATAGCATGCAAATAAGGCTGTCATTTGAAAAGTAATTCTCTAAAAGTCAACACGAAAGAGTGCTTTATACCTCTGCTGGAGAAGCTTGCAAAAAACATTGTGTTTACTCATTGCAGCCATCCCACTTGCATATTATAAAAACACACCTCTTGGCTTCGCTTCAAGTTGAGATTCATTTAAACACTAGTGGTGCTAGCTACATATCACATGTAACAAACAGAAAGCTGTCATACTGGTATAAAGCATGATTAGTGAAGTCTTTTACCTCTAGAGAAAGAATACGTGCCTTGCAGCCAAACTACATACAACCTTTCAAACTCTTTAATGGTATTGTGCTCTGAAATACACTTGCAATGACCACTCACAGCCACAGTGAAGTAGTATAATGATGGGCTGATCAATTAACAGATTTTAAAGAATGATCACTTACAATCTTTTTTTTAACAGATTTATCTCAAACTAAATACTCCTCGCATCAAGGATGTTGATTCTTCTGGCTTTCATTATTATATTTCACATAACTTCAGCAGCGCTGTTGTTCATCTCAACTATTGACAATGTAAGTGTTATTTCTTCTTCTTGTCCCTCAATCACCCAGTTATTTCTTTGCTTTATAAATCTTTTATTACTGTTTCAATTTTCTAGATGTGTTTTGAGCCTTAGAAGTTTTCCACCAACTTATTATCAGAACAAATGTTTGTATAAGAAAAAAATCATATTATCCTAAAGTTAGTTCCTATATAGCACTTAAAATTATGCAACTGAAAATAGATTTGGCCTCTTTTCTTCAAACCAGCCTCAGAGGAGGATAATTTCTGCTATGAATTAGTTTCAATTCACTTGAAGTAATTTCAGCTAAAAATTTTAGAATCATTTGGCTTTCTTTTCAAATTTATTTTAATTAGTTTTGTGATAAGAAAAAGATTGCTTTCCACTGTTTACATCTAACTCTTAACATGAATGACTTCTTTCCAAAACAGCTGGCACAATGATTGGTGCTCTTAACTGCATTGGGTTCTTTCTCTGACAGGTTCAATGAGTGCACAGGCTTTTGGAATTAAAAAAAAAAAAAAAAAAAAGTCTACTGGAAATACTTTACCTCACTTGTGAAGCTGGTTTGAATCCCATAGTTTTTCCAAAGACCATGCTTTAAGTGAAATGATTTGATATCCACAACTCTTCATTGCAAAATTGTATGAACTGACATGTTATTTTTCAGCCAACCAGTCGATACGCTGGTGTAGGTCATTAATTAAAAGCACTAAAACCAAGTTTTATTGCCCTGCTCCTTTGAATATTTAGAAAGCTAGGACAGTGGACAGGCAAATTATTCTTAGCTCAGGTCAGTTACACACAAAGGATTACAGAATTCCAAAACCATGCACTCTGCTTTGTGTCATTAACTACTTTTAAGCAGTAACAAATGATGCAACCAGCTTCTGCTTGGTTTTAGCACTTTCATAGGTTTTATGTTGTCAAGAAAATCACTCTCAAAGTATGAAAAAATCTTCAAAGCTGAAAAATAATTTATTCCACTTGGACAGCAAAAAAATGAATGGCTTAGTGCTATTGAGAAAGCAATGCTTTTTCTTAACACAGTAATCCAGTGTTACTCTGACAGATATAGCTACCGTCATGATACACTGATGTCCTTATTGCTGTATTGTTGCAAATCTGCCTGGTATTTGTGAGGTTTCTGGAATGTCTCTTTAAGCAGCTGATGGTTCCAGGAGTCATATTTAAAAGTCATATTTTTCCAGAAACTACTCAAAACTGAGGCCTGGGTAGCTATCGGAACTGGAGCGGATTTCCTGAGGAAATGCCACTTGTGTGGAGTGGTTGCAGCATTTCCCAGGCTACCGTAAAAATCTCTTCAGTCACTGTAGTACTATTTTGCATTAAATGTTAAAACACAGAAATAGAAATACCACAGTGAGATCTTAATTTATTGCTATTACTTCCAGTCAGATGCCACAGTGCACAAACTGCATTTGCACACTGGCAGCACAGCTACGTTAGTTGAGATTAATTCATCCAGTGTCGGGAACCAGAAAATTTGTAAACAGGGTTTCTGTTTCTTGGTTTATTACCCTGCTGTTTCCCATGAGTTAAAAAAGTGTTGTGCCTTAAGGGAATTTACATTCCAAAGACGGTCTGGATGAACAAATTATAGCTTGTTGGGGTATCTTATGGCGTGAGCAGTCTTTGAATGTCCAAGACTTCTGTCTGAAAAGTAGAAAATCCTTTGTGCTTCAGGATTGCCATCTAGTCCCCTTATTACTTCACATGGGTCTAAGATGAAAATGATACATGAATAAAGAAATACCCTTTATTCCAAAATTGAATAGATAACATGCAGCCTTCAGTTTTGTGGTCAGTACATGACTCAGTGCAAATTTATCAGAAAAAATGTAGAAAGGTCTCTAGTCTCTTTCTTCTGCTTATTACTTCCCAAGCCTAGATCTCAAGCAAGAGCACTGAAGCTTTCAGTTCTTTACTGGGAATGCAGAAGTATTTTCCAATTCTTAATGCTGTTGGCTTCCCATCCCATCTCCAAATATGAAAGAGTAACACGTTTCTTGCTCTCTCTTTCTTGAGACCTAGCCTGTACAAATGCTTTTAAGTCCATTACATCTGAAATTTAGTTTGAAAGATTAATAAAATGAACAGATGTTTGTTCCAGTGGATGTACCTTTACTTTTATTTTGCAGGCCTGGTGGGTAGGAGATAATTTTTCTACAGATGTCTGGAGTGCATGTGCCACAAATAATAGCACCTGCACACCTATTACTGTTCAGTTCAGAGGTGAGTATCTCTGCATGCGTGTGTCTGAGTTCCTTTAGCAGGAGATAGAGGAAACCAACATAAAATTTACAGGGACAAGAATATATGCTTGTTCAAAAACCTGTATGTTCTAACTACTCATGTCTTTTAAATTCTTCAATACTGGATTTCCATTTTGGAAAAGCAAACTGTTCCTACAAGCTCTCTCATAGGAGAACAGAAGGAACTGGTAGGTACACTGAAAGCCCAATAGGAGGGACTAAACACGAGTAATTAAGAGCAAGAGCCAAAGAACATTTAAAGTACTGGATCAAGTAGAAGTGGTGAAGACATCTGAAGGTAGCTCTGCAGTGGTGGAACTTGCCTCTCAGAACTGAACTTTAAAAGAACCTAAATGCACTGTTTTACAGGCATGGGGATAAAAGGGAAAGAAAATGAGAACACAGTCTAAAGTTTTAACATACATATTGTACTTAATATCTATGCAAAGAATTAATATACAGTACAATCTAACTTACCCTGCTTTACTAAAAAATATGTATTTTTTTATTCTCAAGAGTTACTTTAACTATGTTCCCACACTTTCAGTTAGTATATATTTCAGATAGGTAAATGAAGAGCCATGTAGCCCTGTAGTGACTTTGCTGTCCGAGTGTCGGGTCATATCTATATTGCAGGGAGACAATCCCATTATGCACAGGCACATCTAATCTAATATGAATTTAGCCTACACTTGAGTTTCACCCTGTTTTAGTGCACACAGGGCACTGGAGGATGTGGTATGTGAGAAATGGTCTCTTCAGTGTTTTATTCAGTTTTCTGAAAAGCTTTTAAAAGTCTTTAAGTCACTGGCTGTATTAATAAAAAAAAGGCGAGAAGAACCCTCGTAGGCTTGCACAGTTGGTTTACTGTGTCTGCTGAACTCCTGCGTAGAGAGTGTAGCTCTGCCCTTCTGCTCATTGCAGGAATAGGCAGGGGGGTATAACTATTTTTAATCAAAGCTGCTTTTGTTCTTTGCAGAATATCAATCAATTCAGGCTGTTCAGGCCTCCATGGTCCTATCTACAATTTTCTGTTGTGTGGCATTTCTGGTTTTCATTCTTCAACTTTTCCGTCTAAAGCAAGGAGAAAGATTTGTGTTAACCTCTATTATCCAGCTCCTGTCATGTGAGTGATTTTTCAACACTTATGATTTAAATGATATTTACATGAAAGTACGAAAGGGAAGGGAAAAAAGGTTTCAAAAAGAACGAGCTGTATGAGAAATCTGTAGGACTCTGGAGGTCATAGCTTGTCCTGCATATATGTTTAAACATGGAACTGCTCAATTCTGTACTGTTTAGGCAGTGGAAACATGGGTAACATCACAGCTCAGAAGTAAAAATTTGGTAGGGAAAGAATCTAAGATTCTGAGCATCTTGATCAAATTAAGTAACTCTGCAAATGTTGCAGGCAGGTACTTCCTTAATTTTTGTTAGTCTTTAAAACTACCCAGATGTTAAGAATCATTCTGTGTTCATTACAAATTACATGAATATGCAACAGTGCTTAAAATTTAGTCCCTGCCAAAAAAACTGAGAGCATGTCCTGAAATGCCCTCAGTTTAGTTTGCAGATGGAAAAAAAGTGTTTGCAAAAAGACACTGCTGGAAGTGGCTGCCAGATGAGAGTCAGTGGATGGTTATTATACATACTGATATTATCTAAAATTACTAATCTTTGCTGTTTTTTCTCCTCCAGGTCTGTGCGTTATGATTGCAGCTTCCATTTACACAGATAGGCATGAGGAACTGCACAAGAGCACTGAATATGCCATTGAAGTTTCTGAAGGCCAATATGGCTATTCCTTCGTCTTAGCCTGGATTGCGTTTGCCTTTACTCTGATCAGTGGTGTTATGTACCTAGTATTAAGGAAACGTAAATAAATGTTGGCAGCTAGTTACTACTGTCACGACAGTACAAAACCAAATTCCAATAACTATTTTGTATATAATCATTTACATGGTTTTGTAGTAAAGGTATTGTTTCTCTAAAAATGTACTGTGTTCTTGATATGAAACAGAATACAAAAAAACCCCAACCAACAGCAGGTTTAATGGAATGCCTGGCATTCGGTCTGAGCGAGACTGACCCAAGTTTTCTTTTACTTATTTCACCATCATCTGTGGTGGAATGGTGTATTCCCTTTTCTAGGCATTAACAGTTCCTGGCCTCTGTCAGATTACTGTGAAAGTCTTTGCAAATTAATTTGGAAGCAATATGCTAAGCATATTCCTGGCCTGGATCTAGCCCTTTGGGATGGGATAAATACAGGGGAAGGGAAAAATGAGGCCAGGATCGTGGTGCAAAAGCAAACAAATATAAAAGCCCAAAACTGCACTCAATGTGGCTATTCTAGCAGAGGACGAATGTTCTGCTATTTATATCGTGCAGTAAGTGTCATCAAGCTTTTATTAAAACCACTTGCTTTGCAAAAGTAAACAACTCCTTTTTGTACTCCAGCAAATGAATCTCTTTATCCTTCTTCACGTTTAATTTAAGCATACAGAGCCTTTGCCAGGAAAAGTTACAAGCAAATCCGAAATTCAGTGCACAACTTGGGACTGGAGTAGTCTGAGAAGAAAGAAGTACTGCACTCAAGTCCTGCAGCCCTTTATTTTTGCATTGTGCAGTACCAAATTTAACTTTTATTTTTACAGCCAAACTCAATATGTTTGTTACATTGGGATCTGGCTAGATATATCATGTCGGCTAATATATAATTTAGAGAAGCTTTTTTTTTTTCTTTGTCTGCTCACTAGGAAATTGACCTTTACAAAATTCATTCTAAGTTCCTACATGGATTTTACCTGAATAAAAACTCTTACTGAAGGAATCAGGGTGTAACTATTATGAATAGGAGTTCCAGGATAGTTTTTCAAAATTTTTGGTGATTTTTACTTTTCAATAATTGTGAGAGAATTACTGTAATACCAGATTTAACTGCTCAGCAATATAATACTGGCTTTGGCTGGTGGTGATTTCAGGGTTTGGAGACCAGTGTGGGGAATGAAGTGGCTTTTTCTGGTTAGTCACACCTTTGATGTTAAAATGTAGCTTTGACTTTGTAAAAGCATTAACCATGTATTCATTTCATGATATTCACTACAGCTGACCCAATATATAGGCAATAAAAATAAATGAATTCTAAATGAAATTTTACACTTAATGTAGAACAAAATTACTACTACAAAATAATGTAGCTGTACTAATGTTGATAGCTTACCCTATTACCCAGCAGCTGATAGTCTGACCCATTGCTGCAGGTAATTCATCCTTGAGTTCTCACGGAACTGTATAGGAATTGTCTGTGACATGAGTAATGGGTCGTGCTGTTCCATCTCCATTCCCTGAACATCCTAGAATGCTCTAATGAGTAATGTTATTATTAGAGAGCACAACAGGACTGGCAAGAAATTAATTAGACAAGTAAGCAGAACAGCAAATTAAAAGTAAAAATAACAGCAGTTACAAAATCAGTCTGAGAGAAATGCATTCTCACTTTCCCAGTTTTGCATGATGCTAATGTTCTTTTAGTCTTTTTCCTCTTAGTGGGAACACTCTGAATTTCAGGCATTACTACCCTACTTTTTAAAAAAGTGTTTCTGCTGTTTGCTGAATACATTTCAGATTCAAAACCTGAATTTTGCTAGCAAGCAGGATTTGTTTTAAATAAACAGTTGTAGGTTTAAGGCTGAAAGTAGTCTGTAAGTTAGGTGTTTGGCTAGTCTTATTCAAACATGAAATATTAAGGGTGAAATTCTAAAACAAATGTGCATTAAAGCTATTTTATATCTATAAGATAATTCTGTAACACTGTAAATTAAGCTGAAATGCCACTGACTTGAAGAGATGCTTCTTCAGTTTCTTGCCTTAATAATGTGTAGGTCATTTATAGAGCAAATATTTAAGATAAAGATGTATATATACATGAACTCAGCTTACTTTTACAGTAAAAGCTCTGTCACTTTAGTTAGAAGGAAAAAGCACACACACTTCAGTGTACAAACAGCAGCATGCACGTGGTGCCACACAGAGAACATACGTCATATTCGAAGTACCAAGAAAATAAATGCCAAAAAGTTTGAACAAGAGTTTTAACAGGACAAACATATTTTAGAATATTCTTTTTATTTGATATGCCTTTAAAATATACAATTTTCTATGCTCTATATATTATTAAACTGTACATGAAAATAAAGTTAAAAATTCTTGTATTAGCAAGCTCAATACATTCAGCAGTCTGACCTTGTCTTTAAGCTTGGGGTATATTTATACAGTGTGGGATGAGAAATAGTTGAGGACTTGTATGAACAGGTAAAATTGAACTCTTCCTGCCTGTACTGGAACCACACACTGGTTATTTTTGTCATTTGTTGAAGAGCTTTCAGGTAAGTAGAGAGAACATCATTGTACTGATGTGTAAGTGCACGGTCCCACAAGAACAGCTGCCATGTACTGCAAGACCCACATTGCTGTGATAAGTTACAGTTACTAGTAAGGTCTCTTTTCCTCATTGGCAGAAACAGCTGTGTGTTTAAGATTATTTTGAATGCTTTGATCACATGAGAAATGTTAAAAACAAGCCACCAACATCTATATCTTCTCCAGCCCAAGCTTCACCCATGCAATGGGACAACAGCAGTACAGGTGGGTTTGCACAGATTGCTCTAAAATGAGAAGCAAGGATAATAACCTGTGGTGAACAGTAAGTCAAGCCCTTATTCTGCTTGTTCTCCTACTTTGCACTTAGCCGTTCCTGAGGTTTTCATGGAGCAGGCACAAATATTAACTGTGTAGGGGAGCACACTTGGTTCAGTTTCTGTAAGGGTCTGTGACAATGCAACACCCTTTGCACATGGAATTCTTTCAGACTTCTGAGGAGAAGCAGTGTTGAATTTTTCAACAAGCTCTGGAGAAGGAGGGATCCTTGCCAGCGAGGAAGATGTGGATCATGCTTGGAAGTCCAGGCTCTGAGACAAAAGCAGTTATTTGAACAAGGGTAGCAAGCCAAATGCACAACTTCTAATTCATACAAACTTTCCTTCATACAAATACAGAAACATCTGAATTGCTATTGTATAGTTTGCAAGCTACCAGAATTGTCATTTCTTGTTTATGTATTAACCTTCAGCATTTTGCTGATACTTGTTTTCTGTCTTTCCTTCAGCTTTTTGCCTAGACTGGAAGATACTCCTTGCGCACTTGTAATAACAAATTGGAAAATGTCGTGTGCTATTGAAGGGTGTGTGTTTTGTCAGCTTATTTACTTTGGATCAATACCAAACTGACTGAATTTGTAGACTTCTATGTTCTTTTTCCTTAGTTCAGCTACAGAGCTCACCAACCCATGCATATACTCAGTCACTTAGTTTTAAAACGGGTATACACTGTGTGCTGCAGGTGCTGTCACAAAATTTGATGACTGTTACCACTTTCAGCAGTTACAAAAAGCTCCTGATGGCATCTGGACTGCACCACGTGGGGCAGATGTTGGTCTATTTTACTGCTGCTTCTTGGAGAAGGAATCCCATGTCTTATTGCTCTTCCAAAAAGTTCCCTAAAAAGTGGAACACCCCAAGACCTGAAAAAAAACCCAACTCTGAAGTGAAACTTTTAAGAGCCAACCCAGCAAATTTAAATCAAAATCAATTATCAGGAAATTGAAAGGCAGTCATATTGCTGTCATAAATGTCAGAAAACTTCAAACCAGACACATAAATACAAGGCAAAAGCCAGAAATACAGTGTGTGGTTGCACTGCTTCAGGGATTCAATCCTCTTAATATATTATCAGCAAGAAGTAGAGCAGCTGCTATATTCTCCTTTCCTTGATATTTCTGTATTTTCACTTTAGATAGTTTTACTTACTTTTTAGTAAAATTCTTTAAGCATCTTTGTTGAAGAACTACACTGTTTTGGAACCTGAAAGTTGGTAGGATTTCAAAATTGCAATTCTTTTAGGAACCAATGACTTAAAATGTTTTCAGTCGTGAAAGATTTGGAGGAGGAGGAAAGCAACAGCTGAGTAAGGAAGAGAAAAAGGTGTCTGGAGCAGTTGTGTGTCTGCCTGCCCGTGGTACCCGCAGCATCGTTCCCGTCCTGCCGTGCTTCGCAATTCGCGTTCCGACAGAGCCTCCTCGTGGTGAAACAGCGCTGCGTTCCCATTTCAAAACGCCTCTAAAAAGTCCGACTTTCCCTAAGTTCTGAAGCGTTCTGCAAATCCCCAGGGACTGGGGACCGTCCCTCTGTTCAAACACTCTTTATGCAGATTTTTTTACTTGCTTTCGAGAGCTGTGGATGATTTTGCTCTCAAACATTTAGGTGAATACTTCACCTTTCATGCATACTGGATTTTAAAACCACATACATTAAATAACTCTTGTCTAAGACCTTTATTTATTTATTTATTTTTTCCAAATGTACAATACTTTGTAAAACCTTAGTATAGGGCTGTTCATTAAACACATGTGAAATATGAAATCTTGTTTCAGAGCAGGAAAACTGCCGTCCAGTTGTTGCCCCAAGCAAAGCATGAGCTGTTCCCCACGCTGCACTTAGAAGTAGGACAGGCTGCTTTGGAGCAGCTAGCACTGACAGTGCCATTGTTGCTTCTCAGTCACATTCAGGGCAGCATAAAACACTCACTAGTGGTGCTAGACTGCCATCGTAAAGATAAATATGTGATTGATGGAAACTTTGGGCTGTATTGGCATTTAATGAAAAACATCACGGTTTCCATTTAACTTCAGCTAGTTGAAAATAACAGGGTTTATTTATCATCTCCCTTTCAAAGCTAAACCTGTTACTTGTCTTCTGAAGCTCCTATCTCTGCAGTCCAACTATACTGAGTCCATCTCTCCCCATGATTCAATACACAATGACTGAGAGGCAGGGAATACAACGACAAGCCTGGTGTTCATGAGGCCACTTGTGCCTTTGTCAGCCCACAGCTGTGATAAATCACACCCATACCAAAACCAGCATGCAGTTGCTGACATGCAGTTGCTAACACCAGCTGAAATTCTACAACTGCCCCAACACACATTTCAGCCTTAATGAGTTTACCCTCGGCTAATAACAAACAATGTAAAGCTCATCCTTGCCCTCCAGGACCATTATGTTATTTCTGTCCTCCGCACAGAGACCTCCTCGTGTATCTGAAGATGAATGTTTAATTCGGTCTTTTGCTACCATCTTCAGCAGATCTTGTAGATGGCATTTTCTGGGCAACCCTGAATGTTTCCATTGCTCCCTTCTGATGTGTGCCACTTGCAGCACATAACCTTGATGTGCAGTGAACAGTGTGTGAGGTAACATCTTAGCAAGAAGAAAAGAAGAATTGAAGGACATTCTCATTCTAGATTTCATGTTTTCCATCACATGCTATACATACATTGTTTTTGCAAAAGGCACAAGAGGCAGACAATATGGGCTGGTTTATGCCCTCCCAGATAGCACTGGGTTCTGCCCAGCATCACCTTAACACCAGCTGTTCCCATACCTGAAGAAGGAAAAAAGAGAAAAACAAAGAAAAAAAACCAAACACCCACAACATGACATTGAAGCTTGGCATGTAAGAATGTCTTCCCTCAAACCTCCAGCTAATACTCTTGCTAATACAGCATGTGGTAACCATCCTTTCTTTGCTGCAGGGGAGCACCACTGACTCAGGGTGCCCACCAGGACCCTCAGCCCAGAGACACGGTCTCTGTTCCAGCCATGTCCTTTGGGAGAAGGGAGCCTGCACTTGGAAGTGTTGTGAGCTTTTGGAGGTGCTTTTTATGCACTCAAGAGGAATTAGGTTAGTCTAACTTGCTTATGACCATTCCCAGTGGTAGGAATGATTTTCTTCTTCACTAATTGTCCTATTAGAAATGAGTGTTACTGAAATGTTGAAATGGAGGTGGTGTTTTTCTCACTATGCATGACAAGTCAGAATACATTTTTTTATCCTATAATTCCTCTATTTTCTTTCTAGAATAATGTATTTTTTTTTTCTCCTTGGACATATATATGTGAAATTGTTGCAGCTTCTTTTCAGTTCAAGCTGAGCATCTCTTTATACTAAACAAGCAAATTGGCAGATTCTACCACATGAACCCCTATAGCAAATGCAGATCTAGTGCTTGTGCTGTGCGGCTCACTGCATTCTGTGAGCAGAGGTTTCTATGTAGGCACTCCCCTCCCTTCCACTTACCTGAAAAATCAAGGTTGCCCAATCTTCTCATTGCTTCAGCCTTGCCCTTGGATTCAGTCATTTCATGTCACTTTTGATTTATCTGCTGTTCTTTTACATGGCAGTAGCCTTAGCTTTCAAGGTTTGGCTTTCAAGTAGTATTTTGTATGTTTATCACCATCAAGAAGAGTCATAAGAAGATGAGATGGCTTCCAAGGCACAGAGATTCATCTTTCTACAATGAAGTGTAGAAGCCTCATTACAAATTATATTTGCATTCAGAAGTGAAACTTCTGTGTCCAGAACTGGTTCAGAACATTGCAGTTCCCTGCTTTTGAATGAATGCAGGGACCTTAAAAATAAAAATCGGAATCACTTGGTCTCACTTTGTGAACAGGAATCTGCTCTAGTGAGAAAGCATTGCCACACTTAATATTTTAATTTATATTTTCAAATATGTGTAGCATAATGGAAAAGCAATGCCCTACAGTTATTTTTAATCAGCACATACTGCATCTGGACAAGAACAAAGGGCAGTTGTACAAAGGCAAGCTGCTCAACTTGTCTGCTTCAAATCAGGCCAGGGCTGAGGCAATGCATTAAATTACCAGCCAGCAATCAGTGAGCTCCGTGTGCAAGATCAATATCTGCCATTTAGCATGTAAACCCAAATACTACACACTTCTCAATTGTTAATCATCACAAATTGCTTGGCTCCCAGCCGTGGTCGGAGGGCTGCAAGCACCTCTCTGTTCTACGAGCGTGGGGTCCCCTGTTTGCACAGCTGCCGACAGGAGGTATGGGGGGCTCTGCTGTTACACATGCCCACAGTTTGCTGAAAGCTCCTGGCAGTTTGCAGACACGCTGAGGTGACCCGTTGGGCCCACCAGGCCTAGGCAGGGGTTGCCATCCCAGCAGGGGTTTCAGCTCACAGATGCTTTCTGTGCTCACAGCCTGTGTGTGGCACACACCAAGGGCAGCCATACAGGCCCGGGTCAGCTGCTCTCCTCCTGCTCTTGCTTTGCACCATGTCAGTCATGAAGCTCCCTTCCGTGATTCATTGCAGCAAGGCTGCCTCGAGGCTTCTTACTGTGGTCACCAAGCTTTGTGTGGTAAAATTCAAAGCAAACAGCAGGCAGAGGTGCTGCAGGGAATGAAGGGTGATTTATCAGTGGGGTCTGGCAGATTCAGGGTTCCGGCAGAGGAAGAAAGAGGCATGCTGCTTTGTTCCTTCAACTCATCTGACCTCCTGTGGGCACAGAGGAATGCAGAAGGGAGGGATCTGTGCAGGGATAGTGAGCAGGTTGGAGAAAGGAGCTGACAGGAACCTCTGGAGCTACGAGAAGGGTGGGTATAAGAAGCCCTGCAGTGGGGATGCAACAAATAGTGCCCATCGAGCTGCTGTGCATGGAAGGGGCTGGGGGTCCTGGTGGGCACCCTGAGTCAGTAGTGCTCCCCTGCAGCAAAGAAGGGCTGGTTACCACATGCTGTGTTAGCAAAAGTGCAGCTGGAGGTTTGAAGGAAGACATTCTTACATGCCAAGCTTCGATGTCATGTTGTGGGTTTTGTTGTTGTTGTTGTTTATTTGTTTTTCTCTTTTTTTTCCTTTTCAAGGAGGAGAAGAGCTGGAGTTAAGGTGCAGCAGAGGGCACTGCCAATTGCTTCTGCCTTTTTGAAGGCCAAGATTTAAGAGTTTGTTGCTGTTTGGAAATTGTACATATGTTTCATTTCCTAAAACAGTAATATAACGAACCTTTGTATACATATCTATTAGTTAACATTAGAATTGCAATGTAGAGACTATGCAAGTCTGAGGACCTGTTTTCCTCAGCTGTAACCACACAGCAATTTGTTAGCTCACAAGCAGCTTGTGAGGCTTTATTGAAATAATGGTAATAAGAGACTCTCATATGCAGTCCACTCCCAGTAGTGTCAATGAGTGCAGCTTGGGGTAAAGGCTGTTTGGGCACTGGAAAATGTATCACTTTGCACTTGGAGTTTTTTCATCGCTTTATCCCTTGGTGAAAGTTATAAGGACAAAGGGATGATGGAGGACATTTGTGAAGTTGCAGACTTCTGTCTCGCTGGGTTTAGTGGCAAACTCACAGTTAGAAATACAGAGGAGCTTGGGTTTTATTTTAATTTTTTTCTGAAAGGTTTATAACATAAAGGATTTTCATTAATCAAAATGATTTATTAGGTTTCTAGCTTCTCCGGTTGCTACATCATTGCTCAGACAACAGACTTAAATTGCAATTCTCATTTCCCAGGGAATGTATTTAAAGCACAAAATGTCATGTATTTTTTCTTAGTGACTGTTAAGCAAAACTTTGGCATACCGAAAAACCGATGTGATTTCATCTTGGCTATTCCTCTGTGAGAAATAACCACAAAATAAAAATAACAGTGCAGAAGGACATTGCTTCTGCTCTATTAGATATAATTGAGGCCTAGAAATTCTTAGATAAATCTGGGTGAACATGTTATTGCTGGAATGTATAACAAATGGGTAAAGAACTGCATATATTTGGGATGGACTGACATCTTTCAGATAATATAAGAAGAAATTATCAGGCTGCCTCGATTTTAGCTGAAAATACATCCAGTCCTTACCCCACATTTCCTTTCTATTCCTGTAATCCCTTTCTCCATCTTCAAGTGTTCAAATTTAGACACTGTAAAATAAATCAGCCACTTAAACAGGTTTGCTCTCTTCTTTCAGTGGCTGTTTCTTACTGGATTCTATAGCAAACAGTTAATATCATGGTCTTAAGCCTTGTCTGGCTCATGTGCAAAAATGTTTCTATGCACCAAAGTATTCCAAATCTCCTTGATTTTTTTCTCAGTGTACAACTCTTGTTAGAAGCAAATCTGTTTATGAGAAACTTGTTCAGAAACTATCTTGCTGTGTGGCTAACATTGCTGGAAACGTGTGAACAAAGAGAGAAAACGTCCTCTCAGTGAAATTCAAACCAATTCATCCTCATAATTCCTAACGTGATTTACAGCTTTTCTCTAAGGGAAGCAGGGAGGCTGGCTTTCTTAGCAAACAGGGAATGATCACTGCAACAGACCAGGCAGAGGTGTTTTAAGTCTACCTAAGAAGAAGATATCTTAAGAAAGTGTTTATAAACAGAAGAGCCTGTATCTGGTTCTGGTCAAGGCTGATGTACGATAGACTGACGAGGGAATTAAAATCTCGAATGAACAGGCTATTCTTTGAACACCTGCCAGTTTTCAGTATTATTACTAACCTTGCAAAATAAAGTTTGTCTTGCAAAAATTTGTTTTGCAATGCATAGTCTAGGTTTGTTTTTTTTTTTTTCCTCCTGGACTGAACAACTACAGCCTTTTACTTACTGATTTGATTTACAAATTTAAATAGAACAGGGAGAAATATTTATGTTGCTTCTTTCAGAACTTGTTTGTTTTTAAACATACAGGAGTATGTATCAGGAATGTTATATACTGGATTGTATTTGTGTTGGACCTGATGCTTGATAAGCTTGTGCAATCACTAATTACAGGCAATGCATTATTTGAGTGGTTGCTTTAAATATTTTAAATAATGAAAAGAAGCTTTATAAGGACATGTTAGTAGGAGTTGAATGGGTTCCTCACCTTCGTCTGCTGTTTGGTCATTTCCTGTGCTCTGTCCTACGGAGGGAGGTATAAGCACTCATGTCTCCTCAGTGTGCCCCTTTAGTGAGGCATTGGATCCTGTTTGCATTAGCAATTAAGGTCAGAGCAGCAGTGAAATTTTGAAGGGAGTCCCCTGATTACTTCCATTTAGTTTCTGCTGGTTCATTTCTTAATGCAGTTCCTGCATGCATAAATTAGATTCCTCTCAAAGGAAAGGAAACCAAAAGCACCAAATGACTTTTAGAGCCTGGTAAGACCATTAGGTTCTGAATCTGCCCAGAGAAGCTCCACAGAAGAGATAAAAGTAGTTGTAACTCTTCTTTGGAACATTTCTCCTCCGGAGCGATCATAGCCCTATCCACTTTGTGTTTCTTTGGTTTGTAATATTTTAGCATGATGCTCCATCTTCTAGAGAGGAGATGGAAGAAGTAACAGTAAGCAGGATTAGAATGTCTCGTTGACTTCTCCTCTCATTTACAGATTACTTACTGTCTCTTTTCATGTGGCAGAACACGTGCTTTCAAAATCACATTAATTGCCTACCATCTCCAATGAGAAGCAGGTCACCAAGCATATAAGCCAAATCCACTATATTCTGTTTCATACATTTGATTCATAAACTGAGTTCAGCACAATTTTTTTTTCTGAAGCCATGGTTAGTCAGGCTAAAGCTGGAGGTAAATTCTTATGTGTTGTTGAGAAAAAATGGGGATTCCACACTGGGCTCCATTGGGTGGTGCAATTGCTGCATGGGCTGGATACAAGATCTATCTTGAAAGACTTGGAGCAGGGATTAACTTGAGTCTTCCTCTAAATATATTGAAAACAGCTCAAAAGCAGAGCCACTCTGCAGCAAATAAATGAAATGTAAAAATGAAAGAGGGATCACTAGTTCCTAAACAATATTTTGGGCAGGAAATAACAGTCAAGAACAAAGTAGCAGAATTGCTCACAGATTGAAGGTATCACTAAGTACTCTGTCTTAGTACTGAAGAGGCATTCAGCATCCTGAAAGAAAAGAATAGCTCAAATGAACCTTTACATGTAGTGTCTGTAGGAAGAATCCATATGGCTGCCAGAATCTCTATAGCAGTGAAATGAGGATCCTTAAAGGTTGTGAATCTACCCAAACTGTAAAAATCTATTCTGTAGATAAAAATCTGGCAGATATAAGAGAAAAATATGAAGATTTAATAATATAATCTTGTTCTAAAATAAGGAGGCATTTGACGTATTAGTAAAAAGAAAATATCCAGCTGTTTTCCTTAACTATAACAAATTGTGCTAACAGCCAAGTCTATTTCAGAGCAGTGTGAATCTTTCATAAGATGATGCCTTTAATTTTCTTTCCTCACTTCTTGGGAAGAAGAGGAGGAAGAAAAACATAAACTTTAAATGGTAAGTAGAAAAGTGGAGATGGATTCATACAGAAGCCCAATACAGATCTTTACATAACATTTTTGCCTACCAAGCATCTCACTTAGAATTAGTGCTGTTAGTTTTTATCAATCAGTGAGTGTCACAGTAAGCTAGGAGAAAAGAAATGAAAGGAAATAAGGTGAGGTGGTGGCAATATAATAAGTAATTTAACGGATTTTGTTATGCACCAACTCTAATTTTTTGTTTAAATCTTATCATGGATCTGGAATAGCAATAATAGATCTGTAATAGATCTAAGGGAGACCCAGGTTGAAAACATATTGATTACTCAGATAGAAAGTCAATTTCTTATTTACTTATTTAGAAATTAAATGCCATACATAAATTTGTAGGCTGCAGATGTTTATTTCAAAACTTTGGAAAACTCACTGCCTGAGAAAGTTAGTGATCACATGAAGTAACTTTCCTTGAAATTGTGCTGGATAGCATTAATTATGCTACTTTAGTTTGTTTCTTTGTTTATTAATTGCTTTCCATAATTTCATTGCTTTCAAAATCATTTCCAGTCAAAAACTAGCTCATTGATTTAGCATAATATGGGGTATTTGTCAATCACTTTTATCTGTAGGGAAAATACTCCCCAAACTTCCTTCATTCTGGGACTCCGAGCTTTGGAAATTTATAGCTCAAGTATATATATGAGGAAGGAAACAAGTTCAGCAAAATTTAATACAACTTGTAACTATTCATCCTAGTTTATACTAGCGTGTAAGTGTAAGCTTGTCAAACGTCACACAAAATTTATGTCGTTCTTAAAGGCTAACATATTCTTATGAAGACAGAAACATCACTGTGACATCTAAAATCAAATTAATTGGCCACATTCTCCTGAACAAACCTTTATGCTAGGCTTCTGCATTAAAACATACTGCTGTCAGACTTTCATTCACTTGTACTTTTATTAGAGACAAACAAAAATGCCTTTTCTGATCTACCCCAGTAAAAACCTGTGTTTGTTTTAAATGCCAGGAGTCAAAACATGTGAGTGCCTCATGATGCCATTGCATCAACTTAAAAAAAAAAAAAGAAGTTATGTTCTCTCAATATAAATCTGATTTCTCTGAGGTTTTTTCTGAGCATTCCAGGCATATAATATGGAGAGTTGTTCTGTAAATATATAAAGAATATATCACTTTGTTTATGTTTTCACAAATGGAAGAAATGACCTGAGAGCTGTTGTTACACCAGCGGTGGATATTGGCATGCTCCAAAGCATACTTGTCTCTACAGATTTGTCATTCTTCTAGGGACCATCTTCCAAGCCTTCCCATATATGTCTTGTTCACTTGTTTTGTCTTTTCCAACATCTGTTAGTGTTGTGACAGAAGCAAATGAGGGCCTGTTTGCCTTCATTTTGCAAGTATCAGTAAGCTGTGATAAAGACATATGCTACTCAAGTGAATACATTCAAAAGAATGATAAGTCTTTGTATCAGTGGGTAATTTATAAAAATCTTTTGAATTCTGAAGTTTGCCTTTTTTTTTTTTTTTTGCCACTTTCCATTGGAGGATAGGTCTATTATGCTTATGGAGTAATTTAGAGAGATAATCACTGGGATGTGGCAATTTTGTAGAGGAGTGGGCTTGGCATTGTTCCTCAAAATCCAGTGGTCCAAGAGAAATTGAGAATTATGGTCTCTTTCTGTCTTTGGCTTTTATGGCTGCCTTTCCTGGGGAAAGCCAGCACTAATCTGTGTACTCAAGGCTGAGGAACTTACTCTTCTGATCCTCTACTTGCTTTCTCAGGTTTTTGTATCTTTGATGTATTGTAGCTGTTTCCTCTGCCTCATCAAATCTTTCTGCTGCTAACTTACTTCTTCTGTCGATAGTACCTAACAGCCACTTAAAACTTGGGAGTTTTGGCTGGGAAAATGGAAGTGGATGACACACTTTTCTTTAAAAGGTCTGAACTGAAAGACTTGTGTATCATGTAGAAAGCACAGTGTAGCTTGCCCTTAATACTGTAAGTTAGGTAACATGAAACATCAAGCGTAAGTGCGTATTGAGATCGTCTGTGCAATTTTTGCATATGCTTATAGTCTGACAGAACCTGACTCATTCAAGTCTTTATTTTCTAATCACTTTGAGCTACTAAATAAGTAGCTGTACATGTCATTACACAGCAGCTTAAACTAATTCAAATCAGCACTGCTGCATCCTACCTTTCCCCTTCTTTCCATATGACGCAGTCTCACATTCTGTTTGTGGGACACCTGTATAATCCATGTAGAGCCAGGTTGGTGAGCTGACTAACAGGATGTAGATCATGCTTTTTTTTTCCTTCAAAAAATCACTGCTGTGTCAGAGTGGTGCCAGCACCCATGTGATGGCATACTGTTAATATGGGCTGTGTAATGCTGGCTTATGTTATTACAGCTGTTAGGAAATGCATGAATGGCTGAGCTGATCTAATAACTTGCTGTTACTGGAAGAAAGGAAAGAGTAGCAACAGTTCTCCTGATCCTCAGCCAGACAAAATCTGCCCCTACTTTTCCCTGTTTGCTTTATTTAATTTAAATTTGCACAATTTAGTAGCTAATAAATTTTTGGCATCTGAAAACTGGGCCTTGCCTGATGGAGAAAAGTCTACGTATGATTCTAGAATAATTAATTTGGCACTTTATACTGTGAACCTAAATGGGTCCAGAAGTGTTTTCTGCTGGGCTATCTCACACTGGTTTCCCATTGTTCATGTATTTTACTCTGCATGCTTTCCATTTGCAGAGCCATTCATCTTAGAATTTGAAGGGTATGGAGATGCCAGTCTATCTTGCCTTGTGTAGACTTCATTAGCAAAGTGGAATCATATCTCATAGAGTATGTTATGCTTAGTAACTCCTGTGTACCTTCTATGTTCCTGTTAGTAATAACAAGGAAGTTTTCACAATGTAGATTTTAAGTGTAAAACTTCTGGGGATATGTCAAGTAAGGAGGCAGGAAACTGAATGCAAAATTCAGTAATGATTCAGGTCCCCTAAGTGATCATTTTTGTCCCCGTGATTAGCATAGTGTTATGCAGTGTGGTAGGTATGGTGAACTTACTTGATTTCCTGCACCAGCTATTTTTTTTCCTTTCATATAGCTGGTGATCTTGTATTTAAGGAAAGTACTTTGAAAAATCTTCAGTCTTAGGACTAGACAAAAATGCTGTGCTTTACCATAAAACTGCACTGCCTAGCTAGAAGAGCTCTGGTAGGAAATTGAAAGAACTACTGTTCATTGATCAGAATTTATGTTCTCCATTACTGAGCATAGTGAGATGCTGCAGTATGGGGAGAGTGTTGCTTAATGCTGTGAAATTGATAATTACCACTGTGCAGTATAATTCAGTTAAATGCTAGAGCTTTCTGCATCCAGTGTTTAGAATTTGGTCACCTAGATGAGAAAGAAAATGCAAGGGCTACTATTTATACATTTGTAAAGAAGATGTTAGGAATGTTAGGAAAACGCTGCTCTTAGGATAGCTCTGGAGTCTGCCTCAGGTATTCATTTCAACCCATTCAAATTAGGATGCTATTATATGGAGTAGTTGCCAAATTATGTCTGTTGAATTATATAGACTGAAATAGCATTAGGACTTTCAAAACTGCTTGAGCAGTAAGTTTAAGAAAAGAGAGAATGTGAAGTCATTGAGTTACTATTTAGCAATGTCTTTAATTTCTTGAAATATGGTATAATGTATCTCAGACTTGTAAGTGGGAGAAAGTAACTTGTGTTAACAATTGGTTATTTTAAATAGTGTGAAAAAAATCCACCTACTGCATGAGTTAGCATCTGAATTGGTATTCAGAACTAAGAATTGGTGGTGCAGGATCCTTTTAGGGGTATTATTAGGAGTGTCCCTGCAAAACGCTGGTTTTAAGAAGTCTATTTTACCTGTGTATTAAGAGATATGTATTCCTATTCATCAGTATATTTTTAGAGATTAAGGGGTGAAAAGAGAAAGACAGACCATGGTGGTCTGGTAGGGCAGAAAGTGGTTGAGCACAGCTGTAAGCAACAACAGCAGTGAAAAAATACGTGTAGCAGAAGCTGGAAGTGGAGGATTGCAAAAGGTTAACAGATTTTGATAGATGAAGATGAATAGATTATAGACAAATAAAGTGCAAAATGGAGCAAGCAAACCATATCCAGGACAAACTTCAATGCAGATGAGTCAGAATAAGCTGACACACCATAGTATGCCATAGCTGCAATATCAAAGGCAAGATGAAATTCCTGTCTTTGCCTTATTTTAGGCAGTCAGGCAGTCTTTAAAGAGAAACAAGTAAACCAGTAAAGAGGAAAGTGTAGGTCTTAGAAAAGTGCTCTGATTCAGTTGCTGTCAAGGCCCTGAGGGCACTAATAGGTCTTAATTGCCCTGGTCAGCCTTTGCTGGAGCCTCCAACCACACCATGGGGCTGGGCCCCATTTAATCTCAGCCTTCAGCCCCTGCAGTTGGTTCGGCTGTCTTCTGGTGTGGCAATGGCTTGGCCTTGTTGTGCCATGGATCTCACTGAGTCTGGACCCTGACCCATGGAGTGATTTCCTGCTCTTCTGCTGCCCCTGTCATGGTGAACCTGTCTGGCTGCCACTGGACTATTCCTAAACCTGAGTGCTGTCATCAGGCTTCAAGTGTGGACTGACTTGTTGGCCTGGCTGTGTTGTCACTATGGATTTGCTTGATGATCTGGGCTCTTGGCTGATCCCAGCTGCTGTATCTAGCCTGCCCTACTCCTTTGCTTAGGTAATGTTGGCTTGGGCTGTGGCTGGCACAGCCTGGTCCTGCTGGCTGTGTCACAGTGCTTGGCTCCCTGTCCTGCAGGCAGTAACCTGCCTCTGCTGTGCCTTAATGGCTGCTTTGTTGGCTGCAGTACGGTAGGCTCAGGGAAAACTGCTGATTACCATTTTATTTATTTGTTCAATGTATTAGATTGGCAGAGGGGACTCTACACACTTCTACTTGTGAAGTGCTTTAACAGACTTTTAACTCTCCAAGAATTACTTGAACAATAAGAAAAAATATTACCATGTGTTGATTTTCTCAAATACTTTCATTCATTTAAAATAACGATCCTTTCTAGGTTTACAGTTCTGCTAAGATGAGGTGATTCTAACAGTAGCGTGCATGTCTCTGTGTGCTGCTCTGATGGCTGGAGGACCATGAAAGCAGATGTTTGCAGGTCAGTAGGTGTTTCTTGAATCCATGTCCTCCAATCAAAGTGAAGTTCCGACCTTTAGGACAGTTTACCTGTTGTGTGAAACCAGTTGCTTAATTCCTTTGCAGATCTCAAGTGAGACTGCATAGCAGATATTAACGTGTTAATTTAATAGGCACAGCATATAAGACTGTGGGCTAATTTTATGCTTTGAGGCATAGTTCACTCAACAGTTATACAGACCTCTCTTTGCAATGATTCACTTCTATAGCCTTTTAGGAATGTGATTTTGCAGCAAGGAAAACTTCAGGCTTTACTAAATACTGTCATCTTGCAAAAGGCTAATTGTATTCATTTCTTCTTTGTTTTGTTAAAAGGGAGAACATTAATGTTAAATCCAGATTCTCTCCTTATAGAGCATCTACTTTCTAAAGGAAGTATGCCTGATTTTAGGTTAAATGCCTTCTTCATTTGGATAAGATAGGTTCAATGTCTCTTCTATCGCTTCTAACATACACAGCACAACAAACTTTTTTATTCCCAGAGCAGCTTTTTAATCTTAGCTTTTTCTATCCAAATGATACATTACATAAACTGTCTATTTAACTAGGCTGCATTAAGGTGAAGTTAAATCAATAACAAAAGTATCATGCATGACTGTAGTCTTTTGCTGGGTATGCAAGCACTGCGTTGCAAGCCCTCTGCTTAGGAAACTAAGATAAGGCATACGATTACAAATATAATAGCTAAAAATATGCTCTTAGTTGTTTGTTTTATATGCAGGTACTGGTTAAATTGCTGTCATTAATAGGTGCTAAATTGGTTTCTAATATTGCAAGTTCTAGTACTAGAGAATATTTCTTCTAGATGTGTTTTCTTTCTAGCTCAGCAGCTATTTTTTAGGTCCTATGCATGGAAAATGCTCGGTCATGGCTTAAACCAGTGATTGAGCACCTGGTGAGAAGTCAGAGCCAACTCAGAGGAGTTCAGGTGTATTCAATACACCTGAGTGAACAGAAGGGATTTTACCCCTTCCAAGACCATATTTAAGGGTTGGCAGTGGAGGCTAGTGTGTCTTGTCTGGAGATATTTATCTACCCAAGGATTTCATGGGTGTTCCTAAGATATGCAGATTCTTTCCCTTTTTCTGCTGCTGTTGCATCAGTGTAGACCATCCCTTGCCTTGCTGCTCCTCCAACTTGTGGTATCCTAATGTATCCTAATTTATCTGTAATCTGAATTTGCCAGTTGAATCTGACCATCCTCCATTTTCAGAGGTGCAGCGTGTGCTTCAGCTTGGTTTTGAACATGTTTTGGAGATGAGCAGTTATGTTATTCACTGGATTTAATTATATGCTTATTTATAAAAACAGTTACTTTACTAATCTCTCTATGAGATAAGGAAGGATAGTTCTAGGAATTATGCAGCATTTCAGGTCTCTGACAAAATGTCAGAAAGTGAGTTGACTCAATAAAGGACTCAGTTTTGTGCTGATTTGATAGGCCCTTAAAAAAGATAAACCTGTACAAGTGCTCATCTTCTTTTAGCTACTACTTCCCAAAAATTAGAGCCAGGCTAATAAACTGTATTTTATTGCCAGCTGATCTTATTAGCATTCTTCTGGGATTGATGTCCCAGGCCCAGAGCCTTGAGCACAGGTTGGCATTCCTTATCTACAAGGGAATGAAGTAATTTGCAGACGTGTAGAAGCAGGGGAGCTGGGAGCTTTTGGTTGTGATGAATTTAGCTTCATCCTCCATTATCAGTGTCCCTATGTGATTTGCTGTTGCAAAGGATATCTGGCTAACTTGCTTTTGTTGATCGTTGGTTTTCCTAATTAAAAAAAATAAAACAACAATGATAAGGTGTTGCTCTGAATGAGAATTCAAAAGCGTGGAGCCTGAAGGCTTCAAAGTCAAGGAGCTAAACTGTATTTTTATCTTCAAAGTACAGATTTTATTGTTTCTGTTCTTGAAATGATATGAGCTGAGAGCTCCTGCGTTGTGCAGTGGTGAGATGCTGTGCTGCTGATCAGCAGGTGGGCAGCGCAGTGCCTGGGTGCTGTCCTCTAATTCCATTCTCTTCCCCAAGTTCCAGCAGCCATGTTTTTTCATTTTGAGTCTGCCTCTTTCTGTGCTAATTAGCCATTCTTCAGTACTGCCTTTCCTGATATCCTTTCATATTAGCAGTTGTTTTTCCTTTATTGTTCTCCCCTTTTTGCTTATTTCTATTCTTGGAGCTCTTTTGGTTGCCAAAGAACATAGTGTAGAAGTTTTCAAGTACTAAGAATACATGTTGCCTCTCCTGCTTAAGGGCTTTGTCTCCTGCAGAATGTGCACTGGTTTATAGAGAGTCAAGTAACACTGAGCATTTGATCTATTAACAGTTAATTACAATGAAGCTTAACAGACATTTAACAAATCTATCATATTTAGTTTAGCAAATGAAACACGCATCTGCAGACAGTGAAGCTGGTTTTGGCTCTGGGTCAGGTGGACTTCCTTTACGATGGAAGTTTAAATAAAAGGGGTTAATAAAATTTAATTAGCATGGATATGTTAAAGCCATCCTTTCCCTGAGTATAGGGCAGCATAGAGTATTCAGGTGCTTTATATAAATAATGTAGTTGTCTGGAGCAAAGGTTTGTGTGCTTCTGTAATATACAGCATATAATATTCTCATGGCACTTTTTCTGTCAAAATAATTCAGTCTGTCCTAAAAATGGTTTTAATGACTGTGGGGAAGGACAGTTTTTCAGCATGTGTGGCATATCTCTTGTATTGAGACAGCACTGTGCAGTATGTCGTTCATGTTGGGGCTGCATTTCCATTTGTTTGCTGTGCTTTTTCAGAAGGGTGAACTTTGCTGTTAATCTGTGTCATGAGAAATAAAAGCTGATTACCTCCTCACCTTTTTTTGTTCCTTTGTTGCATATTCTTGTTCTAGGCTCAAAAAAAAAAAAAAAAAAAAAAAAAGATTTTCTATATGGAACACTTGTCAAGTTATTGGGTGTATCATAATGTTCTTTAAACAAAGTGATTTATTTCTCCAGTTTCTCATCAAACTAGCTCATAGCATCATGATAAAGCTAACGCTTTAAGTGTTCATTCAAATACATTTAATGATACTACATTACCTTCAGTCATTGTACCTCAGGTGTTTGTGATTGCTACAGCAGTAGCACCAAAAAATGTATCCTTCTGTATGTGTAAGATCTACTGTTCAAGTTGTCTTTCTGGAATTAAGAAGTATAAGGAATAAGATTACTTGAACTTTATTTGAGCTCAGTAGCTTCCTCAGGCAGTGTTATACAGGAATCCATGCTGTGAACCAGGTTTGTCAGAAGTAAGCAAAGAACTCAGAAAACAGAAATAAATGTATTTATTCGTCTGTAAAATAAGAAAGTATCATGGACACTGACTAGTAGAATCTCTACGTTCTCTGGTCAGGTATCCTTAAATGTAGGATTTCTGCTGTAAACTATCCAAACACACGCTGTTCTGTGCATTGCAGTGTCCAGGGGGGCTCAGGATGTCTTTGGATTTAGCAGAATCCCAGTACACTCTTGAAAACCGATCAAAATGTATCACAGTGATTTCTTGATGGGAACTGGACAGGGAATGTATTGAGGAAGATATGCTGTATTTCACTGCTTCAGATGTGACAGTGGAGTTAAGAAAATCTGTTCTTTCAGACTATGTATTTTCAGACCTACCTTTTCCCATCAACAGATTTATCAATAGATGTGATTGAACTGATGTTAATGAAGATAGCAGAGGTCAGATACAGCAGCAGTTCAGCTGTTACTGACTACTCAACTACTCAGTAGCTTCATGGAGGAAAGAGAACTCAGATTGGGTTTACATATCAATTTTTAGCCTCCTATATATATATGCCTACTTCGGTTTTTTATTGTTCACTTTGTTAAGTATTGTATTACTGTATTCTTAATGCTAACTAAAACACAGTACTGAATATTGAGGACCTGCTATGACCAGTTCTAATAACTAATTTTTAAATCCCTGTAACTTTGGGATTAACTGGACTCTGTTAGTGGTTCTCATGGATTGAATCCTCCCTGTGTTTGGCAGCGGTTATAGTTTTGTTTAAATCTATATACTTTTCTTGCTTCTCCTCTGTGATCTTACTGGTCTCTAAAATGAGAGATGAACTTGTTCTTCTGCAACATTTGGAAGACCATATTACACACAGGATGACCTGTGATGCATGTGAAGCTTCAACTTTGGGACACTAGGAGTACACATGAAGTGAAATATGAGATAAGCAGTGGGTTCACTTCTGTAGCAGTGAAACCACAAACTGTGCCTTAATTCTTTCATCTGAACTGATAATAAATCAAGGTGGTTGGATAATGTGTTTTAAAACACCTGAATTTCAAAGCAAATGTCTTGTAATTCATGTCTTGTAATTCAATACAACTGAAAAATTTATTATGCTTTTAATTGAGTGGGTTCCAACCTTTTGGTAGCCAGGAGTTAAAGCCAGGTGTTCTAAAGATCCTGCTGTATATGGGGAATACACTTAAGAGGGTAGGAGAACAGGAGCCTACCATAGGTGTGCATACATGTGAAAAGGCATTTACTGGCACATACAGTTTCTAGCATTACAGTTCTAAGTTCTCCAAATGTTTCCTATGTTGCTCTCCATAAATCCATGATTGCTTTATTTTAACTTAAAGTTTCTTTATTGCAATACATAATCACTGCATAGTTGTGTGTATGCTGCTTTTGAGTCATGGCTGTATAGCTGTGGAGCTGCTGAAAGCCATGCTATTCTTATCTGTGTTGTACTGGCCTACTGTGTATGCTCTCTGCATATCTTAAAGCAGGTGTACCCAACCCACGGCCTGCAGGCCTCAGAATCTCTCAGACTCTTGAACAAAGTGTAGAAAAACGCAGTGCCTGTAAAAGGGGATCCTTATCTCTGCCAGCATGCAAAAAAAAACACCAAGCTGAAAACTGTTTTGAGTGATATGTTATGCAGCTGTTGCCTGCTGGTGATATTTGTATACCCTAAAGTAAATATTAAAATGTTGCTTATCATTCTTGTATTTCATTTTTGTACTTGGTAGTATGAATGTTCATGTCAGCACAAGCTCATATGTATGCTAATCACTTAACTATTATATCTCAAACAGTAGGAACACCTACTCAAAGGCAGAAGACGGAACAATTTGCTAGGCATTTATGCAGAAGCCCTGTCTAATAGCTTAAGGGTGATGTTTCTAGTCATCTAGTTTTCAGGTATTAGCAAATAACTGGTTCTCTAAGAACTTTTTAGGAGGGCAAGAAAATCAAGAAATAGTTGAATCTCCAAAACCAGTATTTTAAAGTATAATTGTTAGGTAAGTAAGGGAGCTATTTTTTTTTCTTTTTAGTTGGTGTCATCACTGCACAGTTGGAGTCAGATTTTCTATCATTTAGAGATAAGTGCTAAAAGTCAGTTTAACTTTGTTGATTACAAATTTGTTTTCTTATTCCTAAGCAATAATAATATACCTTCTTATACTTGATTTCAACTAATTTTAGACACCTAATTCAAATGAAGCCTTGAAATTAAAGCATTTGTTTTCAGCAGTGCAGTGTTTTCCAAGTTGTCTGGTTTTATTTGATTGCCTGACTTGAAATCTGAGCAGGCACTCATAACTTCCCCATCTGAAATCATTTTTCAGGTGCACTCTCCTTCTGGCCTCGTGCAGCTTGTGGGCTAAAGAAATACTTAATGCAGAGGCAAACCCAGGAGTTTCTTGCCTTAATTAATGTCTTAGCAGTCTAATCGAAGAGTTATTAGTCCAGGAATAATTATTGCAGATAAAGAAAGTAGTGCTGTGGGAAAGATCTTAGTCCATAATATGGTTAAAATTGTTATTCAAATGCATCCTAGTGCCTATTTCTTTTGTCCCTGCTGCTATGTTCACCCATTTGTTTACCTTCTGAGTCTGAAGGTCAGCGGTGGCAGCCTTCCTCAGTGAGGAATGGGGAGTTACAGCTAGTGAATCTTTTGCAAGGAGGACACTGATGTTGGTGGTGCTGTTTTCTAATTTAGAGTCCACCTGAGGCTGTTCTCATTTTCTAATGTGCGCTTGCCTCTTGTTTTCTTTGTACCTCTGGAATGCCACATTATAGCTAAATTTCTTGTGTAAGATATACAGAATATATACATTTATATTAATGCTTGTTCTTTCTTTTCTTTGACTAATAGTCCTCAAGTGCATGCAAATTTGGGAGCTATCTAAAACTGGGGACAACAATTCAAAACCTTTGTCATCCTGTGCTTGAACTACTCTGCATGACACTGTTAATTTAGGATCATAAATATTTCATACAGAATAACTACTTACTACTTTATATTAATCATAAATATCTCATAGTTACTGCAACAATAGGCCTTACACCATACAGCTGCGTAAAGCAAGCTAAAACTGAAACAAGATGAAGGGCCACATCCTGTTCATTATACAGATAGACTGAGACAAGTCCAGAAAAAGATGTGCAATTCCCAAGGTTTGCAAGGGTGAGTTAATACAGAACCTGTGACCCATAGCTAGCAATAGGGTGCTGCTTTTCCTATGGGCCTACTGAATATCCTTCTGAGTTCAGACCAGCCTGCAGCCTGTTAGAGAGGTGTTCCTTCAGGAGGAAGGAGATGTGGGCTGCACCCTCACCAGTCCTGCCTGCTGGTTGAGCGCTCTGTTGGGGTGATGTTCACCATGTGTCTGATCGTGACTGAAAAGCAAGCACCTAGAAATAAAAGGGTTGGTAACACATGTCCACAACAGGAAAATAACTCAGTATTGATTCTGCCAAGATAGTTACGTTCTTAAACATAGGAGACAGTAGAAGTATCTTTTCCCTCTAATTCTGCTGGGAAACAACAGTTCACAAAGGATTTTTACAACCTTTTCTTCATCTTTTGATTTACTTGACCTCTCTGTTCTGATTTCTCCTTACTGTTCCATGACTTTGGACATGCTAGGAGCTTTCCAGAAAGCAACCTGTGATTCTTCAGTGCTTTCACTCTTCAGGAGCTTGTTTGGAGATGCAGTAAAAGGGGTCTCTATTTTACAAAAATTCTGAGTATTTTATTTTTCTTATCTCATTACAAATGCTAATCAGTTCTGATGCTCTTGGCGGATGTTCTGATACAAAGTTAATTATGCCTTGTTAATACACTGTGAGAGGCAAACAATGCTTTAATGTTTATAGAAGAAATGGAGATACTCTGAAAAACTACTAGTGAGGCAGTTTTCCAAAGCTGTTCAATACCACTGCCTGGTGTTGGTAATGGGCTATTATTATAAAAGATAAACTTCTTTATAGGATTTAAAGCTGTAATTAGTAAATGTGCTGCGGAGGATTGGGTCAGCTAAATTAGTAAAGTGGGTATTAAAATTCCTGTTGTGCTTATGGGTCAGTGAGAAACTGACTGACTGCCAATCTCCTTGACTCATCTTAATGCCTCAATTAGCATAAAGCAGTTCATTTACAGATTAACTTGCTGCTCAAAGATTTGAGGCTAAGGATGAGATGACTGATGGGAGATTAGAGTGTAGTTTTGTGGTGTAAATGGAAGGTTGCCATTTATCAGGAGTAACAAGTTCATCCTTCCATAGTTCTAGAATGAAAAATCTCTATCTTGTTTATAAGCCCCCTTAAGTGCTGGAAGGCTGCAGTGAGATCTCCCCAGATCCTTCTCTGTGCTGAACAGCCCTGACTTTCTTTGTGCTGGAGATGCTCCAGCCCTCTGATCATCTTCACAGCCTCTTATGGACCCACTCGAGCTCAGGACCCCCAGGCCTGGCTGCAGTACTCCAGGTGGGGCCTCATGAGAGCAGAGCTCACCTCCCTCACCCTCCTGGCCATTCTTCTTTGATGAAGCCCAAGATACAGTTGGCCCTCCAGGCTGCAAAGACTTGAGTGTATGTCAGATGGAATGGGTTGCTGTAATGCACTTTGAAGTATGGAAGACAAGGAAATGCTTTGGTTTTTATCAGTGAAGTTTCCTCAGCAGTTTGCTCCCATCCACTTTATTTTCTGGGTAGAGGAATTCAAAGCACGTGACTGTATTCCATATGAATTGTTAAAAACATTGAGAGTTCAATTTTTGGCCATTTTTTTTCCTATTGCTATGTCCTATGCTGAGTTCTGATTTTGCTGTGAGGGTGTAAATGTGACTGATGGTAGCTGTGGAGTTGGACGTTTTGGTGAAATGCTTTTGAGCTGAAATAAGCATTAAGACTTTAATGTTGCATAGCTTGTGATGGCTTTTTAAGGATTCTGTACAGTGGGTTCCTGAACTTGCTGTAGTGTCACGTGGATGCTGCTGATGCTTTCCAACTCTGGCTATGCTCTGCAGCATTAGCTGTTGGAAACTCACTATAAGCATCTGTTTTCTGGCTATTTTTTCACTTTTTAAAAATTGTGAAGTGCCAGGAAAATTTTACCACCAAGCAAGGGAAATCTAATCCCTCAAATCTTGCAGTACACCTTTTTACCCAGGTAAGACAGTATTTATGGTATTTATGAGACACCAAGAGGTTCCTTGAAATTTTGGTTTTGTGGGTGCATGAACAGGAGAAAGGGATTTTCAGGGGGATGTTAATTTTGACCCTGTAGCGAAGACAGATGAGTTTTGGAACAGTAAAGATATATTAAAAGATAATTTATGTCCTCTTTCATGCTTAGGTAAAGTATCTGATTAACTGATATACAGAAATCCTTTGCATTTATATCTTGTTTAAATCTCATCTCATAAATGCTTTAGATGAGGCACTCATTTTTGACGTGCTTCTTAAAGGTCTCTGGGTACAGCCTTTGGAATAATGTCAATTTATAATTAATACTAAATGTTGAAAGTTTCTAAGCCATAACTGGAAATAGAATGAGGCATATGAAATAAAAGTAATACACATTAGTATGAGGCAAATTACTAAATTTAGCTTAGCTTTCTAATTCGAGAGCTTAGCCATAAATATGAATTATTACCTAATTTAATTGTATGAGCATATAACCATGTTCTCTTGCATGTCAAAATTTCTTGACCAGTTATGATTTCAACTTTAGTTAATGCAGTAGTGAATGTCTTCAATCTTCCCTTTATTGGAATAGATGAAGGTCAAAAGTATGAACTAAAACATGGCCAAACCTTGGCAAAAAATAAAAATAAAATCATGAGCCAGGTGAGGTGTGAGTTGAAAAATGCATACAGCCTTACATAGGAGATACTTTTTTTTGTTGTTGTTAAAGGGTTTTATAGAAATATCAGTGTCACATTCCAGTGGCAACCTCTTCAGGTGAAACTGATATTGAGAAGATGCTTTGATCTGAAATGTTGCTCTTGTACCTTGAATAGTTCACAGTGGAAGAAAATATAAATGCTCTTTTAAGTACAGTTCCTAATATTACTGCCCTCTGGATAGAGGGGGGGCCAAGTTGCTTGCTCAGGTGGCTCTTGCTTTGTCAGTTATGGCAGGCCAGCTTGACTGTGGAAGCTCTAAATTCATTAGTCTTCCAATGATTTTTTGTGTTGGTACCTCTCCATACAGGTAGCTCTATTCAAGTGAGAGGAGAGTGCTGGCAAGGGAGCAAAATCCTTCTGCAGTGCAAATTCATTTGCTTTGCTTTATTACCTGCGCTGCCAATAAAATAGAGAAACTGCCCATTAGTAGCAGTTTACTTCATGGGTCTCTAGCATCTCAAGGAAATAACGTAAATTTAGCTGGAACATAGTTTGTGATGTGAATCATGCACAACTGCAGAGCTCAGCACCATCGTTCATTAAAGGCCATTATCCATCTTTCATTTGAAAATATTATTTCAGCTATGACTGAGAGGACAGGCTGTTGAACATAGATTGGAAATTACCTTCTGAATGAAAATAGAAAAGCTAAAGAAACCATTAAAATTTACCTGGTACATAGCTGAGAAATAAATATTTGAAATCACTTCAGTAGCCATGAGTAATTGTTAATTAAAATGTCTTGCTGTGTATGTGTTTCACAACTACTTTAGTCATAAATAAGCATCATCTACTGCTGTTGAGTCAGTACTTGATAGGGAACACTGAAAACAATCGTGGTTATCTGAACTGGCTTCTAACAATGGACTTCGTTCTGCAGATCTGAAGATTTAACTTCTCAATATGTGGAGATAAGAACAAGGTGTTTTTGTTTTGTTTTGTTTTGTAATAGAGAAGTTTATTTTTGTTTCCTGTAAGAAACTGTTGAAGGTAAAATCCTCTATTCTTTGTTCAAAGAATTAACAAGAAAATAAAACTCATGTTTTTGCAATATGAGTATTATTATTGATCTCGAATCAAGATTAAGCCAGAATTCCTTGCTTGTTGGAGGATGTTAGGATGTGGCTGAGTTTATTTGTCTAACACCACTTTTGTTTGTGTGAATGAATGCATACTGGCTATTTTTAAACTTAGTTTTAAGGGGTTTAGTTTGCGTGTCATTTAATTTTGCATAGAGTTGGGCTGACAGCCCGAGTGATCACAGTGATGACTTTGGTTCTGGAGTGAAACAGATTTGTTCCAAAGCAATTTCTGATGAGAAATGCAGGAGTTGGGAAGACAGTGTAAGGATTGTGGCTTGCAATTTTATATATTAACGTGTTTACATTTATTTTTATATTATCTATACCAATGTGTTAGAAACTAACTTTCTACTCAAAACTATGCACAACAAATAGAGGAAAGGAAGAACTAAAGAGGCAAGGCTGGGATTACAGGGAATCTCCCATGACTCAACAGTGAGAATGAAGTTCTTCCTGGCCATATTGGTCATGAGGAATATGAATTCTGATATTTCTTGTTTTGCTGGCCTCCTTTTTGCTTCTCTCTCTGAGTGGTAGTTAATTGTTGGTATAATGAGATGGAGAGCTTTTCTTGTTTTGCAGAATTTGATTTCAGACTTCAACTTGTTTTCCTGTTCTGCATTGAGATAAACCATCTTCTTCCAAAGCTCTTGAACTGGGAACTAATCTCAATTTATGTCGTGCTGAATAGACTTGGAGGGGTTTTTGTATAATCCAGATTTTCTTTTTTTTTTTTTTTTGAGTTGGTGCTACCCATGGAAACACCTCCTAGAAAAGAGCCCTGTTGAGAAACTTGATACATTCCCTGTTAAGATGTGAGAGAGGTAGGTGTGGGACTAGTGGAAGTGGAAAAGAAATGTAATTAGCAGCTCATAATGAAAATAAATACAGGAAAGGGGTGTTAGGAAGTCTGAAAGAAATGCATCAGAGGAAAATAGTATAAAAATGACATTCAAGAGGCAGAAGAGGTATTTAGGAAAGTGGGACTGACAGATTGATGTTGTAAATATTGAAAGAGAGGAGTTGTATCATTCAGATCTGTTACAAAGAAGATGGAAATAGTTGGAGTAAAAGAAACACAAAACCAAAGGAAGGGTTCTTGGCAGATAGAGCTGGCTGTTTTTCTGACTGCGAAAAAATATTGCCTCTTGGCTTTTGTTTTTGGACAACTGAACTGTGGAACCTGCATAGCTGAAACAATCTTTTGTTTAATTGTCTGTGCTCAGTGATAGGAATCTCTTCCTTTACTCTCATTGCTCAATGGATTTTTAGGTGCTCTTTTATTTAATGTTCATAAATTTCATAAAGGCATGAGTGAGTTGGAACAGAATGAATGATGGTGTCTTGATGACTCCTGAAAGCAGGTTGCATTACCAGATTGCTTGTGTCCACAACAGAAGGCCACAGTTGCCTTTGGCAGGTCCACTTGAAATTATCCATCTTCTACCCTTGAGGAAGTCTCCTGTGGGGTCTTATTGAGAGGAGTGAGTGAGCTGGCTAAAGCCACTCTCCAATATTTTGCAGTACAATGCTTTCTTATTTAAAGAGATTAAAAAAAAAAAAAAAGCCAATTACATTCTAGTTGGAGAAACTTGTGCATATTGAAATGTAGGTTGCAATTTAGTAGTGATTGTAGTGCAAATGTCAAAGTGAGAGTCTGCGAAAGAAAAAAAGAAAAACATAAATTTTGGTGTATGCTTAATTTGGGAGATGAGCACTTTTCAGTGAAGTGAATGGATGGCTCCTGCTGTGTGCCCATTATGCTGAGGCTTCAGTGATTGTTTTGGCAAGGAAAAATTTTTGTACTTTTCCACATTTTATCTCAATTTAATCTCATCCTAATTAAGAAGATGAAAAGTAGAAGTGAATTGAGGCATTTGTACTGCATCACCAAGAAGGTGTTCCTAGGAACCTTTTCTAAGAACTGGAGGAATGTGATGGAAATGGACTGTTAATGGCCAGCCACCAGTCTTTTTTTTAATCTGTTGGGTATTGGAATTGTGTGGAAACCAACTTTCTTTTCAGCACTTGAAAATGGTAGTTCTGGACAAATTGTTATATGGCTTTTTGTTTCTGTGATTTTCTTTTTTTTTGTTAACCCTGGAAATGAGTCACACAGAGTTTTGAAAACAAAACAGGCTCCTGTTGTGGACGCCACTCTTGCTGAGCATAGAGACTTCTATTCAGCTTCTGGGGGATCTTTGTTGTACTGCTTGAGGTGAATTATGTGTATACTTAAATATAAAAAGATCCAGTGAGCAATGCATTAGGCAGTCCTATTGCATAAGTGGCTCTGTGAAGGGTCTTCAAGAGTGCAGAGCAAGTTGACTCCCTACGTACACTGGAACCAACAGTCATTCAGTGAGCATGGGCATGGTGTTTGGAGGCCAGCATGGATGGACCCTGAGAAACCTGGGCTACCATGGGTGGTATCACTGCCCATCGCAGAGGGATTGGAACTGGCTGATCTTTAAGGTCTCTTCCAACCCAGGCCGTTCTATGAACTCTGATCACTTGAGATGTCCTCTGAGCACTGGCATTCCACCATTGCTGTGGCATTTAGCAGGAAGAGCAGCTTTACTCCCTGGAATGGAGTTGTTCCATTTCTCGCATTCTTGCTTTCTGCCAGTTTAACCTGCTCTGCAGTCAGGCCCTCTTGCCCTCCATACCAGGTCACTCCTTGGTCCTTCGGTCCCAAATGCAAGATTGCAGTATTTTGTGGAATTGGCTACTAGATGATTTATCTCACTTTTTCAATATGAAATGGTTTCTGTGTTTGTTGTCCCTTTTTGGTTTCAGACTCCTAGCTGAGTTTTCAAGACCCACTTTCCAACACTTCTCCTCAACAGTTCATTAATCTGAGCTTCTGTCCCAGAACTGTGGCTGTCACTGAGAATACGTAAGCTCTGAATTCTAGCTTGGAAATATCCAGTTTCTTAAGATTTAGGTCAGAAGCTGATGCAAGCATAATAATTTATAATAATGAAACTAGGGCAAAACAAACAAACAAAAAAACCAAACAACAATAAATGCAACTTTTCAAGTATAGAGAGAAGAATAATTCACTACACGCAAATAGCAAGCACATCATGAGTTGAGAGAACAAATTACTGCCCTTTACCAAATTAAGCTGTACAGACACACTCAAGCAGTTTTCTTTAGTAACCACTGTTCAGTTCCTTCTTGCTTAGTCTTTCCCTTTCAGCTTGTGAAGAATGGTGGCATCTGTGACTGTTATTGTAGCTTGCTAAGAACAGAAATGGATTTAGCAAAAAGAAAGCTATTTGTTTAAAGCACACTGATCAACAGTATAATCTGGAAATCTTCTCATATAGAGATTAATTTCCTGTGACTATTCATTAAGTAGTTAAATATTTTTAAATGTGTTGCCATTATGCTTAATAATTTTATAATTAACTCAGTCCTGTGCCCCTCTTGATGAGATTATTACATCTTTAATTTGCTAATATCACATTTGAATTTAAAGTATAGCAATTCTGGGTGAAATACTATATTGAAAACTTTGTTTTCATTTTTGTATGCTTGTCTTAAATTCATACTTCAATTGTGATGTTGCTTCTGTTGCTCGAGGTATAATGTAGGGCTTGTCTTCTGAAATTTTGTACGAATGAAACATCCTGTTCTTCTCCTGTGGACATGGGATCTACTGTGTTAACTGAAGCTAAATCTATTGGGGAATATCTTTGTTATGTTAGTGTTGATTCTTTCTACAAATAAAATGTGTGCAATTCTGTTTATCTTCTGAGGGACTATTGGAGGCAGTGCTCATAGAATGTGTTTTGGGTTAACCTTCCCAAAAATGACCTGGTGGGGAAAGACGCATTGCATAACAAAGTAGTCATCCCAAGTGTTAAGGTAGATACTATAGTATACTTCTGGGGATTGGCACCAATTAATCCTCTCTGATCTTCTCAAAATACTTCATGAGGAAGGCAGAGCAGTGCATAAACTTGAGTGGATGTGTTGGGATCCTGCTGGACCAGGAAGAGTTTTGAGGAGTGAAGGCAGATAGGAAGGGACACACAAGGTAAAAAGCTGCTAATGCATTCTACTTCTGAACAGAACTGTATTTTTTTTTTTTTTTTCTGGCCATTTATTCAGTAGAAAATATGGATTTGGGTCACTTGGAAGTATGGTATTGCTATCTAATCCTATTGAGTTTGTGCAGTTGTTAAAATAGTAATTTTAGCCAAATATTCTTGAAACAATGTTATCTTTCTCAGAAAAAAAAGTTAATGTGCCACACTTCCTTCAAAACAATGTTGCTCTCTTTAAATCAGAAGCTTGTTTTCCTATTTTGGATTAACCATTGAACTGAAAATATCCTTCATTCAGATGGCAGTATTTGTGATGCTTCTACTGGGGGAAGCTACAGACAATTCAAAGCTTCAAAGTAAATCTTTAATGTGTTTAAAAAACATGCGAGACACTCCTTGATGGGAAACGGAACATTTCTATAATATTATGTAAAAGTAAAGAAGCTGAGGAAAAAAGAGGCTAGGTGAGTCATCACCGAGAAAGCTGCTGGCAAAACATTTGCCCATGTTCTCTGAAATGCTGGAATACAAGCAGGGAACGCTTCTCTAGTTAGAGCAAATCCCACCCTCCGTTCTCTCTTCTGACTTGACCTGTAGAGATCACTTAACTGTTCAGCCATAATTTCTTAAAGTGTTTTTTTTTTAAATGCAATACGCTTTTGGTTCAAGTGACTTTGTGTACAGGAATGCTATAGTATGCTGAGGAAAAAAATGTAATGTGGAAGAGTTAAAATCTAGGAACCTACAGCCTGCCTGTAGCTGTGCTGCACCAATTCTCCTTTACATGTCATGCCTTTACTGCAAGTGATGGTAGCTCTGACCACAGTCCTGCTGCAGTGAATCTGTTGTTTGGGTGCTGGAGCAGCAGGAGGAATGCTGGGGTAAAATCTGATCAGTCTGGCATACAAACAGAGCAGAGCTGGTAGTTTACAAGTAATAATGGAAATCTTCACAAAAAAAACTGTGAAATAGTTGAAGCCTGTGCTTTAATGAGATGGTGCTTGCTTTGGCTGTACCCATGGCTCCCTGACAAATCTGTCTTCAAAATCTTGTAAGGAAGCAAAAAACACCTGAATTAAGCTATGGGATGAAAACACAAACTCAGAGATGACCTAGGAGTAGCAGCCAAGATGTGAATAATTTGATCTCAGCTCTGTGTCTTTGTAGAGAAGGAGGGGACAGGTACACAGGAAGGGGATCTGCTCTCTGTTCTTCAGCTTTCCCCTGCAGGCAGTCTGTGGCATGTGTGTAGCTGTAAACTACTAAAGGAAAAGAAGCTGCAGTTCCACCTAGGAACTTGGCATGTTCTTAAATTGATGTGCAGGGTTGCAGTATATGCCTGCAGCCTTCACAGGATGATTAGAAGAGCATCACAAAAAATAAAGAAAAATCCTAGCTCTGCACTTAACAAAATAAAGAACCTCAACTCTCCAGGCAGTGATCTGAAAGGATGATCTGAATTCAGAAAGGTTTCATCTGTCAGTTTTCACCCAGGTCAGGGAAGAAGGCAAGCATCATCTGTAATTTGTTTTGCTTGTGTGTATTCTCCAGAGTTCTTGAAGGCACTTCATGTGCACACAAGCTTTGTCTGTATGCTTGTTATGTCTGGTAAATGTTCCTGTGTGCCAAGCAGTCAAACCTTGTGAAGACCTGATTAATGGGATTTTTTCAATGCTAGCTATGCTCCGACTGATTTATTTGTTTTTGCTCTTTGTTCTGATGGTCTCTGAAGAGTTAAATGCATTCTTCTTAGCTCTGGTTCTTTGCTTGGCTCACCTCTGATGCAATGCAGTGCTGCAACTACACTGCACTGTCAGTTTACATCACATTACACCATAACAATTTTTGAATCAATGAGGTTGTGTTGTTTTCCTTTCCTCTTGTTAAATGCTTACTGAGCAATCAAAGCTGCATGCTAACGTCTCCAAGAGTAGTTACAGATCACACCTTGACAAATAATTTGATGTGGACAGTATGTGGATAGCTTCTGAAACAGCTTCAGTGTAAACAATATAAATATAGCTGTGTACTGGAAATCTTCAACCTAGTTTTGAACGTAGCTTCCATGCAGAAACAAACTAAAATAACTTGCTTATGCTCAACACTAACTTTAGGCTGTTTCATGTGGGACATATCTTGTTTTGCAGAATAATGCAAGTGACTCAAATCCAACTACATCACGTGCTGCCTGTCCAGCTGATCTCTGACAGGTTAGTGCAATCCAGGGGAGTTCTCCTATGCAGGAGCTTGATTTTTTTTTTGCACACAGTGCAAATATGTTTCCATTGTGTGTTTTGATATCATTCTGGACTTGCCTTTTTGGACAGTTGGACAAAACCACAAAGAAATCTTTTTGTAGCTCATGGACCAGGAGCTATAAAGAAATGTTCAGCCAGGAACCTCTCCTGGCTAGAACCTTCCAGATCCAACTGCAGTATGAGTGCAGACCTGGATTTTAAGCCCTGTATGAAATGTTAAGCTCTTAGTATTAGCACAAAGCAAGCTTTCAACACATCATTTTGCTTCTGCCTGTATAAGTGTGAGAAGCTTGCATGCTGGTGTTCACACTGCTTGGGAAGAGAGGAGTTCTCACTGGGTGGGATTGATTGGTACCAATGACTCGAAGCAGCTTGTACACTGCACAGCTTTAGCAAGCTTAGTCATTCTTCTGCTGCAGTTAGAAGGCATGGTAACTGCTGAAATAGCTGTTGTCATGTTCTAAGTTTACCTTTCCTATAGAAGAACGTACAGCATGCGGTTGCTCTGTGCTTATACAAGACTGCTGTACTCTAGTGACATGCAGCATTTATTAGGTAATTACCATTTAAGGCAGTGCATGAAATTGATTTTTTTTTTGTCCCCTTGACCAATTCCAATGTTCTTTAACTTCTAGACCAGCTTTCCATTCATACTGTTCCCTCGTTTCTTGGAGGGAGATCAAACACGGGGATGCTGTTCTACCAGATAAGAGTAGTCATAGTGGAATTTGGGGATTTAGCTGGAGCTTTAACTATTCAGAAGCCTTGTGAGTGAAGCCAATTATTCTGAGCATATGACACTTCAAGAGGAGCATTTCATACCGTAATGTACTTAAAAACATTTATTTTTAATATTATGTGCTTAGATTAACAATATCATGCTCCAAAGATGATATGTTTCATAACATCTGAAACAATCTGTTTCAGTCTACATATGCCTCTTTAAAATGGGGTGTGGTGGTAGGCTCTCATTATTCTCCATAGTTGCTAGGAATGCATTTTTGTGTATGATGCTAATTAGTGTGTTCAGCTACAACAGGGCACATTTGTTGAGATATGGTTGTATTGGTTGAGTCTGCATCTGGAGATAAGTGAACAACTGTCAGATCTGATCTTATTTTAAATGGTTCTTCAGGTTAAGTTCCAACTCTGTCTTTTACAGGAACACACACACAAAAAAAAGATAAAGGGAAACAATTATAACTATATATTTACCTTTTAATTTCTTTTTAGAAACAGAGTGCTTCGTAAGTTTGTAAGTCCAGTTAGAATTTTGACTTAATGTTCCTTCCTATCACATGGTGGTGTTTTAATGGATCCATATAGAACAGCAAAGCTTCTGGATCTGTGCTGATTCTTGTGTTTGTATTTTTCATGCTTATAAAATTAACTCGCTGGAAAACAATTTGAATGAAAAAATTCTATTCGCTCATCCTTAGAAACTGAGCTTTATTCCTGCTTGTGCTCTCCTCCCTCAGCGATCTAAGTGCCTTAATTAATCATCCTGAGATGAGGTTTAGCTTAACAGTTAATTGAACTTCAAGAAGCAAAATGCACTTTTGTTTACAAACATGCAATTTTTCCTGTGAAAACATTAGACCTGTCACTGCTCCACTGTACTAGCAATTCACAGATGAAATGTGATCAAATCAATGTAAGAAGCAGATGATCTTAAGGCTTATAAGAAAAGAATACTCTAAAATCTTAGCATACACTAAAAGCACCAAGCCTTCATGGGCCTGTTACAATCAGTTATCATTAGCAGTCTTGCCTGATGAGGAATTTCTCTACTCCACCAATTTTCTAATTCACTCCCGGTGTAAATGGCCAGCCTAGAAATTACTTAAAAGTTATCATTTAAAGTTGTTATTTAAAATTTCATATTGATCAACTAGAATAAAAACGAAGGCTGGATAATCTGAAGGTTAAATACAAAACTCATTTTTCTTTTTGTTTTTGAACTTTCACATGGTTGTCTGGAGTAAATCTTCCACCTGTGTTTGAGGATACAAGCTGATAACCAGAGAGGATGAGAAGTCAATTGGTGAAGGAAAAAAATGCAGTATTTAAATTGTTTCTAACTTGTGTCAAGGAGAACTTGGGGCCATGAAATCTCTCTAATAGATTAGGACTACAGTGAGATCACTGAGATCAAGCAGCTATTGTTCTAATACTTGCATAGGAGAATGTAAATGAAATGTTTTAAAACTTCCTATGTAATGCAATTATATTCTTTAACAGTCTGATATGTGTAACCACGTGCTGTTTTTCCTGCAAAGACTCACACTTCTGTGGATTTGGTATGAGAGCATAGTCAAATATGTAAGGTTGGAAGCTGTGCAAGGTAAGTGCAGGTAGAATTCCTCCTCAGCCCCTCCTCCTGTGTTTGGCACCTTGGAGAAGTGCATGGCTCCTCACCAGCAAGAAGGCCTAAATACAAAGCCCTGTCTTCTTTCTTGTCATCTTGCAGAGTTCTGGCTTTCTGGCTAGCACCAAGGCAGCAAGATAACTGACTATTTTTTTGCAGGTGAAAGATAAGATCTGGCAAGCTTAACCAAAAATATTCTTGTTCCTACATATATCACAGTTATTTTGGAATCTGTTGTAGAAAGAACTGGTAGGAACATAAATAGTTGTGTGAAAGCTGTTAGTATAGAACTGTCTGCCAAGAGAGATTCCAGTTAATTGACTCATAAAAAATTAACAATTGCATACTAGTTCTAGAAATTGGGTCTGGGTCCTTTTTTGTTCAATAGATTGGTGAAAAACTTTCAGAAGCTTATATTTATCTAATGACTTTGCAGGTATAATTGTCACATAAAGAAATTGCTAACCCTACATGTGTTGTTGAATGTAAGTGGATGAGCAGATAAAGGAAATCTGAGGATATTTGCAGTTTAAAGTATATACTTAGACACATGTATGTGATCATCTTGTGAATGAAGATGGTTTAGAAATATCCGTGCTGTTATTTGCTTCAAATAATAGCTGAGCTCAATTTAAAGGATGTCAGCAGTCAACAAGGATTTCATTGGTATCTATTTAAGTTGCTAAAATGAGGTCATGATTATGTTATTCCAGGAAATCAGAAGGCTCTATTTGAAAAGTTGCTTGTGTTTTGCTTTCAGTTTTCAAATTTCTGAACAGCTATCATGATACATTTCATTAGAGAATATTCACATATGTGTATTTAAATACAAAATACACCTGGGTGTCCATATTCTGATATTAAAGCAACAAGATGAAGACCTCAGTACAAGTGATTTACATCACTGAATGTGAACAGAATTGTATATTGATGTTGAACCAGCTTGGGAAGACTGGGTTATAGTGGTACTGCAAGCAAAGTCAGCAGTATCCTTCCAAGCACAGGATTCACAGAAATCTCAGCCTCTGAACTCAACTTCTGCTTTCCAAGCAGCACACAGCTGCACTGTGTGACACCTGTAGCACCAGAAGCTTCTCATCTCCAGTCAAGTGTTAAAAGAAGTGGTGTGACATTTGAGCTTTAGAAATAACAATGAATGAAAGCTAGAAATGAACCTGTAGAGTCCATGACTTCTCTTTGTAAAGTCCATACAGTATTTTCTTGTTTCCCCCTAGGGCAGGAGAGGAGGAAATAGTAAGATTCTCAACAGTAACTTTTCCTGGGAAAAGGCCTTTGTAATACCATCAGAAGTTTTGGCTTTAAAAATACTCAGAAAACACTACAAACAAAAGCAAAAGCCATGTCTAGTAAGGCTTAATTCCATAAGAGTTATCTTGAAGTAGGAGAGCAGACAGTTCCTGCATGCCCAGCAACTTGAGAGGTTCCTTGAATCCTCCCTCCTTCCTTCCTGACTTTCCCTGCCTGGGAGGCAGAAGTCAGTTCTTTCAGGCCTTAGGAGCTGTTGTCAGGCAGCAAACAGTTCAGAGGAAAGAGAGACAGCTTTTACTTTCCCAAGTTGGAGCCTCCAGAGGTATAGTGAAGATAGATTTGAGTATTGGTTACTAGAAATGGGATCATCTGGGTAAGCTAGCCTGTAGCATTTTTAGATTGATGAATGTGTTTTTAATGTTATTTTATTTTAAACCCCTTTGTCTTATTCTTTGATCCCACCAGTGAGATTAAGCCATGCAAGGTTTGAAAATGCAATAGAATGAAACTAATTAAATCTAATAATCACAGCTGATATAGAGAGCACTGGAGTCTCAGTCCTCCCCAGGCAGGGAAAAGCAAGAGGCTTCCTCTCTGAAGGGAGAAAGGAATGGGTGGACTTGGGCAGGAGCAAGAGCCAAGTCAAGCCAGAACCCAGGAGAACTGTGACCACTGCCCTTTGAAGAAACCAGCAGTCAAGTGGCTCAAGAGCATTCCAGTACGTGAACAAAAGCCATGGAATGTGTTGCAGAAATGGGTAACAGAAGGCTGTGACTCATCATGTGGAACTGTAATTTAAGACCAAGAGGGATTTTTCTATCTTGGATCTATTCCTACTGGCTCAGATGTCTCATAAGCCTTTAGCACCTAGTTTTAATAGAGCCAGTGCCTACAATTGAGAAATGAGTTGGATCTGAGTAGCAAATTACTACTCATCTTAAAAATATCTTCCAGCAAGAGCTGAGGTAACTGTGTGTTGAGGAGCTATCATCGACCTTTACTAAATTTGATTTTCTGGATTTAGCAAAGTCTCAGCTCCCTAAGCAGAAATATACTTAGCAAAGCCCTGGGGAGCAGCTGCAATGTAGGCACTGCAGTGCTTCCCCCTCAGTGCAGCTTTGGCAGCAGGAACTGCTGAGGAATGGAGTGTGAGAGGTCGCTGCTGTCTGGTGTCAGTCCGAAGAAGTCTTTTCTTTGTGTCAAATCAAATCTGGAGTGAAATAACTTCATAATATTCCACCAAAGCTTGGTTTGCAGGCAATACTAACACTGTTAAGACTGTAGGAGTTCATCTATCTTCAAGATTTATATAGTATTCTTCTGATAAATATTTTCAAACCTCAGCAGTTTGTCCAGCCCTCCGAATGCATAATGCACATGTATTTATCCAAAGGGCTGGGTTTTGGAACTACGTGATTGTCACTCTAATTTCTCTAAGAGGCAGTCTCCAGCTTGAAACAAGTTTTTAGTAGAAGTTCTAAAAATATGCATCAGCTACATATAGGAGCTTTTTTGAGCAAACAATCTGTCTGTATAAATGTAGACTGTCTCAAACATGGAGACACAGAATGCTCCACGTGAGGCAAAAGCAAAACCACTTCTTCATACACTTGCAGTATCTGGGCATCCTATAGGCAAACCGGTGTGAGCTGGGGCCCACTGTGCTGCTCAGAAATAGATGGGCAAGAGGTTGGTTTGTGTGAAGGTAAGGAAGACTTAAAATAGTATTTAAAAACAAATCTGATTCACAAAGCTTTGTCACTTCTACTGTACACAGTGAAGATGTAGAGATTGTATTTTGGCTCTAAACAGTCGATGACAACTTGCTTGCTCCTGGACATGAATGGACAAGTTGTGCTGGAATTACAAAGGTGAGGTGCTTTCTTGGGTGCTTCCTAGAAGGTTTTATTAGAAATAGATGGGTGTTTCATAACTTCTGCTGAGGAAGAAGAGAAGGAGCCTTAAGCTAGGCATTTACACTCATTCAGATCAAAGTCCAGTCCTCGTGCAAGCAGCTGGATGTACTATGGGATTGCTTCTGACAGCCTTCATGGGACTGCACTGCTGTGACACAGATCTGTTAACAGCACAGCTTTAATTAAAGAAGCATGGAAATCACAATGGAATTCTGGTTTGACCCTCAGTGAGATCCGACTAATTTAGCCAGTTCCCAGAGAAAACAGTATTCTTCTTGAGATTTGCACAGCAGAGTTTGGAAATAAAACGGAAAAGTGATTTGATAGGGGAAAAATAATGATGGAAGAGGCAAAGACACAACCCTGGTGAGCATGGAACAGCTTCTGGCCACAATCCTGGGGAAAGTCAGATACCTGATGATGGGGTAACGGGTGGGCAGTAACTGGGCTGTTCTCACTGGGCTGTTTGCAGGAGATGGATGCTGTACCCCCAGGTCCTCTCAGTGAGGCTGCTGCTGTTTTTTCGTGGCAGCCAGCTTGTGTCCTTTGCAGAACTGAGAGTAGCTCAAGGCCATCATTTCATGCATGACTTGGTAAATTGTACAAGAAAGGACACTGCCAAATGAGGAGCTAAGCCAGTTTTCAATAAGAGGGCCATCTGTAACCAAATGTTTTAGTAAATCTGAAAGCAGTTGAATTTTTTTCCTATTTTTACTTGTACAGTTCATTTAGTATGTTTGTAACTTTGCAGCCAACCTGAAAGTAAGCTTGCTATTGCTTCTTTGCAATGTGTTAAGGTTTTGCTGAGTCAAATCGCTTCATTTCAGACTTGATCCTGCGTGCACCGAGAAATGATCTCACATCCATGTCTCTTCAGTTCTTGCTGTGGAAGCTTTCTCAGGGCGGAGGGGCTTGAGATATTTAAGGCAAATAGGACACAGGTAAATATAGATTTATTAATTACAGAGATATCCTCAAAATGTAGAAAGAGTTATGGAAATAGAGATGTTTTTAAAGTTTGAATAAATTCAAAGGCAGTCTCCCTTAACCAGCTCTAGCAGTCTTTTCTTCCCATCCTGCTTCACAACATGGAAACTGATGCAGCAGTGCTTCCCAGCAGAGAGAATCACTGCTAGGGCCTGCAGTTTGCTTTAGAGAAATCTTGAATCATGGCTTAAACTTTTGTAAATAAATAACTTCTGAGAATAGAACGGCAATCATTTGATATTTAATGTGTTGAAGTATTTTTGTCTGACTTTGGTGTCATTACATGAGAACAAATCTCTTTTTCATAGAATCATAGAATTATTTGAGTTGGAAGAGACTCTGAAAGGTCATCTGGTCCCATTCCTCTGCAGTGAACAGGGACACCTACAGCTCAGCCAGGTTGCTTGGACCCCCATTCAACCTGACCTTGAATGTCTCCAAGGACAGGGCATTCACCACACTTTTGAAAGGATGGATTTAATTATTTTGTTTAATTAATCCTACCAAAATGGAGTTTTCCTGAATCTGGGATTTAAACTTGACTTTTAGTTGGTCTCTGAGGTAAGCATTGCAGATGGTGAAGAACAGCAAATGGTGAGAAAGTAACAAATTCAATGCCGTTAGTGCCATTAATGGGGAAAGCCCATTGTGCTGGGGGACCCCATCGCCTCTCAGCTCCTTTGGAAATATTTCTTGTACCTGACAACTTAGCTGCTTGTTTCTGTAGACAAAAGTACTCTGCAACAGGTAACTTTAAGGCAGTGGGAAACCTATTTCCAGTGTAATTTTGCTGTGGAGGAAAAGATGAACCATTATATATGGGTTTATATAGTGGGTAGGAGGTAGGGATACCCTGCCTGGAAAGTATTCTTAGAGTGCAGGATCCCCAGCTTCAATAAGTGATGTTGGAGCTGCACAGCTGCAATTGCTTAGGCACCAATCCTTCTGCCTTTTCCTCTGTGGGATGATATTAACTCTGCACCTGTGACCTCCCAAGTGCAGGGATGTCAGAGTTTGTCACGCTGCTTTTAGTGTAAGTGTTCCCTTTTTACACACGGATTATAAGGGTAACTTAGAGCACTTTATTTGGACTTTAGTTTTCATTTGGTACTTCCATTATAGAGGTTTCATAAGAATAATTGAGGAAAATATTTGAGATGATGCTGAAGCATATTTAATTTTCAACTTGTGAAAATCACACAGCTTTGGTAAGGCTAGAAAATGTGACTATTGCTTTTGTTGGCCTCTAAACCACCAAATACAGCCCAGCAATGATGCACAATGTGTTATATACAAAGTATACTCTAAAGGCACTGCATTTTTTAGCATTTCAAATGCTAAAAGTTATTGTTACATATATTTGAAATATAATGTTAGAGCCACGGTCCCCCACTGTGAAGTTAACTTGCACTCGAGGATGCTGAAGGTCTCCAATCCCTGTTTTGCTGCTGCTGTGACAAACCTGTGGAACTGCGGCAGCACTGCTGGAGCCGCTACAGGAGGACAGCGTGCATCGGGGTGACGTGAAGATGCACTTAAACATCAAACTTTAAAAACTGGTACAGTTGTAGCTGCTTAATTGCTTTGCTTCGAAAGTTTAATGTGACATCTGAGGAAGTCATCTCTAAATAAGTCAGGAGACAAGGTTTCTCGAGAAAGAAAAGGCATAGATTTGCTGGGGACTCTTACAGACAAACTGTCAGGAGCAGTAAAATTGACGTGTGCTTAAGTGTCTTGGGGACCGGTTTCCGTGTTTTGTGTGCCCGGGGGGAGTGGCAGCCTGGCTTCAGCCTGTTCGAACCCAAAGTTTGCAGGTCCTACTGGAAGGGGTCTGTCCCAATGCAGGTCGGTCTTACTCCCAGCTATTTAGCTTAGGAATGTGTCATTGCAAGAAGGCGTCACCTGCGTGGTAGCGAGCTGGTGTATTATTCCGGCAGAAGCAAATAAGTTGTGGCAGCTGGAGCGGGGTGCCGGAACGGGGGAAGCAGCAGAGCCATGGTGTAGGTGCAGCAGGAGGAGCGGAATTGCCCGGGGCGGGCGGCAGCCGTGGGCACAGCGCCTGGAATGGGAGCGTCGGGCTGCACGGAGCAGCGGGAGCGCCCCGACGGAGCCGGCTGCTGCATGGCGTCCGTGTGCATCCTGCCGGCGGTTTGGAGCTTTTCGGGCTGCTTTTAGAGCAGAGGCCGCCGCTCCACGTTCGTTTCCCTGAGCCACGGCAGGGATTTCACTTCGAGAGCTTCTGCATCGAGAGAAAGGTGAACGCTCTGGGGGGTTTCCCGGGCTACCAGCCTCTCGCTGGGACTGTTAACGTGGGACGAGCGCTCAAGTTTGCCTCTCTTCTGCCCCAGCCCCGGCGCTTCCACCGTTCCCGATGTGACACCTCCCCCGATTGCCTGGGTCTGACTCATTCGCTAGTGCTGGGAGAGGCAGAACGGGGAGGGGGAGCCTTCAAAGTAGCCGCGATTTGTCTCGCTTTGACGAGGCGCCCGTGAGCATCGCCCCGGCAAAGGCGGCGGGGCCGGGGGCGGCCGCCGGGTGGCTCCCGTCGGTGGCTCCCGCCGAGCCTCGGGGCCGCGCCGCTGTCAGTCCCGCCGGAGGTGGAGGACCGGGGAGCATCGGACCGGGAGCTGCCGCAGCAGCGTTGCAACTGCCCTTCCAACAGCCGGAAAAAAGAAAAAAAAGAAAAAAAAAGAAAAGCCATGAAGACGTTGAAACGCCTCCTGCCAAAAGTAAAGAGCAAATCCCAGTTGTGATGGCTCTGCTAAAACTTGATCCTGCGGGATTTCAGGCGATAAAGAGCTGCCAGGCTCGCACGTACCGCGGTGGGCGCAAGTCGCGGGATGAAATCCCGGCATTAGAGGACCTATTTCCCGCTCCGTTGTTTGCAGAGGAACCCGCTGAGATGAGTCGGAGGAGCGCGAGCCCAGAGCGATGTGGGGAGCGAACGCGGTGAGTGCGGCGCTGAGCAGCGGTGGGAGCCTTTGGGTCCTGGGGTCGCTTTAAGAAGTGTCTCCGTACGTATTTACTGGGGGTAGCGAATGAAAAACCGAAGCAACCCTAGCTCGTGCGTTTCCCTGTGTAGATTTACGGAAAATTGGGAACGAATCTGTGCCTTCCAAGATGCGGAGCTTCGCCCCACGCGCCGTGCTGCTCCCCGCTCCGTGCGTGCCACGAGCCGCCCCCCCTCCCGCCCGTGCGGAGGAGTTGGCCGCTGGCGCTGCCCCCGGCGGGATGCGCTCGTGCGGGCTCGGCTCGTGTGTTCCCGGAGAGGCCGGAGCTGCCGGCAGGGCTGGGGACGCTCCCGGGCGGGCTGTGGGCTCCGGGGGCATCTCCGGTAGGGAGAGCTCGGATTCGTTCCTAAACGCGGGCGACTGGGGGGAAACTTTTGAGTCCGGTCACTCGGAGTCGCTTCCAGTCGCGGTATTTCGGTTCGCGTGCCACGTGAAATTACATTTTATTTTATTTTATTTTTTTGCCCCGTTAAACATTCAGCCCTACTGACGGCTTTTCTCCTCTCCTCTTCTTCCCCCCGTTCCCTCCCCGTCTGCAGCCCCCCTGCGCCCGTCTCGCTGGCCGCCTAGCTGCCCTCCCGGGATGCGATGGGCCTCGCGCTCTGCGGCGGGGATCACGCTTGCGGCCGGCGGCGCGGAGGCCGCCTGTGAGCCCGGGCACCGAGGGGCGCGACATGCCCGCGGCAGCGGCCCCGCCAGCACCGGCACCACCGGCACCCGCGGCTGCCGCCACCGCTCCGTCTCCTGAGGCGCTGGGTACGTGGGACGGCGCCGCGCGGCCGCGAGGGGGCGCCATCGTGCCGCCGCGACCGGGCTTCGTGGGCGCTCGGCGGGGAGCGGGGCGCTCTCGGCGCTGGGTGCGGGCGGGCGGGAGGTGTCGGGAGCGCGGGTTCGAATCCCCGGGTTGTGCAGGGGCTTGAGAGGCCGCGCTGTGGCTGTGCCCGCCGCTGACTGCGCCGTCTTTGGTGCTGCAGCGGTGGGAACGTGGCCCGCACCGCTTTGATTTAGGAAGCGCGTTGGGACTGATCTGCAATTAAATGGTCTCAACAAGCTCATCTCCTAGTCTGACCCGTCAGGAGGTGATGATATAGCAAGCCCTTGTCTTGGTGTGCGTTTCAGCAGCAGATGATTCTGATTGATGGTGGAGATACGGTTGGCATGATGAGAGAGGAGATCTGAAAACTGCCACCCCTGATTGGCTAGACCTGCCGGTGCTTTCTGCGTGACGCTTTGCAACAAGGTTGGCTCAGCTTGGCACAGGGACTCCCCTCTTGCAGTTAGCAGAGTCAGTCGTGGGGGTGGAAATCCCTTGGGGGCACAGAAACAGAGGGAGACCTTCCAGAGCCAGAGCTCCTTTCCATCCGTCAGACAGTTTAGATCACTTCTTCTCTGGCTCATCTCTCTGTATTCAGCCCTGTACAGAGATCCGGCTGATTCTGAAGTAACCCAATGCAGTGATGCTCATTTGTGGATCGCCCTCCCCTTCGATGCCAGAGACAACTTTGTGTCTGAGATCAGCAGTTCTGAGATGCTCAAGTGAATGCCGTGTAAGGGAAGGGAGAAGAATTAGGATAGAATATTGTGCTGCTGAATCTGTTCCAGAGATGCAGTAGGCTGTGCATGAGCAGCAGCTGGCGAGATCTTCGGAACTAAGGCAGCACGTTTCTGGGATGCTGCGCAATGCACAGAGTACACGGACTGGGCTTTCCAGCAGACCTCGGGCTTGCTTCTCTCATTTTAAGCTAACGCACCTCTTCCTACCAGACTGTGACTAAATCTTAAATAGACACACCAAAGGAAAATAGACTTCTGTTCCTCACCTGCTTTAGGAAGGCAAGGTTGAAGAGAAGGATGATGGCGCCTTTTTTGAATCGTTTCAGTCATTTCAGTTTTGTTAGCCACCCAGAAAAAATGTTAATGGCTATTTCTCCTGAACTTGTGCTTTTTTTTCTTCCTGTTGCCTTGCTTGTGGAAGACCAGTTGCAGTACCATCTATCAATGCCAACTCAGGTTTTTGAGGGATGTAAGCTTGAAATGAAACTACATGAAGAATGTGTTATAAAAAGCTGCTAAACTTTGTCTGGTGTCCAGAAGGTTTCTGTTTAGATCCTTCACTGGAGATACACAGTACATATTTTTTTTTCTCTCTGTTCCTTTTCTCATACAATGTGATCACTTTTACAGGGGTTAAAGCTGGCAAAGATGAGGAAAATTGGCTGTGCTCTCCTGGTACTCCAAGCTCTTCTGGCGCCTTTGGATCTTGTTCGTGGAGCAGAGAAGAATTATCCTGTCCTGAACATTGCAGTCATTCTGGGAAGGACCAAGGATATCACAGAGAGAGATATCAGATCTCTCTGGACCAGGGAGATGTCAGCAGACCTGACTGTTGATGTCAATGTAGTGACCCTTCTGGTGAACCAGACTGACCCTAAAAGCATCATAACACACGTTTGCGACTTGATGTCAGGTACCAAGATCCATGGAGTGGTTTTTGGAGACGACACTGATCAGGAGGCAGTAGCTCAGATTTTGGATTTTATTTCATCTCAGACTTCTATTCCAATTCTTGGAATTCATGGCGGGGCCTCCATGATAATGGCAGATAAGGTAGGAATATTATTCAAAGCCTTCATTACTCTAATGCACTTCAGTGTAAGAATACCTCTAATTATCTCTTTTTACTTTAAGAAAGAAAAGAATATACAGAGCAGTGTCCTCACTGACTACTCACCAAATATTTTAAAATATTTTGGGGTTCATACCTGAAACTCAATTTTCTTTCCACTGTAAAAGTGATCCTAATTAAACTTTACTCTCCACCAAATCTAATGCTGATCACCTCAAAAAATTATTAGCAAATACAATGCTTGGCTGTAAACGCAACAAAGAGTTCAATCAACTAACTGTAGGGACAAAATACAAAATTATAAGCAGATATTATTAATGAGCATGGCAGAATAGAAGCAAGTTATAGCCATGAATGTATTTAAGGACAGTAGTTGTAATAGGGCGTTTATATTAGACTGAACTCTTGTGATCTGCTATGGTCTATAATTTAAATAGGCTTGCAAACTTATGGTCACTGTATTAATTAAATTATTTTTTCACTAACCAGATACTTCTAACTTCCTACTATAGCTCATGAAAATCCACAAAGCGTTGTCAGAACCCCGGAGGTAATGACAAATTGCTTTGTTGGAAAACATTCCTTTACATAATCCATCGTGAGATTGTGGAACGACAAACAGAAGTGACTCACATATGCAGCTCATTTGCTTTAACACTGCAACAGTTTAAAATACATTTACTGGCACTGCAGGTAGGTTTGATCTAGCGGAGTGATGGGTGCTGCTTGGGAAGCAGTAGGTGTGTGGCAGCTCCCTGGGCAATGCGTTCTGGTGTGGACAGCTGCTTGGCCTGAGGGTCTGTGAGAAGCTCCTGCTGATGCTGAGGAGCACATGCTGTGTGGAAGGGAGTTTGTGTGGGCAGGCAGTCGCTGGTTTTCCAGCACACAGCTTGCACTGCACACATCCCACACGACGTTAATTGCAATTTATTTCCTGTTACTTGTACCCTTTAGGTTTTCTCATTCCCTAAAGATTGTTCTTCCTTATTGATGACTTTTGAATTGTCCTATGGGATCTCTCTGTATCCATCTGAATATGAAATGGTTTCATAGCTTGGGGGAGCAGAAGCAGGGAAGATGCAATGATCTGTTGCATCTTTTGCACCTTTTCACTCAGCAAAAAACATATTCCACTGCTATTAAAGAGATCCTTCATCTCTCAGTATCATGAATGACCTTTTAAACTTGTGATGCAACGGTGAAAGTAATAACTGCTGAATTATAGCAGAGATTCTACAACAATGGGCTGGACATCTTGATTTGTACAGAGATCTTTACAGTCTGTACTGCTATCTTAAATGGAAGTGCAGCCGCCAAGTAATACAGATGGTTATGTGTTGTGCTTTTAAATTGCTGTACAGACTTCCTTATCTTTCTGAAGTTAGAGTTCCTAGATACGTATGAAGCTATTTGATGTGTGTCACTCAACTTTCTATACCAGTACAAAAACATTTGAGACTGAAGAACCCAGGGAGGGCTGAGTGATGAAACTGGCAGAAATCTGTACAGTATCAATGCTCAGTAGCTGAATGCAGGATGTTCCCGATACAGATGATTATTATTTACTTTTATTTATGAAACAGATTGCATTTTTCCTGCCTCAGGAAGTTAATACTGTGTTCCTTTTGTATGCTAATATTGTCACTATTACGTCACCGTCTTTGATGTTGGGGGTTATCGCAGTTTGATAATATAACACTGTGCTGAATCTTGGCTTCTAAGATTTCCATTTGGGAAATCAAAACTGTTCACTTGTGTGTTAAGGCAATCGAACAGAGCTGTCTTTAGTAGCTTGAATTGGCTGAGAGAGTTTTATGATCGCGTAACTGAAATTGCCTCCGTTTTTATCTTGGCTGTTCCAGTGCGCAGTATATCTTGGCGCTGCCTTTGGAACAGCACAGAAATAAGGCTTGCGTGTGTCACTCAATTAACCCATCATTTGGGAACGAATTCCTGGGAGCCGGAGGTGAAATTCGCAGTGCTGTCAGAAAAGCAGAGGGGATGAAGGAGAGAGAAGAGCTGCGAATATAAAATCTGCCTTCCAAGGCGGTGTCAGGATTTCAGCCGAAACGCACGGCTGCTGGCTTACATTAGAAAGTTGATCGGTGTTGAGTCTTCTGTTTTGTCTCCCATATTGAGACTGCTAGCATAAATAAAAGGTGCTCAGTCTCACTCCTGCCTGTGGATAGAGTTCCCACCTCTGGCACTCCGTGGCCTTTTCATTTGTTCTTACTGTGTGGCTCTAGTAATTTCTTTCCTTCCATGTGGAATCATGCTGATACTGTGTTTTAGATGACTTTTAGATGGAAAGGAGTGTGCATGTGTTGTACCTGCTCGCTTGCAGTCTACAAGCAAGGCTGGCACACAGGCAGCACAACAATTCAGTGAATTCTGTGCCAGTACTTATATGATGCTTAACTGTCTTAAATGTGAGATGAGCTGTGGATGTGAATGAGAAGTTGTCTCTAAGTCTGTACTCCTACAGGCTTCCCTGGAATGCTCTGAGTGGATGAGCTTTCCATTTTCTGCACTGTTAATAAATACTGCTCTCAGGTTATGATGTCCCAGTGTGAGCACTGGCTGTCAGTAGGACCTTGCTCCAATCTTGGCCATCAGTAGGACCTTGCTCCAATCTTGTTAAAATTTGGTTGCACAGCCGAGGGAATGCGTTGCTTCATAAGGATTATAAAAATGATGGCAGTGTGTAAAGCCAACAGTACTGAAATGGTTTCCGTGCTTTCCCTCACCTGGAACCTGTTGTTAAGACCCAACCAATAAAGCTCTGGGATGCCTATGGCTGTGCAGCACCTCCATGCCCCAGCTGCACCGTAGAGGTGCCCTGGACAGCAGAGCATGCTTTGCCTGTCACCAGCACTGTCACCTGCTGCTGGCAGCAATCCTGCTGCCAATGAGCTGCTCCTGGGCTCCGGTCCTCAGTTCTTCCGTGGGCTCAGGGAATGTTCAGATTTGAGACAGTCCACTGCAACAAGATGAGAACTGTGTGTGGGACATGTGTGCCAACCTGCTGTGCGTCGGCAGCCCTGGGAGGATGCTGCTAACAGGCTGGCTGTTTATTCACCCCCTTGTCTGCTCAGGTTTGAGATCTTAAACCAAACACTGCTTAGGATCTGTTTCCTGACTTCAGCATTTGATTTTAAACTTAGTTAGGTTTATTTCACCACATGCTATCGTTATAATGATTGTAATTAAGATTCCTTTCTAAGACAGAACATTACGGTTAGTTCTGCTACGATAACGAAGGATTTGTTTCCTTCAGAAGTGGGAAGAAGCCACCTGTGTTATAAAAGCACCTGTGAGCACTGAGCATCTCTGAACTATGGTACTTCTGTATGTTTCAAAACTGAGTCTAATTTCTTAGTAGAAACCTCTCTGAAAGACACAAAAACTGGAAGCATTTTAGTGTGGTGAAAGCGTGTGTGTAGCTGAGCAGCACTAAAGGTGAGGGCAGTTTTCCTTTAGGGCCATTAAAAAGTGACACTTCTTGAAATAGCCTTAGAATTGTTAAAATAAATCTTTGATATCCCAGGAAATAATGTGATGAAATTATAATTCTTCATTATTCTCTGAGCTGATGAATTAACGCTGGTTATTAACACTTTCCTTAATTGTTTGGTATAAAATCCATTCTGCACCTACCACCGTCTTCTGCTTTCCTTTTATCTGCCTTTTTCCTAGCTGTGAATACAGAATGGTAGAATAACAGAAATCAGAGGGATCTCTGGAGGTTGCCCAAGCCCCATTTGTCAACAAGTGAGCTACTATGTTGAGTCAGGTCCTTCAGGACCTTCTCCAGTCCAGCTCTGAGCATCTCCATGGATTTAAATACAACAATCAATCAGTTCCACTACTTAAACTCCCACTGTGCAAACCTTTTTGTTATATCTCATTAGGATTTCCCCTTGTAATGTGACCATGACCTCTTGTTTTGCTGAGTCTAACTCCGTTTAGACACCTGTCCTTACCTGTCCCATCCCCAGCAGACCCCCATTCCTTTGGGCTTTCCTTGCAGCCTTGGTGCTCCTGTCCTTTGGACTTGCTGAGAGGTGGTGGTGTTTGTATGGGGGGAGCCCAAAACCAAATGTGTGATTGTAGCCACGGTCTCGTGAGTTCTAGGGAGGGAATGATGTTCCACGAGCATATCATGCATGACTGTGCTTCAGTTCTCATGCTTCAAAAATTGTTGCAAAGAATGGGAAAGGATGTAGGATTTCTTTTTTATTGTAGAATCACTTCTGGATATTGTAATTCCTGGAGCGTGTTTATTGATTTGTATGTCGCCACGTACAATGTGTGTTATTTCCCCCCCAGCTCACGATAAAACAGTTCTACATTCTTACAGAAAACCTTACATTTAAATTTGCTAACTTTTCATTCTTGCCTTTGCTGTTAACTGATATTAGCATGTCTGTGGCAGCGTACTTCTGAGCATGGTAATGATTTTGGCTATGGTTAGCACTGCAGAAGGTAGGAAGATGAAACTACAGCTAAATGCCTTAGTCTGAAAATACCAATATTAATTTAATGTTTCATGTCTGGATACATTACACTGTTCCATTGCATGCAAGCAATACTTCTAGCTTCTGCCTCTTGTAAAGCAGTGTTTCAATGTTTCCTTTCCCGTGATTTTCCTTTGTTGCTGTACTAATGCTGCTACAATAAGCATAACTTTCAGAAATTCTTATTGCACTTTTAACTGCAATAAAAACGTAGTATTGATCTTCCTTTGCATATGTATAGCTATTTATTTAAAAAAAAAATCTTGTATATGCTAAAGATTTTTATAACTGAGCTCATAATCCACAGTTGTACCTTTTACACGCATGTGCTATGACTGTTTATAATTAAATGGTTAAAAATGTGCCTGAAATCTGTCTCACTGAGGCATATGGACTGGATTCAATTTCTTGTGCTTTTCTTTACCTGGAGCCAACTCTCAGCGAGCGTGAGATGGTTAGGATGCGGCGTGCTGCTTTGCATTGCTATGCTTGTGCTGTCATGGCTATGGAAAAGTGAAGTTTAACAGTGTTTGCTGCAGTGTTTGCTACTTTGAGCTGTGCCACAGAGCTCGAGGGAGCATTATACCGTGAATGCGCCTTGTTTTCTTGCTTTCTTGCTGTTTCTCTCCTGCTCTCTCTTACTTTTCTAAAGGATTTTTCTGCCTGTTTTGTATTTTCCTCATTCTTCCCCCTTAGTTTGATGAAGGAAAGTGTGGTGGATTTCCCGTAATACTGTGAGAGTGAGCTTTGAACTATGTCTCTGGGAGACAAACTTGGACTAATTTATCCAAGCAGAAAGAAGGCAGAGACAGAAATTCCTAATGTCTTCCAAAACTAGTAAGCAGACAGTAGGACGTAGAAGTCTTTTGCTCAACACCATATCTTTGAGTTTACCTGGTGTTTGAAGTGGCTGAGGTGCGGGCAAGGTCCTGTTTTCAGCTTGCTGCAGTTTGCAGTGTTGTAGCTGAGCCCAGGCTGCAGGATGGGATCCTATGAACCGCTCCTATGTAGCCGAGTGCAGTGATGGGCTTCACTGGGACTTAATCTTATTTGCAGTAAGTGTAATATATTTTCGTCTCAAAGGTATCGTTTTCTTTCTCTTCAAGCTGTCTGTTCTTACAGTTCTTGAAAACAGGAATCCATAAATGCCTCCATGTCTTTTGAGAACATCTTAAAACTGCCTCTAAGTCAGTGTCTAGATCATCCATGCATCCGTCCAAGCTATTGCCTGCCTATGGGAAATTATAACACAGCCAGCTCCCAGGCGAGGAAAAGTAGGACACCAGGCCTTCAGCATAATTTTCTGCTTGCAGAAATTCTTGGTGGCATCTTTAGAATTTTTTTTTTCCAAGACCATTCTCGAACATAAAACCTGAAATGATTTCCTTTAAGCTACAAAATAATAATGGGACTATTATAACTCACATAAGGCACTTCTGATAATCAGAATATATCTAAATCTGCCTGAAAATATTCATCCTAATAAAATTATGCAGTGAAAGAACAGAAGGGCATTGGTATCATGTCAAAAACGTTTTTAACATCTTTTCTATTAATTGTTTTTGAGAGCTTGCTTAGATTATTTGAATAAGTAGTTTAATAGTCCTTTATATTTGCCACTCATTTGAGCTAACAGTTGAATGTGAAGAATTTATTTTTTTTTTTATTAAATGAATGATACAATTTTGGACTTGCTTGGAGGATGTCCTTGATAGAACTGTTGACATCAGTGATGGTACAGAACATTTTGCAGATGAGCAGAGTCTCTGCATTCCAGGACTGGTTTTGTTTGTCAGAAAAACAGGGGTCATCTGGGCCAGCCTTGCCCTCTCCCCAGCCCCATTCTGCCTCTTCTGCCTCCCTTCTCCTGGAGCTATGAAGTTGTGTGCATTTTATTGAGGGAGCCCAGCCTGGATCGTCTGCATGCCATCTGTCACCATATTGTTTGTTTAAATCCCTGAGATATTTTCTTCTCTCCTTCACTGAAATTAATAAAACTGTAGCAGCATCACTGGCTATTTATATTTGATTTACACTTAATGTTCTCAGGAGAAAAGCCCCATGCTTGCACTTGAGGTATGTAAGCTAGACAGTCTGTCTATACAGAATGCCCAGGAGTTGATTCTGCAGCCTCAGTGCTGCAAGTTGTGCTCCAGCCCTGAGCACTCTGGCTTCTCCAGACAGAGACCTGTGTGAAGTCCAGTGGCGCCAGAGAGGCAGCACTGCCTGGAGCGTCTTCCACCAATCTCAGGAGGAGAGCCTTTGGGCTTTTGTGGAAATGCACAGCAGCTACCAAACCTGGTGAGTTGGTGTTGGTTGGTTTTGTTGTTTTTTTTTTTTTTTTTTTTTCAAACACAAAATCGAAGCCTGGAGTGCAGCAGATCTAACTTGGATGAGGTATGCAGTTAACATCTTGCCTCACCTGTCCACAGTATTTGCCTCTGCACTATCTGCACACAACTTTTATTGATCAAAAAGGAGAAGAAGGAGGCTCTTGGTGTACAACAGCTCTCTTGGGGAAGAGCAGAGTTCCTTACGAAAAATGTCTGTACCTCCTGGGACTGGAGCATGGAGGCTCTGCTGCTGCCCTGCAGGGTGGGTTGACAAGTGTTCTGCTCACCAACCTTTGTGATTGATGCAAATCTCCTGAAAAAAAGCAGTAGTTGCTCTGTGTGTGTGACTGAGGTTTGGCTCAGTTACTGGCTCTTCAAGTTTCCAAGCAGATTAAAGATGAAACTAGAAAAAAAGTTTGTGTGGTTAGAGCTGTTGCTACTTCCCTAATCTGCTTAGCAGCCACAGAGACCAAACTAAAGCTGACCTAAGGAATCCAGCAATATAGCTGAGGTTATAAACTGGTCCTGAACTTCTAGAGCATGGAGAGGAGTAAAACATCTCCATGTGGTTGTATGTGACAGGGTGGAGAATGTATAACAAGATTAACATACATTTGAATGGAAATGCCTTGTTGAGCTTTAGGTATCCCTGTTCATTGCAGGGGAGTTGGACTAGGTCCCTTGCAGCTCAAATGATTCTTTGAATGTTAGTCATCCCCTTTTTGGACTACTGTGGTCCCTTCAGACTTTAAAGCACCAAGAAGCATGTTGGAGGGCTGTGGAAGGGGTTTAATTAAAATATGATGATATATTTTCTGTACAGCTCCTAAACAACTTCTGTTTCTTGTGAAAGCCTTTTGCTTCACATTTAGGAATGCTCTGGTTTGAGAGAGCTACATGTGTGGTTTATAGCATCCATGTAGATTCTCCTCTCAGCTTTCTTCCAGATTCTAATTGTGAAGGTTGAGAGAGAGAATGAGAAAATCAATGCCATGTTTGTGCTTTTAATATTTTGTGTGGAAGCACATTGATTTGCCTCCTGTCAGGATGGAGCCTACAATGAGCAGTGGTCGGTGTGTGGGGCTGGCTGAAGGCAGTGTGTTCTCCTAGCAGTATCACATCACATCACTCATCTTTAAGTAGCCTGGATGGAGATCTGATTTGAAAAGGGAAAGCTGTCTAGGAGGCCACACACTTTCATCTTTAAAACGATGCATACCTTAATGTCAGGCTTAGAGCATGCTCTCTCAGGGAGTTTCTCCACCACCAGCTGACTCATTGGTCAGTGGTTTGGGCTTTCTATTCCCACTGCAATGTTGAGCACAGGTTTTCATCCTGTGCCTGCACAGAGGATGGCTGGCTGTTCCCTCGTTGCAGGCTGGTCACCTGCTGCAGCGCGGCCGGGCGCGCTGGCCCTGCTGTTGGCACGGTGCTGTGCTGTGCTCAGCTATTTATTTATAGCCTGCTTTTGTGCATCTTGGAGCAGGATGCTTCTATAAATGTTTCATTCGAGGGATTGTGGGATGGGAAGATGCTCATCTTTTTGTTTAGTATCCCTTTCCTCACAGCGTTTATTTCTCAGCGTCCCAGCTTTTGGTTCAGGACTCTGTGCCTGTAATTCTGTCAGCACCAACTTTTGAGCATTCATGTTTACCAATTTGCCTCTCTCTATGACCAGAATTCGCAATAGGATTGCTTTGTTTTCACTACATTGATTTTGTGCCTGGTGGAAACACATTGTGTATGTAAAGCCACTATGAAAGAGGAAAGAGCGAGGATTTTATAGCCACCTTCCAGCTCAACACAATTTACAATACAATTAGGAACGACAGTTATAATTGGATAAACAGAAAATAGAATTAAGGTAATCTGTTCTAAATGCGCAACATTTCTGTAATGAGTTGCTTTTAGGAGTTACAGAAACATATAATTACCAGACAAATTACATGTTATTTTTTTTTTTTTTGTGTGTGTGTGTGAGGCTAATTTAGTGTTCTGGGTAAATTGTGCTGGCAAAAGCATCAGAGTTATGTGAAGTACCTAATTGGGACAAGATAAGGTTTGTGAATTCATCATAACAAAACAGATGCAAAAATTATGGAGGCTGTCTGTATTCTAGTCAAGTACTGTTTGGATGGTCTGCTTTATTTTAGATAGTCACATCACTTTTGTAGTCAGTAAAGTAACCCTGTCCTCTTTGGTTTGTTTCAATCCATTTGCTGTTCCTTCCCTTCCTTCTTGATCTGCATTTAGCTGTTACATGCAAAAAGGCTGAAATTTCCCATTGTGGAGTCTAGATTCTAGCCAAAGATGTGGATGACTGGTGCTTCAGATGCAAAACCTTAAACTCTATGACTTAGCAGTGTAAGACAAAACTGAGCTGGTACAGAAGATGTAAAAAGAAGCATTTGTTTTCTTTTCTTGCTCTTAGACTTACCCAGTCTCTTCTGAATGCAATCTCCTTCCCCCAAACACCTGTGTCTCTCCAAGCACTCTTCTCTTATGCTGCCTTCCTCTCCAGCCCATCTGCTTGCTATTCATATCTGCGCTGGGCTGTCACGCTAGCATTGAGTCTTATTTCTTTATTGCATTAATTCACTTCTGGTAGAAGCAAGGTTGGTTAGGAGAGGATACACCTCTCCACCTAAAATATGTCCCTTAATGTCAGGAGTACTAGGACTCTTTCAGTGTATATAGAGATGATAGTTATGCTAAAATATGATTACTGGAACAAATAAGAATTGTCTGAAATCCCAAGAAAAAAGGTCAAAACTGTTATGCTTTAAGCCAAGCCCGTTTATATTTAACAGTAGAAAACACAGAAAGGGTGAGAAGTTGAGCCAGGGTAATGGAGGTGCAGAGCTGTGGTGGTGAGAAACCAGCAAGAGAAGTTGCTGATGAAAGTGGTCTATTTGTATATTTCTACTTGTGAGGAACGAAATATGAGAAATCCAAAAGAATTCAAAACTTCAGCTGTCATTTCCATCTTGGTATCTCTTCAGGACTCCTGGCCTTGGGAGTTTGGAGAGCTCTGCTGCTCTGCTGAGTGATTTCTTCACTGAGCACCTTGCATTCTCCTGTTGGTGAACTGTTCTTAAAGTGCTTTCCATAGTGCAACGTAGGGATTCTGAGCCGTAGGTGAGCATCTCAGAGTTGATGTATCAGAGACTGCACGTTTGTCTCCTACTGACATCTGATGTTTTCCTGTTTTGTTTTTGTTTTTTTTTAATTTACATTCTCTCCTTTCTACAACCTTTGGCAGATGGTCAGCCTAGAGGCTTCCTAAGTATACAGTCTCACTACTTTTCTTTTTATTGCTGTACCAGTTTGTCCAGCACCCACGTCCTTCTAGGCAAACATCCATTTCTATGGAAAATAGAATTTTTTTTGGAATAGTTCTCTGATTTGTAGCAATAAATGTACTTTTTTTATGCATTTCTGTCATATGCATGTGCTTTAAGGGGGTTCCAACTGCCTTGGACTTGAGGAACTGGCATTTGAAAATATATTGATGAATCTCTTCTTTCACAACTCATTTTCAATTAAATTAATCTGATTTTCAGATCTCCCTCTGGGGGCATCAGAATACTTGGGAGCAGGGCGAACTGACACTTAAAATGTATGAAAACAAATTGCTTTCCACAGTGTATGGCGGCTTGCTGATTCTGCAGTTTCCCCTTCATGGTGTTTGAGAATGTGTTTTGCTGCAGCTTTAAAATATTATTAAGACTTACATTTACTGGCACTTGTAACTTAAATTGCAGTTACGTGCACGGCACAGATTTATGGATCATTAATTATATAAATGCTGATGTCATCCGAACAGCTGGCTGTACGAGGTTGAAAAGAAGCAACGGCTTTTGAGAACAGAGCATAAGAAAATGTCACATGAGGATATTTTGGCTGCTGTCAGGGTATGCTCTCTTGCAGAAGGAAAAATACGAGTTTGTGTGGTTTCCTTTCCTTAAATTGGCTAAATTGGATAAACAAATATCCTACTGCATTTTCTAGATATGCTCATTCTAACACTTCTCGTAAATTTTTCTAGGTTGTCACATTTTCCTTTTTCAAGCCTTTTCCACATCAGGATAGAGGCATCTGGCTACAATCTCTGTTGTTCTTCTATCATCATTTTGTAGAATATGAATATTCTAAGAATAACTGGAATTTTTCATGAAATGACGGTAGGACTGATATGAATGAATTGGGATAGGTGTAATTAGTAAATAATCTTCATATTTAAAATATCCTGAACAGTTGTTAAATGGCTTCTCGCTATACACAGTACTTTCAGATTCCCAATTTGTCCTAAAAATGCATCTTACAGTCTCTAAATTAAAATTTAAATGAATGCGTGGATACTTCATACTTTCCTTTAATGGTCTTTGAAAGCCTTACGATGTTATTTGTGTGCTTGCATAAATTGTTTTCCTTAAGTGTGGACTGGTTCTCTGTTTCCTTGTGTTAGGTGACTTCTGGCTTGAGAAGAGCTGCTCTGTGATTTACCCTGTTCACAGTAAGAGCTTGAGATCTTAAAATAGTGAGTTATCCAATAATAAAATGTAACGGTCCAGCTCAGTAATCCTTATTCCAATGTAAGTCCTATTGATTTGTTAAGCTGCAATGGGCACTTCGGTGGGCACTGCCTGAAAGTTGTGGAAAATGTAGGGCAAAATAGAAATGAACTTCACTAATTTCCCAACTTTTACTGCTTTTTTACTGTGTGCAGTAAGTTATAGACATGCAAAAACTAACAACTCATGCTGGTCAGCAAAGGCACATCCAAATGCCAAGGAGGGTGACACTTGGAGAAAAAGGGAGCATCTGCACATACAGCATACAGGCCATGTGTGAGCCCTATGTGGAAGGCAAAGTCCCTGCAGCATAACTGAGTTCATTGAAAAGTAAAGGCATACAAAGCAAGTGAATGTTTAAAATATCCTTAAATGCCTGCTTAAATGCTTTTCCAAAGATCTTAGTGCTGCAAAGTTAGGAGATGAAGAAGTTTTTGCAATCCTAAGAAGTTGCTCAGTACATTCATTACTTGAAAGGTGTAAAGATACAATCATAGCCTCAATATATAGAGTTTGAGTTGGAAGGGACCTTTGAAGGCCATCTAGTCCAATTACCCTGCACTGAACAGAGACATCTACAGCTCAATCAGGTTGCTCACAGCTTGGTCCACCCTGACCTTGACTGTCTCCAGGGATGGGGCATCCACCCTTCCCTGGGCAACCTGTGCCAGTGCCTCACCACCCTTACTGTAAAAACTTTTTCCTTATATCCAACCTAATTGAAACTCAAAGTTATACAATGGACTTAAGACATGCTCTGCTAAAAAGAGCAGTCACTCTGCTCTTTTAACTCACAGGTTAAAGGTGTGATTTGGTGTGTTGTTGCTACTTACGGTGCTTTCTTCCAAATTAGTTGCCAGATTTCTGGTTAAATATTTTGAACCTTGTTTTACTTAAGTTAAACCTGATGGTCCATATAAGTTGCTGCAAAAGTAATGCCTCCTATTTATTTCCATGAAAACTACAACAGATGTAGAAAGCACAATAACACTATTTGATAGAGCAAACTCTCAGCTACGAAACGCTGTTTTTCAACAGTCATTGTATCAGAGTGCCCCTCTGCTGCCATCTGTCATGCACTAACCAAATGTAATGGGATATTGATGGGAAGGTTCAAGCACCACTGCCATCCCAACATCTGCCTCTGACCTCACAGGCCAACATAACACAATAGGAGGCATTACTTGTGGAGCAGACCTCATACTTAACATTTCACATTTGAAATGGAGTTTAGCTTTCTCAGGTCACTTAAAGGTTTCATTTGCATGTTAAAGTCGCTATGTCATTAAACAGCTTTTCTGGTTCAGCTCAGATGATGGTATATTTTCCTTCTTAACAAGCTTTCTAGGGTTGTATTAAAAAAAACCCTGTGTTCTCCCTCCCTTAGCTTCTTTTAAAATCAAGTATGTACAATAAGACTGACTCCCCGTTGAGCTGGCTTAATCATTTGTTTTTCCATCTGCGGAGAGTCCATTCCCAAAGTAACTTCAAAGAGCCCTGCCTCAGTAAAAGCTTCCAGCTTTGGAGCAGCAAAGATTACAGAAATGTGCTTATGCAATGCTTTGAAACCTCTGGCTATCTTGGTATGGAGGTTAGAGCTGAATGTATGCCTCTATTATTCTGTTACTATAACCCCTGAAGATTTATAACTGAAAACTGTGCTGCAGTAACCGTGCAGCGCGATGCTGTGGGCACACAATGTGGCAGCCAGAGGACCTGGGGGAGCAGCAACTCCACGAACCCCAGGCTTGGCATGAGTTGTCTATAACGTACCTCCAGAAGCACATTCAGAATGTTTGTTATATTTTACACTTAATCCAGCCTGATCTGTGCAAGCTTTAATCAAACAAACCTCAAGCGGAGTGGCTCCTGGGAGAACAGTTTCTTTTAAAATTTTCTGTGCTGACATTTATAATCTACTAAAAATAACAACAACCCCCTGGCCACTACAGAGGAATAGATTGAGATAAATATTTTATGTCTAATGTGTACGTCATATTTTTGAGTACAGTAACAAATATACAGCAGTTAAAATTGTCACTGGTGTGTTTGGGAGGATCTGCATCCTAAAGCTGCAATGTTAGTAATTGTCCTTATTTCTGTGCTCTGGAGTTTGTGCCTTACGCGTGGTACTCCACTCAATGGCTGTCATCTTCATTTTGGAGAGCTGTTGATATGTTTTATTGTTGTTTTTTTTAAAAATTTTTGACAGAGCTCCTGTCAAAATCCCATCAGCATGTATGGGATTTGCCCCAAATTAATTTCCTGTGGAGAGAAGGGCTATGAGTTTGTTCTCAGTATAATGACTCTTGTGGATTATAGTATCTGTTAGTAGGAATGCAATGCTTTGATTTTAACTGAAACTATTTCTAACGGTGGCCAAGATCTTAATTTTTGGCTTAATCGAATCCTTGCCACAAGCAAATCTAATTCTGGCATGCTATTTCAATCGCACAGACTTTCATTTCTGACTAAGGATTGGAAGGATTAACCCAGATTTTAGCAGGTCTCTCCATGACCGGGTGGATAGGATTAAAATCTCTGTGCTGCTCATTGTGGATGTTTATTTCAGTTTTTAAGCATTAGACTTATGTCTTTTGACCATGACTGGAAATTATGGAAAGCTTCTGAGAGTAAGAGCATGGCTAAAGGACAGCATGCTGAATTTGCTGGATGTCACTGTGTTTCAACTTAAAAAACAAACTAACAAAAAAACCACCAAACATGCTCAGCCTGTTTACGTATGGTTTATCAGATTGCAGATTTTACAGTTTATAGTAAGTTTATCAACCTGGAGGCATTGTAAAAATAGATACTTTAGAGTAGAGTGAAGTAAAAGAAGAATGAGATTAGATTTAATATGACCAAATTGGAACATCTTGCTGAAGCACTTGTATGCAACAAACTTTTCTGTGCTGATGAAGGCCAGAGTAAAAGTCATCTAGTCCAACCCCCCTGCAATGAATAAGGACCCCTGCAGCTTGATCAGATTGCTCATAGTCTGGTCCAGTGTGACCTTGAATCCTCCCAAGCCCTCTTAGAAAGGGGCATCCACCACCTCTCTGGGCAACCTGTGCCAGTGCCTCACCACCATTATTGTAAAAAACTTCTTCCCTATATCCAGCCTAAATCTCCCTCCTTTAGTTTAAACTATTTTCCTTTGTCCTATCACAACAGACCCTGCTAAAGAGTCTGCCCTCCTTCTTTCTTATAGCTCCCCTTTTTGATACTGAAAGGCCACTCTCAGGTCTTCCTAGAGCCTTCTCTTCTGCATGCCAAACAGCCCCAGCTCCGAGTCTGTTCTCACAGGGAGGTATTTTATCCCTTGGATCATTTTTGTTGCCCACTTCTGGATGTGCTCCAATTGATCGATGTCTCTCCTGTACTGACACCACATCTGGATGCAGTACTGCCGTACTCACCAGTGCAGAGCAGAGGGGCAGGATCACCTCCCTTGTCCTGCTGGCCTCGATTCTTTGGATGCAGCCCAGGATACGGTTGGCTTTCTGGGCTGGAAGGGCACATGACTCTAGTAAAAATGAGTCTGAGGGAGGAATATGATAGCTGGAGGCAGGATGAGGAAAAGCTGTTTGAACAACATCAAATGGATGTGAGGTCTAAAACTAAGGCGGGCATGATTTAGGTGGGAAATTGAAGGTAGTAAACAGTGTTTGGAAGGGAAATAAAGACAGTCAGGGAATAATAAGGAAGCAGCTACTGTTATGATGAAAACTGGTAAATGAACAAAGAAGGAAGAGGACCTGTAGCATGAAGTTCTTTCCAATCCTACATTTTTATTCACTTTTATAGAAAGACAGAGATAATTATACAGTAGAATTATAGGATTCTCTCAAAATCTAGCCAGGCATATATAAATGCCAGATTTGGTGAAAATAAAGTGTGCTGAGTAGAATTCTAATGTGTGACTGTTCCTGAACTGTGCAGATTCTCTTTGGAAAGAAAGATAGGCCTTGGGATCCATACAAGAATACAAGAGAGTGTTGCAAAATTTCTAAAATCTTAGCTCCTAGAAACTGATATTCTTTCCTGAAGAAATGTTAATTTTACTTTTTTAAAGTAGGAGAATTTTTGACTTTTGCTTGAATATTTCTGCTTTTTGTGCTTCATTCTTTTCTTGTGCCTCAGGCAGCCATGGAATTCTCACGGGAGAAGTGATGAAGACATACTCTCAACTCAAAATAACAAAACTGTTTCCTGCATGTCATCCTGTCTTATTAGAGAAAAAGCAAACCTGTTAACAGCCATGGAGCTGCATGGTTAGAAGGCTGCAACATTCATGGAGGCAAAAATTTGGAGTTGTGTGGTATACACTCTCTTTAATCTGCATATGAGTTTGCCTGCATGTCAGAAATGTAAAGCTAGGTATGCCTGTGGCTTATATTGCATGAATTTGTGGGCAGCCTGGGGTGCAGTTGCAGCTGGTCACCCAAAACAGTGTCTTTTAATGGCTGTGCCAGAAATTCATGTCTGTTCTGTGGACTGAAGATGGAAATGAGTAAGTGTGAAATATATCTGGAGATTTGCTTGATGGCAGTGGCTTTGTTTTTGCTTTGGAGAAACAAACCAGTAGCATCTTGCTTGCATGAATATCTTCCACAGGATGATTTTAATTTTAATTCTGTGTTATGTAGGCATATAGAAGCTAATTACAAACTAGCCATGTCTCTTCAAGCTCTGCAGATTTCAGGCTTTACAAGTTCCCACTCCTATCTAATTACTGCTGCCTTGTACCAGTTACTGTGATCATTTCTTTCAGAAGTCTCTATTCCATAATCTCCAAATATGAGAAAGGAACATCTAAAAATCTCTTAAAGTTCCAGTATACACTTTAAACTTCAAGTTTGTGGTAGTGTTTTTGTCTCTGTAAATAGTAAGGATTTCCAGGCCTAGCAGTAGCTGCCTCAGGCACTGAGAACTGACTTGCTGAAAATGCTGGCTTACTCAAAAGTTTGGTTTACTAAACAAAATCCCATTAATTCTTGCTTGTGCTCTGGAGAAAGGGTTTCTAGTGAGTGCCATCACAGAAAGGGAAAATGTAATGTGCCAGGAGTTAATACCCATGCAGCGATTTCACTAAGAGAGGTGATGATAGCAAGATTGTTGCATGTAACCATATCGAGAAAGCAGAAATTGCTGTAATAAGTAAGTGTTAGCTCACTCCTGAGTGTACTTGGGGCAAACATGATCCCTCCAGGTGGACACCTGGCCCTGAGGCATAGGATGGATTGCTGCAGGGCAAGCGTGGTGTGCTGGGCCTCAGGGCCGCCATTTGCCCTGCAGCACAGGGCAGTGCAGGAGTTCCTGCTGCTGTTCGGGGTTGTCTGGAACTAAGAGACTTTGAAAGGCTCAGTGAGATGTTACCAATATAGCTTTAAACTTTGAAAATCTCTCCTGGCTGTTTCCCCCAGGCTAGTGCTTGCCCTCACAGCTGCCTCAGGAATTGAGGATTGCAGGTGCTTCCTCACAGCTTGCACCGCTGACAGCTGAGAGGGGTTCCTCAGAGACACTGTGCTTGGCCTCCGGTCTTGAGCAACTGCAAATTAGTGTTTCTTTTGCTGAGAGTTTGATTTTATTATTGAACAGATCTTATATAAGGCTGGAGAAGGAAGAGCATTTCATAATCTGTAAATTCTGTGCAGACTCAAGCGGGGTCAAAATGTATTCTCTGCATCTGAGGGGCTCTGCTGCAAATACAGGGCATGACAATACATCCACAGCAGAACATTAGTGAGGGAAGACTATAAAGACATTAGTTATGCTTCACTATTTGTATGCCATTCTGTGCAGCAATGCTTAAAGGACTGAAATGATGTCCTTGCAGGAATGGAATTTTCTTCCTAAAATACTTTTATGAAACATTCTAAATCCTTACTGATAATTTAGTTCCGGAGAGCAAGGCTGAAGTGATGTGCTAATGAATGTTACATATGGTCTGCAACACATGGGTAAAACTGTTTATAAATAAGTTTTTGCTCTAGAAATGACTGAACAGCAAATTGGATAAAATTCTGTTTCAAAGTGACCAAGCTTGCTTCTTCCCTGAAGCAATTTAGGCTTCTTCCAGACTTCATTAATACCAGAATTATCATAATCTGTTTGCCTGTTACAGCTGTTTCATTTTCAGGGACCTGCACCAGCCAATTATTTTGTGATAAAATGCTTATTAAGGAGAATATGTGGCCAAGTGGAAAGAAAAGGCCCAGGCAGGTGAGAAAATGCTTTGGAAAATTTTTTAAGGCACTCCTACTTGTGCTTTTGGGAGAAAAGAAAAATACAATTTTTAAAGTATCTTCTTAGAGGTTTTGCTGTTTGTGCGAAGATGCTTGTATTCTTGCAGTGGAGGTAAGAGGAGTGGATTTGAAGGTATAAAATATAGGATGCACCTCATTTTGAACAAGAAATAGAAGCATGCTCTATTTGTATTCTCATTGTTAGAATAAGGCAATGTGAAGAGCTGGAAAATGTTGTTGTAATGTGGTGGATTCCTCTTCCAGGCACAAGTTCATGGATTTCTTTTTTGAAGGAGATGGCTTAATCTTTGAATTAGCAAAGCCGGCATTATTTAGCATTTATTTTCACTGACTTTATGGAAGAGAATTAGCACAGATAATGCAATAAAGCTGCCTTGCCAGTGCAGGCAAAATTTTGTGAATCATTTCTGTATGCACCAAGGAAACTCTTCCTCTGAACACTGGGGGCTGTCTTCCCAGCTACAGGACAGTTATGCATGGCAGCACCTTTGTTACAGCAGTTCTTGCTCCCCAGCTACTTTGTGAGTCATGCCCACATGTAGTTTTCTTCGTAAGTGTAGCTCTAATGGCATGTTAGCAATTACATGTGTAATGTTGTAGTTTCTCCGATTCTTATAAGCATGCTGTTGGGAATGTTTTCATCATTTTATTGACTTTTTTTTTTTTCTAATTTATCAATTGAGGTTTAAGGTTTTTGATATTTTTTTGAGATGATTCCCATCTGCATTCAGCTTTATTTTCTTCAGTTAAGTCTTCAGCCTTGATTCTCCCCTCTCCCCCGTACTGTTTCTTCTTTAGACTGATTCCTGCTGCTGACAGGGGAGGTTTGGAAAGGGATTTTGAGTTTGTCGTCTTTTACGTTCTCTCTCTCCTTTGCTGCTTCTGATCTAATCTGACTGGTACACAGAAGCCCTCAGGGCCTCAGTTGAGTTGCCTATGGTCAGTCTGAACTAAAAGTGAGAGTTGGCCTCCTGCCTCAGTTTCATTGGAAATGTCTCTGAATGGCAGCTGTGCTTTGTGCTGTACTTGGGGTAGCAAAGTTAAAGGAGTCACCACATACTCTTCCAAAGTGAAGTCTGAAATGCTACCAAGAAAGAAAACTTTAAGAAACATTTAGCAAGTCAGCAGATTAATGGTTTAGTCTGCCTTGTTCAGTGGCAGTTTTGAAAGACGATGCAAAAACCTGAGGTATTGCTAATTTCTAATTTTAGTCAAAACAAAACATACACACAAAATGGCACCCAGATTTTCAAACAACCATTTAGGTTGATACTTAAATACCTGCAACACATACAGGAAAACCTTTACTCCTCAAAAGACCCAAGTGCAATAGAAATGCAGATAGTAGTGTGTAAATAATCAGTATGTTGCTCACATAAGAACAGGCAGTAAATGAGCTGCCCTCTGATGTTGTCTTCTGCTGATTTATTTTAGTTTGTATGTAAGATGTGATTAGTTAGTTACTGTAAGTCACAAATTTGCTCAAAAAGTGTTGCTGCTAATGAAGAAAGATTTCTGTGATGTGGGAGGAATTTGGAAGGTTGCAGCCATGACTCCCTGTGGTGCCAAGATCTCCTACTGGCACTTTGTCCATGCAGTAAGAATCTGATTTCCTAAACTTCACATCTGATTTAAGAAAACCAGCTATTTTGATAGTTTCAGACAGGCTGTTGGACCATGCTACAGTGTTAGCTTATTCTGTGTACTCCTTGCTCAGAATTCTGATACTTTGGTAAAATTTTGGGGTTGAAGCAGTAGACAGTAGTGACCATGCAGATTTGGAAGAAGTGACTAACCTAAGCATTATGACAATGACTCGCAGGACCCTATTGCTCATACTGTCAGAAAGGTTGTTTCTGCCAATTGAAAGGGAAATTCTTCATTAGGGGAAAAAAAATAATAGAATCACTAACCCAACGTACTGTTCCACTATGGCACTGTTGTAACCTTACCCACGTTATCCAGGCTGATTTAGTGAGCACAGCCTCTTATTGACTTTACCAGGTTTAGGAAAACCTATTTTTATTTTTATTTTTCCTCTGGGGTTTATAACATCTGCCATGTTGATTAATTTCTGCTGATCTGTTTATCTTTGGGAGCTGTCTCACTTGAAGTATTGAGTAATGAAGCTTCCTACTGCTGCAGAAAGAGCGTCAAGTAAATAAGCTGGAAATCCCAACTGAGAACAACTGTCCTAATACAATACTGGGTATGAACACTAATTTTACATTACTAGGTATTTCCAATAGACAATCTATTAGCTGCTCATAGCCGTGGCTCTTGTCAGGTAACCTGACTTTCATGTTGGAGTAATTCATCATGGCAGCACATATCTAAGAAATAATGTATAGGCGACGAATTGCTTCTCTTTTGTAACATTTGATTGTTTTGTAAACAGTAGTTTCTGATTCTTGGAAAGATGAAACAGGGAATAAAACAAACTGCTGTTTCTTTCTCTGTAGCTTATCTTAGGATTCATGTGGTTGCGCGGCATTGAGAAGAAGCCTAGAACATGTTCACTTTTTTTCCACTGAGACGCATCTTTCTGGGGTAGATCAATCTTGTTAGAGGTGTATGCTGAAACATGTTGAAATGTTATGCCGACACTGATACTATAAGCAAGTGCTAGAATGTTTTTCTCTGCAAATACTCCTGTACCATTGTGAGTCCACTGCAAGTTGCAGTGGATGGCAGATATGTGGGCATATAGACAAAGCAGAATAGCATATGGAGTCTTGAATGATGGTTTTCCATTCAAAGTATATATTCCTCTCAACTTGTGCTTCTTTCTGTACCAGTGTGTGAAATACTAAAAGAAAAGAAAACCTCTTTATTGATCCTGAGATATTACTGCATAACACCATAATTTACTTGTGATGGAAAAGTTCAGAACATCACGTGTGACACTAATTGTCATTAATCAAAAAACTTTACATGTTAGTAACCTAATGACTGCAACAGTGTACTGCTCTCAGTTCTTATTCTGTGCTTTTTGAGGAGGGTGGGCACAGCACAGGAGAGCCTCCAGAGCAAAACACGCTCTGAGGGAAAAGGCTTAACAAACTGAAGTTGGATGATGTAGTGTTGGATGCTTGCAAAATTAAAAAGCGACCACAGTGGTGTGTGCCATGGCCATGTCTCTGAAGGAGACAATTTGTGTCCAGTATGTGAATGCTACCAGAGCGTGTCTGTGGAAGACAGACAAAATGAGTGTTTTGTCTAATGAGGCAGTGTGCAAAATAAGTCATGCAGCAATTATGCTATCGAATGAAATGGTGTTAATCCAGGAACAGAAAGCTTGTTGCTTCTTTCTGTTATGCTTTTCCTCTAAACTTGCTAATGTTAATTACTGATAATGGTCTTAGTTCAAACTATAAAATCAGAATCTGAATTGATAATATTGGCAAGGCTATGGACAGTGTTTGGTTACACAGGAAAAGTTGGTGTATGAGGTACCATCATAAATAGAGAAAAAAACTGACATTATCACCTGCACAAATGCATTTTCTGCTAATCACGTGATTAGTAAGTCATAATTATTAAGATAAATGCCTTTTATATAGTATGTGCATTTAAATCCATTGAACTTAGCTGCACAGCTGTAATGCAAAATAAGCACTGTTTGCCATTGTAAAGATATTTTCCTCAGTCTCATGTTAAAAGAAGGTAAAAATGGACTGTATTTACATGAAGAACCAATAGGCCACTATGTACCATACAAGTGTCTAAGCACAGTGCTAAACTTTCTGTTTGTGTGCTGTGACAGGTAGTACAGTGCTACAAAAGATCCTTTTTGCCCAGGACACCGCTGATGGAGTCGGTACAATTTACTGCTGCTCTCTGGGAATCAGGGATCTTCTTAAAGAAAGAGGAACAGCACTCTGTTTAAAGATAACTGCTAGCTTGCCTCCTTTGACTTGTAAATAATGTCAGGACCCCATCTTGGCATGCACTACTGTGTAGTTTTCAGGAAGTCCAAATAAAAGCTGTAACTCTCCCTGGCACATCAGGGGTGTAATGGAGGTGTCTGTTTGGCAGCATGTCAGTGAAACAATTAGGTTTAATGCAAAGGATTCCCTCTTGGCAGGGCTGTCAGTCAAAACACAAGAAGAGGGTGAGAACAAACCACCCAGCTTTGGGAGCCTCTGGGCAGCAGTTTCAAGCCTTTGCCAGCTGCCATAGGTGATACATGACGCTTATCCCAGTATTTTTTTATTTATACCTTGTGTATTGACAAATGAGATTGAACTCTCTTGAAAATTAGACAAAGTGCAGTCTTTAAGATGAGGCAGTATGTCAGTGCATTGTTTGTGGTTTGTAACGAGCTGAGCTGTGGCTAAATCTAGGGGAACACTTCTCAGATGACTTATGAAAGATAAGTTTTAGGGAGAGATCTGAAACAGAACTGCCATCAGGCTTTTGGGTTTGTGTGTGTGTGATGGCATGATGATTCATATGCTTTGTGTAAGCTGAAGATAACAGAGGCACTTGACATTTGTCTGCAGGTCCCTGCTTCATTGTAGGGAACCTAACAAATGTTAAAATGATAAACAGATACTTGAATGCTTCCTTGAATACACATGGCTAGAAACAAAAACAATGGCCAGCGGTTATTTTGCTTTTATAGTAGATTGCTCGCAGCAAGGTATTTGTAAACACAGCAACATTTTCTTTTTTTTAACATTCATTTCAGGTGATTCAAATCTGTGACATGTCAAAAGTGCAAGTTACAGCTACATTTATGGTGACAGTTCTTTCAGAGTGATTGCCTTGTTTTAACGAAGAAGATAGGCAGGAGTTGTCTGTTTGGAACTAGCCTCGCAGGGTACAGCTGTGCACAAGCTGCTGCTTTATACTTGGGGTGTGTTTCTTGAAATCCAGCAACTTCTGCTTCTTTAATTACTTGACATATGTAACAAAAAATGAAGATGATAAAGCTCCTAATTTAACCTGTAAAGTGTATGTGAGACCATCCTCCTCCTATTTTGTGCGTGGGAGATAGCTTTTCAGATAGGATGTATAGAACAAGGCATGGAAGTGTGGGATGATTGTTTCTACTTTTCATGTTAGAGTTACTTTTCTTAAAATACTTCTTTTGCATTTCTTGTTGCAGCGTTAGAAGTTTTCATTTCCCCTGCAATACGGAAAGCCTCAGGGCTCTGCACTCTACTGGAGTTCTCTGCCAAAAGGTGCTTCAAAATGCTGAGTATCCAGCTCTTGCTTCTTGGCACTTAGATTCTGCCTTCGTCTCTGACTCCAGAATTTTTATGTGCTGTCGGTCTGGGTTGTGTCCCACCTCCAAGTGATTCTGTGAGGCTGCACCTGAGAGGGCTATTTGTGCAAGTTCATTATCTCTTCCTACTCTCCTGTGAGTAACTCACTGTGATGTTTTCACTCTCCTGAACCTCCTGCCAGGAGTTTGCAGTGACAGCACTCTCAGGTGGAGATCTGCAGCAACACTTCCAAAATTAAAGCTGATCATCACGACTATGTAAATATTTGGTTTAAGCTTCAGATCACCAATCTGTAATATAACACACGGTTCCATTTACCTGTGGCTTGTAGAATATGTAGCTGCTGGCTCAAAGACAGATTTTATTAAAGAGGTTGTGTATCTTTTAGATGCAGTAGCACTGGGAAAGGGAAACTTTTGATTGTAGCTTTTTCTCATTTTTGGAGCGACTTGTCTAAAGTATATGGAGCTGAATTTCTCCGGGCCATGTTTTGCTGTTAAGATATGTAAATGAATTTTGGTTTTTCTCATATGCAGCTATCCTGGAGATAAGTTGTATTTGTTCTGTGGCAGGTGTTTCTTTTAATTTTAATGTGAATTAAGAGCTCAGGTAAAGATTTTCTTTCTTTGTCTACTCTGCAGATTTTCCTGGCTGTATCTTTATGGTAGCAAGGCAGTGTTCCCACCACTATCTGCCTTGCTTCCAACACGTGGTTAAGTGCCAGCATTAAGTAAGCATGCTATTGCAGGCAGTCAAGGCTGCCTGGACAGAAGGAGACTTTTTATAATGCACCTTTACAGGAATGTTCAGGGTTTTGGGCAGTACATGAAGGTGTACTAAGGGAACAGAGCAGACTTCAGAAATCAAGCAACTTTCTGCGTTTTCATGTGTGCTCATGAATTACACAACTTCATGTGCTGAGCATAGGGATGACATGAAGCTAAAAACTGTGTTGTAGAATCAATGTGCCACTGGAATAGTGAGAGGGTTCTTTGGAAACATGTCTCTATCCTCTTCAGAGGGAAGCATGTCCAAACTGAGATGAAATCATGTGTTGTTGATTGCCCTTAAGCATGGAGAGCTCTAACCATTGCCTCCATTTTTTTCTTCTTCTTCACACTGATGACGAAAGCTGAAGTTGGCAAATTCAACATTCATTTAAAAGCTCACTTGAAGCTATGTATTTTGCCTGATTTCTAGTAAGTAAATTTAACTGGATCTAATGAATTTCTATTTATGATGCCTTAGTTTGGAGGAAATACTTTTGATTTAACAAGAATGTTTAAAAACTGGTTTAAGTTAGATCCTATCCTGTACATTTAAGCAATTGAAATAGAAATAGAGATGATGAGAAACTAAAAGCTTAAGTATTACAGATCAATTTTAGGCTTATTTTAAAATAGAGTTTTTGTATTGAAAGTGGATGTGAAAAATGGATGCAACTTTATGATAGAATTTCGGCTTTACCTCATATAAACCTTGTTGGTACGAATAAATCTTATTTATTTGATGTTCCTTATAACTTTGGTTTTCAGTGTGCTGTAATTATTTATGTTCATGCATAAGTCAGAACTGAGGAAATGAGTGAAGCTGGAGACTGCATCAGTCATCTGGGAAATGAGGTAAGCTGTGGGATAAGCACAGGAGTATATTTGTAGAATGATCAGTAGTGATTGGAAGTTACAGTTTAGAATGAGAACTGCACTTCCTAATGATCCCTCTGAGATGAGCAGTTTTGATAAACTGATCTTCTGAATATTCAGGAAGATGTTACTACATCATTGTACAACTGCTTGATACATTTAAGAATGGCTTAATTGGTATGATGCTAGCCATAATACTCTTTACAGACATTGGAATTTGGGTCCTGGGTTCAGTATTTTTGTGGTAGAAAATGGATTTTCATACAGAAGAATTACCTTAGCATAGACTATTTTTAATTCTTTTGTACACTGGAGTGAACAAAGGAAATCTCCTGGTTTATTCCAACGAGGACCCGCTTTACAGATCTTACAGTTAATTCCTTTATGAATTGCTTGAGAGCTTGCAGGCATCTGAACATGGTATCCAGCAGTGGATCTACTACATCTGTGGTTTCTGCTTCTAAAGATGATGACTGGGCAGGCATCGTTTGTCTCCTGAAGCTTCAGCTGTTCCTGTATGAGGCTGCAGCTTCAGGGGCTGCCAGAATTGCTTGCCTCATGGGAAAGCATGGAACTGCTATCCAGAAGGAACATCTGACACAGTCTGTCTGTGTGAAGCTGTTGCTGCTGCAGCAGTAGCTGCTCTGCAGTCTTAGAAGCTGCTGTGCGCTGCTTCTCACACAGCTGATCTGTGTGGTGCTGATGTGTGTGGAAAACATCAGAAGTCATCTGCAGGTGTGGGGCCCGGGCTGGTACTGGGCATGGACACCAGGCTTTGAGAAGTGCATCAGTCCCTCCAGACTTCATGTTATTTTAAAAGTGTGAGTTGGAGCAGGACCAGTGCCTGTACCAGCTGCGCTTGCTCCTTTAGAAAATGCTCCTGGTCTTTTCTAAAACTGTGACTCATAATTTTCATCAGGTTCATACTCACACTGTTTGGTATTTTCTTGTGTGGGAGTGCACAAATAACCTTGGGAGGAATGACAAAGGTTTCTCATTTCTGTCTGTTATGAGGACTGCAGAAAGAGAAGACAGTTGTAATTGTGCTAGCACTTACAGCAGCTGTTTTGTTTTGCAAGCCAGTAAAGTGCCCCTGTGTTATATACAGCAGTGTATGGGCTGTGAGGTGATGATGTACTCCCTTGTGTTATCAGTTGTTCTAGGTCAGCATTGACGTGCATTGGATTTCAGCATCTGTGAGTGTCAGTCTGCCACATCATTAATGTTTGGCTTTATTTTTAGTTTTTCTAGTTGAGTAAACTTAGAATTTTTAGAGGTGCTATGGACTTTTCTGCCCAGAAGGCAGAAGTTCAGCAGATGCAACCTTGTGCCTCACCATTGAAATCAACCTTCCTTGACATTGTCATGCAACTATCAAATGTTTCTGCTCATAATTTGTTTCTGAGGAATATTCTTTTCTCTTAACTGAGATGATGAGTAGACTACTGCAGCGTTTAGAACACGTGTCAGTGTCCCATTTGTGGGGATACTGAATAACGGTGTTACTGAATGGTGCCTGAAGATGCAGGGCTGTTGTTGAGAAGGGGTTAATTAGCTGAGTATGCTAATTACTGTTCAGTGTGTGGGATGTTTGCCAGCCCTGACCATGGGTCTAAACAAAAGAAAAGGTCAGCTGTGTACATGCCCTGTAAATCACCGATAGCAGGGGTCCAAGCTGGGCTCTCTCAATAAGCTGCCAACATAGGATGCTCCAGCATTATTTCAGTAATGCTTCCTGCCATGTATGCTTGGCTGTACAGCACTGGCTTAAAGTTCTTTGGCAGCTGTGCAAGGAGTAGAGCAAGCACTTTGCTTTGCGAAGGTGACAGACAAGACAGCCTGAAGAGAGCTGCAGGGGCTGGAGCAGGGAGCTCCATGCAAAATTCTGGAGTAGTTGCAGCAGCCTAGGCAATGGAATGGATGAAGGAAGTACCTCCAGAAATTGGAGCTGAGATTTATTTCGGAGCGGGTAGCAGAGGGTGATTAACAAAGTTGCTGTGTGTGAGGAGAGCTGTTTGAGACAGGCCAAATAGTGGAGTTAGATGTGTATATGTGTGAAGGGAGTGTAAAGGATTTGCTAATTATGCAGTTTCTCATGACATCTTCAAGTTTTGCAAACACATGTCATGAAGCTATTGTTTCACAGAACAAGAGCCTTTTTTCCACTAGCAAGTATTTTTGCCTGTATTCTGATATTGAAGACAAAGAAACGGGATGGTCAGGAATCAGAATTGCCTTTGTCTTACATAAGAAATCACTATCTGCTCTCACTAACCTCTCTTTGGTTGTTCTCTTCTGACAAAGCTTCCCCACAGTTTCCTAAGAGAGACTCCATTATGCTGTTAAATGTCTCTGACTTCTGGTTGGTAACCAGGGGACTGCGATGCTCACCTGGCAAGGAGGAAGGTTGGCTGAGAGGTGGTGGACTGGGAAGTGGCTCTGTGATTCATATCATGCATGGTCTCCAGGCTGGGTTGGGGGCATGTGGGCTTGTAGAGCTGTTTCTAGTGCTAATCTGCTTTATGTAGGTAAATATTCATTGACCAGAAAGATGGAGCTTCCCTGGGGAGCAAAAGCCTTGAAAAGTGTCAAATTCCAGGATTCTATCTGGGTTGAAAAAAGAGCAAGAGAAGGCTTTGATAAATCATCTTTTCTCATAAAATGTTTCACTGTGCTACTTCTGCAATCAGGTATGGCATCCCTATCACTGAGTGATTATGCAGTAATGTTCTTCAAATTCTCTTCCACTCGGATGGCTATAAAAGAAAAGCCTACTCTATGGAAAGGTATTTTCTGTGTTAATTTTAACAACAGTAGGTAGCGCTTTCTCAAGTAATGCCAGCTTGCTTTGCTTACTCCTCTGCCATCAGCTGTGCTTGACAAACCTGTAACTGCATCAGCTACAGTCAGGTAATATCCCAAATGTCATACTGCAAACACCTGCGCCCATCTCAACAGAAACCTTGGTTTTGCTTGCCAACTTTCTAGAAACTGGTTCATTTAGAAAACTTGCTGGGACTGAGAAGTAATGGCCCATTTTGCATGAGGGAATAAGCAGTGAAAATTAACATGCAGTGTATTTGTCAAAAAGCATTAACAGGAAAAGAGGGAGTGGAAAAAATAAAAGCTGTTAAGCCTGAGCTGGTTCAAAGAAGCTCACTGCACTCTGAGTGTTTACCTGCCCAGTTTGCAAACAAAAAATTACATTGCAGAGAAACGCCTCATGTAATAACCATGAGCTTGAGGGATCTTTTTGAAGGGTATTTATTGATAAAATTAATTAATGTGTTGGAGTTAGCCCTGGGTTTCATAAAGGTGGTTGGCCTGCCGAGCTTTGCTGAGTGCTAACAGAAGCAATATAGCATGCTGAGGAGTCTCCTGGTATCACACTGAGAGAGGTAAGTTCTGTTGTATAATGAGTGATCTAGATTAAAATTGCTGACATTCAAATACATGGACTCAGTGAGAAAATCCCAACAGTTCTCTTACTGGTTCCTCTCACACTTCCATCATGTATTTTACACCTTCTGGAGCAGATGAGTTTAGAGCTTTCTCATGGTGTTTTCTTTACCCTATGAAGAAGTGTGAAGCAGCCTTCTGTAGAGAAATAGGCTGCAGTCACTAGAGGGTTTTTTGACACTTTTCATCCTTTTCTAAATTTTCGTGACTCTTTAGGAACACCCATCTGATGCCTATTTTAATAAATACAAGATACATATTTTAAGTAATGATTTCTTGCAGCTGAAATACACAAGCAACTTCTTAAATACAGTGAAGTGTTACTTAAACATCCAGCCGAATTACCACCTGGTCTTCTGCTTGGCTTCTTCTTGTGGATAGGAAAAAAGGCATATCTAGCCACTGCTAGCTACAAGAGGCCTTTCAGCCCATGGCTATTCTGATTATTTGTTGCTTAAGTCTACAGTTGTTTCTAGAATTGTGCGTTATAAGCCACATATTAATTGATGCAGAAATGGTCAGGGAGGAAAGGCTGTATCCATTTCCCTATTAATTCTAACTTGCAATAATGAACTGGATAAATAATAGCTGTAAATATATGCCACATCTAATTTTTTTGACTGAATTCCCTGAATAGACTTTATTTTCCCCCTGAACTACTGCCTAAAAATAGTTGGGAAAAGCAAATTTTATATGGACCGAATTTCCCTGTGTTTTGGTTTTTGATGCAGAATTTCAGAATGATCCTTGGGAAGAGAGTGTTGTCCAGCTAATGCAGTGACTGAGGACAGAGTTGTATCTTTGAAGCAAAGGATCTTAAGAACTCTATCTAGAAAATTAGTTTGGATCTTGTTTGTAAAAAGGAACTGGATTTTTGCAACAAAGCTTTACTTGTTTTTTTTTTTTTTCTCTGCACTTTTGAATGAGACAAGAGTCAAACATAAATCCATTTCTGCTTCTTTGGAAATAAAAGAGCAGGGGATAATTTATAAGTAGCAAAAGTAAAAGTGTTTTTCCTCCTATTAGGTCTTCCAAAGGCAGTTTGCTTTAGTAAGTCAGTTCAGCTGGTGCATGTGAAGATCTTATTCCTATCAGCAAACCCCTTTGGTAAATCTCAAATGCATCTGTAGAACATAGGTTAATTTGCTAAGTAGAAATGCTGCATTCAGAGATGTGTTGATGTGTAGATACAGCTGTATTTGGGTTGTGGTGAATAAGTCATACGTGTGCCAAGTAAGAGTACATTCCAACTATGTAATTCCAGGGAACCTGGTTGTATTCAGAGAAATACAATTGCATTTTGCTATTTGCAGTACCAGCCTATTGTTGATAAATTATTTATGAAGAAAAGAACTTGTCTGTTTTCCCAGAAGCCTTTGTTTTACTTCTGTCCTGCAATACATGCTTATGATCTCTCCTAGTCTTCATTCCCTAGACTGGCTTGGTACTCTTCCCTTCCTATGTCTGCAACATGAAGGACAGAGATCTTGAAATCAAGGAAGCCTTCAGTACTATGAAATGAAGATCTAACTAATATACAGGATTTTCAATTCCTTTATTCATTCTGCCTGTGCTTAAGCTAAGAATTGGTGCTCCCCAAGCAGATATTACAGGGTAGGTGATTTAGTGGACCTAACTCAGACTTTCTGCAGTGTCCACATGGGAAATGTAGCTACCTAAACTAGATGTTTAAAATAGCAACGTGCATTTCCTACTATCCTAACACTAGAAAATGTGCATACAATTTCTACTTTGTGTTTTGAGTTTAGCTTTTAATTCTGCAACTCTATTTAAATGCAAGCCTTTTCATTTCAATCTTGAGTCCTTACATGATGTTTTTCCAATTCAAATAACACAGTAAAGTACATTCTCCCAGAGGCTTGGTACAGTGTGAAAATGTGCGAATAATGGATGCATGTGCATTGTACATCTTCCTTCCAGATGGTACTGTTCAAATTTATAGTGTGTTGCATAATCATTTGAGGAGAGGCTGAACGGATTTGGTTGATTTTAAAATTTCTTTCGTAAATGTTAAATGACTTTCCTGCAATGTCTGATGTTTGCCACCTCTACCTTTTGCCACAGCGATGATCTAGGTCATAGAAACCTGTACTAAAAGACATGTCAATATGTACTTCCTTCTAGTGGGAGAATAGGCAGCTTGCGTTTCTTGAAGGTCTAGTTTAGCTACTGATTTTGGCAGTTTGTTAAAATAAGGTTTTTTGCATGTATAGCTACAATTCACATGAGACAATGCATTGTGTTAAGGAATGATTTTGATTATTGTAAGTAAGCTTGGTAAGGTGTCTTTGATTACTGCTCCCTTCCCCCTAGCCCTCTCATTTTTGCTGGGATACATATTGGATGTCAAAGCTGTGGCTTTGCACACCACTGGTTGTACAGTACTTAGCTGCAGACACTGCATATAGTTCCTAATGTGTCAAATTACTGTGGAAACTGGGTGATATCATTGTCAGCTTAGGAAGATATCTTATATTCCTTCGTATCTGCTTAACAAATTTAGATAAGTTAATGTTTCTTAATGTGTTGTTAAATGTAAAGAACACCAATGTAGCTAAGAATGGATGCTTACAGAAGTATGCTGGTTGAGTCATTTTGTACAAACAGATGCCTTCACTGCTTAAACTGAAGGCCATTTGTAAAATATGGATTTTTAGAGACAGGAATCATCGGGCTTTTGCAAATCTAGCCTTGGACAAAACTCTGTATATGACTATGAATCTCTGCCAGTATATCTGTCCATAATTTCAGTTAAAGAGCAATTTACTTAGGAGAGGGAAAGAATCAAATTTGAAGGGCATAGGATGCAAGCAAAAGATCTGTGCCTTGATTTTTCTCTGCAGCTCTATCTGCAAACTACTGCTGTCTTCTAATGGAGCAGAACAGAATAAGATCTTATTTCATCACCTGCTTCTGCCCAGCTTATAACTCAAATTTGGCTGTGACAAGAACTTTCCTAACCATAGTCTTGCTGCCTTGAAAATACTGTCTTTGGTTGAAAGCTTTTACTTGTGTTTCAGGTTATTGTGCCAAGTTTTTCAATTTTCAGTCTTGATTTTAGTATGTCTCACTCTCACTGAACTTGTAATTTACTTTGGTTTTACTTTTCTGTAAACTCTAATGTCATTGCCACCACTTGTCTGAGACTGAGTCACAACTCAGATGTGATTTACTCAAAATTCAAGCAGAAAATTCTAATACTGAATTATTAGTGTCCATCTGGTTTGAAATCTAAATATAATTGTAGTGCTAGACTAGCTGTCTTCTAATTCTGCTCCCTGCCCTATGTTCAGTGAGGCTGACAGCATCTTTGTTGTTTTCCTCTGAGAAAACATCATCCTTTCATGATGGGAAAGGAATATTTTGATTGGTCTGGTTTGTACTAAGACATGCAGTCATGACCAGCTATAAGAGCTTGTTTCCAAGGGAGCTGTGACTTAGATGTGTCTGCAAAGTTAGCCATTCATATTTCAACCTTACTGGTTTTTATCGGGATATTTCACGCCCTATTCATAAACTTCACCCAGCTTCCATTGGAAGAACTGTGCAAATATCACCTTAAAACTTGCTTGGTGTGCACGATATGTCTTTTAGAAAGATAATGTTTGTTAGCTTCTTTATCTTTGTGATTAGACACCCTACTTTATTTTTGGTCCTAAATTTATTCAGGGTTACTTCACATACACTGTGGCTGCATGAGCAGCATTCTTAAATTCAGACGGCTTTTGCTCTTTTCTGATGGTCATATTCTATCCATTCTCAGTAGGTGAGTCTCTATTCCTTGGTCTTCAGTGTGCTGAGCTAAACCAGCTAAGCTCTTTCATGCGTGGTGGGTTCTTGTTTTTTTTTTTACTGTTATTCCTATAACCTTTCTCAACTCTTGTCCAGTTTTAGGTATCTTTCCTGAATGAGAATCACTAGAATTGTGCAAAGTACTTCAGGTGATTGTTCACTTTGTAGACTGTCAGTGATATTTCAGCAGCTGTGCCATGGGAACTATAACCAATGCATCCTGGGATAAATTTTTCTTTTTCCGGTCCACGTTACATCATGAGCAGTCACAAATGTAATTCATGCTAGGCTTTACACTTCAGGAATATAGACCATGCTATTTCAGTGATATGAAAGTTACCTTAACGTCACTTACCTTATCTACAAAGGCAAACATATACAATACCTATTTCTGCAATAAATGCTATTTACTAAGAGTAGGTTTTCTTCAATTCTTTTTCTTTTTTTGGCACTCACAAACTAATGGCTATTTACCAAAAATGTGACTACCTAAGAACAGTTTTGCAGTTGCCAAGACCAGCGTTCCTTGGTCTTTCTTGCATTCTACTGGTTGCATAACAATTGAAATTATACCTGTCATTCAATTTGTCTGTATTGTGGTAATTGCACAGCTTGCTGAAGTTTGTTCTGTATCTATAATGAGATATTTTGAGGAGAAAAAAATCAGTTACTATTCTAGTCTACTCACAATTCGTAATGGGCTAAATTTGGATCTTCCAGAAGTCAGTCTGTCTGTCTATATTTTAGCCTCATTTATCACTTCATGGAAGACTGATCTGTGCTTTGTACTTCATGGCCCATTGTGCACCTGTAAGATTAAATGTAGTCTATTTTGTGTAACTATTTTCTAGATCTAAAATAATACATTTGTTTTACTAATAATTAACTTTTAAAAGTTTCAGATGTATTTGTTCAAGTACTTACAGCATATGGGTTTCAGGCTAAAAGGTTCACGCTTAATTATATTGAATTTAATAAATCTAGCAATCAAGCCATGTGAAGTATAATTGATGTGTTGGCAATGTAGCCAGACTGTCTAGAATACAAAGTAATTTATAGAGAATAGCAGGACCCTGAGGGGAGGAGCTATGCTGTAACTTTCAAGCTTGCAGATGGAAGATTGATTTTTTTTTTCCCTTTTCTTTTCCTCTTTTCAGCAGAAGGACAAAGAATGGGGTTTCTTAGTAGAATAAGATGTAATGTGTTTAAAGGATGCATTTCACAGCTGCATGAAAAGAGCAGGTTACATGCATTGCTACTGCTAGAACTAATGCCGTGTTGGCTTGGCCTTGGATATTTGTAATAATTTCTATCTAAATTCCCTATCTGTATAACAGTTATTGAGAAGAACAGCAGTTTTAATGGATTTTTCTTTTGTTCTGGTGTGCAGTACTGTTAATTCTGCAACTTCCCAAGACTTTACATGACAGAATGTTCTACTGTACTGAGTTTGATTTTTTTTTTTTTTTTTTTTTTTTTTTTTTAGTTATGAATACTCTGCAATTGTCTTGCTAACACGGGTGTACTCTAATCTAGCAACAGTAAAAACTGAAGTCACAAGGAAAACCATGTCCTAGGTATACAAGAGTTTGCTGGAGAAAGAATTCACCAGTTCTGCACCTCAGAGCTGTGTACTGTTTTGATGAGCTCATCTTCACAAGTTGACGAATGTCTTGAGGTAGTAGAAGGGCCTGGCACCATTTGTTCTTTCCTCCAGACAGTCCTGGTGACAATGCAGGTTACATCTGTTTGTATGGATGTGCTGACTAGTGATGACTTTTTGAAGTCTGGCATATGTGTCAAAGAAAAGTGGGAAGTACTGAATGAGTCCAAACCATTTAAGGACTTTGGTGCAACCTGGAACAAGTCCTGGAATATTCTGCTTTTTGCCTTTGATAGATGTGTTGTGCAAGTCTGCACCTAAATCAGCATTACTCAAGTGTCAGAGAGATCCAAGAATAAAAGAGTGAAAAATTGGTCTCTAAAAGGCCATAAGCAAAGTTGTTTTTAAGGATCAGCAACTAGAACTCTATGAACTAGCTGTGCCGGCGCTGCTGTGTGGTATGGGAGGGAGGTGGCTGAGAGGAGCTTGTCCTCTGCTGCCAGGGTGGGTGGGCAGACAGATGGACAGATGGCTCTGAGCCACCTACCGAGTGGTAAGTGCGATGGAGTCTGCAACCTGATGCTGAATCTGCTTATAAGGAAACTGGGATGGTGGCCGGTTGCTGGAGAGTCTATACAACTAAATAAATACATATGCAGATGTACAAAAGCAAAACTTTATGATGTGACATCAAAAAATGTGTGTCTATTTCCTCTGGAACTTCCTGCTATTAGTCCACCAGCTTTACAGAGAGAATATCCAAGTGAACCGGAGGCAGAAAAATCAAGAGCAGTGAATTTCCAGCTCAGTGGAGCATATTTCACCTCTTCCCAAAGGGGAAATGTAGAACATTTTCTTATAATTCAGGTGTGTAAATGAGGAGCACTCTGGGCACGTTCCTTTGGTCTCATGGCTGCATGTTGCTTACAGAACCATTTTCTCAGTGGTTGTGTTTTTTTTGAGGTTTCTTTTATTACAAAAATAATTTTGTTTGTTGGTGTATTTGAACTTAGATGTCAAATAAGAAATTTAGGTTAGAGCATGTACATTTGCATAGTTTTATATCTAACAGGAGCCTGACCTTCAACACTCAAAAAAATGCTTTTGGAAAAGATTATTCCACTTATGAATGTACCAGCTTTTTCTTCAGACTACCTTACTGCTCAGTTAAATTAATGAAGATATCTAATTGATTAGATAACAAAATACTGTTGTCACTTACATTTATAAGGAATCCTGTAAGGTATATACAATGTGAGTTTTGATCCAAGTTGAAATGACAGCACTGTCCTACACTTTTATTCATTAGGGACTTTGAGGAAATAGCCTCTGACACATACACCTCTGAACAAATATATTTAACCATTTTATTGACAAGCTAGCAGTCGTATATAAATCAGCATGTTCTGCAGTTCAGCTGTTGGCCTAATTTGCCCTGATAAAAAGTAGCCTATGGGCTGAGCTTGCTCTATAAATGGCTGATGATTCCTCCTTCTCTTCACGTGGCTTTCATCAATCTCAGTTTCATTATTCCGATACTGCTGCATTAACGATGGAGAGTTCAGAGGGATGTGTGTGAGCATTTGAAGGATTTGCTGGATCAGTGATACAGACATGGAAGAACAGAGGAAGCTCGATCTTGCTGTCATGGGTGCAGGGAAAGCTTTCAGCATTTCAAGTGATATAAAATGTTACCTGACTTAAGGTCTTAGTCTGGCTTTATGTTAGTATTAGGCGTTTGATACACACAGGTTGCAACACCTTCCTTAGACTTCAATATATGAAGTGAATGTATTTTTTTCTGTTTTCACTGTTTTGTTTATACTGAGATTACAAGGTGCAAATGATAAAGTGCTACAGTTGTCCTAGTTTTCCTGTCTGACTTAGTCACAGGGTGTTTTCAAGGATGATGTGCTTTCAAGGAGAGAAAGCAAAACAAAGCAAGGACTGTAATATGATGAGTGCAGCAAATCTATGATAGAAAGAAATTCACTCAGCTGAATGAAACATCAGCCAAGGTGCAAATCCCCTATGCATGGAAAAAGGCATCTGCATTCATTAGCTGTTGTTGCCTGAACCAAGTCTTTTGTCTTGCAAGCAAAAGTTTTCCTTGAACTTCGTATAGAGTGAATGGCAGGTGGCTTAGAATAAGAATTGAATGATATTTGATTATTTAGTTATCTTTTAGGATCTTATTATACCTTTTATTTTTCCCACTAGAATTGTGGAGAACCATACACTGGTTGGAAAACTTTTATTAAGCTCATTGTCCAAGGCAGAAAATTAGTCTTGACTGATATATACTGATGACAGTATGTACTGTGATCTCATTTGCATGTTGTATGACAAGAAGTAGGGAATTGCAGTGCTACAGGAGATGAATTCATAATTTAAGTGTTTAGGCTGTAGAGCATGAAATTGAAAAGATTGAAAAAAAAGAAAAAGGAAAGAGCAAGACTATGTGCAAAACTTGGTACTTTACTGGTATTGTAATCTAAGTGTATTTTAAGTGGTAATCTTAAAAGAGCAAGGAAATAAAAGATCTGGGTGAAGATGGCATCATCTCTGAAATAAAAATAAATAAAAAATAACAGTTCTTTGAAAGTAACTTGGATCATCAGATTCCTCTCAGGTGAACTCAGTACTTCAGCAGGCTCTGAATGATCTTTGAAGTATAATATGGTCTGCATATGCGAGTACTTGTTAAAAGAAATATTGCATAAAATGCCATTTTCTTTGCTTGATTCCATGCAGACCTTAAAAAGCCTTTTTAGTATGGTAAATAATTGCTGTAATATAGTTTCTAAATTTTTCTGCTTTCTCTCTACTCTTAAATACACAGTGATGCAAAAGTTTCTTAAGAGCCTCCTGCAAAAGTCCAAGGGCTCTGAATCTAACTAGGAAGGTTTTAATTTTGGAGTATATAAAGAGGTAAATGTAGAGATAATCCAAATTACAAACAGAAGACTTAAATGTTTGAAATGTGCATGATACAGTCAGAACTCAGTGGCTGAATTGTGTACGTCTGAAGATTATGAAAGCACAAAGAGAATCTCATAACCTACCAGAGTCTAATTCAGTGTTCCAATGTGTTATTATCTGCTAGATTTAATATCATTTTAATTAAACAAATAGCAGTGAATTTGTATTATTTTCATTTCTCTGTTTATCAGATAAATCTTTTTCTTCTTTTCATTGGTGGATACACAGCCTGGAATCTTTTTTTCTCTGTCTAGCCAGGATTGGTGTTTTTTTTTTTTTAGTAAGGATGTGTTTTAGCAGCATTGATAATGATCAAAGCATATTCAGAGCAGCTTCGTTCAGTTCTCTAATGCAGTACATGAAGCATACTGAGATATGAAAAGCAGTTAATCAAATTTTAGTTCCCCCTTAGCCTTTTTATTAACTACAGCAGTATAGATGTCTCTTCAACCAAATCCTCATAATTCAATTTCTTTAGCCATTTAAGTAATTTGCTGTTCTCTAAGTGTCCTTCTTTTGTCTGACACTTCTATTGCCGAGTTTTGAAATGGCAGACAGTTTTATAGGTGAAATCCTAGCAGTGTCCCTCAGGTTTTTTTGATTTGTGCCGTGTCTATAAACATGGAGGAAAATGATAATGGCTTTCTCCTGCCTTAATTCATTCTTCTGTAGCTGGTTGAAAAATATAAAGAAGTGTAAGTGAGAACCTCTCTCTGACTGTCTTTGGTATTCAGATAATTCATTTTTTTATACGATCTGTATAATTTTCTGATGGTCCCCATTCAAAATGGCTTACAGTTACTTATTATGACAATGCAGGTTCAACATCTTGTGTTCTGTTGCACGTTCAGTTACTCCAAGTTTTGTGTTCTAATCTCACTGCCATTGCTGACTCTATGGCTGCCTTTTAATGTTGGATCTACAAGACACCCTGACCCATGTAAACCTTGAAACGGTGTTCTTGACTCTGGGTCTAATACTAAACGGCTTCATAAGTATTCCTGTGCTCAAATGCCAAAGTTCTTTAGTCTTTACGTAGCACTGAGAAAACAGATGGTTCAAACGCACAGCTGTTTGAATAATAACTATATGGATCTTTCACTTCTGGAACTTGAAAGAAGCTCATCTATTCTTTCTCTGTGGACCTCTTTATCCATCTTGTTCTCTGTTCTGTAGATTTGTCTGTGCCTTATTGACAAAAAAAAATAATACAGTGAAGAACTTAAAAAACTGTTTCAGTGACCTTTTAGCTGAACAGCTATGTTGAAACTTTTGTCACTGGAAGTGAATCAGATCCTTGGGTCTGTGGTGAATCTGGAAGCTTCATTCTCTAGTTTCTCTTATAGCCCTTAAGATATGTAAGTAAATGCTGAGACTCCTGGCAAAACTCACTGTAAATGTCTTTTTTTAAGACAAGTATGAAGGGCTTTTTCTAGCACTAGAGAAATGTTTTTGGAATGATCACTTTGCATGCAGCGTAGGATTTGCTTTTGACACCAACTGCAGAAATACTGGCTGATGTAAGAGCAAAACTGGCAGAAGCCAGATTTCTAAGTGGTCTTCCAGGACATTGTCCAACGTGAGGACTCCATAATCACCTGTCAAAAGCTCCAAATCTGGCCATTCAAAGTTTGCAGTTCATTTTAGAGAATTTATGTAAGCCTATTTCCTAGTGCTGGTATTCCTGTGATTATGCAGTGTTCTCATTTAACTTGCAAGTCTTCAACCTGCCAGAGACTGAGCCCTCTGCAACAGAGGTGACATCCACCGATATTTATATTAAGACTTGGGAGAAAACCCAAGATATGCAGATGTGATGATTTTTCTGTTATGAAAAGAATAGCTTTTGCACTGCCTCGGGCACACATGTGTACATACAGCCAAAGTATGTGTAAGTGTGATCTGTGTTTATCAAGATGCCATTACCCAAAGCACTTTCAGTTCAATTTTGCTTAATCTTTAAGCCTTCTCTTGGATTTAAAGCATTTAACCTCTAAAGCTGTTTTCATGTGGAGCAATCTCAGTAGAGATTTATCTAATTGTTCACAAATGTTAGTTTTATGTTTAGCTATGCCCTTTAATGATACGGGAAAAAATACAATTTACAGTACAGTTTCCTTGCCACTCTTTCCACTCCTCACTTTTCCTGCATTTTCTCTGTTGAGACCTTTTGTCCTTTCCAAAGAGGATTCTGGTAGAAAAGACTTCCTTCTTCCAAATGTACTCATTGATCCTGATTTTCAAAGTGCTGTCCATTTTTTTTTTGGTACCTGGGCAAGCCATGCCAATTTACATGCAGACTGAATGATTTTGTGAATCTTTTTCCTGGTTCTGGAATTCAGTGATATTACTTCCATCTTTTAAGAATGAACAGTAGCAAGAGACGTGTTCTCATGTTTCCTAAACCTGCTGCCTTGCTGGGCAGTAGCAGTGTGTGATGGAGCCTCAGCTGCAGTGCTGACTTGTGGCTCTGTCACTCGGTGTTAACACACAGTGCACGCTCTCAGTGATGAAATATGAAAACATTTTGATGATACTTAAGAGCAAGACAGTGCAATAAAATTTGTTTTCCACTGTGGTTTACTGCTGTCTCTTGAGCAGCATATGCTTGTGCTTTGCTTGTGTGCTTCATCTCTGCCTGTGGTTGGGCAAATGGGTTGTTGCAGGTAAGTCTGCAGATGGTTTTCATAGCTTTGATCCTATTTATCTAATTTGTAGGTTCCCTGTGACTTCCTGCTTCTTTCCTAACTGTGAGACATACCAATATTAGAGCCACATGGAAACACTATGTAGCTCGTTTTCAACTAAATTACCCCAAGCATGTAATTATAGCTATTAGCAAAGCTCCTTCTGTCTTCAGCACTCTCCAAAAAACACTTTTCTCAGGCAAGTTAGGTAAAAAGTCCACAGTAGTTAGCAACTAGACGGGCAAATCAGCCATTTAGGAAATCTCTTGATGTGACCAGGACAGCTTTATTGCATGCAGTAAAACAGTACCTTGGAAGGGGAAAAGAGCTCTGCTTACCAATGCAGGTTTGTGGAATTCTCAGCTGTAGAAGAGTGAACTCTTTAACAGTTTTGAGAGCTGCCTCTTTGCAGAGTGCTCTTTCATATCAATAGCAGGAGAATTCAGAATGACTATTGAAGAGGATTCAGGGTATTACAGAAAATATCCTTCCAGAAGGCAGCCTCATTCACATGATTTGGTTACTTCTGTAGCTACTTTGTGGCCTGGAATCTAAAAATTGTTATTTTTAACTTTATTTTTAAAATGTTGGGTTGTATTTAATTTCATTTTATTATTAAAATGAATAAAACATACATCTCATTGGGGTTTACATTTTGTAAGGAATTGGGTTTTTTAAAGCAAATATATTATTTTGTTACTGGGTCCATAGCACAGTGGTATCCTCCTTGCTGTTGACTGAGCTGGCAATGTACGTGGCTGTGTCAGAGTTCAGCACTACTGAGGGCTGGCTTGGTGAAGCATGCAAAGGGAAAAGACCATTCTGTGCCCCAGGAAAAGTCTGTCTAGCATTACAGAGAAAACAGAGAAACACCAAAAATGCAGTCACATATAAGTTCAGCTCAAGGCATTTGTGTTATTTTCAGCGTTGCCTCCACAATGACTTGATTTATCTGGTTTCCTGTTCTTACCTCTTTCAAACCAAATCTTTTGCTGTGGGTATTGTGGTGGCCTTGCAAAGAGGTGCTATGCCTTGGGTAATCCACATTTTTGAAAGCATTGCTGAGGTTAAAGTGAAGCTGAATACAGATACGGAGGAAAAACTATGCTGCCAGGGGATGAACGGGATGGAGAAGTGATTTTCTCTTATATTTGCATCTCTGTCCTCCCACTTACTTCAAAAAGATTTCAAGCAGAATTTGTACTGAAACAGATTTCTTGCAAACTTTCCCAATATGTCTCCTTATGAGATGATAGGGAGTAGGCAATTATCTTCCCAGGGGTATTAATATAGATGCTAGCTCTGTTGCTGCACGTATGGTAGTTTATATTAGTTCTTTCTTTTTATAGGCTGGTGATCTGAAATAGAAGTGACTAGTACAGAGAAATATCTCAAGGGACTCAGGCATCTTAACAGAATACATAATGTTCTGTGATACATATTTACCTGCCTAACCATCAACCATCCACAATTCCTCTCTTAGGTTTAGGTGGAATGTTTATTTTTCACGTTGGTTTCCTCTCTTTTTACTTTTTTTTCTTCTTTCTTTTTAACAACATTTGCTTATACTCATTCTCAAAACAGTCATAGTGCTGTATGGTTTTGTTAGTGTGTTTAGTACTCCCAGAGATACCTGTGCCCTGCCAGGCAGTGTGCTGGCCTGTGCATTGACCTGGTACTAGTTTGTCAGTAGTGGATGCCTCAAGCAAAACGAGCAAATGTGTGGTTCTCTGGAGGTGCAGAGATTTGCTTGGTTTGGTGACAGCAGAGGGATTGGCACTGTGACACCTTGCTGCTTTGAAATATGCTATTGGACATGAGCACACAACTTTTCTATGGGAGCTTTTTTGTAACTCAAAAGAACCAGGAAAGAATATTAAGCAGAAAATGGAAGCTGCTGCCTGGATCCAAAATGCTTCGTTAGGGGAAAAAAAAAAGTTGTCTGTGCTCCATCAGTGCAGACACCAGATTGTATGCAAGTAACTGAATCAAATTTTGGGTCTGTGGGATAGTTAAGATTAGAATTAGTGAATGTGGAACAAGAAGCAGTGCTTGCTCTGTAGTTCTGTAGACGGCCTCATCTTACTCAAAAGTGCAGGCCTGAACCTTGGTTTTATGATTAAGTGCATTCTTCAGTATAACTGTCGTCTTTTCCATCTTGCCCCTTCTCCATGACTTGCATAGAGAAAAAAGATTTTAATTTTTTTTTTCCTGACCTTTCCAGTTCAGCTCTTGAAAGACACCATATTTTGATGTGTTTATTCAACCACGTCTCTAAACAGCCTTAGAAGAAACATATTGTCTAATTACATCCATGTGCCATAGGCAATTGAGGATATTTACTTGGCTGCATAATTGGCCAAAGTATTTTTATAGCCATCCCTCATCCCTTCTACTCTTCACCACAACAAGGAAGAGAAGAAAGTTAAATGTCATCTGTGAGTGTCTGGGTCACCAAAAATGAAATTTTTTGCATTTATAAAACAGATAACTTGGTTAAGCGGATGCTTCAGTAGAAAATCATGCTATGCCAAATTGGTTGTATCATGTGTACAAGCTTTATACAGTTTATTTCATGCAAAATATATGAAGTGCTGTGAAAAATTTTTTGCAGCATCTAAAATGCCAAATAACACTTACCAATAACCAACTCAGTTTAGCAGGTACACCATAAATCATGCAAATAAGAGTTCTGATTCTAGTAAAATTAAGTACTATAAAAGTCCTTTAAATAATCTTATGCACATGATGTGATTCCATTTTTAGTTAGGAAAAACATAGGGAATATTATGCTTTTGTATTGCTAGGCTTCACTAAGTGATCAGAGCCAAATACATGACTTCTTTAGTGGATCTTTTTAATATTTGAAACATTTTCTTTTGGTACAAAGAAACAAGACGACTAAAATATACCAGCTTACCTTGTAACTCCAGGAATGAATTCCACACTCAGAGGGCAAGAAAATGCATAAATTAGATTTATATATAAATTTTTTATCACATACATGTGTGTAGCACAGCTCTGTGGAGTGCTGCAGTGGCCATGCCATGCCAGTTTTGCTTTTGGTTGTCTAACTTTGGTCACAGCATTCAGTTAGTAATCCTGACTGATCTGCAGAGAAGTGGCCTTTCTCATTTGTCTGGGCCACTCATCCTGTGTTAGCTGTAGTCTTGTTCACCTCTGGATTGTTTCTCCAGGTTCTTGACCTTGGATAAGAATTGTTCTTATGCTGTCATGATGAATAGGTCTGAGGGGTACGTGCAACCTTTTCATCAGTGAGCTTGACCACAGGCAGATGCTTCTCCAGTGCAAGCTGTGGTGACCTCTTCAGGTCTCTGTCTCTCTGAATTCTGCTTACAGTTGACTTATACAAATAAATGATAACACAGAGGGCTGCATGAAGTGTTGCACATATAATGCCAGTAGTGTTATGAATGTGATAGACTCCTTCAGGTAACAACATTTACTCTCAGAAAAAACAGCGCATAAGAGACCTTAAGCAAAATATCTCTCTGGAGTTCTGTGTATGGGTTTGTACCAGTTGTTTAGTTACGGCCCTATATGATCAAGTTTTTTAGTAAAAGGGATAACTTGCTCCCCAGTTTGGTACTGCAGAGAGGAGTGGGGTGACCAGGAGCCTCTGGGGGTGCACCGCTGGTGTCATAGCAAGGCACTGAATCTGAGAGTAGCAGCACTGTGGGAGGATGAACTCATGGATGTGCATAAAATGTGCCGCCCAGCGTGCAGGAGTGCTGCTGTTTCCATTTGGGATGAGTAGGCTTCAGCAACTGAAATTCTACACCACCAAGATGTCTCCTATGGTTTTTTTTTCAGGAGAGATGCCAGAGAGCTTATTCCATTGAGTCTTGAGAAGGGAAATAGAATTTGATGACATTGCAGTAGGTCTTCATCACAGAAGCAACAATGGGATAAGCGGTACATAAAGAAAAACACAAGTAAATGATTTGAGTATAAGAATGCTTAATGAAGAGCAATTGAAGAATAGTTTGTATTTTAACACACGCTGGCAAATTTGAAACCTTAGTAGATGCTTTGAAGTGGATCTGATCCCAGGACAGGACGGTATCTCCCACGCTGCTGACTGGAATGTGCTGCAGGCACACAGCATTTATTTGATGACAGTGGGGGTAATACAGATCTCATAGTTTCAGATAAAAGCAAAATATTGAGAAAGGAAATGCAGGATGCTTGTGATTTTATTGCTAATTTTTCAGCTGATTATTATCTGTACTGTTTGGGACCTTAATTTCTTTATGGGGGAAGAAAAGGAGAAGGGAACTGTTGAGAGCTGTGCTGAAGGTGCTTGTAGCCGCAAGAGATGGAGCAAGCGTAAATTCTCTGGACTCTCCTTCCTCTGGATAAACCTCTAACTACTTCACTAAAATATGGCAATTAATCTGCTGGTCTGACATAGAATCTACAAAAAGGGTGATTTTCAATAGGCTCCTGCTCCTGAGTCATCTTATTTATTATTTCACTTCTTGTTATCAGGAGTTTCACATCTTATTATCAGGAGCTAAGTTGTATGTATTTTAAAAGACTTGGATGGTGCTAAGCAAGTAGGATTTTTTTTTTTTTTTTTCATGTCAAAAGCCTGGTAGAAGCAGTTTAAAAATAGGTATTTAATGACAGCATGAGATAGTTTTCTGTGTTACCACCTACTGTGCCAGGTCCTATGGTTTTGCTATAGCCTCTGCAGAAAGTTCATTTTCTTTAAACACATGGTTATCCTTCTCCTAGGGCCCATTGTAGTCTGACCAGAATCCACCTGTGCCAGAACTTAAAGAATTGGTTCAATAAATGATTCTATAAGTAGCTGATCTTGTGTATCATTGTTTTCCTCTTGGAAAGAGTTTTTGTTCTGAAATGTAGACCTCCTTGTAGGGCTGCAGCAAAATCTTCCTGTCTAAGGTCATGAATGATAGGACACACCAGCAGTGGAGCTGCTGCTAGGTGTAATCTGCTGTGGTGAGCTGTTAGAAGACCTAAACTTGCTGCACCATTTGATTCACTGCGAATGTAGTGAAATAGTTGTAACGGTATGATTTCTTACGTAGGAGAAATGGGTTGCTATTATATTTAGAATTGTGCTTGTGTTTTGTGTTGTAAATCTAGATCTTTAATATCAGTGTCTTTGTATGTTTGTGCTGAATTTTGTGACTTGGCAGAAGTGACTCAGGCTTTCTCACTGAGGTATCAGCCTGTGTTTTCAAGGAAAAACAAAGGGGATGGAAGAGGACGAGCATTCATTCACTGTAGGTATAAGAAGAATTTGGGAAATTCTAGAAACCAGTATGATCTCTATATTCAAAAAAATACCATGTAAAGGGCACTGAATATTAATTTCCCCCTTTTTTTCTGAGCTGGAAGATAATGGTGTTTCTCATTTCAAAGCTCATGTTGTATAGGAGTTGTTTTTGCTGCCTGGTCTCAGATTATTTTATTTTCTGAGATACATTAAAGGTGCGTTTAAACAGCTGTGCAGATAAAAATGCCAGAGAGCTATTACACAAAATTAATGTGCTATAACTGCATGGTGTATTACTGTTATGTAAAGAAAGAGATCATTAAATCTTTTATTTTCAACAAATTCACACAAAGGTGAAATATTGGAAATTTCTTAAAAGTCAATGCACTTTTTATTAAGTAAGCAAATGCTGGGGAGAAGACCCACAGTTATTAATTAAAAAGCACTTCTAACAACCTTGACATTTTTTGTTTTCTTTTCCCTTATGACAGAAAGAGAAGATGGTTATCTCAGAAAAAAGAAATGATTAGACAGGCATGATCAGAGAAGGGGAAGCACCCAAGGGACAACTTCACAAGCTTTTGCTCAGTCAGCCCTGCAATGAAGTGCAGCCTTGTGGAAGTAAAGACACCCGAGAGGCAGAGGCAAGGCATGTCCCAAACTTGAAAGCCTCTGAGTCTTCCAGAGGTGCAGCTTCATGCTGAAATACTTAAACATTAGCCTAGATGAAAACTATGATTTTCTTCTGAACTTGCCAAAGCCTATAAACACTGCACAAAATCGAATGTGCTTTATTAGAGCACGAAGATGGAAATGTATACAGTTATTAAGATAGCTGAGTTTCATAACTCTGGCAAATGAAAGCAGGCCAAGACTGGTCATTAGCATGGGTCTTTGCTTGTGTTAATTCTGAGAATACAGGGACAGCTTTGTAAGGAGAAAAATGAAGCGGTTGCTTATAGAAGATACTATGTTTGAATTGATAATTTCCTTTAAACCTTAAACTGAATTCTCACTATTATTTAAGGAGTTTCAAATGGCCCCTCACATTATTTTGTGATCAGAAAAGTTATTAATACCATCTGTCAAAAAAACCTAAAAGGCTGTGGTGCAGAGTGCATCGTGCTGGTGCATGATGGTTCTCACCCTGTTGGACATTGATGTGTTGCCATTGCAGTGAAGACTTATATGGTATCTCATTCCTTGCTGTTGATATCAAATTTCCTGGGAGAAAGAGCATTTAAAGTTTTTAAAATGAATTACTACATGCAGCTTTTTGCTACCTGATTGAGATGTAGTGGGTTGTTTGACATTACACATATTCCATATAGCTTTCTTGAAAGCTTTAGTAATATATTTTAATGATATTCTGTAAGATCTTCTGTACCAGGATCATGCATTGACTAATGCATCCAAATGTCATCAAAAATAAAGCTAATGCTCAGCGTGCAGATCAGAAGTAATGTGTGGTCCAGACATAGGTATCCCTTCCTGTTGGTTTTCCTTCTGTTCCAGAATTTGGCAAAAAGATTCTTTTTTGTATCTTCCTTTGCAATTGCTGTCTGGCATGTAGATAGAGCAAAATAATTTGACTTTGTGTTGTAATGCTTCCAGTAGCCATTTAAATTCTTGTGGTCAAAGCCTGTTAAAGGTCAAGCACATGTATTCGCATGGCAGAGTTGGTGTTTCCTTTGAGGGATGAACTGATGCCCCGTCCCTGGAGGTGTTCAAAGCCAGATTGGATGGGTCCCTGGGCAGTCTGGTCTAGCATTAGGTGGAATGGTGGTGGCCCTGCATGTGGCAGGGGGGTTGGAGATTCATGATCGTTGAGGTCCCTTCCAACCCTGGCAATTCTGTGATTCTGTGATTCTGTGAACTGCCAAAGGGCATCCTTAGCAGTTAGATTGAACAAACGGATATGATAAGGGCTGACTTTTACTAGTGGTTTATGTTATTAGATTTATCACTTTGTTGCTCCATTGTAGATTGAGAACATAAAAGAAGGAAAAAGTTGCAGGTTACTGGGCTGGAGGTGTCAAGTAGTATCTGAATGGGTTTCCTTCAACATTCTAATTCTGAATGTTTGTGCAGGGAGGCAGATAGAGATACAAGGGAAGGCTGAATGAATCAGTCATAGAATGGTCTGGACGGGAAGAGATCTTTTAAAGATCATCTAGTTCAACCGCCCTAAATACCTCCATAGACAAACAGAAGGAATTTTTACATACAGCTTTCTTCTGGAAGCATCTATTTTATATGTACTTGTGTTTTGCTGCTAGTTCTGAAGCCAAACTTATTATTGGCAGTGACCTTTTAAAAATATATATATGTCCCTTTCATCCATGTGATGCTTGCATGTCTGCTGAAAATTTTTGACAGCTTTTCTTCTTACATCATATGTTTTTTCAGGCAGATCCATGCTGTGTATAAAAACCTGCTGGTGAAGATGTCTAATTGAAGTGTATTCTCTCTGCTGATGATTTCAGAGCTGGCCTAGCTGGTTTTGCTTTCAACAGATTTTGTATTTTCAAGCCTCAGATGTGCAGTCTAAATCTTTGGCTTCTAGTTATCCATCATCTTAAAAATAAAATGAAGTATTTGAAATTCATATGAACTTGAACAGAAACAGCTCCTCTCCAAAATATGACTTGTGCAAAACTTTATATATGAAATAAAACGCAGCGTTGTGCCTTTAGGCTTGCTGCCATGTTTTCTGTGTGTGCCTGCTATGTGGTGATGTGGCGGGTGTTGTTCCACCAGCAGTTGTGTTCTTGCACCTTTCCATGCCATGGTATGTTGTGAATGCACAAACAGGAGCTACAAATGTCTTGATGGCCCTTCATAATCTTTCCAGTATCCTTGATTTCTTTCTGTAAGTTGTCTGTAAAATGGGCTGTTTATTTCTCTTCAGACCCTGAACAGCGTTGCAGCGAAGTGGAAATACAGCCCTGTGTGTGAGCTGGGTGTTGTTTATCTGCACCTGCATGGTGTTCTGCAGAGGCATCTGCACAGCCCCAGATGTGTGCAGCTGCAGGCAGGGTGGAAGGAAAATACCTGGTGCACACTGAGAGCTTTGTTTGTTCCAGTAGCAGCGTGAAGATACTGCTGGCTCAGTGTGTGTGAGGGCAGCATCATGTTTTCAGGCTGTGCGTAGCTTAGGTCTCTGATCTATGCTGATATCTCACTGCTGCACAGAAGTGACTGGAACGCTGCTGTGACTGAATTCTGCAAATCAATGAGCATCAGCTTTGAATGTATGCATTCGTTAACGCCTCCCCTTTTATTGACAAGTTCTGCTTTTAAATGTTGTTTACTGGAAATCCTGGCCACTGGGGCAGGATGTGTGTGCCTGTAAAAGCCACTGAGGTCACGGACCTGCTCTTATTGAGCTCACTGTGCATTGTTGATGTCCATGAGCATTTTCATAAACTTTTTTAGTTTCTAAGATGTGTGTGCTCATGACAACAGCCTGCCAGCTCCCCTTTCAGAACTGACTTTTGCCCTTCATGGAACATGGTTGCAATGGTTCCTGTAGATGTGCTCACTAACAGTGCTCACTCGTAGCAATCAGATTGCAGATTCCTTGTCACTTGCTGGAAGTGTGTGTCTTCGGGGATGCTCCACAGCAAAAACTTTGTTTCCTTTTCTGATTCCCAGCCTGTCCTGGCAGTGATGGAGTGCAGCTGGAATAGCCAAACATATTTCACTAGGAATCACATGGAAAAGACAACTGGCCTTGTCTGCATGCTGTTTCCCCGCCTGCAGTGGCCAGGTGAGGTGCTGGAGTGGGGCCAGCTCTCTGCAGAACAAACAACATCTCTGAGGCTGCAGGGCTAACTGGCATGGTATGTTTAGAAGGGATTTAGCACGAACAGTTATGACTTAATTTCCTAATGGGAGTGCATTCTGTGATTACAGAAGAGAATGCATCGAATGTGGCTAAAACATGGTTTTACACAGGGAAACATGCTGTTAGCAGAGCACTGACTGAAGGCAAGACAAAGTGAAGTTTGCCCCGTAACAGTACCTCCCAGTGTGAGATTTATCAGTATTAAAGGAAGCTGCCTAGGTTTGTACAAGTATGTTTTTGTAATTCAAAACACCCTTTCAAATAATGTAGGTTATTTTCTCAACTGTAAACCAAGGCAAAATGTTGCTGTAGTGATCATTTCGTCTGTTCATTTGTATTTATGGATTATTTTTTTTTCATATTTTTTACTTCTTTACTACATTGAGATTTGTTTGTGCCTTCTGAAAGTTATGAACTTGTGAAACAGTCATATTGGTAGTGAAGATATAAAAGGTTATATTTTAAGTTAGAATGTATTTATCAGAAGGAATTATTTATTTTACTTGCATATATATTCACTTGTCTTTTCTTTAGAGAAGCTGAAAAATTAAAATGCTATTGGATTCACCAAATGCTTTTTCTTGTTTTATTCCCTATAAACTGCTGAAGTCTGTGATGCATTTGTACTGCAGGTGATATGAGCCACAGCAGTGTGAGTGGATGGGGCTGCCTCTGGATTTGTTTGGAAATCACAGATACACCTTGACTTTTTCCCTTTTTCTTCTGCAAAAAGTCCCTGGTATATAGCTCTGTTTGTGCACCAACCTGAGATGATACGCATTGGCTTCCCAAACAGCTTACTATCAGGTGATGCAAAATCTCAAGGTCTTCATTTAAAGAAAAAAAAAATCTTTTAGGAAAGAGAAGTGCTCTGTAGATGGCAGCATTGATGAGGCCTTACTTGCCTTCACTCTCAAATGAAAAGCAGTGAAGGAGTGGTTAACTGACGGCATTTTTCTGGTAGCTTTTTATACAAATATAGAAGTAGCACTCAACAATTTGCTTACATAATAAATTGAAGTTGTTTCATAGTCCAGTGACTTGAGACTCAGTGTAGGTTGCCTATTTTGTGTAATTTACAACTTGCCCTTTTAGGAGGGTGCATCTTTTTTTGCACTACGTGATATTATTGTAGCAGTAAGACATTTATTTATTTGCAGAAGCAGGAATTAACAGGATCAGTTATTGGTCCTCTTATTTGGTTATGTATTTAGTGGAACTTGTTATGGATCATCAACTACCTCTACATCCTCTAACTGCAGATCCCATTGTAGTCCTGCTTACTCCTGTACTCTTTTACCTTGAGCTTTTAGGCATCCCTCTTTCTGTTGAGCAGTAGTGAAAGCTGTTCTACAGACTTTCAGAATGCTCTTCCCTTACCTCCCTACCTTATGACATTTTTGTTGCCAAGAGTGAAATAAGCTTTATTGGGGAATGAGAGAATACTCATGTAGTAACACATCACAGTAACTCAGAAGCCACAGATCGCGTACACTGAAGTTATAGGTCTGTGGAAGTTTCAAGTTCCCTCCCTCCTTGTCTGTCTGCACTGAACCTTAGCTTCTATCTGTGCTGGTGTTACAACAGGCAGCCACGGGCTGTCTAGGGGAACAGGGAAAAGGAAGTTTTAGGGGAAGTGATAGCAGGTGCTTAAAATATGTTGACTAATTATGTGTTTAAACTGTGTGACACTGCAGGACACTCTGAGTTGTCAGCCACATTGCCCTTCCTATTTGTCTGGAAATCTGAATTTAGGATTGCTCTCAGGTATAATGTCAGAGAGACAGCTGCCACAGAGCAATGCCTGATGAGGAGCAGACTGAAGATAGTTCATTTTCCACCTACTCTTTTTTACAAGAAACAGTCATACTCTTCTTGCTTGAAGTCCTCTGTTTCTGTCTATAGGGTAGGGAACCATGGTGATAAAAATGCTTGATGTCTTTTGGATCATCCCTGGTTTATCATAGGATCATAGAATCCTCAGAGTTGAAAGGGACCTCTGAAGACCATCTAGTCCAACTTTCCTGCAGTGAATAGGGACACCAAAGCTAGAGCAAGTTGTCCAGGGCCTTAATCAGCTTCACCTTTGCATTATTTCTGAATGTTGTGAGGGTATCAAGAAGATAGATGATTCTCTTCTTTTTTGTGTCTATAGCTGCCAGAAGATTTATTCTTAAATAAGTATTGAAAAATGAAATAGACACAAAACTATGTGTGTAATACCTTTCATTGTAACGTTTTCCTCAGTTCTTTCTGATCTTCAATTTGTACATGGAGAAATGTAGGTCTTCATCCTCACAGAAGCAGATGGGAAGCCAAGGCTGAGCCCTAGCTGGATGAGTGAAGCACTTTGTCAGTTCTCCAGCTGTGCAGGCTGGGATCAGTTGTGAACATGACTGCACATTGCTCAGGGCATCACTTTCCCCTCTGGGAAAACAAAGATACAGCTTACAGTGTGGCTATTGAGAATTTATTTATTCATTTCAGTAAATTGCTTTGAATCCTAGATGGAAGAGTTAGAATACTGTCAGGAAACTGAAAAGTATTAATTGTTGTTGCAATATAAGCTTTAATACTTTAATCACTGATGAAAACGCTCATAGCATGAGACTCCTTGAGAGCAAAGTAGAGATGTTCTTAGCTTACTAGCACATTAACATGCTAAACAGCCTGTTTATAACTTCATTTGCAAGTGAGGCAGCCTAGTTATTAGTGTCAAATAAGTATAAACCTGTTTTGTTGTCTTTTCAATGAGTGAGACAAAATATGAAGGTAAAAGCAGTATGGCAGCAGCTTGCTCTGCCACAGCACTGCGGAATTGACTGGGATGCAGTGATGTACAGAGATTAAAAATGAAAAGCCTGTTCTTCAGATATGCAGAAATCACTGCTGCAAAAGGTGACAATGAAGTTGTATTAATAATAAAACAGGCCTTAGTATTTCATCCTAGTACTTGTTTGATGCCTACATGGACACTCTGACAGTAATTTTGAGGAAAGATTTAACTTATAGTGACTTTTTTTTTTTTTTTTGCCAAATTAGATCTAACATAATTTGGTAAGTCAGAATATCTTCCAGTTTGGAGCAGATATTGGATGGATACTTCACTTGCTGTTCCATTTCTATCAACTGCAATGAAGTCATGTTACAGATTCTGCTTAGTTTCTGCTGTTAGTTTCTGCATTATGCAAACTACTAAAAAGCCATATGAATTAGGGAAGAACCTTTCGTGCGCAGCTGAAGTGACACAAATGCACAATCCAAAAATAAATGAACTTCACTTGCTTATTGTCATGTTAACTTTTTAATCTTTACGTGCTAAAATCTGAAATATTTTATTCACTATAGTAAGTCTTTTTTTTTTGTTTGCTTTTTTTGTTTTGTTAGCCTGTTGTGTCCATTTAGTTTGCATAAACCTTGTTGGCTTGTAGAGCAAGGGTTTTGTGGCTGATTGCTTGTGTGTTGGTACGCACCTTCTGCTCTGAGGCTGCGTGATACCCCAAGTTTTATAGTGTATGTTAGGTACTGGATTTGTCAGTCTGCCTACTGAAGGTCCTCAGTGTATGAAACAGATTAAAAAAAATAGGCAGTAGCAGCCTATATTTTGTTATCTAGCCTTGTGTATGCTTGTGACATCTGACTTGCAGGGCACTGTTCTAACATTTTGGAGAAAATAGTACCTTTGGGCTCATCCTGTTTTGGACCTTGTGTCTCCTTGTCCAAGGGAAATTCAGCAGAAGGTTTTGGTGTTTGGAAGTGCATTGAGACTTGCAGGTCTTTCCAGTGGAAAGTTCTGATTTAACTGTCCATCATTGATTAAGTTTTGTTATTTGTCTAGGGTTGGAACTAGATGAGCTTTAAGGTCCCTTCCAACCCAAGCCATTCTACAGTTCTGTGATTCGTGGGCAGTCTGTCTTTTGTGTTATCATTTTTTCCTCTCTTGAGGTGGGCTTTTTTTAATTTGTTTGTCATAGTTTGCTTCTAGCCTTTTCACTCTGCCCATGTTTTACATCATATGCTTTCTTGCTGCTTTAGATACTTTGCCATCGCAGTGATTTAATGGGCTGCAGTGGAGACTAAGACCAAGAAGAATTACGCTGTCTGATGCAGCATTAGAATTCAGATCTAGATATTTAGCTCAATAGTCAGTCTGTTAAGTCAGTGCTTCATCTTGAAATACAGCTTACAACAGCTATCAAGCAGGGAAGAAGGCAGTTGATGTAGATACTTAAGGCCTCTGTAGAATGATGGAGCTGGGGAGAGAAGTCAGGGCTGTGCCCGTGTGTCACTCCCTGCTTGTTGTGGCTGCAGGCACACTGATACCTTATGGGGCCTGACTGTCACAGGGCATACGAACATGAGAGAAGCAGAGGTTTTGTCCATCTGTTGCTGTCTCTAAAACAACTAATAAAATCATGGAATTTTCTACGCTTGTTAGGAAAAAAAAAATATAAGAGAAGTATCTGTGACTCATATTGCTCTTATTTCACAGCACAGAGGAGGACTTGCATGCCAAAAAGAGCTGGATCCTACCAGTTCCCAGACTACACAGCTTCCTTCAATTGAAAATAATGCATGAAAATGTTATATCTTGGTAATAGACTATACTTAAATGTGGAATGTGTCCTTGGAGCTCATTTTTATAGTGTTATACTCTTTCTGTCTAAGCTAGCCTTTTGTAAAAGTAATTGCTAAAACCAAGGGAGCACCTTACAAATAGCTCAGGATCCCTTTAGTGCTTCTGGACCTTCTCTTCTGGAGCAATATTTATGTATTAAGCATTCCTTTTGTGGGCTAAAAGTGGTGTGGGATATCTTTGTATTGAAATACATGCCTCAGCACGCTGACTTTTAGGTTTAGAATCTGTTTTGTGTTCATGTTGTTTTATGTCCTGCTGAGAAATTTTCCTGAGCACTGCTAGTTTTCACCCCTGGAAAACGACTGGAGAATTTGCGCATCTGTTTAAACCATTAATTTAGGAAGATAGACATTACTGCATTTATGCCACAGCCCAGTAAATTGGATTTTGTTTAATTTTATATGGAGGTCTCAGTCTTTTGGACAAATCCTTTAAAAATTTTGTCTCCTAGCAAGGAAAGGATGATTTCACAGAATCACAGAATCGTAGGGGTTGGAAGGGACCTCCAGAGATCATCGAGTCCAACCCCCCTGCCAAAGCAGGATCCCTACACCAGGTAAACATTTTTTGTCACATTTAATGTGACAAAATACATTGATAATGATGGGTATTTTAGACTGTTAGTTTTCTTCCTCCTTTCTATTTAGCTGTACATCAGTAATCAGTAAGAGATGAGAGCAGTAAGAGGCTGCTGAAGTTCATTTGGTTATAAAAGTGTCACATTCTTTGCCTCTTTTGTCTGCATCTTTGGTGTCCACACTCTAGGTGAAGGCACTCATCACTATGCAACTGTAATGAGTTTGTCAAATGGATCAGGTTCTCACTACTCAGAGGGCAGTAGATCAGAGTTGGTATGAGTTGAAGAATACAGGCATTAATTATCATTTAAACTGTTGGGATTTTGATGGGCATTTCTCTGTGGAAAGGTGAATTGACATGTGAGGGTCTTGGGCTGTGTGAAATGCCTTAGAAAGAATACTGAGCCTCCATGCACTGAGAGCTGAGGCTCAGAACTTGACCTGTTATGGAAACCCCCTAACAAGAAAGATCTTTTTAGCCTCTGCATGCAGTGCTGTGTGCTTGCTAGCAGCATGTCTGAAGAACATAACATGGAGGATAGTGCAGCACAGTGCCTGGCTTATCTCCTGCTGGTGCTGCAGACCGCTCTCCGGTGAACAATTACTGTACAGCTTCCTTTTGGGATCTGAGAGCTTGATAACTGCACACTTCTTGATGTCAGTATTAGCCTTTCACATCAGTGAGTCCTGAAAAGACTTTTACTACAAGGCTGAGACTGCTGAATCACTTCCAATTAGAGCTGATATGATGTTAATTAGCCCTGTGCTGCTTGGTAAGCTGTTTAGCACTTTTGTCCCACCTATAACAAGTGCAAAGGAGTTGTGATTTTTTCTGTGAGCACTAGGAGTTTCTGGAAGCAGGACTGCCGTGAAATCCCGACTGATTGGGTGAGGACCAATCTCGTGCAGGGAATGTTTCTCCTTGGATACTTTGCTTGTAAAGCCCCTGGACCCACAGCAAAATGTTGTTGTTTGTAAATAAGTGAGCCCAGTTAAAGCGACACTGAAAATTTCCTTAGAGGTGGCATCAGCTCTATGTCTCATCTTACATAAATGTCTCAGAAATCTCTGTATCGTGAGAAAGTGCTATTCTGTCATAGGATCATTATCAGAAAAGAAGGGTTCTGCAAACTTGGAAGTTCCAGGTGAAAACGGTCACTATAAATTCAGAAATTTCCCACCAGGTCTTATGTCATTGTCTGCTTATCCTAATAATGCAAGCTGGACTCGTAGTGATTTTGTAAGCTGCTATAACCTACTTGAAAGATATATCTTAACGCTTTCCACATCGTCTGTGAAACAATTTCTCTTTACAGATTTTGGGAAAGGTGAGTTGGTTGAATTCTGTGTTGTATGGCATCCTGCAGCAGAGCTGGTGAACCTGGAGCTCAGAGCTGAGCTCTGCCAACTGCCCACGTCCCCATTAACACAGTGGGTGCTCCCTGTCCTGCTGACACTGCACACGTGGGCTCATCCTCTGCCCTTCTGTGTATTTACCTCATCTCCCTGCCAGATACATCACTGTCTGCTTGAGAGATTTGCTGTGTCCTATTTTGCATTTTAGTGTTTTGGTTGCTAGATACTGCCTAGCCTAGTTGTGCCAGTGAGATTCCACTGCAGGTGCCCGGCAGCTTGGTTGGATTTTAATAGCTAGTTCCTTCATAGCTTTGGTACGCTCACTGTTGGTGATGCAGAGATCACCAGCACAGTATATAGTGTTACCACTGGTATATGTATCACTTCATAGGATGGAGACCAGGTCTGTCCCAGAAGATTGTAGTAAATGAATTGTCTGTTCATGCTGTTTGTGGCTACTTTTAAGGAATGAATCTAGGAAAATAATGTATATGTTGCAAGCATAGGGCCTGAAATAAGGCTGATGCATTGACACACAATAGGAAATTCCCTAGATGAAGAAATGAACTTTGATTTCAACATGTGCATATAAAAAACCCGATGCTCACTCATCCTCATCTGTGAAATAATGATTATCTGTTGTGATATTCTCTATGTGTAATGGCCAAGAGCTATTCCAGATCTTTAATATGCAACAAGTGCTTTTTAGGTTGTTATACAGATATTACTAATAAGGCAGCTTCAGTACTTCACCCATTCTTTCATTTTCCTGGGGAAGTGTTCCTCAATACTGCCTTCTGAGCCTCTTGAAATGATGTTGGAGTTTTGCTCAGAGTTTCAGATAAACTTGCACATAGAGCAGAAACTGCACATGAATTGTAAGCCCTGGAATAACACTTCTATATTTTTAATGGCCTGTTTTCCCGAGGAAATGTGGTTTAAATATTGGAAAATTGTTTCTGGTCAATAAAATGAATAGTTTTTATAGGCAGATGTTTAAAAACCAAGCAGTTACTGCTGATTTGTTAATTCATATCAGTTTGTATATTTACATGTTGTTTGAGAACGTTTGATGGCAAGTTAATAAGAGAGGCTCAGTAGGAGAACATGGAAGCAGCATCCTCAGCTGAGCACTGACTGTGGTGATTGCAGTGGTTCCTATTTAATTAGCTCTAAAATGTCCTTGCCTGGAGGGAGCTATGTGAGATCCAATAAAAATACTTATTTGATAGATTAATAGAGCTCATGAATTTTGAATGAAAATTCATTGGTCCTAGGGTGCCTTTCTTCTGGAAAAGCTTTATTAAATACACAGGAATAGTGCAGGAGAACAAAGTAATCTGGTCCATACATCCTCAGGTAATCTTGTTTGGATTGACTTGTCCCTTAGAGCAGACTGGCCTGTCACAAGCCTTCCTGGTTAAAATGAGAATCGATATTTCTCTTGGCCCCACTGGTAACTGTGGCTACAGCTAACCCAAGATCTTAGCATTTTCTCCCCTTAAGAGAAGAAATAAAACACTGAAAGTATTAGAGATGTGCATCTTAATATTTGGCAGTTATAATTGATTATAATCTTTGTTGCTGGTGATTAAAATCTGAAGTTGCAGGAGTCTTGAAGGAGAAGTGGCCATAATTATCAGCCATTGTGGTGCCACTCTTCATTTTGAACTTATCCCATGCTTCTGGAAGCACCTGAGTAGAATGTCAGAACCTTCCTGGAAATGCTTCTGCTGTGTCAGTACAGAATGGCACACGTTTCCTGCAGTGCTCAGGCTGTGAGGAAGCAGGATGCTGCAGGCTGGGCAGAAGCTCATGAGCATTAGAAAAAGAAATCCAAATTTATTGCAAATAATTTAAATATTGCTCAGTGGGTGTTTCTCAAGGAGCCAGGGCAGCATGTGAGGATGAGCAGCGCAGGGCTGCTGGTGCAGTGTGACTGTGGAGTTCTATGAGGCTGTTGTAGGTGTTTATTTTAACCCCCTGTGCTCCTGGTCCAGTCTGGAGACACTCAAGGTCAAGCTGGACAGGGCTCTGAGCAGCCTGATCAAGCTGTAGGATTCCCTGTTCACTGCAGGGGAGTTCGACTAGATGGTCTTTAAGGGCCCTTCCAACTCAAACGGTTCTATGATTCTGTTTTCTCCTTCCTGATTTGTCTTCATTTGTGGTTTTCTGTCCAACGCTGGAAGGAATTTTATTAAGTTCACTTCTCTGCTTCCTTTATTTTATTCTGTGCTGAAAAAGGCAATAGAGTCACGTTATTGAAGCAGTCTAAGGGACAGAACTTTCCTGTAAGATTGATGAATATTTGAAGGTTTGCTGAAATACATGTAATAAATAGATACTGTATGCTAGACACTGTAAATAGATGCGGTCAGCAGCTCTGCGTGTGGCAGGCCTGGTATCCCTGTGGTAGGATGGGCTATCAAACTCAGCCCTCACCAAAAGGAAGCCTGTGAGACAGGCTTCTGTTGCTATCAGATTGGGGTTGGCTGCTGTAAGCCACATGGACACAAAATTGTTAAAAATGTGGCTCTTTAGGGAGCCACAGCTCTGTGAGCAGTCTTTCTACTTGGCTAGGCAATTTTCTAGGCAGCATGGCAGTTTTTAGCAGCCATGTAGAAAGTGAGATTTGTATAATATCAAGTCACATCGGGCTCTTGCTCAGCCGAAGTTGGGGAAGACTCCAGCATGACAGGTGTTGTGCAGATTTCTTCGGGGTCTCGGTATAAATAAGCTGGCATTTGCTGGTAGGGAGAGACAAGAAATAAAGTTAGTGAATGCCCAGAAATATTCTTATCAAATTTAAATGAAGTGAACAGTATTTGCTGATGGAAGACGCTGAATGGCAAGGAAGAAGATCTGCCTTAATGGCCTGCTCTGACAGGCAAGGTCCCACTGCTGTCCTGCACCCTGGTGAGGATAAGCTGGGATGCCATTGCTTTGTCCTGTTACTCTTCTTTTACCCATTTCATTCTGTGAGGTGTTGAAGCAGGGAGGGTAAAAAGAAATCTGACTACAATGTCAGAAGTGTAATTACCAGATCTTGGCTTATAGGCTGCTGTACAGGGACTGCAGTGCTCCACACCAAAATGACTCAAGGTAAGGGGCTTTGACCTATCTTCTTTATTAGAATGGAAAATCCAAACACCACAGCAATGAGTTCGTGTCCCTGGTGCTCCACAGTACAAGAACAAGGAACATTCTCTGTTCAGGCCAGAAGGAACCACTCTTGCAATGCCTGAAATCGGACAAGATTTAACACTTCACATACAGTACAAGGATTTTATTAATGGGCAAAGATGCTGAAAAGATAGTAGAACGAAAAACATGAGCTGGAGATCCAAGACATTTTCTGAAGAGGTTAGTGACTTTCTGCTTTTGGTTTGAGGAAAATATCTCCTTTAAAGACCATAAAGCAGTAGCAGCCAAGGAAGTTTGGCAGGCGTAGGTAGAGACTATGAAAAACCAGGAAGGTGATGGCAGTTCTGTCCCACCTTCATCCTTCAAGAACTGGACAGAAAATGGCAGAGTGGCTGCTCTGCACAGCTGGTGTGGAGATGCTGTAAGTGATGATAACGACAATGTTTGTGCACATTTCCTTGAGGCAATTATAGAAATGTCAGATATATCTGGACAGATAATTCATGGACTCTCTGTATAATATTTATTTTTCAGTTTAAATAGCTTTTATTAAATATGAGTTGATTTCCATGAAAATGTAAAAAACGGAATGTGTTAAAACTATGAAACTGCAACACTTCTGTTTGGAAGCACTGATTTTTAGGTAGAGATTATTTTTTTCCATCCCAATTAGTATTTTTTTTATCAAGTTTTTTTATTGGATTGGAAAAGAGCTTCCTACTCTCTGTATAAGATGCTTTCAGCATCCCTTATTTATCACAAACTCAAATTATTCTTTGGGCATGTCTGCCTACAGCAATGCCATACCACAAAGAGATGTGTCAGATGAATAAAACTACATCTAAAACTTTCCTGCTTCTCCTTGATTAGCTCTTCCACTTAGCGACTCGTGTCTTTTCCCCTTGCCATTAGTAACTGATTTTGACTTTTACAATTGCTGCAGTTAAGGAGGAGATGTGGAATATTTTTAGTCATTTATCACTAGGAATCAACACACTGTTTTCAAGAGAAGCTTATTCCCTTAGTGGCTACTTGTAACTTGCATCTGTTTTGCCTGCAATAGATGAGAATTTTAAAGCAGAAGCTGTAGTCAGTCAGTACAATCTGGAAATTATTGATAGAGAATAAAAAATTGCAAAGTAAATACTGGATTTTGTGCTCGAAGATGCAGAATAATTAAAGGAGAACATGAAGATTGATAAATGAAAAATGCTGTCACTGTCCAAATCTGATAAAGGTCCAATTATATGTAACCAGCACATGAAGCAAAGAAGAGCAATGAATATGTCACGTCAAGTGGCATGCCAAAAATACTGTGTAATACTCCCCAAAATACAGGATTCTTGTCCTACAGCCTGGTAGTTTACATGGGAGATAAGAACTAGTAATAAGAGTGTTGACAGTGTACATAATGCATATTTAGCTTTATTGGTGAAAATCCTCAGTTTTTTCTTACAAGTCATCGGTTGGATACTGACAATCAATTCTGAATATAAGAGATCTCTTTGTGAGCTTTGCTGCTCAGAAATGAATCTATATTTCATCTCAGTTAGGGCCTTTAAGCATTCCAGAAGTGAAATTAAATGTACAACACTTCATAGTTTAGATTATAGAGCATGTCATCTGTACTGAACCTTCTGCTTGAGCTGGTACCTTTGAGTTATTATTATTTTTAATTTCACTTCCTATTATAGATGGACCAGATAAGTGGGTTGTGTTTCTTTTGTTCCCCTCCAGAATGTTTTCTCTCTCTTCTAGTCAGCAGTCTGGATATATCAGTAAGGAGCAGCTTTAAGCAGTAGTTGATTAATGATTTATTAATACATACATACACCTTTGAGGGAATGGATTATGTCAGTAAAACGTTTTGATGCTGGGACAATGCAGAGAAGGAATGTGCAGCTAAACTAATTCCTGAGTTGCTCTGGCACCCTTTAGCATGCTGACAGCAAGAAGATAAATGTTTTTCTATAGCTTTTATCCATAGACATTTGTATTTGAGCTGATTATATGTTGTACTTAGTCTCACATTTTGAGTGATTGCACAGAAGACTGATATAAATGCATCTCCTTTATAAAGCAATTTCAGTATAATAAAAATAATTAGGTTATCAGTAGGACTGTAGTATTTTAGGGGCACTCTATGTGAACCCTAGGATGCAAAGACTTGATGAGAAATGGCAGCAGTATTCAGAAGATATTTTTGCTCAAATTTTGAAAAGTAATCAGGTAAACTCTTTCATTTAATGACAGTGAAAAGCTTTTCAACAACAATTCATAAGCTATGTGGCAATTACTGAAAAGACATTAAAGATCAGTAGTTCCACATATGTGACACTGAAGAACTGGGTAAGGAGTTTTCTGTAGTGTTAAAGCTGAGATTTTGTTGTTGTTGCTGTAATTATTTTTATATAAGATATGGAACACTGAAGTGTCAAAGAGACCAAACAAGAACCTGGGGATTTCTTGCCTCATCCCTGTGTCAGGTAAAATAGTTCAACAGCTGGCGTATGACTTGATTAATAGAAAATCAGGAGTAACGTAGTTAGCGTCAATTGAAATGAAAAATAAGCTAATTTCAATTTGTAATGAGATTAAAAATATGAGAAGTGATTAAATATATTTTTGCAAGACCTTTAATTTGATTAAGCTTGGTGAGTTTTTGAAAAAAGTTAGTGTCTGAAAGTCATGCATGAAATTGGCTAACAACATTGACATCCTATAGGCCTCCACTAAACATGGAAATTCAAATGGCAAACTGTGTTTAATGGAGGTACTTCTAGCAGGCCTGGAACTAAATATATTAAATAAAATAAATATCAGGCTGGACATCTAGGACAATGATTATGAGCATATGCTTATAACGGTGACTCTTTGACTGGTAAGAAGGATCATATTTGTTGATTACCTCCCAGAAACTTCAATGCTAGGGGTGAACGAGCAAATGCAATCTTTTTACTAGTGGAGAAGTCCAGGGAAGGAGCATTGAAGCTGTTTTGGCCCAAGAATAATCGAACTGCTACAGAAATTAACTGTCCAGTTCTGGTGATTGTAAGGAAATCTGTAGGAGACAAAATATACAAACTTGCTTTTCCCCTGCAAGAACCATGGGAGACACTGCTTGAGCAAGAATTCAAAGCGATGAATTTCTCTGCCAAGATATAATGAACCTGTATCTCAACCAGAGTAATTAAACAGACAACAAACCTTTCTTTTCAGCTGAGTAGCAACAGTTTTGAAGGAAAGATACTTGAACTTAAATTCACAAAAGATGGACAGGTTTTAACTCTGAGAAATGATTTTGCTAATGTTGTGGATGAATTGAGTTGGATATTCTTTGGGTAAAAATGTGGAAATCTAGGTTGGTCTCCTCCCAAAATATGTGCTGTAGTCCCAGTAGGAATAAATTCAAGGCAGGACTATCTGTGCCAGAGAAAGCCTGGTAGGTAGCAGTGGCCTTTTCTGGGCTTCAGATAGACATGCCTTTTACAAAAATAGCACATTCTTTGGTCCATTCTGAGACTGGAAGTAACCCTGCTTAGTATCAGAGTTAGATAATAGATTAGTAATTATATCACTTCTGACATGCGGTGTTGATGTTTTTTTGGTATTGTGCCTAGAGCAGTGCTTTTTCTTTTTGTTATAATGATAATATAGCATTTGGATGCCACTTTTTGTGTGTGTGTGATGTGTAGCTTTTTTCATTTAAGTGAATATTTGGAATCATCTTAACTGTTGTCAGACTGCTACTGTTGAACAATAAAGAATACAGAAAATACGAGATAGTAGAGAACTTGTGATTTGCTTCTTTGTGTCTGTAGGGTGTTGTAAATCTTTCTTTTCAGATGACCTCATCTTGGATGTATTTGTATACTGTCTGTACTCAGGGGCTATGGCTTCACAGTGGGTTGTATTTGATAGCAATATGACATAAAGCATGCCTGTTTCCTCACCTTCCCCCAGACATCTGTTGTGTCAGCACGTTTGTATGGCTGTGCCGCAGATCAGTTCGAGGAACTGGTCTAGCTATTAAAGCAACTTTGTGAAGACTACATAATATTTGGCCTCTTTCCAGAGTGTGAATGAGCTTCAAATGTGTCCATATAGGTTTTCCTGAATATGGCATAACTTGGTTCATGATGAAAATGAAAGCACAGTTTCTTATCTTTGAGTAGCATGTAAAACTTCTGCCTTCCCCTGCTGGTAGAAATATTGGAACAATGGATGAGGATACAATTGCTGATGAATTCATCCAGTCCTTTTAATAAGAAAAGGCTAAGTGAACAGCGAGGATGACCCCCATCATTCTGAGAAAATGTATTGGAAGATGTCATGCTTGCAAAAAAAGATGCTCGCAAACCTCTGTAATGCTGCCAAACCCCACTGACATCAAAGGGTAATGCCAGTTCCTAAACTGTGTCTATGCAGGAAATGGTTTAATGTTAGACCTTTCTGAACTGGAACTTCAGCCTCCCTAAAACCACTCTGAGGTTCATAGCTGAAGGCAAAGAAAATAATTGTTGAAGGTTCTTGGTTTGAGTAACTTTGAATGGGGTATGGCTCAGTAATGGAAGTTTTTTAATGTGTAGGTGATCTGAGAATTGATCATAGACACCATGTAATGCACTTGGGAATATAGCCCTTAATTTATCAGAATATGTTGGAGACTTTTCCTGACTTTCTCCTCTGTTTGATTATTTTCACTCAATTTTCCACTATAATAGATATTTTCTTTGTAAGTCCTTAGGTGTCCTCCCACACATCTAAAACTTGCTTGGCAGATTAAAAATACCCTGACAGCTTGCTTTTTGGGTCAATTAAAAATGATGTTATATTGCTACCAGTAATTTTGTCTTTACCATGCTGGGTAGGATGCAACAGTCTTAGGCAAAGATAGTGTTACAAGTCAAATCTTGTTGATCCAGTCCACATTTTAATTGGTTTAAAAATACTATTTTCACAGCACTTTCTTCTTTACCAGTAACTCTTCTTAATGCAGATAATACCACTGTTCTGCAGCTGTTTACTAGAAACTTTGTTCTGTGCCCCGAAAACCTTTACAGTTCATCAAGAGTAATACTTGCTTCTTGGTGTCTACCACAGCTCTCAGTACTCCTTGAAAGGAGCGTAAAAGCAGCAGCTGCAGATTTCTGTTTTCAGATGCTTATTTTCAATTCACAGCCATCCAAGGAACAGCCTTTGGCCAACTGCTGTGCTGCCCAGGTTCACTGGACCAAAACAGCTCAACGTGCTGAGCTGGAAGGGGTGAGGCTGAGTGCAAGGATCTGTCACTGAAACCTTGCTCACTCATGTGGGTAAAGTCCTGCAGGAAAGCATTGCAAGTGCATCAGGTTTTTGTCTGCTCTGATCTGTGTCTGTATTTCTGTGCCTCTGAGTTTGTAGGAAAAGTTTCAAAAAATAAATGTTTTTTGAAAAGGATTTTTTTCTATAGGTATGGTGTATTCAGTGCTTATCAGCTATCTTTGCAGATCTCAGACTAGTATTTTGTTGCACTGTGTTCTCAGCTAAGAATTTTTTTTTTTTTTTGCTTTGTCTTGTGGAGCCCATCTCAGATGCAGTTGAATTGTTGCTTTCATTGAATTTTTGTAAAGTGTTGAGCCGTTTCTGTCACCTGTGGTTGGGGGGAATACCATGGGCTCAATAGCATCCTGATAAGGAAGTATCCTCTGCTTTTCATTCCTATCTTGAGAAGTTCAGCAGCCCTTTACATTAATATTGCTAGACTTTTAAAGTAATACTCACACCTTGAAACTAAGTGAGACCAAAGTTGGAACAACGAAGAGCTTCAGAAGCCATAGAAACACATAGCTATGAAAAATTAATGAGGAAATCTAGTGTTCTTCAGCCAGAAATTATAGCTCTAATCTGCATGGACTAATCACCTTTGACTTCAACCTGTGTTGACGTGACAGATGACTGCTTGTACCATTGTAAAATGGGACAGGACCGCTGCCCTCTCAGCTGTTATGGATGATGCACCACTTTATATTGACAATACACATGTACTGATGTTAATATAATTTAAAATTCTGAGGCAGCAGCTCAAGATATTTCAATACAGGCCTCTGTATTCCTGACCCTCTGCTGTGAATCAGAGGAGTTCATTAGTCTACTATTGAGATTTCAGATTTGAAAGAACCTTTGGAACTGTCTGGTCCAGCCAGCTGCTCAAAGCAGTGCTGGCTTTGGAGATCAGTGACTTGCAGCCTTACATGCCTTTCCTTTTCTGTCTTTCAATCTTCTCCATCTAGAGAGTTAGGAATGCTGTACTTGCCATTAAAGATTTTGTTCCCTGCAATCTGTCTGTAGCTCTGGTCTCGGTACTGGGACATTCTTCCTTCTTTCATAAGCCAGAACGTCAGAGGTTATATTCTTCACTGAGTTCAGCAGGAAAAGCAGGATGAATGCTTGTGCTGTAGGCATCCAGCTCTTAGAATCATAGAATCACAAGGGGTTTGGGTTGGAAGGGACCTTTAAGATCATCTAATTCCAACTCCCCTGCTGTAGACAGGGATGCCTCCTACTAGACCAGGTTGCTCACATTTCCCTGGCCTTGAATGCTTCCAGGGAGGAGGCATCCCAACCTCACTGGGCAACCTGTTCCAAAGGTAGGATGATGGATGTTGAGCAAATAAGATTGCTTTTGTGAAACTTCTGATATCAACTTTGTATTCCAGTGCAAAGTGGTCTATTTAAGACCATTTATAATTGCAAATGCTCTATTTATGCAGAATTTATCTTACTGCAGATAATTCAATTTAACAGCTAGTGTATTAAGAACAGAGGGGAAATTTATAACTTGTGCAATCAGCAAACATTTGGGCCCTGTGTGATAGTAAATCAGATGCATCATACTGTTTCTCCTTTTCTGGCAAGCCATGAAGAAACATCTCAAGAAGTGCTGGCAGCTGGTACAGCCTTTTAGACCTAGGTAACTGGTTATGTACTGCCTGGGTTATTCAGCTTTTGCCAGGGAAGAGAAATAAGATTTGGCAGTGCATTTGGCCTGTGCTGTTTGATTTAGGTTCTGCAATTTCTGCTGAAGAGGCAGAATCTTCTCTCTGGTTTGCATGCTGCCAACCACAACAGCCTAGAAGTTGGAGAGAACTAAGTGCTGAAATCACATAAGTATGATGAAATATGATCTGCTCCATGTGCCACCTTGTGAAAACACAAATTATCTAGATTAATGTAAGCATATAACCTCAGAACCTGCTAAAAGTCAGCACTAATGAGAGTTAACAAGCAGATGGGGATGAGGTGACAGTGATGACTCTTTGTTCAGGTAATGCTCTTCCACTCCTGTGTCAGACTGCTCTTAGACATGTATCATCTCCTGCTTAGGGCAGGAGTCCTTAAGTGGCAGGTTCAAAGTCATTTACCTCTCAACCATATGCTACTTTATAATGGTGCTGAGTGGGAGTGAGGAAATATGCCTCTGCTACGGTGTTAGAAAATGCATTATTTTTGTGTGTTACTGTTTCACAAATTGCTAACAAAAAGAACCAGTAAGTTCAGGAAGCAGGACGCCCAGATGATGTTCTGTTTGATATCACTTCCATTGGTAAGACCCTGGGGAACTGGAATGAGATTATAAAAGCTTCAAGCTGTTTGTACTGCTTCCATGTGCGTTGCTTTTGCCTGTGAAGGGTGTTCTATTAGGGCCTACTTCGTGGTCAGGACTATTTACCCCAGTACTGTGAGTTTTGTGTGTCTTCTAATGAGTGAGTCTTTCCACGTACGCAGAAGTTCATGTATCCAGTGACTTGATTCATGTTAGACTGAAAGGTAACCTGCCAATGGAAATAGTTCATGGCACTGTATAGATAGAGACGGTTCCACAATAAACTGAAGTTTTTTTTAATGTTTCTTTTTTTCACTGAAAATAACAATTTGTATTAAAACAGACTTCCTGCACCTTACTTCAGTCTCTTCAGGTGTGGCATTTGAATTTTTTTTTCCCAAAGAATGCTATAGTTTTTCCCTCTTAAAATTAAGCTTTCAATTAATATTTTAAGCATTTCTTTTCTTTGAACAGGAAAAAACTTTTTACCTTCTTGTGAGAGAAGTTACTGCTATATGAAATTCTTTTTAATAAGATTTAATACGAACTAATTCTGTAATATTTTACCACTCATTTTCCTTTGCCTTATCATTGTAAAGACAATGGTGTCTTTAATTTCAAGTCTATTTTATTGCATCAGTGAACAGATAATGCATTGCACTGCATTGGAATTTGTCCCTTTAGTGAGAGCAATGGTGTGGCTTTAAGGGCATCAGCAGCAGGCATGGATTTTGCTGAGGGTGAGGAATACATCTATGCATAATTCAAATGTAACTCCCAGGAAGCGTAGAGAGCTCTGTTATAAGGCGTTGTATTCCTGAGTTAGCACTTTTGAGCTTGAGAAAGAAATGTTTCTTAGGTTTATTCCAGGACTTCCCTAGGGCTTAGTGCAGATGGTGGGAGAAGGAGGACAGGGCTATAAATATAGGTGTTAAGGACTCATCGATGGGCTGGGTTGAGAGAGAGACCTCAACATGTGCTCAAGGTACAGCTTTGTGACAGTGGTGGCTGAGGAGGCCAAGCAGCTGTATTCTGAAAGCATGAACTGCTGTTGAGATTTAGAAGTTAGTGATTCTGTGCTCGTGGCAACGTGTCCAAGTGTCTGTTGTATGTATCTGTGATTATTTCTCTGTACAATTTCTGTGATTGCCTATTGAAAGTTGCATGGTAGCTACTAATTGTCCCTCTCTGGAGGCACCTGACTTTCAGGTTGGTGATGATGAACTCAGGCCACCCAGTCTTGTGATCCTTGGAGATACAGGCACAGCACAGGACTGTTGTTGGCTTCCTATATGCACTGATTAATTGTCAGCTTCTGGTTTTTGTAATACTGAAACTTCTACTTTTTTCTCTAACCACACTTAATATTTAAAACTAGCTTGAGAGCTCCCTAGGGCAGTACAAAGCCACCTGTAATTAGTTGTGTTGAGCATCAAATGTGTGTCTGGTACAAGACGAATGGCAATAGAGGGGTCAGCTCACACTTAAAGGGAAATCATAAGCTGTGCAGCTATGCTTGGCAGGTGAGGGCAAAGGACAGGGGCAGCTTTCCAAAGCAAAGCCTAAAAACAGTGGTTTTGTTTATTCCAGTCATTCCTCTGAAGTTTATAAAGGGCTGTAAGGCTCTGCAGCTGCCATTTGGCAGGTTTCAGAGATGCTCTCTTCCCAGCAAAAGCAGCTAGCTGCAGGGTCCACCTCAAACCTGTAGCCTTTATATTCTTAATTCCCTGGATGCTGAAATGCCACCCATAGAGTTTAAAAGACATCCATTTATTGTGTTTTGTAGGCTCTATTAGAATTACACATACTGATGATGTGAAAAGTGTAACATTTCTCTCAGAGGAATACTGATGGTGATTAAATAAGAGCACTTTTTGAAAATGCTGTATACATTAAGAATGTTCTTAGGCCTGGGTCATGGAGAAATTCAGGCTCCCATCTCCTTTTGACCTTAATGAAACTGGGCATCTAGCTTAACATCTTCAAGAATTTGAGTGTTGAATCCTTAGAATGTTTTACATGCAGTGCAAGACACCTTGGGAACAGCATTTAGCATTTTCAGAGGAACAATTCTCCTGAAGAGTGAATTAAACTGAATAATGTTTTATTCTTGTAAGACACACTTTTTCCTACAAGAGAGAATTTAAAGCCTTAACAGTGCAAAGCATGGATTTTGAAGTAACAAAGGGAAAAGATGAGCATAGGAGGCTTTGACAGCTTTGTCTCCCTGCTATGCCAAGTGACAGTCAACATCTTATTTTAGAGGGAAGCTTTCCACTCTGAAAGTGATGGCATAGAAATTCCTTCATTTGGCCTGATCCGAACTACAGCTGATCCTTGTGATGCTTCATGTCGATGGCAACTTAAAATAGGTTGGATGATAGGGTTCATTCAGGTGCCAATGTGACATTTTCCTTAACTTTTTAACACTAGTGCTTGGAATATTTTTTTCTTTTGTATTTTTTGTTGTTGTTGTTGTTTGTTGGGACAAGAATTGCATATGATCTATTTATTATTAACCTGATTCTGATGTGCAATTTGGCTCTAAAACTACAAAGCTGTTTTAATGGCTGCATTTGTTCATGGAAAAGTCAGATTTCTTTTTAGAGAAGCACAGCAAAAAGGACTCCTAATGAAATTAAATCTTTGGTCTCATCTGGCTCTGTATCTGGAAAAACTGCTAAATTCAGCATCCAGTCACAGGAGAGTAAATTTTATTGATTGATTGGAGCAGTGATAGGTTAAACTAATATCACATTAAATTCTTGCACTATTCAGCATTTGTGTCGTGTTTTGCAGAAGCACAGATAAACATGTTGGTGTCTTCTGAAGTTCTGACATCGATTTCTAGACCATTTTACAGACCTTGCCAAATTAATTTATGCAGCCGTAAAATGCGTCTGCAGAGGCACTATTCCTTAACTTGTAGAGCTGCAGAAGGAAACTATTGCCTGATTTAAAAATCTGTCCTCTGTCATCAGAATTTTTTTCACGAAGAGTGTGTGTACAAGGAAAGGATTATGTATGTAAACATGGAATGCATTTTTGCTGTAGGAAATTTTTGCTGATGGAATATTAGAAAACTCCATGTTTGCATACCTTATTGGGACTTTGAGAGAGCATTGTGGAACAATGCGACAACTTATCAAACTGGTAACTCTGCAATTGGACTTTATTTGTTGAACAAAGATGCAACAAAGCGTCTGCTCTTGAATGCTCGATGCAATCTAATTGTTTTTGTGTGCATGTTTCCACCTTATTTCCTGATATACTGAATCTCAGATGTTAAATGGAGAGATCACTTTGCTATTTGTAGTATTGAAGAGGCAGATATATTCTTCGTTGTGTGGTTTTTGGTGAATATACTTTGCTAAGTGGCAACATTTGCTTATTTATTTGGACAACTGTGAACAAATGCATGAAAAATTTTTTAAAAATTGACAAATCTTGAAAATTTACATTTTTTTCTACTTATATGTTTTCCCTTCTAATAGAAAGCAGCAGGAAGTTAATGAGGGCAGTGACCAAGGTGTAGGATGCTAGCAAGAGGGCCAAGTTGCAAGCTTTCCTTAGCAAGGGATTCCTTCCATCCCCCCTCTGGGTTTGAGGACCTCTTCTGTATTGAGTACATATTTTTTTGGGCTTGATGTGTCATCTTGGACTTTGATTCTTAATGATAACACAGTAATGTGAAAGTTAACATTCAGTTTATAGCAAAGATGATAAATCATATTATTTGATTGTATTAATAACAGTAACTCTATAATGAATAATACTTTATTATTTTTATTTAAAATCTTTTAATAATCTATCATAGTACAAATATATAAAATAGACAGTAAAAACTAACTTAAAAGGATAAATTTAGCAGATACCTAAAAAGGGTATTAATTTTTCCTGGTGACAGTGGTAAATCTGACCAATGAAGTTACTGCAAACTTCTCCTTCAGTGTAAAGAGGACCTAAATTGAAACCCGGCCAGCTTCTATTTAACTCCTGTAAAAGCAGAGTGTAGAGTTTTTCAGTATATGATTTAGATTTGCCAGTGTTTCTTATTATGAATTGAAAATAAGAAGAATTGATGGTAAACCAAAAAGAGAAGAGAGTATCTAAATTTCTTTTCTGCTTTGATTTATATTTTAAATGAAATGAATCCATTCTGGGTGTCATTATCTGCTTAGTGAGGAGAAAGATGAGAACAATGCAGGACTATTTCATCTTCAATTGAGAACTTGTTTTTTTTTCTTGATCCATTAGCCTGGCAAGCCTGGGAGCAAGCTGATTTGTACAGCCCAGGGCAATAATTTCTGAGCTGAGAGAGCCTTCCATCTACCTGCAACAACGTTGTCTGTTAGGATGAACCACTCCATAATCACTGTAATATAAGCAGTATTACTTTACTAGAGAGAAAATGAAGGCTTGGTGAAATGTTTGATGAAAAATTAGCATTTCCAGTCAGACCCTTTATCTTAATGTGCAAAAAACCAGATAGCTCAAGTGCCATTTTTGGGTCTGGCAAAAGTGGCTGTGGAAGCTGCTGTGTGAGATACCTTAGGGTGGATGAGCCAAGCTAGACCTTCCCTATGCAATGAGCTTCCCCCCAGAAACATGCATGGCAGTAAACTCACAGCAAGGCTTCACTGTGCTAAGTAGAAGTTTTGAAAGTGTATTAAGTAACAAAAACTTGAAAAGGCTCTCAAAGAGACAACCTAAATAGGAAAGGTTTGTACACCATTTTCCCATGAATCATTTTTTGAAGCTGTGATTACTTTGCTTTCCTTCAACAAGATAATTACAGGCATGTTGGGATAAACTCCTCTGTGTTTAGGAAGCATTCAAACCCTGTAGTGCTGTGCTCATGGAAGGCCTGCAAATTAGCTTTGAGCACTCCGAAAATCATCATTATGGCTCAGTGCACGTGGGGGTGCAACACCCACAAGCAGATTTCTCTTGCTGGAAATGATGTTTTTGCTTGTCTCAGATGAGAGATGGATCCATGCGCTATGGGTCACTTGGGAGCTATGTCTCTCTTCCACTTGTAATTAAAACAACTCATTTAAAAGACCGTGTATTTAATTTTCTTTTCATTATTTGTAGAAAGACCAAAAGTGATTTCTATTATAGCCTTTTAATGACAGAAGAAAATGCCTTCCACAAGCCATCAAGGCTCCTCACACAACAAACATCATGGCAGGAGATCTCAATGGGGCCTCTCACAGATATGGAAACTGACTCCTTTTTTTTTTTTTTTTTTTAATGTTTTATAGAAGCTATTTGTGCCTTTTTTTGTTGTTGTTGTTGTAAAGAAGAGATAGATAATTGCTTTCCTTTAGCAGAATTAAATGCTTCCAGTCCTAGTTGTCAACCACCTAAAGGTTTTATGAGGTTTTAAATTTAAATTTGGCATCTGAGTTTGTAATAAATTAGGATTTGTCGTGTATTGAAAATAGGATATGTAAGGTCTGCACAGATGTATAAGAAGTGTATTTTTCCCCTATTTGTTTCTCATATATGCCAATTTGCAAGATTTTATACAATAAAACCCACCAACCGTGAACATCAAACCGCCATCACCACGATGGTCAAGAATTCAGAATGTGTTTGGGTTCCATTTTGAAGTTGCTACAAATGTTCTGAGGTAACCCAGTAGTTCCACTGCCACTCAGATTTGTCCAGGGGGAAATCTGAATAGGTGAACCTCTGGAGGCTGTGCATGGTGGTGAATGTGATTTATAGGTAACAAGAAAAAGGCCTTCATTTTGCAGAAATGGAAAATCACACTAATTGAGTCTGTTAATAGTACTGTGTTTCTAATAAGAACACACTGTTACTTTTTACTTAGTATTATTTAGTACTATATTAATAGTTCAAATATATAACTTTATAGTAATAATATGAGAATGGCTCTACTGGGATTGATCTAGAAATTTAAAAATAATTTAGATTAAAACTTCCTAGAAAATGCTTACAAAATTTACTATGCAGATAAAAAGATGGGTGTTTGCTTTTCTTTTATTGCTGAGAATGCAAGTTTGCAGCCATGAATGTTGATCTATGAATGTTGATGTAGAATTGTTTGGGATTTGGGTTCAGGCCAGGAGTTCTAGCTTCTACAGATCTGCTTAGAAATGCTTTTCTGGAAATTGAGGAAGTGTTTACTTTCCTAACCACATTAAAGGAAAGAATTTCCTCACAATCTTACGTGTGGATTTGTTTGCTTGATGTGCGTGATGTGCTATGAAATTTGCTACTCATTTCTGTACTATTTCATCAGTCTGCCTATGTCCGAGTGCAGTAAAAGCTTAGTTAAATTTCTCTCAGTACATAGAGTATTACTGACGTGAGAGACAGGATGAAAGCACTGGAAGAATTATAGCCTGAAGAAAATTCCATCCAGTCCACCTACATTAACTTTACACAGCCTCGGCAAGTCTGAGGTGCAGTCTGCAAATAAACTTGGAAGGAGCAGGACTGTGGAAAGGTAGCTGGGATCTGTAAGCGTTTGTGGTCCATGCTGGACAGGGGATAGCTGCAGAGCTTAGAACTTGACCTGGAATTGGGAAAACAAAAGGAAACAACAACAAACAACACTCAAAATGCTGTGTCGCTGCTTACCTTCATCACAAGTCTTCAAAACATCCAGTTTTAGGGTTGCTATTCAAGTGTTTAATGTGGCTGAGGGGTAATGTTCCTATGGTGGAAAGCAAACTAGAAATCACTATTCCTGTTTTCTAGTGGAAAATAAATGAAATAGTTGTGGCAATATGAAGCTCAATTAAAATAGTCTTATATTTAAGCTTTTAATGACCAAGGAGGTAAATGTCTTTGGTTCTGTGATTCTTTCGTAGTTTCTTAAAAGTGTTCATTAGCTGTGAAGGTATCACTTGCTATGATGGAGTGAGTGTGACATAAAGAATATTGTGTTGTTGTATGTGGATTGAGTATGTGTTAAAACATTGCTATTGCTGTGTGTGTGCATTGTAAGATACATTTTATTGCTATCGTTTTTATATTCAGTTATGTAACAAAGTCCATAAAATTGTTCTGAAACAGATTTTTATTATATGGCCTCCAGATGTTGGATGTTCCTGAACATGTATAATGATGAGACTTGGAAAAGAGTGAGTATCCTGCAGGGAACAGAATAACTTTATGACCATTTAGAGTGTAGGACTTGGTTCATGAACAGATTATTCCAGAAGTTATTGTGACTACAGTTGTCTCCTTTAATCCTGTAACTCCAGTCAGAGAATGATACTTCTTCATAACCCAAATTAACTGGATACCAGTGAGCATTCTGTTATGCAAGAGGAAGGTTAGTTAATCATGCCTAATGAGTGGTCATGAGCTTACGCCACAGCCGTCACCAGCACTCCTTGGAAGATGGTGTGCATTTTGTCATCTCTTTTGACAGAGATGACATTTGTTATTACTTTAGCTTACTCTCCTGATGTAGTTTACCCAGCATGTTGAGTTAGTTGCATTGGTGTATTAGTTGCACCACCAGGATTTTTTCCTCAACATTTCAGATTTTCATACTTCTCTGCAAAGATATTATAAATAAATGGCACTTATTATGCAGGCCTGCACAGCTAAAGCTGACGTATCAAAGGAAGGCAAGAAAAACTTGTGTTGTCTTTCAGTTTAGCAGTGTAACTGAAAATTCTAAATACAAAAAAAAAAAAAAAAAAGGATGTCATATCTATATTCTGGTCAGGGAAAACTGAAGTAATTGTTGGCTGATGTCAAGGTGTTGCTCAGCAAGAGTACAAACTCGAAGGAAGCTGAATAGGTAAGGTGTAATTCCTTACCTACAAAAACTGCCTTAACTAAATGCAAAGCTTGCTTGAAGTGTTTCACATTTCCAAACAGTGCCTTAATTCTACAGCTTAGAGATGGAAAATATAAATCCTTAATGTACTTTTAAATAGGAGGACATGACTTTTGAGGTAATCTTTCTGATTTGGCTTTTTGAATTGGAATGAGGTGTAATTTTTGCTTTGCTTTGCAGTTAATACTTTAAATAGCTATGAATGTCAGTGAAATTCTAATCACCAGTGCATTTTCTTTTATGGCTACCTGACCTCTGAATCTAACCTAAATTTTCAGAGGTGTAGACTACTTTAACAGATTCCAGTAACAAGAGACTAAGTCTCTTTCATTCCAGGCTGCATCCGTGCCCTGCAGTGCTCAGTGCTATCCCTCTCCTTAGGGGTTACAGCCTTGCAGAACTGAAAATTGCTGAACACTCTTGATCATCTTCTGAGCAGAGCTGGCCAGTTAAGATGAGTGAGGCATGAAACCCCGTTTAAAACAAAATGGCTGATTTTTCACTGGAACAACTGAGGAGCAGTCACACAAGTCCTTCTTCCAGCTGCACCACCAAGGTGACAGCTGCCAATCAAAGGTAACAAATCAGAAAATAAGGAGAGGGGGAGAATGGGGCAAATCAGGTAGATAATGTTAAATACAGCTGGTTAAAACACTGATCATCATTCATTGGCCTGAAAAACCTGAGTAACGTCTGCCAGGCTATCTGTTCTGACTTGCAAGTTTTCTCAGTCTGTGGCTCTTGGAGAATAGAATTTCCACAGAGGTAAAAGCTGTTAAGGAGAGGCCTTGGAGCAGTGCTTCCAGAGGCTGATCAGCAGCTGAAGTCATGGTTTGAAGGGCTAAGGGCTAGATTATGTTCTTTGACAAGACAGTAGAGTCACTTCAAGCAGCAATGTAAAGTCTAATATGGTTTGTAAAAAGTTCTGTTAGCTATAAATTGGTAATGGGGTGACTCCTATGCACCTCAGTGGTTATTTAAATATAATGGCTTATTTGTTAATTGCTTGAATCTTTTTTTCCCTCTAATCCAATTTTTTAAAAAATACTTGAGTACATAGAAATTGGTCAACAGAGTCTTTTGAAGATCATGTATTACTCTCTGTATATAGACAGCTCTGGAAACCTGGTGAGGAGCACGAAAGAGACTGAATTCTCTAATTTGTGTTGTGGAGGGAATAGATGGAACTCGTTTATGAATATATAGCCAATTGAATCACATTCTCTGATTAATCTGCTCCTTTTCCGCTAAGCCATCAAATTCCCTGAACCTGCATGGAGACTGGGAAGAGTGATGGGCCCCATCTTTCTGTACAGGACAGGAGTTAGTCCTAGGCTTTGCAATAAACAAACTTGCTCCTGTTTTCAAATAAGCTACTGCTCAGCTGCCGCTTGATGGGGTGGGAAAAGGTCTGTGTTAAAGATATTGAGAAAATGTAAAAATGTTTAAATAGCTGGAAAAATTACATAATGTTCATGAGTAGGAATAGGCACCTGATTCCAGGCTTCACGATGCACTTGAGTGCATCTAAGAGACCAAAGGGGAGGACAAGTCTTCCCGTGTAGCGGAGTTGGCAATCAGATCTCTTTTGTATTTTTCCTCCTTGTTTGCTGGAGCAAACTTCATTTTATTATTCTGTCTACTCAAATTCTTTTGCTCATTGTATATTAATTTAAATGAATGAGTTAATGAGAATTTCTCTTATGCATCCATTTAATTTCCAAGTGCAGCAGTGTATGTATAATTGCTCAGCTGAGCTCTCATTTTGATGTACTTGTTTCATTTTCAAGTAATAATTTCAGCCCTTTCTCAGGAGCAGGGACTGCTTTTCCCTCTGTGCTTATTTCTGCCATAGCACCAATCATTTCTATATTGTTTCAATGATTCTATTTTTATTTATACCTCACTCTATGCTTTGTGTTGAATTTTGCTTATAAATACGCCGTATAAAATCTGCTGTATCTTGGATGTTTATGTGTAGCTAGAAGAAAATTTTTCAAGAGAAAAAAAATAATGGTACATTTTACCTGATCACCACAAGTGGTTTGGTATTTTCATAGCAAGAAAATGTTAGTGTTTTGTTTCTAGGGAGTGGCTGCATGATTAATAAATCTATGAGGTTTGTTGGACAAAAATCAAATGGAAGTGTTCTTCATCTCCAGGCATGGAAATGAAGCATTTGGTGTGCAGAAGTCTTCCAGTGTGCATAATTCCATACTTTATATCTCTATAATTCCATATTTTGTATCTCACAGGTTTAAATCATTACACAGTCAGATCGTATGTTATCATTTGATAGACTGAGATGAGGTGAGTGCAGTCACATCCTATCACGTATAGTGACATCTTATCAATGAACTGTAGGAGCAAAACCACCTTTGGACCACACTTACAGCCACTTGGAGACCAGAACCTATTTCTGTACAGGTGGTTTCAAGGCGTGTTCATGAGATGTGGCCTTGTAACATGGGCTGTACTCAGTTATTCTACGTATCCTTTGGGATAAATGAATTTTATGGAAAGAAAGGTTTATAAGGAAATAAGATATACTCATTTATTCTAAGGCTGTACTATTTATTACTAAGGAAATTATTACATCTTTGAAAATTGATAGCTGTTGAACTGCAGCTTTTGTGTAAGTGCCTTTTTATGAAACTGTCATTGTGCAAATACAGTCTGACGAGATAGAGAGATAATTGCTGGCTAAGCTGCATTGCTGAGAATAACAGTTAATTACTGCTCTAATTTGCTGGGCTAAACTTTTACTGACCCTCACTGATTTAATCTGAAATTACTTTACTCTCAGTATTTTCTTAATAGGAATGATGATTAACTTTAAAAGAATGGACTTGGTAAATGGCTTTTCTTAACTGATTATGTTTGGCATCAGGTCATCCATCACAGTGTATTGTTTCTGTCTTCTGCTTTTTTTCCCTTTTCTTCATATGAATGTGTGAGTTCACTGATAGGATTTCAAGGCTATATTTTCAAATGAAGGTCTTTTGTTGGTTAAAAAGTAAATAAATTCATACGTAATATATATATATTTTTTTTACCAAGAACCAGTGAGAGTCCAAATACTTACAGTAGTATGTGATTTACACACAGAGAAAGAAAATAACTCCTTCATCGGTAGCAGCAGATAATTTGTTTTGCACTATTCATCTATTTTGAATGGTGCCTCTAGCGTGCTGAATGTTTGCCTTTGGACCTGTGTCAGCTCCTGACAGCAGTTTTACTGTAGGTGTTAGCAATAGCCGAATGCCATCAGAAATGCCCTATGGAGGCAGTGCTGTAGGGGAAATTGTTACGTGTGGAGTGCCCAGCAAGGAACCTGTGGGATAAGGAACCTGCACCCCAATCCTTCCCTTCTGTGGTCCCTTCATGAAGGAGCAGTGTCTGCTCCTGAGCACAGCACAGCCTCTGTGTGCACCACAGTTTCCTTGCACAAAAGGGGAGATCTGTTTCAGATTCATTATTCATCATCTTTTAATTATCTGTTAACATAACATGAAATATCATCATCTGGCGACCTCTGGGTTGCATTGCTTCTAAAGAGAGAATTACAGTTCATGGAGAGGAGTGCCAGGACAGCCTAGGGAGAGTGGTGCTGTGAAGTCTGGCTCAGTTCTTCCACTTTACACCCATGCTCCAGGAGTTTTCCTTTGGTATATTGCAAAGGTCGTATTGGAGTATATTGCAAAGGGTCGTGTCACTGCTTTTTCTCTTCCTTTTGCTTGTTCATCATGTGACAGTAAGCCATGGCCCAGCTGAGAATCAGTCCTACATTTCAGTAAGGTGTTTAATGACGGTGAAAGGTTACACGTGCTATGGATGGCAAGTATCAGATGGAGAAGACTGGGATGCTGCTTTCCATGTCAGTATTTCAGGCTGAATTTTGGGTAGCTGAAGATCCATGGATTATTTCTAAAGGACCTGCAAAGCACAAACAATTCTGTACTCTGTAAATTTAACTCTGTAATTCTAGGATGTGACACTGGGGGCACAAATGGAGACAAATCAAGACACGCTTGTAAGGCAAACCACAGTCCCTTGTGCCTTATATATTGAAATCTAAGCTGCAGCTTTCTTAACAAGCTTTGTCATACAAGGCCCCTGAAATGTAATGAGCACTCATCTTTTATGCGTGGAGCTGAAGGCACTTAACTTGAGGACAGGAGTTCTGTTGTTAGCCATTCTATATGTAAGTCTTTTTCTCAAAGGAACTAAGAAGATTGGCATCTAAACAACTTTGCACAATTCTGTCAATGAATATGAGCTTCATATCGGTAGGCAATCTATGTTAGTTAACTGAGTACTCAACACCTTTCCTTCAGGACTCATATAGTTGTGTGGATAGAAGGAGCACAGCCAAACTCTCCTATTTGTGTGGATGCTCCATTCTGCATGGGCACCCCCACCTTTGTAGGCTGCTTGGCATCCTGAACTCCTACTGGCTGTGAGGGGACTTATAATTGAGTTGCATTATGGATCTTGGAAGAGATCTGTTGCTGTCCATATGGAGACTTGTTAAAAATCTTTCATGTTCCTACCAGTGTTAGAGTGTGAGAGCAACTCTGTGGTTTATATTGATATGTTTAATATGAATCTATAGAAGTCATTGATTTGTGTGTTGTTGTGCCTTTTTAGGAAAGAGCTATATGCATGGTGTTTTAAAACACAACTAATAACAAATCACTGGCATTAAAAACATCAATCTAAATAATGTTTTGTCATTTATTGCTATTCAGGATGAGGTTACAGCAGCTCTTTCTTCAAAGTATAGCAAGAGAGCTTCAATCCTCTTCACAGTGTATTGAATATTGAGCAGAAGTTTGATTTTTATTGTCTTTTTTAATAGCTGGAAATGAGATACTCAATTTACAACAACAGCATGGTATTTTCTGTACGTATGACAGTCAAATATGGAAGCATTTCTAGAAAGAATTACTGTGCCTGCAGGGACCTTAGCTTAGCAGTTTGAACATTTCCTTTCTTTAAGTTGTTTTTCTTTCAGATGTTCATTGTAAGTCAGAGCCATGCGTAAAGATATTTTGCCTCTACTTAGTTAAGGAGTGGTAATTTGAACTACATTATTTCACACCAAAAAAAATAGCTTTACTGCCTGTACAAAAATCTCAGTAATTTGAATATATGTAGGTAAAGCTTTTCTGCCCAGTGTATTATTTGCACTTGGAAATAGTGCTTGGCAAATGTCTCGATGTGTGACATTCTTGCAGCTAAATAAATTGATGCCTCCTTAAGCAGAGTGCCAAAAAAAAATGTAGATTTACCTCAAAGATGTGGAACAGTGTGGGTGGTGTCGGAAGAAGTATACGCAGTGCAATTTCTTGTCTGCATATGTTATCTTACCTTACTTACCCTCCATCGTAGTGTGCAACTGTAAGTGCTTATGTCCTCACCTGGTTAGCATGTTGCTATTGTAAAACTGGGCTGCCTGTGTCTGAATCACACACCCTTCCTCACCACCTTGTGTTCCTTTTCATATGGATGGTGTTCTTTATGCATAGGTGATCTGAGCTATGATTATTCAAAGGATCAGAAATGAGTATCAGTGAAACACCATCCTATGTTGGTAACTGGGCTATGTTCTGACCAGTGAGTTTCATTCCAAGATACAGTCAGCCACCCTCTCAGCTCAAGCTAAGTTGGTATGAACATGTTGGTGTAGGCCATTCATCTCAGAAATGTTGTAACTGAAATTGCTTCTGACCTGCTGCTATTAAATGTACAATGGAAAACGATAATCACTTTGAGCCTGATGGGCTGATCGCTCTCAGAAAGCATGTAATTCCTATTAGCATAACAGACAAGCAGCTGTTGGTTTGCCCAGGAGGTCAAAGGTGCCTGAAGAGGAAAATATAAAGAGGATAAGCATAAATGGCATTTCCCTGGAGTACCCTCTCTTCAGATCTGCTGATTGTACGTTAGAGCAGAGGAGCATACTGAGTATTTTGAAGCACTTCTTTCTAGGTGAATTAAAAAGCAACATGCATGCTTTGTATAAGTAGGTGATTTTTGTGATTTTGCTTTCCAAAGGCATGTGAATCAAGTTCACACCTCTTCTTGTTTAGCACACAAACCACCTGGGAAACCAGAGTACATCTGTCTTCCTGAAGAGATCAAGAAGAATCTTGAATCTCACATCTTATCCTCATCTTCCTCCGTTGCTTGGATATCTCCTACAAATCTTTGTTGCCATGGAAAGCTACTCTGAGTGGCTCCTTGAACTCCTTTTATCCTTTCTTTTACAAGGTTTCCTTCCCATCTGTCTGTTTGTCCTCTCAGCTAGCCACACGCTGCGGGATTTCTCTCTTCAGTCCAATGAGGCTGAGCTGGTGTGGGGTTGGCCAGTCCTACAGTCCTGGCATATAGGGGAAAAGCACATGGTAAAAATTAAACCGGCTTAATATTTCATACTCACCATTTGGTGAAAGGAGGTGGTGGGGGAGGTTGTTTGTTGCCTTCATTTTTACTTGTTAAGTGTAGATGTATTGGGATGAGATGCCAGAAAACCATTAACTAAGTCATTTCCATACAAGTGAGAAGTATATTAGCATTCAATTGAGACCAAATGTTTTCAGATAAAGAGATGATGTCTTAAGACATTTATATTGATATTTAGTTATGCATATATTTCTATGTAATGTAAGGCTTTTTTGCACAATTATGCCATACGTACAATAAGTAATCAGCCTATTTAGCTTGGCTCAGCTGCCAAAAAATGACAAATTGTTACCGATTCTGGATTTAAGACTGGATTCTTGGCTATAACCAATGGAATCATGGTTAAGTGAAGTTGTGATTCTGCTTAGAGGATTATTAAGTTTGGATGGTATAGGTTTTAACATTCCTAATAGTAGAAATGGAATGAAAAATCTTTCTGTGAAATTAATTGTTGCATGAGCTTTAAGCAAAGGGATAGAAAATTTAAGCAGAATTTTCCTGTGCAGTACTTGTACCAGGTAAGGTACAAAACTTTACCTTCTTGTCCTTAAGCAGTCTAAACCTCTCATTCTGAACCAGTTTTCCTATCTGCTGCATGCATAAGGTACATATCTAAATTACTCTGTGATATTACCTTACAGTGAAGTGAAATGGTTTGTGGGTAAGATATCAGAGAGCTGGAATGGAAGTTTGTCCTATGGATGAATTACTGCATAACTTTGATTCTTCTAAATTTCTATAAATTATTTTGGCAATGTGTATTTTTTGGTTCCACGGCGGTAATAATGTAAACACATGAAATGTTATCATTAAACTGAAAAAAATATTAAAAATTGTCTGCTTACTTTATTCTATCAGGTACCCAAAAACATAAGTAAAACTGGGTCCTATCTCAGCATATCCTATGGATAGCACACAGTAAATTGTGTGCATGTTTAAATATTTGCTCGCATTAGGATGATATCAATTAGGTTGGCTGATCTGGGGGAAAAAAAGCCAAATTAGCCTGATGCCATAAAAAGCTGTTAATGAGATAACATTTAGGCACTGCACTTTTTAAAGACATGATAAGACCCTTTTGGGCTGTAAGATTTGTAAGACTAAACTCTTAGAATGAAATCTTACCTGCTGAAAAATTTAAAAATACAGACTAGCATGTTGAAAAAGGGTGGTGTTTTTTTTTTTTTTTTTTTTTGGGTGGGGGGGTGGTGGTGGTGGTGAGGGTTCCTTTGAAATTCTGAAGTCATCATATGTGTCAGATCCATCTGCCTGCACTGAAACTTGGCTGCCAGTTTCCTGTTTACAATCAGCTGGTTAAACCATGTACAAAGTTGCTATCAGTAAGCATGGCCATTAACAGTGAGATTGTTCTCAACACTTATAATTAGAAAAAGCTGTCTCCTCCAAGAAATAATATAAGTCAATTTAAACTAAATGCCGTGCTTCTACATCCATTGAAGTTCCCCAGATTACCCGCAAATCAAGAGAAGCTCATCTCTGATGGCCTTATGGGAGAAGATGTAGTTCTAACTATATGAATTAATTGGTTTGATAGATAACTCTCCATAGGTTACAGATTGGATTTTCACATAGCCCAGCATGTTGTTTTGTTCACAAAGTATGCAGTATCGAATACCAATAAGAAACAATGTGAATATTGGAAAATAATGCACTAGTGTGAGTATGAGAGTAGAGATGGACAGTCTATATCCAATATACGTATTTTTAACTTACCTGCTTATCTGTGTGGCTCATTTGGCTAGTATCTTTCACTTATCCTTTGTATTTATGGTGTTTTATTTCTAGAGGAGTTATGAACCACTGATGCTAGGAAAAGAAAGTTATTCAGACTTTTCCCACAAGCATCTGCCTTTATCCCTGCTGGATTTCCTTGACTTTCACCAGGCTCCTTAAATAAAACCACTATACTTACAAATTTCTTTTTTTTTTTGTAATCACCTGACCCCAAAGATGGCCCTCTGGTTCCCCTTCTCGGTCCATCAAGTGCACTTTGAAAGCCTTGGGGTAAAATTGTGGTAGCTGAAAACACTTAAAGACTTTCTGGTTTCGCTTTGGTGTCTCTTTCTACCTCATTTTATAGCATCATTTTTTATGAATAATTTTCTTCATCCAGCTAGGTAAGCTGCACGGCACCAGATCATCTGTTTATTCTAAACTTTTTATCTGCAGAGCAACATAAGAGACAGGACCTCATTTACTTCTTGCTCTGACACCCCAAATTTCTTGTCATGCCTTGAATGGGCAAATTAATGTTTCCATCCAGCAAAAAGCTTTCACCAATGTTGCTGGAGAATCTTCACAATTGTCTTCTCTGTCTTCGAAAAGTCAATAACTTTCTTGATTGCTTTCAAATAACTCATAACAACTGTTTGAAGGGTGTTCACCTATGAGCTCTTGAAATGAAATCAGGTGTTCCTTGAGGCGGAAAATGTATGGCATGCCTAATTTTAAGTCATTTCCCCATGGAAAACAAGGTCTTTCTAGACTGTTCAGGAGAGTATCAGTTTAGTGCTGACTAACTGCATGAATAAGGCAGGAGGATACTGGTTGTACAAACCACGAGAAAATCAGACCTAATTTAGATAAATGGCAAAACATTTATCTGCATTCGTTACAAGTGGGAGAAGAGAAATAATACTCAGCTATGATCTATAGCATAAAATACGTCCAATATTGCCAAATAATTTGTATGCTTAGCATGTTGTGGGTAAATCTTTATCAAATGACATGAAAATCCCTGTTGGCTCACATTGTTTTTTTAATTAGGCAGTCACAACCTTGTTGTCAGTTCAGTCTTTGAAAACATTTTTCCCTTACCTGTCATGGTGGAATGGGAGCTGAGGCAGAACCTCCAGTTTCTAATGTTTGCACAGTCTGTGAATGAGAGCCCAGATGGTGTGCTCCAGCCCAGAGAACAGTTCCTGATCTCTGTGCAAAACCAGTCATCGTCTGTAATTAAGTTACGTGTTCACAGTGTGATGGCATGTTGAGTTACTTTAACTTCATTAGATGTGTCATTATATTGTTTGAAGAATGTGAAGAATTGAAAATCAGTGGACTCTGCAATGATCTTTAGAAACCCAAATTTTCATGTCTTCCTATTTGTTTATTTGCTCTTCTGATACAGCTAAAACTAATGGTGAGTGTTGAATCTCGCAGCTAGCCCAGATGTGCCAAAAAGGCAGTATAAAATGAAATGGATACAATAAAGAAAAAAATAACTGTTAACTAGTAAAATTCTTCGGATCAAACCATGACCTGAAAATACAGAGACCTCTACAAAATAAATTCCTACAGAGGTTCCCTTGGGATATGAAGGAGAACATGCTTGATTAAGCTGGTACTAACCTTTCACAATCACACTTCTCTGATATTTATTCCTTGAAATAATAAAAAGGGACATGTCAGCTATGGGAAAGCCATAATGTACTTCATTGCTTGCTGCTGTTCTTTTCTAACTTGAGTGTTCTTCTCCTAGAGCAAACTTAAAATAAAGTAAGCCCTCCATTCGTTCTTTTTGTTGACCTTTATCTTGTAGTGGCTCTCCATTTGCACAGTCAAATGACATGGTAAGAAATTTTCCATCCTTTTTTAGCTCTGTCAGAGGGCTTTCATCTTCTCAGTAACCAATGGTAGAACACAAAATCTTTACAGGTATACAAAGGCAGATCTGGAGAAAAGAAAATCCATCCTTGTCTGTAGAGCCTCTGCTCTGCTGAATGTTTCGCTACATGTGAATGTGAAAGAAGTAAAAGGTCCTAAGGAAGGAAATCTTTTCTTTTCTTTGTAATAATTTTTAAATTCTTTCCACAGTCACATATTGCTCTGCTTCTCCTAAAAGTACATAGTTTTGTTTAATTTCCCCCCAGATTGCTCCCATGGTGATAATGGAGGAGTTTTCTCCCTAGGCACCTCTGTGATGTTTGTATTGGGAATTGCATGTTCTATACTCTCTTAATGAACAGAGGCAGGAATTTAATAACATAAGAGTTTAAAAGTGCATGGGGTTTCTTGGAAGGAAAGCTTTTTCTTTCAGCTCCCTTCAGTGTTTGCATTTACTGAAAATTTTGTATGGGTTTATATGGAAGGCAGATCACGTGGATGTGAAACCTGGTTATCAATCACAGCTAAACACAACTCATTTTTCATTTCATTGGGATCACTGCATCATTTTAAACAGTCCAGGAAAAATAGTACCAAGGTAGTACACTGGGAGATACGTTTTTCACCTACATTTGATACTGATAAAAATAATTTCCTTCTCTATATTGTAGATGTGATGTTAAATGATTCAGCTTAAACTCATGACTGATCACCCGTTTTCAGTTTTTTCAGTCTCCGTAAACATGCCAAATCGATACTGTAAGTCATTAAACAGGAAACAGCTTCTTCTGTATATGTAGACTTAGTATCATGTGCCTTAAAAGTAATATCAAATAGAATATCTGAGTTACAGAGGCATAAAATAAGAGAACAACCATTATTTTTCTAGATCTCTTTGAATGATACAAACAGAGAATGAAGCAATTGACATACCTTTAAAATCCTACCTGTAGTCTCTGTAATAAAAATCTTTATACAGAATATAATCATTCTGTAGATTGCTTTTTAAATTGCATTCCATGTTATTTCTTGCTTCTTGTCCTAATATTGTTAAACATAAATTTGAAAAGTCCCTCAAGTGGAAAATTGATTTTTGTCTTATGTTGACCCCTATTTTGTTCTGATTTTGCATTGTATTTTCACATAGCAAAGTAGTATGGTATTTTAGATAAGTGTTTTTGTTAACTAACCAACAATTGCTGCTCCTTCCCTAGCAGCCACAGTCTGCTGGCAGGGCAAACCGCTGCTGTGACAGCAGCTGTGAATCTGTCCTGTTCATCTCATAGAAAACGTAGAGCAAGGAAATGTAAGACATTGTAATAACAGCTGAAGGTGTGCTTTTGAGAGAAATATTCACCTAGTTGGTTGGAATTAGGGAAGTGAAATATGCAATTCTTATGATGGTGACAGAGTTACAGACATGGTTTGTGTTGACAAAAATCAGTGTAGCGTAATATATTCATCAGTGAAATAACACAACTACAGAGAACTGTTCTAAACTAGAGTCTGTTGTACGCATAGGCATAGGAATGTTGAAGTGCTGACCTGTAATGACAATTTTACATCATATGCAATATTCACAAATGATGTTAAACGAAAAGCACTTGAAAGATTACTTATTTCTTGTGTGGTACATGCTAGGAGGTGTTTGGCTGTGAAATGTACGTTCATGTGCAACAGAAGGAAACACAAAGTTTTCAGCTGGCCGTTTCTTTCTTTTTTTATTGTTTCTTTGTTTACATGGCAGTGTTTGAATCCAGCTAACTTGGGGCAGGAAAATCAAGTCACTTGGAATAAAGAATTATTTAATCTCTTCCACAACTATTTCTAACTAAATTTTTTCTAACTTTTCCTGACTTCAGGGTTGTTTTCACCATATAATTACAATCTTTTCATCGTTTTGATCAGTTTGATGTTAGTTGCTGGATTTTTCACTAACATTCACAATTATATGAAAAAGATTCATGCAATATGGGTGTGAACTTTACCAAAATGTTTGGTCAAAACTCCTTTTGTAAACTATTTTGCTAGCAAAGAGTTTATGAGAGGAAAAGCTCCATTTTTAGTATTTAAGTGTTTTAGTATTTAGTTTTGTCCAACTCCTAGGAGCCATGTTTGAATTTAATTCCATCTCAGCCATTTAATGTGGATGCTGGCAGCTTGCTGGTTTTCTCTGGAGTGACATCCTGTTAGTTCTTCATCGGGCATCAATGGGCCTTGTGACTCGAGTGGAGCACGAACTTTAGTGAACTTAGGAGCAGCAGTGAACTCGATACATAGGGATAATAAATGGAGTTCTGTGGAGTTTTATCAAATTCAACCAAGTTGGGTGAGCCCACGGAGGTAAAGCACCTCTCAGATAGTAGGTTTAGAAGTAAAAGAGCTGCTTCATTTCTGTACAGCATGTGTATTGGAATTTAGTTCCACTGTGACTGAAACTTGCTAGGAATTTATTGGGTCAAAGTCTGATGACTCTAAAGCTGAAGATGAGATGTTTAACATTGAGTGGTTCCCTCTGAGGAGCTTGCGCTTCCTCACTAAGTACTGAATTCAATTGTCTTCATGTGACAAACCTATTGGAAATACCTTCCATAAATAATAAATTGTCACTCTTTGGTAAATATTTTAATTAGCTGTGGAACTCACAATCAGCCTTGCTTATTAATGATCTGAATATGACAGAGCACAGTAAGTTCTTTAAACGCAACAGAAGTTTGGTAGCTGTGGTGGAGTTAAGAGTTAGAAGTAGAGATGCACTTCTTTTTAGGTTTGTCCAGAAGTTGTAATCTTTCGATGTATTTTGTATTCTAGGATGTGATGTCAACATTCTTCCAATTTGGGGCTTCTATCCAGCAGGAAGCCATCGTCATGCTTAAGATCATGCAGGATTATGACTGGCACGTGTTTTCTCTGGTAACCACCACCTTCCCTGGATATCGAGACTTCATCAATGTCATTAAGACCACAGTGGAAAATAGTTTTGTGGGATGGGACATGCAGAACATCATCATTCTTGATACTGCCTTTGGAGATGCCAAGACACAAATTCAGCTGAAGAAAATTCATTCATCTGTCATCCTGCTCTATTGTTCCAAGGATGAAGCTGTCTACATACTAGATGAGGCTCGCTCACTGGGCCTTACTGGGTATGATTTCTTTTGGATAGTTCCAAGCCTGGTTAGTGGTAACACAGAAATTACCCCCAAGGAATTTCCTTCGGGACTCATTTCAGCATCTTATGACGAATGGGACTACAGTTTAGAAGCTCGGGTGCGGGATGGCCTTGGGATTATTGCCACTGCTGCATCAGCCATGCTGGAAAAGTACTCCTTCATTCCTGAAGCAAAAACTAGCTGCTATGGTCAACTGGAGAAAAACGACCGGCCATCTCACACTTTGCACCAGTAAGGTTTATTGTCTTTTTTTTTTTTTTCCTATGTAACCTTAGTAGTTTTCCATTATAGTTGTATTATATGTCTCTTGAAGGAGAAAAATAGTTTTTGATAATGCCATCACACCCCTATTGAACAATGAATTTCAGATGTTCCAAGGGAACGTGCAGTAAGAACTGCTACATTGCTAACTGTACAGAGAAATGATATGTGCTGTTGAGAATAAGCACTGAGTCTGATGTAGAAGGCAACAGAAATTGATTTTAGGTGGTGGTATGAAATTAAGTTAATAAAATAGTGCTATTGCATACCTGAACTGTGAGGTACATTACCAAAAAGCTATTGAAGAGATTGCCTTTGTTACTGGGACTCTCGTTTGCATCGGCAGGAAGATGGTAATGTTTCAGAAGAAAAGATGTGTAATGTTAAGTAGGTGATCGTGGATATTATAGAAGCATTCGATTAGTTATCCAGCTTTTACTACCTAATAACTGAAATCTGTCATTTCTTCTTGTGAGCATTTCATTTTTGTCACTTCCTCTAGAATAACTGTAAAACTTCATCTGCACAATCCAAGTTGGTATGGATGTTTTCTCAGAGCAGTTTGTCATATGGGAACTGATAAGGTTTAAATCAGGATTCTTTGTTATTTATTTATTAATTTTGTCCTTTTATTTATCCCCTTTGGATGTGATACTCATTACTTGTATCCCAAATGTTGCATAATATTTGCCACACAGAAACAATTTTTTTTAGCTGATTTTTGAGAGGAAGTAAAAGGAATCTTGCATATTTTTATAGCTCTTCACAATCTCTCCTAGGGATATTGCTAAGCAGCATTTATGAAATTTGTTTTGACTGAATATTGCAGATGCAGCTCTTTAAAGGAAAGGAGGTTGGAACTGCCAGAAAAATCAGTGACAGTTTCATATGGGAGTTTATGGGATGTTTTTAATCTTCTGAGATGTATGTGCATATTTAGTTTGGGAGTTGATTGCTGTATGGTGTCCTGGAGTGTTTTGGTTTTTTTTCTTAGAAAATGGCAACTTTAAGATACAACATGCTTCAAAACCTTCCTTGTAGGCCAAATAGTGCTGAGTAAATGCATTTTATCACTTCATACATGTAGTGCACAAACAGTAAGGCCAAACTTAAGAAACTGGTCAGCCCTCTTCAGGTATAACTTCCATAGGTAGGTGGAAGTCATACTTTAAGTATGACACAGCCTTCTTTGATATTACATTTCGATTTTTTGTGTGTGTCCCAGCTTTTCTATCTCTAAGCCTCTGCTTCTAAAACTGTCCAAATTCATGGAAGGGATTGCAGAAAATCTGCAACTCTTTCTTTACTACCACTCGTTCCCCAGGAGAATGCCAGTAGGCAGTTTTGTGTTGGCTTGCCATGCTGGCATGGCTCCTGTAGAGCTGCCACCCATGGCAGGAGGCACTGCTGGGAGGACTGTCCTACCCATACCATGTATGCAACCCTCAGATCGTGCACTGGCTGAAATAGATAAAATTTAAAGCAAATGATATCCCCTTAACTATGTTCTGTGCTTTAACAATGTGATCCATGCAAAGAAAGAAGCCCACTATTGATGTTTTAAGTTCTTTTCTGCAAAAAAATTAAGTGGCATTCTGTGTGTTGGTGTTTAAAATACAGTGGCTCAGTTGGACAGGCCATAAGACCTTGAACTCCACAGGTCTGGCAGTTCACAGCTGTGGAGCTGAATTAGGCATTCAGCATTCAGTGCAAGCTGTCCTCCTTCAAGGTATCATTTTTTTTCTGATGAAAAATTTATGACTGTGAGAATAGGGCTTGTGAGTGATTGGGCAGGGAGATTAGACTTCACCAGGAGATTCTGCAGTGTGCACTGAATGATGCACATTCAATGGTGTTTTAACACAGTGCATTTTGGTTAGTAAAGTCTTTTTATGCTGCACAACACTGAGCTGCAAAGTGAAAATGTATTTTCTGTACAGAAGGCGCTTTGAGCTTCTCCAACATCACATGAACAGGAAACAGGTTGGTTTTAATTTAGAAATATTAGTATTACACTAAAATAAATGAAGTTTTAAAAGTGCTCCTTATGTAATAACTCCTCAAAACTATTCTTGTCACATATAAGTGGTAAGAAAAATAAGTTTACATTTAGCACTGGAAAGGTGATCTCCAGGAGCTCACCAGTCATGCCAAGGTGAGTTATGCAGGTTCACTGTACTTTATATTTCTCATCCCTAAATGTTAAGTTTTTTTTTTTTTTTTCCTAGATGAAAGGAATCCCCTAAATTGGGATTTTATTCTGAAATGTAACCTTCGTAGTTTCCACAAAAAGTGCAGCTTTGTATTTTCTACTAAAAGATAAGTGCATAACACGCTGTATTAAGGAACAAACTTGAACAAAGGATTTTGGAATACACTTACAATGGTAAAGGGCTGAAATACTGTAAACAGCTGATGGACCTGGGGCCTGCTGTACTGGGTTGCTGTTTATGCTGGGCATTGCTGGTAGAGAAATGGGGCTGCACAAGGGGGCACCACTTCCCAGCTCAGGGAAAGACCACTCAGTGGAGAGCAGAAAAGTGACTCTATAAGGTGATGCCTAGGCAAAACCAAACTCAAGAGGAGAGCAGAAAATAGCAGAAAATAGGATTTTAAATTCCATCTGTTATAATGACAGTCTAATTCAGCTTTAAACCTAGTATTGTATTCTAGGGCGATGCCATAATAGCTAATTTGCGTGTAAATGGAGATAGGTAATGCTTTATGTGCTGCTTCCCACATCTAGTGAGGTTCATCTCCGCTTCTAAAGAAATTCTTTGTAAAGAAAGCTATGAAGTGAAAGCTCCTCCTCCCTCTTTTTCAAATCTTTTGTGTATTAAATTGGCTTGAAGATATATATGTTTTGAAGCACTCGGTTTATCCTTTCCCTGTCATGGCAATTCTAAAATGCTTTTATTAGCTTTCTAGACCCAGAAAAAATCTGGTTTGCTTTAGTTTTTGGAACGGTCCAATCATTGTTCATTTCTGATACACATGCAAAAATCAGTGTTTCTTAACAAGTAAAGGATTTAAAATAAAATAGGGAAATTTTTTCAACACATTTAAAATATGTTTCTATGTATTTAGATCTTTTGCCATTCATGTAAGACCTACAATCTTCCAATACAGAAAAATACTGTTGTGCAAAATACTGGCAGCAGCACTGCAGGATAGCTAGAATTAGCAGTTCATTACAGCTGTGTCAGTTGAACAAATGCTCGCTCTCTTACAAAAAAAGAAACATCTAAACAAACAGCAAAACAAAATAACCCTATTAGTTGTCATGGAAGATTCTACTGCTGCATGAATAAAATTTCTTCTGCATGGCTTAGTAGAGTACTTGTGTTTAAAAGTCATAACCGGGTTTGGTTATGGTGGGTTATGACTGAAAAAGAACTTGATATGCCTGTCCAGAGGTCAGTTGTTGATCTTGTGTGTAGTTACATCCAGTTTCCAAATACAACGAAAAATATACAGGATTTTGGAGGTCATCTTACTTTTTGTATGGAAGTTGTATGGCTAAAAATCTGCTCTGGGCAGGCTTTGGTTTCGTGTTCTGCCCACACATTGTTTCCATTATTCATTGTCACTTAAGCCAGAGAGCAGCAGCAGTCTGAAGTCCAAAGTGGTTTAGATGATGGCCTATGATAACATTTCATTTTCTTATCCATGCTGTTGTGCTGCTGTTGCAAGTTGCCTATGAAACGTCTGCTCCAGATGATGAGAATGTGCTGTCCCTGAAGTCCTGGTGTTCATTTATCAAGTTCAATATTTCGATGCCAGCTTTTAGCAATGACAGATGCATTTTCCTCTTTTTCTTTCAAGAGAAATCAAGTATTACTTGGATACAATGGTTTGATGGATAATCCAGCATATCTGTTTAATGTTTTCCAATTTTCAGAGATTTGTTCATTTCATTAAATTCTGTCAAAAGACTTGGAGGGAAAGAAAAGGATCATCTGCCTTATATTCTGTTTGAAGCTGTACTGTTATTTAATTATATAGGGAGCAAAATGCTTTTTTACTAGTAGAGATGCTTGCAGAAAAACTAAGTGTAATTTCATAGAATCAGAGACTGTTTTGGGTTGGAAGGGATCTTAAGTTATAGAATCTCAGAATCATAGAATGGCTTGGGTTGGAAGGGACCTCAAAGATTGTCTAGTTCCAATCCCTCCATCATGGGCAGGGTTGCCAGCCACTAGATCAGACTGTCCAGGAACTCATCCAGCTTGGCCTTGAACTGCTCCAGGGATGGGGCATCCACAAGTTCTCTGGGCAGCCTGTGCCAGTGCCTTACCACTCTCTGAATGAAGAACTTCTTCCTAATATCTAACCAAAACCTCCCCTTTTTCAGTTTAAATCCAGGGACCGAATGCATCCTTAGCAAGTTTGCTGACATACCAGAAGGCTGTGCTGCAATTCAGTGAGACCTGGACAGACTAGGGAGTTAAGCAAAGATAAAGGAACCTCATGCAGTTCAACCTCATCCAGTCCTACACCTGGGGATGAATAACTGCATGCATCAGCACAGGTTAGGGGTTGACCTTGTGATGAGGAGCTCTGCAGAGAAGGATCTGAGTGTTCTGGACAGCAGGTTGCCCATGAGCCAGTAGTCACTGTGTGTTCATAGCAGTGCCTGTACATAGAGGGATGATCTGAGAGTGTCACCCAAGCTTCCATAATTGCATATGCTGCTTACTTGGTGTGTAAGGAGATAGCTAATTTGAGTATACTTTCTAATTAGGACTTTGATTTGCAAGGATACACTAAATCTAACTTAGTGCCAGTGAGCATATTTTAAACACTAACAGTTATTTGCACTTCTTTTAATTCATGTGCTGTAAGTGCCCTCTTCAGTAGTTTAAAACTTTTCTGCATGGTGTAGTTCTTTGTAGCTGCATTAAGCAACAGGAACTGAGTTGATGAAACTTGTCATTGTTTCCTTCAAAATAAAACTGAACTTCACCAGCATCCTGACATGATGGTGGCATACTGAGACAAAGTGATTCTGAAATTATAGAAAATTTGTATCAGGTTTTTTTCCCTGGTTAGGTCTGCTTAAGAAACAGAAAGCAAGTCAGTTACCTGCTTATGAAGCTTCCAGAACATTTTCCCAGCAAACAAAAAGAACAGCAAAACCCCAAACAAAAACAAAAGAACAAGCATGGTCTGTTTAGTTGAACACAGCCAGTTTTGGGGCTAGTAGCAAGTATTGGAATTCAAAATAGAAATATGAAGGATATTGGAGATGGTGTTGCTGCAGAGAACCAGGCAAGCTTTGCAGGGATAAGTTTGAGGTGCTGCTGAGAGGTGACGCAAAATATAACAACATTTTGTAAAAAAAAAAGTGCTAATATGTTTACTGATAATAAGATTAGCTCACTAAACCTTCTGGTGTTTGATGGGTTATGCTAGCCTGCAGCACCCACCCAGCCAGCTGGACTCTTCCTAATTTTGCTCCCACACACCTCTTTTTTAAAAGGGTTCCCCAAGAGTTTAGATGCTGGTCTGGCAGAACTGGGGCAAAATGACATTTCCAGATCTGGTGTCATCTAGTTCTTTAAGGAACAGCTGGCACAAGGCACAAGTAGTTGGCGTGCCATTCCTTTTCCACAGTCACTGAGCATATTGTTCCTAAAACTTGATTCATCCATGCTGGCTCAAGGCCTAAGGAGGCGCAGCTCTGTGAGCAGGAGTTATATTCGGGAGGCTGAGGGCTGGGGATGTGGAGGAGGAGGAAGAGGCATGAAGAGGAGGCTCTTTCTTTGCATTATTGGGAAGGACCTTAAGTGAGGAAAAAAATATCTTACATAGCCTATGATAAAAAAATGGTCTTGAAAAATATGCTTATCTGTTTGAAAAATGCATAATTATCTTGTTTAATAGTGGTCTGTTTGAGACCTGTTTCTTCACATACTTTATACAACACGTTATATCCCTTACATACAGACTTCTAAATACTAATTTCATAGATGTTTTTTAGAAAGGCTATTTCTTAATGATAAATCACTTTTCATCAAGTTTCTATTGATATTTTCCAGATTTCACATAGCATCAGAAGCTTAGTCCCAAAAAGATACAGAAAAAAACTTCATAGCTTAATAAATAAAAAAAAAAAAGCTTGGATTCCTTCCTGCTTTTTTAGGTATGATTCTGGGTGAATTCCAGGCCCAAACAGTCAAGATTATTAAAATGATTGGTTCATACTGTTTGGATGTTGGTTGTGAGATATTTCATCTCCTTTAAATCTCATTTTGGAAGTCCCTTATTTGGGAGAGGAAGAGGAGAGGTGGGTTGGTGTTTTTTGTTTGTTTGTTTGTTTTTGTTTTTAAATGAAGCTGGTATTTCCCTCAGTCTTGGCTGTTTCTGTCCTTTGCGTGGGCTTGTCACAAACTCAAAACACTGCCCCATGGCGAGGAATTGGCTAAATAAGAAATGATAGTCTGTTGTGATGGCACTGGAAGGAGTTTGCTGAGCTGCTGTGAGCTGCAGGAGTTGTGGGTCGTGTGGGAACTTCAGGCCACGTGCTGGATTTCACAAGTCCAATAACAGAGTTCTTGATTTTTCCAGATCTATAAACATTAAGTTCGAAATCTCAAGAGCACTTTTTTAACCTTGGTGCTTCAAAGAGTTGCTGTAAATTCAATGTGAACAGTTTTCTGTTGGAATGTTTCAGCGTTTCTCTTTTCAGTTTTGTTAAGGAAAGTGAAAAGAATTGTATAAATGTTTAAAAGTGTTTTGAAATGTAGTACAGGCTTGGCTCATTGCATGATTAAAAAGCTATTTTGAATTTAGTATGGAGAACAGCTTAGCTTCTGCCCCAAATTCCCATCTTTCATGCACGTATCACTGGGGAATCTTAGTCATGAACTTCAGTTAGCAAAAGTCAATTAAGACTTCAGTGTCATAACACCACCACAGGGCTTCCTGTTATCATGTTGTTGCAAAGGTTGTTGCATTAATGAGGTATGAAATCAGATTAACGACTAATCCAAGGTGTATGCTGCATTACTGCCTTGAAGTAAGGAGTGCAAATAATCAAGCACCACAGTCATAGGCAATTGCAAAACTACCTCAAATATATATTTATAATATATATATATATATATAAAATATATATATAAATATATATATATTTATAATATATAATATTATAAATAATACAAATAATGATAATATATATTGACAATTCAGAAATGAAAGACGTCTTGCACAGAACTAATTTTGGGTGAATTTAAATCTCTGTAAGAATAGTGTATAATTTAAATACTTTCTTTTCTTCACTCTTCCTAACCAGCCTGCAGTTGTTTTCTTAAGAGACAGGCAGTGTAGGATCCTGGCCAGCAGAAGCAGAGCAGGACATCTGTCCTTCGTGGAGAAAAAACGAACAACTCAGATGTGAATGTAGATTTTTAGTTCTGAAAAACACAGGCAGTTGAATTTTGTACCGAAGAATCTTTTCAGGGAAACAAGAATCTCTTTGAAGCTCTTTTTTATTGCTGCAATTTGAGAAACTGGAGTAGCTCAGACTGCGTCACTCACCGATACCTTTGTGGATGACAATAAAATTTAAGAGACTTTTACAGATTAGAGGACTTTTTTTTTTTTTAAGCTTGCAAGATGTATTTCACTACTAAATGGCTCATAAAATCACACAGTTTAAAATGTATGTTTTTCATTTTAGATTTAATCTTTTTTATGTTGAGTGCTTGAGCATTACTGCAGCTACAGCTCTGAGTCTTGTGATGGTGCTCGAATGGCTTCTACTCTGGAGGATTTGCACATAAATCTCAAAAATATGATGAGTGGTGTTTGAAACCAAGGATAACAATCCAACTAAAATTTGCACAAGAAGGGTTCAACTCAAGTCTGATCACCAGTGACTACATAATGAAAATGCTGACTGGACACCAAAGCCTTATGTAGTATGGTGGGTATGTGTGCTCCAGCCCTTAGGAGGGCACAACGTTCCTGGCTCCCAGTTTTGTGGAAATAGGGGCATTTGTGCCTGACCCCATAAGAACCTGTGCTCATTGGGAGAGGGTTGTTTCATATTTATGAATCAGAAGGGATAGACCTCCTATAAAGGATGGTGGGAAATATGAATACAAGCAGTGCCTGCTTTCACATCATGTCCTTAGTTTTCCTTGGTGGTGGTTCCCTCAGCATGCTATTCCTTGGGTCACAGCACATTTAATTTTCAGCAGTGAGTGAGCGTTGTGCTGGCTTCTTACACATACCTGCCAGCAAGTTCTGCCTGCTGGTTTGCTGCTTGCTCCCGAGGTGGCAAACAAGCTTTTTATTCCTGAGCAAGCTCTTTCAGTGCTGGATGAAAAATGTAGTGTATGGGAAATTAGTTCAACTGAAAAGCAAAGTTCTGCCGAGGGGAAAATTTTCACGCTGGAACTCTGTCATAAAATATGAGTTGCTGTGATGGGTGAATTTATAAATTGCTGTCAAACCGGTGCTGAATGGTGTTAATATGGTTGTTTAGGGCAGTGTTCATTTAATTATTAACTGTTATGATACAATATCATTATTTCTCCTGGATCTATCTTCTTTTATTTAGTGTGCTTTCTGCTGCTGGGATTTTCAGGCAGCTAAGTCTACACAAAACCTTCTCCTTTGAACGTGACGCTGAAGAATTATTTCTATGTCAGATTCACCAGGAGGCCACACTGCTACTGTAGAAACAAATACACCGTGTAAAATTGCTTCTGTTTCTTGTAGATATAAAAGCACAGTGCAATGAGTGAGGAGTTTCTGGAGTAACTTTTAAGCACATCTCTCTGAGGGCTTGGATAATAGAGGTGTTAAGTGAGGAGTTCAAGAAGAACTTGTAGCTGAAAACCTGAACTGAGTTTTATCTCATAGAATAGCCTGGGAACCAGGCTGTTTCAGACCACAGATACAGGGTGGAGAGTCTGCTGTCTTCTGGGTCTCCCATTAGGATGGGGCATGCAGTTTCTCCTCTCACTCGCAGGATAACTCGGTCAGGCTCACGTTGATAACCATGAGTTTGGATTTTTTTTTTTTTTCAGTTTGGCCAAAGAACACCAATGCCACTACCATCATTTTACCGACTTCCCTTTCATCCTGATTTTCCTAAGTGTGGGAGTTTGGGCAATGTGCAAAATGATAGATTTTTGCAGTGTCTCAGTCCAGGGAGCGTGGCCTATGCGCTTCTCTACTTGAGACTCTTGGCAGCAAGATCCCCATATTTGTGCTTTAAATAAAAAGTGCAGTTTCTCATCACTCTTTCTGACCCTGGAGCAGTAGAAGCAATCTGTTCTCACTGAGAAACACTGAAGCTGTGTAGAACTGGAACAAATATAGATACGGATTTCTGTTGCAATTCTGTGGAAAATTTTGAGGAGAAAAAAGTTTTTTGAAACAAGTCTGGAGCAAAAAGAATTTTCTGAATGGCCAGAATGCCAACGTTTCTGAATCACCTAAAGGGCAGTGCTTTGGAGAAGAGGCTACATGTTTCAATGACAGATGGAGAGCAATAATTGGGAAATAAAAACATTATTTACTAAACTAGGTAGATTATACTAGAATTAGTAAAAACTAAGGAATTTCAAAACTTCAGGGACAATGACTTGATATAGTTGATGTAATCATTGTTAATGACAGGGTTGCTTAAAAGTGGTTTTCTGTTTTTAGAACATGCAGCTTAACGTGGCAATAGAGTAGGAGGATAGGGAAAGCAAATAGTGCTGTGGTCCATCTTAGGAGAGGTGACACGTGTAGTAGCTTTCTGAGTAATAGCCTTCTATTGACTTAAATTTGTTAAAAAAAAATAACAATAAAAAACTCAGTTGCATAGATTTTCAGTTTTATAGCTATTGCATGGAGATGTGTGGTAAGCAGTTTTTGATTCAATGCTCAAATGTAAAGGCTGGAAATTTGGGATTAAACCAACAGTTTCAACAAAAGAAAAAAGAAATCTTTCCTTTCCCTGTACATTTTAGTTTGAAACCTTTTGAAATGTCTTTCTTTCCCCCCTATCTGAAGTGCTAATTAGTTGATGTATGTTTTGAAAAATAATGAAAGTCAATCAAAACTAAAAAATATACATTTTTTTCTTTTTAAAAATATTGAAATGAAATATTATCAACCCCTTCATTACTGCTTTTTGGCTGAAGGCATTAGTGGAAATGATTCATGTCATAAGGACAGTTTGAAAGCTACAATGTCAACTCATACACTGAGCTCTGAGTAGGTGAACAAGTCTAGGTCCACTGGCTATTATGGCAGTGAGACCAAAGTGTGATATTATATGCAGGTCTGATGTATTTACAGTGGTGCTGAAGAGCTGGTGAGGTTGTGCAGAATGCTAAAAAGATGATTCATGGAGTGGATAAGTCATACATGATGTGGAAACTACTTTAAAAATGATGTCTGTGTTATGAATTGTATTATTTTTAACAAACAATATTGTACTTTCTTCTCTGTTAAGACTCCCAAAATTTTTCAGCATCTCCACATTTGCAAACTGAGTCTTTACTAAACTTAACCTTACAGACTTCATGTTTTTTTACAGCATTAACAGGATTTAGTGCGTGGACTTCATTGGTGCTTCTGATGACTGAATTAACTTGCTCATTAACCACTGGACAGCTGATTAATTTTCCAATGATTTTTTTTTTTTTTTCCAGGTTTATGATGAATGTGACTTGGGAAGGTAAAGATTTGTCCTTCACTGCTGATGGTTATCAGGCACACCCCAGGCTGGTGGTGATCGTACTGAACAAAGATCGTGTGTGGGAGAAGGTGAGCATCATCCGTAGGTAAAGGACATGAGAGGAGGTAGGAGAGACTTGGCAGAACCATATTAAAGATGAGCAGACAGATTAATATCACGCACATCAATGATGATATTCTGCTGTAGCAGGTTTGTCACAACAGTTCAGAGAAGATAATGTTGCTTTATTTTGAGTAGGTCTAAGGAATTTTAATGAGGAAAGCAACCTATCAGTGAAGAGATACCACATGGATTTCAGGTTTTTATGAAATGCACCTTTCATTTCTCTAGCACAATTTAGCCAGATAGGATGGGTGACTGAAAAATTTCCTGAAACTTGGACCTTAAGTGTCTTAGTTTGCATGGATTTGTGTATCTTGACATAGTCCAGGAGCTGTACAGAAAAGTCTTTTTACTTGGTTGTTGGGATTTTTCAACAGACTTTAAGCAGATTTTATTCTCAATTTTGGCTCTGATGTTTTGCAGGATAGTTGTGATACCATGTGTTAAAAACCAGCACCGTAGTATTTGTTTGCACTATGGGAAAAAATACAGATGTATCACACCCCCTGATCTACTTTAAATTTATAGAGCATGACTGTGCATTATCTAAATTGCTGCTGAAATCTTTGAACTCTTTTGTCTGATAGTTTTAGGATCTCATAAATCCAATTCTTTTTTGTAAGACTGTCAGGTTCTTCATGATGTTGAATAATAATGACAAAATAAGAATTATTTGATGTAGGACATCTCTGTAAATATGCTAGTCATGCAAAACATAGAAAGTAGTCCTAGATTATGCTGTGTGCTTCTTGACATTCATTTGATGCAGATTTAATTCTCTGGATAAATCTAATTCTACCCGAATGTGTCAGTTAAAATCATTGGAGAATCTCTTGCTTAGTATCCATTATGCCAATTACTTATCTAATTTTAAAATTCTGCAACAGTCTCCATATCACATATAATGTTCTGGAAAAGTATTATCCTAGATGGGGAATATTAGTGTGGCCCTGAGGGTAGAAAATGGGTATATAGGTAGACAACAGTGCTCACGGTGTCATAAATTTATTTTGGATCTTGATACTTCTTTAAAGAGAGCACTCACCTGACGTGGGGAAATAGGTTAAATGCTCTTGAAAAATGAGTGAAGAAATGCTGAATATATGCACCAACAGTATTTCCAAGGTATAACTTGAGCCACTTTTAACCTTTGGGTGTCTCCTATATGAGAGCATGGATGTTTCAGTCCAGTTGTGCTGTAGCTAACTGAGCATATCGTATGACAGCAGCATACACTCCACCTACTGCACTGGGCTACAAGGCTTCTGTAGGATGAGACCTACAGTTTTCATCTGGTGTGTATGAGGTATTTTTGGAATGAAAAAGGGTGACTGAGAGGACACTGCTGCCCAGAGAATGTTATGCATCTACTCCTAGATTCTACCTAGATTTAGAGCTCTTTTGGTAGAGGCCAGATGAGATATTTTGGTAGAGACAGCCTGCCCCTAGCTGCGGTTTTGTCTGCTTCTCTATCGTAAGACTATGGGAAAGCAGCCAGGTTTAATTATGTCAGAGCAGAGAAGTGAAAGGCAGCCAAGAACGGGCTGTCACCACCAGAATTATTCCTCTGACCACAAGCTGATCCCTGCCTCTGTGGATGAAGACAAATAAACCGACTAATCAATTATCCTGGCAAGCTGGAGGCAACTCTCAGCCATATTGGAGCACCCCACATTTATAGCAGAATTTCACTCTGCTCTTCAGAAATAACAGAAATGTTCCTCTGATTAGACACGCAAGGAGGTTCTTGCCCACCCCAGGTTTATTTGAACATCTCTGTAGTGCCGTATTGATGTTCTTTCCAAGTTTCTTTCCTCACTTCATATCTCATAGGGAAAAGGAGAAAGAAATTGGCTTTCTCACTGCACTGTTTTGCTCAGTTTCAAAACTGACATCTGTGGTCCAACATTTCCTGCTTTGAGTTTCCTGACAAGTGCACACATTTACTTCTGATTGCAGTATTTCAGTTAGTATCACAGAATTGTTTTACTGAAATCTTATTAAATATTCTCAGTCGTAGATGGAAAACATCAAATCCTAGAATCTAATTAAATGATTTGCTCATGTGAAAAACTGCCAGTGCAACAGTCTGCTAATCCTTGTAATATAACTAATGTACACAGAAATTTTGAGTACTTGCTCTATTATTTATATAAGAAAGAGTAATTGTGTTTTATGTGAAGATTTATTTTTGTCCAGCATCCTCTTGAAAGTACAAGATTTAATATGAAAACTCAATTTTCTTTGGTTTTAGGTAATAATCTGCTTTTATTTAAGCACAGTTTTCCTTGGTCTCAGAATTGATATACTTGATTCAAGGCTTGAGGTTATAGAAAATTCGTTCAAGCATAGTTGAAGAGCATACAACTTACCCCTAGGAAAATAAACTCATTTTTCCACTGCAGCTGACTCAGTATCAAAACTTTGAAATAGAAACTTTACATATAAATGGGATTGAGTGAGGAATTTGTCCCCTATCTGATTCTGAAAAAAGCTGGTTGGATGATAATAGTTTGAAGACTGAAAATCACTTTTGGGCATGTTCTGCAGGCATCCAGCAAGATATTTTGACAGATCATTGAGCAGCTGCTCGAACTTCTGACATCAACATTCATATTCTCCCTTCTAATCTTGACAGGCAACAGGGTTGCTGTTCTCAGACAAGAGATTTTTAAGAAGACAAGCTTAATGTTTCAATGAAACTTAATATATTTGCCAGTGCTGCCCAATGATCACCAAAGCTCTGCAGCAACACTGTCTTAAACTGAAGAAAATCTGAAGGTCCATCAGTACCAGCTGCACGTTCCCCATTAAGCTCATCTCAGTGCAAAGTGACCTTTATGTTTCACCTTGCCTGCTCACTGAGTTCCAAACTTCACAGGCTATTAGTTTTTGTTTCATTTTGGGCTTTTTATTCTCCTTAAATTGGGAAAATTAATTGACATGAAACCAATCAACCCAATATTAAAATCATATACTGGAATATAAATAGCAGTAGCAAAATCAGGTTAACTTTAATTAGCTGTGTGTATGATGTATGTTAAATAAGGTTGGGAGGACTGTGTTGCATTTACAGATAATTATATTCTGTATGTAAAGATGAGTTCCAGAATAAAAGTAGTTTTGTTGGTGCTCTCCAATTAATACAGGTGAAGTTAGCTTGAGGATGTCAGTATTTTCTTCTCTCTTCTGAGAACTAAATGTTGGACCAATACTGACTAAAGTTGTAGATCTGTGATTTATTCTTTGCTTTGGTGAGCATGAGTGCAGTAGGCAAGTTACAGTAATGGACGAACCATTACTTATCTCCAAATTTATTCTAAGTGTAACCAGAGATTTTAAACTTTCTTATTAATGCAGGAATTAATGTAGAACTTGAATTTGCTCTGATAAACTAACATATGCCAGATTTGCAAGCCCTGTATGAGGTTGTACGTATTTGTATCTAGGAAGGAATGATAGGCAGAGAGTGCGCGATTCCTGCCTGGAATAAATGGACCAAGGTCTTCACAGAGAGCTCCATCTGTCTACTGACATCCACTTTCGTGTAGCTAAGAAAAGACAACTGTCAGATGAAATGGCATAGATGAAACTGGAAAGCCTAACACTTGGTCAGATTTCTGACAGAGTTTTTTTGTCAAAGTACTGTGATAATAAACCATCACTGAGATGTTACAGGATGTTTTTGGGGAACTTGTGTGAGAAGTTAGGTTCATGACAGCTGAAGGATCATTCCAGGGAGACCTTGTGATGGCCTTCCGGTACCTGAAGGGGCCTAAAGGAAGGATGAGGAGGGACTCTGGCAGGGAGTGTGGTGATAGAAGGAGGAACAGTGGTTTAAAACTAAAAGAAAGTAGATTTAGATCAGAAGTTAGGAAGAAATTCTTTACTCAGAGGGTGGGTAAGGCACTGGCACAGGCTGCCCAGAGAAGCTATGGATACCCCATCCCTGGAATTGCTCAGTGCTAGGCTGGGGGAGGGCCTGAGCAGCCTGGTCCAGTGGGAGGTATACCTGGTTATGGCAGGTGCTTGGAGCTAGACCATCTTTAAGGTCCCCTTTAATTCAAACTGTTCTATAATCCTATGATGATGATGTCTTGGGATAGACATTTGCTAAAATTTGTAAGTAAATATGTCTATATGACATACAGTGCGTGATCTAATGCTGTACTACATGTCAGTAGCTTTGTGATGTCCATAGCAGATGCAGCATGCCCTGAACATATCAGGTTGTCTTTTCCTTGTTTCATTCTTGTCACTTAGGATATTCAGTCTTACTGTAACATCCTTATATTGGTACTGCTGAGTGAAGGTTGTTTCTACATTGCTTCTGTGTCAGTGAGCTTTAACTTGGTCAAAGGAAAGGCCTTTCAGCTTTTACTGTGCTGGATTTTTTGATTTACAGCAACTGTTATGCACCATTTCTTAAATCCTGTATTCCAAAGAATGATTATTCCATTCTTATTTCTAGTTTTCTTCCTTCCTGTTTGTTTATAATCTCTGTGGGTATTTAATTTTCCTATGAGCCCTGATGGCCGTGGTCTTGTTGCTTTCCTGTCAGTGTAAGGAGCAACCATAAGGGATGAACAGTACATTTGCATACCCCATGTGAGATTTTGCACTAATTTTTGAAAACTTCAAAGTCTTCAAATGGCCATCTTCAACTAAGGCTGTAAACCATTCCTTATTAATAAAATATGAAAATGCTCACATCATATTTTGTCATTTAAATTAAGAACGTCATTGTGAAATGCAAACCTTGACCAGCATGAAGCAACACAAAGATTTGCAACAGAAGGTCCACAACAGATGCTGGTTCTGGGGAAAGGATTTTTCTTGTGTTCTTTGTTCTGCTGCTACTTGTTATTACTATTCTGACAAAGTTGATTTATGCTCCTTAGTTATTGACGTAAGACTTGCCTTGTACGTGGAAATGGGTGGCCAAATAAAAGCAACAAATAGTTTTTCTATAAATCAAGATGAGTTAGATTTTGTATTTTCTCAGCATTCTTTTCCTCACAAAAGTGTGACAGATCAAAAAGTATGTTTGCAATATCTGTGTGTTCAGCGTAGAAAAAGAATCAGTGATTTATTTTCTTTTCCTTTTTAAAGGTTTATTTGGGTAATCCTGTGAGTGCATTTAGCATCTGTGTTGTCGTGTAACATTTTCCCTTACAAAAGGATGATGGCTGTGTATTGCGTACAGCTCCCATCTGCTGGGAAGAGGGTGATAGGACCGAGTTATTTGTTTGTTTTCTCTGAGATGTGCTGGTGTGACAGACTTTCTTTTTGTGCCAGCGCTGGCATGCAAAGGAGAATGCTCTGCTCTTTTGTCTCTCTGCTCAGGATCTGGCCTTTCTCTGTTTCTCTCATTCCATGAGGGTGTATGATTAGGGTTATACCAACCATCTATGTGTTATTTAGAGACTGCTTTAGGGTGCAGCAGGAGAGGGGACTCTGCAGTGTACAGTAATGAGTAGTTTTGCTGCTTTTCTTTCTTTCTTAGCTGTATTTCTGTTGCTTTTCAGAAAACCACACCAAATAGTTAATTATTGGCCTATTAAGTTGTGATCTTCAGAAAATGAATAGGCATGAATAAGGTGGCCAAAGTGCATAGTTAATACATGTTATCTGTAAGGTACTTTAGACAAGATGAATGAGACAAGGACCCTGTGGTTGCTAATTCAGGTTGATGTTAAATGAATTCTTCCATGCTTTCTGCTATTTTTTGTTTTTCCTTCTCTGTTAAGCAAAAGAGAAAATTCCGGACTGCATATAAAGAAGAAATAAAGAAGAATGTGGATGTTTAAAAGAAATACAGTGATAGATGTACACATTTTTTATAATGGGAGCACTAGTTTTTGCATCTACAATAGTGAAATAAACTCTTTACGTTTGTATGTGAAAGAACTGACTGTATCTATATGTATCTGTTTATATATTGTAAGAGTGACATTCCTCTGGGCACATATAAGAGGTTTTATAATTTGGGACAGGATCTTTCCCAAAACCAATTCTATTGCTTTCTTTTCAAAAGGAGGTCATCTTCAATATTTCTTTGGGATTGAGACCACACATTACTGTGTTAGCAATCTAACTAGGAATGGCAGAAATTTATCATAAACACCTAGGTATTTCATGGCTTTTCCACAAAGTAGGGTAAAGTTTATTTGGGTTCAGATTATGACAGTTCCATGGGTAGAGAATGTCCATATATTTTTTTTTTTAACATTTTCCTCAGCTTGAATTTTCTGGTTTGAAAACAATGCTGTGTTTATTACTTTTAACTCCATCTCAGTGCATTTTCACATCCTTCCTCTATTTTTGAATCTACCAACAGAGAAATACTATAGCATCTGCTGATATTAAGCTCATTTTCAATTTAATTACTCTAGTAATGTTAATTGAATTCTTAGGAGGTCTAGGCAGAATGAGAACTTTCCTAGACATGCTTCTATGGTCTTTTTACTCTAAGTTTTCTATTTTCTTCTCTGTAGCTCAATTTGCTAGAGACTGTAACTATATGTAGTTAATTGAGTTTAAGTTCGGAACATAAATCAGAATTTTAGACCTGTCTTTGAACCATTTGGTAGTTCCACCTTCCATATTGCATAATCCAGAAGTCCAAATACTCCTTCTCTGCTTTATTTAATGCTCAATTAAATGTCTGTCATTCTAACAAAAGTCACACTACCAACTGTCCAAATGAAAAAGAGATTTGAAAGAACACATTTTTTAAAAATAGCTATATTTTCATGTATTCTACAGGTGCCTAGTTGGGCTAAGGAAGCGACTCGTCATCAGGTGAAATGTTGTCACAGCTGATGGTTGAAGGTGAAGATGACCGTGTGTTACATTTAAATGAAGATTGATTTAAGATATTTTTAATCTTCTAGGAAAGAGGAGAGGGAGGAAACCTGAGCAAACTATACCTATTCATCTAGTTCCTGTCATTAAGGAGTGGCACCAAGCATAGAAGTTGCGTTTTGTTTTGGCTTCATTGTGCCTGCCACACCAACCCAAATACTTGAGATTCACCGTGATGCAGCTAGAATGTGAAACTGGCTGCCTAACATTAACAAGCTGTGCTTTCAGCTGACTCTTAGCTAGTAGAAGTGATTTTCTACCCCACACTAAGTTTTGAAATCTTACAACAGTATTTCTATTCTGTTTCAGAGAAAAAAAAATTACAATTTCAAACTCAATGGATCAAAACCCAACCAAAAAAAATCAAAACAAAAAAAACCTCAACCAATTAAGGCAGATGAAATTTGTTTACTTAAATTTATCTCTATGTATTTTGATAAACTGGACAGCAAGTCCAGAACTATACATGCAATGTCTTCATTAAAACACCTTTTTTTTTTTTCTTTTTACAAGATATTTCAAGTGATATTTTTATCTTTTGAACGGAAAAAAAAAAAAAAAAAAAAAAAAGCCTGCTTTCTGATCTGTTCTCTTATAGAGTAGAATAGCTGAAGTGGAAAGGACATTTTATCTAGTTCAACTGCCTGACCACTTCAGGCCCAGAAGAACAATTCTTTCAAATTTGCTTCAACTTTCTTTCAAATTGAAATTACTTTCATTTCAAATTTAATTCATATTTCTTTCACTTTTTTCTTTCTTCAAGTGGAAAAAAAATTCTTTCAGGAAAAGGAGGGCAATGAAAATTATCTTCAGGAAAGTTCTCTTCTACCCATCTCATAACTTATCAAAATAGAGTTTTGGCAGCCTGGCCTTTGTAGTGTTTTAACTCTCTCACTGACCTCTTGCCTCTGGCTAACTTTTTTTCCAAGCAGTGATGGCTTGAAGACTGTGAGATAAGTGAAGACTTCTGAATGGCAGAGTTCACTTGAGATTGGTTATGTACAAGTTGGGATTTCTAGGCTGCAGACGTAAAGAATAAGCTTCGTCACTGTAGTAAGAGGATTTCCACAGTAGAGACAGTGTGTTTCAATGCTATCTGTGACTTTACCACTATTTATTTTTGTATTTGATTAGCTGTGCAGATGATGCCAGGTCTCTGTTATGAATATGTGGATTTACTGCTTACTCCTTTAGATTCCTGTTTTGTGAAACATAAGAAAGAACAACATTTATTTGCAAATTCTTCATGCAGCTAGTCCAGCCAGGAGTATCTAGCCACAACTTTGTCCAATCTACACATAAGTTCATTAGCTGTTTTGGTGTAAGGGCTTCTGGGGCTGTATGCTGCCAGCACTGATCAGAGAGTGGCTTGTGCAGATGCATCATTTTCTGTTAGAATACAGTTGAAGGGTATATGGTCCAGTACCAGATCTGGAGGTTGGCAGCCCTGCCTGTGGCAGGGGCATTGGAACTTGATATAATCCTTGGTGTCTCTTCCAACCCAAGCCATTCTATGATTCTATGGTATATTGCCAACAGTGCTTCAAAACATGCAGATTTCCTGAGGCTGCACTGCAATCGTTGTGTTGTGCGCTGTATACCTTTACATAACAGTTGTTTGAACCAAAAGATTTAACAGATTTGAGCAACTAATAACTACATTCCACTTCTTGTTTGTTGTTCTTGGTATGAGAAGGTGTATTCTGCTGACATTTGCTTTTAAAAAATAAAGTATCTAGTAAGTAATTCAGGTTTTCTGTACCTTTTGCATTATGTGGTAGCTAACAAGTAACGGTGTAGATATTGAGCCTTTATACTGTCACAATCACCTGCCCTTTTTTTCCAGTTGTTTCCTCCTGCTTTGCTGTCTGATTCCAATCAATGAGATGGATGGGGCCCTGGCAGCCTGGTCTAGCATTAGGTGGAATGGTTGGTGGCCCTGCGTGTGGCAGGGGGGTTGGAGATTCATGATCCTTGAGGTCCCTTCCAACCCTGGCAATTCTGTGATTCTGTGATTTTATTCTGAATTCTTTGATGATAAACCATATGTGTCATGATTTGATAACATTAACATCTTTAGAGAAAAACCTGTAATCCCAGGTTACACTTCATTGGTGTGTAACAATGGTATCTTCAGTGTCAGTTTTGCCTTCATATGATTAATGGTTTAGCATAGCCTGCACTGCAGTGATTTCTTGGCTGTTTCATGAATATTTGTATAAGGGATATCAATATCACAAGGTAAGCATACTAATTTAAGAAGGAACCCCTTGAGCCTTCAATCTAGATACTTGGACTTGGTCAGAGGATGATATTTTTAGTTCATTTTGTCAGTAGCTATGATGGTCTCAAAGTAGCATGTTCTGCAAAAAGTGTGCTGCAAGACACTGGAGGCAAATGTTGGAGCTGTCCAGGTTGGTCAGCTATTTCATTGTAACATGGACTTGAAAAGTACAGTGCTTGCCTCCCACTGAAAATAGCAGCTGAACTTTTCATATTTCAGTTTTTGTATCTTACATATGAACTTATTCTACTGCCTTCAGAGATGAAGTGAGGACTTGCATGCTTTTGGTGTCTCAGTTATTTTTCTTTGCTGTCATAGGTAAGTCATTACAGAGTTTTGAATAAGGACTAAACATTTGAGTTTGCACAGAAATTCTGCCATTTACAGGCAAATCCCTTTATAAAGTTCAGAAATAAAATGGAAATGTGTTAAGACCAGTTTTTCCCACCTAAGCATGTGAAACTTCTTCATGCATTCAAAAGAGATACTGATTAGATATCGTCCTAGATCTGAATTTTCCTTAAGTGACACAAATGCTGATCTTGCAAGACAGCAAAATATGGATTCAATTTCATAAATTCTCTGAATTTCAGCAGGAACATATTAATGTTTCAGTTTTACTTAATCTGCAGCTTTTCTCTGTCATTTCAACTCTTCACCTTTTAAAAATTGATACCATCAATTGCACAAGGAAGTTGAAAGAACTAAATAATATATGAGGTTACAAAACACTGTGTAAATAATTAATACCATTCAGATTCTTATTAGCAGTGCTACCATTAGTTCTGTGCAGGCTGGAAGGCTTCTAATGTAACTACAAAAACCTTAATGTATTTTGACTATGTGCTTTAATTGCAGAAAGCTAAGTTCTTACCCTCAATTTAAAATAAATAAGAAAAAAAGTGTTTCGTTCATTCAGAACTGTAGCTGAATGGTAGAAAGAAGTGCAACATATGTTCTTCAACACCATTACCAAATAAAGATGAAAACTGTTCACTTGTGAGTCCAGCATCAGTGACAGTACATCCAATGTTCATTCTATTTAAATCAGGTCAAGCAAATCCAACACAAATATTACTCAAAAGGAGTGACATAGAGGCTCTTCCTATTTACTCCTCCTTATTTGCCATCTTCCCACCAGCAAGGTTCCTCAGGAATATTCTGCCATTGTTCATTACATTGGAATCTTCATCTTGTACTTTTTTTTGTCATTGTGCTTTCTGACTCTGTGTGTCCCTCACTGCACTGTGGGATGACCTGCAATGCTTGTGAGATCTGTGCCTCTCTGAAGCTCAGGTGAATTCACTGTGCTGGCAGTGCAGCAGCAGAATTCTTCAGAGAGAAGTGGTGATGCTCCTGAGGCCTGAGGGAAGGTCTTAATTACTTTTTGACACTGATACAATAAGAGACTATGGAGGTGAATCTGTGGAAAAAGCAGATGTTTGGATTTTAGAGACTTAATCAACATAACACTTCTGTAGAGATGCAGCTACCTAAAAAATGAGCGTTTCCCCATGTTCAGCTCCTTAAAAACATCACTGATTATATCCTCCTCAGAACAATAAAAGGGCAATTGCTTTAAGTATTGAAATATGTCATGATTCCCGTTTTAACAACAAAACAGCCGCTGTATTTTTGATAGGATCAGATAAGTGCATATCACGGTGGGCTCTTTGTGTTCATTTTGGCCTGTGTGACAGTGATGCACACTGGAGGTGCTTCCAGAGTCCTTACCAGGACATGCAGAACAGCATGCACTGCTCTTGCCATGTTCCTGGACACCCAAGGGCAATTGAGCCCCAGTCACCTTGCTTTTCTTACTGCTGTTTGGAATAGGTAGGCACATCTTCCACTGTTGTACTCAGTGTGTTTGTTGTCTGCTGGAAGGCTCTGGCTGGAGCCTCCTGGCGTACTTACGGTGTAGCCATCAGTGATGCTGTCTAAGCTGACATAAAGCAGCACAGGCCCTGCTGTGAATGAGATTATGTACCAGAACTTGGCAATCAAACAGGTTTTTGCAATATAACTGTCTTGTAGAGTTAAGTACATTTGTTTTCCTGTGCGTGGAATTGTTTTTCTCAAAGGCTACATCCATTGTGTTTTGATTAAATTACATACTAGAACTGTAAGTAATATAATTTCAGTGCCTGGTTCCTGCTAGTTTAGAATTCCTCATTCTCTTGGGATATTTTGAATTTCCTAATTTAAGTGTATAAAGATTTGGCATTTCCACCTCTTACTTTAAAGTTCAGCAAAACATCTTGTGTTAGAAACAGGACAGAAAGGAAACTGCAAAGGGCACGTATTTGTCTACTTCTCTAAATGGGAGGAGATACAAATTATGTTCTTTGGGCACTTTTGCAATTCATTTTAAAGTTTTTAGAAGACCAAAGGGAAAAAAAAATTCATACAGTCTTTTTTTAGCATCTGAGCCTGTCATTGTATCATTAATTCCCACTGTTTTCCTTGCAAAACAAATATTTCGCCAGTCTCATGATTATGTTGTAATTTGTTTAGCTTAAGTAACTGAAGGATTATTAAAATGTATTGGTTTATAAATTATGTGGACTGGTAGCTCGTTTATATAATCTGTCATTACCGCTCGAGTAAACTGCAATTAGATTTACAGATACAAAGTAGTTAAAAATGCTAGAGCTTTCAAAATACTTAAATCATTTTTTAATCATATGCCCACTGCTGGTGTTCTGGCAGTGGAAAAAAATACAGGTTCATTAGGGCTGGGTAATTTATAATAGTAAATAAGATAATTTATGATAGTAAATATATAATTTAAAAGTAAAACTGGACATGTTCCCCACAAGTCCTAAAACCATATATTTACTCTAACAGTAAAGGTTTGTTTGATTAGTTGCTAAACTTTTTGAATTATTTGGCAGTAATTAAGGCAGAATGTATTATTTCTACTCAGAACCATGTCATATGGAATTATGCTTCTGTTCTGCTTAGTTTGGCCCAGCTCAGAAACCCCAAGGCTAGGCAAAATGCCTTAGCAATGCCTTCTCAAATGTGAAGCCTTCTCTAATATGTGAATTTCTGTAGAGAAGATGTAGAACTGTTGTGATTCTTTGGTCATCGGCCTGGTGCGTGTGTGACGAGGGCATTGGTTTTCTTTTTCTTTTTGAGGCCTGTTTTCTTACTACTTTACAGATCGGTCCTGACTACAGACGTGTTTGCTGTTCTGTTCAAATGCAGATGATAGCTGCCATATTTCTGTACGCCTGTGGCCAAGTGATAGCTGCCATTTACTGGTATTATCAAGGCTTTGTAAAGCTTTTCTCTCTTGAAATAGCATTACCTTATTTGTCATTACCACAGTGCAGTTTCTCACTTCTTCCAACTGCTAAAGATTTCTAAATTGATTTTGATAACAAAAAAACCCTACAACAACTGTCTTTGCAATGTAATTTTCTGTGCCTATATCCCAGTGCACTTAATATGAGAACTCATTTGTGAAAAACAAGCAAGCAGATGTGAGCAGCCTGTGTATCTTGGGTTTTTCAGGTGGGGAAATGGGAGAACAACTCACTGAGCCTGAAGTACTCTGTCTGGCCAAGGTACAGTTCCTTTGCAGACAGTGATCCAGATGATAACCACCTGAGTATTGTCACCCTGGAGGAGGCTCCCTTTGTCATCGTTGAAGATGTGGATCCTTTGATGGAAAGCTGCCAAAAAAACACTGTGCCATGTCGTAAATTTGTCAAAATTAAGTAAGTAAATCATTCCATTTTTTAAAAGTACAAAAGATGCACCCCCATTTTCTTTCTTTACTTTCCCTTATTTATTTTGTTGTGTATATTTTTTTGATAGTTTGCTATTTTTTCTCTTGCTTTTCATTCCATATTTATCTTCCTCTTTCTCCCTTTCACATACAGTGTGCTTCCTTTTTAATAAGCTGGAAGGTTCTAGTTATAAACTTGTAAGTAACATTGAATTAATTACAAGATAATCAGTTTATAGCAAATTTGAATTGAACTAGAACTAGCCCTTCTCAGTCTCATGAAAGAAGAGAGTGTATCTAAAATTGCACTAATTTAATGAGTCCTCTTTGAATTGTTTCCTGTTATGTTGAAATGTGCCCACTTGAATAACTTTAATTAGATTACAGCTTGGGAATTCCTTTTATTGAAAATAGCATCTTTATGCTTAAGTTTGGTACAGGAGAAACTACTCCAGAATAAAATACTGCTATGACAAAGAAAAGTCCCCTGCTGTGATTGCTCCAATTTTGGAGCAATTCTTAAAAATTGGTGAAACATCTATCACTGTGTAATTGCCAGTGCTTCTTCACCCAATCTGTGCTTCAGTCTTTGTATTTCTGGAATTAATATAATAACATTTTTTCATTGAATAGGTGCTAGGAGATTTAGTTAATATTTTGAAGATTTCTAGAAATTGCTCAGTAGTTCCTGAGGTCCAGAAAAATATTTTGTTTACCTAATTGAGATCTGAATTTCTTCAAAGCCAGTAAAGTATTGCCTTGACCTCTGAGGAAACTCAGACTGAAAAGTGCTAGAGGCTGTAGAGCTTTTCTAAAAAAGAACAGAAAGAAAATCCTTATCTAAGATCTATATGGCTGATCTCAGTTTGAGGCTCTAGTTTACCTGTTGGTAGGGCTTGTCTGACCTTCCTGAGTGGTCTTGGCATCCCAAGGTAGCTGAAAGTCACTTTCTTAAACGGCAGCAAAATGTGCAGCATCCACTTTCAGTACTGAGAACTGCTGCACCTTTATTCAGCTTACATGATGGGCAGTTCTGTAATTACTAAATTGTCTTGAGAGTAAAAAAAGACTTAACCTAAACTGAAGAGACATCACTGAGTGGGGACTGTGATGCAGTCCAGCAGGCCACACACTACAGCAGGAAGCACACCAGTATCTTCTCCTTAGCTCTTGTCAGGCCACTCCAGTGTGATTAGGATGAGCTGCAAGCACTGTATAAAGCATTCTATTGTTTATTTCTCCAACACTTCAGAAAAACGTGGTCACGCAGAAATAGGAAAAAGTGTTGTTTTACATCGTGCTGAATCTTGCTTTTGTGGTGGTTCTTTTTCTCCCAGAAGAAATGTTTATGTCTCTCTTTTTTGACAGCAACTCAACTAATGAGGGAACTAATGTAAAGAAGTGCTGCAAAGGATTCTGCATTGATATCTTGAAGAAGTTGTCTAAAACTGTCAAGTTCACATACGACCTGTACTTGGTGACTAATGGGAAGCATGGCAAAAAAGTCAATAATGTGTGGAATGGAATGATTGGTGAAGTAAGTTCTGTTAGGTAAAAGAGCTCTTGAGTGAGATCTTAGCAATGTTTGTTTTTAACTCATTTGGAGAAACAAGGTATTCTCTACTGAGTAATGTTGGTGGTGTCTTCTCTTTGTGGATCAGGTGGTTTATCATCGTGCAGTTATGGCTGTGGGGTCTCTCACTATTAATGAAGAGCGCTCTGAAGTGGTTGACTTTTCAGTGCCATTTGTTGAGACTGGGATTAGTGTCATGGTGTCACGGAGCAATGGCACAGTTTCACCATCTGCTTTTCTAGGTATGATTCTCTAACCCCTCCAGATCATTTAATTGCATTTCTGTAGAGTGGGATAGGTTTCACTGTTTGTTAAGCTAAATAGTATTGACATGTTTCATCAATTTTTGAGTTATGCGTTAAGAAGTTTGCATGGTATTGACAAACTTGATTAATGTGGTTATTGGCACATGAATGCCGTTGGATTCAGATGCAGTAATGGGAAACCAAATGACAATGATTTCCTTCAGAAAAGCTGCATTACACACTAAAATATGCTTGTTTAGCCCATAATAAATTGTTGGTGTTTTTTTTTTTAACAGTCATATTTATGAAATGATTTTAAAACCCCTTGTAGAAAAGTGTAGAAGAGAAGACTTTGTTATGACTAGAATAGATCTGACAGCTAAACTGGCAACAGATATGTCTGAAAGCCATACTGCTACTGTGTTCTGTCAGATTTCCTCATACCTGTTTTTTTCTGATGTGGGTGTCCACTGCGTATAAGAATTTTATCAATGTTAAAACATCTTCATATATCACTACAATTCATATATACTACTTCCTGTAGAGATTTTATTCAAATTTTATTCAAGCAAAGTAAGGAAAAACCTAAATCCATATTTCTATATGTTTAAGAGAGTGAGTTTATAGTTGAGGCCACACGTCCATTTTGGAAAAACTGGTAGAATAGGAAATCTATGGACCTGTTTGTTTTGTTTGTTTGTTTGTTTGTTTGTTTTTTATGTATTGTGTGTGTATTTGTTATGTTTTTTTTGGTGTGTGAGGGTAAAACTTGAAGTTAGTGGAGTAATCCATCCTTTTCATTGCTCAGTGTTCTCCATTGCCAATCTTCTGAACTGTACACTAACAAGGCATATACTACCGTTTTGTTTTTTTTTACTCTATTGAAAAATCTTATGAAACCAGCTGCTTACTGGGGATGTTCTTTCTGTCCTTTGAGAATGAAATAAAAGTGCAGAATGCATAATTCGATCTATAATATCACAGGAAGATCAACTTTATTATTCAATTGATTTTGTACTTGTTCAAACTTACTACTTGTTATTATAAATAGCTTTTTATTTTGCTGTTGCTTCTTTTAATCCTCCGTCTCATTACCAATCTGCTTAAATTATTAAAGAGCATTCTGCCTAAGCAGTTGTTTATAGCTTGCTGTTTCAAATCGACTTGCTTTGCTCTTCGCCTCAGTTAAATTTTGACAAATTACCATTGGTGTTTCTACACTGTTGCTTTTGATAAGAGTTTCATTAGGCTTGCTTGCTTCTTTGAGGATGATGTCAATATTGAACGATAACTTTATGTGAATTCCAATTAATTCCAATTAATATATGAACTCATAGAATATTTCTTAGTAAGTGTATTTGGGTCTACTTATTGGTTTCTGAAAGGATTGCTCTCTTCCTTTTAAGCATTGTTATTTTGCCAACTCGATATTCTCTTCCAAATAAATTTCTGTAATAATTGAAAGAATTTCATAATCTGTGTTTACAATATAATAAATGAAATACATTTCTTAAAATTGGAAAGAAAACAGTGTAGTTTAATAATTCCCTGTTTTGTCTTATTAGTTCAGATCCAAAAAATTTTCAAACGTTAAATTCAACGAATGAAGAAGTTTGGATGGAAGACCTTGAGCTTCCAAAAAAAAGCAGAGCATGGGTGCAGATTCATTTGTTGTCACATCCTGTGCTTCTTGGTTCTGTTCTAGTCTGAAGATTTCTTTCTCACAATTTAGAGTGCATTTGCACTTCCAATATTTACTAAAATTAGCATATAATATACCCCCAAATAAACTGACCGAATAAAGAGATTACTTTGACTTACAAAACCTTTATTGCCTGCATCATTATACCATAATGACTAAAACAGAAACTTCTTAAATGACAGAGAATTTTTGATTAGGCAAAGGTGCTATTGATGATATTTAAGAACGCTGTGTTATCACATGGCATTAACAATCCCTTCAGAAAGTTGGTGCTTATTCTGTACTTGAAACTGCTTTTAGTTTTCCATTCTAAACTACTTAATCATGTTTGTTGTTGTTTTCTCTTTTTCTGACGTTCAGTTTTCCATAGAAAGCTTTTGATTTCAGAAATTTGCTCCCAGATGAGAGCGAGACTTGCAAAAGGATGTGTTTGGTATCGGTAGAAACAACATCTTCATTAGAGGTAGATGAAAGTGAACAGAAGAAAAAAAAATCTGAAACATAAGATATGCTTTGGATGGAAACATTTGGCTTTTGTCCCTAATGCTTTGTGTTGGATAGAAAATGAGAAAGGTGTACTTCTCTGAAACACCAAACGTCTTATGTGTATGCTTAATTGCTCTTGCTCTGCAGAAATACAGTCATAATGATGGGACCGTTTTGTTGATAAAAGGATACACCATAGGATAAACAGAAATGAGTTGTAAACGGAATAAGCAGCGAGTCAAGCCAAGAATTTGCCACTCAGTGTCAGTTAAAGCTTTGTTGAAGAAGTGAATTACACTGCTTTTGTATTTGAGTGGCAACTTACACTTCTGATTTTGAATGTGTGAAGATTGCATATAGCAATAGCAGTTCCTTATATATTGCTGCTTGTTTATCTGCTAGCATTTTGGTTGAAACAGCTAATTTAAAGAAAACCAATGGGCTTGCCTAGCCCTAAGACATTGGAATTCTTGTGATGTGACTGGTTTAATGAACTGTTTCTGTTTCTCTTGTCACCTTTGCTGCAGAACCTTTTAGTGCTTCTGTCTGGGTGATGATGTTTGTGATGCTTCTCATTGTGTCTGCCATGGCTGTATTTATATTTGAGTACTTCAGTCCTGTAGGATACAACAGGAACTTAGCACAAGGGAGAGGTAAGCTTTGCATTTTACACAACCCTACAGCCAGCAGAAGAGTATTCATGTATTTACCATCCCTTGCCCTCCATTTTTAAAAATAAAAATAACAGTAATAAAGCAGTAAAGGCAGCCATGAAGATTTTCATTTAAAATGTGATTTTGTGGTGGGATCACATTCTAATTCACTGCAATAAAGACATGGAATGGTGTTATTAAAAGCAGTTGTATTCAGGCAGTGTTTGGTTAGTATACCGTATCAGTTGAACTGTCAGCTTAAAAGAACGCTGGAATAAACTCTACGGACTCCTGACTTATGAATTCAGAGATAGTTCAGAGATAATGATCTAAAATGATGTAATTTGTTGTGCAAGCTGGAGAAGTAGCTGTTAGCTTGTATATAGTTTTATATAGTCCCTATAAAAAGGTATAGTTCTCTTGTGGTGAACTCAGCCTTGAAATGAGCCCAGTGGCAAGAGAGCATAATTTCTCACTGTGTTGCATCCTTGGCCAGAGAAAGTTAATTTTCAAAATATACTGGCAAAACAAATTAGATACAGAACATGACTTCTTGATGAAAGCTGCAGTTGTATAATAGCACTGGCCTGAGAATGAGGATTTCATGTACTGTGGAAGCCTCCCCTTTCTTCATTTTCAGTTCAGAATGTGGACTGTTTTTAATTTCTAAATCATTGTCACTTCACTTTATAGCAAGCAATCTCCCGGCTTGGTGAATGTAATCCTAGAGACTGTGACCAGCTAATGGCTTCTTGCAGTTTGTGATTGGTTTGCTCCTTGAACAAGGAGTTCACTGTAATATTCAGATGATGTTATCATTTCAATAAGATGGTACGTTTGTAACCTATGTCCAAAATAAACACTGTGTTTAGGAAGGGGAAATTAAAGGTTTGTAGAGATGCTGGGGATCTGCAGGCTGGGTTGTTCTTTTCTCTGTCACCTTGTGTGCCAGAATTGATTATATAGTGGCTAGAAATTCATAGTGTAGCACTGCACCATTCTAACAGCTCCTAGAGGCCTGCCACAAATCCAGTTGCCATTTGTTTGAAACATGGAGAGCTTAAAATCAATGGGAGTCTTTAAGTATATTACTCCCTTTCCTACCTGTTTTCATCAGGCAGACGCTCAATGGCACTACACTCTTCAGTAACATAAAAAGAACTTTAGACTGCTTTCTTCACATATACTTTCCTTACCATTTCTGCTCAGAAAATACAACTGTTCAACAGCTCAATCTTATATGGCCCTATAAGGTAGTTTTATAAACCAATGGCTGGCTCCATTACGTTTATTTTACTACAGTCTAACTTAGCAATGCAGCAAAAAAGAGGAAATCTAAAAAGTTCTTGATTGTATCATGAAAGTTTGCATTGTAATACATTTCTACTGAAATGATGACATGCACTTTGGGCTTTATTTGTTTAATAATAATTAAATTATTGGAGGTGTCTGCATTGTACTAATCTAAAGCTGGTTATGAGGATAGAAAAGTGGTCAAATATTTTTCTAACATTTGTGGACATATGTGTAATTACAATGCAAAATACCAATGATAAATCCTGTGATTCCATTGGGAGGACTACGAATATGTATTAAAATATTTTAACCATGTCTTTATTAGTACATTTTGTTATGCGGGGTATCTTACCACGATTTAATATAATTGCAACTAAAACTATTACTCTTTGCAATTATAGATCCCCATGGACCATCCTTCACCATTGGAAAGGCAGTGTGGTTACTCTGGGGCTTGGTATTCAACAACTCCGTGCCTGTGCAAAACCCCAAAGGGACAACCAGTAAAATTATGGTGTCAGTTTGGGCTTTCTTTGCTGTCATCTTCCTGGCTAGTTATACTGCCAACTTAGCTGCATTTATGATTCAAGAGGAGTTTGTTGACCAAGTGACTGGACTGAGTGATAAAAAGGTAGGTCTTCTGCCTTAAAAGACATTAATGTCTATTCTTCATAATCCATCTACAAATTTGTACTTTGTACTAAAAAAAACTCTGAGCAAGATAATCAGTTGGAACTGTATTATTTCTTTCTGAGTTAAAAACTCAAAGCATGAAAATATCTGACTGATTTCAAAGTCTTTGTATTGCCTTTTCAAAAGTAACTGCATTAATTAAAAGTACATTAATTTTGTGATGGAAATCAATTCTTGTTAGATTAAATGTGATGCCTCACCACCCTATAAAAGCTTGGGAAAAAAAAAAGCAGATAAATCAGCTTGAATGCATGGAAGACATTTGAAATGATTTAAACATCTCTGTGTAGAATGTTAATAGTTTATTAATTGACAAAATATTCATAAAACCAGTAACTATCCAGTTATTATCTAAAAAAAAAGTCAATGCTCTTGGAAAAAAAGTCTTTCTGATTTTTGTATAGCGCGTGGATGAAAGTCCAGATTTAGAGTGACACTAGCATAGGCAAAGAGAAACATTAACAATCCACATAAGTTTTCTGTAGACATTTGAATATTTTTCTTGTATAAAATGGAAAGAGTAAAGTTGAGATATTACCTGGAATAAGCCACATAAATTGAATGTGGACTTGGCTTTCTTGGATTCAAGAACTTCTGTGAGACTTTGATTCTGCAGTGGAGAATTGCAGATAAGTTGTAGATAAATGACAGCTCATATAAGCTCTCCTAAAGTTTCACACAAATTGACAAATAATAAGCATACTTATTTTTCATATTTTTCTATTGACTGAATTTTCTTCTGCTGAAATTATATACAAGCTCTTTGAACTTGAATTTTTCATCAATTGTCTTATAAACCAGAGATCTAGCAATTATTTATTTGTTGTTTAATTTGAGTGACTGTTTTGTAGTATGACTGCACAGGGGGTTGAAGTCCATTTACAAAATTACTGTTGTAAAGGATATGCACAAAGCACATAAAGGGCACACCGTTGTCAAATTTCTGCCCAGTTGTTCTTTAATGAAACTAAATATTGACATTGAGAAGTAATATTTCAACAGAGTGTTGAGAAGGGAGAACTTCACAAGGGATTTATTTCAAAGGACAGAAAATAAAAGAAATTGTTATTAAAAAGAAACAGTTCAGATGACTCACATGTTTACTGATTTAACGGTTCTCAATGACTGGCCTTTGAGTGATCTGAGTTATCAAAGCATGTCTTGCAAGCATGGCTAGGGAGAAAACGGATAAAAGGAAACAAAACAAAAAAAACGTTGAAAAAACAAGCAAAACCTTTGAAAGAATATGAATAGAAACACCTCTATTTAAAGACAGTATATTTAGTAAGAGATAGCTAAAAGATTTTCTCCTCTTGCAGATTAAAAAGATAGATCTAAAACATCCTTTGTCCTGTTTCTGATGAAATAGTGTTTTCCAGGGAAATTCTATTTGGGCAGGATTTAGCTTCCACGTGGCACCATGCTGGTGTTCAGCCCTACCAACACACTGCTGCCTTCCTCTGCCCCAACTTGTGCTGAGTGCCCTCTTACCTATGGGCTGGGAAAGTCTCTTTATTTGTTCTGTATTTGTTCTGTTCACTGACTAACAACTTCTTTATTTTTGTCATTTTTCTGTTCTCTCTACTAAGTGAGATCTTATTTCTACAAAAAAAAAAAAAAAAAAAAAAAAAGGAAAAACACTTGAATCAGAAAATAACATCTACGCATGTGCAGATTTTTTATTCTGATCTGCTTTTTTTTTTTTTTTTCAAATTTAAATGTTATTTATAGTGCTTCAAATCCTGCCTGAAACATACAGAGGTATATCAGGTGGTGCTTTACCTTTTCTGATTAAATTAGTTAAACAAGCGAGAAATCCACTAAAGAAAAAATGTATTTAAAATGTTCTCCTTCTCGTGCACAGGTTTTGGTTCTCTACAAGCTTGAGCTTTCTCAGATTTTCAAAATTTGAATAATTAGCAGTAATTTATGGGTGTATGTAATATGATACAGATTAAATTATTTTACTCTTGTCTTTGCCTTGTTTTTGTAATATCATTAGCAGTGGAACAGTTCAAGAAAACTCTGACCCTTGCTGTAAACCAAGCTGTCCCAGGCAAAAGCCAGTGTGAAGAGACAGGATTGCATATGAGTAAAATTAATTTTTAATTAGTAACAGCTGGAAATTCACCAAATTCAATGGCAAATTTCAATATAAAAAAATAGCCAGAGACCTAAGTAATTGTAGTGGCTGAGCATAATTTTAATCCCTAAACCTAAAGATGCCTTTCCTATCTGTGTTAGTTGAATTGGCCTTCACTAACTTGTGCGTGGTTGGGAAATTGGTTCGTTATTCTTCCACTTTCCTCTCTTTCTTACTTCCACAACTGAAAAGTCATGCTCTTTTTTCAGTGCTGTCAAGCAATAAATCATTCCCAATCAGAGCTTCAGGCGTTTCTCAATACTCCATACCTGACAGACAATAGAGAAGTAAGGAGAATAAGTATCTCTGAGCAGTCACTCCGACAGTCAGCATTAAGTAACTTCCATCCCAGGAGTGTGTTACACCAACATCCATTCCTTGGTTTTGCTGAACACAACAACATGCTGTTTACCTTTCTTGGCTTTAAGACCTCTTGATTAAACTATCATCCTTCATAATGTCGCTAATACACTCCTGAGTGCTGTGTCAGCTGCGTGTCACCCAGAAATACATGGCACAGCATGTACTGGAGTTACTGGAGGTGGGTGTTCATAAACTCAAATGATTTAGAAGATGAGAGGAAAATTGTTTTGACATCTTTGTATATGTAAAAGATTTCTAAAAGCTTTGTGTTCATAAAAAGGTACAGAAAACGAGTCCAAAAGTATCCATTGAAGCTGGCTCTCATAGCACTTGCTACTTTTGAGGCCATTTATACCTTTTCATCTGAAAGGAGACAAAATCATTAAGAGGAAGTAGGAAGCATTGGACAGAATTGTCTTGCAAAGCCTTTATCTGCTGTAGTTCCTCCAAAATGCCCCATGTGCATGTGGTCATGGGGATTCTCTTCCACCTTAACAAGGAGCCTTCATGATGCCGTTTACAGATTCCTTAATTTTTAGGATTCACAATGTTCTTGGAAATATCACCTTTACATTTTTTGTGCAGTAAGACAGCATAAGCTCTCTAGTTACTTAGAGAGATCCTTGTGTCATAGCAGAGCAGAGAGATCAAAAGGCAGTATGGCTGATGAAATAGTAGGGCGGCCCTTTTACCCCAGTCCATCTCTCCACCTTCAGTGCCTTTTGAGACGTGTTAGATGTAGATACTGAGTGGTGATTATGATAATTTGGAGTTACTAAACACAGCAGCTATATTCTTCAAACACCAGAAAGCAAATTGTCAGAATAAATCAGAATGTAAATGTGGGTTATTTTTTTCCTATCTCCATCTATGACTTCTACTAAAATCTTTGTTAGCAAAGGGAATATATTTACTATTTTATACTATTTTAATAAGTTTACCACTGTTCCTTAAAATAGTCCTGAAAAAAAAAAAAAACAAAACCCACTAACAACTGCTTTGTATAGCAATGTTTTCAGACAGACGTGCATATCTTCAAATTAAGTCAATATTAAGTATTTGTGAAAGATCACTTTACTGCCTAATGAAATTGTCAGTTTTCTTTAGGCATATAGGCAAAACAAACTAAAAGCACTAGGACTGTTTTTCCTAAGCTTGGGCATCTTTTGGAGGTTCCCAGATCAGTAGGATTGGGGTTTGGTTACCATGTGCTACAGATCGAGCAGCAGGCAGAGCACAGAGAATGAATTGTTTTGTCTTCTGAGTAACAGTTGATCTCTCTGCAGTTATGATTCAAGCAGGGGCTTATGCATTAAATTTAAGGATTTTATTACCAACTTTAAAAAGGAAAAATTAACATTTCAGAAAATGTCTAGGAAGAAAATTGCTTCCTAGCAGACATGATACATTTTAATTCCCACCATGGGGTTTTAGAAAAAATGAGTACCTCTGTAGATTCAGTGCTTTTTTCTTTCTTTTATGTCTACCACGCCACACAGATCTCTGCTGAATCACAGAGCCTATGTACTTCTCTAGGACACGTCACTTCTCAAAATGCATGTTTAAAATTACTGATTAGAAATCTATGCACCTTAGATAAGAGTACAGCATTAGTAAAAATGTTTTAAACTCTGTTTTCCCATTTACACGTAATCCATGAGCAGGCAGTAGTACCACACAATTACTTCCACAGAAATATTTACTGTTCAATGTTTTTGGTTAAGTGCCTTGTGGCAAGAAATTTCAGTTGGATGTTTGGAACTATTAATTTCTGAATTTTCTGTATGTGAATTCCATATACAAATTGTTTAATCAGTTGAATTACTTGTTATCCTTGTGATGTTAGAATGAACTAGCACTTTTTATTAATCTCTGCTTTCCTGCAGAAATATTGTTGTTTGAGTGTTCAGTTTGGGATGGAAAACTCCAACCATTCCTGTGGGAGGAAACTGGTGCCAACAACTTTAACCCACCTGAATGTTCTTGAGAAGTGAGACTATTCAAACCAAAACTCCATTTGTAAATCACCAAGATGCTCCACTATGATCTTCCTGTTCCTAAATCCCTTGTGTTATACCCCAGGGTTAGGAACTGAGCTTGCAAAATGCTCACTACAGTTGAATTTCCATAAATACCAATTGTGTCAACAGCAGCAATTTTTACAGGTCTTGAAATTGATGTCGATTTTTGATATATTTTTTTTCTCATCCGGTTTTATTAATTGGAAAATTTGAATCAGATATTAGGAGTTATTGGAAGGCATCTCACTGTTTCAGGGTTTAATTATCTGAACATTTAAATAAAGATAATAGCAGACTACAGCTGTATCAGTAGAATCTCTGGACATAAATTTAAAAGCAGGATTTGCCTCAGTGCCATATAGTGAACACAAAAAGGAGAGAGCAAATATAGTCTAAGAACCATGACTGGTATAGAGTGTAATTTTAGTGCGTAGGTCAATTAGTATGTGCAAGGTAGTAGCAAAGTAATAATTTAAACAGTAAAGCTGTGAAATGGGAAAATGAGAAAAGTAAGACATTTGTTAGCTAGATGAATAGAGAAAAATAAAGTTCATTTCTTTATGCTTTGTCAAAATATGCTTAATTAGAATGAAGCATTTAATTGTAGTTCTTTAACAGGAAAATATTGTTGCAGCCATAATTTCACAGTCAGAGTTTGATGGAATGGAAAATACTCCCACTTTTTGTATAACTCTGTTTGTATTCTCTTTCCAAATTGGCACTGGATACTGCAAATTCTTAATGCCCCGAGACCAAACTTCAAAAAGAGGAGTATTACATATGTAGCCCAAAGGAAGCAGCAGCTGTATAAATATTAGCTTCTCTTGCAGCACAGGATTTGTAGATCGCTCTTTAACTTCAACAGCAAAAATAGAGTGCATTTTACCATGGAATTTATGGGTGACTGCTTTTATCAGTGCTCAGTTGAATTCCCTTACTAGTCAATAGTTCCTCTAATTTGAATGGCATTTCAAAATTTATTTATTAGAGAAACATTTTAACTTACTTCTAAAGTGTCACGTGGTGCTTAATGGGAGATATTGAAAAGTCATGTACGTAATTTTCAGGTCTAGTAGCAAGTGTTGGGGTGAGATTATCTTACACCTGTGTGTGCCCTGAGCTATTGTTAATCCTGTTGAGTAGTCCCTGGCTTGCCTGTTTGTGCTGATGCAATAGTGATAAGAGAGGGTAAAACTGTAGAATATCTATTTGCCCTTGAGGAAATGGTATGTAGGAATAAACTGTATCTAGGATTATAGGTGTGAGATCTCCAGAGACACTTTGCGTATCAAGTGATGTAGCTGCTGAAACCTTGGGGAAGATGCAAGAACTGTTCTTCCCCCTGAATCACAGGGGTAAGAGGGAAGTCAGCCCTCACGCTTTCCCTCCCTGCGCACCGCATCGCCTCTGGAACGGTGCGTTAGGCTCTGTTTGGGCTGTGAAAATGATCCTTTTCCCTTGGCAACCCACTATGTCTCAGCTGAGATGAAGGTGTGAAATGACTATCAGCTACGATTGTTATACACCAGAGTGTCGGCCTGGAGTTTGGGTTCTCTAAGGACACATTGGCAGATGGGGAACATCTTCCAGAATGTCTCTGTTCCAGTTTCTGTGGCTCTTCCATATCGCAATGCACAGAAGAAAGTCTTATCAAAATGGCACATCTGAGCTGTTTTTAATTTGCATGTAGATGTTTCTGTGTAGTTCACCCAGTGTGAAGACAGTTTCTGATATAATAGAGCTGAGTGTGAACCCCATGCATTTGCCTAGAATAAATTTGAGGCAGCCCATGCAAGATTTTTATTTTCTACCTGAAATTACCCTGGTAGTTATTTCTTGCTTAAGTTACATCTCCATAGATACCTATTTAAAGTGCCTGAAAGATCCTGATTTTCCTTTTTTCTCTGTAGTTTCAAAGGCCACATGATTATTCACCTCCTTTTCGATTTGGAACTGTCCCAAATGGCAGCACAGAAAGGAATATCAGAAACAACTATCCTGATATGCACCTCTACATGACAAAATATAATCAAAAAGGAGTTGAAGATGCCTTGGTCAGCTTGAAAACTGGGTAAGCTTCTTCCATGGGTTTTAAGGAATACGTAGACTACAAAAACTGAAAAATATTGATCTGTACTTACTGTGATACTGAATAGTGATCTCAGGCATCGTGTGTAGTTCATGGCTTTTTTTTTTTCCTTCCAACCACATTGTACTGATTTCAGAAAAGAAAATGAGCGTCCATGATTTGTATGACTACTTTTAAATTGCGTGGATGCTTTGATGTCCTGTATACTATGCATTCAAAGTGCAAAAAGAGTATTACTCAAATCTAAATAGAGGGGATACAGCAACACCTGCATTTGGGATTTAGGTTGAAACAGATAATTATTTGTACAGACCTGGTGTATCTTTTCAGGACTATTCCATAGGAATGTGTTTTCAGAGGGCACGTTTCTGTCTAAGCTTGTTTGTCTGCTGAGTGTGCAACAACTGAGATTTCTTTTCATCTTTCTGTCCTTTCTGTCACTCTTTGGCCCTATATATTTGCTGTCAGATCTGAAGTCTCGGCTTTGATCTCCACATGATGGAGACCAGATGATATAGTCTCATATGTAATCTAATCTTGCTTCTGATAATGTTGGCAAACCAGCCCACTCTACTTGGCTGCTCAAGAAGACTGAATTTTCGTTTTAATTCTGAAAAAGTTTGAGTGCAACTCACTGCTTGTGTCTGGATGAGAGGAGTATGTTAGTTTTGGTAATCTTTTCTAAACATACAGGCTTGATAATAGCCTGTGTATTTATTTTAATAATACATTTATATTGTTGGTTTTTTTAAATGACAAGACTAAGTTGCCACTAGCAGATTAAGTCCATCTGCTCCCATGACTGTTTGGTGGCTCAACTATTATTTACAGTGAGCACAGGAAACATTTCTTCCTGTACTAAATTAGCTGTTACTTTTGATCCTTACTGTGGGAACTGTCTGTTCTTTTAATTTCTACTCTCCTTCCCCCAAATATGTTGTAGATTTTAATATATTTCTTCTGTGGGGGAAAGAAAAAAAAAAATTGAACTCACTAAACCTTTCCGTAGAGTTGAGTTGAGGTTCTCTTCCTTAAAAAGTTATCCTTTCTATGGATTTCTTTTTCACAGTGTCCATGTAACCAACTGGATTCCTTATATCATCATTTCTATAGGTATTCTCAAATGGCATTTCTCAAGCACAGTTTGTTCTATCTAAGATAAACACGTAACTTAAGGTGCACTTGGCGTCACCCAAGATACTCCACACTGGGGACAGAGTCAAGCTCATGCAAATTTTATTTCCTAGGAGACATCTGCATTGTGCACTGTATTTACTGAGCTGAATGCTACTGTTTCTGCTGTGAGTTTTTGAATAGGCAGCTCTCCTTAAATTCAACCATTTCTTGAGCTTATTTAGAGGGATGGTTTATTTATGGGATATATGTTCCTTGTACTTTTCACCTGCCATTTGTGGTACTGAAAACCCTGAAAAACCACTTTTAGCTTTAAAATAAGGCCACCTGACAGACACTGAAGCAGGAAAGGGGGGAGCTGCCTGGCTGCAGGGAATTCAGGACATTCACTAAAACTGGGGCTGGCTGCTCCTCTGCCAGCTGCTGCTCTTCCTCAAATGCTTTAGTACTTTTGACAATATAAGCTATCCATATATTTCTATTTAATAGATTTTATTTCAACTGGAGACTCTTCCCTCTTCTAAGTGACTTCTTAGAGTGGGCACCTCCAGGTGACTACCTTGCTCCTTCTGACATTTCTCCAGCAAGTGGTGCCAATAAGCTGCCATGTATGGTGTTTTTTGGATCAGCGTAAGCAACTCTTAGATACTTGCTGCACTCCTTTGTATTTTGTCTGATAGAACCTACAGGAGGATTAAACAGCATACTGGGAAGTGTCACTTTGGGTGAGCTTATATCACAATTTTGGACATTTCAGCAGGAGAGTGGTGTCAAATGGGCTTAAGTATTTCCCCCCTTCAGTCTCTGCCACGCAAGAACTGTAGAAACTCCCCAGTGAATGTGGTAGTTGTAGGCAGTAAGCTCAGTTACAGATCAGACAGCATGACTTCATCTTTTTTTTGCCTTTTGGTGACCAAACCAATCTGTCTGTGTGATCATCCTGTCACTTACACCTTTGTCCCACCTGGCTTTTCCATTTTGCCAAGAAATTTGGTGAGGATGTGATGGCGGTTCCTATGGCTGGCACCTCAGCTCTGTGGAGCTAAAAGTGTCCTGGTTGAAAATGATGAGCCTGTATAATACGAGACTGTATTAATTTGTATTCCCTGTCCAAGAAAAGACATGTAAAGATATCACAACTGCCTGCCTCTTCTCTTTGTCCAGGCTTATATTCTTCAAAATTTTTCCCCTTTTCTTTCTCAGTATACATAGCTGTTTCCTCCTTTCTGATATTTCCCCAACTTCTGCCTTTCCCCATCATGATTTTTTTTTACCAGATTGCAGATTGTTTCATGCTTTCATGTGAAGTTTGCCTTCATCCTTCTCTACGTTAGATCAAGCTGGCTTTTTCCCTACTTCAGTTGAGCCTATGAGTGTGAATACTTTGTGCCCCAAGGAGCCATGTCACTACTGCTCTTCTGAGGATGACATCTCTCCTTTCACAAACTGCTTCTTTTTCCCAGCAAATACACCTTTTCTGTTTTCTTCTTCAGTATGTATGAGTTCTGATTACTGCTATTTCATTTGTTTTCATCTTTATCTCTTGTCAGAGCTATCCTTTTATCTGTTTTTCTCTTTTCATCAGTATCATTGGTAGCATACAAAAAGCAATTTTTCTTCCATGTCATGCAGGCTGCTGCTTCTGCACAGCTTATTGAAGATGAACTATTTGGTAATTATAGAGTCATAGACCACAGACCTGGTAAGGACTTGCAAAGGTTGTTTGCTTGATGTTGTCTGCTGTAAGTCAAAATAAACAGTGCCTGTGTTCCTCCGGAAGAATTCTGCATCTGTTGTAATCCTTTGCTGTTGAATCTACTCAGAGGTGTTGAGTTTCCATGTAGCACTTCCCCATGTATGAGTGTTCTGCTGCTATCAAACTCTCAAGAGAAGAGCAGTGGCCATACCCTCAGTGCTGTCAGTGTTCTCACCCTTGCCTTGGCACATTGACACCGGTGCACTGACTAGAATTTAACTGCTAATGGCTGAAGCGACAAAATTTCATCGGTAGATTATTTTCCTACGGTAGAGATAAAATGGGAAGCTTTCATTAGAATCCATCTAATTTTTCCTTTATTTCCTTAATTCTCCTGGAAATTAGACTGCAGCGTATATCTTGTTTCAAGCAAAGTGATGGCCTCTCTAACTGGTGCTGTGTTCTGAGAGCATATCGACGTGAGGACTTTATTTCAGCTTCACTGCAAAAAGCTGTCAATATAACTCGTTTCAGGAAAATTGCAGTAATGAATCCCTTGTGTTCCATGGGCAGGCAGTCTCTTGCTATACAACTGCAGACCCCTTCGCTGTTGTTAATGTTTTTCAGTTTTTATTTGCAGCCACAGCTGTGAATATATACTCAAGGATTTGATGCTAAAGTTTCCTTAGGTTTCCATCTGCCTTCCTGTTAATGACTGCAATGTTTGCTGATTTATATAATCAAGGTTAGTGCCTTATTCCCTCATTGTCTGTGGCATACTGGCAGAAACACAAAGCTTTTTATAAACAATGCCATGGTGACAGCAATTCTGCAGGGTTCTTGGCAGGTATGGCCTTACATACAGAGGATTATCAAACTTGAACAGTCCAGAGAAGATATTTCTGACCTGCAGATGTGCCCTGAGCTGTTAGCTGCTTTGATAGGAACAGATGAGTCGTCTGTTCCATTCCTCAACATTTTTAATGACATCATTATTATGATGCTAGAAGAAACACCTGAAAGCAGCTAATCCAACAGTGTGAGTGGCACTTCCTCACACAAGTTATTCCCCTCACTCCTACAAACGTTCTCATCTGAAAAAAGCAATTTTAAAAAAAAATTTAAGCATGAAGTGTTTCTAAGCAGAGAAAGTGCAAGAGAAAACCCCGGAAGGCACTGATGTCCTTTTAACCCTCAGTCCCTAAGCTTATTGGCCTGAATTGGATTTTTGTTGTGTTTATAATGCTTATAAATCGTGTCCAGTTCACAGCCCTGCACGCTGTTCTTCACTGAACAGATACAGGCTGGTCAGAGGCTGTGCTGGCAGCTTCCACAGTGTGTTGCAGGCACAACCAGGAGGCAAACATCTCCATTTCTGTCAGCTGGAACACAGTTCAGATTGTGCCCAGCAGGTCTTTCTCTTAATTGCATCTGCCAATTAAAGTGGTGGTGTATCTAAAATAGAAATAATAAAAAAGAAAGCCTTGTCTTTTGGTCAGCCAGCTGACATCTTCACTTGGATGCAAGCCCAAGTTTTTTTCCCATTGTTTTCAATTTATTTTGCAGAAATAATTGTTATCAATTTTTCATCAAAGGAAAAACTTCCTAGTTTTTATTCTCTCTGTTCCTTTTCACCTAAAAAGAGGAGTAAAGCAATGAGAGAAATTACCAATTTGAGAGAAGAGTTGTATCTGTGAATTTTTGATAAAAAGCACAAGCTCTTCACCGTTCTTGTGGGCAGGTAATAACAGCTTGCAACCGGAACTCAAAGAAATGCTCAGCAGACATAAATTTTTAAACTTTTAATCTAGTGGCTGAATATTTTCTGACTGGATCTGATTGACAACACCTTACAGTATTTGCAATTGAGACTCTTCACACTTTTCTTTGACTTTTACTACAAATATAGCGATTCTTTTAGCTAATTTGGGAGAAATTACTAAATGTGGTTGAGATGGAGGAAAAACAGGAAAGGTCAGTTGTTGAAAAGTCAAAATATTATAGTAGTCTGGTAGGACCTAATGTGCTGTTCCAGAGGACTCTAGGGGCTGAGGTTGGTTCTTACAGGTTTGGATGAAGAGGAAAACAATAAAATTGGAATGTAGATGGTTATTAGGATCTGAGAAAGCACTCACTGAAATGTCTGTGGAAACTCATACCCCAGTGGTTTCACGTTATCTATAAACAGAATCTGAAAACATCATGTCCTGTAAAGCTGGCTCACATCATCAGGATCTTCTTCATGGCTGTAAGATAAATGTTGACTCCTAACAGCTTATCCAGAACAACTTCCCTCTAGGAAAAATGTGGTTTATAGTCATTTATTTCTAGTTCCATTACTCAGTACCTGAATGCTTTTTTGATTTATTATTTTATTTTTAAAAAGATTACTCTCTGTGTCTGTATTACTTTTTTCTTAGGTAATACAATTATCTTTAAAATTTAAAAGAACCTGGAAATGAATGAGCAGGTGAAAGGAACTATATTCCACCTAACCCCTCTTTTTTTGAGAGGAAGCTATTCTAAGTTTTAATACTCTTTTGATTTGGGGATGAGATCAGGTGCTTGGTGAAATGTGCTGAATTCATCCTTCATTATGCTATTATAACTGGGACAAAACCTTTAATCTAAAAATATATTCCCCCTACTTGACTTTTCAAATTTTGTGTTTTTATAAACCGATGCTTTGCAAGCACTTCATTGCTTGGCTGCCGTGACCTGAAATGGGACACAATATTCCACTGCTTTAAGCACTCACAAAGGCATCCATCATTTTCCATTATTTTGTTATTGAGGGAAATGCTTCAGGGACAAGGCAGGCAGGTGGGCGGAGGATGGGGAACACAAACTCCTGTGAGCGTGGGGAGAAAATGCCTGCTCAGGTAACTACAGGCATGTTGTACTGGCAGGTTCACAGCCTGAGATTCCCTGACAGGTGAGGCAGAGCCCCCAAACTCTCTCAGGTTGTGCAGCATGGTGTTAATGTCTTCAAGAGCCTGCTCTTCTGGGTTTTGTGCCTGTGTTTTCTGTGTGAAGATTGAAGTGAGGACAGTGAGATCCGTTCCCTGCTAATGAGTTCATCAGTTAAGTGGATAAAACTTTGCTCACCTGCGTTGTGGTGGGAGGTGGCTGTTAAATTAGCTCCTGTTGAATTGGTTATGTCAAGGTGTCAAAGAATCCATCCAGCGGATGTGAATTTAAGATCTGCGCAGAGCTGCTGAATGTGTGCTGTAGGATAAAGTCTCTGCGGGTGATGAAGTGCCATCAGATAGCCTGAAATGCTTTTTTTGTCAAAACTGGATAGAGGAAATCATCAGTTCTTCATGCTAAAGGTTAAATATCTGCTTCTCTTGCTCCAGTAATGCCAAAATGTCACCTTAGAGCACTTTTATTGAAGCTTCCTCTTCAGAGCAGCATTCCTTTCCCTGATTGCTGTGCCACTACATGGTGACCTTTTGGCATTAGACTCCTGGACACAGTTTTAGAGATGCAAAAATGAGGTTGTGTCTCTCACTGTGCTCTCTTGACATACTTCCTTTTATCCCTTCAGTGGATTTAAAAAAAAAAAAAAAAATCTGTAAATCTATCATATATTGCAACCAGTGTTTTTGCTGTTGCAAACCTTCCCAACAGTGGTATTTATGATCTCTAAAATATATGCTGATGTTTTTTTTTCCCTAAAATCAAATGATAAACGCTATTTTGCTACTTATAAATGAATCTATTTTGCAGATGATGTGATTTATTCTTAAAAGCAAAAAGCTAGAAAGCGATGGGTTTTATTGCAGAATGCTTTGAAAATGAGCTCTATATCTAAAATCATTATTAGACAAAGCTTAAATAAGTGTTCTTGGGGATGAGGAGGATGAAAGGGGAGAGTACATATGATGTTAAAACTATTGTTTTGAGGATTCACTGACTTGTAACAAGAAAATAATTCTAAATATTGTCCTTTGAAAGGACAGGAATGGAGCCTTAATGAGCAGGTATCACACTCTCTGTAATAAACTTTTCATAATAAACCAGAAGATGCACATTTAAGTTAAAAGACACTTCAAAAATAATGTTAAAAAAATCACAGAGAAACAGTGTCTACAGCAAAATGCAGGGCACAGCTAATTGCTGTGATTCATATATTCTATGCATTCTGTTTTTATGTAAGTCAAACCTGTGATAGTAACTATACACAGATTTTCCGTGGCCATGAAAAGAACATATTTGAGGTGTTAAAAAACATAAGGAAATGAGAGTGAAAAAAAATTGATTCTAAAGTTAATGCCCTGAATCTGACAAGTGAACCCTCCTGTTTTAGCAGGAAATTAATTTTGCTGAAGATATTGTATGTTTGGATTTACTATTTTTTTGTATTATTTGAGTGCTGGAAAGTGACTTCAGTCTTGCTCCAATTCCACTGATTCTCAATGCAAACACAATATTATTTGTTCCATAGACTTCCGTGAATGACAGTAAAGAACAATAAAGAAAAAAACAGGACTGCATAAAAGCATCCATCTCATTTTCTGAATACTGCAACGCAGGTCGTAGTAGGACACAAAGTAATTGAAAGAGGTTGATTTCTGGTGCGCTTGATTACTGCTCTGTGTCTGCAGAACTACTGAACAGATTGTCATTTTAGATTATTCCATTTTCTTTCCATCAGAAAAACAAAATCCCTGAAGGATCGTGTAGTTGGCTAAGGAAGCAAAATAACATTTTCCAAATGAATGATACTTTTATTCTTGAGGAAGAAGCCGTAACTAATAAAGAGGCATTTTCCTAATCCTGCTTTTCAATTTCCATCACATGAATTTGGTGAAAAGTGTGTGCAAATGGAAAATGACTTACAGTGGAAAGCAGTTTTCAGCTTTACAGAAATTATTCTTCTTTACCTTTTCCTCTCAGTTGAATTTTCTTTGCACAGGCATTCTTTTGAATGTGTACAGCAGCACTTTAGAGAAAAGGTTTTTGCAGTAGCTATTCTGATTTTTCAACTCTTAGGCTTCTTGTTGACTTGTAAATGTTTAGGTACAAGACTGTTTGCATTTCTTTTTCACAGATCTCACACTTCAAATTATCACATTAGGTAATGTTTGGGGTTATTTTAGAACTATTCCAATTCATAATTTTCTAACACCTGCTATTCTCTTATGCTGTATGAGCTAAATTTCTCCCCCCCTTCCCAGTCTTCTCTGTATTTGGTGAGTAATGAAGGACGTTTGCCTTTGTAGACTTTCTTACATAAATATTCCAAACTGTTTATTTTCTCTCTTATTCAGGATTATTGCAGTAGTTCAGAGGAACTCTACAAACCTGCCAGTTGCTCTGATGAGTCATAAGACTGTAATCCTGTTCCTCCACGTTCATTAAAGAAGCCTGGCATGTTTGGCTAGTCCATGGCAGCTATAAATCTTTGTTCTTGCTGCATTCCGGTTTCTATTGTTCTCTTCCATCTTTCTTCTAATTCTTAGCAGTTTATTTAAACCTACACAATCTGACAAAGCTTTTCGCCCCCTGAAGCAACTGCACTGAAATTACAAGTTAATTGATTCATCTTTACCTGACTGGGGTTTGTGCAAGGCTCTGAGCCTTTCAGGCTTTTTCTCTTATCCTGGAGCTTATGCTCACTGCCACCTCTGCAAACAATGAGAAAGAATCACATTTTTCGACCTGCCTAGAGTTTGCTGCCTCAGTTTTCATAAGCTCTTCTTGAGAAACATTTAAAGTTGTTTGAAAATTCTTCCCAACTCAGTGTGTCAGGGAGTCTACCATCTCATGATGGAAGAGGCCATTTGCCCTTACTTTGAGGGTTTCATTTGTGGCTTACTCCTTGCCCATACTCCAGGGGCACATCGTGTTCTGAAGCTGTGCTTTGCAAGGAAAAGTGCTTCTGTAATCAGCACATACTGAAGAGATAATTAAGCCTTGAGAGGTTATAAGATTTATGTTGGAAATCGAGAAAATATATTCTGAATATGAGCTTGTATTTATAGAAAGCAAGACTTTTTCAGGGCAATCGATTTTTTGATTTACAGCTCAGGCATTGGGCAGCAATGCAGAAGCCTTCAGCCCTCAGCCTCTGTCAGAAAAGTACCTCATGTTTTTAAATCAGTTTACATAATGGTATTTTTTGTGATCTTCTAGACATAACAGAGAGAAAGTTCCCCAAGGTAAAGCATTGCATTCAGAGCCTCCCTCCTTCCTCACTGTGCATCCACTGCAACGGATGCCATGGGGGTCTGCCCCAGCACCTCCTCCCCAGCCATCCCACTTCTGTTGCCTATGCCACTAGGCTGCTGTATCTCATTTACAGGCTGAGACTGTGACACACCATCTTCCAGATGCTTAAGAATTGTTTTCTTCATATCAAGTTACCCATTTTAATGAAGGAGCAGTCAGATTTTTAACACTAACGGGCTTGTGCTGAGGATTAAGTCAACTCAGTTTTAGAAAAGAATGGAAAAACAAAGGAAATGATGGTCCAGCTATTTCTTCTAGTGGTGGCATGAGCCACCTGTTGTTTCTCCAAATTAACTGCCTTCGCTATATTTGATTTGATGACTTGGATGGTGACTGTTGAGTGGATATCCTCTCAGGGGAGAAATAAAGTGCAGAAAGAAGTGAGAGAAACTTTGCTCTTCACTTTTTCATCGCTCCCAGAAACCTCATTCTTCTCTGATATCACAGGAGACAGATATGTTTTTTTTTTCTCTAGTGTCAAAGTTCTGCTATCTGATCTGCAAAAGTTAGGCTACTGCATCGCTCTGTTGATTAAATATTTAAGAACAAACATTGAATTGTGTGATGTATAGAAGTGTTTCTTCTCTGTCAGTAGCCAAAATCTGATATGCCTCCATCTTGCTCTGATCTGGGAATGTAAATGAAAAGCTTTATCAATGAAAAACAGCTGAAGATAAGCGACAAGTGTGACTTCAAAACCTGAAGAGCCACAGAATTCACAACTGGTACAGACTGCGTATGGATATAACATAACTGCAGTTGATGCCCTTGTGTGTGTTTGTGCCACAGTGAATTTATTTTTACAATTCCCTTTCCACGAAGACAGGTCCCAACTGTTTATAAACAGCATTCTGCCAGCCTCTGTCATTTGCATCCCTTCAGAACATTTCAGCAGCGCGCCATAGCAATGTATTGCAGCCCTTTGGAGGCAGAGCACAGCGGGCAGCGCCTGGAGCTGTGGTGCCAGGAGGGCAGATGGGTGGTGAGCCTTCCTCCCACAGCTGTGCTGCCGGCTGTGTGCGATGTCCTCCCCCCTCCCCTGACTCCTAAGGGATGTTTAAAAGAACTAATAACTTATTTAGTGCATAATTTAGGTGGGTTTTGAGCAATCACGCTATTTTTTTTCTTGTCGCTTCTGTATTCTGCTAGGTTTTTTTTTTGTGTGTCTGTTACACATCTTAAATATTTTGGTTATGGATTTAGGGCAGTAATACAAAACATGCTTAAGTTTCCTCTTTTTTTTTTTTTAAATATTTCTGTAGGCCTTTGATTGAGTTTTCTGCTGGCAAGTGACTGCCTTTCAAAATGGCTTCCTCTGCATATATGCACACTTTTATTGGCTTCATCTGTGAAATAGCCATGCCCAGTTTTACCTAACTCTTGCTTGGTAGTGCTTCTTAAAAATTTTCCCTGAAAGATGCCTTCTCTTTTTCTTTCCTTATCGATTTTCTGTTTCCCTCTGTTTTGCTGTGTTAGCTGTATATCTTAAAGAATCAGATTGTTCCATTCTTACATGGTAGGTAGATAAGCTGAAAGATCTGGATTTTTCCACACGTTCTTTTATTCCTGCTGTGTTTCAGGTACACAAATAGTATATTTGGAACTTCAAAAGATAAATAAATATTTCTGATAATTTTACAGTATAATTTAATAGCTCTATCAGATATGCTTCGATACCTTCCTCTGTTTTAGCAAGGACTTCATTTCCACCTCGTCATTTATTTTTTGAAAGAAAAATGAAGAGTGTGTAGGGACAACTGGTTAAGCCACAATTTCAGTCTTATTCGTTATATAATAAATAAATCGTTCTTGTAAGTTTCATTCTAAATTCTCTGTCATCACTTCTGTTGTATTTGGAGATCATTTTGCATCTAAGTATCTTTATTATCCATGTTGGGTGGGATGCAAAGATACAAAGATAACAGGGCAAGACATTCTGTAGCTTGCTTTCTCCTGCTCTCAGTATTTTTTAACCGCATCCCTTAAAATAGAAATGCAAAACTATGTGTCCTACTTTCCCCTCACTAAAATAGATGCCTTTTGTTAATTTTAGATACAGAAGGGCAGGATATGTAATTAATGATATCAAAGAACCCGTATGATAATCAACAGGGTCCTAACATCAAGGACAAAAGAAGTCTGACAACAGCTGTCCCTAATGATTTGGTTTGTAAAATGTTTTCTTTTATTTCAGGAAGTTGGATGCTTTCATCTATGATGCAGCAGTGCTGAATTACAAGGCTGGAAGAGATGAAGGCTGCAAACTTGTCACAATAGGCAGTGGGTACATCTTTGCCACTACGGGCTATGGAATAGCACTTCAGAAAGGATCACCTTGGAAGAGACAAATTGATCTAGCCCTTCTTCAATTTGTTGGAGATGGTAGGGAACCAAGCTTTATTCTTTCCTTTCCTTTTTCTGAGTACGCAATGTTAATTCAGTTTTAATCACTCTGAGAATTTTACTGACCTTCTCTTACAGTCTTTATGGAAAGAAACACGTTGTAAACAAATGGGTAAAATATTTCTCAGTGTGTTTAGACAGGAATTCTCTTCCACTCTGTTTTAACTCACCTCACTGCCTAGGACACTTGCATCTATTTTCAGAAAGAGTTTTCGTATGCATCACAAAATAATGTTGGCCTCAATGTTAAAAAGCGTTTCTACATTTATTTATTTTCTTTTATTTTTTTTGCCTATGTGAAATTCCTGACGATTTTTTTTTTGCCTTTTTTTTACCTTTTTTTTTTACCTTTACTTTTACAAGTTATCTTTCAGCATGACAAAGTTAGCTCTTCTATACCTGTCTTGTAGGTAGAGGAATTAATGTGATTATTTTCATTGACAAGTTCTTTGAGATCTTCCTTACGGCAAGAAGAGAGAAAGACTGACTATAACTTGTCTTAAAATCCTTAGACTATAACTGACTAAAAGCCTCCCTCAGATCAGTGTGGTACGTGTTACATTATGCTTTTGAGTCTTTTACATAGATATATATGTTCACTTTACATTCTTTGACAGTGAAATAGAGGGTTTCATAGGAAAAGAAATGCACTCCTAAAACATGTCATAGAGTAAATTTTTGTATTAGAGGGCAGTTTAAATTGCCAAGTGCAGGACCTTAGCTTGGTGGCCTCCTGTTCGATAAAAAACAAACAACAAAAATCCCTTAGACAGTAATTTTCAAGCTGGAGACAGTCTTCAAACACATGGATTTTATTTCTGTTATAATACTAAATCTCTGAAAGAGACATAGTCATCATTATTGATGGATTTGGTCTGGTGTATAAGGAGAAATACTAAAGTCACAATTATTGATCTGCTGAATTTAGAGAGGCTTGTGGAATAAACATTGCTCGCTTCTGCTAAGTAATGAATACATCACCCACACTGACATATTCTCTTATGTGGTGGGAATTAGCTGGCTAAAGTCTTTGCTTTCTTATTTCTGAGTATTTTGTGAATATAATATTTTTTCTATTTATGTGATAGTACTAAGAAGTGTTAGATGCTGTAATTCTGACCCCTTGTAATAGGAAGACAGAATTAGAGAAGTGAAAATATTTGTCCCAAACTAAGGGAGAAAAAGCTGGTACAGCCTGAAAGAGGATCTGAGGTCTTTCTCAGTTATGGGCAAACCTCTCTAGATGTTGCCAGAGCATCACTGTGACTATCATTCTTTTCACCTTGCATTTTCTTCCTGCTTACTCTCATTATTTTTGATAACTTCCTCATCCAGCAAAAAGAAATGAAATGCAAGGGAAAGAAAATAAACAAAACAGAAATTATTTGAAGCTGTTCCATTATAACAACAACAAAAAAATCCTAAAAATACCACAAGTAATGCATTTATACATGTCACTTTGTCTCCTGGTATCAGGGAGAAAACAAAATAGGTGGGAAAGAAGAGGGAAAAATCTTATCATGTATTTATGCTTTGCCTTTGAACTTACATAGCATACGAATGTTTGTCTCCCTAAACCATTTTTAGTAGCTGAAAATAAAACAATTGGGATGTCTAAAAAACTTGATATTAGAGCTTCCACAGAAAAATAATTTACAGAATAGCATTTGATACATATAACCTGTCATGAATAAAAGCTTGTCATGCAAGTACTGCTCCCACGTTCATCAATGTTTAGATTACTTCAGAAGATGAGCAAAACTTTTGTATGCAGCCACAGAGATTATGAAGGGGGCATTTTTTCAGTGGTATTTTTCAATATGTTTAGACAGAATTCTGAACAACCCATGAATGCTAAAGTGATCACTTTCTCTTTTAAGAAACCTCTAATCTTGTGTGGAAAATTGTCTGGGCACTATGTAAGAGGATAGCAGTTGGTGATATATGATGGGGAGGAATAGGTGTGTTTCTTTTAGTCCTGTAATTGTTTGATGCCTCATCTCATTTTATCTGGATGATAATTTTCAGAATTATATACATGTGTAAATACAAAGAATAATGTTGAGATTGAAAGTTCTTCTACTGCTTTGTAAAGCATATTGTAGGTGAGCTGAAACAAAACACCAGGAAATTAAATGTAAAGAATTATTGCCTAGAACTCTCATGACCTGATATTTGTAAACAAGGCCTAACTTCTGTAGTTTGATGAATAATCTTTTTTGCCATGAACTTATGTAAGTCTGTTTTGATGAATCAGAAGGGATGAATCCAGAGTTCAGGCCAAAGTCATTTTGCTGTATCACTAAAAATCTCTTTGAAGTTTTCCAGACTAAAAGCAAACATGTCTGAGTGGAAAGTTTCATCTCAGGATGAAACTCCTGGGAAATCCACACTGAAGTCTGAATGAGGTTGGTTAAGTAAATAAGCATACAAAATGAAAATAGAAAGACTTCTTTCACATTTGTTGTCTCTGCTGATTTTATTATGCCCATAAAACAACAAAGTGACTGGCAGTATTGAATCATTATTTGGTGTATGTAATAGAATATTCATCTCTACGGAATAGTTTCAATGAATGACTGTAAATCTAATGAGTTTCGTAAGTGTAAGAAAAATCCTAATTAATTGAAAAGATGCCATTTATTGATATGATTGCTATGTGAAGGAGTGAAAGAGAGAACCTTTTGGGTGATACTTGCTAGGTATTTGGATAAGACCATGTAATTTCTTTAAAAGATTTGTTTAAAAGATTACAGTGATATAAAAAATGATTTCAATCCTTTTTTATACTTACCTCATTCTGAGATCTTGAACTGTGTTTTTAGAATCTTCTTTGTTCTATGTAGGTCTTTCCACTGTGATTTTTTTTGCCTCTTCCATAATGGATATTATCATACCCAAATCATACACATTCAGGAGGAAGTTTTTTGCACAGTTGGTAGGAACCTTTTTGCTCTCCCTCACTGATGTAAAACATCAAACTCAAGTATTACTGACCTTCAGTAAACTTTTCATCCCACAAGACAGTGTTTTTTCTGCATTGAAGTGAATAGCTTTGAATTGTCATTTGTATTTTGTTGGCACTGGTGAAAATTAAGGTAAATACAAAGGGACATAGGTTTGTGTTAGAAATAGCTTTAACCTTAGACTGAGTGACTTATTTGTATCTACATGAGTTGGGTTCTGATCCTAAAACCAATTCTGCTGGGTGGGCAGATTAATACTGCCAGATGACAATTACATTGGTAAAGTGGAAAGGAATCAGGCTACAGGATGCCACATTTATTATCCTAATCAAGAGAAAAGGAGAGATGGGGAAGGAACATGGGAAGGAGTTGCTCAGAAGTTTGAAGAATAGAGAATACCTGCAAACACAGTTATCTCCAAATTGTTTGATCACTTGATCTGTGCAAGTTCATATACATTGCCCACTTCGTTGGAAGTTGAGATAAATATGCATTTGTTATTAATAATGTTAATTACTTTGGATCACTGACTTAGATATATACTTGATATACTGACTTAGGAGTTTCTTTTTCTTGTGTAAAGGATACAGGTGAAGCAAATTATTCAGTGAATTTCCAGTTTTGTAGTTCTGACTATCTGTAAATCACATCTCATTACCTGAGCAGAATTGCAGTTGACAATTAGAATCTGTGATTTCATTTGAAATAGTGGATCATCCAGGTAATTCTCTAAAGTACAGTGCTGGTTGTGCTTTTTTATTTACTTAATTTTTTTGCTTGCTATAGCCACAAGAGGAAATTTTCATCTTTTTAACTGAGAAATAAAAATGTTTGTACTGACACACAGAGGACTATTTCTCAGTCTTCTGCTGAAGCACCCAAAAATTCCAAAACAACAAAACGATACAGCTGCTGAGAAACAGCACCATCATTTTGTTTGGATCTTTCGCCCACAACAACAGCGGTGTGTCAGAACAGAGACGTTGTGTACTGAAGAGTTGCATGATACATGCTTTGATTTCTCTTATAAACCTCTGTAAGGAGCAGCTGGGAAGTCTGACATGCCCAAAATCTAGTGCATCACCCTAGAAGCTGTCAACTGCTTTTTTAGTGTGTTAGCTTGCAGTTTGATAAGTTCCGTATATGCTCAAACACACAGGCTGAGTAATTCAAAGTCTATAGCTGCTAAGCTCCTGCATGGCACACATGTTCCTCCAGCCTTCAACATTACAAACTTTCAGCCAGCTGCTCCAGCTTGGGCTGCACGGTGTGAAGTAAAGCAGAGCTGTACTTCGAAAAGTATATTGCAGAGTGCCTTGCAAGATGTTGCTTCTGAAATCTTCTGTAGTGTCATGTATTTATGGTTTGGAGCAGAATGACTTTTATTTCTCTGTCTTTGGCGTTTTTGACTAAATGAGATTATTGCACTGAGAAAGACAAAGTTGCTTTGGGATTAAGAGAGTAAAAGGGCTTCAGAGGGCGGATAGGATTGAGTGAAAGATAGCAGGGAGCCTTTAGCTGTGTGGATAAAAGGCACGCATGCATGCAGAAATAGCTGGAAACGGGAGATAGAAAAATGCTGCGTAAAGAGGGCAAGTATGGAGAGGAGTGGGAGAATATCAGCCAGCTGGCAAGATGAAGCTCCAAGTGCATGTGAGGGGGATCTGTAACCTGTTGTGCTACCTGCAGGCCATGAGCTCAGTTCAACCAGAGATCTGGGAAGAGATCCCCAGGAAAAGAGGGACAGATTGTATAGCTGTATTAAGCCTGTAACCCTCAAAGCAGTAACCTTTACAGCAATTAGAGACACAAAGATGTAAAGAAGAAAACTGGTTCCGGTTTGAATTTCTTCAGAGAGTCTGTTATCCCCCTCCTAATACCCTTAAATTCTGGTTAATCTTTATGTGCTTTTTGGATAGCTTAATGCGCTAAGAATCATTTTCCTGGGTGGATAATTGCTTCCCACTCCTTAGTGGCAATAGGTAACTGTGGAAATAAGATTTGCCCCCTTACATCTGGAAGAGGAAAATGCCTTGCTACTTTTTTTTTTTTTCACATTTTAGCATAAACCTTCCAAATCTCAGTTAGAAGGAAGTGTAGCAGAATGACTCATGCTGGCCGTTAAAAACCAAGAAGGAAATACATATGTGATTATATGGACATATTTTCAGTGCGTGCTGCTTAGGCAGAATACACCCACAATCCCAGTGATTTTCTGTTTATATATTTAGTGTCCTCCTTAAGCAGTGGGTGGAACAAATGTGACTGGAGAGTGTGAGTGTATAAGAGGAGGCTGTTTGTGTAGCTGAACAGGAGTGAGAGGGATTGTAATATTGAAAGTCGTGCTTAACAGTTTTGTTAATTCATCTGTCACTAATAGGGGCATGCAGAGCACAGTCATTAGCTCAACATAAGTTTATCACTATCAGTCATCTGTGTTCCTCTTACTACATTTACAAGGGGAAATAACTCAGAAAATTCCCATGGTAAGAGATTGTTTTGGGGGTTCCAGGCTGAATTCAAGAGGTCATGGTGGTTTTATATAATATCCTACATGCAGTGCGCTGTATGGTTCACATAACTAGGTCAGATTGAAACTGATGAGCTTATTGAACCAAACACACACCAACCCATTTGGCTTCTGACTCCTGTGTTCAGGGTAAAGAGCCTCTCACACTGGGGTCTGGAGATGATGGAGTGCTGCCTTCCTCCTCTGGTGCTGGTGGGAGCTAACTCCAGAGTGTCTGTCTCCAAATTGAAAACTGTCCCCTTTATCCAGCATGAAAAGCAGATGATTCTGCGAGCATAGCCACAGACTTTTGAACATTATGCCCTACATTTGCCCTATGTGAACACATGTATTTAACCCCTTTATTCAAGATCTCCAATTTGTATATGTTGATTTTCTTTATTCTTTGCATGCTTGCTCCTCAGGCTGAGGAGGGAAAACTCAGGTTAGAACTGTGTGCAAGTTTGCACCCATCAGACTACCAGTAGCCTGTGGCTCTGCATGCTGTGCTGAAACCAGAGGGCTGCTGTAAATCACCGGTGGAACAAAGCAAAAATTCTTTTTTTTTTTTTTTTTTGAATCCAGAAGGGATATGAAATAGATTTCTTCTCTCTTTGTGTAAAATAATTAAATAGATGAAAATTAAGGTAAGGACTTGATGAAAAATTCCCCCAGAGTAGCTAAGCAAGTAGCTGAGGCAGCCTGTGAATCATCAGTGATTATCTCCAGCATCCCAGGGAGGGTGGGTAGAAGCCTATGGGGTTAAAGTAGAGCAGAACACCGGACTCCCAAGGAAAACATTAATAGCTCAGTGCTCTATATAGGCTTCAATGCATATAAAAAATTAAAACATTTTTTAACATTTTGATCATTTGAGAATAAAAAGAGAATCAGGATAAAACAGTAGATTTTTCACTTATAAGTATTGTAAAGTTATTGTAGGTTGCTTATCTGATAGACAGGTTTTTGCAGAGAAGGTAGCAAAGTGAAATAACCAAATAGTGATTTTTTCACAAGCAGCATTCCTGTTTCCTTTTCCACTTGGCTTTGACTGTCACCACTGTTTGTAAATACCTGCTTATTCTTCCCTCCCATAACTTTGATTTAATGGCTTCTTGACAGGCATTTCTCATGTGTAGAGTCAATTCTGAAGTCATATCTCTGTAGTTATTATTTCCTCCATTTCCCTCCATCAAACACCCTGTTCAAACTTCTGCTGGTGCCTGCTCCCCGCCAGGAGCTGGCTGAATGCAGCACAGCTTCTAAAAGCATGCAGTGCCTGGGACTTGTGTGTGATATTTTGGACTGCCACGAGTCTGTGGTTAGTCTGGCTGTGTTCCCAAGTCACATTAAAATCCAGCCCAGGTTTGGCTTGCTTCCCAAGAGTGAAAATCACAGAAAGGAAATCATGCTTCAATTTTGGGGTGATTCTACCAGGCTAAAGCTCTCCCCACAACTGCAGTAGCTGAGGTGGTGCTTTTTGGTGTTGTTCAGCAATTCTGGGGAGGAGGGTGAAAGCTCTGTGTCTGTGGGCATAGAGATGGAGGCACTAGCAGGGCTGCAGCACTTTTGGTGTCTGCTATTTATGAGCTATGGAAGAACACATTGGTTTTGGCATCAGGAAGATACAGGGTTAGATTCTGCACTCTGTCCCTTTTCTCCATGCTCGTATCCTCAGGAAGAAGGGGGAGAGGATGCTCAGATTTCAGAAGTCCTGTTTCCTTCACTGAAGTGGAACAGCAAGTTAATTTTGTAACTTACTTTTTAAGTAAGCAGCAAAGAAGGTTATCATCATTTTTTGTTCTCTTTTTGGATGTAATTATAAAACTTTGTGCTTGTTTATTTCTGGCAAGTTTTTAACTAGGGAGCTATTTGAGTGATAATGAAGCATTTTTTTCTTTTAACCAAGTAGGAGGAACACATCAGACAAATGTTGAAAAGCTGTTCTTTCCCCTAAAAAAACAAACAAGAAAAAGTTACTCCCAAACTACTTTTCTGTAAGTGAATGTGGAGAATGATGGCTTATGTAGGCTTGGTTTGTGGGGCCAAACCAAAAATCATAGAACCATGAGAGGGGCTTTTTGTTTGTTTGCTTGCTTTTGATAAATAATGTGACTATTAGTACGTGTGCTTCTTCCTGGTTGCAGGTATAGATGTGGGGGATGAAACACTCAGAAGAAAAAATAGCACCAGTGAAACATTCCATAAGGCAAACAGCTTTAAGCATGTTGGGCCATCATTTGGGAAGGTGCTGGCTCTTTTGGGAAGGTGCTTAATGAACAAAGCTGAGAACCAAGAAATGATGGCAGGGCCTTGCAAGAGGTTGAGCCAGGAATGGAGATTCTAGCAGCCCCAGAAAGCACCCTGACATTTCTCTAGGGAAAGGGGCAGTGATACAAGATGCAGAAGGGGAGCATGCTTTTCAGCTCAGACAGGATAGCAGAAGGGTCAGAGCATACAAAAAAGGCTAAAGGCTGTGATGAGGAAAAGTGTAATTCTACCCTTTGATCTGTATCTTGTCTGCGTCTGGATAATGTTTTTCTTGTCAGATAAGCTAGAGGTGTTGCACTAAATGTAGACAGAAAAGCACTTCTGGGATGTTCAGAGTCAGCACAGCCAAACAGCTGTTTCTGTGTAAATAGAGCCAAAGCAAAGCACACCACAGACATAGAAACCAACGCGAGAGAAATTTACAGGGACCTTTCTATTGTTTGCAAAAACTTTGTAAATAGTCTTGAACTGCCACTGAGAGCTAGAATTCTGCAGTTTGTTTGAGAGGGCCATACTGCATTGTAAGTGAGTAATGCAGCCCCCCAGTACCACTGAGATTAAAAAAAAAAAATAACATAATAATTGCTTACACTGAGTCTTACATTGTAAATGAGGCAGACCTTATGTAATATATGGCTATGTAAATTAAAATATTTATATATATCTTACTGTAGGCACCAGTTATCTATGAATTTTGCAGGGAAGCTGTACTGTGACCATGTTAAACAGAAACTAACACCAGTTTTTGTTTTTTTTTTTTTATTTTATCAAATATATTGGAACCATTCATTTTATAGACTTGTGCCATAATGCTATGTTATATAGCATTGTTATATATATATATCTTATAAAGCATTATTATATTGTGCTATTCTATCATATAGCTAACATGCTATAATCTACATAGTAGTGTCATGATGTACTTTGCTACTGAAATCTGGAACAATTCTATCAATATCTTGGATATAAAACAAATAATGGACAAGAGGGACAACAAAAAGATCAGGCTTTTTTTTTTTTTTTTTTTGCTAGTTTTGTAGAATCAGCTGTGCCAAAGTGTTATTACAGCTAAAGGAGTAACTGTTCTGCGTGTCTGCGTGTATACACATGTGTACATGTATGTATATACACACACACTGGAAATGATTGATTTATAGATGCATACACTACAATGCCAGCCTAATCTGTCCACTCCTAGATAATATCATTTAATAAACATGACAGTCCAATGATTCACAGTGCTTTATGATCTAGAAAATTGCACTGCATTACTTTTGGCTACTAATTAACAGTCATTTCTGTCACTATCAGATCTAATGAAAGGGCTGTTATAACAGCAGGATCTGTGAGACCCTGGGATGCTTTGTTCTTCATAGCTTACCAGGGCGCTGCTACTTGTCTCAACTCAAACAAGCCCGGTTTGTTTCCGCAGTGATGTTTTTGGAAAGGTTACTGGATTATCAATAGTCACTTCAGATGTACAAGCCAAAGGGAAGAAACACATGGGAAACTAATGAAAAAGAGGTTTAAAGTCCTCCCTGAATTTTGTTATGAACTGTAAAAGGGCACAGCAGTCAAATCAAATTGATGTTTGACAATCCTGGGAGATGTGCATTTTCTTGTGGGAAATAACGAGAGCTGATTGTCAGAGCTTCAGCTACAAATGCCCAAACCAGAAATATCACTGTCTTTGGACTTGAATATTTTTCTGTTCCATTGCCTGTGAGTTTTATTCATAGACCCTGGGGAGGGCTTGAAAGATGGACAAAGCGAATAGTGCATTGAGGTTTAGCATGTGTACATATATACCAAACAAATCCAGATGTTCCAAGATGTAGAAGTGCACAACGACCCCCAAATAGCTATGTACTGATTGTGCAATATCCATATGGTTACAATTAATAATTTATTGTGCTTATTTCCTGGTTTAGAAGCCTTTTAAATATTCATAAAATTGACTTTCTTCTTAGGGGATGTGCTGAGGAGTTTTGAAGATTGAGCACTGTAATTTGGGAGAAGTCATACGGCCTTTTTCAGGTGTAGAGGTTCAATTCATGCTACAAGCACAAAACTAAACTCAGAATTAACTCGAAACTGAATAATCTCTTGCAAATTTGTGAAATGCCTTTCCTAAAATGCCCTAGTGCTTGTCTATTCTGCTTCAGTATTTCCTTCACATTCTCTGAGAACCCATTTCTCCATTGCAGACTTGCTTTCCGCTTCCAACTCACACATCCAAATTATCTGTGGGCTGCAGCTTTCCTGTTGCCCAGGCACTCCATCCTTTTAAAATTCTCTTGCACAGCAAGTCATTGATCTTTTAGTCTAGCTTGAAGGTAGCTGAAAAGTCAGTATAGCTTTTAGCCATTTTTTCCTGATCTTTACTCCAATGCTGTATGGATTACAATACAGAAGATGCATTTCCTAATCCCTCAGTAAGGATTAGGGATCAATAGCATGTGAATTCTTCCCCCAAATTGAAGCCATATCCTGAACTGTTTGGCCCTCTCTATTGCCTGCAGTATTATGTAGACAGAAATTTATGCCTATTATTAAAAATAATAATAGATTTACTCAGCTGACTATATTCCCGAGAGGGTAAAAAGATGTATGTGTGCATCTGCAATGCTACAGTAAGTAGAACAGCAATAGTGTGTGAAAATATGATACAATATTAAAAAAAAACAATCTTTGCAGTAACAAATGCAATTTCTTGCACATCTCTGTCCATGTTGGCAGCTGCTGCTAAATGATAGCATCCTTCATTGAAGGCCAAATCTCTTCTGGGAAATACAGATGCTAAGACTAACAATGAGAGGGAGCTGATCTGCTTCTTTAGTTTTAAGTAAAGTAAATGGTTTAATTACAGTAAGATGCTGTTGTAGCCAGAACCAGAAAATGGGACTGCTCTGTTTCAAACATGGTGGTGCTGTTTAGTTTCCTGCTGCTGCTCAGGAGGCAGCAGCAAAAGGCCAAAGGAGACTGCAGTGGGAGAGCTGGTGAGGTGGGGAGCAGAGAGAGGTGTGTGGGGCTCAGCCAAAGGGAAACTGGAAGGAAGCATGGGACAGGGAGAGTGTTTGCAGTCCATGCAGCACCCAGGTTTCTGGCTGGAAGCAGGGAAAACAGAAAGCATGAAGAAGGTCTGTATTTGAGAGAGACAAAAATAAACATAAACAGGAAGACATACTGCATGCATTTAAGCATTCATGTCAGCATGCTGTTTTCTACAAAAGCAGGCAGTTTATGAAGCCCAGTAGAATTTTTTAATGACACTTGTATTTCCTCACTCCCTGTGTGTACAGGCTGGGTTACAATATCCTGCTTCACATTCCCAGATTTACATCAGTGTGACCTGTAAATGTTGTGTTTTGGGTAACTTTGCATCCAGTGTTGGTGACTGCCATTGCTTTGCCATAAAGCTATTTGGTGGAAAACCCACAGAGTTTTGACAAATTGCATCTTCTCTTTCTAAAGTGCTTGTAAATAAGGAAGTGATTGAAAACAAAATCTCTATATCAGTTTAGGTATTAGTGAAATGCAGCCAGGTACAAGAGGAAATGTGATTGATAACTGTGGCAGTGATGGCACAGTGTGGCATCCAGAGCAGCCAAATGCTGAACCTTGCTATTATCACTTATGCTGATTTTCATAATTTGTCATTTAATCTTTTTTGATTGGATTTTTTGTGTTTTAACATCCAAGACCATCTGACCGAGTTAGGAGACTGGTTTGCAAAAATACGTAAGGGATGTGTGGATGGAAAGCATGTGCACATGTAGGCACATGGAATGTAAGGTCTTTAAGAAGGTTCACAAATGAAGCTTCACAAATGAGGCATTAAAAGGTGCTGTGTTTTTCAGTTTGCGAAGACTTTCTAGTATTGTGACAATTAATTTTTTGCATTCTAATGGTTTTGATTCCTGGCTCTCCCTAGGTGAAATGGAAGAGTTAGAAACCCTGTGGCTGACTGGTATTTGTCACAATGAGAAGAACGAAGTCATGAGCAGCCAGCTGGATATTGACAACATGGCAGGAGTGTTTTACATGCTTGCAGCAGCCATGGCACTCAGTTTAATTACCTTTGTCTGGGAGCACTTATTTTACTGGAAGCTTAGATTCTGCTTCACTGGAATCTGCTCTGATAGACCAGGATTATTGTTCTCAATCAGCAGGGTTAGTATTCTTTGCATTTCACCCCTTCAGGCAATTGACAGTATGAGCACTGCCTCCCTAATACATCACTTTTCCTTGTATTCCCACTTAGACATTTGAAATACTTGTTTACAGCACTGACAAAGTGATCAATGACCTTATTATGTTCTGGCACTCCATGGGAAGTCTTTTCTCCAATGGATTATTCTACCAGATTAATTATCATGTGTCAGGATAATTGTTAATCAAATGCTAAAAATGTAATATATTTAAGGGAAATTTTGATGTAGAAAAGGCAGAACTGCTTATATTCAAGAAGATTCACCCTTCCTTGATCCTCTCCTCTTCCACCCCCCCCCCCAAAAAAAAAAAACCAAAAAAACAAAACCAACCCCAACAACCAACAAAATAAGCACTAAATTAGTGACAGATGTTAACTCTCTGGTTTGTGTACTTCATAAACAAGGAGATTTTAAGTGATAAAAGTACTAGACTAGTTTTTAACTAGGCTTTTCTTGATAGCTAACTTATATAAGAGAAAGAGTTGAACACAAGTATCATTTGTGTTTGGTTAGACAGTAAGGCAATTTTTAATAGTACCAAATCCAAAGCAGATTTACATATCCCAATAATTAATATGAGCAGTAAGATAAAGGAAGTAGGTGCTTGTTCTCAAGCCTTTTGACAAATTTATATTTCTTATTTAATATTTTTAAATGTAGCACTTCATTAAGTAATGGACTTCGCAGGTGCTTGTATATAGCTGAGGAGAACAGAAAATGATTTAAAAAATGCCTAGTTTCTTAAAAAATGTACTAAAATTACCTTTTAGAGTAAATTTGGTTGTATTGGAACTGCACTAAAACACTCTGCCCTAGCCTGTTGGAGATTGCCTAGTAAAGCATAAATGCTTACATCTTCACGTTTTGCATTTGAAATTAATACTTTGGGCTTCAGTGTGAAACTCAATTTTCTCTGGTGAAAAATACTTACGTAAAAGGGAACTTTCACAGAATCCAGAATATCATTCGAACTCACAAGAGCCATTAAACAGGTAAGAGTTACATACAGGATGGACTTGAGGCCTTTTGTCCCAGATGAACTCAATTTCAGGCTTAGAAAGAACTGAAGAGTACCATAACTTCCAGTAGCCTTACTTCACGCTTCTTTTAGAACAGTAATTTAATCATTGCTTTAGAAAAATAGAATTTCCATTAATGAAGGTTAGTTATATTTTGCGATGGTATTAGGGAACTTTTTGAGGTCCCCTATAATCCTGTTGTCTGGAATAATGTATGGGAGGCCAACACAGAGCACAGGTTTGTAAAATACTGGCAATCCTCCTTTACATTGCCAGTGGATTATGGCAGAAACTATTCTTCCATATAGATCTAAACAAATACTACAAGAATAGGTGTATGCCTTTTACTCATTAAATAAACAATGTTTTATTGCCAATGAAATTGGAATGAAAGTATTTAAAATTTACATATAGTAATTTAATTTGTTTTATGTAATTCTTATTACAGGGTATTTATAGCTGCATTCATGGAGTACACATTGAAGAAAAAAAGAAGTCCCCTGACTTTACTTTGACCAATTCCCAAACCAACATGTTAAAACTACTACGAACAGCGAAAAATATGACCAATATAAATCCTTCAAGAATTAACTCCCCCAAAAGAACAGCTGATTTTATTCAGAGGGGTTCCTTGATTATGGACATGGTCATGGATAAGGGAAACTTGATCTTTTCTGATAACAGATCCTTTCAGACAAAGGACAACTTTTTTGGTGAAAACATGAGTGAACTGCAGACACTTCCTGGCAATCGACACAAGGACAATCTTAACAACTATGTTTTCCAAGGTCAGCATCCTCTCACACTGAATGAGTCCAACCCAAACACAGTAGAGGTTGCAGTAACAACAGAAGCAAAAGTAAACTCCAGACCCAGGCAACTTTGGAGGAAGTCTGTTGAATCTTTACGTCAAGAATCTGTACGTCAGAGTCAAGGTTCCCAGAGGGAAAACGGGTCAGATGAAAACCGGCAGCTTTCAGTGAAAAGCCAAAGATATCTTCCTGAAGAGATTGTCCATTCAGATGTATCAGAGACATCAAGCAGGGCTACTTGCCATATGGAACCTGAAAACAACAATAAGCACCACAAAACCAAGGACAATTTTAAAAAAAGAACAGTAGCATCAAAATACCCAAAAGACTGTAGTGAAGTGGAACTGACATATCTGAAAACCAAGCAGAGCTCTCCACGGGATAAAATCTACACAATTGATGCTGATAAGGAGCCCGGATTCCGCTTGGACACACCCCAGTATATCGAAAACATTGTCCTTCCAGAAACTATAGAGTATCCTGACGTTTATCAAGATCACAATGACAACTACAGGAAAGCAGAACATGCTAACAGGACTCCCATGCATAACGAAGACAGTCTTCCAAATAATGATCAATATAAACTTTATGCAAAGCACTACAGTTTAAAAGATAAAAATGCTTCCCTAGTTGACATGAATGATAGATACAGACAGAATTCTACCCACTGTAGGAGCTGTCTTTCCAATTTGCCCACTTATGCGGGACATTATTCAGGCAGATCTCCCTATAAATGTGATGCATGCTTGCGGATGGGGAACCTCTATGATATTGAGGAAGATCAGATGCTGCAGGACACAACGAACTTATCACTTCCTGAAGAAATATATGACCATAGTTGGTCACAGAATAATGCTCTGCAATATCATAAAAAAAACAAGTTGAGGATTAGCAGGCAACATTCTTTTGATAATATTGCTGATAAGTCCAGGGAAATTGATCTTGGAAGACCTTCTCGTAGTATAAGCTTGAAAGATAAAGAGAAGTTTCTCCAAAGTAGTCCATATGCAAGCATGTTTAGTGTTCCCTCAAGCAAACTGTTGAGCAACAAAGCCTCACTTTTAACTCATGCTCTAGAGGACAGTAAGAGGAGCAAGTCCCTGTATCCCGTTCACTCAGAAGATAATCCCTTTCTGCACTCGTATCGTGACGACCAGCACTTATCTCTTAGGCGAAATCCAGCTGATCTTTATAAATATTCGTTACCATCCAGAGGAAGAAATGATAATTATTTCAGGTCATCCATAAAGTCTACAGCATCATACTGTTCCAGGGATGGTCGGATCCATAATGACATGTACATTTCAGAGCATGTTTTGCCTTATGTTGCAAATAGGAATAGTGTGTATTCAACTCCAAGGGTTTTAAATTCCTGTAGCAATAGACGTGTGTATAAGAAAATGCCTAGCATTGAATCAGATGTTTAAATTTTCCATGAACACTTATCTATAGGGAAAAATAGTTGCCACCATCTTAGAGGGAGAATATTTCCTTTAACAGTATCCTGCTATAGTAAATGATATGTAAACCTCCCCCTTTCTCAATGTACTTTTGTACATGAATAGGTAAACTTAGTATGCTCTCAACCATCTTTTTAAAACATGTCTTGTTGAAAAGGAGAAAAAATAGCCATTTATGTATGCTTTATATAAATGGCAAGCTGTACTGAAACAGCCCCAATATATGTTGGCAACTATGCTATTTTGTATCTGATTATTTTATAATTTTGGTTATTCTAATTTCTGTTGCTAAGTATCATTCAATGTACTTTTGTCCTTAGAAATGTTTAATGATTTTCTAGTACCGGATAAGCAATATGGTATGCATGTAGTATGACACAGACAAAAAGAATTAGGAATGCATTTGCTAAGTTACAAAAATAAGACTCTTTAAAAGAGAACAGAGAACTAGGCTTTCAAAAATATATTTTAGCTTCATAATCATTTTCAAAGAGAAAAAACCTAAAAAAAGAAAAGAAAAAAAAGAAACCCAACCCAAACCCCAGGACCTTAATTGGCAAAATACAATGTGTTAGCACAAAATTAGTATGTTCATTGTAGACTGACAGAAAATAAATGGGAAGACTGTAGGCCCAAACATGTGAACTGCTGTGTACCAAAAGGAAGCCCTGTGGATTTTGGTTAATGTTAATGTACAAATGCTTTTCTTATATTTCACATGCACTTGCCATTAGAAACAAAGTTCATTGAAAAGTCTGCAGTCATCTTGTCAAAAAATTCACAGCTGCCTAATCCAGAGTATATATTTTTAGCTATCAATATGTCACTTATTGTGGAGTTGTGGACGTCATTAGAAACCTTGAGACCTAATAAGTATGCAAGTTTGCATTTGCCCCTTACTGGTGATTACTCAGGGCTGTATAGTATTTATTTTATTCCTTCACTTCCCAAACGAAATCCCAACCCACCATAGTTCTTTGTTCATAGGATGTTAGTGACATCTAATTAACTGTATGTTAGTATTACTAAAGCTGTTAATATGGTATCAAACACGAACAGCCATATGTTCAGTGTAATCAGCAAGAAATGCAATGCCATTTATTTGCATACACCGTGAAGGATTAATGCCTTTTGTGGGCCTTCTTCTTTCTGGAATATCATGCATATTTGTTGAACGTCAGACCTTTTTTTTTTTTTTTTTTTTTTATCTCTCTAATCAAATCTTTCCTATAAATTGAATATATGCACACATCATCACTCACCGGTATGCAAAAATACTCACATTACAAGGCTGTATTCTTATATGACTTTTATTTCTAGTAGAGATGAATCAGCATATTTCAGAAACAAAATGTGTGCTATGCATCCTTCCTCATCCCCCATAGCCATAAGGGAGTGTAAAAGGGAAAAGGGGAAGACTTTGATGAGTAGAGTGTACAGTTGTAAATTGTAGTTAAATTAAAGAAGTAAATTGCTAATATATTTAAATGCAGAAAGTATCAACAGGTAGTTCTCTCCCATTGTCCTGATAGCCTAAGAATTGCTCTGATTTTATTTATTTATTTATTTGTCCATGTATAGGAAGTTCAGATTATTAGATTATTAAATTATTCCTTAGATTTCACTGAAAATCAGTTAACGAGGAAACCATTACCACTGTGAATTGGAAAATGTAAATATTACCCTGATTTTCCCTAAACAAAAGTTATTTTTAATAGAATCATACTTACATCAGTAATTGTATATCTGCAAGTCAGAGTTACAGTATGCAAGTTGTTTAGTTTGGAGTAGCATCCTTCAGACGAGAGCTGCAAATGGGAGGTAATATAAATGATACGTAGTGATAGACAGAATATGGCTTATTGAATTTTTATTTGCAATTCTGTTATTAAACAGATTTGAGCTGACTTTAATTACTAAACGGTCCACAAAGAATTCTTGATATTTACAGATGTATTTGTACTTTCGTCATAATGGTGAAGGATGATATTTTTGAAGGAATGAAATGCAATGGGATTTGGGTTTTCCAAATCCCTTCCCAGCTTCCAAAAATCTCAGCATACCTTGTTGTATTTATGTTCAGAAAGCATATCTATGGGCATCTGCACTCTGTCCAGAGCAAATATCTTTTGAGTATTTCTTGTTCAACATTTGGTCACAATTACTGGCCCTGATTCACATGATATGCTTTCTGGCTTCTCACTGGCTCTGGTTTTTATAAGAAGATCCTTGACTGCCCTTACAGGGATTCTATCTCAGGAATAGCTGTATGAACCAAGCAGAGATAGGATGTTTATGGATGGGATGAGCACTACTTTTCACAATCCAACCCCCTTTCCCATGTGTATACACGTGTACCTCATTTGTCTTAGGTCCATAGGAAGGAAAATGCACTAAAGACATAAGTATTGTTGTAACAAGTATAATTAAAATATTTGAGGCAAATTTTAATTTCCCGTCTAAATCATAGTAGATAAAACAAGATCTTAGGTGTTTGGAAGTGTTTTTCAGCAAATCGTTTGTTTGCTGGTATCAAACCAAAAACTATCATGCAAGTTGCTGGGAATTTTACCAAGTGAATCATAAAACTCCATGGTGGCTCTTGTCTTTCACATCATCTGAAAGCACTTAGAATACTGTCTGCTCACTCTAAGTCTTTTGTAACTTCATCTTTATCTGCAGCTAGACACCCATGCTTCAGTATATAGACAAGTACTGTATATAAAACTCTGGGAAAGAAAAGTTCCCATTTACAACATTTTTTAAATAGACTGTTGAGATCCAAATGCAAACATGCTGAACCCAAGGTGGATTTATCCTTCTGTGAAATGTTCAGGCAAATTAGCTAAAAAGAAATACACTGCAGTGTTTGCTTTTTCTGATTTGAGAAGATTGCTGGTGAGTGTAGAGATTGGTTATCTACAAACGTGAAATGCAATCCCGCACCAAACCAAATTAAAGAGACAGAGGGAAGACTTGATAATGTTGCACAGCAGTTGTTCACATGGGTATAAACTATGCTGCCTTAAAAGAAAAAGAAAGAAAGAGATTAAAAAAAAAAAAAAAAAAGGATACTGAAAGTAGAGGGATAAGAATCATGCATGCGTTTGCGGTTTTCATCTTGGCATGTAATATGTCTGAATGAAGGGGGAAGAAAAGGCTAAAGTGCAGGGTTTTAGCTAGAGTAGCTAGTGTGATTGCTGATGTATACATGTAAAGAAGAAGAAGCTGAGAAGTTGAAGGAAAAGCTTCAACAGTAGAGCCACAAGCCACAGCTTGTGAGGCTCAGCTGTAGGGCATATGGAACTCTGAATATTGCCTGAGCTTTGTTGATATATTTGCACTGACTTTCAATTAAATTGAGATCAAGACTTTCTGTATTTCCCTCTCTCTCACTCTAGCTGCTGCTATACTTGAAGAGGAGAAAGGAATCTTCCTGCATAAGTGGCCATCCTTTCTGTACCTTTCTGGATGGTGCTGGTGACTTGTTACATTTTCCTGATTACAGCTCTAGCAGATTGTTGGTCATTCCTATCACCAAGATTTCCCGTGACTCCAGCTGGAACTGAATCAGGCTGTAAATGATATGGGCCATTCTTGGTAGCATGTCCCGTAGTGTTACACTGCTCCTGGACGACAACTTTTATGGAGGCAGGATATTGAATTGCTGAGGAATGGAGTAGGTACATGGAGGTAAAAACAGCTATGTAGACATTCCTGCCTCTTGCTTTTTTCCTCTTTTAAAGACGTTGTAGAATTTCTCCATGTTTTTGTCTTCCCCTTTTCACCACAGTGCATTTTCCTTTTCCTTTCAAATGAATTTTGTTTTCTGCTTGTGTTTTGTAGAGCAGTGTAGCCACCCACTAACTTAAAAGCATGGAAATAAGATACTTTAATATATAAGATAAAATTAAGGAAATTAAGAGTTCTTTGTATTTCTGGAAATTTTCATTTAATGTTTTGGCAGCTTTCGCTCAGAATTCTTTATTTTGCTACTTTAAAAGCTCAGTTAGGAAAAAGAGTGCTGTGGACACACTGAATCCAAATCACCGCCAGCCCACCATGTTTTGGCAGCATCTCATGAACATGTCTCTCTCTTTGTGGTCTTTCAGGAACACTTAGTTAAATTAAGGGTCGCAATAAAGCTAAGGCAAATTAGTAGTAGTTGTTTTTGGTTTTTTTCCTGATGAAAACAAATTTTTTTACATAGCTCCTAAGGTAGAAAAAGCCAGAGGTATACAGTGTTTGGATTTCTCTGCTGGAGGGCTAAGCTCTTTGTGTTGCCAGTGTAGGGAGAGAAAGAGAGAGAAAGCTCCCTCCTGATGGCAGTCAAAGCAGTGGAGGCTTGGAAGAAATTGTGTTGGTGATGTGTCTTGAAAGCATTTATCTCTCTCTGCAGGTATTTTAGGAAGCATGGGCACTAATCAGAGATCTCAGGTGTGCTTAGTAGAGTAGTGGACTATTTATCCCAGCCTCAAAATCTGCTCAGTTGAATCTGTGAGTGCCAGTTTACACCTTGCAGATCATATAGATTCCTGTGCTTATTCAGTATCTGCTGAAGTTGCACTTGTCTGTTGTGGATTCTGCAGTACTTCCAACCTAAGCAGTATCACTATTTTCTTTATACCCTGTGACTAACCAGCATGAAATAAAAGTGTTAGCATCTCTTCCTTGTAGAATAACTTGCTATTTTTATATTTCTTCTATGTAGCATATGCATCTTAAGATACAGTGATGGGGAAGACTTTAGTACCATTCCTTCCCTTGCTGGGTTCACCAACATAGAACAGAACAGGAATTATGATACAGGTCTTAGAGTCAGGCTGGATGTAGGAAGAATTAAAGAGGTGGATGTTTTTTGTTGTTTTACTTTGCATTTAACATGTTATATATGAAACCTAGTGAAAACAGATATTTTATTATAAAGTCCTCTTAGTTAAAAGAGAACAGCATCCATTGCGTGGCTTGGGTAGTTTGTGTTAAGTGTCAATCATCACATTCTGTGCTTCTGTCAAAATGGAGTGTCGTGAATCCACTTGCTAAACTTTGCCTTTCCCAGCTCTAGCTCTATTTTAGCTCAAATATCTAGCTCTAATTTTAGCTCAAATATCCTTCTGAAGTAGGTGTATTTCCTGCATAGGGCAGTCTGGTTTACAACATAAAAAGAGTTTTCTGGTGACATGCTTAATTCACTTGTTTTACTGATGTTAATTTTTTAATCAAAACCTTTTTCCTAGTGAAAGTGGAACCTTCAAATTAGTGCTGAAGGATCTTCTGAAAGAGTGTAAAGACCTTTCAAAGTATGACTTAATGGTATGAGCCATTTCCCTGCTCAGTTGAGCCTGTACCACCTTGCTTAAACATATTAGCAACATGCTAGTAGTGATTGTCAATAGGAGGGAGCACAATTTAATCCCTGCTGTGTACTTATTTGTGGACATAAATGCAAATACAGACTGATGAAGGTTATGATATAGAAAAGACTCCACCTGTTCTAGCTGAAGTCTCCTGCAGAGCTCTGGTTAAGTTACACAAGAGTAGCCTCAAGACCATCCTGTCTCTTCCATCGTTCTGATCGTGCTGACTTCTCTGTCTCATGTGCACATACTGTACGTAGTGTAAAATTCTTGTTGACACTCAGCTGTCATTGTGAAATTAATCCCATTTCCACCTGTTCGCCTTCATTGCAGTGTAGCAGCAATGTCTGTGGGATGTAGAGGTGGTTGTTTGCGTTCACTGGTGTCTGCTCCTCTGTTCAGTGGGAGCAGAAATTCTGCCTTGCTTCTCTCTGCTCTGCTGGGGGAGGGTTACTGCACTGCTTGTAAATAAGTCCCTCAATCAAATCCAGCTTTTCATTTAATTTAATTTTTTGCCCTTCTTCACTAGACCTGCATAGAGAGTACTTTGTTGAAGAACATGCACTCTTTGGAAGTCATGATTACAAGCATGCATCTCCCTGCAATGCAGCGAGAATGCACTCTGTTGTCTATGCAGGTTTGGGAGCTCTTTGGTTACATCCTGCAGGATGTATCTACCCTGGTTAAAACTGTTGTTAAAATGAATGCCAGTCTAAAAAGATGTAAGAATCCACTGCTGATTATGTGATGATCTTGTCATATCTATAATTTAAGAACCAGAAATAACAGAAGTAAAATTAAGTTACCTCAATATTTAGCAGGCTTTTGTTGTTTTGCACTTAAGTATTTTACTCCTTTTCCTCAATTCTTTACCTGTATTAAACTAGTAGAGAATATAACTATGCTGTAACGTTGTCATGCAATATCTTTATTAGCAGATAACCACACTGAATAGAGTACTACGTATTTAAAACAGATGATTTTTGACTCTCCAGCTCTTCAGAAGTAGTGGTGATCAGCAGTTATACTGTTAGATGTTTCATCCTTTCCCTTTTGTAATTAGCATTTGTTTTCATTGATATTTCAAAAAATTATATTTCTATGTGCGCATTCTAAACTGTGAAAATAAATACCAGTAAATATTATGATACTTATTCAGTGCACTGTAAAGTTCCAAGTGAGATGATAATTTGCCTGGGAATTAATGAAGGTTTCCTCACTTCTCATGAATGGTCCTGAGCTTTAATGTGGGCAAATGGTAATATTTATAGTTATATGAAATTTTAATGGAGAATGTCTTGTTTTGCACTTCTAGAACTATTAGAAGAAATGATGTGTTTTTCTGAACAACTGAATTATGATCATACATTTTTAATTTAAGTATTGTACATTGCCGTACATAAGAATAACCCTTTTGAAGAGATTTGTGTTAATCGTCACTACAGGATTCTTTAGACTGAGAATAATTCATTAAGCCTGTTTTATAATGGCATCTAAATGGCAAAACACAGTTTGGAAATATATTTTGGCTTCTGTTTCTTACTGTATTTGGACTCATAGTTCTGCAATTGAAGGCCCTCACAAGGTTCCTGTGCCCTTGGCTTTGGGGAAGGAGACTTCTCTTGTTCATTGATGGAACAATATTAGAGGAGTCAAAAAATGAATTTGGAGTATGTTGGTCAATATTTGAAGTGTAAATTATGTTCAAAATGATAAAAAGGAAGGAAATTGGAGGTTCACAGTTATCCACACTAGTGAATGGTCTGTGATGGGCAGCAGAGTGTGGTTTCTAGAAGCTAATTTTTAATGAAGGTGATTTGAATCCTGCTGGAGATTATAAATCACTGAAATAAAAGAGAGTTTTTTATTTCTTTTTGTTTTTTAAGCCAAAGTCTTTATATTGTCATACGAGGTTTCACAGGAAAATGGGCCAAAGAATAAATACAATTAAATATGCAAAAGGTTAATCCTATGGAAATGGATATCCTGTCATCTTGATGTGCCAGAGCATATCAATGGTAATAGGAACAATGTGTGTAATTTTCCTGTATATTGCTATGTAGGTTGCACTATTTTGAATGATACAAGCCTGATATTTTAATTACCAAATACCAGAAGAAAGCTATTTATTAATAGTTTTTAACCTAAATATGTATACAGTATAAACACGTGTGCGTGCATACCCTTTCCCACCCAGTCATATTTGAGTAATCTCCCAAATGTGGGGCACATTCCAGCAGTGCTTTATTGTAAATGATTCTCTAGTCTCCTTTCCAAACCTCCTAAAGCCACCCTAGCAGCATTTATTGTAATGTTTGATGCCTATTGCTGAAGAGGCTGAGGGACTTGCTGAGGATCAGGAATGCCAGGATGCGAAAATAAGTGAGAGTTTCTCTCTGAAAGAGCTGGAAATGGTGCTTGCTGACATTTCCATATATACAGGCATGTCTTCTTGTGCTATTTTGAGAATTAATGACCAGAGACAGTCTATTGGCCCAGTGGCTCTGATGTTAATTTATGTGACCCAAACGTGGTCATTAAAAACATTATTTACAGTAGCTGATGAAGGATAGTTAAAACCCAAAATTTCCAGGAAGGATCAGTGGGTGTGTGTACCAGTGGAGGCCCTTCTGTTCAACCGTGCAGACTGCAGTTTTCAAAATGGATTTTGTACAGTGGCAGTATTTAGTAGTGATGCTTGTCAATAACTTCTCGGTGCATAGGCTTTTGGCCATTTCATTACTATGTGAAGGTCTTGACATACAGATGGTGATATTTGGCTTCTTTTCTAAATTCAGAATGCTCAAACCAAAACTTATGGTAAAAAAATTGCCATGGATTCATTTATGTGAAGTTATTCCTGAGCTTTTTTTTTTCAAAGGGAGCGTTGCATAATTAGTCATTTTTTCCACTTATACAGGGAAGCAGAAAATTAGATATGGTCAGCATTTCTCTATGACTCATTGCAAGCGTGTCTTGGAGAAGGACTTTGTTCCAACTCCTTTGTCTGCAATAAGAACAATTTTTGTTATCTTGTCTTTATCCAGCCTAGGTCTGGATTTCTACTATAGGCAAAACACTATTTGACTTAGAGATGTGCGAGTGCGTGATGGGCGAGCACATTCTTAGTGTGGGTCGTGCTCAGAGTTAAAATACCAAAACCAAACCTCATGTTGCAAAAGTAGGGAAGTTGCATCATGTAAAATTGTGTGCAGCTAGAAAGGAAACTTGTGCAATTTTTAATAAGAACTGTTTACAATTTATACTTTATATCAGCTATACTATTTTAAAATAGTCTTATTTATTTCAGAGCGTCCATTTTGCTCTGATGAAGAACAACTTGATCTCTCTGTCTTCACACCTCACACCCACATGCACAGCGTATTTTGTGTCTTCCCTGAGCAAAGCAGAAGGTACAAACAGAATTCATTACCGTTAGGCAGACTCCTACCTGATTTTTATCTAAGTATGCTACTTTTATGCAAAATTTGCATCCATACATTCCAGGTTCTTTAGAAGCATTTCACCTGTGAGCTAATACTGTTAATTTTAACTCATGAGAGTTGAATTTACACTAAACTGGGCATTTCATGCTTTGTTTCAGCCTCTGTAAAGATGTTTTGCTGATTTAGATGAAACACAAATATTTCTGTGTGCTGCTAAACAAAAATCACCAGAAGAATTTTAAAATTTTAGCTTGCAGTTAAAAAACAATATGTTTACCTATCTACTTGAATATTGTAAATGTAATGTGTTGTTCTGATTATTCCTTATATACATACATGTATATATTTAAAAGCTGTATGTAAGCTTTATATAAATGTATGTGTATAAAGGTTTGGGTTTTTTTTTTTTTGAGGAATGAGGGGCAGGAGAAACATTCAGCATTGTGACCAAGATTCTCCAAACATTTATTAACACTTTCCAGTAACATGCCATTTTGAGTTTGACTGGAAGTTATTTGCAGTTGTACTCCAAAAAAAAAAAATTAAATGTAACAAAAATTAGTATTGAACCTTTGACCCTAAGGCGTCGGGTTAGTTTCTTGTGTATCTTGAAAAGAATTGACAATATTAGCTCTGTTTTTTTCTCAGAAAGAAATTATGTGGTACGCTTGGAAATGTATTCTCATTCTGATGGGGAAAAGACTCCATGTGTACCAGTCTTGTTGCACAGAGCAGTAACCTACACTGCAGCTGAAGAAATTCACATTCCATAAACAACATCTTACCAGAAATCCTGGAACCATTTGGTTCCATACACTGTAAATTAACAAGCCTATCACTTCCGCTACTTAGTGCCATTTACCGTAACATCCTCAAGAGCGTAGTATTGCAAAGTAAATTTCATAAATTTCCTATTGCTAGCAAAGAATAGCAGAAGTTTGAAGACCTCTGTGCACCCAGGGAAATTAATCAGGACATTAGAGTAGAAATAAAATTATCTTGAAAGTGGAATAAAGGATGAAATAATTCATTTTTTACAGAATGCAGAATTTCACGATAAAACTCATAGCGTAATGGATTCTTTAAAAGGAAAGTTTTTTGGGGAAAAAAGGGAATAATTAAAAACTAGTTTTGGCATTCCAATTACTGCCTGTTTCATTAGATAGGGTTAGCAAACTGAAATTAATTTTAATACGCAGGTGTCTGTGCAGACAATTTAAACTGCCAGGCTACGGACACATGCATACACCCAGCTACCCCTGCATCCATCTGTCCATGCCTTTAAGGCCCTGGTTGTAGTAGGATCTCCCCAACAGCACACAGTGCTCCTGAAGGAGCTGGGAGTCGTGCACCTCTCCTGCGTTACGCGTACCATCTCACAGCAGTTCTCCCCACCCACCTTTTAACCCAGTGCATGACTGAGTGCTAATACTGTATAAATATTTTGAAACATATCTAAAACAGATGTTTGCTTCAAACTTTTTATGATAGAGAAATATATAATGATTATGGTTGTCATACAGAATTGTATTGTGTTCTTCATTTTTGTTAAATATGTAGAAAAACATTAAGGGAATGGGAGACTCGAATGTCTGTGTGTACCGAAATGTATATAACTATTTGGAGAAAACACACGTGCCAAGTATAACATGATGTAAAAAATGTAAATATATGAAAAATTCATTTTTCTAATAAAGATAATTTCTGCCAGTTGATATGAAAATGAACAATGGAATCATTTTGTCTGTATTCCTTGCTAAATGGTAGAAGATGTGTCACCTGTGCATAAGGCTTATCTGTGTTCTTTTTGTATTTGATTTGAAAGGTGTTAACAGCCACATGTTTTGAGTCATCCTTTGTTGTTAGAAATTATCTAAAGGTGAAGACGCCTGAAGCTAATGCTGACAGTATAGACTTGATGTTCCCAGTTTAATTTAATTAATGAAAAGGACAAAGACAATTAACTTACGAGGAATACATTCAATGTGAGTCATGTTGTTCGAATGATGCTCCTGAACAGAGGGAGCAGAGGAGCTATAGGTCGAGAGTGGTCTGTTAATGCATGGCACCACACACATGGGGACCCTGTGCGAAGAGATGCTCTTGGCTGCAGAAATGCCGGAGCTCTTTGGGGTGATGGCAGAGGCAGCACCCAACCCCAGGAGGATACATTGTTGGGAGGCTGCTGTGCTCCAAAGAGCTGGAAAATGATGAGCCCTGCCCATGCCAGTACTTGAGCAGGTGAAAGTTGGGGAGAGCAAACCTGGGGGGGAGAGTGGTAGTCATAGTATCACAGGATGGCTTGGGTTGGAAGGGACCTCAAAGATAATCTAATTCCAACGCCCCTCCTGCAGGCAAGGTTGCCAACTGCTACATTAAGCATTAGATCAGGCTGAAAATGGCAGAGATGTATCTGTCCTTGATATCAGCAAACTTGTTTGATGTTTCAGTTAATCAAGACTTCATTTAAAACAGGAGATTTAATGAAGCAATCCAAATCTTTTTGAAGAGTTGTCCTTTTGCCAGGCCAGTGGGGCTGAAGGAGCGAGGTTCAAATGAAGTTCCTAGGTGGTTCAGTATGACCCATTTTCAAGAATTTCAAATCAGATAATGAGAGTCTTCCTTTATTAAATAAGATGAGCCTAAGCAATCACTCAGCAGTTAGAATAATGTTCTTCGAGGCAGTGGGATGAAAGCCATTATCTAAATTCAAAGCATCATTTTGATATGCATGCTTTATGTAGTGGAATATAAAAGTAATGGACATGAGGTGAAAGGTTGCTCACAGATCTCAGCAGAGCAGTCCTGCTTGTTCCTATGGTAAACATGATTGCACAGATAATACGAGAGATATGAAACTGAAATTCTCTTCTTAATGAAGTAAGGACTGCTGAGCTTTCTCTCATCTGCTAGAAGACAGTTGTAAAGGGATTCCTCTCTATTTCTATATAAACATTCCCATTTTGTGAAGCAGAGTAAGAAACAGAGATCTGAATGGCTTTGTTCACCTGCTGTGCTGCCTCTTGAAGGCCCAGTTCAAGTCCTCCAGTCATTTAAAAGCAGCAGGAGTCGATAAAGGAAAAGGGTGATGCAGGAAACAGCCGGCATGGTTCCATCCTGAATCACTGCTTTGTGGCTGAGGAGCTGGGCTGCTTCGTGTACCCAGACTGCTTCTCCTTCCTCACCTGCCACCGTAGTTTATTTCTATCTGTGTGTGTATGAGTCATCTCAGTTTCAGCTTTGATTCCCTTTGGGATCTGATTCAAAGACAATCGTATTCTCCCAGATACTTCTTTTGAACCTTTACTGATGCACCTATGGCAACTGTCAGTCCTCCATAACTTTGCATATTTAAAAAATAACAAACGCAAACTTAAGGGTTGACTGGGAAATGAACACTTTTAAAATCTGACATCTTGTGTATAGTAATGCCTGCAGTGTTCCTAGCAAACTGAGCAATTCACTAGCTATGAACAGAAGTGTCTTCCTGTTATTTGGACCAAAACCCTAGTCTTGAGACCAACAGCTGAAGTCAACTTGTCTTTACACACAGGAACACCAAAACCCCAAATTGCTTCCCCCAACAGTTCACAAACAGCTTCAACTTCCCTTTGTGGCCTTGTTGCAGTACAAAAAATCAAATCATGCTTCCCACCAACTGCATGAAATCTGCCCTGTGGTCCATCTTCTGCTCTTCTTCTCCAACTTGTGGTCTAATTTACTGATGATTTATTTTCTGGCCAGCTTACATAGGATGATCATTTCAGAAGTTGACTGTACTATTTTCAAATCAGTATGCTCAAAATGTACTTATTAAAGGTAATCTATGACACAACAGATGACAGTTCCTTAAGAATGGCAGTAACAATTATAATGTGCTGACGTTTCTTATCACTGCATGGGCAATAGGGGACAGTAATACAGAAGTTAGTTGTAATTAATGTTGTTTATACAAGGGTATTGCAAGGTCAAAGACATTTTCCAGCTATCTCCATGCAGCTCCAGGTATTCCAGACTGTATTCTAGGAGCCTTGAAATCCTATTTGTGTTGCAAAAGTACAAGGTCTGTTGTTTTCTTCCTCCCTGTAGAGCAGACCTTTGGACACATTCAGTGAGATAACTGAGCATTTTCATGTTTCGTATGTTCAGGCCAGTAACATCTCACACATCAATTAAATATCCGTGGAAGTTACAAAAAGCTGAAAATCTGAACTCAAGACTTTAAAGAGAAAAATACACTATCAACCAGATTTGAGTCTAAGTCCCTTTCTTAATAGAAGTGTATAGTTCCACTAATTTCTTTGGGGACTGATGATGTTTGGCACTTCAGCAGGTTGGCTGTGATCAGCTCTCTCCCTTCACCCTGCATGGGAAAAAGCAAACAGGGCACCTAACAGGGATTTCTCTGTGCACAAGGGAAACACAGATTTTGGACAGGTTTACTTCCACACTCCAAGATGGTATTGTTTCAGCCAGTTGAGAAGTTTCCCAAATGAAGTAAAAGCTTCTCCATTTGTGCCACAATATCACAATGTTGGTTTTACCCTCCTCTTTCCCAGCAAGAGAAAAAATATCAAATGTGTAATTCTTGTGGCAGCTGAAATGCCTCTGAGCTTCTTTACTGCAGTTGCTAAGAAGATACGTGTGTGTACCTTGGAGAAGATAAAAGCAGTAGGAAGGAGATGAGAATAACTTTGATTTTCCTATTTTCCTCTGAGAAAAGAAATGCTGTTGCACTGAACTGACCACAGTGAGAATTTCCTTGTACGGGCTTTGAAATCTGCAGAATATATTAATCACTGTCACCCATTTTATTTTACCTGTAAATACATGTGAAGAGCTTCTGACTAAAAGTAGGGGTGTGGATGATATGGAGGGCTTTTGCTATGGGAGAAACTTTGAAATAGGAAAGACAGCTGTAAGGATTCCTACAAAGGATGGAGCAAATCTCTTTGAACGTGCCTCTCACCTGTAAGGACAGCTCATCCTCAGTCTTAACCAAGGAAGGAAACTGTTCAATATATTCTTTTAAGAAAAATCAAACATCAAATTGTTATGTTATTCAGATTTTGAACCTAATCAGAAAGGCTGGATTGATTTCTGAAAGAAAATCAGGTCATGTCAGCATTAAACCACTGCTGCTCCCTTCCAGGGATGCACTATTATCTTAGCAAATGGAGCACCCAATGTGACCTTCACTATATTTGTACTTCTGCTTGCTTTCACATATCTCTTCTCTGAACAAAACAGCTCTACTCTTAGAACTTTCCTTCTAGTTTCTCATTCTCTCTGTCTACTCCTAACAGTTTTCTGTTTCTGTCCCTGCTAGAAGAACATGATGGAAGTGTGAGCTCCACCTTGAACAAGAGCTGCAGGGTCAGCACATTTCCATGTGTTAGTTCTAAGTGTATTGTAATCTCCGTGTTCTTTTCTATTTCTGTCTCTACAAAAACTAACATTGCATTTATTTCTGCACTGCCACTCTGCAATGATTTCAGTATTCAGAGCATAATGACATCTATAACCTTTTTTTTTTTTTTTTCAGATGTTATTTTTACACTCAAAACATTTGGATAGATTAAATCATTTCCCTAGTGTATATTTATTTCCTGGCATTTCTAAACAGAGACTTTTTTTCGTAATATTTGAGTCTGATAGGTCATTTTAGATATCATTCAACTCAGTTTAGTTTAGAATAGCAGAGAAAGGATAGGTCTTTTGTGGGCTAAGGCCAAGGCTGCAGCTTGCAGTTCTGCTGTAGGTTTTGTTGGGTCCATGCACATATCTCTATGACCTGGATGCTTACATGTGCTGCTGTTGTGTTCCATGTGCCGAGGACTTTTTCAATTAATATTCAGCATCAAAAAAAAGCTTCATTATGTAATGTGGTGTGCTGGGTTAGGCCACTAAATGCTTTGAAGTCAGAGAATAAGAAAACTAAAGCTTAGGTTATCAAGAAATGTGTTAAATATTGATGTTTTGAGAAAAATGGCACACTTGTCTTCAGTTCTTACAAAAAAAAAACCCAGAAGTTTACTTCTGTGAGGAGCTACACACAGGCAGCAGGACGAGCCTAACAGGGAGAAATCAAGTCACTGGTGAAACCAGCCCTGTTTGATCATGGTGCCTTTCTGTATTCCTTGGGTCTTAGAACAGCAGGTGGGGAGACTGAAGAGTACATGAACCAGACTTGCCACCTCATTGCTCACATCAGTGTATTCCCCAGCTGGCTCTCCACGCTTCTTGCAGAAGCATTTTTGCTTTTTGAGAAAAGTAGAATGAGAGGTTATCTGCAGTGTGATACTTGTGCCCTCTTACTGCCTGTTCACTACTGCTTAAGGCTGCAATCCTGTGCCATATTTGCCTTAATGCTGTATCAACAAAATCCTATGATTTTGCATAAGTATGTGATGTGCAGTTATTTACACATGGGTAACCTGCAGTGAACTAAAAACAAACTACCTCCAAGCAAACTGCTTCCTGTTACCCCAGTGAGGATGCAGGGTGCCTTTGCTCAACATCCTACGTGTAGTGACTAATTAGGACTGGGAACACTTCAGTTCTAACTGCAAAGTGCTCCCACTGGCTTCACCATAAGCTGAAGAGTCCCAGACACCGCAGGGCTTTAGCAGTCCAGAAATGTGCCTGCTATTGGGGATTGGTGAGGGCTGTTGTTATTTTAGGGAACTGCTTCTGTGTTTGTGTGTGCACGTGTGTTTATGTGTATGGATGCACATTTTAAAAAAGCATCTTCCACTCTAAATCCTCTCTAAAGTGAATGAAACACTTCCAATACCAGAGCCTTATTTGCTGACTTCAGCAGCAATCATAGGAGAGATATTTAAGGAGACAGATGGTTCAGTGGTCTTTGAGGTTGGAGGAACACGGCCTACGAGTTTCAAAAAGATCTTGACAATGTGGTGCTGGGGGTGGTTGGCCAGTTTGCATGCTAACGTTTTGTCCTGGATTAGGATATAAAACCTTGCACTGTTTGGTCAGGAGTATGGAATTTATAAGTCCTGCTTTATTTTTGGTTGGAAGCAAAGCAGGGTCCTGGTTTCTGCAGCCTGGTTTTTAACACTGGTTCTCACATCACCATGCCAGGGGATCCTGTGATCCTCTTCACTTCTATGATCTCACTCCTTCCATTTGACAGTAAAGTCTTTGCAGGCATACATCCCTTGCCACTTTCTCATGGATCAAGCACTGAAAATAGAAGCTCCCACTTGTGGCAGAAGCCAACAGGATTTACAGCAATAAAACAGTGAAAAATATACAAATGCAGCATTTCCTCCTACTTGGAAGCTATTAGGATAATTTTACAACATATAACCATTTGCCAGCAGAAGCCCAATGCACAGAGGGGTGCAATGAAGCTGAGCTCACCTCTGAGCCACCAGCATTGGGGGTGAAATATGACAATAAATGTAAGCCTCAAACACGTCTCTGTCCACATCTACCTGCAAGGCAAACCTCAAAGCCCTGACACCACGTCACTCTGCTGCTGAGGACAGGGGTCTGTGCTGGGAGCATTATTTTTAAAGTTGCAGACCCCAAACTGATGGCATAGCATGGGAAGCATTAATCAGTTTGTCCTCTGTCAGCCTGTTAGGCTCGATCTTACAAGGAAAACTAACTTACTGTTAACCTCACATAAGTCATGTTCTTAAATAGTTTCTTTTAAGATTTGTGCAGGATATTTTCAGTGGATCATGCTCATTATATTTGCTGTGCTTCGGACCCCTGTGAACTTGTTGAAGAGTCCTCAGGACCCATGAATATGAGCGTTTCCTTTTCTGACTTAATTTTGTTTTCACTGTTTTTGCTGTCTTGTTGGTTGTGTGCGGTGCAGAGCAGCTGTCCTGAGCGTTACTGTGCTGTCCTCCTTACAGCAGGCACAAAGGAAAAGCCCTTTGGAGGAAGTAGCTTTGTTTCCCTTTACGAGCGTCAGCATTAGAAAAATGATCATAAAAGAGGGCTTAATGAGAATTTGAGCTAACTGTAACAAGAGGGATCCAAATATTTTTTTAATGAGATAGGTTATAAAAAGAAAAGCCCTGTCCTAATGGCTTTGGAGATTTAATCAGAAGTCTTGGTTCATATTCCAGAAATGATCCCTGTGCAAGAGCTACATCTTCATTAAGGGGCTGCATTTTAATGGTCCACCAATCAAACTAAAGATCTCTTCATAGTCAGAAGATGGTGACAGTCCTATTTTAACATTATGATGTCTTTTCATTGCTTTCAGTGCACAGCATGTGCCAAAAAACCTTCATGATGTTTCACAGAGTCCTATTTGACCAGGCAGGGGAGAGAAGAGCAAGAAGAACGGGTGTCACTGGGTAACTTCATAGAGTCATAGAATATTCCGAGCTGGAAAAGACTTATAAGGATCACAGAACTGCAGGGGTTGGAAGGGACTTCAAGAGATCATCGAGTCCAACCCCCTGGTTGGGACTGATAAAGCAGATTCCCTACAATAGGTCGCACAGGTAGGATCATTAAGCTCAACTCCTAGCTCTATACAGACTAAGAATCAGGCCATGTGTCTAACAGTTTGTTGTCCAGATGCTTCTTGAACTTGTTGACTGAAGCTGTCCCTCCACAGCATGAAATAAAATATCTAATGAATGCTTCAAAAATTAATAATGAAAATCCCCAGCAGAAATGCTGCTTCAGCAGTACTGAAGCCAAGAGCAGAAAGGTAAGAAGTTGTATTTGCTACTGTTTGCTCTTTCCTACTGAGGATAAAGGAGCATTTGGAGCATGGCAGTGCTGGGATGGGATGGGGCAGTACACGGAGGCTGCCAGTACAGCACCTAAGCCAGCACTGCCCTGCTCAAATTTCTCAGTTAAATGTGGAAAATAACAGGCATCCAGCCTATACAGCTAGCAGAAGAAAGCCCTCCTTACACTGGTAAATCCTTTCAATTGCTGACTAAAAATACTGTATTATAAATAAGAGATGTTACACAATATGTCGTACAACAGCAGTATTGATTTAGGGCCTGCATTCTGAGAGGTGTCACACAGCCCAAGTATGTGCTATCTAACCCAGTATTGTGCCATCAAATGTAGACGAATCTCCTGAGAGTGAGCGAGCCTGTTTTCTGTTCCCTGATGTGCTGGTGTAAGTGTTACGCTTCCCAAAAGTGATATAATCACCCAAATATTTAGATGAATGATTTGAGTTCTTGTATTTATTTACATTTTGATTGCTACAGATGGAATAAATCCTTTACTTTGAAGTTTTATTACATTAACGAAGCTAGTTTAGTGCAGCCTGGCTCATTTTGGAAATTCTCTTCAAGATGCTGAGCTCCATAAAAGATAATTTCAAGTAACATACAATGAGGCTTGAATGAGCTACTTCCACACACAGCACACTACTCCCCTTAGGTGTATAGAGGGGAAGAAAGAGATAAATGTAGCAAATTTCTTAGCAAGAGGTTTAGTTATCAGCAAAATCAATCATTTTTTTCTTTAAAATAACCAAATTTTAAAATAAGGAAACCTTAATTTTTCTTGTTTCTTTTTTTCTTTGTTCATTTTCCCCAGTCTCCTTTCTCCCATGATACCTTACCCTGTCCTGGTGATGTGCACTGTGATAGATGTACGCTGGCAGACAGACAGTAACATCAGCTTTCAGGGGCCTTATGAATGCCATGGACTCTGGCAACGTCTTCTTCAGGTCCACTGTGACCTCTCAAACAATTTGAAAATCTTGGCTCTCTCTCTCACACACTCTCCCAGTATGTGTTCTACATTAAATCTCCAACAGTTCTTAATGAAACAAAGACCTGGTGAAACTCCAGTGTGGAGGAGTGCAGGACCACCTTGGGAACTGTCTGCAAGTGATGTGATGCTGAATTTCAGCCTTCAGTGCAAGAAACCATAAGCTCTTGTGTGCTGGTCTGGTTGACATCAGGTCTGTCCTAGTTGTAGGGAACTGTCACAGGGATCGGCTTCTGTTCAGCCATCCTTGATATTTTGTCCTTTCATACCTGTAAGAGAAACTGTCTATGCAGGTGCCAGTGCAGAAATACATCAGTTAAGCTGTGAACAATGAACTACTTTCTTTCCTTTCTTCGAACAGTGAATTCAGATCCTTAAAAAAATATATATAGGACAGGTTGCACAGGGAACAAAACCTTTCAGTTCAGAGTGTGTGAGGTTAGGTTGCAAGTGGTGAATATGAAAGGCCTTGTCAGATCTCATGTTCACCTGGTGTGTGCAGTACAAGAAAAAAGCTAATGTGCGTGCGTGTGTATTGTACAGGCACAGAGAATATGGCTGAGTCCATTGACTTCTATTTCTGAATGCAATACTTTGAAAAATCTGTTTTCCCAGTGTAGATGTCTTATCTGTTGAGTATACCGTGCATTAGATGTTTTAACATCCTTGTATTTCCCCACATGATTACTTTTGAAATGAAGTGCATTTGCAAATGGATTTACACTCTCTAATTTCCTTCTCAATCCATGTGCCAACTTGAAGCTTGACAAATGCAATTTTTATAAACTGAAGAATGTGCTCGTAGCCTTGTATTTTAACACAAGCTGCTTACTATTCTTGTTTTAATCTAAAAAAACCTGATAATAAACATGCAGGCAGGGAAAATTATCGAGACCATTGACTGGTGACTATAATAATTCTGATTCAGTACTTGGAATGAACAAAACGAAATTGAACTGGATAACATCAGTATTGCACAGCCTGTATTTTTGACCAACTTTTACTAATTTGTCACAGCAACTCTCCATTAATATTCTGTACTGGAACCACAGTCCTTCATTGTCTGTGGCATTACAGACTTCTTGCTCTCATTCCTCTGTGCTCTCTGCATATCTTGAGGCAGGTTTGATGGACATTGAAATATGTCTGCTCAAGTTACTTGAGGTAGCAAAAACCCACCCACTCAAATGTAGATTGATAGATTCCTCCTTAACCAGAGCACTCATTTTGATTGTTCTTCCAACTCCTGCTTTGTGGCCAGTCCTGCTTAGCTGAAGAACCTTCCAGCCACAGCTGGGACTTTGGACCTCTGAAGTTGTTCACTTGGCAGTATTGAGTTACCGATGGGACCTGCATGAAGAGTGCATGGGAAGATACCAATGAAGTACTCAAAAAGGTAAGGAGACTTAGAAGACCATAATAGAACATCATGTCCAAAATGGAAGACATAGGAGAAAATGTTAAGAGCAGCACTCAGAGAAAGGGAAGAAACTAAGATAGATATTGTGTAATTGGACACTGGGGAGCTGCATGGTGGGTGGAGCAGCAGCAGAAGTAGAGTCACCCATGTCAACTGGGAGACATTCAGCTCCTGCTTTTCTGGCATAAACACTTGCACAGGAGATGGTTTTCACAAAGGAAGCAACAGCTAAATAAAACTGCCTATTTATTTTACCCCTAATATCCCCTTCCCTACTTCACTCTGCACTTACAAGATGGAGAACTGTTTATGTAAAGGGCCTGTGGCTTGCAGGCTAGGCCGTCAGATGGATAACATGTTTGCCATCAAGGCCTAAAGCTGTGAGAAAAGCCCAAAGGATTGCAAGACATAGAGTCAGGTTTGTAAGAGCAGCTAACGGGTCTGTCACACTCATGACTGAGCAGTTGTATTTCCGCTGTGTTTTGACTGAGCAGATTTTCTGTTTGACCTGTCCATGTGCAGAAGCACTCTGGCATGAACCAGAAAGGTCGTTCGTGGGCTGAAAAGGAGATATTTCTTGACATTAAACTTTTGTCAGCTATTTCTCAGCCACAGCTACTGCTTGATAGCTCATAGCTGGAGTAGCTGGGTCAGACTAGAAAAATTCTTGGGCAAAGCAGTGGGTTATGCAGAACCTAGCCGCCAATGATTGAACTCAGCTGCATGAAAAAATGGCTTCAGTGTTGTGGCTTTCACCACATTTAAACTGTACTGCACTTAATTTTTCACAACCTCTCAGAACAAAAGAAGCAGGATTCTCACCCAAGGGGTTGTTTTGTATGGCCTCTGTTGAGAGCATATGAGTCTCCAAGTGGCATTTAATAGCCTGGCCCTCTTACTCAGAGCTCACGAGTCTCCTGGTTTCCTTTGGCAGGATGTACATCATGGAAAAAGTCATTCCTGCAAGGAGTAAGTGTTAGTAGGGCTAATTACCATACATTGTTTACGCTCCTAGAAGCATCTGCTGAGTGCAAGAATGGGAAAGTGACTACAACCTGTGAGCTAATGAAAAATTAAATAAAAAGAAGAAAACAAGTCCCTAATGAATAACTGGAGCCATAGTTTCACAACATGTAACTAATCTTTCCTTGGTATTAAACAAGGATGTACTTCTGCCTCTGAAATCAGCTTGCTGCAGTAGCAGCAGCAATCTTCACAAAACAAGGCATCCCCTCAGTCCTGGAGAGCAGGACTGGTCCAAGAGGTGAGCAGCAGAAGGATGCTGGTGGCTGTACTAGATGCTGGGCGTCTTCTCCACATGATTCCCTTCTGGAAGCAGTTGATGCTTCCATCTACAGAAAATTCCTCTTCCTGTTGCTGCATTGAATGGCCTTCCTGTCCTGAAAAAAAGAAAGCAGATCAGAGAACAGTCATCCTTACGTACCTTGATGTGAACACAGTTTCACAACAAATACAGCATTGCTGCAAAACTTTTGTCACCTGTCAGTGTGTGCGAAGAAGTTACAATATTTATAGAGAAATCTAAAAATATTAACATAGGAGAATAGACAAACATATTTGTGAACTAATCCAGAGAAAAATGCTTTGTGTTTTGTTTTATTTTGTTTTACTTTAGTGGGGATGGAGGAGCAGGACTGTCAACTGTTATTTTACGTTATCTGATTAGTGATAACAGGGTGAGTGTTTTGTTAACTTCTTATTTTCTCTGTTTGACTTGAACTTGACTTTCTGAAGCTGAAGATCTGTGCTATTTCACAAATGTATTGGGCATGAATACATTATAAATGCACTGATGTGGGAGAAGGTAATTAAAAAGGGAAACAGTGTTCCAGGTGCAGCAGCCATTAGTATTCTTCTGCTCTAGTTCCCTGAACTGCTGCATTTGTTAACCTTTAGCCAGATCAGAGCCAATTTCTCTTGTTTCTTACATAATGTTGGAATTATAATTGACAGTAGTGATGAAAGGGAGAAGTCTCTCTGCAACTCAATTTTTTTCTTGCTTTCATGTAGAGGATTTTAGAACAAGAGTCTTATCAGTTGAGAATAATTGCATCTCATTAGCTACATTCTGGAGATATATGTATATTAGTTGGAGTGACATATATATTTGGCTGGAAAATGTTACGGCATACTTCAAGCAGCATCAGTGATGTGAAATTCAGTGTGCACTGCATGCTTATGTAACTGGAGTTACGTTGCTACAGAGGAAGCAGTAGATGACGGTTGTACATCTGGGTGCAGTTATTGAGAACTTAGCAGGCTTCAGAAAAAACCTTTCATCCTCACAGTTAATCAGATAGTTTATCAACATTTGATATTCTCTTCGGTTCTGGGCAAGCAACGGTGTTTTTCTAAGGCTCACTGGGCATGCTGCACCTTCAGAGCAGTGCTTCCCCTGGGACTGAGACCTGGGAGTTCCCTGCCTCGTCAGCAAGAGCGGTTTCTTTGCTGTCTGTCTTGTAAATCCCAATTCACAGCTGATGTTGGATGAATGGAGTCTATAATAAATGGGAAAAACTGACAAAAGGTCATTTGTATGCAGTGGTAAGTTGTCATAGCCCCTTTGAATTTTAGGACAACCTACAGTATTTTGACTACACTCTTTTTTATTTACCTTCTTTTTTTTTTTTTTTTTTTTTCCATACAGTGGAAAAGATTCTAAAACCTTTTAAAAAGATGTTTTTTTTAAATAAAATTCTGTGGTGTATTTCCAAAAGTCCAAGAGGGGTCTTAAAATCACTTAGCAATTACCCAAGATATGGATTTGCTTCGTACAGAAGCTGAGGCTGCCATGTGGCTGTGCCATAGGGGCTTCCACCCCCGAGACTAACCTGGCTGCTCCACAATAATTAATTGCTTTCTGGCACCAGGAGTATCTTGTTATTGCTTGTAGTTCGGAGACAATTCAGCTCACAAATGCTGGTGCTGGCGTGAAGAAAATGCCTACTGCTCTTACTTCCAGTAAAACAGTGATATAAATTGTTGTGCTGATGAAAAACAAAGCCTTTCTCCTGATTTGTTATTAAACAAAGAAACAAACATAAAAAAAAAAAACCTCTGAGGAACAGCTAATATTTAACACCGGGAAAATTCATGGTTAAGCTGTTGAAATATCACTATGAAATATCACAGATGAATCCTCATGCTTTCTTTTCCAAATGCAAATTGTTTGTTTTTAATTACTTCTATTGAATTCAAGTCATTTAACTTATGTGGAGCTCTCAACCAGTGTTCAGTTTATCTTTTTTTTTTTTTTTGCCAAAATTACAGTTATGTAGGCCGCTCTGAAAGTAATGCCTCCTATTTATTTCTGTGGAAACTACAACAGATAGAAAGAGCACAATAACACTGTTTAATAGAGAAAGTTCTTGGCTACAAAACACTCTTTTTCAACACATTCACCACCATTAGCTGTGCGTTTTCACCAGTGACAAACAAGAGCTGTGCTTGTAATGCTGTGCTTGTAATAATCTGCACATGCAGAGTAGTTGTCACCTCTACTGAAACACACCACCACTGCCTCATTGCGCTGACATCCACTGGCGGGTCTCCATAAATGTTCATAAGCTTCTATGAATGCTAATGGGTGTTAATGCAATAGTTAATAGTTAATAATAATAGTTAATCCAAAGTTTGGTTTCATGTAAATTATTTTCCTCCCATTCTGTAAAGCTGCTTCTAGCAAGGGGCAGCCTATTCAAGCTGATAACAGCATTCAGAAGTGAAAAAGGCTGTTCTATGGCCTCTTGGAAGTTTTTTTCAATGTTTCTTAGATATTTTGTTATAAATAAAAGATTCATCTTGTGAAAACCACCTGAGATTTCTCCTTAATCAGAACATAAGAATCTCTTGGTGAAACAGGTCACATTATGAACAGTTAGCTTTTCATTAAGGAAATTTCAGTGTAGTCTGTTCTTTCAACTGTATATTATACTTTGCCAGGAGGAACATATTAATTTGAATTTGCCATCTCCAAATATTATCCCCTCTCAAACTTATGAATGCAGTCGTACCACAGGAGACATCCAAACATCCTGGATCTTTGCAAAGCCCAAATTGCTGAGTATTATTTCACTGAAGTAGGTGATGTAATCCGTGCTCTACCCAGACCAAAATGACTTGGGGACATGCCTACCCTTGATGACCCAATGCAAGAATGGTTCCAGGCCATGCAAATCAACTCTTTAGTCTTCTGTAGCAGTATTCTCTCTCCATTCTGTGTTAAGGAAGAGTGAAATCCTTTTCAAGGTGCTCTAAGAAGTAGCCATAATTTGTCTGATGACAGGTATAAAACAGATGAAGGTTGGAGCTTGCTGAGATAGTCAGCAACAACTCTTCACTTCTGGAGCTTCATTTCTCAAGGCACCCAAATGGATTCCGAAGAGTGACTCACCATGCTGGTTATTACATTACAAGAGTGTTACTGAGGCAGCTTCTTCTAATCTGGAGGACAAAGGAAATACGACTGTGTTGATTTAGTGCTAAGTTTAATACACAACAGCTATATGGCAGAACACACTTTTCCTTGTTTTATGAAAACAGCCTTTACCTGTTGTATCAGAAACATTAACCCATGCACTCTTTTCATGTCACATTACCATCTGACAGAGTGGAGATAAGCAGTTTAACACTCAGATAAAGCCTTGCATCTGTGGTGACTGAGTGATGCCTAGGGTGGGGTGCAGGCCTCTCAGCTCAGAGTTGAAGGAATCTAAACTAATTGTGTTCACATAGGTAGTGATACCTGTATAGTTGTACCAGTTTATTGATGGGAGATTCACCTGTGTAAACAATCTTGGAGGAACAGGTCACAGTCAGTGGGGAATTCAGAGGCTCAGCTATTGAGATTTGTGCCTTTTTTTAATTATGTGTTTGAAACAGGTATGCTGTACGTCTTTAGTTCTGTCTATAATCATGCCTCTCTTAAAATGACGCTTCTAGGGACTGTTTATTTGATAGATTCTCAAGTATTCATTACTTTAATTACTCAGTGTAAATTACTCAGGATACTCCATTCTTGTTTGGCTCAAAAATAATTACTTGTTTTTATTCAGCTGCTAATCACAAAATCTTAATCTTTTGCTAGTTTATTATGGATTTTTAGAGGAAAATATTGAAAAGAACCTTCAATATTGCTGTTCTGCAATTTGTTTAGTGACAACAGTGCATCCTTTCTGCCTCTGGGGATCTTCCACAGGCTATGTCAGACTCCTGAGACAGGTATTTGTCTGCTTGTGGAGCAGGGAAGCGACAGGACAGGAGTTCCCTTTGTTATGGAATGTTGTGTGTCCAACTCTCCACTCTCTGAGAGATGTGCATGAGCATTCCTCAATCTGTTCTAATGGGATTGCTTGTTGGCAATTTAAATACAATTGTTTGGGTTGTTCTATAATGGTGCTGAGTGCTTGTCACTGCAAAACAAGTCAGTTCTTGATTATACAGTATCTCTGATTCTTAGCAAGACCTCAACGTGGACCATCAGCTGGCTGTTTTCCATTCCCTGATGAACTGTACCTTGTGAGGCTGCTGGGTGCTTTTAATGTGGAATGTGAAAATGGATTTGTGATTGTACAGCTGAGCATTTGCCCAGATGCTTCCTATTGAAGTTAGGCTTGAAATCCATGAGGCCGAGTTGCAATACAGAGGTTCAACTTGTAAAGATTTTGCAGTTGTTCTGGACTACCCCACAGAACCCCCAGCCTTTCTCATTTCCCAGTCAGCTGATCTCAAAGTCACTTGTAATAGAGGCAGTATTACTGTCCCCATGTTGCAAACTGACTACAAAGACTTTTCTTAGGGCCACCTATCAAATGCTTGAAAGATCATAAATGAGACCTTTTATTTTATAATACCTGGTCCTATGATGTGTTTGCAAGGCTACAGCACTTCACCTGCACACAAAGCAGGCTGATATCCTAAAAATATGGTAAAGCACTAGGTTATAAGAATAATGTTATAGGAAGTTGTAGAGTTCTAGAGCATTCACTGTGATCTAATGGCTTGGCACATCCCCAGAGAAGTCTGCCGCATTAGTGTGATCACTGGAATTATTTATGAATATATTTCATTTATGTATTTATTTGTAATCTGTAAATAGAGAGATTTTTAAAAATCAGATTAAAATATTTACACTTAATAATCAGGATCAAGATGTTTGTGCCAGTGCTATTATTTCCAGCTCATGTGATTTTTCATGGCAATGGTTAGCAAACAATTATTATGATGTTGAGGGTGTGAAAAATTTAATATAGCCAGTCCTGTCTGAAATAATCAAAGTAATCCTGATCAAAAGATAGTGTGAATTGTGTGTGAATTAATATCATGCAAATGTCTTTAAGTGTTCATACTCTTTGATGTGGCCATGTAGAAGAGATTAGGGTAAAAGTGACTTTATCTGGTAGGTGACTATACAGATGCTGGAAGGAAACAGGAAAAAAGAAGACGTTCAAGGGAAATATCTAGTTTTACTATATCTAGTTTTACTAGTTTTTGCACAGAAAAACTAATCTTGCATGTAAATTTGGATTTATTTATTGCAGAAATGCCTTTGAACTATTGACTCCTGCATGTCTAATGCTTTCATACAGTTTCTACCTACATAGGTTTCTGCCTTTTCCTTTCCAAACTTGTTGCATCCATTCACATTCTCTGGCTTCCCCTGGATACCAGCTGCACAAACAAGCAGTTTACCAAGTACACCATATCTGTAGTGTGCTTTCCTCTCCAAATCTAAATTCTTCCTTTCTAACTTTGATCAATCTACTGGCTCAAAGAGGGGCTGTTTTTATCACACCTTGTAGAAAGCATGGATCCACAACTCAGTAAGGCTTGGCACTTATTTTCTTACATCTAAGCCAGGCTTTCATCATTTCACAAATGGTAGCCATATTTTTGACCCCAAAGCTAACTATTGGACACAATTGTTCTGAAATATCCTGTTCTGAATTGAATAAGAAGACAGATGTGGTTACACGCGATGTTAATACATTAGGAAAAAAAATAACTTTGAAGTGCTTCCAATTAAACACACACAACAAAATGCAGTTTGCTACTGAAGAACAGAACAAGTTTCAAATTAAAATTGAAATATACAATGATAAATTGATGATCATTCTAAATGCTCAGGTGATTTTTGTCACTCCAGCAAAATGGGAACATGGATGAGTATGTTAGTTGAAGACAGATCATGGTTTAAATGGCATTGTTTGTCAAATGTGGCAAGACAAATCTGAAAATTACAGCAAACACAAATAACTTTTTGCTATGTTGAATGCATGTACAAATACCTTTGAATAGTATATGAGAATACACTCTGACAATTTCACTAATGAACTCCCTTGATCCAGTGAGTTGTATCTGTTCATTTGGCTCCCACAGTAGTGTTCTGCATGTCAAAATGTGCTCTTCATTTTTTTTTCTCAGCTGAAGATTTTGTTTTTTGCACTATGAAAATTATTTTCAGTCACAGCACCTGTTCTTTATGTTGCACTATTAACTTCTCTGCAGCAATCAGTCATTCACTGATATCTGCTGATATTTGCATTAAAAACTAATAGTAATAGTGTTTAAATGTGAGTATTACTTTAATTATGTTTTAACTAGCTAACTGTTGAATTCTCTGTAACTCGTAACTGCCAGGCAATATAATTACCAACTATAAACTTGATTTTGAATTCTCTGTGTGCCAATTACTTATATCTGTCAAAATTCCCCAACAAAAGACTCAGTGATAAAACAGATATCGTTTAAAGTTTAAATTTTCTTTGAATAATTTCTCATACTGATATGTATTTTTGCTGGCTGGCAAGAAGTAAAACCTTTAATCAGCTCAAATATAAAATCCTGCAAAATGGAAATGCTTCTGACTACTCCATGGTACACTGAACTATGATGGCAGATCTGGATAGCAAGGCCTTAGTAGACTTGGCCTCCATTCCTGTCATAAATTTACTTTATTCTAGGAAGAGACATTTCTCATAAATAGCATTTGTTTCTCGCAAATTAAATTAAATGGAGTGGGTTTCTTTGGCACCAGCACTTCTGATTGCTGAGACCTGCAATAAGAGCAGGAGTTTCCTATACTACACCTGAGCTGCATATGGGATATTTATGGCTCCTGTATACATGCCAAGGCCGAGGAGAGATCAAATGTGACGGAAGTTGATGGATCTCCTACCAACAGCTGCACATTCAGTTTATATGAAGCATCCTCCATGCTGTGGTCAGGCTCAGAAAACAGACTGAATTCTTATAAACTGACTAGTTTGTTATAGTTTTACTACAATATATACCAGACACTGTGAATGAAGCATTTGATGCTGCAAGTGAATCAATATCTGTGTATACAGCCACTGGAGCAGACCAGAGGTGGAGCTAAATGGGCTCATGACAGAGGTGAGTGCCACATCCTTACATGCCTCTTACTTTCTGAATGCACAATGTACTTAAATAGCTTGCTGTTCATCCAGTAGTTGGTAGCTTCATGTGGAGCCATTTGCTAGATATCTGTAAGCCTGAAAATGGCTCTAATGTGTGTGAAGCATGTGTTTGGTTAGTGGTGGTGTTGCCTCGTGGTTATTGCAGCGGTTATAGGAGATTAAAATAAAAAGTGCAGAGTTTATTGATATTGGTTAGTCATTACGTAATAACACAGCAGTGCATCACTGTATGTGACTAGACACAGCAGGATTAAGAAATGAAGGACTGTTCAAATTTCCAGTCATTTTTGTCGTGCCTTCATGTGTATCCACTTATATATTCATACGTTGTGTGAAGGCAGTGAGTGCAGGGTCTTATCTCCATCCTTTACTAATAGTTAATACTAAAATTTCCTTTTTTAAATGGGAGAAATTTTGCTTTCTTGCTTTCTAAACATTTTTCCAAAATAGAAAGGAAAAACAGTGAAATTACTGGTGGTGTTCTCTCTGACCATAGAAAAGAAACTGAACATTAAAAAATGCACATGAGTGTATATCAGTATAGGCATATTATCTGAGCCAGATGCAACCAGCATCTAATTTTTTTGAAAACATTATACAGCTTAGGTTGAACTTGAAAGCTAAAACCCAGTATTACACCTCTTTCTGAGAGGAGTCTGGTAGCCCCAGGTGAAAGGTGAGTGGGATGGGGGGGCATTTCAGTCCACACAGCTACCACTGTGTGGTTAAATGGCTAAAGAAAGATTTGGAAAATGATAAAGTGCTTCCTGAGGCTGCTTGGTTCCCAAGGCCAAGTATTTTGTGTGAATACATCACTGGATAGTGTGTGTAGTCAGTAATCCTTTGCAGCTATCAACATTTCTTCAATTTCAAATGCAAATTCGCTCAGATGACCTCTTCATGTCTTCTAAGTTTCATTCCTTCAGGGTGTACTTCCATGGAGTTATTAAAGATTTTTATCATTTTTCCATGAATGTGTAACACCAGAGCCTTTAAGTCAGGAATTCAGCTCTATGGGAGAGAATATTTTTTCGTTGGTCCTTTAATTCTGTTGTTACAAAGCAGAAAATAGTGCAGATAGTGTCATAAAATTTAAATAGTTAATGTGAAAATATCTTCCCAACTGTGACAGGGTAATATCAAAATGTTCTGAATTGTTTATGTTTCTTAATGAGAAAGGGTATTATAAATATTAACAGATTCCTTAGGGTTAATGTGTTTGAGGTCCATGTACCAAAAGTTTCTAATCTTTAATAATTTATCAACTAGCAATGTAGGATGATTTAAAAGGTTTTAAATATTTTTATTTCTTGATGATTTTTTTTCCATATTCTCTTTGGATAATCAATACACACACATGGAAGTATTGCAACTCATAGTGGCTCCCTTATTATGAAATGCATTTTCACACAGAAAGGCCAGCTCACATCTGGGAGATGCACTTGCACAGAGGCAACTATGTTCACTGCAGAAAGCAATCAGGAAAACATCTGTGCTTAGCTAGAACTGATTTTCATGGACTGGGTTCAGATGTTGGCAGAAGACACATGCTCCACGAGCAGCCAAAAATGGTTAATTGGCTGTCAGCTTTGGAGTCTGACCATTAGCTGGGAGACACAACGCTTATTTACGGTGAGTCAGAATGCTTATTTGCAGGACAAGCAGAAAGCAGTGGAATCTGTGGGGAAGGGGATGCGACAGAGTAAATGGTATTGAAATGCTATCATCTTCCTTGCTAAAGGGTGGAAACAGAACAATGCTATCAGGTACAACTCCTACTATGTCTTCAGATAAAAATAAACAAAGACAACAAAAAGAGTCTGTAGCCATTTGGTGAGGGAGATTTTATTTTATTTTTTTTTTAAGTTTGTAGCAGTAGTGCTTCAGGAATAGGGGTTGTGCCAAGTTTTCTGAAATTGTGCTAAATGACTATCAGCTATTCTCATTAGGATAGATGTGTGCCTGCCTTAGGAGTTCAGCCTCCATTGAAAGAAATAAAAGTATGAGGAGCTGCTGAGTTTGTTGCCCCTTCAGAATTCTTCCACATTCCTTTGTGAAAAAGGATTTATTGTTCTCTTATTCATTTTTATCTTGGTGATACGTAACTGAATACAGAACCAAATGCTTGATGGAGTGAGCTGTGTGCACGCTCTCTTTCTCAGTAAGCTGGGGTTTATTTAGCAATTTCTATTCTCTTTATGTGGTATTCTTAAGATTCTGTAAAACTTAATACAAAAAGGGCTAGGAAAGTGAGGGTTTGGATTTTTCCTCCCTCATTCCTCTCCTCTCTTTCCCTCCCATATGTTCAAACTGCCTGTAGATATTAAGTTGGTATATGAGAACAGCAGTGTTTGGATGACTCAAATGGTCACCTTTAAGAGCTAGGCTTAAATTTTAAGTACACCTTAATTTTTTTTTAATTTTTTTTAAAGATGCATTTTTCTTTTTTTTTTTAAAAAAAAAAAAAACAACCTCTTTCCCCACTCTTCCTCACTACCCTTAGGTTGAAAGCAACAACTTTAAAAAATAAAATAAAATACGTTTGCCAAAGCTGGAATAATAAAACACTCGCATGCCTGCACAAAATAAGTCAATTCAGTTTTTTTAAAGTTCTAATCAGCTATAGTTTTTAGGCTTTGGGAAATTCACCACAAAGCTTAGTTATTTTACCTTTTTCACAAGTCAGAAACAATATATTCAGGGACCTGTTCAAGAAATAAATTAAAAAAAAAAAAAGTGTTCTCCCTTCAGTTTGACAGAGCAGTATCTGCACTAAACAGATATGTTAATTGAATCTGGCAGCCTTCATTTAGTTGTGACTTACTGCAAATGACTGAGCTTTTCAATTCCTCAGTTGCAGATGTGTTTTTGTAGTGAGAATAAAAGAAAATAGGCAGCATATATGTTTTTTGTTTTTTCCTAGAAAAGCTGTGCAACTTTGAATACTTAAAAGTTTGTAATTGTCTTCATTTTTTTCCCTATCCATTTTGCTAGTTTTTAAGCCCACTAATTTTAGAATATACCTAAACAGTCCAGTTGCACATTTTGTTAGCATTTATTACAGATTTAAATGCTTGTAGGGAACAAATAAACACAGCTAAATTACTGGGATTAGTCATGCTACATCAATGATGTCAGAAACTTTCACTACTTCTTAGTAAAAAAGAACAATGCCAGGGACAAGGAGTAGCCCCAGCATCTGGATTTTGTCACCTCATCATCTTATCATCTTGTAACTCATATGAGGATGTTATTGAATAAGAGCAAAAATGTGTGCCATGATTTTCTTTAACAAAGTGACAAGTTACCATAGTGAATGAACCTGATGAGAAATATCTATCTGCAGAATTGTCTTAAATAAAGAGGTGTGATGGAAACCAGGGAAATAATGTAGGAGATAAAACTCACCTTATTTTTCTGAAAAGCAGTCAATCTATTGCTTTATATTATATTTACTATCCAGAAAACTTGAGTTAGATGGAAGGCTTATTTTCTTAGAAAACAAACACTTAGTTTAATTGTGCCCATATCAAACAGACTTTTGGCCCTAGTTACCTGTTGGAAAAGAGAGGGTGGAAAGAAAAATGTGGACAAATGAAAGATGATGCCTGCAAGGTCTTTGTGGAACTAGGTAGGCTGAGAGCAATGCTAAATCCATTACATTCTTACCAATTACTTGCTGACCTAAAGAAATTTTCTCCATCCAATTTGCCAATAAAATATTGTTCCTAAACATTAACATGTAGAATGGCTTGATTAAATCCTTCTGAACTACTTCAGCTTTAGAAGTTTATTCTTGACTTGGACAAACCAGAGTTCTAAAATGTCAAAACAATTTGGATCGTTGTGTTGCAACATTTCTTGTAAACATGTAATATTCTGTGCTTTTAAAATGCCTTCCAAGCAGAATCAAATTCTATTACAGTAAAAGTTTGCAAAAGATGGAGACTTTAACTTGAAAAGACACGTTGTAGAACCTGGCGTATCAGTCATCACGTCACATAAATCTGCAGTGGTACAATTCTGAACTCCTGAAAGGAAGGATCTGGTAGGGCTTCTGCTATGATAGTTACTGTGTTACTCCCAGAGTTCTCTCCAGTGATCAAAATGGTAAAAAACTTCAATCAGATAACTCTAAAATGTTTCAATAATAATTGCTACTGGTGGGCAATACTGGTTAAACGCTATAATGAACGGCATAATGCAAAAACACAAGAGCAAAAGATAGTGAATTCACTCATCTCACAGATATAGGCTGATAGGACTGGTCCCTGAATCCTTATCTGAGGTTTAAGATCACTTTAAAATTCTGACATTATATGGAGAGGTTCAAGCTTCCTTTTTTTTAAGAATATCATTAGACTAGTTATGTCTTTATGTAGAAAAGAGTTGCATATACCTTAAATACTTGCAATGATTAATGCTGTGGTTATTTCTATTGTGCTAATGCATAATGCTTCCTGCATCTGCTTTTGCAGGATGAACCTACATCCATCAGTGCAGCATTATCTTGCCAGCTTCCCTACTATATTTTTATTTAGCTAATTCAACCATTGCATTACCTAAAAGGATCTAATTAATCATGATGCTCCTAATCTTGGCTCTTATTGAGACTACAGTTAATTAAGTTTACAAATTGACATGGCAAGGTTTGAGCCAGATAAATGACCACAGAGGAATATTTGTATCAATACAAACCTTTGGACCAATACATTGTTGGATTTGCAGAACTTAATAAATATCTAACTGAATGTAGTAAATATCTAAATTTAAATGTAAATATCTAACTATCTAACCCAGGGCAGGATGCAGGCACCCTGCCCTGGTTTGGGGCAGGCTGAGGCCATGACTTCCATGCCCTGGGTAAGATGTCAGTGATCGGACTGTGTGGCTGTGGGATGTGGACAGGAACTGAGGGACGATTTTTCTGGAGGCAGGTGCCTGACCCGTCAGCTGGTGTGTGTGGTGTGTGTGTTTGGTACGGAGACGCCCAAGATGGAGGAGGTTGCAGGCTTGTGACAGGCCTTGTGAGAGACGGCTCATTTTCTTGCAGAACTGCAGCTGCAGATGAGAGCCAGGTTTGCCTAGTAGCTGCTGGGGGGGGGGTGAAAGCTATCTGGGAGGCAGCAGAGGGAGTTGCCACAGCACATCTGCATCGGCTGGGCACAGAAGGGTGGCAGTGAAAGTCCACTGTGAGGCACAGAAGTCCCAGCCTACTCCCCAGGTGCTTGCTGGAGCCCAGGGCCAGGGGGCTGTAACGCTGTTGCTGGGATTTACCCAGATCTGGGGCTCTAACCCCTTCCATTTATCCTGTCAGTCAGCAGAAGGGCCTGGTAGACCTGGAGTCGTGTGGGCGATCTTTGATTTCTTCATGAGGGAGAAAGGCTTGGATAGGAGCTGGTGGGTTTCATTGATCAGTACTGAGTTGTGCTGGCCATGTTGCTGATTGGGATTTGGCTTTTACAGCTGTGGAACCTTCCCTGAGAACCAAAGGCTGCTAAGGACAGATGGGATCTACTTGGAAAAGGAGGGACAAGAGCACCTATGCTAGCTGACTGCCAGCCTGGTGAAGGGAGCTTGCAACTAGGAGAGATGATAGGGAGATTATGGACCACCTGTAGTGGAAATGCTGAGTTACAGCTTGAAACAATAATTGAACACCTGGTAGGAAGGCGGGGCCAACCCAGGGGAGCTCAGGTGGAAGCAATTCATCTGAGTGATGAAAGGCATGGAGCCAGGATTAACCTCTTCCCAGACCTCATTTAAGAGTTGGCAGGGAGTATGAAGGTTTTTCTTCTACTGATTCCTGCTAACCTGAGAACTTTATAGGCCTTCCCAAGATAAGCAGCTTCTTTCTCTTATTTTTGTGCCTGTTGCTGTCTTATCTGAATAGATCTATATTTGCTGCAGTATGTTACTCCTCAGTTGTCTTGTTGCACTTTCCATTGTGTTACATCACTGCTAAGATAGTAGACAGAGATAGAAAATGAATGGTGCAGGACTATGGGCATGAAAAAGACCTCAGAAAACATAAAACAGAGTGGAAAGAAGCCTGTCTTAAGCGTGCATACATGACTGTACAAAACCTAGGAAGTGAAGAATGAACTACATCATTGGAATAACAGAGTTGGTGGGCCTGTTTACGCACTTGGAGTGCTGCAGTACGTGATATAAGGTCTTAAGGAAAAGTAGGCAGGGGAGGTGTGTGGAGGAGATGTGAAGGGGTGTCTTGAAGGTACACCAACTGTGCCAGGGTGGTGGGAAGCCTGTGAGTCAGCCTTGGGGATTTTCAGTTTTAATAGTCTCCAGATAGTTCTGTATTTGTGTTTCTAGAGTCACAGGTAAAAGAAATTCTTCAGTTTTTGTGTGAGATCATTGGTAATGCAGTGCTAGCAACGCATTAGGTGTGCTGGGCATTTATTGTGGAAAAACAGATCTGTGTATGAACGTTTTGTTTGACTGATTCTCGTGGTTTTTTTCCCCAGTGTGATCTATGGTGAATGTATTTAGAAGTGTTTTCTTGTGTTCCTGCAGTACCTGCTGCCTGTACTTGATGAAATACAGTGATTCACTGAAAGAGCCTGTTATTTGCAAAGACTAGGTTAACTACCCCAGACTTCATGTGTTTACTATGTTACTATTTGTTTAATTCCATTTTTCTTGTTTTAATTTGAAACACATATTCATATTCCTTTTCAACTTTCCTATCTGCTGTTGCAGTCTGAGCTCAAGAAATGACTCTAACCTGTGCTTTAAGGTTACTGGGCATCCTCAACTAAGTCTAAGTTATGTTTATGTTTCTGTGCCTGCAATTTAAAAGGGTGTGCCATAGGTAGATACAAATCTGTTTGTGTGCTGTGCTAAATAGTGTTGCATACTGAAGCTATGAAGGGCAGGATGCTTTGCTGATGCTGAGCCAGAGCTACATCTTTCAGGCACCTTTGCAAATTCTTGTACAGACTGGCTGAAATGAGGCCAAATGAGCTTGCAGAATGATAGCACTACTTTTTCAAAGCAATTGATGAGGCAGTCTGTTTGGAATGGAAACATTGTGGGTGAAAAATTAATGTAATGGTCACTGAAATGTCATCCTGTGTTGCTGATCTTGGGCAGTATTCATGAGTGTTGAATGGAAGTGAGTGAACTGAAAAATCTTATTCTTTAGAGAATCATAACAAAAAGATCATACCTCTTGCCATACTCATTTTCCTTTTAATGAAAAGTGTCTTCTAAATATTTTGGCTCTTTTAAATGTAATTTTGTGTCCTTTAATTATATTTGGAAAGAAATTCATTGAATTGTTTGAGTTGAAAGGGACCTTTAAAGGTCATCCATCCCAAATTGATGAGAAGGGATTTGCAGTATTTTAGTCTGGATCAAGTGCTGTTTGAGTCAGGTTGATCCAGAACCATTTCTTATTGTTTCATTGTTTTCTAGTTGTCCAGGCAACTTGAATACTGCTGGTTCACCCAGTTCTTCTGTTCATTGGGGGGGGGGAAGGGGAAGAGAAATTCTTAAAGCTCATATATTTTTGTTTTTAAAATGAATGCATTTTGGGGGAAGGAACAAAAAAGAATTTTGATATATTGTTTTCTTTTACTATTTCTGAAAATGTTGTCAGGTGGAAATAACCTCACTTTTATAACATTATTATGATACTAAAGTACAGAGAGACATTCCTACTGTCATATTTTTCAGAGTAATGTGCTATTACTGAAACTAAATTATTCATATAAAAGGGATGATTGATCAAACACAAGCTTACCATAATGTGAGGGCTAAAACAAGGTCAAACTTATTTTACAGGCATATGGAAACTAATAAAATTGGTGAATTACACATTCAGACAGATATTTCCACTCATGAATATCATTGTTTACATTGTTATGTTTTATAGCCTCTTTTATACCTTTGACTCTACTGAAAGAGAGTCTGCAATGTGCATTAATTCATTCTGGTTTGTAAGCTATGTAAAAAAAAAAAAAAAAAGCATTTATTAATGGTGATATTAAACCCATGCTTTTTTTTAGGTACGCACTCCTATATCATGCAAGAAATGGTGTAAACCTCTTGCAGTATCTCAATACGTGAAAGATGGATTGTGCTGATCTGGTGTTCTCTGTCCCAGTGACAAACAAGCTGTTCTCAGGTGTACATAAGTCACACACAAAAAAATTTAGTGCCAACATAATAATAACAAATATTCTATCTGGTGAATTTCCCAACCAGTTGTGGTATAAATATTTTATATATGAATTTCAACACTGCATGTATTATCATTTCTACCAATAATTATGTCTGAATCCCTAGCACCCATGAATCAGTAAAACAATTCAGTGCTGCAGTGGATTGAAAGGATGCTATGCAGCTTGCCTGGCCAATCATGCAGACAACAGTACTTAAGGAGTGAAGAATTCATTGCACTATTCAAAATCACAGAAATGTGCAAAGAACATTTGCAAATATGAAAATGAGTGTCATGAGCTTTGTGTCAGGTTAAATGGCAATGCAGATTGCTTCCTGACATTCAGATTATTGGAGACATTATCTGCTTTGGCTGTTATTCTCCTGGGTCCTGCTTTGCATATGCTAGAATAATACAATTGTACCCAGGGGTGAACAAGCACGTACACTTATAGAAGATATGACAGGGCATGAAGGGATCTGATAAGGTGCTGATATTGACTGTTAGATCTGAGAAACTCTGGTCTGTCTGATCTACTCTTACTGGATCACAGTGCTTTAAATAACGCTATGCAGACACAAGTATGCCAGCTGTCCATTGGTGTTTCTGAGTTCTAGCATAGCTGAGCTAAGCTTTATTTCTGAAGTGATAGTGGAGGCATTGACAAATAAATGACTCGGCCAGCTAGTTGACAGTACCAGCTACCAGTTCTTTTGCTCTTTCTCCCAAAACATTTGTCCAGTTGCTAAATATGTTTTCTAAAACACTTCCTACTTTTCCCTAGTGAGCAGTAGGTTTGTCTTCTGTTTTGCATTATACTGTATCCAGTAGTGTTCTGTCTAGTCTGTTCTTATCAGTAAGTTATGCTGCTAGGTTTCACTTGGCAATACTGTACTTCTGTTACTGTGCTATTTTTCAAAATCCTTCTTGAGTTGGTTCTGGAATCATAACCCTTGCAAAACAAGGCATGTATCTTCTGCAAATTTAGACTTGGGAGGTCTGTAATTGGCTGCCCTGGAAAGATACCCAAAGGAAGACATATGATGGCAGTTGTGTGTCTTGGTTCACATGCTTGAGCTTATGGGAAATCTCATAGTGATTATAGACCCTAAACCTGGTGAAAAAGTGTTTTGTGAGTGTGAAGATTGGGTTGGGGGGGAGGGATTTTCATAAAAATAATTATGGAGTCAAATAACTTTCTTTCTACAAGTACTGTCATATACTCTCATTGCTGTCATTGTTACCAGCGGACTAGATCACTTGTTCTCTTAATGTAATCATCTGCTTGTATCTGAATCTTCCTGTGAGCTCATCCTTTGAACATGAGAAACAATGATATACTGTACTGACCGTGTCATTTTCTTGCTTTGGCCTTTGTGATAAGTCATGAATCAATTGCTTGCAATTGCAGATTAATAGTGTTTTTCAGATATGGAGAAGTTCTGTACGTGTCTGGGATTTCATCCTGCTGTTTAAACTCTGAGAAAAATGGGGAAATGATAATCTGAGAGAGATCAGGGCAAAGCAGTGGAAGGCTGTGTTCAGCAGCCACTGAGAAGCAGTCTAGAGGTGAGTAAGAAGTAAAATGACTGTTAAGTCTTACTGCAATGATGTTTTACAGTTTCTCTGAGGCTGTTTCTATGCCAATACTTCCTGTCCGTTCTTCTTACGTTGTTGATTTCCTATTCCTCCTTCTTTCTGGGCAGTCTAAATCCTAGAGATAGTAGATGGGGTCTCAGTTGGACATGAAGATCTGATTTGAACATGTATTGATTTGACCTCTAACAGCTGTACAGGGGCTTAGCAACTAGCATACAGGTTCAGTGAAGCTTGTTATTCAGTATTAATATAAAAGAAGGTCATCTTCTCAATTTGCATATTTGTTCAGTTGATTATAGCCTGACATCATATCTCTGTGGCTGACATATGTGACTTGAATTTTTCTGTTGATTGCTTTTTCCTGTTAATCTCTAAGAAAAAAAAAAAATTGTTGCCAGATTTTCAAGTGGTGCAAACCTGTCCATGGTCAGCTGCAACTCCAGCTTAGATTTTACCTGGTCTTTCTTTGTAGTTGATTACTGTAATGACTGTGATGAGGGCTGCCTAGTGTTTTTTTTAATTTTGAGATGTGGCTGAGAATCTTAGACAAGTTTTAGCATCATATGATGATCAGGTAACTTTTTTCCCATTGTTAGCCACATAATTGGTCACCTTTAATATAAAAAAAAGTAATGTTTAAATTGTACACTTAAGCTCTGCATTCCTTATTGTCTCCTTGATTTACTTCTAGATTTTTTCATCAATGCAAAATGCCTGTTACAGTATTTTGATTGTATCATTTGGTAATAGCAATGAAATAGATTTGTAAAACGAATGATCTCCTTTATAAAGTGATTATTAAACTAAATGAAGTGTAGCAAACTAGTGAAGATCTACAAAACTGAATGATGTTCTCTAATATGTTTTTTAATTTTCAAGCATTAACATTATTATTATTAAAATTCCAGTCTATTCAATGTTCATTAATTAGACTAGTGAATTATATCTTCTGGATATAATTAGTTTGAAACAATCTGCCATATTGGATGCTGGAAAGGAACTTGCATCCAAAAATTTAAGGTACAGTAGCCAGTCCTGTGCTAATAATGAATATTTTGTGCAACATGTAGTGAGGACTAGATTAGCTGTAAAAAGTGAATATAATTGTTGTCCCATCTGTTGCACCATTCTAAACTGACTGCATTTGGGCTCCAGAGAGCTTCACACTATCAAGTTTTAAAACACATCATTTTCCCCTTCTTCTACTTGAAATAGCACTGGGGTATTCTAAACACCTCTGTGTGAGAAGTAACGATGTGAAAATGATTCTACTTGCAACACTGGTACTTCCTTTGAGCGATCTGTCTTCAAGTCTGAAACAGAATTTGCTCTCTGCTGTTTCTTTGGGGTCTTTATTGAATAAGGTTCCTGTAACCATGTTCAGTATTTGGTGATTTGGGCCCCAGATGAAATATGCCGCAGCACATAGTTTCACTGTTCACATTTGCTGTGTATTTAAATAGAGCAGAACAGGATGTTTTGGAAGAACATACTTCAGCTATAAGTGCCAATTTGTCAAAACTGGAACTGTGTGGGAAAGGGCTGACTTGATCCATTTTTTTTTTCTCTGAAAGAAGCTTTAAGAAACAGATTTCAACTGCATCTCATTTCAACATTTTCAACATGCAAGTGGCAGCTTTATTGGGTTGGAAAAAATATCTGAAATTTAAATAAATGCAATAAAAATAAAAGAAATAGTGACTTCTAAGAGAATGAAATAATCATAGGAAAGAAAATGAGACTTAAGTACTCTAGTCTTTAATTAGACTCTGTGGCTCTGTATCTACTTTTTTCAGTGCTCCTGTGATCAGTTGCAGCCAGCTCATATTTTTACCATTGCTTGACATACAATTGCCCTAATGCTACTCCCATTCAAACCGACAGTGAAGTAATGCCAAGTTCCATTTAGGCTGACTGTGAAATTGCTTTGGGCTTAGGGCAGTGGTGAACTCTTGAAAAGCCCACTTTTGATCCTATGGCACAGTAACTTTTATAATGCTACTGACTGACAGGCTGCACTGCAACTGAAAGTATAACTGCTGCCTGCAGTACAATCTCACTAAAAGATTTCAGTATCATTTTCTATGATCTCTTAGTGAGAAAGTGTGGATTGTCTGACAAAAGCAATTCTTGTGCACTGTTATTGGAGTTGGTAAAACAGCGTTGAAAAATTGTGGAACCACACTAAGTATAAAATCAACCAGAGTCTACAGGAATAACTCTGAAGTAAATAAGTTATTAGGAATTAATTTGATTTTTGTGTAACTGTGTGCTTTCTGTACACTTGAAAAAGTAAATGAACATTCTACATAATTACTTGGTGGAGATGTATTCCCTCTCTATGTTATTAGAAATTATTAGATCTGCCTATTTAATAGTTGCTCTTTTTTTTAAATTGTACAGCCCTTAAAGTGTTGACAATAGCCAGTAAGTATTATTGGTATAATCTAGTGGAAGAGGCCTCACGGAATATATTATTGTTTTTATTTCCAAGCTGTGATTGATAGAAATGATTTCCTTTTTGGCCAATGGAGTACTGACAGAACTGATTTCATCATGTGAAATAATGTTTTCATCAGACTTCAAAGGTTGTGGTATGGACCTGCAAAGATGACTGCTATGGAAGGCTGTTTGTCCTCGTGTACTATGACTTGCTCTTTCATTATATCAGAATAGTTGTAAGAAGGAAAGGTTATTTAGGACAATCAGTGGCTCCACTGAAATACAAGTTATAGAAATTATTTACAAGGCAAATCTCACAGTATTGAACAACTGCATTGTAGAATCTAGGGGTATATGTAGACCTAATGCATTGGGGGGGGAGAAGCGCCATTAATCCCCATGTAATGAGGAAACTTATGCACAAGGAGAAAGATCTTGAATTCCTGGTAATTCTCTGAAAACATCATTCTTTATCTTGGTAGTTAAAGCTAAATGCAGTCTTATCCATTCATTAGGAAAACCTGGATAACAAAGTGTTGCTCAGTCTCTTTGTGAATCACTCATTTGATACACATACATTCAAATGCAACATACAACACCTTGTTCTGCTCCTCAAGGCAAAGCTAGAAAAGAGGAGAGGGATATCTGAGATGGAAAAGAGGAGATATTCCTACTAGAGTTACGGATTGCATATGTGTAAGTTGCCTTTGAAAGCACAGATGGTAACTAGAACTTGAGAACCAGATAGCAAAGTGCTTAAAGCAAAGGAAGCATTTTTTTCATGCAAATTGAAGTACAAATTACAGAGCTGCTTGGTGTAAGGAGCAGTGAAGACAAATGTGAATTCACATACTGGAATTCCTGAAGCAGTAGAAAGCAAGAAAAGAATTGACTTGTGCTTATGAGATGACAAACTAAGCATCTGAATTATGGGAAAAATTCTGAGATTAGCCAAAACATACATGTATGTACACACATACACAAAAGTTACGCTGGACAATGGAATTTTCTAACTTCTGTGTGTGTGTACAGAGAGCTCTATCTCTAGGTCTAGCTGGGAGCATACAAACATTTAGGTTCCTTGCTTTGCTGGTCACACATTCCTAGTTACTATTTTCCAGAGGGTAGAGACTGTTTTATAACTGTCAGTTCTTGACTCTGTAAAACTATGAAGTCTCTTTCTGCTGTGTATTCAGTGTAAGATTTTCTTTCATCTTGTTTGGGCTGTCAGTTGTTGGAACTTGGCTTTGAAACTTCTTTGCTTTGGAGGATAGAATTGTACTGTTTAACTACTTCCTCAGATGGGAAGTACAGCCCAGAAATAACATCTGTGCAGCTGTTGGGGCATTCACAGGAACTGCCAGGCCTTTTCTGGGATTAAAAGCATGTGTATTCTCTCTGCTGGTTTCTTGCGCTTAAATTTGAGAATAGGAATCTTGGATCCTCTCTTTATTAAAGATCCTTTCTTATTTGATTTGAGCCAGACTTGAGGCTTTCAGGGATTAGGAGTATTAAAAGGGCTGAGTATGCCCATGGGGGAAAGATTGTCTTTAACTGCTGTCTGTGAGTAATCCCTGCATGATGCAAAGCGAGGATGCGAAGATTGTAGAGAGCTGTAATTCCTCTCAGATGGTTGGAGGGGTCACAGCAATGCCAAGCTTCTGGGGGGAGGGGGAGTTGATTATAAAGTGTTAACTCACAAGGGAAGCTAGAGTAGGTCTGCTGCCCCAAGGCACTTTTCAGGATGTGTTGGCTTTTTTTTTGTGCTTTTCACGATATCTGATTTCTGGTTTTAAAGAGCCTGCTCTAATTCATTAGTTGTAGAAGTGTTGCAAGATTAGGAAGGCTTTCATATGTGTAACATAATAAAATAATGGAAGTAGGTGAGCTTGGAAAATTTTATGGATGTATCTCTACTTGTGGGTGGGGAAAAAAGGACTTTCATACAAGGTGTAGTTTTCACAGGTTTAGGATGCTCTGTCTGAGCTGCTTTTGGAGTGAGTGGGTGGGGCAATTGCGTAGGGAGAGATACCTAAATGGTGACAAAACAAAACTTATTTTTTTTATATTTCAGCAAAATTCACCTTCCTAACCTCTAAAGCTTGGGAAGCCTTCATTACAGCCACCTTGAAATGTGAAGGCCTGCTAGCAAGGAAATGGTCTTTTTAGGACCAGTCCTGAAGATGACTTTAATGTTGTTGAAGCTATTGGCCTGCACCCTTTATAGAGCCACGTGCCCTAAAGCACAGGCTGTGAACACACTTATGGTATGGGCATACCCATGACTCAAAGAACTCGTATTGAGGTTTGAATGGAAAGAGTTAGACTTAGTGTGCAGTCTGATCACAAATTAAGTGTGAGCTGGAAAAACAAACCTGGTCTTGAATAGCAAGTATGATGCATTTAGCATAAAATACTAGTTAAGGGAAAAAATAGCTCTTCTGTTTGCAGCAATGTAGTTCCCTCTGAGATTTAATTAATGGTTCTCATTTATTCTTATTTCTCTGTTATGTGAGTGCTGAGTATAAAAATACATTTAATTTGGCCTCTAGGCAGCAAACAAATTCATTTAATATTGATATAGAAGCACCTCTTAGGGCTTTAAAGAGAAAAGCAAAAAGGGGACATGCACAGGAAATGCGTTCAGTAGTATTGATGTTAGAGTGGGTTTGAATGGCTTTAGCAATCAGAGTAAATTTTCATGAAAACTGGATTTATATTCCTGCAAAACAATTCACTGAACAGGGAATTATCTTCAATAGCGCATTAGGTAAATGGAGCCTCGAAGCTATAACCCACTGAATTTCATCTTTTGGGGTGCATAGAAGACATTAGAATCGCACCTATTTTCTTTTATCTTTTTTCAATTAAGATGATAAGCTTTCCTTTGGATAATGTTGTGTAGAGGAATAAATTTCAGATTAAGCAAATCTTCCTGTTGGATAAGACAGTATATCATGTGTTCCACTACGTTATTGAAAGTGACAGAGTAGCCAACCTGCAAAGATCTCCTACAAGCAAAGAACACTGGAATGAGGTGGGCATTGAAGGATGAATTGAACAAGTCAGCTGGAGGGCTTCTTTCCTTAAATTAATGGACATTTTGATACCAGCTTCCAATTAAATAATCTTTGCCTTTGGGCTTTCACATGTACCAAGCTTGGCTGCAGACCTCTTGGTATCAAGAAGGGCAATCCAGTACTATAAATGTATAATCCCAGATTTACATTAAAAAGGCTTCAATTTAAAGGCAGCTGAGCTACTTTTGAAGAGTGTATTTCTGTAGAAGAGGCTAGAACTTTAAGCAATAGCCTAAAGTTTCACATAGTGATTGTTGAGTACCTATATTTAGCTTATAGGACCTAGAAAGGAGACAAATCAGAAAAGATTTTACTCCTGTCTTGTGACACTCAGACTAGCAAAAGTGATATTTAAAAGAACAGGAGAATATTGAATGCACAGTTCAGGAGTGAAAATTGCTCAGGACTCATTGCAAAAACAGGAGGCAATAATAGTGAATGCTGAGAGTTTTACAGCACTGAAAGTACTGTGGGGGCAGAAATAGTAGCACTTCAGTTTCCTGATGATTCTACATGACGTGACATTTTGAATCCTGCTCGGTTCAATCTAACACCATCTGCTCTCACCCCTGTAAATCAGCCAATAAGGAAGCACAGGTATCTCTGCTTTTGATAACGTGAGTGATTTTGTTAAGCAAGATTTGGAGTGGGGAGTACAGATTTCTCTTTTGGCTGCTGTAATTGCATCATCCATCAACTGGAGATACTTTTCTCTGACCCAGTACTAATTTTAGTTAATTTAGCTCACTTTGTTTAATTTTTATTTTACTTTTTTTCATATTTGCTGCAGCTTAATTGCATAGGAGTCTGGCAGTTTACCTGTGAAGTTGGGTTTTCTATTGCCTCCTTTAAAGTCTTCTTATATACATATATTAATGTTTAATTGTTTAGAAACCAAATGATAGAGGCAAGAGTGTGCAGCTTAACTGGGGGCTGAAGGCCATTTTGTGCTCCTGTAGACCTCTGCCATGTGATACCATGCAGTTTCCACTACTGATTCTTCTCTCTGATCATCTTCCATAGTCTGTCTTTCAACCTCGGGAAAGGCATAATAATAGCATACTCACTGATCAGCTTTTTTTCTTTCTGGTCTTAAGAATAACTTACAGTATTTAATTACGGTGTCACTAGTACATGATTATCCAGTGTATTGGGTTTTGTGTGGCCTTCTGTCCAGGTAGGGGTAATGCTGGGTAAAGCATGAAGCAGGAAAGGATTTGACCCGCATGCTGTGAGATGGAAAGAAGTTGAACTCTGGCTTAAACTCCTGAGTGGTGGTAGCAGCACACAGAGTTGTGGAGGAAAAATATGAGCTGGAGGTTTTAGCACTTGGATTTATGAATGATGTGGCTTCACAAATAGGAAGCTTGAAGAAATTAATGTTTGCCCCTTTCTCCCCTGTACCAGTATGCTTATTTCTATTCTTTCATGGTAGAAAAGGGAAGGAAAAAAGTGAAAATAAGCAGCTGTTTGCATGCATTTTTCTGTTGGATTGATGAGGCACCTTGCCTTCAAAAGTGGTTTGAATAGGAGAGCGTAGATGTGCTTTATCCACTGTGTTCTATGAACTGCATTTGGAAAGGATTATTCAGGATCAGAGAAGATATTTTTCATTCCATGACATAGTTCTCAATACTGTTCTCAATCTGTTGAGACAACTGATCTGGTATAAAGTTCATTTTTCCAAGACAACAAACGTGGGGTTGATATGACTTGCATTGGCTTTCATATTCATTTCACTTACTACTAAAAAATGCCTAATATAAAATCAAAGGAACAGATGTGACTTGCAGAATTTCTTTACTGCTCGCATACCTTGAAGCTGTCACAACCAAATTGCTATAGGGACTGCTGCTGGTCATCTTGCTGTTTTTTAATGTCACTGTCCTTCTGTAATACCATGGACCTTAGTGGAACAAAGTGTTTTGTTCTGCAGGGTGTGTGCATCTTTTTTGTTTTTCTTTTCCTTCCCCTCACTCCCCTCTTTGCTGTGCATTTTAGCCTGTGAGCTGATTGCTAAGGTGAACTCTCAGATCAGAGTATTCTGCCAAAGATGAAAGGCCAGGGTTCTCTGGCTCCGTCCTCAGATACAATTTCCCTGTTCTCTCTTTTTCTCCTCTGCACTCTGTTGGCAGTATGTAATCAGGATCTCTCTATGTAGCTTTCTTCATGGTGTTAGCAGAATCCAGTTAATTAATCGTTACATATTTCCCCCCATACACTCAACCCATTTCTAAGTAAAATTTTGCTATAATTTGCCTTTGTGTAAGCAATTTCCTTGTTGAATGGGTATGTTTAATTTGGATCCACGTATGCAAGAGGGGAAAAAAGTTTCCCTATACACTGATTTCGAAGGGGCAACCAAATTCTTTGACATTCAGTTGTAAATGCAAGTTTATGCAAAAATTGCAGCACAATCTGATGGCAAAGTGGAAGTCCATCTGAAAACTTGAATCTGAGGTTGTTCTCTAAACTTTTTTGTTAGGGTCAAGTCCTGAAAAAAAGAACACTTTAACACTTCTTGATCCATATCCAGTCAATCAAATTAATGATGTTCCTATTATTTTGGTAGGTAGTCAGAATATGTGTGACATATATAGAACTATGGCTTTCCCTCACTGTAGGACCTCAGGCACTGAGTGAACTGATGACGTTTCATAAAACAGTTATGTAAAGCATTGCTGGAGGCAAGACTGTGAAGCCAAATCTTTACCATTTCCAAGGCAGAAAATGAATTCTAATGTGTTTATCTAGACTCAATTGTCATCAAAACTAGCTTAGGCTTATTAGTTACAGCTAACAGGACTCTTCAGCTAATCTACAACTGAAAGTATTTCTTAATTAGTGGAACAGAGACTCAAAATTATTCTTGGTATTTAAAGTTGGCAATAGTCATTCATAGCTTATTGAACTAATTAGAATCCCCGGACAACCTTTCATTTTTATCTAAAAGAATAATGTACCACATCCTATCTCCGACTTAATACTTTTAAATTTAACTACTGTGGAATCTAAATTTAGAAGGGAACTCTGAATGGGGACACTTCTTGCATAGCCTGCAAATGAGTTGCTCGTGAATCATTCTATGACAGGTTTAGATGATTAATGTATTTTTGTAACAAGCAGTACATGCATTTTTTGTCAATCTTAAGATTTAATTGGGAATACACTCAACTCTCTCTAGTGACACTTGTAATACCATTTTGGGGTTCCTGTGCCATTAAAATGAGAATTGTAGATGTCAGTGACATTACATGGATGATAACGTTGTGAGTTGGGAAAGTGGCGTGTGTAGGCAAAGCACTCTTCTGGGAAAGCTGCTTGAGTCATTGTTTATGAAAGAGGAATACAGTCTGTTGAACAGCCAGACAGCATGATTAACTTTCCAGCATATCCAGCTAGGTGTGCAGCCAACAAAGACCCAGCCTGTGAATGCTGGTCAAGAGTTGCTTTTGCTAAGAAAACTTGAGTTATGTAAGATGGAGAATGATAGAACTAATTGAATCTTTTGCTTCAGTCCTGTGTTTGGTTTATTCCCTTACCCATATGGCTATGGGGCTTTTTCCGTCTTCTCTGAAGCATCTGGTACTGGACCTTGCAGAAAACTGGATTCTGGACTGTGTGACTCAGTCATATAATCTAGCGAGGCAAGTGAATTTGAATCATCTTGGTCCAAAATGTTTATGTATGTATGTTTAAACAGCATTCAATTTTACATGAGTATGCTTCAGTGGTGAGATGAGCAAAACTGTCTTTTATTTGAGACCATAGAATTAAAACCAACTGAAAATTTTCACAGTAACAATTATGAAACTGCAGCTTTTACTGTGAATTATTTTAATTGCAAGATTGTTATAGATTTGCTGGGACTGAGGAGACAAGCAGATGGTTGTATTTGAAAATTCAGAGTTACTGGTGCCACTTCTGCAGTACTACCCCCCTTGCCTCCTCCTGACCCTACCACCTTCATGTGATTAAGAAATCGTTTTAGAGAAGAATATTGCATACATTGCAGACTTTCCAGTGTGTGACTGTAAGCTGCAGCATGTTTAGTGTAAATGTGACAGAGGAATGCTTTGATTAGGTTGGCTGGACCTGTGCTTTAGGGAAAAGGAGTATTTGAATCATACCACTTGGTTCTCTCTTCTTTGGAGGATTCAGAATTGGGCAAACCCAAATGAGAACCAAAATCCTTCTACAGTCTGCAATTAAGTAATTCTTGAAACGAAGCAGTAGAGCCAAGTATTGTACAAACCATGGAGGCATTCTTCTGGTGAAGTTTGAGCAGTTACCTGTACTCTCACTCATGTTTAAAATATATTTCAAATTTTACTACTAGACCTGCCACAGAAGAGCTCTGAAAACTATACAGTTATTGAAATTTTGTTTTGTTCACCAAAAGTTTCTTAGAACTGTCTGAAGTTAGTTCCCAATTCTGTCAAAGAATAGTTACAGCTTGCATTTTTAGCCAGTGACATAGTCTAACATAACAAGTATTGCCACTGGCAATTGCTGGAGGAGGAAGCTGTATTTCTTTACAGCTTTGGGCACAGAAGACAACTGGAGGATGGAAGTGGATACAATGCCTGACTGATAGCTTCAGTTCACAGATAGATGAGTGTGATCAAAAATTGAGTTTAAGGCTATTCTAAGATATGAATATGCTAACTTGGTGGTGGATGAGGCTAGTATGTCCCTTACCTTATGAGAGTTAAGAAAAAATAAAAATAAATAACAATTCAAGTTAGCTCTGGGAAGGTGAGTCTAAGGAATACTACTGATATATGTGACAGTTTGAATTGTACTAGTCCTTTTTATGGACTGGCATGCTCTTCAAGTAAGCCAAAGCTTAGAATCTGTCTTTTTGTCTCTTAAACAGGATGGGAAGTGCTGTCATTTTTATGTAGTTTTTAATTTGGGAGGGGGGATTTACAATAGCAGATTTCAGGAAGACTGTAATTAGCTTTTACTGCCTTGCTTTGTATATAATAAAGTGGATTTGTATTGATCAGAGTTTGAAGTGCCTGTGTACCTCAAGGCATATAGGTGTGACAGGTACAGGAGATTCTATCTTGGAAATTATTACAACAGTTAACAGGTGAATAAGATCGAGCAGAGAAGAAAATCATGAGCCAAACAAATGGGTTGTGACAGGCAGTCTTTGTGTAAATTACTGTATGTAACTGTACAGATTTTTTTGCAAAATGTGCTCTACAAGTTGAAGATCTAATTAATGAACTACTGTAACAGATTAGCATTTGAGTCATTTTCCTTATTAGTAATCCTAAATGCCATCTATAGTGATTTTTTTTTACTTTGTTTTTGGAGGTTTACTTATGCAAGCTGTTGTCACAGTCTGGAGTTGTTGGGTTTTTTTTTTTGATGCTTCAGTCCAAAGTAGTGAGGTGATGATTGGTTAGGCCTGCTGTGAAGTAACCACTTTTCTAGATCACTTAATACTTGGTGATTTCTAGACTTAAACATAAATGTGACTGTTTTACATCTAACATGAACCATCCCCAAACCTTACAGGGGAAGGGTAGCTAATGAAGTGCTTTGTAGACATAAGCATATGCTTCATAAGTATGGGAATTTCGGGTTTATGTGGATGAAGGAGCTGGGAGTACAGATTAATAACATGATGTAGGGGAAACTTTCTACTTTTGTCTATCTGCAAGCAGCCATGAATGGGTTCACACAGCAAAAGAATGCTTTTCTATGAGTGAGTTGGTATTTGGATGAATGAATATATATGAATGTTTGCTAAGTTTAGCTTTAGGCCAAACCTAATACAGATGTAATTAACATGAGAGCCAGAGAGAGTCCCAAGGTTGCCCATTACACCTAATTACAACCTACTTTTTCCTGGAGTGATTAAGAATCTTGGTTCCAAGAATTCTTCAGGCAAATTTATGAAGTCTTGATGACATGAATCCATGTCCCTAAATTAATACAATTCCAGCACACTTGAACTGGAGGAGTCTGCTACAGCCTTAGTTTGGTACTGGATCAATTAAACGCTACACAAACCAGTGGAGTAAGGTTGCGCTACTGCTGCTGTGTGTAGTTTGATCCAGCATGATTTAGTGATTTATTGCATCAGATGTAACAGCATGGTACAAGGTAACATGCTATGATTAGATTTAAGCAACATAACTCGATGTGATAGCTGAAATGTCGAAAGGGGAGAGCATCTATTTTTCTGGTCAGCCAGTATTAATTTTCCTACTTAATGTCCAGCATAATTTTGTCAAAAAATCACAACAGCGAGGGAAAGCTCACAGAGATGTAATGTTTCTGAACAAGCAACAGCATGAACAGCATGACTCATAATAGATGGATAATGATCTAAGTTTGTATCTAGCTCTTCTAGCTGTAACTAGCAGTTAGGTGGATTCGTTCAACACCAAATCATCTTAATCCCAGTTCAGTGCTTCTGTTCTTACAGCCCATCTGTTGACATGACAAATTTGACAATTTCAGAAGACTGTTGCACCATACCTCAAAGTGATGCTGCATAAACAAATCCAAATGAAAATGGATGAACCTTGGCCTTGGCATAAAATATTTTGCCCATTATATATTCAGAATAATTTTTTATTCTCAATTATTTCAGGTTCTCTATTTTTGTCTCTAGAAAGGAAGACTCATTAGTATACTTCTCACTTTTTCTAATCTTTCTTTTCCAAACTGTTTGAGAACTAACTCAAGTCTTTGAAAAATCAAAGATAGAAAATATGTATAGTATGCAGCAGGTATTTCTTTTTTAGTCATAGTTTTATTGAAGTTTTTGACATAGTTCTGGTGCAGGACAAATACCAGCAGAAATGCAAAGATTTTTTTCTGTAGTTCATGCCTTATCTACTATTAGATAAGGCTGTTGTGTGCAGCTGTATCTCTTGTGCAAGGCAATATCAGTATAAGTTGTAAGGCATTAAGTTGAAGTAGAGGCATGGTACAATGCATTTCATGACTTCTCAGCATTGTGTAGCTCTTCTGTGCAGTGATGCTGGTGGAAACAGCATCTACAGAACTGCATTCTAATAGAATCTTTTCACTTCTATGTAGTAGGCCTCTTTAAAAACTACTGTGGCAGTGCCTGAAGAAGGACTATAGTAGGCTATGACTTCTAATGAAAGGAGTAGTTTCCCTCCTTGTGGAGGTCTGTATGTGACTTCTGTCCTTAAATTTAATCTGGGGTTGAAGAATTATCACTGTTTACCTAACAGCTTCTCATACTGAAGAGCTTTGTCCCAACTTCCTGGCTCTAACTTGATTCCACGTTCTGGGGAAGCATTTCCTAGGCCCTGCTACCTTCTCAAGGCACCAGAGAAATTGAGCAATATTGCAAGGAGATGTGGAAAAGCTAATGCAGAGCTTCCCTTTTCAATAAGAATATGTGGGAAGAACTCAAACAGCATGGCAAGGATTAAGGTTATTAACTAGAAACCCCAAATAATCTCTTTAATGGTTCTTAATTTCCTAATCTTCTCCCTTGAGCCACTTTTGAATTCCTTTCTGCCTTTTCTTCCTGTAACCAAGAAAGGGCAAATAAAAGTAAGAACCTTTTAAGAAATACTGGAAACCAAGAAAGTTCTGCATGTTTGCTTTTTTTTTTTTGTGACTGAACAAAATAATGCAATATCATGAAATCTGTGAAGCTATCACTACTCTAGTAGACATTTTAGGAATCTATAGTTTAAGCTCTTCAAGGATTTCTCCAGGAAAGGATGTCAGTCATAAAGATGACAAGATGGCTATGGGACTTGTGATGTAGCTGCAAATCTCAAAAGGCTATTCTGATGCATCTCAAGAGATCATCTCTGCTTTGTTTGTAGCCCTTGTGGCTCTTCTGCCATCCTCTGTGGGTCTTCAGTGGAGAAGGAAGCAGAATTACTGGCACAACAGTAAGATTGTGGTCTTTTTTTTTTTAAAGGTCAGCAGAATTTAATATGTAAGGTATAATTAATAATGTGTGGTAAGTCAGAATAGGATTTTCTCAGCTAGGAGCAGTAGCCTACTTGTTCTTGGTCAAATCTTTATTTACATCTGTTGAAGAAACAATATTTCTTCATGTAAGAGAACAGTAGTGCTTCTGAAAAGGAATGAGATGATACATGGCCATTAATATGTGGAAGTCTGTTCATAAAGTGTCCTGAATGTTCAGAGATGCCTGCATGCATTTTGTCTATATCTCTTGAGGAAATTAGTTTGTGAAAATTGCTTATGCCATTGCAAAAATACATTACTTTCTTTGGGTTTTGTCCATGACACTGAAGCTGCATTACCAATAATGGATTAATGTGTCAAGATGAGTCATATATACTTTTTTTTTGGAGTGTGTAATCTTTATCTAGAGCGTGTGGAATTCCAGAGTGTGGGGAATACCTACACAGGTACTTCTATGCTGTCAGAAAATCCAGTGTTGTATTGGGTGTGTTCAAGAGTATGTGTTACTTGGCATGTAAGAAATATGAATATGCTCTTTTGTTTTAAAGTTCTTACCTGGATGCTCATCTGTCACGCAGTTCTAGATCTGTGGCTCAGATTTAGCAGTAAGATCTGCTGCTTTACAGGAGCATGGTCTGCTTATTGTTTTATGCATTGGTTTGTAATCTGTGGCTGCTAACTTCCTATGCTAAAAATACCCATAGCCTCAAGGTGAGCAGGTGTTGCATGTGGTGTTTTCATTCCCTACCTGCTGGCTGGTAGGATGATGGAAGGCCAGGTGTTTCATGCTCAAACTTGTGTGTGTTGGGCTACAGCCATCCTAAGGTAGAGTAGTTCAACACTGCCAGCAAGCAGCTGAGCTTTCTTTTAGTAAAGCTTGGCCTTTACCTGATAATGCAACATCATGAAATTATGCCTCCTGGACATTTAAAAAGAAAAAAAAACCTCTAGTCTGTTACTCTATAGCCATTTCTCTTTTTTTTTTGCTAATGTCTGCTTCTCAGCTAGCACAGCTTCCATTTTCTGTTCCCTTAAAAAAATTAAAAATCATCATTACAATTCATAACATTAACAAGAAGCAAACATCCAAGAACTGTACCTCTGACAGACAGGGAAAAGTAGAGGCAGCTGATGTTAATTGGCTATAGTTGGAGGGAAAAAAACCTCCAATTAGTTTCTAAAGGTTTGGCTCTAAGGGAGATTTGACCTTTGTGTTTTAAAATGGCTATAGCAGCTAATCTTTGTGAGAGAATCTCAGTAGCTGTTTAATTTCTGCTATTGCCAAGATGAGAGAGAATTTCTAGAGTGGAGAATGGAGCACATTAGTTCCCATTAACAGTTTTTATGACTTTGCACCCAAACTGCCTGCTGATAAACTTTGGCACATTCATTAATCACACTGATTTGATGGCAAACCGATTTCATTTAATAGATTTAATGGATATTATTAACTAAATCACTCTTATTTGAGTATTTTCTGTTCAGATCCTGTGAACAGTTGCATGGATCAGTGGAGAATAGTGCTTTAGTATTTAAATAAAGGAAAGATTTGAATAAGGCCATATGTACTCAGCAGTTTTCATCTTGCAAAATTATGTTCTTCAGAGGAATTGCTTTGTGTTAGATTATCAACAAGTTCCTAAGAAGGACAAAACAGTGGAAAGAATGGGTTTTTATAACTAAATTCTTCTGTTTGTGTCTGGCTCACAACAGCAAGAAAGTGAACTCTGATAACACAAATGCATGTCAGTATTTCATTGTTTTAGGAAACGTAGGTTGCTCTGAAAGTAATGCATCTTATGTATCTGTTGTAGTTTCCATGGAAGTAGGCCCAGCTCAGAGTGGTGACTCCAGTCTTGCCACTGGTAATGATATAAGCTAGGAAACTATTACCTTCAGCTTTGTATTGGTTCAATAGGTCCTGATAAACTTGCATTTGGTGTTCCTTCTGCTCCCATGTGAGCATTCACGGGACACACTTGGTGCAGACTTTGTGATATTCCAGTGTTGCCACCATTGCTTCCAGCACATTGAAGCAGTTACTCAGCTTTTTACACAGTTCCCTGGTCGTAGTGGGCTGATTCATGTGGATGAGCTGACTGAGGTGCACTTCATTTTGTGGTATGAAAGCTGTTCTGGTCAGCCATGCACATGACTTGACTTTCGCATTGCTTCTGCCACAGCTGGAACACCACTCACAACCTCGCTGTACTCATGTCCACTGTTTAATCTCCAAAAACGTTCAGGAAGTAGCAATGAATGTTAATGGGTGCTTTTTTCCACATAGAGGAAGTCAGTTACACAACTTTGCTTCATCCACATTGCCATGTCAGGCGCCACTTTGTCAGACTGCCCCTCTGCTGCCATCTGTTAATAAAATAGGAGGCATTGCTTTCAATGCAGCCCTTATAGTTTTCTTTCTAGCAAGTGTGGCTGAATCATTTAAAATTGATTTATGATTCATTTTTCTTTTTGAATATTTTTGTGGCAGCAGCATGGTCTCAGCAGTGTTAACGTGCCTTTATCTAAAATCAGAGAAATAAAAAAGAAATTGCTAGCTGAAGCAGGCTCATGAGAAAGTAGAGAGTAATCCTGACTTTAATGGAGGAAACTGGAAAAAAAAATTCTAACAGGTCGTTCAGTATATGTTTGTATAATGTATTTAAAAAAAAACCACAATTCTCATCTCTTGGCTTTTCAGGGGCAAACCTAGAGCAAGAAAGACAAAGAAAGGTATTAAGACTATAAGCTCTATACTTCTAAAATATTTATTTCCTTAATAATCTTCTATTTAAGTATGTTTATAAATATTATCTGAAAACCACAGAGTGGCTTTCGTTACATGGGCTGATATTGACTGTGCCTGCACAATATAATCATTAACTTGTCAAGTCAATGAGGATTGGCCTGGATATGTAAACTCAACACAGTTTCAAATACTCAATTGGAGCTGCAACTCAAAAGCTATCAAAATTGCTTGGCCATGTATAAACTCTGATTTATGGATCTATTATCAATCTCTTTGTCTTGCTGAAATATAATTTATAAAATATGGTATGATGTACATGATTTCTTTTGTTTAGGAATTTCATATTGATTTTGACAAAACTATGTCAACTGGAAGGAACTTGGGTTCTTTGTTTTACAAAGAGGAACATTAAATAAAAAAACCACTAATGACATGACACGTGACTTTCAGTCATGTACCAACATCAAGAAATTGAGCTCATATTATCACAAGAGCATGACTTTATTCATTTTTTTTCTCCCAGGTGCTGTAAAATAATTACTGTGCAAACTCAACTTCGTAGAGTACCATCTCTGTTTTTGAGATGGAGGAAATAAAATTACCTCAAAGTCTAACCATGGGCAGAATAAAGTAAAAAATGAGGAGGGGGGAAAAAAAAGAGGCTATTGGAATCTAGTTGTGATATATGAAGACCTGTTCTCTTTGCCAGTGTTAAAGTAGGGCTTGATTGGAAGGAGCGTGGATCAATGCATGTTCCCAAGTCCCGTAGAATATAGTAAAATCTTTGTGTCACATTGTTAGTGTCTGAAGTCCAGCATTCATTTTCTGCATTGAATACTTTAATAGAGATGTGGATATCAGAGATTTCAGTGTGAACATCTTGGATGGAGTTCTTCAGAAATGTGGATTCACATTCAGACCATTCTTTGTGTCCAGGGTGAGATGTGTCTTCGTCAAGGAGAAGTCTACATATTAGTTACTACTATAAAAACAGAAGGAAACAATCATTATAGTATACTATGAATCAATATGGGAATGCTGATTAGGATTTTTCCCCTTTGCCTGTGTTTTGCCTTTTTTTGATGCTATTTCTCTTGTGATTTTTTTGCCCAGTACTTTATCTTTTTCAACACAACCAATTTTTGGGGGCATTTCTGTTTAACTGCATGTAGTGCTCTTCTTTAAACTGGAGTTTAAAAAACTCCACTTTAAACCATAAATCAGAGTTAACTGGGATATGGAGTCAGTCTTATTACAGATGATAGGAAAACAATCCACCTTTAATCACATTCTGAAAATGGATTCTTAAAGCCTTGGCAAATGTTAATAAATAAATCAGACACCTTCTATTATATACCTATATTATTGTTATATACACACCCATATTAATTTTTTATAACATAAAATGGGAAAATATGTGCTACTCATCTTTCATCAGGAAGAATCTATGAAAACACACAAAGAAACTCAGGAAACACAAAAATAAAATAGCTTTTAGAAACGTTGTCCCTGCTAGGTAGTTTATCATGCAGGTTGAGCAGGGTCTAGTACCAATGTGCTTTACTGAATGGTTTAAAATTTACCTATTCATTGGGATGGAATTTCTCAATGTGTGATTGATGTACTCCTGCTTTTCATATACAAGAGGGTCAGAGCAGAATGGAGAAGTTTGAAGCTTTGTGCAGAGGAATATGTATGACTGAACTGCCTTTGTGCAGGAGCTGTGGAAAGCAGCCCAGTGGTAGTCCTGGAGTCAGTACCATTCCTGTACCATTCCCAGGAGAAATACCTGTGAGTTAAAATCAAGAAGGAAGCTTTTTCCTCCTGTGGATTTTTGCCTTTAATTTGTGATTCTGGATTTGTAGGTTAGCTCTGACTGGAAGGGCCTATAGAAGGTTATATTTCAGTTCAGGTGTATTGATCCATATTTTCAGCCTTTGCACGGTGTTCTCCTGGGTACAGAATGCAAATTCAGTTTCCAGTTTCCTTAGAGATACTGCATTCATTGACTGTTAATTGAGGGGGAAAAAAATCCCCCTAAAAACAGAAGAGATGTGTAATGTGTACTGTCCAAATGCATCCTGGAGTCTGGGCTCTCCTGCTCAGGTGGAATTTGGCCTCTGGCTCTGGGGCTGGCACTGCAAAAAGTCACACTCAAACTCTTGTCAATCCTGTGCAATCCTTAAACCAGAAATCTGTGAGTCTGAGGTGACTTTTCTGCACAGAAATCGCCTGCTGGCCTGAGTATATTGCCTGTGTTAAAACATCATAGAGCAATGCAGCAAGCTTTAGTGTTGTATCATTCACTGAAAGGAAGAGAAAGCCTACCTAGAATTTTTCCTCTGGTGCTTGTTGCTGATTATGGTTGGGCTGTTCAATTTCTATTGATTTTTCTTCCTTCTCCAAAAGCCATGGGATGTCTATAGAGGCTGGGATTCTAATAGTGTTAACCACATTATCTCCATGGTAATGAGACACAGCTTTTTTCTTTATTGCTAAGAATTTCATTGGTAATAGGGAACAGCACATGAATTTGCCTGTATATCTAAAGAGAGGAGACAATGGCTGCTTTTTTTGTGCTTTACATACATATGCGGAATACACTACACGGACAGTGAAATGCACTTCAGTATATGCTAATAAGACATTTGTAAGCAATCACAGTGATGTGTTTCAAAAGTCTTAGATGTTAGAGATGTTAGACTTGGGCTGGAGAGCTTTAGCACAATCTGCAGAATTCATTTCTGAAAGTCAGGCTGCAGTCAAACTTTGCATGCCTGTAACTTTAGGTGAAAGCTGGTAAACAAGAAGTATAAAATACAGTCTGTCACTTTCCCATGAAGTTGTTATAGTTGTAGATGTGTGGCACTGCTTGTCATGTCTCCTATTTGTCCTCTGCTGAAGTGCCAGATGAGGAGAGCTTGAAAAAAAGGGTACTGAAAAAAGAGAACTGGAAAAAGATAAATAATAGTATGTGATAGCAATTCAGGTAAATATCACTGTGCTGAAGGCAACAAGATTTAAGATCAAGAGAGAAGGATAGAGCAAGAGATAAGAGCCTTTGCTTTAGGGAAATACTCATCTCTGCCATGCCCTTTTGAATAGAGAAAAGCAGGCAGGAGCTGACAGGTGACTTTGGATGCAATGAGTCAACCTGTCTTCAAGGTGCAGGCAGTTTATTACACAAATGGGGTAGGGCGATAAAGCCATGGTGAGTCAGATGTGAATGACAGAAGGAACCCTTGTGATCGCCCCAGACACTCTGCACAATCTGTGGAGTCCCACCTGGTCATTCTTACCAGAATTAGTGTCTCTCCTTAAAAGATATCTGCTCTCAAGTGAAAAGCTTCCAGAAATGGCCACCTTCTATATCAATCAGTAAGCAGCTGCGTCTTCCTTCTCTGGTATTTTCCCTGGTTTTGACTTCCAGCAGTGCAATCCTGTTTCATACTGGTTATTTAGAATATCCTTTGTGAGCAGCAACACCCCTTCTCTCTGTTAATTTTCTCTTGTAGGTTCTGGTCACATCAGATCCTACTTGTCATCTGTTTAATTGCTGGAATGAATAATGCAAGGTGATTTAACAGAAATGGTCAGCATAGCACAGCACTGTAATGGTTTGCTTTGGGAAATAACAAATTCCCATTCTGTGCTTCTGTTTTTCATGTCCACTGATGGAAGCACTGTACTGCAGGTTTTCCTCTGTCAGATAAACAATTTCTATGCAGAAAATAAGCTTTTATTTAACCTCATTACTGGGAAATATTGAGTAGTAAATTTGGTATTACTAGAAATAGCAGAAAGGGAATCTATATATTTGTACTAAGATGTGCTTGCCATTTTACTCTGCTGCACTTAGTCTCTTTATGCTGAATTAAGCAAGCTGAACAGTGTTCCCAGATCACTATTCATTTTTTTGTCATAAACTTTTTTGGATTAGCATATTAACAAGGATCCTTAGATCAGAATTGCTGTTTTTTCAGTCCAGATGTAGCCAATACATACAAATGCAAAATTTCTGACTTTTTGGAACTGGCAACTATTTTTAAACAAAGTTTTGCACTTAGAGTAGTGTCATCACCTTCCTCCTTTCCCCTCCTTATTCCTGATTCAGTGGATATGAGCTGACACAGGCTGAAACAAAAGCTGCTGTTTGTGCTCTGTGTACAAATGACATCCATGGTCTTAAAAACTATTTGTGAAGTCTGTCTGCTGTGAACTGTAGTAGATGTTGGTGGTGAATTGGACATTTGTGATGGTAAAAACAATTGGCAAGGTACCAAAGCCTGGCTTGGGGTGAACAATGTACCCATCTAATCAGTAAGGTCTTGGTAACAGCCAGTCTCTAAAGCTTTTGAGAGTAAATGAAACTCCATCCTCAAGAAAATGATCAAATAATAATGTAAAAGTGTGGGAAACACAGCCCTTCTATTTTTGTACTTAATGCTTTAATTCCTATGCTTAATGTTTTTGTTTCCCATCTGTTCAGAAAAAAAATCATTGAGACAGAAGCAGTCATTAGAAAACATTTTTGCTTCTAATTTATAGCCTGAAATATTTATTCAGCTAATAGTGACCATTATAAGCTCTTTTAGACTCCCAACTTTTCAATACCAAACCTGCTGATAGAACAATGAAATCAGCAGAAATCATTCTGATTTTGCATTCAGTGCTAAAAATTAAACACTCATTTTGTTGCATTCTTTTATCCAGTGCAAGAAATTGTTCTGGCAAGTTCTTGGGATATATTAAGTAGTTTATAGCTTTCTTAAGAAAATATATTTTCACTGGGAGAAGATGAGAAGCAGATAAGAGTTACCTTCAAAGATGTTATCCTGGGGATGCAGAGAGCTGAAGCTGCCCATTAGTACTGGACCAAAGAACAGGGAGTTTCTACTGGTGCCCATGTGTAACAAGAGCTGCTGTAGCTGATAGAAAGAATTTCTGTCTTGCAAGAGATTTCAGTTGTTCAACGTTTGCTTCCTAAGCTGAGAAAGTAGCACATCATTACTTTATTATCATAGAGTAGAAACATAGAATTAATGCAAGGAAGGTGAAATATTTTCTTTCAATCCTGATTGGTATTAAACTAACTCATACTAACTTTATTATTGAGCTAGCATTGCCCTTCTACGCTGAGGCCAACTAGCTTGAAATCTTGTACTGTGATGCTGGCAATCTCATTTTGTGATACTTGCTGGCTATGTGATGTTTTCTGTGGTATATCTCACATTTTCTTAGAGTGGATTATGCATGGAAGGTATGCTTTTGCAGGCACATCAAATCTCAGTGGTGAAGCATTACGCAACCTAAACTTATCGTGAGGCAATACAGCAAAATAGCAAAGCATGATTTAGATAGAATTAACCTAAGTTAAAATACCGCCTGTAGGGATCTATTCTGAAAATATTTCCAAACAGGAAACTTTAAAATAAATAAATTTGCTCATAGGTAACTTTTTTTTTTTTGTGGAACTGTTTTTAGCAGATTCCTGTGTTGATCTAAGTTCCATGAGATGGACTTCTGAGACTGTGGGGAATGACCAGCAGAACTGAACTCTACACATGCATGATCTCTATAAATTAAAGAAGAGATTAATACAAATGGTATTGGAAGGAAATAATGATCATCTTCATGAGGAATAACCTTTTAAAAAATATCCAAGGAATCATAATATTCATCATAACTCCAGTGAAAGCTGGTAATAAAATCACTGTTATTGGATGGATTTTGATAATCTGAAAAGGGAAAAAAAAAAAAGGAAAAAAGGAGATTTAATACATTTTATACAGTTTTTAGTTGGTTAAAGGCTTTACGAAACCCTTTTCATTATTAGAAATAATCCAGGCAACCAACACCACCTCCTCCTCCCCATTTCTAGCACCACTCAAGTGCCTACACAATCCTATTCTTTTCTAGCCATTATGGACGTATTAGGTAAAGGTACGCTTCAGAAATAAGAAGCTATATTTAAAGAATCATGTCTCATTTCCTAGCTTGCTGTAGGTTTTCAAAAACAGCGTTGCTTATATTTAGTAGCAGTTTTACCAGGAGAAGAGAAATTCTTTTTGAAGTAAAGTTTTTCAAGATTATTTTCAGTCTTCAAATAATACTAATCCATGTTAAAAAGTCATTGCAGTAAGTGCTCTTGCAAAGAAGTGAGTGATAGCTAGAAGGGGCCAAAGGCTAAGGAAGTTCAGAGTTAATTTGTTACTGAGTTCACTTCTGCATTTAAAGCAGAGACCTGATTAAAGTCATTGCACCAACTCCTTTGCTACTATAAATTTGCATTGTTGTGCTGAACATTAAGAGGCTATCATCTGTGTACATGCTGGGTGCTCTGTTTTCCTCCAGGGACACCCTCTAGGGAGGTTGCTCGAGTATTATGTAAGATGCCTGTGTATCTCTAACAGTGAGAAATGTGAGCAGAAGCTGGAGACTATCTAATTACCAGGCTCTGAGTTGAATCATGCGTGACACTAGCATGAACATAACAAGAGGTTCCATCTGGTTCATGTAACTATGAAACCCTGGCTGATGGTTGCACATGCCTCTGAGTGAAGCCCCAAGAAAATGGAAGAAGGGTGAGAGGGCTGCTGAGAGATTGGAGAATTAGATACATAATGAGCTTAGGGCCAGAATATGCAATGGAAATAAAATCAAGTGAAAATGCTAAGGGCTCTGTGCAGCTGGTGGAGACAGGCTCAAGCTCATTGCTGCTTGTTTTTTTACTCATGTACAAACAGTATAATGCTGTATTACTTCGAGCAGGTCTGTATTTAAGGTCACAGGAACCAGGCTGAACCATGACAGAAAGATATAGAAGTGATTTTATTAGTACTTGAATTTTCCTTTCATGTTGCCAAACTTATTTCTCTCCTAACCTTAGCAGTCTACCAAAGGTGATTTTACAAATATTTAAGAATCTCTTTTAAAGAAGAATCTACTACTTGCCTCTTACTTCTAAACAAATAAATATTAAAAAAAAAAATGAGGGAGTAAAGAACTGAAGGCATTTCAGTGCCTACTACTTCAGCGTCATCAGTAGTGAGTATGGACTGCAAGAGATACTGACGTGGTACTATGCAATAAGTGCATAAAGCATTAGATCATGAAGCCTACACAAAAGATGTACTTAAGATTTTGTTGCCTAATTACTATTAACTAAAACACTGACAGCCCTTGAAATGCATATATTTAGGCAGAAATTCATATTTTGAAGTGAATGTAAACTCTAAATACCCGGAGTGGGATGTTGGATGAGCTTGTCCCATAAGTTCAAGCAAGAAGCAAGTTGCTAACCAAAGGTTGCGTGTGTTCAAGATTTAATGATTCAGAAGAATGAATACAGAAGGTTAGTGGCATCTTGAATTTTGTATGATAGCCAAGATATCCAGGTGGAGCTGGGACACATGACACAGCAGATGGGAAGACCCATGTTCCCTTTGGAGAAGCCAGTGGTGTGCCTTGAGTACTGTGGTAAACTAACTACACCTGAATCAGAGCCACTATGATTTTTATGAAATTATCTTTAAGATCCCTGCTTGTAGATTAATTTCAGTAGTAGAAACATTTCTTAATTTTTCTTTTTTCCTGGTTTTGCCAGTGTTAGAGAGATCTGAATTTGTTGGGCTTTTGGTCCCAGTGGACTCTCCTTTCCCAGCTGACCAGAACTTAGTGAGTTCTAACACATGGGATTTCCCCATCTCAGTCTGATAGGTCATCTTCTGCAGGGGCTGCTCCAGAGATTCCTTCAAACTTATTTTCTCTGTGATTCTGAAGTTATAATGTTATTTGTACTGATACTGTAACTGTTTAGGTTGGGTTATGTGAAGATGCTGGTTGATATCAACATAAAACATGCAGTAAATCTACTCACATGAATCACTGTTTAATACCTACTTCTTGAGCTTTCTTATGGCATGTTAAAACTAAGTAAAAAGATTCCATGTCAGAGAGCAAGAAAATTATCTAGACAAAGAGAAGGACAGGAAAGACCTATTTATTGAGGGCTGATTTTGAACGCAGATAGTTTTATAAAATGGAATTACGATTTTTCATTTTTTCCTTTCATTTGAAATAAGAATGTTAGAACAACTTGGCTGTGTTTGTTGTTTATTATTTTGACAGCTGGAATTAAATATCACTATTTTTCACAATAGTGAGGAAAAAAAACCTTTAAATAATATTGTTATATTTCATCTGTGGAAGCCATGAGATTGTAAAATCACAATTCAAATGTGTATTTTCTTCCTGAGGCTGCAAATGGTGTGATCTGTCTTCTTGTCATCACTCTGAGACAGACATGTTATCAGCTTTACTTAGAGCAGTTAACACCTAAAGCAGAGAGAGATGTAAATCCTGAATTGTGATGGGGCATCCACAGCTTCTCTGGGCAGCCTGTGCCAGCACCTCACTACTGTTATAGCATAGAAATTTTTCCCTATATAGAATCTAAATCTACTTTTTTTTTTTTTAAGTTTCAAACCATTACCCCCTGTCACTGCATTACCTGAGAAAGTTTCAGTAGATGTACCTACAGTTACCTGAAAGAGAATAAAACCACGCACAGCATAGACATTTAAATGCTTCTGGATATGAGGAAATAACTGCCTTAATGGGTTAGGAAAAAAAATGCTTCTGGAAACAGAGGATAGCACAGAGCAACATGGAGTACCTGCAGATGGGCACTGTTGAAGCTAGAGGTAAAGTTGGTACCAACTTCAGTGAAACAGTTCCTATACCAACATACTAATAAAACTAACTGGCTTCCATGAAGCTCCAAAAGATGCTCATGATCTCCTTACAGTTCATGTAACATCTTTTCAGTCTAAAAGAAAAATCTTTCAAGTAAGAAGAGAAATACATGAATCTTTCAAGTAAGCAAACAAAACCTATTTGCACTTGCTATTAGTGAATATTTAACGTATAATTTTCTCATGTGCTAAACAAATATCCAAAAATCTAGACATCATTCATTACCTGTGCATACCTATGGATATGAGATCTGCTTCAACACTTAATGTTTTCTGTTAACAGTTTCCCTGCCAGATATTGTTTTCATGTGAATGAAAACTAGTTAATCTTGTTTTTTTTTTAATCTGAACTTAAAATCAACTTGATTTTTTCATTAAAAATTTGCAGCTCAAAATTGTCTGCTTTCTACCTTTTACTTTGCAAGCATCAAGAAGCACAGTTCTGGACTTTCCCCCGGTGCTTTTAATGTAAGGCTATGTTTTATTTTTCTGTCTCTGAAAAGATCCATGTTCTCTGAATTGCCATATGCTTCTCTGAGGCTTTAATAAGCCAATCTGCACATTCTAAATGTTGTGACTGCAATTATTTTCACTTCATCAGTTCTCAAATGGATTTTTACAATTTTGGTATTGAACCACTTCTGATGGTGTATTTCAACTTGTCTGGATGCAGAGGGCTTCATTTTCAAAACTGTCTTGAACTTCCCAATAACAGTGAAGGAATCATCTTAAACTTCTGTATGTGTCTGTTACTAAATTAAAGACTTTTTTTCCTTCACTGCAAGAAAAGAAGTGAATAACATAATTTAAAATATGCTTTCCCTGGCTACATGCCATCTTCTGTATGATTTTGTATAAAAATAAGGTAAACATTCAGTAAGTTTTTTCTCATGTTATTTGACTTAGTGTTTTTAACTGTAAAGTTCTATAATGTTTTCAGAAAGTTGAATTTCATTGTGTAATACAACAAATCTTTCAGCTCTTGAAATGCAGGATTCCTGATTATCACTGACACAGTTTCAAAGCATGCTGAGATTGCTTTTTGGTTCAGCAAGCAGCTTTCAGAGTGCAGTTTGTCAAAGGAGAGCAAATATTTTTTGATTTTACAAGTATGTGGGACCCTGTTTCTACCCTCTGGGAGTGGCTGTAGATCTTAAGAGAAAGATTAAGAAGGTGAAAGCATAGGAGGACATCCTGCTTCCACCCTTGCAGAGACTTCAATGGAAATTACTCCTGCAGTCGATCTCCTTAGTTGTTTCTAGCTCTACTTGCTCTTTTTCCTTTCTCTGCACCAATACATGCTTCTCTTCCCACCAGTGTCTTGTACTCTTATCACTTCTTAACAGTACTTCCCATTCCCATATTGATCTCGTTACTACCACTACTCCTATTTTGTCCTGGTCCAAAATGGAAAGTTTTCCCATCTTCTCTACTTTTCCTTTGGCCTATACCAACCCTTATCAACCCATATCATGCAATCATAGAATGGTTTTTGTTGGAAGAGACCCTTAAGGTCATCTACTTCCAACTCCCTCACAGCCTCATCCAGCCTGGCCTTGAATGCTCCCAAGGAAGGGGCATCCACCACCTCACTGGGCAACCTGTTCCAGTGTCTCATCAGCCTCACAGTAAAGAATTTCTTCCTGATATCTAGTCTAAATCTATTCTTACAGTTTAAAACTATTTCCCCTTGTCCTGTCCCTACTTGCCCTTATAAAAAGCTCCTCTTTAGCTTTCTGTATATATAGACATATGTACATACATAGTTAATTAAAGGAATATATGTAGTTGCTGTGATATAACAGCCATGTGATTGATTCACTACAGAGATGTATGATGAATGTGCTCAAATATAGCACATCTGAAAAACATATCAGGTGAACTTCCATTTGGTGAAACTTCTCAGCATCAAACTCTGTTTGCTTTGGGGAGGTCATGGTGCATTGCTTAAGAGACTGATGCAACTTGCAAAGGAGTGGTGGATTTGAAGTTGCCTGTACTATCACTTAAGCATTGTGTTATTTTTACAGCCTTAGCCTTTGCACGTTGCTTTCATGTTTGTGTTTGGCAGTGGAATTTATATATAAAACTTGCCGTGATATCTAATGAGCATTTCATAAAGCCATTAGAAATGAAAGATTTTTTTCATTTATACTATATGCTCATCTGTATTCTTGGATAACTTCTTACCTTTCATCATTCATAGGGAGACCAGGAGAAAAACTTAACATACCTGTCACATTCATTTAACTACAGTGAAATGCAAAAAGCTTTTCAGATGAGCTCATGGTGTTTGTTATGGCATCAAAACATGGGCATTTGTTTGAGAACCTTGCAATACTGAGCTACCTGTATTATTTCACATAAATCTCCCCCTTCTCCATTATGAGCTCAGACTATGTTAAAAGCATGTGCCCAGTTTTAAAGTCACACTGTAAAATACTGCTACAGGGGTGTTAATGTGTGTGTTAAGTTAGAAATGATGGAGGGCAGGTGGCTCTCAGCAGAGGACTTGAGAAACACAAGACACCACAAACTTTGCAGTGGAAACATCTCAAAATGCTTTGGATGTCCCTGATAGAGCTCAGGGCCTTCTAGAGGAACTCTTCCAGCTCATGGGCAGGGAAGTCCTTTACAGCAAAAATTATTCTGAAGACATAAGCTATTTTTGAGGCATCTATGACCGTAACTTTAGCAGGACCAGCATGTTCCTTCCTTGGCAGCTCCAGAATTGCTATGGCTGTAGCTGCTGGCATGAGCAGTGCTCAGTGCACCAAAGTATCCACGCTGCATGTTCCCAGCAGGTTGGATGTGCAGGGTGAGCCATGTGCTGCCCAGGTCTACTCTGTTCAATTGTGTTTCTTTTAAAGGCTGATTTTTAATATTACAATATTTAACCATTTATGTTATGTGATTTCTTGCATCATTGGGTTTCTTTAGCTATGAAAGATAATTGTATCCCAAAGAAAAGACTTCTCTCTGTCCATCTACTTCTCTTTATTCCAAGCAAAATTATCATATGCATTTCTGGTAGCTAGTTTCAGGCAATAGATTACTTTAAATACTTTAATAGTGAGAGCAGTCAGGATAACTTAGCTGGGAAGGAGAAAAAAAATCAATAAATTACTTTTGCTTTCCCTAGAATAGTTATCTTTGAGAATATCCAGGATAAGCAAAGAATTACTGAGTAAGCAATTGAGTGTTTTTTCATGGTGGTGGGTTTTTTGTTTTTTTGTTTTTAATATAAACAGATCTCTAATACTAGATGACTGTGAATGTCTTTGAGAGACACCTCTCCCTGTTAATACAGGGTGATAACTTCATCTGTCTTTCTCTCTGCCCTAGACTTGCCCCTGCAGCAGTTCCAGCTTTCATGGCACAAATCCCATTGATCACCTGCATGCTGGGTGAAGCTGAGGAATCTGATATCATTAACAGGCCACATGCACATAGCCCTGAAGTTTGGGGGAGTACTGAACAGCTCCCATTGGAGGCTTTGCACCCCACAACTCATGATCACTTGAGAGCACTTCACAAAATCCTGCTATAACAAAACCAGCAGAGAATGCCTAAAATAAGCGTGGACAATCCTCTGGGTACCATAGAAACTACCATTGTGAGGAAAAGCATTCCTTTTTTTGGCTTTACCTTTTAAAAACCAATACTTTGTTGGGGGAGTTGGGGAATAGTGCATTATTTTGATTGTCATTTTGCTGCAACTTTTCTTTCTGTGTGGGATCGCATCTATTCAGTTATCTCTAATGTCCTAAACTTGTGTATTTTTTATGATGCTATGAGATTAAATTTTATATTAGAACCTTTTTTTGTTGTGTCCCTTCCTGTCACTGGTCTTCAGGCAGTTGGATGCTGTGAATTTCACGGCTTTCCTGGCCATGTGAGGCAATGCAAGCTGTCTTGTTGGCAGCCCGTGTGGCCATGAACTCTGTACCTTCCTGTTCTCTGCTGGGTTATTGTGTTTCTAGTGTTAAATAACAGGTGTGAGAATGTCTCCAAGGATGTGATGCCAACCCTGGGATGCTGGCGGAGGAGCTGCCATTAACAGAAATGTCTTATTCTGCATGCAGTGGAAATGCTAACAGAGCTCTTCAATACCACAGTAGCTGCATCTCGTAGCAAAAATCCGTTAATAAGGATGGAGGGAAAAGTGCCATCCAGACAGATGGGGATGACTCTAGGCTGCTGAAGTACTGCTTGTGTGCACTAAGTGTGTTTATTAATGGAAGGATTCCCAGGCCAGACAGCTGTCCACAGCACGCTCCCACACCTACACTGAGAGGGACATGTTAGAATGAATCCAGAGCACATTTCAGCATGATAAATAGCTTCTCAAAAAGAAACTGGGGGGTTTTGCTTCAGGTCATCAAAATCATGGCTGGATGGGGAAATCTGTTAGATGAGCATTTAATCTGTCAGTAGAAAGAACTTCCAGCGAAAGGACAGCCTTGTTATTCTCTGTGTTGCCTGTTGCCTGATTTCCCTTGGCTATTTGGATCAGCTTAGTGTTGGATGAGGGAGCACCAAGGAATGCTTCTGAGCTGCAGTTGGTGGCTTTCCAGCTAAAGCCTCTCAGCAGTGGAGTTAATGTGCAGTAACTATATCAGGATGGTGGGGGAAGATGAACTGATCAACTAGTGAAACAGCTGAGATGTTCTTTCAGCAGCTTGTTGTAATTTTCACAACGTGCTGAATTTTTTTTTTTAACCCAATATCCTGAGCTAATTTTGAAGGTAAAGTTCTGCTATTCTAGATCTCCTCCTACATTTCATTTAAATAAGTTATTCTTCACCTTTTGTTCCAGGCTGCTATGCTCTGTTAAATGCTACTTCAGAAGTGACTGCCTTCTACTGATGGATGAAATAATCTCTGTGCAAAGTCTGGAAATTATTTTCAGTCAGGAGGTATTTTAAGCTGCTTTGAAGTGAGGAGTGTAGGGTAATGGGGATAGGCAGTGCGTGGGACTACATGAAGTAGGTATTATGTGTTCTTTATTGGCTTCTGGTAGTCAGTGCTTTATGGAGTTTTGAGTGTGTCACTTAATTTCTTATCAGTGCCTTTTTTTTTTTGTTACAGTATTTTGCCACAGGGTGTGGAATAGGTAGAATGAAGTAAATATGGCCCCAGAACCACTCACCTGATTTTTATTAGCTCAGTGGGACATGAGCAGTTCTCTGTCATCTTCGTTTGAACAGTTATTTTCTCACTGATGGATTTTTGTGTGTTCAGTAGAAATAGTGAGCTTGCTATAATTAACATGTCAGGCACCTCAGTGCCTTGATGCCTTGCTGTTGCCCTGAACACTGCATTTCTGCCTTGGGTCCTTCAGTTAGCAGTCACGTAGAGATGAAAAGCTTGCTGCTGTTTATAATGGCCAACAGTTCCGTGGTTTTGGAAAGGATCGAGAGATGAAAATATTTCATTATGACTGCTTGTATTTCTAAGCATGTAGAGAATAAGCATATCTTACCTCTGTATATTGCTGATGTCCATGAAGGGATGCAGGTGCCTATGCACAAAGGTGCTTTTGCTGTCCCATGACTTAGAGTAGGTGCTCTGACACCTGCATCTCTCTTTAGGCTGTGAATGAGGACAGCTGTCTGTTTCTCTATGCCATTTGGAAGACCAAGTATTTACAGGACATCCCACAAAATCTACACTGGATTTGCTCTGATTATAGTATTTATATGTCTGGTCCAGACATGTACTAAAAGAAATGCATACAATTGGTCCCATTGATAAAGCTGATGTTTCTAGAATGTAATCTTGGTATCTCCCTGATGCTCCTATAACCTGTATGCCTTTAATCATCTGTACTGTTTACTGACAGTTCAGCTATCAGTATAATAAAGTAAGCCCAATGCTTTAATGTTTGTGACTGGCCTACTTTCAAAATCCCTTACAGATGCAAGTTGTATATAATTTAAATAAAAAAATGCTGCATCTAGGCATCACCACACTGTTAGCTAGAGAAGGGGAATGCCATTTTGTTATTTAACCTACCAGCTTGTATCCCCTCAGGTATACTTCTTAGTATTAAAAACAACAGTGCTTCAGTTTGTAGGTTGCTGTTGCTCGTTAGCTCAAAGTAGTCCTACCACTAATGTTGGGCTTAGCCAGAATAAATATCGTAAAAGTTTGGAGATTTGTTTATTTTATAGAATGGCAACATTGTGATGTTTAATAGAATCTGCTGAGTATTGCTGAGAATGAAGTTAAGGCCTGAAGCACAATGTGATGAGAAAAATCTGTGCTGATTCCAAAATAATTTTGGAATGTAAAAGTCAAAATTCAAGTGACATCTCTAGATTTGGTATAGATTTGCAGAAACCTGGACTTGATATGAACAGATGGTACATGGGAATTCAGAAATTTTTGTTGTTTTTTCCCCCAAAAAATATTGGCTAACGTGTGAGGTATATACTCCAGAGTCAAAGGAAGGAATGACTGAATGAAATTTAGAGAGTCCTATTCTTTATCCCACAAAAATATATGGTTAAGCACAGTTGTAACTCATCCTTTTCCTTCACCTTCCTTTTGATGCAATGTAATCCACCTTTCTGTTGGCACCTGTTCAGGCAATGCATGGAGCTCTGTGAAGAGAAGCACTGTGAGCATTTACAGATTCTTTGTTTGCACTTCCCAAGACCATTGGGAAAAAATGACACTGCAGCTTTGTTGCTTTGTTCAGCTATGAACATACAAGTCTATTGTGCCCCCAAAAGTGATATTTTTTGTGTCATAGAAGCAAAAAAATATTAAAAAGAGATAAGTGAATGCCTTCAGTGTGATACTGAACAGCATTTATACTCACCTTGAAAGGTTTAGCTTGTCAAAAATTGAGATGAATATTAGTGTAGCAGCTGTCATCGTGATAGTTCAAAATAGTCTCCTGTCTTCCACTAGTGTGTACCAAAACCTAAATATCTTTCACCTTACCTTCACTTGGATACTGGAAATTAGAAAACTTCTCTTAACATGAATTGTGTAATTGACTCTTTAGAAAGGGGGAGGAGAGAGAGAAAAAGAAGAAGAAAAAAAAAAGGACCTGGAGAAAATCCAGACCTTTCTTTTTCTGTTCCTTTGAGTATTGATCCTTGAGGTCCCCTCCAACCCAGGTCATTCTGTGATTCTGTGAAAATGTTGTGAAGCAAAGAAGCTCCTTCTAACACAGTGCAACTAATGTTTGATCCTGTGCATATATCTCACATCTTCTCTTTACTCTCCATTTGTATAATCTGTGTTCTTTTTGAGGGCCTTGATTCTGTGTTTTAAGGCTTGACAAATGATAACCACACAGCTTGTTTTAATAGCCTGTAGAAAGAACCTTCTTGATTCATGTGTATCAAGGTGCATGACTAAACCCCTACTGTATATTTTGCTGGTGTCTGGTATTAAACTTCTTTATGCTTTAGTCACACATTAAAAAGTGATGCATTTATTTTTATAACCCAGTTTGGCATCCTTGCACTGTGCTTTGTAGAAGGAAAAATAACAAAGGAAAGTAAGCAGTTTCTGTTGACTTGCTGTGATGTGCGCTCTGTCAGTGAGCAGCGCTCTGAGCTTCTTGCTTAGAAGAGGAACATCGAGAGGGAGGGAGAGAGGGCTGCTGAAAGCAAAGTGTGGCTTCTTGCCAGTCATGTCAGAATTTTGCCCAGCCTGGTATGAAGCTTAGAGAAAAAGATCTCCTGTTGTCTATTAAATTGATAATTCACATTGCAAGCAGCCTTCTTAGTGGAATTTTGGGGCTTTGTAATTTACCTTCACAGAAACTTTGGATAGTTTCTTTTTCCTTTTTTTAATTATTTCTTGAACTTTATCATCTTAATTTCCTACTGTATCATCAAAAATTCAAGAGTTTAATTTGTAAAAATATAACAACTGTTAAGACTATTCCTTTTTTTAATCACTAATGTTCTTGGAGACATGCTTTGGAAGTGCTGTTGACAGCACTTTTTTTAATTTGAAGTCAGCACTTCAAGATTGGTAGCTACCATGTTGATTAATATCCACTTCAAAAATTCCAAATACAAGTTTGGGTAGAGTACATAATTAGCCTGAAAGGGAATTTTTAACTCAACACTCAGAGCTGAAGGGATAGCCCACTGTTCTTTGTTGTGTTCAGTTTCTCTAGATGCTTTCTAGCACTTTCTCATTTCATTTGAAAGCTTTTTAGCCTTAGTGTATTTGCTTTACCTATTTTCTGGAGCTACTTTTTCAGTCTTGAATGGACATTCAGGTGGTGAAATAGTATTATTTCCCATTCCATGATTTATAATTCAGCCTCCTCAGTTCACTCATTGGCCATTTGCACTTTCCAGTTTCTAGAGATGCCGCAGTGTTTCGATAGAAGATCCCAGCAGGAAAGCACAACCAAGTACAATCTCAGAACTGTCCCCTTGAAAGGGGAGATAACTCTCAGATCTCATCAGAGTCTTCTGCTAGGGAAGAGCTCCAGTTTGTGAAGTAAAAATGGTTAAACTGGGAGAACAGCAACTGAATTGGGTGGAATCTTTTCTGTCATGGTGGGTACTAGTGGTAGATGCACAAAAATAAAGCCAGCGGAAATATGTGAATCACCATGGAGATGGATGCAAACATGGGATGGGTGTTCTCAGCAGAACTGTCTCCTTGGTAAATTCATCAAAATGGAAACTTGTCATCTAACAGGAGGAAGAACTCAGACCAGTCATTACTTACAGCCTAGGATATTCAAAGTGAGCTCTGAGGAAAACAGATTTATGTCTCTGCCCTGAATATCATCTCCAGATCATGTTTTTCCTCTCTTCTGCTTCTTTTCTTTTTAAATAGAAATTATTGAAAGCTTTTGAAATCTTTACACTCTGGGGAAGTTCATGTTCTTGGTACAGTTCAAAATCTTGGAAATATTTTTAGAAAACCTCTTTTTTTTCATTATCCCTACCTGTTCTTTCCTAATGTAAACATGTAGTAGATAGGATTGCAAAAGGAAGATTCTGCTAGACCATGTGCATGTGAAATAGAAGATAAAACTTCTTAGTTTAACATGGATCGCGCCTCATCATTCCTCTTTTTAAATTGTACAGAAGTGGTCTTTATTGTGGCAATTCCATCCTATTCTGTGTGGTGCCCACCCCTCTGGAGATCGGTGGGGTAAGTGAGGCAAAAACCCTGGGTAGGTATTAGATCCTTTAAATTTAATCTATTTCTCCTCATTCCCCTTCTTATTTTTACTGTATGTGGCCACATTTGGCATCCTACAGTGGTGAGACTAAGGCACAGATCTGAGGTAGTCCAATACTATCTTGTAAAAAGGACATAACAGCCATCACTCCTGATTAAAGACTTATATAAAGACATGCTGAGCAGTATGACCTTCAGGCAGGGTGACAAGGTATTTCCTTTAGCAGCTCTTTCAGGACTCTAAACTAAATGTCAGCTAAGGAAAATTGATAATTTAATTAGGCCTTCAACCATTTGGATTGTTAGAAGATAATCATTCTTTATTGTAGACTGAAGGGGATGATAATGCAGGTTTGTTTCCAATTGTTTTGAAACAAATTATCAGTAGCCATTGGGCTCTGAAAGAAAACAGATGAGGTTGAAGAGAAGATTTGTTTCAGGGGAAAAAATCTCAGAGACAGGAGAAAAAGCTAGAGCTTGTGTCTTGGTATAATCTTCAAAGTGTCCAAACTTTTGGGCAACTAAGTGTAATGAATTGATTTTTCAGTGGCTTTCCAGATTCAACTCATGCTATTGAAATGTCATGGGAAGGCAAAGAATCTTTCACCCAGCAGGCAATCTTTGAAAAGAAGTAGAAAGTGTTTGCATTCCCCTCTTCCCAGAGAACAACGAGCTGAGCAATACTGACAGAAAAGCATGGAATAAGGAGATGCTGTAAAAATCTGAGGTAAAAGCATGTACAGCTTTGCAGGTCTGAAGAAGCCTCCAACCACAAAGGCTTCTGAGCATCCTGATGTCAAGTCCTTGTTCAGCTCCTGAGAACACTGGACTGTGGAAGAAGTCCTGTCCGCTTGCAGTGCTCCAGGCAGATGCAGGCTGTGAAGAAAAACCATCCATGGCAGCTGGGAGCTTGCATTTAATCTAGGATCTAATAGCAGTGAGAGAACAGTGCTAGAAACTGGATACAGCCCCCTCTGGGATGACAAATGGCTTTCCTATGTTCTTTCCAAATGGTAATGTCTTCACGAAAGCAGAAGGCAGATGTACTGCCAAGGGAGCAAGGGAAGTGAAGCTTAAGGCAGAAGCAAAAGAAGCTAAACACAGACATTATATTCTTTGACCTCGACTGCTTATTGAGTATGCACTGGGTAGAGAAAAGAGATATTAAGTGAAAATTCAGTCTCCTAAGAAGATTTCTTTGATTTGTTCAGCTACATTATAGCATTGTTGGCTTGTTCTGTAGAATCATAAAGACAGAAAATGGTTTTGCCCCAAAATGAGTTGAATAAAACTTCTGACTTTTTTTTTAGCAATTAGAGGTGGAGTTGGAGGGAATGGTTATTCATTTGACCAGGGTCAGATGAATGAAAGTAAAGCAAAATTAACCTCCCACTTCCCTGCACAAAAATGACCTAAATGTTTCATTTCAAGGGTGCTGAAGTTTTCCTTCAGGAAGAAAATCCTTACTTTCATCCTTTTGAACTCAGGTTTTTGTTTACTTTTTAAATATTTACTTTTTAAATAACATCTTCCAGTAAAATATGGATAAACTAAAAAAATAAGTAAATTTTTGTCCTATCTCTTTCCATAAAACAATAAAGCATACGCACAGCCAGAAACAACGCTTCATTCTAAGCCAAACAATTTTAATTTAGTCTCCAAAGAATTTTCTTTCCTTTAAAAAAAAAAATAATAATTTGGGAAATGTTGATTGCTTTTCAATCTTTTCCATTTTTTTCTCATTTTGACCTTTTTTCATTCCTAACCATTCCATAATTATTTTAATTTGAACTCAATCACAGCTTGGTCAGCTCCACTTCTAAATGTTAAGGGAGCCATTCTATGATTCTATGATTAAAGTTAGCTGGGAGACATTTTATTGTCAAGTAAGTTTGAACTCACTAAGACTGAAGATCTTTGGAAATAAGCTTTGAAGTCACTGAACGCTGCTATTTCATATGCAGTACAATTTGAAAGTAATAATTCCAGGAGATAAGTGAAAGGCAAAAATCATGATATATATATAAAAAAGAGGCTTTAAGATGAAGAAGTCATAGTCACCAGATTTCATCTGAGGTTTAATTTTTTACTTCCTCTCTGTGGGAAAAAAAGCATGGATCTTTTGGTTGCACAGGGTTCCTTCATCAAATGAAAAACTAACCCTATTTCCTTATGGGTTTCTGTAGAGGTGGAGCTTTGTGGATCCCCTAATGTTTAACAGAGCTCATGCTACAGCATGTGGTGTTACAGGAGCTCTCTCCTTAACCTAAACTTGTGTACTGACAATATTAGCAGAAATTCAGTGGTCTGAGACCTCTGCCAGGTTTGGTGGTGAGGTAAACAACATTATCATAGCGTGTTTCATAGGAAGGAACAGCACAACATCTTTAGGGAATTAGGCACCTATTTCCAAATCAGGCAACACAGTTTGATTTAGGAAAGCAGCAGATAAGTGAATGTGGGATAATGTGCCAGGTGAAAAACCCTTGCATTTAACAGGAAAGGAGCTTTGAGCTTGAAGCACCTGCATGTGAGAACTAAAGCTGGCATGAGGTTTTTAATCACAGGCTTTCCTGGAACCTGGAAAAACCATCAACTCTGTGCTCTACACTGCAGTGCTGAGTAAGCTGAAGAGTTGAGCTTCCTGAGTCAGGCAGGAGGAGAAGACAACTTTTCTCTCACAGCACAATAACACCAGGCCCCATACCAGTTTGAAGGCCATAGAACACACTGTCAATCTTGGCTGGACTGTCCTACTGCACCTACTGTATACTCCAGATTTGGTGCCTTCTGAATGATAGTGTCATAGCAGCTGTGAAACAATGGGTTGCCTCTGCCGGTGTGGATTTTTACAAGTGAGGCATGCAGGCTTTTGTTCACTGCTGGCAAAAATGGATAGCTAATGGTGGCTGAAAAACAGCATTTTGTAGCTGTGAATTTGCTCTATCAACAGGTGTTATTGTACTCTTTCTATCTGTTGTAGTTTCCATGGAAATAAATAAGAGGCAGAGCAACTCATAAATAAATCCAAACGCTACTTCTTCTGCACGCATTTGATCCCTGAAGAAGAGTTTCAGCATGTTAGTTATTTGTCTGACTGCTGGAAAGGGATGTGGGGGCAGAATCTTCTAATTTTCATGGTAATGAACATGTTCTAGAAAATTTGTCTTATAATTTCTCCTATATATATTTATCAGATAGTTGAAAAGTATCCTTTATTTTATGTTTTCTGGAAAACATTTTATTGCACGTGTTATTTTGATACTTGATTTTGTTGCTGTTTGTATTTCCATATCAAAGAACCCCTCGCTACACTGTGTACAAGAAAACAATAGTTTTGTACATGGTCTTACTGAGCTTGTATTAATTATTTGCAATGGTTAGTGTTCTCACTTAATTTCGTGACTATTTTCTCTTTGAAAAAAACATATTTCTGAAGAAGTGCTGAATAATTTAAAAGATTCGCATCTAATTAAAGTAAAACAGCGGTACTTCCTCTTTTGTGTTGGATATTAGTGGGACAACAATTACAGAGTTTCATTGGCAAACTTCTCTACTGTTTAATGTTTTAAAGTAAAAAAAATAAGCAACATTCCTCAACCTTAATGGTATTTTTCCGTTAAAAATTGAAGAAAATGCAAGCTATTAACTGAAGGTCACGTTTGTCAATGTTTTTACTTTTGGGATATTTTGCACGGCTCAAATTATGAGCAGTACTGCTGGTTGCATGAGTGATATCTTGGAAATGTGTCTAATCGACACTCTTAATGTTCGTATTCAGGAGACACAATGCTATCTCTTGCAGTATGTAATTTTTTTCTCCATTCTCTTGCCAGCCTTGAAAGGCTGCCTGAGCCCAAGGTGTGAGAATGGCCTTGGTGCTGAATTCAGATCAAAAGCCACTTCTTTCTTCTGCTAAAATTTCCGATGTGTGATCTTAGATGAATCATTTGATCTCCTCAGAGTGTTAGCTCCCCATTTGCAGATATCATTGTATGTTTTATCTTTGATGCTTTTTCAGCTAAGCATCAACTGGTGACTGTCTCATAAATATTTTTAAAATGCTGAACCCCATGGAAAAGCAGATTTTACTTTTGTCACTGTCAGCATCAAAGCTCCTCTACTTTCACACAAGTACACGAACTATTATTGAGATGTAACCTGCTGAAATATAAAATGTACTTAAAGATAAAGCTGAAGTATGGGCATTGTTGGTGCTTTGATGCAGGTAGTCTTGTGGATGGTGGAAGCGCTCTTCCCTTGCCTCATTACTGCAGAGATGCTCATTTTTTGTTCTTTGCTGCCTTATAATTTAAATGTTGCTGCTTGTAAACTTATTCAAAGGCATGGATCTGACCCAAAAGTACCTGGGAAATAAAAACAAATTCTTCTCTAAAATTGAAGTACACAGCATGCAGGTACTATTTTGTTGTGATTGGGAAGTACTGTGCAGAGTACTAGGCATCTGGTAAGGCTTAAAGACTAGTATTTAGCTCCAAAGTTCAGCCAGAACTGGTGAGTAGTTTGGGTTCCTCCATACTGTATTCTCTCATAGTTCCCTGGGAAATGGTTTGCTTCTTCCATTTTTGTATAGCGCTTATCACTAATGTCTGATTTCACTTGGAATGTTCAGATACAATGGAGGAGGAGAGTAAAGGATTAAAAATTAAAATAATTTATTGCACTATGTTCAGTTGTAACTCACAGAGTACTTGAGATATTTCAAAAATAGCATCAATGCCATAAAAATAATCAATGCTATGATATCATTCAGAGCAATTGTCATTTCATGAAGTGGTAGTTCAGGGAGTGATGTCACTTCATGCCTTTCTTGAACTCTAATTTTAACATGTTGCAAGAGAAACAGAACCACGCTGATTCTTTTAATGTGTAGTTTCAAGTACTACTGAAGTTGATGATGGCAGAAAGATGCTTCGCAGTAGTTAACAAAGAATTTCTCAGTAATAGTGTTTTGCTTGTGGAGATATGTACAGTAATGAATCTGAGATGTTACCCATGAAGAAAAAGAAGAAAAAAATCTCTGCAATACTATGATCTCATGTCCATTATCTGTCTCGTACTCAATTGGAGAGCCACGTTGATAATTGGACAGTATGAGATAGGTTGCATTTCCACAACTGTACTCCCAACAGCCTTCAATAAGTAACTTCTGCTTTGAATGCTGCCTTTAAAAGCCTGAAAACATTTTCTGCCTTAATGATACATCATTTACAGCTGAAAAATGCTAGAACTTTTTGTAGTAGTAGCAGTAGTAGAAATGGATCTAACCGTGCTGTGCTTAATTTGGGACTACTCCATTATTTTTGACTCCAGGGAGCTGAAAACCATTGAAATTCTGTTTTAAATTATAATATGTCCATGACAGGAAAAACAAAAAAAAAAAACAAAAAAACAAAAACAACAACAACAAAAAAAAAAACAAAACCCAAAGTCAGACAAGGCAAATAAAATGTTATGGAAAAAAAAAGTGTAAGTGCTGAGATAAACAAGTAGCAGGAAACCAGGCTGCAGCAACACAAACAAATGGCAACTTTAATATTGAAATTACCCCAATTTTTCCAATGTCAAGTGCAGCTGTGCCACTGTAGTTCAGTTGGATTAAAATAAAAGAATTTCCTTTAACACATAGTTCAGCAAACATTCGAATGCTGTAATAAATAAATAAATAAACCAGCCCAGCCAGGGAGCACAGATGCCTTTTAATGTGAAAGCGTATTAAAGTTTACAGTTACTTCTTTTAGACTCTTCCCTGGGGTGCCATGTGTCAGCCTCCTGGAAGAGGATCTGCAGAGTCTGATTCACTGACGTATTAGACAACATCTGTGCTCGCTGGCTTGGATTAGAGATACTGAATCAAAAAGTTTGATCTGCTTTACTAACACTAAGCTGACACAAGGTTACGCGTTGGCTTTTGCTTGTTGGCTGTTTTTATCAGTTCGTGTTGGATCTTATGAGTCAGCACTGGTTGACTTTGTTTTTTGTTTGTTTTGGATTTGCCACATTGCTAAGCAGGGTGTGCAGTGTGAAACAAATATATCCATTTCTATAATCTGCAGGGGAAAAATCTCAGCATTTCCCATATTCCACTTTTGGAAAACCACTACAGTATAGACATAACTCATAGGTGGAGCTCATCGGTGGCAGCTTCTCAGGGCACCAGTGGCTTCCTGTGAGGTTTGTTGGCATATAACTGAATGAGAGCTAATTGTTGAGATCCTGATAATGATATTTTGATATCCTGGTCGTGATACATTAAGGTATTCCTGGAAAAGGAAAGTAATGCTTTCCATAATCAAGGTATTTAGAACTGGAAGGTAGTCTTCCTTCAGAAGAAAACACGTACGCTCTTACAGAGACATAATGAGGGCAAAATGCAAATGTAAACCAAAGGTTTTGTTTGCCTTCTTGATTTCTTTTAGAATTGATCCCTTTCATAATTAATGGATCATGGTAAACCACATGATATATGGGTGTAATTAGGAGCAAGAGGCTGCTATTACCATATGAACAAATTACAGGAAGATTCACTGTTCTCCAATCACCATAGGGTTTTAATGGGGAAAACAGCATCAGCTCCAGGCTTCAGTGTGTTATATATTGATTTGCTCTAGGCATATGAACCAAAAACTTCCTATTTTTTATGAAACTTGTCCTCTCTGAAAAGTTTTAAGAAGCAGCTTAGGTGAAAAACCAAACGTTTTGTTTTGTTTAATTTTGCTTTTGGAATATTTGATGGCAATCATAGCACATTTTCATGTTCTTCTGGAATACATTGCCTAAATTAATGTCTTAAATTAAGAATATTAGATTTAGGAAAAACCCTAAGATTACCTGTGTCAAACTCAACGCTCAGAAACAGCCAACCCAGGAGAAAGCTTTCAGATAAAACAATACTAATCCTATCAGGACGTTCCCAAAAAAGTACTTTTATGCTAATTTGATGATCTAAAATCTGGTATTTTTTTTGCTTTTGAAATGTTATCTAAGTTTGAGATTTCTGGTTAAATGTTAATTGATGATTCTGTCAAATGTCAATTGATGATTTCTGGACACAGGAGATACTGGCTGCCAGAGACCCATGTTTTTGGCTGAAGCTATTCGACTGATGCGGTAGCTATCAAAATACAATCTGGTGCCCATCTTGACAGATACGCATTATATCTGTGCCATGGACAAATGTTGGCTAGGGGTTCACAGCCAAAACACATTTAGCTCACAGGAGCAGAAAGCCCAGTAGTCTAACCCTTTGTTCTACAACTAGAAATACCCTTTAAAACTGGTCTGAATCCATGACTGGTCCATGAATTACTGGAAATAGTTTTCTAATGTGTCTGCTGCTTTGTGCAGAGCCCTTCCAAAAGGCTGTGAGCATCAGTTAAGGGAAGCAGAGAACTGACTACTGCAATTGGTTTTGAGAGAAAGGATACAAGAGCGTAGGATCCATGTTCAACTGTGATGAAAATGAAAACTGATTATGTGAAAAGAGAATTCTGCTGAAGCTGAAGTTTTGCTAGGGACTGGAGTGATTACTGAGAGAAGACAAGCCAGGAAAAAAAACCAGGATGTGCTCACATTTATTTACAAAAGAATATGAAGCCAGGATTTTAAGGAACTTTCAGGTCATTCATGTCAATCCTCTGCTATTCCAGTCTCCCAGCTTTGCGGGTTCTATTTTCTCCTATTTTCTCCTATTTTCTAGAGTAAGAAAAAGCAGAAACCTTCACGTTACAAATATGGGGATACCACTACCTTTCCCTGCACCACAGATCAGCCATGAGTGACTTCACTGGAAGCTGAGTGCACAGAAGAAGGGTTTTAATCATTACAAACTCTATGTTAATAAAAGTAGGCATAGCTACAGTATTACTTGAAATTACTTAAATAAGAAATGTTAGGACTTTGTGTTTTTTCAAATGTTTTTACTCTTGACATCACGTACAGAAACATTTGTTCCTTGTAGCAACTGCGCCAGCGACTGCAGGCCCTGCATTCCCCCCACAGCCCAGGTGAACCTGCCTTCCTCTCTGCTGCTCAGGAAGCTCTTGTTCCGAACATCAGCTGGTGTCTTGTACCACAGAGAGTCTGCCTGCCTAACAGTACATGACAGAGGCACAATCAGCTTTTTTTTTCCTGTGTTTTGTTGTGTGAGGTTGTTTTTTTTCTATAGAAAGCAAAAGCATGGTTTAAAGTGCTTTTCCTTTGCATTGGGATATATGTTTTTAAAAGGGAGACTCTTGTAAAGTGCCATATGTACTTTAAAAGGAAGAAAAAGAATGAATGAATTTTGTTTCTCTGTGGTCATCCTCTGTAGTGCCAGGAGAGTTGAGAGTCTGGTTCTTTTTCTACCATTCATTCATAATCAACCAGATATGCATTCAAATAAAAACAAAATCTCTACTAACAAATCTCTACTAACTCAGAAATGATGAAGCTCTTTGTTACAGCCCATGGTAAATTTTATGAGTCCTACAAGACCAAGGAACATAGAAGAGTATCTTGGAGACCTGTGGATTTGTCTCCTCGCATGTAACTTATATTACATCTATAGATATGTAGAAATATTTCTGCTCCAGCATGCAGTTGCTATTCTTGGAATTAAAAAAAAAATGAAGTTTCAAGACTTTAATCTTAAACTTGAAATATGAGTCAGTCATGCTGAAGTCATTGGGGTTACTAATAGACTGTACCTTATGTGAATAGGGAAAGCAGAGTATCACCTGGTCAGGAAATTTGTCTTAAAAGAATAATGGATCAAGCAGCTAGCTCACATCAACATAAATCAGGAGTGACTTCAATTAAGAAAGGAGAATTTAGTCTGTGAAAATTGCTGTGAGAGGACAATGAGATCTGCTCTATTTACCTTTGGAAAAACTAATGTTTGGAGTGGGCATTTTTGGCTGTATATCCCTTAATTGGAATTTAGATTGTCAGAACGAGTTAAAATCACAGCTCTTATTATGCAAGGGGTGTTTTTTAAAGGTGCACTTATTTTGTTAGCACCATATGTTCTTCATTTTAAAAAATAAAAAAATGATCAGCTCATTGAAGTAGTCACTGCAAAATGTGGCTGCTCTTTATATTTGTTTGAACATGAGTTTATATTATACAAGCCACAAAAGATTTGTGGAAATTGGTAATAAGCCTACTATGAAAATTCTTGCTAATATACCATGGAAATTAGTATCTCTGTGTCTCTCTTGACATGGAAAGACAGATATTGAAAGATGTCTAGGGAACAAAGATAGCTCACTCAGAAATTCAAAGTGAACTAACTGTACCGGATCCTCTGCTCTTATGGATAAGAAGCTTTGCTTCTTCCCTACCCAGCCGTCCTCTGCTTCACCTCCACTAATTGTCCGTGTGCTGCAGGATATGAAGGGAAGAATGATTTGGTCATAACTTATTTCTCAGACAATGCCACTGATATCTTGGGCTTGTCTTGGATATTCCCTGTGTTTTTCCAGATAAGGAAATTGGGTTGCTCAGATCAATGTGTTGATGGTGTTAGGAAGAAGGAGCGTACCTGGGAGCACAACCTCATAAGATCAGCCATGTGAGGCACCTAGAAGAGCAATGTTTATATAGATAGTAAGAAGAAAGTAGGACTGTACTCACAGAGTTTCCACTCACTCAGCGAGCCAGATTCCAATGAAGTCAGCAAAAGTTATAAAGAGCCTTTTCAGGACACTAGCAGATCAGTCATTGCTGCTTTTGCAGCCCACAGTTACTGGATTGATTTTATTTGGATACGCTTAGTTTTTTTATTGAGGCATATTCAGCAAAAAGTAGGGTGCAAGGTTCGGCTACATCAGTCCAAATGGGGCTTTAGATACTGGGACACAGGTAAGAAACAGAAATCTCCCTGGGAAGTGGGAATATGTTACTTCTCTGAAATTGATAATTCTCATGAGATCAATTTCTCTGTGCTGCCTGTGTTTTTTGTGATACTAATCTACCATGTATGATTGTGTGTAATGTCTGCAAAGGTGGAGGTTCTGTTGCTAGTGTGGGAAACTGAGGGAACTGCTGTGGAGCTGCTCATTTTTGTCATGTTTTTATGAATAATATGCCTCTCAGTATTCCTCTGTCCTGTCCTAAATCTTTTAAGACTATAGCAGGTAACTAGAGGAGATATAGTCCAGGGTTGATGCAGGAAGGATTTTTTTCCCCTGCTCACCCACAAATAATAATAATAACATCAACAATAATAATATCCTGTCAGCACAAGGAAGTTCAGAATCTCTGGTTTTCCTTCAGGTTTTTATTGCTCTGTCTTTATCTCGGAAGTAATTATATTCAAATACAAATTACCAACATTTACATGATTAGTAGGCTTTATGCTGGAAAATAAAAGGAAAAGCTGAACATGAAGGAATGAATATCTGCTTCCTCAGTAATTTCAGCATTTCATACTTTGAAGATGTGATGTAACACCTGGATGAGGCTTCCCAGGCCTCTACAGTGCAGCAAAAGAAATAAGAAACAACACAGAAAGGATTTCTACATCTGTGTTTAGTGACCCAGTGTTGTTGGTTTGATGGGAAAATAATCAATCATGTTTGTTTCCCATAGTTTAAAATCCAGGAGTGTACCGATGACAGCTAATATATTTGAATTATTTCACTTTGCTGGCTTCAGACACTATTGCTTTTAAAGTTAATATTGACACTTAATGACTATGGAACTAGTTTTCAATATACAGAAGATTAAATAAAGCAATAGAAGGACTGCACAGTAAGTAAGTATAGTGTGCTCAACTGATACAATAACTCTGATGTCCCTATAAACAAAACTCCAAGCAGTGTTTTCTGCTGTGTGTTTACTGCTCAGCACTTTGACCTTGATACTGGATACAGCAGGTATGGGTTATCCTGTGTATTATCCATCATTCTCATGAGCTCTTAGGAAAACTTGTCAGAAAGGGGAACTTCCCCCCTCACACTCCTTTCCTTGTGGCTTAAGTTATCCAGCGTTACACTGACAGTTCAAACAGGTATACAGATCCTGCTATACAGGACCTGGCTCAGGAGAGTACAATAAATGAAATGGAGGGACTGGGAAAAAAAAATTGCAGGTGAAATTCTGTGCAAGAAAATGTGAAGTAAAGCACCATGGCAAAAAAGAAATGTTACCTTTGGTTTAATTTTGTGTGTGTTAACAAAAAATTCTCAATCTCTTTCACAGGTCTGTACAGAGAACTCTGAAACAGAAAGCAATTTAGAAGATAATTTCTTTTTAAGGCGTTTTGGGCATCTGCTGTTCCAATTGGGCTCTTTTGGAAAGAAGTGTCCAGTGGGATGAATGCAATTGGGGAGTCAAGGCAGAAGGAGTTTGATACGATTTGGAGTTCCAGGACTTGCTGAACTCACCCCTGGTGCTTTAGCTTTGGGAACATTCAATCCTTGCAGATTGTTCTCCTACAACCTGTAATGTAAGTAATTTCTTAGTGCTTTCTTAGTGCTCATAAAGGTATGACCCAGCTTTGCTAGAAGCCATTGGCTGACTTCTCTTGTCTTCCAGTAATATCAGCTGAGTTCCATATTGTCTGATCCCAAAATGTCTGACAATGGTGGGAATATTTGTCATCAATGAAAAGAGATTTGCATATTCATAACAAACTGGAAGCACAGGCTTCTGGGATGATTTTACAGAATAATTCAAATGTATAGAAGAAAAAATCTCATTGAATAGCTGAGGAGACCTAAGCTAAGTCTTCATGAAACTGCTACATCTCTATATTCTTCTGTGACCTCAGTGGTGGTTTTTAGTATCACCATTGAAGGCCGATATCCTTAATATTAGTACTAATCTTAAATGAAAGACCAAGGAATGTATATATAGGTCTTTAGCATCTAAAGTGTGGATCAAATGAAGACTGAACACAGAAAACTATTTCCAGAAGGATGTGTTTTCAGGTTTTCAAGGAACAGAAACTTGAGACTCGTGATTTCCTACATGCCTGTGTCCAGTGCCAGATTTTTGTCTTGCTTTTTGTACTTACTACATCAAAATGGCAGGTGCAAAATCTAAGCTCTGAATTTCTGTGCTGAACAAATGAGCATTTCACACCTTCCTATGTCAAAACTCCTCAACTGATCATCTGTGTGATGCTGGATCGATCAGCCTGTTTAAGTCCATGGTGGAGTCTATGAGGATGCAGTGAAGTGCTGCTGCTGCATTTGAACAAGCTCATGCAACTGTCTAAAGCAAACTGTCTCTGGATGAAGCCTGGCAGGTGCACAGATAACTTGAATGCAGGTAGGACAAATGCAGAGCCATGAAAAAAAATTGCAGACATGCTTTAGATTCATGTTAAAGTCCAGATGTTCTTTACTTCACTTGCTTAAAAATCTTTTATCTGGGGGATAGAGCTTGGATGCAGCTGTTACTTGAGAAAAGCCTTTTATTGTGCTAGCACATCAAGGCAGATTAGGAATAAGGAAAAGATAACTCTAAGAAAAAGAACTCTATATCCACAGACTGTACTATTTGGTGGCTTTGCTTGTGATTTGAACCATACCCTGAAATATTTGCTTCCTGCTTCAGATCAGGTCTCAGTCTATTATAAAGCAGAGAATTGCCACTTTTCAAGCTCGTACTGACAATTAGAAGAATGTTTCAGAGCTGCTCTGAGCAAGGGATCCTTCTCTGAGGGAGTGTCTTTCTGGGAAGTTGCAGCAGGAACTGAAAGCAATGCCCTTATGTGGCATCCAGGATAAAGGGAGGGCAGTTGCTCTGCCAAACACATACAAGAATTCATGCAAAAAGAAGAAAAAGAAAACCTCATTGCATGGATATTTAAAAAAACATGAAATATATATGTGCAATATGTCACCTTTCTAGGCATCATGCCAGTGTACTGAGTTCTTCTGGGCTTTTGTCTTCTGCAGAACATCATAAATTAGAATAGCAAAGACAAAACAAGAAAAAGGAAGAAAGGAGAGAAAATAATGGGAGAAGGTTATTATTCTTTCCACCTTATAAATAATATATAACCTCATAAATACCACTGTTCATAAAACTAAGGATCTGTCTGTTTTTATCTGAATTGAGTTTTCTGTTGTGTTGATTTTGATCTAATTGCAGTCATGTTAATCACACCTTGATGGTGCCAGGTCTTGGCATGACTTACATATGTGGGAATTCAGGTGAGGATGGTTCTTGTGTGGTTGACTTTCACAAACTGGACTTTTTCTGTGCTGCAAGAGAATATATGAGTTGGAGAGGGATCCAGAAACTCACTCAGAAACTTTTGGAATGAAGTAAATACCTGCAGCAAACATCCTGCTGGTAGTGGTTATGCAGCTCTTTCCAAAGATAAGACTGAATTTGTTATAAAATATGTCTAATGTCATTGGATTTTATAGAATGTTTGATAGTTTTCTGGCAGACCTTGGAATTAAAGAAGAGCCACAATTCTTTCTCTTGTGTATTCCATTTAACTGGGCTACAAGTTATTACAATTTGATGTTTCTCTCTCATTTCTTATATTCCCTGATAAAATTATGTTATCTAACCTAGTTAATATGTAATATGAAGCACTTTGAATAGCTAAAATTCAATATGGCCAAAGCAACAGTAGTAACACTGCCTGGTGTAAACAAAACACATGACAGAACCAGAGCAGCAATTCTATCTGGAGGGGGAACTGCTGGGCTCTCATCCCACCACAGGATCCCAGCTACTGCACATATCCCAGTCTGCCACCACCTGCAAGACCCTCCGGTGGCAGAGAGGACAGCAGAACTGAAAGAAATAGCTGAGAAAATGTAATTTCAATAGTAGGATCTGGCTACATATTTCTCATTGAAAAAAGATCAAAGTATTGTAAATTGAGAGCCAATGGATTTATAACCATGCCCTCAAAAGATAGACGTTATCAATTTTATGGTTGTCGACCGAACCTAAATTGTTTCTCATCCTGTCTCTAACACCACACTGTGTTTGCAGTGCTCTTTGCAGGAGACAAATTGCACACAGAAATGGATAGAAGGAAGATTTTTTGGCCCTTTCTAATTCTGGCATGCGCTAACTTTCAACTGGGTGACTTTGCTGTGTCCTTTAATGTAGCTATTTTTGTGTGTGTGTGTATAAATTAAAAATAGATCTATAGAAATAACTTTAAAACCCTGGAGTACTTAATAGGAAGTAATTCCATTTTATAAAACATTTATAACAACATATAAAATGTAATCAACAGACAATTGTGCCCCCGCTTTTGAATTCTTTAGGTGGTTTTAAAAATAATACTTTAAGGATGTTGGAAATGGCAGCATGAACTGTTTCTTTCCATTGAGTAGCTACTAAAATAAATGTTTCCAACTGCATTGAAAATATGAAAAACCTATTACTGTTTCTTGTAATTGAGCTGTGTGAAAGCACCTTTATTTGATGGGATAATTGCGTTGACATTCACAAACATAATTTATTTTACTGCGATTTAAAGATTAAGCATCACACTTCTTCCAAATGACTGCTGTCTCTCTACGCATATATCCAGAAGTGCTCATCACAAGTGTTAAATATTATGGTTTTACCTCGCTGTTATTTCACGTTGCTTTTGATTTTCATTAGGCGGTAAGCAGTATAGTAAAGGCTTAATATAAAGAAGCTATGAAGAAACATTAAAAACCAAGCATTAAAATCCATAAATTGTAAAGCTATGATAAATCATGGAATGCAGTATAAAATGATGGTAGACAAAATATCAGATCTGTTGCAAACAAAAAAAAAACTTGAATTAATTAAGTTTATGTAATCACAAGAGATAGTAGAAACCTGAACTGTATTTAATAATTTTTAGGGGAATTAAAATATGTTTCATCAATGAACATCTGCCTGGGAAAATTGCTGATGAGGGTTGTTCTTGGGATATCAATAGGTAAAAGAAACAATCAGTCCAGTATTAATTTTGTCATAATGAAGCCTAGAAGTAGTTATCAGAATGAAAATGATTCTTAAAAATACTTTGGCTCCAAAGCAATATTTCACCCGGAGACAAGAGAAATAAATAAATAAGTTTGGCTTCTTGCTAAAATCTCTTTATTATGTTGTCATGTCAGAAGAGTATCATCTCTGTCAAACAGAGCAGTTGGGTAGAACGAATGCCAGCATTACACTCCCAACTCTTCACAGAGAGCCACAGGGTAAAACTAGCAATAGAACAGATTCCCACAGCTGTGATGTCTGATTATGTGCTGCACTGCAGAAATTCTATTAACACTGTGCTTAAACAGGATAACAAAATATAGCTATAACGTAAAGTCAGCTGTAGATACCCAATACAAATACACTTAGATAGTAAAATATTTTACTTCCCTTTTTGTGCACAACTTTCTTTTGTAACATGCATATTTGTAAATAATGAATTTTAATGAACGAATGCTAATTACTGTAGATCAAAAGCCTCTGGAAGTTTAGAATCAGATTTTAAGCAGAGCTTGTTGACATTCATGTGAGACGTATTTTAGACAATATTCTTTTTGCAACTAAACTTTACAATATTATTGACATTATTGTGAATGCTGTCTATTGCCCTCTTAATTCTATGATTTCCAGGAATGATTTCCATACTGTATACAACTGAGAGGTGTTAGAAAAATATGCTTGGTAGCCCTATCATCTGTGGGATTCTGTGGAGTTGTCTTGTTTCCAGAATAAAAGAACAGTTGGACACAAAGATTTGGCAAACAACTTGCTCCTATGACACTGTTATGCACATACACGATTGAACTGGTCCTGCAAATACAATATATATATGGAATGGGAGTTGTTGCTCTTTTCCTCTTTCTGCTGTTTCCTTGTGGTTAACAAACACTTCCCCCTTGCATTCCAGCTGATTGGTGTTCTGCCACCAGTATCAGCATGATCAGGTTCGTGCCACAGCTCTCCTTGGCCCTAGTTATCAGGACAAAAATAACATCAGTACAATCTAGTGGTGCCAAGATTGTAGCAAGCTCTAATGACGTATGTTATGTTGTGAAATTGAAGCTGTGACTCTGAATATGGATGATAATAATAGTTCTTAGGATAGTGCTGGTGGTGGTTGCACATAACAAGTGTCGTTCTGCGTCCTTCAGAACTCTGCAGGTATATAACTAGGTTGTCACTGTTGGGATGTTGGTTTGCATTTAAAAATCTCCTTATCAAATGCAAAACCGGTCTGAGTGTTTGTAAATACAATCTAGGCCAGCTCCCACTGGGCATCATCACAAAACCAAATCATTCTGCAGAGCTGGTACTGATAATAGCCTTTGTTCAGAGGGGGGTTTGTATGCATGATGCTGAAGACTGAAAAACCTGTGTTACTTAGAAGTAATATATTTTTTTAAAAAACATTGCAAGTTTTCTGCTGCCCTAGAATGGTGTAAGTGGGCAGAGTGCATTTAATAGCCTGCATTAACTTAACAGTCAAGGAGAATGAATTTGTTGCATATTTTAAAGAATATTACACATCTGGGCTGCTCTTCCAATATAGTCCCAGGTTCATTCTGTGCAATTTTTCAATGCAGACACCCAGGGTTTATTTTATGACTTGAGATAAATCTTCCTGAGTGCTAGCTTCTATTTCACAGTGCTTTGAATTAATTTTCAATCATCATATATCTCAAATTTTGTGTAATGATCAGAAGGGCTTCTTACAGTTTCACCAGATTTTAACAGTGTCAGAAAACTAGGAAATTACTCAACTGACCTTCCATACAGACACGTGCCAGGCACGGTTACTGCATGCCTCTTCACTGCACAGAGCAGAGACTTTTGCTACCCCCTTCAAACCTCTGTTAACTCAACACCCACCTTGTAGTGTGCTCATAAGCCAACTGCCACCATGCAAGTCAACCATCAAGAGCAAAAGGGAGAAAAGGCATTTAAAGAATAACATGTCACAAGACTACTCCATTTTGGCTACCATCCTGTTCCTGGACTACTTTACTATCTGTGCCTAGCCCTCTAAAAACTGGGCCAACCTTTTAAGGTTCATCAGAATCATAAAAACACATCTGTTACCATTGTTTAGAAGTTGGAGGTTATATTTAAGTACAACACATACAAACAGAGAAGCGAGTTCATGCTAGAAATTATGTGAAAGCAATATTTATTGTTTTATGACAAGTATTTTTGTGCAGCAGGGCCTCATGAGAGCTACTACTAGTCATTTGCACAACTCCAGTGTTGAGCCAGAAATCTCCAGGTTTCCTGAGGGCATCAATCTCTGGATTAATAAGGCAACTTTCCACCATCTCTTCTGGGATATCTGGTTGTGTCAGGTAGGTTGGAGGACAGTTATTTGTAGCATCTCATCCTGAGATGCTCCAATCCAAATGCATGTGGTGTGGGTGGGGGTGAAGCAGTACACCTGGAACGCTCCCAGAAAACAACTGAAGTAGAAGGATGTTCTGACCTCAGAGAACAGCAAACGAAACAGTGAAGCAAAATATTCTAAAGATGGGAAAGCTGTGCTAAGGCTGCTTACAGACCCACCGTAACAAAAAGTCCAATCACTTCTGATACAAACTTTCAATGACCCAATATCTAATTAAGCTTTAATTTGTATTTTTTCTTCACTTTTCTTCATTCTTTAGTTGTTACATGCTTCAGAATCTATTATAAAGTCATTGAGAAGAAGAGGGAATGATTTCTTTTCTGGCCAAGTACTAAAAATACAGCACAATCACTTGTATTTTACAATTAAAAACATTTCAAGGAGTTCAAAAAAATAACTTCAAAAAATTGTATTATTTCTCTTCAAGTGGCAATTAGCTGGGCTCTCTATACACTGAGTTTTAGGACGAATATTAGAATCACAGAATCATTTTAGTTGGAAGGGACCTTTAAAGGTCCCTTGCGATGACCAGGGATGCCTACAGCTTGATCAGGTGTTCTGGCAAGACCTTGAATGTCTCCAAGGACAGGTCTGGGCAACCTGTTAACGGGGCTTCACTACTCTTATAGTAAAAACCTTTTTTTCTTGCGTCCAGTCTAAATCTTCCCTCTGAGTTTGAAACCATTTTCCCTTGTCCTGTCACAACAGACCCTGCTAAAGGGCCTATCCCCTTCTTTTCTGTAGCTCCCCTTTTGATACTGAAAGGCTGCTGTCAGATCTCCCCGGAGACTTCTCTTCTCCAGGCTGAACACCTCCAGCTCTCCCACACTGTCTTCATACAGGAGGTATACCATCCCTTGGATCATTTTTGTGGCCCTCTTCTGGATGTGCTCCAGCAGACACGTCTCTCCTGTACTGACTCCGCATCTGGCTGCAGTACTCCAGGTGAAGTCTCACCACTGCAGAGCAGGATTGCTGCCCTTGCCCTGCTGGCCATACTTCTTTTGATGCAGCCCAAGATATTGTTGGCTTTCTGGGCTGTTGAGGGTTCACTGCTTGCTCACATCCAGCTTACCATCCACCAGTGCATCCAAGTCCTTTTCAGCTCTACTCTTTCGTCCCCCAGCTTGTGCTGATAGCAGGGATTGCCACAACCCAGGTACAACACGTTGCATTTGGATTTGTTCTCCCAGGCCCACTGCTCAGCTTGTCTAAATCTCTCTAGACAATCCATGTTATTCATTTTTCTATTACATATCCTTGCCAAGTCAGAAAGTTCCTGTTTTTCATTAATAGTTCCTGCAAGAGTTACTTGGAGGCAATGAATGAAACCCTAGTCTGACTTGACATCTCATCCCTCAGGTGTGTTGACTGCAGCACACAACTTGGTGTCATCCACAAACTTCTGAGAATGCATGGAAGGCCACTAGGTTAGTCGAACAATATTTTCACTCAGTGAAGTCATGATGGTTGTATCATATCACCTTCCTCTCTTCCATGTTCCTCAGCATAGTTTCCAGGAAGATCTGTTCCGTGACCTTCCCTACCACAGAGGTGAGGCTGACAGGTTGGTAGTTCTATGGGTCATCCTTTCTGTCCTACTCAAAAATTGATCTGACAATGCTTTTTTTTTCCAGTCGCCAGGAACTTTTCAAACATGATTGAGAGCAGCTTGGCCAATTTCCTCAGTACTCTGAGATACATCTTATCAAGACTGATAGACTTATGGATCTTCAGGTTCCTCAGGTGGTCACAAACCTCATCTTTGTTTGCAGTGGGAGAGACACTGCTTCCCCAGTCCCCACCTTCTGACTCATCTGCTCAAAGGCTTTCTGAAGAGCAGTTACTACTGAAGACTGTGGCAAAAAAGTTGAATACCTCAGCCTTCTCACTGTCCATTTCTTCAAGCCTGCCTATATTGCTCAGTAGGGCAAAGAAGCTGGATACAGCAAGTCAACCAGGTAAGAATGAATTTTCTTGGGTTTCATTCATTGCCTCCAATGCCTTGCAGGAACTATTAACGAAAAACAGGAACTTTCTGACTTAGCAAGGATATGTAATAGAAAAATGAATAACATGGAGACCCTCTGGGATTCTATCCTCAGCTATGTTAAATTGGTGTTACTGTCCAAGTTTAATTTACATTAATTTACACCCCTTGGAGATCTGCTTTTTATACCTTTCTTACTCGTTGCAGCTAACTATTATCTTTTTAAGCTGTGAGGAGGCAAGAATATTTTTGATGTGCAAAATCTCCCTTCTGTCAGCATTGGTTAAAAAAAAAAAGTCCTCAGTCACAAATGAGAACATGCAAGGAAAAAGTCTCAGAGAGATTAAAAATGTCTCCTTACCAGTTGTTTTCACACTACGTACGTGATGTAGATGGAGCCATAAAATCCCCAAGCAGGAATACTGATCTGAGATCCATCAGACTCAGTGCTGCACGAGTCCTCAAAGAATGCATGGTGCAGAAAATGTTTTTTCTAGGTATACTGTTTTAATTTTAACCACGTTTTTGATTCAGAATGAGACTAAAGTGAAGTTCAGAGTATTGCATCAGGATTACCATACCCACAGTTCTATTTCTAAAGCTGCCAGGTTTTTAACAGGGGCATATGTGAAACATGTAAAGTTACTATCTACAAGTTCTTGGCTTGCTTCCAAGGCAGATTACTTACCACAGCATTTGTATCATTCTTCTTATATAATGTAACAACAAGCATTAATCATGCAAATATCAATATTTAATGATTATGTGGTTAATAACTGCAAAGCATTTTAGAGATAAAAAATGCTCTGTAAATCTAATGTAGAATATTTACACCTTACTCTGTCTTCAATAGATATGGTAGGATTGAGAGCCAGTTCATCTTATCTAGAAAGGCAGGTACCCAGTGCTTCGTATCTACGTATCCAATTCAGACTCACTGAACTCCATGACAGTCTTTTCATTCATGTCAGCCATCTCTGGAACAGGCTTTTGTACTATGGAAACATTTTTATGGTAACGACTATGCAGTTCAAACCTCAAAATATAGGTTAAACTAGATTAAAACTAGGATGGGTAATATTCAGCCAGCTAAGTAAAATGTCATGACAGATGCTGCTGATGCCAGTGTTACCTTATGTAAATCTATAAGTGAAAATTTACTCTCTAATTAGCGTTAGCAACTGAGGAAAGAGGATGGTAGTATAAAAGAAAGAAATAAATCAAACACAAGTTGTTCCTGCAACTTAGCTTTGCTAAAACAAATCAGTACGACCCTTTTAATGTGATGGGTGAGTCACAGTCACGTTCCTTAACTATCTCCTTTTTGTTGAAGAGTTTCTTCTGGGCAGAATGGCAAGAGCTGAATAACGACTTATAAATCTGTTGCTGAATGGATAAGAAGCTTGTATACATGTACTCTTGCTGAGTACAAGTTTGTCCCAAGTCTCTTTTGCTCCTGTACTTTGTTTCTGTGTGTTATGGGAACTGTTCAGGCTTAACTAAAACATGAAACACAGCAAAAATTGTTTCCTTAAGATGTCATCATTAATCTCAGTCATCTGCTGGTACGCAGTACCTTTCTCAGCAATTGGAAAATCTGGGGTGAAAACATCCAGTTCATATATTCTGGGAAGTTTATTTGGTAGGATTCTAGACTTGCCATCTACAAGAGCTGGAGATGAGGTAGTGGAGAGAACCTGTCAGGTAACTCGGTGGAGGCAGCTAATGGTCCTGCTGATGGCAACAGGGAAAAATAACACCCCAAATCATCACTCTCTCCATGCTGAATACCCATAGTGTTTTAAAGGCAGATTACTGATTAGTTTTCTCTTGAACCAAGGGCTGATGTTACTTGGCTGTAATTAGTTTCAGACTTCTCTCCATTCTCAGAACCCAGTGCTTTGGGTGTAGGAGGCAAAACAATTACCAAGAATACAGGAGGCTGCTATTTCAATCTATTTACATAATTTTGCTATGTTTCTCTTAAAATATTTCTGCATGATTGAGGAATCTTTCCTACCTTAGCATTCACTAGAGCTATCGTGGCAACATTTCTTGAAAGTTAGCTTGCTGTCTTAACAAGGACAGCACTGGTGGGCTTTCAAAGGGGCAGCTGGTCTTTGCCATGATGAGGCCTGAGCATACTTGACCTGCAGATGGGGAGCTACTAATACACTAGCCCGGATTCTGCTGCCAAGCAGATGTGACCCTAGTCAAATTATGCTTTCTAGCAAGGACAAGCTGCTAAAAACATCGCTGAACCTGCAGATGCCACCCCTGAGAGTATGTTGGTGGGGGCAGGAGCATGCAGGGGGTATTTATTCCCAGACACTGTCGCCAGCCCAGATGCTGACTGACTGTGCTTTACCTCAGCTGTGTGACGGTTGCCAAGTTGAACTGTTTTGCAATGGAATCTGTCCAGACCTTTTTCCCTTTCACTGAGCTCCAAAAGAGATAACCAAGAGGCTTCTACATTGAAAAAAGCCTGTCTTTATCAAAATATAGCCATCTAATTACAAATAATTATCTTCTTAAGGTAGGTGTGAGTATTTATTTTTGTGAATGGGCTGTTTACCTTGTAGGCAGAGTGAGACAAATCAGAGTTATTTTATTGCCACCAGCCACAGTGTGCAGACCCTCAGAAACATTGACAGTGAGAGCTGCTGGAAGCTGCAGGATGAAGCATTTTCATCTGCAGCACTGTCAGAGGAACCAAGGAAGAGCTTCAGGTTCTGTTGCTTTCAAAGTAACACATTCACAAGTCTAAATCCCTAATTCCCATTTTCCAGTTTTCAGATCTTGGTGAGCTGTGTGATTCAGACTGTGTGCAGGGGAGCGTGAAGCTAAAATCCCTGAGCCAGCACTTCTGTGAGCAGAGTGGGGAAAACATGCTGTCACTGATGTGCAGATGTGTGGCACATGGCAGCATACGCTGGTGCTGGGGACAGGCACCAGTTGGTGGAGCAGTGCTGTGCTGCAGAGAAAAAGCCTTTGCTCATCACTACCTCCTTGACAGGGCTGTGTCAGCACACTCTTAGGGATCCCACATCATTAAGACACATGCAAAATTTTTATCTGTCAAGTTTCCTGCTCCAGGTGAGACATGGGTGAAGGTTTTATGATAGAAAACAGCACCCAACCAGTCAATTCCTTCCAAGCAGTTTGATGCAGGATATGTTGGGCTGGGCACTTTCCCTGGAGGTAAATGGTTACAGGTGGAATGTCCCTGACAGCCATGCCAGCCTGTCTCCCTCTGAGCCAGTTTCTCTGCCACCTAACCTGTGCTTTCCTTGTGCCATAACATCATTTTCTCCCTCAGCAGGACAACTTTGAAACATGTTTGAAGAGTTAAGGCCTATTGGGAAGGAAGGTCTGCCACTGAGTTACAATGAAAAAGAAAATAAAGGAATGTAGCTTTCCTAGACGAGTACCAATTAGCAACAACAACAATAATAATAATAATGTTCACTTGGATTTCTACTCATGCTTATCAATAATTTCTCATATATTCCATACAGTGAGCTGCATTAGCGTGATAAAAACAGATTACACATCTCCCTTTTCTGATGCCTGTCACAATAAAACAGTAGTGCATCACGCAGTGGCTGTGTTTTGAGAATTCAGACTTGGTTCATTTGATTCACTATGAGATATTTATTATAAAATGTTTATGATTTTTAGGAGATAGTGCATCTGCACTGGTAGTTGCAAAAAAGTTCATTTTGTAATAGAAATTTTTTTTGTTATAAGCTGACCATAACAAAAACATCAAATTAGGAGAGCCTGAGTAAAAGAAAAGAGGAAAAAAATCAGCTTTTTATTTGTTGGAAGATGTTAAAGTGCAATTATGGGACAAAGGAGGACGCACCTAGGATTCATTTTAGGCTCCGGGTTAGAAGCGCTCTTTTCTAATCAGAAGCATACAGGTGAGAGACATGCTTTGTGTCTTTTATGCCTTCCACCACAACAGATTCAGGTGCATGCATAATGCATGAGGCAAGTACCAGCACTGATGCAGAATAATCCATAAAAGATGAAGCTGATGTGTTGAATAATTAAAGCAGAAACACACTCAGAAACACCTGCATGCTGCTAATAGGATGGGTTGGGCTTGGCCATAAGGGTGACAGAAACATAGATTTGAAACTGTCCCTCCTCCCATGGGGCTGCACTGTGGACATGTGCTCAGTGTGCCCCAGGGCTGCTCTCTCCTACTCAGCTGGGGACTCTTCTGCATTTGCAGACCCCTGATTGGGAAGGGAGTAAATGCAGAGACTTTCTTCTGCCACAGCTGCAGAGAGGACATGGTATTTGTTGTCTTCAGAGAGAAATCTGCAGCATGCTTCCTTGTTAGAATATTGAAAAGGCTGAACTTTCAGCCTTCCAGTAAGTAAATGGCAGTTTTGTTTGGAGACAGTGAAGAAAGATAAAATATTTAACTTTTATCAATAATGTACCCTCTACATAACAGTGCCTACTTCGACACATAATCTGTGACAAACCTTCACAAATCCCCTAGTGCACTTGAGTGAAGCTCAATTTTTTTTGTTGTAGGAGATGAATAACTTTGGAAGTTCCCTGCAGAGAAGAGAGAGAGAAGAGCGAGAGCTGAGCTAACAGTATCAGCAGATGAGAAGGTCATATAAATTATTGCTGCTTGCATGGCTTGTATGCTACCCCACTCACATGCTGTCAGTGTTCTTAATACTTTTATGATCTTGGTAGAGATTTGGGTCTGTTATGCAAGATGCTGATCAGAGGCCGGTAAAACACATCTTTGTCCTAAAGAGTTTGTTTTAAGTAGAGATGAAAAATGGTGGAATCTTTTCCGAACTTTAATGAATGCGTTTTTGAAGTTGTGTAAACCAGGAGTTGTTAGAGAAAATGTGGAGATTCGTAGCAGAGATTGATTGCACCTGAGCTGAGGAGGAAAATGTGCTATCATTTAAGGAGCTTCCAAAATGTTTTTTAATTTCTATCTCTGCTAGACTGAATTGAATGTACTGGCAAATAATCTCTAGGCTGTATTTTATTATTTGTGACCTATCAAACTACAATATATTGTTTTTTATACTGCTGCTCTTGTGAAGGGATTCTGGCTGTGCACACAGCAATCTTAGATCTTTGTTATTTAAAATACCTTCTTTGGTGTGATGTGTTGGATCCTAGGGAAATCCTGCCTGTACTTTGATTTCAGAGGGAGACACTACATGGTTCTGAAAAACATGTTACCTTAAAGCTTACAAAATCACAGTGCTTTTGCTGGATCACTCAGAGAGTGTGGGCTGAGCGTTCAAGGGATTTGGTGGGGATGGTACAGCTGAACAAGGGAAGCTGCAGTCATGGCTCTGCAAGCCCAAAGCGGTTGGAGGCAAAGCTCCAAGGGGCCAGCAAATCATCTCTTATATTGTGACAGTTGGGATGGTGTATCTGTTTACTCAATGGACAGCTTTCCAGTGGTTTCAAAATTATAAATCAGTTTCTGGTTTTGCTGTAGACTAATACTGTCCTATCTGCTTTTTTTGTTCTCAACTGAGAGAGCTGCAGTATCTCCCTATTTAAATTAGGCTGTAGGCATTAGACAAAAAAAGACGTAATTTTTTTTCAGTGAATTCTAAAACTAGGACAACAGTCCCTTTGGAAACTGCTATCTTTACCAAAATATTACTCAAATGAGCCTGACAAAGCACAAAATGATTATGTGTGATCTCCAGATTATTTTAGCAGCTTACTTTGCAGAACTGGAAGTTCTTAAATATTTTCTGCGGCTTGCTGTCTGGGGTCAGGCATCAACAAATTACCATTTGTGTTTCTCTCTTGTTAGACTAATCACTGAAATATGGTCTATTGCTAGGAAGTAGCCAATGACTGCTTCCTTCCTAGAAGCCATATTAGGTACTGGAACACAATTTTTAAGTGGTCTTCAAAACATCAGTCTTGAATAGGGCAGACACTCAGACCTATAGCAGTAACTATGCTGTTCAAATTAAAACCAAAATTCAACAGCAAATCAAACTTCAAACAACCCTGTATGTTATTGTGGAGAAGGATGAACTGTCTTGAAAATGCAGACTTGATTTTAAATTCAGTCATCATTCTTAATTATATATATATTTTTTTTTCATAACCTTTACATTCAGAAACTAAGAGGTTGCAATGGCACTGGGAGAGGAGACGGTGCCATTTACCAGCATCTGTCAGAGGTTCAGATGTTGTGATGCTTTCCTATCCTACTGACAGAATAAGGTGTGGCTTTGGTTTTCAAGCCCTTCACTGTTTTTCAAATTCTTTTGTTAGGAAGCAAATTTCCTGGGTTTTCTGGCCACCAGAGTAAGGATCAGATTTTAGAGTATAGGTTAGGCATACTCTGCCGTAAGATCTGTAGTTTTTGGACTATTTGAAAAGTGTTCCTTTGTTACAAATCACTTCAGAACTTTGTAGCTTCCTGTGAGCTGAACTGGCAGATAAGACATTCTTCATTTCTTAAAAGTAATTTCCAAGTACTTCCTGTAATAGACAACAAATGTATGCAAACAATTTTATGGGATATAATCAACATCATCCAGTCTCAACAAATGTTTACGCTCAAGCAACATGTCCTGGCAAGAATAAGGTTCTTAAAAATTACTTTTCTAGAACTAATTAAATCTTTAATATTTTTTTAAATGACGTTTTAGTTATTTCAAGTACTTTTTTAACTCCAGACCTGCTTAAAAAAGGACCGATGCGTACTGATGAATTCTGCTGTAAGCACTTTAGTAGTGATAAGTAATTGCTGTACATACAGAGCTGCTGCTGAAGGGACAGATAAAATGAATGTGTTTATGAATTATTATGTCTCCCTTCAATAACAAACTGAAAAATGATGTGTTGCAGTCCTGTGACTTCTGAGAAAATGCATGCACAGGAAAACCATGCCTATTTTAGCCAAAATGACACTTCTAGCAACTCTTCCAACCATACCCCTAGAATGATCATTTGTATCATGGATACTCTAATGATCTTGTTCATGTTATGTTGGAGTTACTTCAAAGCCACTGGATATATCTCTTATTTATTTCCATTTGACACCTAGTGGGTGGGTCACTTTGTGGCTCATTTGTACCAAGGACCCACAAACCTGCTGCAGAAGAAATTTTGTAAAATGTCTGTAGGCTCTTGTATAATGTTCAGGCATTAATACCATGCACATACTTCCAGAAGAAACGTTGGCAGTTCATTAGAAGGAACTTGCAGAGCACTGAATTTTAATTGCTCTGGGGATACTGAGGGTAGCATTCATTGACTAACTTTATGTAATTTTATTAAGAGTTGTTAATCTAATATCTAATCAAGTGGTATTATTTTTCTTTTTGTGCAACATCTCTGTGATTTCATTAGTGATATTTTAAATGCCCTAATTATTTTTGTTCACCAAAAGGTCAAACTCTTAAATTCAGAGTAAGCCATAAAGCAAGTGAAGGTGCGATACAGGACTGCTGAAAGGACTGACAACTGATAGCAAAGTTGTGGTCACAACTGTATGAGAAGTAGGATCAGATAGCTTTGTGAAGCATGGAGCTTTTTGTCTGTTGCAAGCCCTTCCTCATAAAAATTGCCTTGCAGAAGAAGATAAAATAATGAGATGCAGAGCAGTGTGAAGAAGAGGAGCTTAAGGTAGAAGAGACACGAAGTCATTTCAGGGTGGGTGGACTGTCTCCTGAGAGTGAGATTGCAAGGAAGAGAGATGTACAAGTGCTTTAAAAGAACAACATCCCAGCAAAATTACTTTATATCCTGCAGAACCTCCACATTACAGTTTGCGATCTTGAGGAAAAACGAATATTAGTGTCAGTGGGTCGGGATTTATCACCTTGCCACTGATGCATGTCTGTAGGACTGCAGCTTAGGAAGGAGGAGAGCAGACCAGATAGAGCTATAAACATTTCCTTTTTCCTTCTGTGCCCAAATCAAAGAAGGTCAGTTAGCTTTGAATTTCAAATTCACAAGGAGATTCTGCAGACTAAGGAAACGTGGCTTTTTACCCAGGAAGAGAAGGAGCTGATCAGGTAGCTTAATAGAATATGCATTCTAGCCTTGGGATTTTTCTACTGAAAAGTATATTGCTGGACATTTTGGAATGCAAATTCCTGCTGTGGTGCATATGTCATGGTTGGATACCATGTTGCATTACATCTGCCATCATTTTTTAATGAAAAGCTGAAAATAAGAGAAATTTCAGGCCATGTTCCAGGGAGGATATATTCCTGAGACAGCTACGGTGAAGGGCACTGAAATGTCAAGGAGAGTGAATTTAAAGAAAGGGTACAAAGCAACAGAACCATTCTGGCAGGCAGAAAGGACGTATTTTGCATTTTGGCAAAATGATGGACAGACATTAAGAGCTAGCATAAGATGAGTAAGAAATAATGAAAACACTGACACAACCAATTTGTTTATTAATTGTTGTAACACAGCTAGCTGTGTGTTTAGATTTTTTGCTGTATGTACATGGCAGTAACCTTTGGTATGAAGGATCTAGTCTGTAAGCAAACAAGTTTACGTTATTCGGTATAGCACTTCAAGTAGCAAACAGTGATCAAAACATGCAAACTCAGAGCACTGGAAATGTTTCATTTGGTTAGATTTGTACGTGTGCAAAAAATTCCTTGCAAATTCCCTGATCAGACATGTTGGTGAATATGATATTGAGTTATGACACATGAAATAAGAAGTCAATTATTTAAAAATTATTTGGATTTACTTAAATCTGACATTTAATGCAGCTTGCTTGTAAACCTGCTCAAAATAGTACGTTCTTGAATGAATAACAAGAGTACCAACCTATGCCAGACTGGTCGATTAAGAATCCATAAGGAAGAAATCCCAGCTGTGAGTGCTGCCAGTATTGCAAAAAGCTCATCTCATAAGAAGGTTTACTGAAATTTATCTGGGTGTTGGTTACCATTCTCTGCGTGCCTCCAACATGTGACACTCAAATCCAAAACCATTCTACTTTGTCTTCACTAAGGTATCTCCCTGGTGACCAGACGTGCTAAGATTGAAAAATTAGTCCTGGACAAAAATAAAACAATGAATAAACCCAGCAACTGCAGTGAGTCCAGTCTTGCAGTTCCTGCCATGAGGAGCTCATTCAGTAGTCCTTCCAAAGGAATTTTTTGTTTGTATTTGTATGCAACAAGGTTAGCTATTAGTTTTTATCTGATCTTTTAAGTCATCATGCTGGTTGTTTTTTTATCAGGCTTCAGAGCAATGTTACAATGCAGAAAAAATTGGTCCCTTAATTAATAAAAGTTGACTAAAGCTCGCAATGCAAACATACTGGTAGGATCATAGCAGAATATGTGTTAGTTATTTAGAATCATAGAATTGTTTGAGTTGGAAGAGACCCATAAAGGTCATCAGTCTAACTCCCCTGTGATGAACAGGAACACCTACAACTCAATCAGATTGCTCAGATCCTGGGTAGATTTAGTAAGTTTTTACTTACTGAATTTACTTCACAGCAGCACCCTGGACAAATAGGCAAGGTGTAAAAAGTACAAGGGTACTTTCCATGTTCTGAAAATTTGCTGGAAATAAAGGTTAATAATTTGCAGTATGCAGCCTGAGAAGGATACAGCTGTGTGCATTCGTATTTAATATTCTAAAACACCACTTCCATAAAATGCTTCAAATTACTGTCTATTTTTATGGCCCACAAGCCTCAACAAACACTGAGGAGACTGAATGTGTTTTTCAAAACAAAAGCTCCACAGTCACAGTCACGGATTTCATTTGTGTAGATGGAGATGAGTTTGGCAGTACTGATTTCATTTTCTGCATTGAAAGCATTTAGGAAGTTTTATCGTAGACTGTACAAATCCACTTGCCTCCTGACTGTTAAACTTGGATATAGAATTATGGGGTGCAAGGTCTGTCTCAACTGCTCTGCAAGCTGTAAGGATATAGGTTGCACAAAGATGATTCTCCTACTTTAGCTGATATTGTATTTTTCCTGAAGAAACAAAAAAAGACTGGTCTCTAAAGCAGCCGTGGCATGAAATCAATTTTGTAAATGTCTAGATATTGGACTGGAATTTTCAAAGGACTCTAAGCATACTGGCAGCTGAAATGCCATGGAAAACCTACTTTATATATTCTGATTGGAAACACTATAGAAACAAGTTTTGCATAAATGGTGAGCTGCAATGGGGAATGCTGGAGACAAGCATTTGAACTGTAGTCAGCTTTGGTACAGGGTTGCAGAGGAAGAACCTCACAGTTCTCCAGAGTGACCAGAGATTCTTTATAAGCCTCTCTGGATGTAACTGTGTGTATGCAGTGATACCTCCATTACCAGAAAGCCTGGGTGTAGTTGCAGTCTACTCTTCATGCAGTCAGATGGAATCGCATGTAGTGAGAAAGATGTAATTCATCCCTTTGAATCATCCTAGGCAAATAGGCAGGATGGATGCAAAAATATTTCACTAAGAAGAACAGCTTTCATCCTTTAGCTGATGCTCCCCAATGTTCCTTCAATGAAAGAGGACATGCCTGCACTCAGTCTGTCTTTCAGTATTTCCTTGGGCAGGATCTTCTCAGCAATACCAGCTGCCTTCCTCTGTAGTACTGAAAATGTGATCCAAGCAAAACGGCAGGGTTCTCTTTTTCTCAAAAATGACGTATACATAAAAGTGTATATAACAGCATATGTTTACACAATGCCTTTTCCCTGAAATCACTCATAAGGTGATGTGCCTGTTTTCTCACAGGGTTTCTCTGGTGGTCAGTTCTGAAGACCAGGCTCCCACCTTTGGCTGCATCTCCTGTATTTCACTGCACTCACTGGTATGTGACATGGGAGAGAGTGGGGACATGCTTGAATAGGGTGATTGCTTTAATTCGAGTAATAAATGCTGGTATTTCTACTCCACCTTGTGAGTAACTGAGGATTTCAGAAATGAACAGGGAGACTTTCAAAGTGCACCTCTATATGTTAATTGGCAATATAGCTAAATCCTTCAAGATGCACTAAAATGAAGCAGATCAGTACCTTAATTTTATTTAAATCATATCCAACTCTCTGGCAATATTCTGTAGTTTTTAATTGTATTTCATTGATTAGTCTGGGAAAGAATGATTTCAAGTGGATAAAATTAAAGTTTTAGGTTTGAATTGCAGTGAATTTTAAACATCAGTCTGATAAGTCCTATGCTTGTCCCTTACATGGATAACACTAATGAAAGAAATTTTATTTCCTCCAATGTTATGTTCTTATATGTTTTCTTATGTCTCAGGAAAATAGGCAGAATTCTGATTTCACTGAAATACAACCACTGAGGTTGATTTTATGTCTCTGGGAGCTATATTTGACCAGGTTTCTCTTTATTAACAAATCAGATGCCTGGATGTTTCCAGGATAAACATTTTATGGAATTTGTTTAGTGGTTCCATGAAGAAATTCAAGTTATACACTTTCTTAGTTTCTATAGCATCTGAGAGGTGTTTGGAAGATGGGATTTTATTCCATTCTGAAATGCTGTGCTGCACAAAACATACGCAACAACATTACATATTCTGCCTCCTCTTCACAGAGCAATAAATTACATTTTGCTGTAATATTATTTGAATTATGATAGGATTAGTGTTCATCATATCTTTGTTGTAATGAGCAAGTGGATGAGCAGAAAATGCCTGTGATGTCACTGCAAAGATGGTGATATGTAATGCATGTGAATGTGTGCACGTGTGTATTTAGAGACAAGAACTTTTCATGCAGTTTTACATCTAAGTCCATAATGAATTTATATAATGCCTTTTAAAAAAAGTGTATAAGAACACAAATGCCCCTGAAGTGGCTAATATGAAGAAGGAGTTTGTTCTTGACATTTGTATTTGCCTCCCTCCATAAAGTAAGTTTCTATGTGTGCTGAGAAATGATGAGGTTATGTGGCTGTTTGTGTGTCGTGAATGTTCTATAAAAGATGTCAAATGTAACAAGCAAAGGCAGAATACAATGGTGGCTGTAGTGTAAAAATATTAGCAAGTTATATAACTGTCAAATTTATTAAATCCAGTACTCCATAAGTTAAGGCACAGTTGTATTTGAAGAGAAGCTGAGAGTTTTAACACGTGTTTTAATATCTATTTGTGATATTAAGGTCAGGGAGAAGGTTTTATTATGACATGAGTCTCACATCTCACTATGACTAAATTTTCTAAATCAAAGAGATTTAAGATTCCTGCGAATCTACCTGAGACACCAGCGTAAGACAAATATTAAATGGTAAACATTGCTCCCGCCTTGGCAGAGCTTCACAGAGCTGAAAATCATCCATGTTCTTTACCTTGTTGTATCCATTTTCATTTCTGAATCATAGAGGATCATAGAGTTGGAAGGAACCTTGCAGCCCATGCAGTTCCAACCCCCTGCCCTGGGCTGGCTGCCCCCCACAGCCTGGCCTTGGGCACCTGCAGGGATGGGGCACCCACAGCTCTGGGCAGCAGTGCCAGGGCCTCACCACCCTAAACCTTATCTGTTTTCTGTTGATGAGTTGACCATTGTTTCTACTTTGTTACTTCTTGTCACTGATTCACTGTTTGAATTGCAGATCTTATTGTTCGGTTTTATTTGTAGTAAGAATTATAAGAGGTTTTACCTCTTGATACTTAAATCAATATTTAAGCAGATTTTCTTGCAGAGAGCTAACTCATTTTTCAGACTTCAGTTAGACTCTCTAATGGCAGGGTATGAAAAGTATGCTCAAGCCACATGATTGTTTTCAGACTTGTGCTAAAGCTCTTCATGTGTTCCACCAAAGAGTGGGCACCATAGAGTCCTCAAAGAATAAAGAGGAAAAATGAAAAAAATCCAGGAGTGCTATCTAGCATAAGGAATAAAGCAGCAGAAAGGTCCTTTTCCTGTGCCTACTGTTGGCTTGGTGTGCAGCCCCAGAAGAGCAGGATTCTCTGTGCTTTGTGTGTTCCCATGCTCTCTAAACTGGCAGGATAATGAGAGCAGGGACTGTCTGTGCTTCTGTACCAAAGACCCTATGAAACGTGCATTTGAATTTTGCACTGAAATAGCACGCATGAGAATAATGCATTCTCCTCTATTTGTTTTCAAACTGAACTGTTAGCTAGTAAAGCTACAGCAGTCATTAAACTTGAGAATAAATATAGAAATAAACATTACCATTTTTGGGAAATTAACCAGGAAAAATATATTCTTCCATTTGGAGTTTATAGTTTACAATGCATATTACCACATAAGAGTGAAGTTATGGCTGACAAAAATGTAGACTTTTAAATATAGTTAAATATTTCAATAAAACTCAAATTAGGAATGTATGGAGCTAAATGGAACTTCCTTATCTTCTCTTTCATGGTCTGGTGAACTTCACAGCCTGACATTTCTTTCAAAATAGTGGAGCTATGGCAGGCAAAAACATAGCACTGCTGTGAATAAAAACTACCACTGCTCCCCAATGAGTTTTGGTTGTTGGGAGGCTCTGAGAGATAAGGCTTAGTTAAAGACAGAGGGAGGAAATGACTACAGATGTGAAAAAATAAGAAATGAGTAACCTGGGATTGTTACCAGAAATTATTTCAGTCATTGTAAGTAGCAGAAACAGTCCAGCTTAAACACCATTGAAAGAATTCTCTGCTTAATGGTTCATTATTTTATCACTGCCTGCTTTGCTGCAAGGTTTATGGGCGTTACAAATCCACCCAGTGAGGTGCATTATTGAAACAGCTCAGCCATATTCCTGTAGCAGCAGCCGTCCTCTTGTCCATAGAATTCAGATTTAAGCCCTATCTGCTTGGAACTGTTTCTGTTTTTAACTAGTCTGCAAAATACCATATACCCACAGCAAATTTGCACACATCAAGCCAAACGCCAATCTCCCATAGCCACTGGAAAATATAAAATCTCTCTACTATTGATCAAATTTGGATCCAGATTTAGGGATATTATTATTTAAAAGACTTAAGAGCAGAAGATGATCGTGGTTCTGGTTTTGATCAGCCAACGTTCCCTTGACCTGTGCCTTTTTTTGAGTCTGCAGTGTAAACTCTGACTGGAATCCCAGGGGCTCCTCAGTGTCCATGGTTCATCCTGAGGCCTTCAGTTTGGAGTACAGCCCTGGGTCTCCTTGGGCTCTGTGCTCAGCTGATGAGGAAATTTGAGGCTGAGGCTACATTCAGGTCTGTCCTTTGTGCAGGGCAGGAACTGACTGGACATGTTGAGGTGGACAAGCAGATGAGATCAGTATAATGCCCAGTAGAAACTGCAGATTGATCTCTGAAAACATTAGGAAATGAGTGGTAAATGGCAGCTGCCAGTTCAGAAGGCAGATATTTGCTTTTCTGCCAGATCCTTCTCGGATCGTGTATAAACTTTCGAGAAAGAGTAAGGATGCTTTTGACTCTGGCCTTTATATCTGAGGAACAGAGCAGAAGTACAAAGAAAATATTTTAAAAGCATTTAAAATTTGCCAGAGTTCTGCCCTTAGTTGTGCTCCACTGCAACCAAAGCTCTGGGCTCCTGATTTTGTATATCTGAAGAGCCTGAGGGGAGGAATCTAAGAAGGTTTTGTATGGACTATTTGATGCCTCCAAGGTAAAAACTCAGAAAAAGTTCCCCAAAGAAAAATCTTATTTCCACGCTGTTATTTGCTTTAAGTAGGCTAAAGATAAAAGAGATCTCCTACTTCTAAAGGAGAGAGAAAAAAGCAAGAGACAGATCATGGCAATACCACAGCTGAGATACCAAAATGAATGGGTAGCATCTCGCTGAGCTGCTGATGCAGTGTCCACGTTATAATTTTTTTTTTTAAATTCATTTTTTGAACTACATTATTTTCTTAACAGATATTAGAGCAGGGCAGCTCACTATTACAATGAATGTACTGCGTCAGCAGTGCTAAGCTGCCACATCTGAGAAGGACTCTTCCTACGCCCTTGTATGTAGCAGCGTGTCGGTGACTAGGTGGAATTTCCTGAGATATTTTTTGATCTCTTGTTTTTCTATTTTTATCACTGGGAACGAGAGTGATTCACAGATTTGGCAGGCAGAAGTCAATCAAAGCCACTGCTATTTTGGGTCCTTTGGAAATTAACTGAAAAGCAAGAACATAAATTAAATACACATCTTCTCATTTGGAAAGTGTGTAAGGTTCAAAGACATACAAATTTATATCATTTCTCCATGTGGATTTTGAAAGATGTGCATACTTTGCTAGCAACAGGAAAATTTAGTGAAGGAACTGTATGTTTAAATGATGAATCTGTCTGGGAACTCCATGGGAAGTTGTTTGCATTTAACAGCTTCTGTTCAAGGGAATTCTGAAAAATCCCTCTTAAGCTTTTAGATTTGAGATATGCATTAATTTTTTTATCTGATGGATTTTGATGCTTCTTTCTGCAGGCTGAACAGACACAAGCATATCATTCTTTTAATGATTTCTTTTAATTTTAAAATTAAATGTTTTAATTAAATTTATTCCAAAAATATTGTTCCTTTTTTTTTTTTTTTTTTTTTATTTATTTACTTGTGTGTGTGCAGAAATAGACAAAATGCAAACTGTTGTCTGATGTGATAAGGGTCATTCTGAAGTGTCTCATCTGAGGGTCAAGTTTAAAACTCAGTGGTGATTATTGTCTGAAAATAGGACAATTTTTTTGGATTCCTTTGTTAGATGCAGTAGCACCTATAGAGAAAAACGGTGTATGTGGAAATGTGAAATCCAGTCTAGAGCTGCATTTTCTTTCTCTAAAAATTACTGTCAGTGAAATGTTAAATCTCAGTATTCAGATGAAGAATGCACACAGGTTAAACTCATGTAAGTCAGTAGCTGAGGCTGATTTTACCTCCTTACGGAGGAGATTAAATAGCAACTAAATATTCATACAGTGCCTGCTGTCTTTCCAACAAAGTTTTTTGTAATTTTTTAAGTATTTTCAGTATTTGTTTCAGTTCTAGAGAACAGCAGTGGAATATTCACAATATTGTCTTCAAGTTAAATGCTGGTTTTTTTTTTTTGTTAAAATAGTCTTAGGAACAGTCTTGTCAGGCCATGCAGATACCATGTGGTGCTTCAGTTGCATTGAGTCTGTCTTCTCCTGTGGGATAGCGATGTTTCTGAGACCTATTAATCACTTGTGTTTGTTAGATGTCCCTGCTCCGTGCACATCAGAAGACACGCACGCTGAAACTGCCATGCCTCTTCTAACATCAGGAAAGAGACCAGGGTACATCATGCGTTAGCTCAGCTCTCGTGGGAACAGCAGGATCAGTTGTTCAGATGTCTTGAAGCCATCTGCCATGGGTACCTGAGGTTGCTGTCTACGCTGGGAGTCTCCCACGGGGAAACAGAAAATAAAAATTGTTTTTCACCAACAGCTGCTTTCCACTTCCATGTTAATAATGCATGATGGGCCTCTGGAAAGGTAACGTGGGAATAAGGTTGGGCTGTTTTATTATTATGTCTGATATTCAGCTATGGAGCTGTTGCCTTAGGACCCCTCCATCTACAGAACTGTGTGTTTTGAATTTCATCGAGAACCATTTTACCCTGTAGGAATGCCAGAATGCAGGAATTTACACATTGTGAATGTGCAGCTAAGGCTGGGATCTAACTCACATGATTATCTTGGTGTATTTTGGAAATACTACAGTGGTGAGCCAGGCCCTTTGGTTCTTATTTGTAATGTTTGCAGCTTATGCTGGCATTTCTCTACAAAAATAAAATCTTGCTGAGACAGTGAAAAACCCTTGGCCTGCTGGTGACTGTAAATAGGGGCCACTTAATGCAGAGCACTGTGATCAAATGCTTGCAAGCATTTATATTCAACACATGCATTTAATTAATGGCAGAATAAAAGCAACTAAGAATTCAAAGTATCTATTTTAAATATATTGTGATAAAAAGGAGAGTATGGGTTTTACATAGCAGCTATTTGCAGACTGCTCAACAAGCTCTCCTTTTAAATCTCCTGAGGGTTATTGCTCGTTATGTTTTTTTTCCTCTATTCAACTGCCATCTCCTCAGTTTTGGCTATAAACAAGTACCATATGCTCAGAGGGCTGATGGACTTTGCAGTGCTTGCCTCTCGTGTTATTAGTTGAGATAATTGTAAAATGGCAATGTTTGAAGTGCTGCATTGCCTCAACTTGTGGGGATTTTTGGTTTAGATTTTGGTAGTCCTGACACATTTAGTAATTTGTAAAAACAAACAAGCAAATAGACCAAAAAAAAAACCCTCAAAAAACTATTAAGAACAATCGTATACAGTGACATTGCTTTCAATATTGAAAAGATTGAGTAAGAGCAAAAAAAAAAAAAAAGAAATAAGTTATCCATGTTATTACTGATTCACTGACTCACTTCATGCTACTTAATTACATAGTACAATTAACAACGCTGTAAAAGCCATTTTTCTATATTTCAGTACAATGATGAATGCCTAACTGAAGTCTAAAATTCCCACTGGTTCTCTCTAGATGAGGGGTGAGCACCAGCCCCCTGCCCCCTGCCTGTCCATCTCCTCCCCGTGGGATGGGTGCACACAGACACAGCATCTCTCCAGGTAAGTGGGCAGAGCCTCAGTGCAGGCAGTGGGCAGCAGCTTCTGAGTGTGCAGCAGGGGGTCTGCAGCTTCCTTATGAGAATGTGGGAAGAGGGAGGGGTTCATCTCCTCTCTGGGGACTGACAGGGTATGAGGAAATGGCTTAAAACTGGGTCAGGCTGGGTAAAAGGTTCTCAGAGAGTGGTGGTCATGGCCCCAAGCTGCCAGAGCTCACAGAGCATTTGGACAATGCCCTTAAATGTATGATTTAACTCCTAGCTTGCCCTCCTAGAACCAGGAGTTGGACTCAGTGACCCAATTCAGGATCTTTCATGGATCTGTGAGAGGGGATCAGCATTGTTCCATGCCCTGGTGGTGCTGGCACCAGCACAGCCCTGTCCCCATCCCTCACACTGACTGCTGCATTCTGCCAGGACAGCCATTTGCATGGCCACATGGTGAATGGAGCTGCAGAGCAGATCCAAGATAAAAATAGGCCTGGTCTATAGCATCAAATCATACTTGTGTGGGTTGGGACAGAAAGCAGGGGCTAGAGGCGGGGGAGACAACTGCGGCAGCGCTGCCATTGATGGGTATGTCTGTAGCTGGAGTCCTGGTTATGAGCTGCACAGGACCAACACTGCCTCCTGACATGCTTTGCATGGTAGTTGATTCCAATTTTTTACTGCTCCGGCCATGAAAAATTCCAGTAAATTAATTCTGATAATGCTTGACATTTTTTTCCAGATGCTTCCTTTCTCATTCATATTTAATGAAGTCTGTAAATTTACATTTGGATGTCTGTGTATCTTTTACAGTTTTTTACCTATCGTTTAAGCAGACAATTGAGCTATTGATGTTTAAGCAGAAGGCCAAAAAGACATTAATGACACTTAGTCAACTCTATTCTGTATTTAACTGATAGACCAATTTTGGATGGATGTCCTCGTTTCTGTTTTTAAAACTTCTACTGTCTCACTTGAGGCTGATGTTCATGGCCGAATAATTTAAGTTTTGAGTGGGCCAATATCTCAAGAAACATTTTGATGTCTTGATGGCACTCTTTTTCCTTTTGGTTTAGCAAAATAGGAATTTAGCAGAGATATAGGTTAGCAGGAACTTTTCTGCTGAGTTTTGTTTATGCCTTCTTGCTTAATGCAATGCCTTGGAGAAGCTGCAGTCTCAGGCTGGAAGCAGCTGTGGTAGTGAGGGGAAAAGAAAGAATTCAAAGTTATGCAACCAATTGTCAATCATGCAAATGGGTGCACACAGAACCATGAGACAAGCATCCTACTTAAACCCTACGTCTCTTGTAGATTTGTCCTTGAGGTACTTGAAGAAAGGAATGATAATTTGACAGTAATTGTCTTGGTGTAGTTACATCCAACACATTTCTACGCTGATTTTTTAATGCTTATATTTAAGAGCTATGCTTTTGCATCATACTGACCTCAGCAAAACCAACAAAACATTTTGGAGGCTAAATACAAATCTACCTGGATATAAATTACCTGGAAAGAAAATGAAGCAAATGAAAGCTGAGGGCTTTAGGATGACTGTTTACAAGTTTAAAAAATATCTTTCTCCTTCAAAGTCATAAACTCTGCATTTCCCTTTCATAACTCCATTTATGCAATTATTCTGGCTGGGAACTGCTAAAATCTGCAGAGAACCATTAAAACTTCATCTCAGATTCATTCCTATGTTGTGTTATTAAGCACTGACTTATCCTGAATATGGAAAACGTGTAGCATTTTTCTGCAGAGATGGACCAAACCTCTTGGGAGAAAAATAATTTCTACTCATAAAGCTGTATGCTTCCTCTCCATGAGATGTTAGTCTTGATTTTTAGTCTGTTTAATGGGGAAAAATATGAGTAACAATCTTTCTATGTACATAATGCAATAGACTTCCCCCTCCATTCTCCAGGAGTGTAGTAGAGAAGAGTAAAGAGTACACCAATGAGAGAAAGCAAAATGAGAGGGAACACAGGGATGTAAATGGGAGGAAGGGGAGCATTGTGCAAACCTCATTTTATGGAAAGAAGGGGAATGTCATGGAAGAGAAGGTTGCAGTTAGTGGAAACAGACTAACAGACAAGGAACATGGAGTTACTGAGCAGGACTGGACTGAGTTCATTCACAGAGAAGGAAATAGGAATTAATGGCATCTCCAGGCATATGGCAGCTGTTCAGTCACAGCCCAAACCACTGATTGAGCACCTGGGGAAAGGACCCAGTCAGCCTTGGGAGCACAGGTGAAGGTAATTCAGCTGGTGACCAAAAGGGGTGGAGCTGGCTGCACCTCGCTTAGACCTCACTTAAGGGCTGACTGGCACAGGAGAAGGTTTTTATCTCTTAAGAGAGAGGAAATTAATAGGTGTGGTTGCTTTATTCATGAAGAGATTCCGCCCTTGTGGAGTTTCCTTTGTGAGCCTATGTCTTCAGAGATGGGTGAGCACTTTTCTTTTGTAGCATCTTTCTATTGAGCTAGACCCTTTGTCATTAAACCTCCTGTATCACCATTCCACTGCGTTGATCTTTCTGATTGTTGCGTTAGGGAATGAGTGAGAAGAAAGGGGGACATCTCTGTTCTAGGGGGAACAGAGAAGATAAATAATAGCAAGAAGGTTTGGTGTGTAGTTAAGCATGGTCTTTCTCTTGAAGCAGACTCTTACTATTATTTTCTCAAAAATTAGTTTTAATATTAAATTTCATATTCAAAAAATAGAACAGTTTAACAGTTTTTCGGCAAGGATGGCAGACTAGGTAACTTTAATACTAATTGTCCAGAGCTACAGAGTCTACATATGGTAGCAACAAACCCTTTGAGATATCAAAAGCAGTTTACCTATTGTGTTCTAGCTAGCTAGAGAATGGCTTCTCTGTCTTTCCTCACTCAGATGTTTAAATGAAAGTGTATGCAGGAAAAAACAAAAAAAAAAAAACAAAAAAAAGTGTGGACAGGTCCTTCCATAGACCAAATACTCACAAAGTTAGTCCACATACTTTGCAATTTATGTAATCTTAGCTCACCTTTGTGGACTTCTTCTATTCAAAGAGTGGTATAATAAAGTACTGTCATTTGGTAATGCATCTTTTGAAATGTGTTGTCAAACGAATAATTGTTTGGCAAACCTCCTGAAGAGAGAATATGCTCAAAAATGTCACTTTTTTTTTTCACAGAGTTTAATAAAACCCTTGATGTCTGCCTCTACTGATTCAATTTAGTCAAACTTTGTACATCCCTCTTTTATTGATTATGTTTTCAATAGAGAATGTTATAGCTGGTAATCAATGGCTGTAATTTAGAAATTATTTCTCTCTCAGGTGTGTACCTTGAAGCATTGTTGCTGTTTGTACTGTCACTGGGCAATGGTGTGGTACTTTACTACATATAATATTGTCAGAAGAAACCTCAAAGAAACTTTGGTTTGGTAAATGGGAGGAGGCTGTCAGGGCCCTGAGGGCACTAATGGAATCATCTGCTGTGAGCAGCCTCACCTGTGTAGCCCTGCCCATGGCATAGGTGCATCTGTTCAGCTCAGGACTTTGCCAGGGTTCTGCTATTCTGTACCTTTCTCCATCTGTCTCCCCAGTTGATTGGTTGAATGTATTTGCAGTTCCTGGGTCAGTCAGAGGTATGGGTCGTTCCTTTGCTGCATCTGTTGAGCACTGGGCTGCTGGTGGTCCTGCTGTGTCACCTCCACTCAGGTACAGTTGGATTGGGCCTGGCAATACGGGGTTACTTTTGGGAGCAGCCCATTCCTGATGGTCTTTGATAGCAGTGATCTGCTGGAAGAAGGTTCTTCTCAGATATGTTAAGGATATAAACAGATGGAAATGAGAAGGGAAAGAAGTTCACTTCTAACTGCATAGGTAAGACAACCAAAGAAGCTAAAGGGAAACAGAAGGAGCTATAGGTATTAAGTTGCTCTTTCTTCCTGTTTTCTTCTTCCCAGCAACTGATAACCCAAGGGAAAATCTTTCTAAGGGCTACATAAGGGAGCAGGGCGGTTAGGAGGTAAAAATAGGTCTGAAAGCTCATTATGAGCCAGTGGCAACTGTTATTGCTGCACTTAAAAAGGCTATGTGGGGAATAGACCAGCATGTAATGTCTGTAAAGCCTAGAGAAGAGAGGTAAAAGTAATTCCTAGTTGGTTTATGGGGGAGCAAAGCACAAGGCTTAGAGTGAAAGGTGATGTTTGTGAGAATTATGAAGTAGACACAGAGCCCAAACAAATCCTGCTGGCTTGAGTGAGAGCTCAGTGAGAACACTAGATTCTGATCTGTGTGAAGGCAATGACTGCAGGTACAAAATATAAAAATAAAAAAATAAAAGTGGTTTAGAAGGAAAAAGAGAGCATGGGGGAGAAAAAAGCTTGAATCTCAAAAAAAAAAAAAAAAAAAACAGGCAGACACAGTGCATAGAGAGAGTAGTGAAGGTAGTAACAAATGCCTTCACTTGTCTGGCTCACTTAGTTCTTTTCTTTGCTGATAGCATGGATAGCACACTTTATGTCTTTGTGAACCAAACAGGGGTGAGCTGAGTATATATGAAAGATGCTGGGTGTGTGATTAAAAAGGTGCAATTACCACAGGAGTGCCAGTGTCCCTGGTTTGTCTCCTTCCCATCATGTTTAGTATTATTAGATTGCCTACTGGGCTTTGTTTTGGCTTCTGGTGACTAAGAAATGGTGATGTGCTGACACAGTGGTAGGATTTATAGAAAACTCTTTTTGTATTCCCTTGTCCGATAGGGGGTGGGAAAAGTCACTGATTAAAATTTGTCCTGCACTTCAAGCTTGGATTTAGTAGTCTTGATCCCACTAACAATATATTCAAATTTCATGCATCTTCACTTTCAACCTTGACATCATTCAGTGGGGGGAGGGAAAAAATGATTTTTCCCTGCCAAATCTCAGGCTCTATACAGGCAAATTTACCAAGTCAAGTTCCTATGGCTGATTTCTCAGTGTGTGTATTTGATAAAGACAGATGTAAAGAGAAGGCTCTTCTATTTGTTGAAACAGCGCATGGGATGTGTTATGGCAAAGATCTGTACATGAGGATCTCTAAGCAGGACTGGTGTCAAAGGAAAAAGTTGATGGCAAAGTGGAGGGATAGCTGTAAATTTCACACTAATATGGTTTATTTATGCACATAAATATTAATAGGGAATGCATGACAAGTAATTGATAGACTACATGTAATTTTTCATGAACTTAATGTCAGGTTAGGTGGGAAAATCCTCTGGCAAAAGGGGCATTGCAGCCTCATAAAGGTTGCATGTTAGAACTAGCTGAGCTGCCTAGCTGCTAGGAGTGACTGAGCACCCACCCTTTGCAGTGAGCAACTGCCACAGCCTTCTGGTGTGACTTTTATTGAGTGTTGTGGTTCCTCTCCTGGTCTGAGCAGACGTGATATCAAAAGGCAGGCCAGTCTTTCATCTCCTATTTAAGGCAATTAAGATGAAGGCATGCCTTCTCAGCAGCTTAACAGCTGAATTAAATTTATATCCGAACGGCAAATTGAAATTCATTAATATGTGGTATTAAAAATCTGACCGTTTTTAATGCATTGCTTGTGCTTTGTGAGCGCTGGGATTGGCAGTACAGGCAATACTTGTTTGCATTGTGAAACAGCCTCTCAAGAGTGTGCAGGAGGTGGTATGCATCAGCAAAGTGGGTAGCAGTGTGTTAAGCACTGAACAAAGGGCTCCTACTTTTTTCTAAGTTAAGAAATATTCCTTTTAGAAAAGGAGAAGAAAAAAGGCAAGAAAAGCATTATCAATTGAGCTGTTAGGAATACTGCCTTAATTTTTCTTCTGCTTAATTTTGTTGACCTTTGGAAGGACAGTAAAGTTAATGCCTGCTATACTTGATGCCTACCTTTGCTTCCCTAATGTTTTCTGAGGTCACTGATGCCAAAGGTATCCCTTTCCTGGGATGCATCTTCAAGGCATACACCAACTCATTCTCTTCTGCCTTCTTTTTAGCTGATTTTCACTGCTGTCAGTGCCTGTTCTGGCAGAGATCAATCTGTATTCCTGTTCTCTTCAATCCAGATGTCCATCCTGGTGGGTAGGGTCCCTATGTCTGAAAGAGAGCAAGAAACATCTTAAATTTGCAGGCAGGCTACTTTCCATGTCGACCTTTTCAGTTTTTGAATGTTCAGCTCTCCGTATTCTCTGATGTTGGGAATGAATAATTAAAAGACTAAGTAGAATGGAAGACAAGAAATTCTGTTTTTTTATTTTAAATGCCACTGCTAAGTTGATCATAGTTTTAAGACTTGCATATCTTGTGGTTTTTGTTTCTTAAGCTGCTATTTAAAAAGAACAGGGATTAGGGGAGTGGTGGTCAGGAGGTTCTTCCAGCAGCATACAGCCATCCTGCATGACCTTGACCAGTCAGTCAATAACTCATTTACACTCTTGATAAAACTGGCTAATACCTCTGAGGAAATCTTGCCACAAATGGCTTTGAGCTGCTACAATCCCAGAAGCTGTTTCCTACTGAGAATGCTTTCAACAGCCACAGTTCTGCTCATGTTGTCCTGATGGCAATGCTGGCAGTGGCTGATGGTTTCTTTCCCCAACAGGTTGTTGTCAGTGTAACTCTGAAGATAATTGGTTTAAAATACAGGGATTTATTATAGGGCTGTTTCTCTAGTCAGAGGAGTCAGACAAGTATTTGCTGAAGGCAATTCATCCCAATTAATCCTGTCAGTAATTAGTTTGTTTTAGCTATATACATGCTAATTTTTAAGCAGTTAGAGTTGGTTGAGATTTGTGTCTGTTTTAAGCCAGTGCTCCAAGTTAATTTACCATGTTAAAATATTGACTGTTTCCTTCTTTCCTCTCTTTGGCTCTGAATGCCCATGCTCTCATGGGTTTCTGAGCAGACTGCTGCAAAATATGCAGTCAGAAGTCAGATTCCAGTACTTTGCAAGTTGTCTGTCCAAAAGGAGACTTACTAGGCCACTTCTGAACAGGGTGTCTCTTTGTTTTTCACATCACTTTTGTCAAAAGTGAATTGACAGCAATGGCTTCTTTCCTATTCCCTCGCCCACAGAATCACCTCACGTTTAGCAGACATCTTGCCCAGCAGATGCCAAGTGGACATGTCTGCCCTTCTGGGATGAAGTTTAATTTAGGTATATATGGAAAAAAAAATTTATCAGTTTCACTGTAGCATTTAATATAACCATGAGAATTTTCTTTCGGTTGATTGTTGTGGTGTTGGCCATCAAAAAGGTCATTTAAAGTTAAGATTTTTCTACATCCCTTTCACCTCTAACTTAAATCAAGACCTCTTTCAAATTTCAAGCTCCCACTGGGGCTCTTACACTCTAAGGATGTTGACAAATTAGCCCTATGTTTGCATCCTTTAATTTGTCTGCTTAAAAGACTATAACGTGATTCGTTTTTTCCTTGATTGGAGGCTGGGTCCACACTGCAGCTTTGCTCTTTCTTGATGCTTCTTCGAGTACTCTGCATTCAACTAAAATATTGCTTACCCTAGCATTTAAAACCAGATGAAAATGTCGGCCCAGAGAAACTGATGGCTTTGCTGTCCCCCTTGATGGGTTCAGGATTGTAGGGTTTTCTTATTTTCAAGGATGTTAGATTAAGAATCAAGTTTTTTTGGCAGCCTGGACTAGTTAGCAGATTTTAAAACACCTCCTTTCCGGGTTGGAATGACCTAGTAATGCTGGGTAAATACAATGAACTATTCGATTGGAAAATTCTTTTAATAAGTGGCACTTTAGTAAAACCTGTAGTTTGCCCTCTGAATCCTGATTAATATAAATAAATCTTAATTGCCCTCTTGCTTGGTCTTACCTTCCTTTCTTGATAGAACAATGATTATTTTCAGTAGCAGCAATAAAGCTTCAGCTCTTATCTGGAGTAATTCTTGTGCATTGCAAACCTAACAGACTAGATGCACAGCATTTTTCTTACAATAAAGGCCAACTGACTTTATTCAGCTTGCACAATCCTTTCCTGAAAAAGCCCTTTATACAGCTCGTGTCAGCAGTAATCATGGACTGAGTAACAGTGCATGTCAATCAGTCAGCAGCTGCTGTTTAATTAGGCTGGAGGAGTCAAATAATGAATTTGCCATTAAGTGCAAGAGTAGATCATGTTTAATGCTCGCTGTTTCTCAGAGTATTGTTTCACTCATACTTTTGAGTGAACCTCGAGCACTCTGTGCAGGTTTTGATGCTACAATGTAAGAAGGACATAATACTATTAGAAAGTGTTCAAAGGAGGGCTATAAAGGTAGTGAAGGGTCTAAAGGATAAGATGTGAGGAGCAGCTGATGTCATGTAGTTTGTTGGGTGTATGGAAGAGAAGACTGAGGGGAGGCCTCATGGTGTCCTTCAGCTCCCTTGTGAGTGGAGGAGCAGGCACTGATCTCTGTTTTCTGGAAGCAGGGCCAGAGGGAATGGCTTGGAGCTGTGTGAGGGAAGGGTTAGGTGTGGGTTACTAAAAGGGTGGTCAGGCTCTGGAACAGGCTCTTCAAGGAAGTACTCATGGCATTAATCTTGCTGGAATTCGAGGAGTGCTGGGGCAACACTGTCGGAGTTATGGTTTGAATTTTTTGGGATCCAAGAGTTGTGTTTGATGATCTTTGTGGCTCCACTCCAACTTGGGTATTTCATGATCCTATGATTCAGAGCCTGTCTGTTCTGCTTGCTGCAGCACCATGACTGCCCCGTGCCCTCTGGGATTGTCTTCTACAACAGGGTAAAAGAAGAGGCTGGAAATATTTGAGGAAATCTTGAATGGATTTTGGGAGGTTGTCTAGGACCAGACACAAGAAGTTGCTTGGGGTGAGGTTCACTTCAGTTTTGAGCATCTCCAAATATGAATAATTTTCAACACTTCTGGGCACTCTGTTCCAGCATTTATATGTGAGTATTGTAACGTTGGATGCCAGAGCACTCACCCAGAAACTACTAACTGATCTGAGAATGATTGTGATAGTTCTCTAGGCAGGCCATACAGCAAATTAACTTCAATTTTAATCTATCCCATATTGTTAGCATAATTTTCAGTTTCTGAATAACCTTTTCTGAATGGTAAAAGAATCCATGCAAGTCAAGTTCCACTGATGAGTCTGCAGTGAGAAGGCTCGTGGTGCTGCCCTGATACTTGAGAAATGGTTTTTGTTCCTTTTCTTCTGGGCATCAATCTGCTGACATGAGAGTCATAATGTCAAATCCAGACAAATGTCATTTTAAATATGCATTTTAAGGATTTCTAGCTTTTTTTATTTTCATCATAACCAATTAATTAAAAAGAACAGTTTTCTGTTTATTTTAAAATAATGCTCACATCACTTCTGAAATACATGATAAATACTCTGTAGTTTTGATGCAAGTGAGTTGTTAGCCAATGTTATTTGCAGATATTTGTGAATTGATATACTCAACAAAGAGACTTCATCAGCTCTCCTGTGTTCTATTTTTCATCCAATAAATCATTCTCCGAAACCCACTCAGTCAGCATTGCCCTGGTGACACTCTGTCACTTCTGTCTTTATGCCCCTACAGCTAGATTTTTTTCTATGACAGTAGTGTGTCCCAGTAAGATTTCTGCAAGGTGTAAAGCATTGTGGAAAGAACTTTGTGTTATTATATATTTACACTCAATTTTTTTATATGTAGAAGATTTTTCTTTTTACAGAAGATAGGACAGAAAACATGTTCTCGTCTGCTTTCTCTTACAAGGCTCTGAGCAGTTCAGGATGGGATTCTCCAGTAAGAACTCTACATCTAGTGTTTATCTCCTGTTACCAATTACAGATGTATGCATTAAATATATCTTTGAATGAGATGATGAATGGAGTGTGCAAAATCTGGCCATGGCTCAGAAGAAAAACATCCAAGGTTTAAGAGCCCAGCAATTGGGGAAAGCCACAGGATCTGGCCTCATTTGTGCAAGTTGTACATCTAATTTCAGCTCTAACAAAATGCTGGTGAACAACATGCTCAGGCCATCAGGGTGCTGACTGTTAGTAATACTTCCCGAGCAATAAATCCACTTAATGTTTTAGTCTCATGGCAGGCATAACAGAGACAAAATCTCAGGCAAATTTTGTTTTTTTTCTTAGGTCTCAAACTGATAATTGCAGATCCATGTTTGATACCTGTTTGCCCAACCAGTTATGAAGTTGGCTGATGTGGGTTGGATGCTCCCCCAGATGCATCCTCCATGTAACATTAACATGAGCTGCTCTAGCTTTGATTACCAACAAAGCATTTTAAACAACTGATAGCTGCTCCATGAATTCTTGAAACTCCATGGAAAGTGCAGTCTCTAAGCATAGTACCTTGGCATCCACACGCAAAAGCTACCTTGGAGAGGATGTGCAAAAGGTTAGAACTGTAACACTCAACAATCAATAATATATGAGTTGGATGAGCAGTATACTGTACTTTGCAGCGCATGATCAATAATACATTTTCATGCTCAACTTTTTAATCCTCATACAAACTACATCAAAAATTTCATGCTAGACTGACCATGAGAATCAATAATAGAGAAAGGTTCCCTCTTCCCTTTAGTACAGTTTAATGAAAGACATAATGATGTGCAGCATCATTTAGTAAACAATTTCTATTATGCATCTTCTGGAAAGGCCAAATGGAAAATGTTGCTTAATATAGTAATAGAGTTATGAATTTTCAAAAAACTATGAATAAGAAAATTAAAGTGGTCATTCTGATGCTTCAGGTAATCTATTGTACATAGAAACACAAGGGAAATGGTTTACTCATATCAAGCTAGGTTCCATTCTTTTTGTGTCATCATAGTATGTAAAAATAAAGGGGCCGTGTTCCAATGTACAGGGCAAGTAGCTGTCTCTGGTTTCCATTGGTTATACAGCCACGATCATGAGATCTTTTGAGTTAAATAAAACTGCTTCTGTGAATAGAGATGTGGCATTGACTAGGAATTTAATTGTAAAATAATGTATAAAAATTTCCATAATATTCATGAAAGTTTTAAACTTTAGTTTCTCCGCTGAATCACATAGCAAAATTTTATTACAGAAGTTCTTGTGCATTGGTAGAGCATTTTGCTATTATACAAAAAGAAAGATCAAACTTTGTCTAATGCAAGTTGACCACGTTTCTATTTCAGGCTTGAAGTCATTAATTCCTTTTTGCTGAATCACAAAGTGTATTGCTCTGTTAGCAGTACTTCAGATTCCCCCTGGACTTCTGCTACTTTTTTTTTTACTGCATCACCAATTATTTGTGATGTATTATTAATTATAGGTGATCTATACTTGTACCACTTCCATGGCTGTTTCTGGCAGCTCATTTAAACAAGAAGCTCCTGTAAATAGTTTTTTTTTTTCTTCCTCTGTAGCGAGCTGCCAGCTCTGTAGTATAAGATGATTTTTATTTAAATTGTTATGAAATTGCTGGAGTGTGTACATGTGTTCCTGGCAGAAGCGGGCTACTGGATGCGCTGAGATGCTTTTGAACAATGAATGGGAGAGAATGTGAGAAATGTGCAAGAGAGACACTAAATTCAATATTATCTGATTTTTGCCTTCTGCAAAAGAAAATATAGCCTTTGGTTCTGAGTAAAGATAGTTAGGGAGAGCCAATTTTATTTTCCTTAGAGGGGTGGTTGTTCTTTTGAAGCAGAGGTCTATGAAAGAATGGAAATGAGTTCTTGTAGAGCAGATTGTAGCAGGAACAGTATGCTTACTTTGGTGTTTGGTGCTTGTCTCCCCTTTTTTGGTGTTGCTTTGTAAGGTGTGCTATTCACCCGAGGGATTCTGAGTCCTTTGGCATCAGAAGCATATCACCAATGCAACCTGTAGCAACTAAATTTTCCCTTGTTTGTGATGTCTGTGTGATAAGATGATTATGTTGGGAATGATCCTACTGTAGTAATCTTCTGTGTTATGAAAGAAGGGGGTGGAGGTGGAGGAAAAAAGAAATGAAGTTGCAGTATTTATTTGTCTGATTTCTTGTTATCAACCCTCCCAGGAATCCTGATGTGAGCTTCTCTATTTGCAAAGGTGGGTGGGTGGTTTTGGTTGGGTTCTGGCCAGCTCTGGTGGAAAACTTCCTCATGGAGTACCAATAAGCAAAATTCAGCTTTTTTTCATTAACACAATGGAGCAGTAAAAACTAGCCTCTTCCAGGCTGGGATTGGTACCTGAAGATAAAGCTGTATTTCCTTATCTCTGCTAACATTTCCCATGTGATAGTTTTTTTGCACAAACCTATTAAACAGGCAATTAAGATACTAAGAAACAGTACAGAGCAGTTGCTGACGGTAGCAACTAAAAATAATGAAGAATTTCTCTCAAAATGATTTCTTTGTCTTGCAATCTGCATATTTTGATGCTTCTTGAAACTCTGTTATAAGGACATAATGACGATACGGCTTTTTATGTTGTTCATCTTAGAGAATGCATTTCCTCATTGAGACCCCCATAGCAGTTGCATCCAAGTCAGCTTAAGCTGGCAGCTCAGATGTCAGTATCAGTTAAATAAAGGGAAGAGAGTACAGTCCTTTCCTGCTGCTGGGTGAGCTCACCTCCACCCTGAGCATTACAGCCCACACTTGCCTGCCTTACCGCAGGTGTAGCTCAGGTAGTAACTGAGGTGCCATTTGGGACTGAAACCCTTGGATTTATCTTTATCTCGTTGGAGAGAGACAGACACCCCCAGAGTATGACTCAGTCTCAATCTGCTAATTTTCTGGAGGTGTCTGCTTATCTGCATTTACTGTCGAGGGTGTGCAAAGTGACTGTTCTCCCAAATTAGGTATTCTGCTCAGATGTATAATGTTGGAAGAATTAATCCAAATTTAAGTCCTCAACATACTTAACATAAAAGTTAAACTGAGCTCGCTGTCATTATCCGAAGTATTTAAGGTCAAGCTTTAGTGTGCCTGCCCAGGTCTCAGCCCTGATTCCAGTGTGGAGAAAGCAAATATTTATATCTTCATTTCTGCATGAATGTGGTTTGACACAACTAATAGTAACAGCCCTGAAAGTGTGCAGAGTTGAGAACAGAGTTCTTAATGACCAAACTGGGACAGAGATGCAGGAATCTTGAGTAATGGCAGATCTCTCTATTGTTCTTTCCTCTGTTTTCTACTCTCCCCATCAACTGTTTTCTTGACCACATAACTTATTTGTATTCATTTCTGATCTTAAAAACGCAGACCAGGGGGCTTTCTCTTGATTGATATGTTTTTTAAAGTGACCTCCATATTGTGATTATCATGGAATTAATCATTTGACTCCATCAGCAGAAAGATCCCTGTGCTGACTTTCAGCAGATACGTGTCGTGGCTGTTATTGCATGCCAACAAATTCACTTGAGGCTGAATGAAATCATAGATGTTGTCCGGAAGAGGTGGTTTGCAGTGCTGTTGCTTTTGTTTCATCACTGCAGTGTTAGTTAAAATTACTCTCAGCACCCCAGTATTGCTTGATTGCTGGGTACTGCAAATTCAGGAGAATTAGAGCTGCTTAAGCATAGTGGATAGACTCTGGTGATTCAGCAGATATTCTGCCTTTGTTCTTTTTGCAGTACCCACACAAGAAAACCTACTTTTCCTACTTCGCCCATGGAGAGACAACCTATTTTATTTCTTTTAACCGCATCCAAATGACGTCTCTGGAGGCATCTTGGACAGAGATGGGAGGAAAAAAAAAAAACCATTGTTAGTTATAACCCACTCTCTCTCTGACATATTTTATGAAATCAAGGTCTGATACAGTCAGATGACTTCACTCACTCCTGCTTTTTCAATCTCAGCTTTATATTCTCTAAATGGTGGTGAGGAGGAGAAGGGTTGAAAATCGTTAAGTGCTTAGGAAGTAGAAATATGGCATTGCTAGATCCTGAAACTTTCTGCTGTGTTTAAGGCCTCTGTGTTGATCCTTCAGTGGGAACAATTGCTTTGGTTTCTGCTTCCAGCAAAACTGTTACCTCAGGGAGGGATAGGTAGTTGGTCCCAATTCAGCTTCTGCCTTAGAGTCTGATTTAGCCTCATCCATATTGCTTTAGTGGCAAGATTATTCTGAAGTGGGGCAGGGAAGCTCACTGATCTGGCTGAAAATAAACTTGATCTTTGGGTTTATTTTCAGGTAAGCCTTGGGTTACCCCCATGCAAAAGAAGTGAGAACCTGCAGGTTCCTTCTGTGCTGCGAAGGGCAGCTCTGCTCCTGCATCAGCACTGCGGTCTTAATCTGTTGAGACCCACTGAAAAATCACAAGTGTAGGTGTCTGAAGTGGGAATGCTGACTCTAAATAGCCACTAGGTACAAGGATTCCTTTCAAAGCCTTTCCAGTGTGACTATCTTCAGCAGCAATCTATTAATAGGCTGCTAATTTAGAGAAGTACCAGTGGCAATTAACACTGTATAGTGGCACCCTTTCAAGGATGGAAGTGCTTATTCCCACAGCAATTATGTTATTGCTTAGCACAGCTTTTGCTAGTATGTTTGTTCATGCAGCGTTGCACTTAATCAGGGGCTGTGAAATTCCTATCAAGTGAGGAGTTTTATTAAGGCACTGGATCTTTTTTAGTTTTAATATATTTTTAAATGGTTTGATTGTCAGTTATTCCACAGTAAAGCTATGTGGGGAAGGAGGCCTGGCTGCTATGTAACACAGGAGTGCTGTCCCTTACTCCTCCCCAGGGAATCAGGGATGTTGGGCAGAAGGGCTCTGTTGGAAAGCCTTCTGGAAAAGCCACCCACACGTTGCCTGCTAAGAGTGTGCAGAGCTGATGTCACAATGTTCTTTATGCTGTTCCACCAAGTTCTCACTAGTTTCACACGCACCTTGGTCCTCTCCCTGTCCAGGTTTGCTTTACTCCAGATGAAGTTGTGCAAATATGGAGACAAGGTCAGTGCCAAATGCTACTAATGGTCAAGAACCATGTAAGGACTCTTCATCCTTTGCTGCTGGAGCAGACATAGGTCCCTCCAGTCTCCCTCATCTCTGTTGCTTGATACTTTCTATGTATTAACTTGGGCAAGCAAGGGATTCCAGCTTGCTTGCCCAAGCCACCTTGGGGCTAACCAGCCATTCAGATACTGTTCCAGATTTGATGCAATTTAAACTTTTCAGCTTCTGTGCTTGTCCATCCTTTGAAGTGGCAACTGTGGGGCAAAATCCCTTTGATTCAGCCTTGTTATTGTCAGCACAGTCTCCTTCCTTCAGCCCTGCTCCTCTGCTGTGAGAGAGGGAGAGAAAGCGGTCCTGCAGCTGACTGGCAGGCCAGATCCGGATTACAATGTGCTATGGACTTTGCAGGCCAGATTAGAGTACTTGGAAGGATCAGTGTGGCTGATGGGCTGTTTTTGACGTTCTTGTCATAGAAAAGTATGTCCATAAGTCCATAAGAAGGACTAATGTGAGCTTATATTTTACAAGTGGTGTTGTAACTGCTTTGTTAGGAAAAGTAGAATTTGAAATAGGTATGCTATTTGTCTGTTTTTCTATTGCTGTTGCAGCAAATATCTGTTATGTCTCCTGCACATATCCATTCCCCAGTACCACCTTTCAATCACTCTCATGTTCTCTGCTCCACTTTTTAAAGCAACTTGACAAGACAAATCCTTCAAATCATGCTTATATTATAAACACTACCAATGAGTCAGAAAGGAAAGCTAATGGGAAAATTTTAATTTAAAGAAAACTGGTTCCTAACAAATGCATTTCATTTTATAGATGAATGATGGCGGGTAAAGAAGTGTCTGCACAATATAGTTCTCACCTTTAAAATACTTTCTGCACAGAGATCTCAGTGTAACTTGCAAACAGAGTGTCATCCTACAGCCAAATAAAAACAAAGGGCAAACCTTAAGCAACTTCCAAAGGATGTGCAGAAACTGGTGGAAGAGCTGAGGCTGGATGTCAGATGTTTATCTTAGGCATCTTCAGCACCACTGGTGAATCAGTCTGGGTTGAAGAACTTTCCTGCTTGTGTTCCTTTAAGTGAGGAACTTGATGGAAGATACAGAGGGAAAAAGTAGTGGACTTCAGTCCTTTGGCTAAGAAAATAGGGATAAGTCCCACCCCTGCCAACAGCAGGCACCGGATGATTTGGTTTTTTGCTTCAGTCATTATTTAAATGACTGAATTAAATTGCTGCAATTAAAAAAAAAAAAAAACAACAACAACAAAACAAACATTCCTGTTTGGGGAGAACATGGACATTTAAATTTAGCATTAAAGGTCACTTCTCAGTATTTCTGAGACCAGCTGTTTATTTCCCTCTTCAACCTTCCACATTTACACTTCTTGCTGTATGCTTTGTTGGCACTAAAATTTTACATGCGTTTCAAAACTGATTAGAAAAAAATCATATTTCACCAGTTCCCTCTTAATTGCTATTCCTTTAAAGACATAAACCTCCTTGAACCAAAGTTTAGTTGCAGGCAGCTGGGCTCTGTGGGCATTATCTAGGGTTTGTACGATCACATTTTCTCTGTTGTACTTTTCTCTGGGCAGTCTGTGTTGGTCACTGGTACTGGACACCACCAGTTTCTGTTGCAAACCTTCCAAATAACATATGAATCAACTAATAAAAAGTAAAGGGAAAAAACCCTCAAATATTCAAGAAACTGCTAGTCGTCTTCCCCAAACTCTTATACCCTTCCCTTGCTCTGTTTGAAGGGATTTCCCATTCTTCAAGGCTGTTCCTAAGTAGGACAAGACAGTTTCCTCTGTAAAGTTTCTCTAGGTCTAAGAAAACTTTTGCATCTCAAATGTGATATAATTCAGGAGTTGTCACAACTGTACCCCTTTGAGCTTGTGCTGGGAATGAATGGAAAAATGTGAGTTAAGGCAAAAACAGTTCAACAGGCTCTAATTAGAGTGAATAGTTTAGAAGCTTGTGAGTAAATGACTGCTGAGCACTTGCCGAACTGTCAGGGAATTGAGTTGAAGAAACTTTGAGGATTTGAAATAGCTATAAGACATTGTTTATTTGTGTATTCAGTTTTATATTAGAAATCATATTCTAAATAGAATTAAAAAAAAAAAAAAAAGCAGATAATCTTGAGTGAGATCACAAGGTGTGTGTGGGACAACCAGAGGATCTGGCCCAGCCAGCATGGGTTCATGAAAGGCGGGTCCTGCCTGATCAACCTCATCTCCTTCTGCAATCGAGCAACACAGCTGGTGGATGAGGGAAAGGCTGTGCCTGGAGCATGAGTGGAGAAGGGCAGTGGAGCTGTGACAGGTCTGGAGCACAGATCTTATGGGGAGCTGCTGAGGGAACTGGGATGGTTTGGTTTGGAGAAGAGCAGGCTCAGGGGAGACCTTATCATTCTCTACAACTCCTTGAAAGGAGGTTGTAGTGAGGTGGGGGTCAGCATCTTCTCCCACATAACAGTGATAGGATGAGTGTTGACGAGCTCAAGTTGCTCCAGGGGAGGATCAGTTTGGATATTAAGAAAAACGTATCAGAAAAAGTGGTGAGGTAATGGAACGGGCTTTGCAGGGAAGTGGTGGCATCGCCATAACTGAAGGTGTTCAAGAAACGTGGAGATGTGTCACTGAAGAACGTGGTTAGTGGGTATGGTGGTGATGGGTTGATGCTTGGACTGGATGGTTTTAGAGATCTTTTCCAATCTTAGTGTTTCTATGAAATTCCAGATGAGAGGGAACATGTGGGGTGTGTGTGTATATGTGTATATATATCTGATACAGCCTCAGTTAGAGTCAGTACTAAGTCTCTGATTTCAGTGTAGTTCAGATTTCGTTGCAGCTGTAGTGTCAAGTCATTTTCTGTTTGCAGACTTTGCTTATTTAAACAAAATAATTTATTTACAAGGAGAAGATTTGGCTTTGAAAAACTAAGATGGAGTAGTGCATAGAAGAATGTTCACTGAAGCGTGGCATTGCTGACAGGTTCAGAATTTGTTTTCCAAGTTCGTATTTGATAGAGCTGGGTATGAAACTGCTCAAAGAGCCAGAAGCTGGAAGAAGAATCATAGCCCTTCAGCAGGGACACAGCAGTCCGATCATTTTCTTCTCAACAACCTACTTTGATATGTTTGTCACTGCAGACTTTAGTCTTTGCATTTTGGTATGCTTTCATTAATTAGCAGCTGTGGACATGTATAGATTTTTTTTTTCTTACAACTGAACACTGAATCTTGTCAAGCTCATCTGTTTGTACCAAAAATAGCTTTTATCATTACAGAATACAATTCAAACTAAATGTGCATGATATGAATATCTTTCTTGGTATGCTAATCTTAGCTAGCATTTCCTTGAGCAAAGTGATTGGGACACCACTTTACTGTGCAGGTTTAATGGTCTAAAGGAGTAAGTTAGGAAAAATACAATTTCTGTAGATCAGATTAAATGCCTAAAATATCTATTTAAGAAACTTTATAAAGATTTTTAAACTGGAGTCCTAGTGATTTGCATTTTCAGAGTGTAGTACAGGCATCACAGCAATTTGGTGAAAGGTAGTGTCAGGTAGACCTTCTACTTACATGCAGTTGGCTTGCTTATGCCCATGTAAATATGAAAGACCAAATGTTTGCTGTCTTGATTGATAGAGTAACATCAGGAGTTACAGACAACTCAGTGTGCACTAAACATCTATTTGCTGTGAAATCAAGGCCATAATACTGTCTAGGCCAAGCTTGAATGGGAAAAAGGAAAATCCATGATGTATGATTTTCCTGAAATACAATTCTGGTAGGGGTTAGTGACCTTTAGGTTGGTGCCTCAGGACACATCTAAAATGTGTGCAGCTACTTGGCAGCTGTAATACTTACTGAGGGCTATTTTATAGCTTATCTATATCCCCCTTAGTAAACAAGGAGATTAACAAAGCATGATGTTGAACTCGAGATCAAAAAGGAGCAGAGTGTTTTGTAACTCCTCTGAGCTTTTCAGAGCATAAATTTTGTGGCCACTGGAACTCCATATACAAGTGAGGAAACTTCACCAGCAGTTAAAAATCTTGTATGTTGTTATAAATTTATAATTACTGAAAGCATCTGTTTCTGGTGGCATTGTTTATATGGCAGCCTGCATGGAAGAGTATGGAGTAAAAACCCAAATGTTGTGTTTATTGTCTGTGAGGTGTTTCTGAAGAACAACACTTTGAGTTCAGCCATTCAAACATTCAGCAGATCCCCCAGATTCCCCACTCAGAACACATGTGGTGTCCTGTTGAACACTTTGATGCACGTGCCTGTCCCTGGAACTCCTCCACTAAAGCTGGGCAGAGGGTGAGCTGAAAGCAGACCATTACTACAAATGCGTTCACACAAAATCCCACTGGATTGTAGGATCAATTTACCATTCCATCAGTTTTAGTTTGGATTGTATTAACCATAAACAAATGACTCCTTTAATTTTTTTAAGCTTATCTAACTCATTCTAGTGTAACATGAATTAGGATTATACATATAATACTATCAAGAGGAATTAGGAGAGTCGATGCATAAATGTTCTGTACTTCCATTTGTCTCAGTGACTCCATCCCCTATAAGTGTTAGAATAAATGTTGTAGAGAAGGGAGTTACGAATGCTTTTTGTGGAGTGAGGGGCATTCAAGGGTCACCCAAAATAAAATCTGAATGCCTCAGAAGTACTTTTTCTTGTACTGTACATTTTGCTAATGAAGTTAGTTCACTTGCTACTGAGGAACATTCTTATTCTCTTCACACTATTGAGCACCTTGTGTAGCTCAAATGCCATCAGACAGCAAGACAATGAAATTACTGGAGATGGCATAGCACTACTGACAGGCTCCCATGCGAGCTTGCCCATGTTGTCCTCCAAAGAGCACTAGCTCCTGTAATATGTTAAATGATAAGGAATGAAGGGAAGATGCTGTATTATGTTTCTTGCTGCAAAGAGTTCGCATAGTCACATGCTCACAAAATCTTTCAAGTTAATGCAATAACCAGCGGGTTTGAAGCTACATAAAGATTTCTGTGCTCTGCAGGCTCCTGCATTGGTCTTGCACACTGATAAGTCCCAGTGATGTCCTCCAGGAAATCGTGGGGTGTGTTTGAGAGCACTGATGCTATCTGGTTTTGTGCTTCCTTCAATAAAAGCTGACAGTTGATAACTGGCATCTGATAGATGCTGATAGGTAGGTGGGGCATTTGGTCTGGGTGGGTTTCAGTGCTTTGAGGGCTGTGTGGAATAGTGGATTTTAGACAGCTGTCAGCAGGATAAAACAAGGATCATTTGCTGCAGGGAGAGGAGTGATGGACATGGACAACTCTGAGGCACTGTGTGTGAGGAGCATGTCACAGACACCAAGGTTCATAGGCAGTGGAGAAAGTAGGAGCAGGAAGGACTGAAAGAACTGTTGAAGAGCTCAAGTTTAATGTGTGAGGGCTGAATGTGTGCAGCTGTGGCCTTCTATGGTGCTGCACAGATTAGTTGGGTGTACGTGGCTAGGCTGTGAAAGGAGAGGATGTGTGTAGAAGTGAGAAGGGAGCTGTGAGCAGTGGAAGCACGTGCTGGCTGCATGGAGCTGAGTGCCTGGCGGGGGTGATATGGACCAGATACCCAGCAGAGTTGTGTCAGGTGATGAAGAAACGGAAGGGGATTTAGCAAGGAGACTGTAGAAACAGGTGGCAGAGTAAGAGTGGAAGGATGTGGAACTCCAGAATCAAGTCAGCAGGTTTTAAAACAATTCAGAGGGGCACAGAGTTGAAAGAGCAAAGGAAACAAATAATTCTCACCCCTTTAGATGTGGAGGAGGATACAGTGAGACACACAGTAGGTAGACCTCTCCATGGAATGACATCACTTCTACAATCTTCTTAAGACGATCTTCTTTGTATGTTGTCCTTCTCCAGGGTACCTGCTGCCTTGTTCCCAGCAGGAAGCTGGAGTTTATAATTGGGTATTTAATTTGAGTGCTTTAACTGAGAACAGAAGCACCTACGCACTTCTGAGAAAGTGATGTTTTACTTTATCCTTTGGTTCTTAGAAGATACTGCGTATATTATCCTGTTGTCTCAGCAAATTGAGCTTTGGAAGGCCTCAAAGAGATAACTAAATGCTGTCAAATCTCACAGTCTGAGTTTTTCCTGACTCTGGGATTACTTTGCAGCCAGGTATCCTCATGTCCACACTGCAGGATTTTACTGGCAAGCTGGTGTTGTACCACTGCTGCAGTATTACTAGTTTGTCTTCTGCTGTTATGCACGCTATGTATATTTAAAAGATGACATTAGACAAAAGTTCTCTGGAATAAGATTTTGTTAGGTAGTAAGTCTGTTTGATTTTCTGTTATCATTTCCACCTGTGCATTGACATTAAGCTGTATGAGTTTATTGCCTTGCAACTCCCCAAGATGTGCTTAATTATTTACTTTGAATAGGCATTCTCTCATATTCCTCTTGTCATTTTCTTGTTTTATTTTCACATCACCCTGTGGTGGAAGAGTGTTAGTTTAGTTCCCTTAGAATATCATCCTGTAGCCCCTTCTCAAAAGTTCCTTCGTGCTCATGTCCCATGGATGCTACTTTCAAGACACAGAATATAATATGCCTGGAAGAAATCAAATATCAACTCTTGTGAGTACATCTATACTACTCGGGGTTAACTAAGCAAATAAATGGCATAGATGATTTTCTGCCACCTTGTACAGTTTGTTTCCTTTCCTTGTACTCTTTTAATTGCATACTACATGTTCCTGCTTCTGAAGCATAATAAAATCAAGTCCTCCCGTGTTAGCTTCATTAGAAGTAACTCCACAGGACTGTGAATTCAGATTGCTAGCAGATAGAGAAAAGAAGTGAAAAACAGAAGTCACAAGTGTTGTTTTTTTTTCTTAGCGTTGAACTTCTGTTGGTCTGAATCACTTTCAACAGATCTTATGTACAGCACGTTGCCTTTGAGGGCAGTTGTGCTGGCCACACTCTTTGTAGAAAGTCACTGCTGGTGCTTTGTGGAGGAAGGAAGGTGAATTACTTTCCATACTGATGCTTTTCCACTGTCTGTAATGAAGACAGGATTTTTCAATTGCTGCCCTTTCTGTAATTGTAAAAGACAGGTCAGGTATGAGGTTCTTTTCCATAGAAAGTGAAAATAACCTCTGGTTTTTGTAATGCAGATGGTGTCTCATGGTTCCTTCTGAGCTTGACTCTTGCTCTTGGATGGGTGTAAATTGGGGCATGAGCTACAAGGAGTCATAGCTTTTCCTCTTATTTTCTTTATGATAGACAAAATAATCTTGCCTAACCAGACTGATGCTAAGGGCTGTCTGATGAGCATATTCCTTGTACAGAATAGCCTGAATCTACTACTAGTGGTTCCGTTTTGAACTTGTCTGTTCTACAGTAGCTGCTTCAAATGATCCATGTCACAGAATCATAGCATGGATGATCTTTAAGGTCCCTTTCTCCATTCCATGGGCAGGGTTGCCTCCCATGAAGTCATGCTACCCAGGGCCCCAGCCAACCTGCTTTAGAATTGTTCAAAACCAGGGTTAGATAATGTATTTTCCTCGACCACTGATTTCCTCAGTGAAAATTCAGTTTGGATAACAGGGATAGCCTTCCTTCAAGTGAAAATACAAACATATGGTGTATATTACTGTGGAAAAGAATAACAGGTCATTCACTGGAAAGAAGACTGGAAAAATGGCAATTGGGAATGTCTGTGTGCAGCTGCTTTTGGTTTGGGAAGGCCCTAGTCAAGAATGGAGGCACCTCCAAAACACATCATTCTGTATTCTGTACTTCACTTTTTTAGTCTATCAAAACCCATTAGTCCTACTGAAAGCTCCTAAAATATAAGCCTGACAGTTTCCTGTGAGCTGCGTGTCATGCAGGTCTCCAGAGGGGTGGAAAATGTCTCTGAAAACCTTACATTGATAGATGGATTGATAGCCAACACACTAACATAGTGTGAAAGCCTGAAAACGTCAGCCATCAAGTGAGATCCAGGTGACTGGTGAGAAATTGTAACTGCAACCCTGCCTTGAACATGCAGGAGCACGATGAAGACATGTGGAAACATTTAAAGAAACCTGAAGCAGAGGAGCAGTGAAGAGTAGGAAAAAAGATTTCTATACTCTGATGTGGTTTTTTTATTACCTGAGAATTTAAATCTTGTGTGCTTTTGTAAACTCAATAGCATTTATGGAATGGATCAATTGATTTTTTTCTAGTGCCTGTATTTATTTTAGATTTGGATTTTGATCATATTATGTGTAAAGGATTATCCTGGATGAAATGACACTGGAGAGAAGAGGAGTGTGAAGGAAATTACGTTTTGGTTTTATGTGTTAAATATGCTAGCATGAAATGGTTTGATAGGTCCTAGCTTTTGTTAGTTTAGGTATTCAGCCCTAATGAAAAATTTGATGATATAAAAGACCGTGAGCAGTTCTTAAGAAAACACATAGGCTGTAAAAGCACAAAAACTGTCAGTGGGTCAAATTAGAAAACAAATAATTTATAGGGAACAAAAATACTATGGATACCCTGCTGCTGTTCACTGATTATGGATAACTCAATCTGTGATTCTATGCACATTGGAACAGGTTGCCCAAGGAGGTTGTAGATGCCATGATGCATTCAAGGCCAGGCTGGATGTGGCTCTGGGCAGCCTGGTCTGCTGGTTGGCGAACCTGCAGATAGCTTGAAACTGGATGATTTTCCAGGTCGTTTTCAGCCCAGGCTATTCTATGATTCTATGAAAAACAGACAAACTTAATGAGGCTAGGCTGAAGTCAAATGTGGAGGGTTTAAGTTATGCAGGAGAACTATCTTTTTTTGATGCCAAGTGAAATATTTAGTAGGCAAATCCAAAACAATGCATATTGGGAAGAAAGAGTTTTAAAATGTTTTTGCATAGGGAAATGTTCAAAATTATTGCAGACCTTAATGAAATCCATCATACTATTGTGGATCACTTGAATATGATGTTTCTTGAATAAACAACAGAAGTAAGGCAACAAAAATCTAAAACAGGAAATCAAGAGAGGAGGCTGTGTTAGACACGGAAGGGAGGAGGGATTGAAAATTGCTAATTAAGGCTGCAAATGAGCAACTCTGTATGTTTATTCAAAACACTCATCTGTGATGTCGACAGAAACATATAACCAAGAAAGAAAATGCATATTAATTCTCATTCAAATTCAATTTCTGCCTAAGAAACAGAGAAAGTCACAGCCACTAACTCGTACTACCATGGGATTTTGAGAAGGATTGGCTATTATTGCAAAAGCTGCAATTGTTTGGTGCGCTAATTGGATGTATACATAAGGAGATGGTGGGTTGGAGTTATCTTCACTTAAATCAGCCAAATCTGTGTTCAAATCTTTTTTTTTTTTTGCTATTTAAATTAATATCTGTCTCAGTGGTGTTCATTCAAATGGTTTTTATTCCTGTTGTTGGTTTGTGTATGTTTTTGCTTTTTTCTCCTTCCATGCTATGCTCACTGTCCAGAACAGAGATGGTTTCTTTGCAGTGCTCTTTGCTGACTATGACTGAAATACACTTCTGAGCTGTGCATGAATTCCTGATTTCTTTGGGAATGGAAAATCAGATGCTTCTGTTAATGTTTTTAGATTTGAAAGGAAAGTGTGCTTGACAGTGATTACAGGCTGTAGGCCAGTTTGGGACTGAATGAGATGCTCTTCCTTTTGGCTGTTCAGTACTGTTATTGGGGCCTCCAGTAAAGAGATTCTGCATGTGTTCAGATGTTTGTCTTCTACTTGATAACTTCCGAATTTCTCTTTGTTTAAATACATATTTTTCTACTATTCACTATCCTTTCTTTTTTTTCCTTCTGAGTTGGAACAGTAATTTAAAAAGTCTTCTGTTGCTGGGAGCTGAACCAGATGCTGCCTGCTATATTGGCTCAGTGTGTGGTCTGAGTAGCATTCTGCTGCATTTGCCTTAAGAATAGGTAAAAGCAAATGACGTGAGTATAAAAAGATGAGGCTTTAGTAAGGTCAGCCTTTCTTCTGCTTGGCAGTTCTGCTCCCTCAGATTTTCAGGGAAATCATGATTTTCCTGAAGCTCTACCCCACTGTTATCTGATTGTTTGTGCTATACTTAAGTACTTCTCTATTGTGCTATGAACTTGAGTTCTAAAGATTATCAGAAGGTCAGAGGATAGAGCTCTTTGGCTGCAGATTTTGCCAGCATTCCAAGGAGCATAGTTAGAGACCTAGCAAATTTGTTTAATAGCCCTTAAAATAATCTCTGCTTTGGCAGCTTCCTCTGGAAATAGGTCCTTCCTAGCTGTCTTTAAATATTTCTGGGGTCAGACTGTGGTAAATATTCAGTAGCATATGTCTTATGTCAGAGCCACAGATACACTGTGATTCAACACGAACCCAGTGAACCCCAGTCAATGTAATCAGCACAAGCTGCACATTGCAATTTCATAACAGCCTATGCGTGCTAAAGGGGCTGCAGCACCTCCATGCAAAGCAGGTGGCACACCCAACGTTCAGCCCTGCTCACTTGTCCCAAACAATCAGCTTATCTATGCAACAGCACTGGTGCTCCAGCTAAAGTTCCTGCATTAATTATGTCTGCCTGAACTTACAAGCTTTTAGAGCTATTTTGAACATAAATTTTGCACGCTTGCAAGTCAACCAGGGGTTGTTATTTTTCCTAAGGTACCCAACTTGCAATTAAGTTAAGCTGCCACATCCTGATATTATCAAAACTATCGTTAAATATATGAATTTGGGATGAAGGAGTGAATAACATTTTTATGTTATTGAATAAGTACCAGTGTGATTATACTTCAAGTCACTTGCTGTGCTGGAGAGCTTCTACCCACTCCTCTCAAACAGGACATCATTCAAGTATATCCTTGCCAAAGAGTACAAGAAATATGGTTTTTCAGTATCTCTCCACTGTATCCCTTGAAAAGTTAAAGGATGGACCCAAATGCATTATACACATTTTAAAACCAGTATGTAGTTTACCAGCCTATTATCAGCCTCCCTCCATAAGGTTTGTGTTCCAGACCCTTCTCAGCCTTGTTGCTTCAGGGCATCAATGTCTTGTAACAAGGGACCGAAAGCTGAACACAGTACTCAATGTGTGGCCTCGCCAGTGCTGAGTACAAAGGAACAATCACCTTCCTGCTGCTCCTGGCCACATTATTTTTGATGCCAGGCAGGATGCCGTTGGCCATCTTGACTGCCTGGGCACACTGCTGGCTCGTTCAGCCAGCTGATGACTAATATTATCAGAACTTTTTCTCCATGCAGCTTCCCAGCCATTCTGCCCCACGGCTGTAGCATGACCTGCAGTGACCAAAGTGGTGCAGCATGCAGCACTTGGTCTTGTTGAATCTCATACAGTTGGCCTCAGTTCATCAGTCCAGCCCATCCACTGTTTAGGTATTACGAATAGCTGACGATGGTGTATTTGGGGCTGTGACAGAGCAGTACAATATTAAAAAACAAACAATTAATAACATTGCAAATCATATGTTAGAATATACTATCTCATGCAGCAGTGTCTTAATGTGCTTAGAGAATGGTTCAGGTCTGTTTTCTTCCTCCACAAAGTAAAATATAGAATCTAGGAAATCTGAACAAAGAACTTGGGGAGAGGTGGAACAGACCTGCATGTGCTCAAAGCTGCATTTGAGAGCACTTCCCTGGAAGCTGACTTGCTTTTCTGTGAGCCTCTGCACGTTTCTTTCCAGTTCTCCTCACACTTCATTCTGTTTTTGCATATCTTTCAGCATTTAGAAATAACTGTGCCTGAGTTTTTGTATTGGGAGCCACTTGAATGCACAGTTATCCAAGCAGCAATCTGTAACTTGAAGTTTATGTATCTTTTTGTTAGGCATTACTGATGTAGTAGGAAGTGTAGCTTTTATTCACCAAGGATTAGCATGAACAATTAACACCTAGTCCATCAGTATGGAAAAATGAATGAATATCTATTTGATGTGAGTCCTGATGGATGATTTCATTGCTGGTTTAATCTCTGTCTGGTTTCTGTTTAATCTCTTTTATTGGCTCAGCTAGCATCTGAGCAGAATTTAAAACATGCTCATTACTAAAACACATAAATATTTGAATATTTTGATGTTTTAATCTTATCTTTCATAGGGACTTTGTTTTAAAAAGTATCTTCTGAAATCAAGCCACAGCAGACTTCCTGATTACTCAAAACATAATTTCTTACCAAAATAAATTATAATAGATCGTTAAACTGAGCTGGAAAGAGTTGCTTTTAATAGAAACCTCCTATCTCAAGTTTTCTTTAGAGCAGTCTTGGAAGATAAAATCTGGAAAATGAGCCAGCCTGGAACAGCATCAGGAAATGACTGCCCAGGGACCTGTAGACTGAATAACGATGATGTCTGTTATAAAACACCTAACTAAAAAGGGAGCCCCAGTAAAGCCCTTGCACACGTGGTACCTCTCAGTGTATGTCCCAGTGTATAGAGTGAGATCTGCATGCATTTATCTCTTTTTTTAGGGAGGTGATGTCATTATCAGGGACTTTGCTTTCAGACACCTTTTCTTTTAGCAAGGCCAGCCCTTACAAATTGGGTCATGGAGTTTATGCTGCAGGGGGTTACTTCTGAGGCAAAACCGAGCCATGGCTCTTTTCATCTTGAATGGCTTCTCTCCATTCTCATTCCTTGCTCCCAATATAAATCAGATTCTTTAAAGCAGATGCTTGACTTCCAAAAATTCTCAGCCCTCCCATCTCCTGCTGAGAGAGGGAAGCGGTTACTATGGATTCTCTGCACAAGAACAGATGTATTCCAGCATGCTGGGTACTAACCATGCTGTTCTCTGTGTGCCTCAGGTTTTTTCAAGTCCAGAATATAACTGGTCATGGATAGCTTGGGTAGGGCTGCCCTGGCTTTGGCTTCCTCCTGTTTCTCCATTGCCTACCAGTATAGAGGATATTGGTGAAAAACAATCGCAGAGGTCTGAATTCTCTTCATGCTTTCAGGCACTGAAATCTCCATTCCTCCTCTTCTAGTGTTTGGCCTTGTGTCAGATTGATAAATGACCTCAAGACAGAGTAATGCATTCAGACAGTGTGAAAGCTACATTTGGGGCTGTTTCTACACCCAGTGTATAAAGAAATCATTGATACGTGTTTGTGAATTAAGAAGGGGGCTGGGAGACCAAGGCAATATGCAGCAAGAGGGAAGACACTCCCAGTGATTATGCCATCTACAAATTAGCACGGTATTGCAGTCTGTTAGAGGGAAGTGAATGTCAGATTGTAAGCTGGAGTTTGAGAAGTAGTTTCTGCCAACTTTGGGGAAATCTGAGTGTGGATCTAAGTGTTGTAGTTTGAACTCCCTTCTATGTGCAATGTTAGCCAGTGAATCATTAAAACATTTTGACATTCTGCCCATGCAATCTTATTCACTTCAACTCATTTCTAGCACTTGATTCTATGCTCTGGTATATTAAACCTGAAGAGAATGATGGGGGAGTGGGAATAGTTTCTGGATCATTTCCTCCATCACTAACTTCTATGAAGACTCTAAATAGAAACGAAGCATACATTGCAGAAGCACATGAAATGTCAGTCCTATAGTGCTGTCATTCATGAGAAACTCAGTGATGGTATGGTAGTCATGTTTCTAAAACTGCAGTCATTTTGGCATTTCTCTATTTTTCATCTTTGTAGAATACAGTGGCACTCCTAGAATCACCCTACCCAATTCTGTGAGACCTTCGTGAAATGCATTAATAAGCTCCCTCTCTTGAGTCACAGCTCTTAAAAGACTTTTGAAAGTAGTTTTCTATAATGTATATTGTGTAGTATATTTACCCTGTGTGTGTTAACATCACAAGGTCTTACAGAGTAGAAAGACAGCCTAGAACTCAGCTTCATCTATATTTATACTCTACAAAAGAATATCTTTTGCACATCTGAGCTGCCTGGTAAGTGGGTCTCTTATTCTGTTCTCCATTATTTCTTTTGATTCAAGTTTCACTTCTGTGTTTTCTAAAGCATCACAGTTCATTTCTTTGATAGATGTATGTGTAAAAAAATATATCCATTTGCAAGGACACTTATTTTGTAGGTGTCTTTATGAATCTATAAATGCCCTCTGTGGGATGCAAAATGATTAGAATAAAGTATTGAATGGCTTAAGACTGGAGGCTGGGCATAGAGTGGGTTGTTGGCATGATATCTCTAGAGGATCAATGAACTATTTCATAATAATACAGAATGATGCAGTTGGAGCATGCCTGTCCTGTGTTTTAAGCAGTGTCACCTGCTCAAGAAGCACAATGAAGACAACTTCTCTGCAATCAGCATATTCACAGGTTGGGCCCTCAGTCACTGACATTGGCAGACTGTGGTGGCTGCTGATTTGCATGTTGATTGTAGAGATCTGCATCCTGTTCACATTGTAGCTGCAAAGGTAGATGGAAATACTGTTTGGTTTGGTTTTTTGGTAGGGAAATGTTTTGTTGCCTGCTAAAGGCAGTTACTAACAAGCCTACCTTCAGATGCTATAAGGGAAAGACTCTAAACACAATATTTCACTATGCCACCTCTAAGACTGAGGCTCATGGGCTCAGGAATACCAGCCCCCCAGCCTGCATGGGTAGCAGGTAGTGCAGGGTGCTGTGCAGTCTCCTTCTGTGATTCTCATTCTATTCTACTTGTAATGTCTGACTGTGCTTGAGAGGTACACGTAGACCTTAGCTATTTACCTGCTACCAAATCTGTATGTCTACAGGAAGGCTGAGGCAGAGCATGTGTATGAATCCGTATCTCCTGATTTTTAAACTAATCTTAATTAGATACTATTTAATTTACTAGAAATCACCTTTAACTTTTTAAACAGCAATCTCTTTCTTGTGTGATTTTTTTTTTTCTTTTTTTTCTTTTCAAACAACAGGATGGGATGTGCTCAGCACAACATCTGAGTGTATAGAAACACAAAGAATAATGTTTGGAAAAATTTAGAAAAAGAGAGCAAAATTCAGAAGATTAAGCTGCAGTGAGAGAGCATGTCAGCTTCCTACCTGATTCTTGGCCTCCTAGGCTTACCCCCAGAATAGGCACAAACAAAAGTGGCACTTTTATTGCTAGTTAAGACATATTTCTGTGCAAAAATCCCTTCCACGTTAATACCTTGGCACTGTGTTGGCCTCTTACTTTCTGAGGCTTGGACAGAATAGCCATAATTTCAATGAAATGTCAAAGAGGAGAATAAAAGCAGTTAGAAATGAATGTTGGTTTCTTTATCCTTCTGGAATTGTGGATGTATGTAAAACAAAAGGGAGTTCAGTGTTCCTTTCTGGCCACTGACAAGATTATCCTTCCAGAATGTTCCATTCAGCAAAGCATTCAGGCTTTGAGCACAGAATGTGGTGAGCTGTCAGTTTTTCATCACCACCAGCTCAGTTTATCTTCCTTACTCCTCTGATCAGACCTCCCTAATGCATATTCCCAGACCTTGTGGCTTCCTGTCTTGCTTCCCTGTTTCACAGACCTTGTTCTCACCCTATAACATGTGAGCACCCTGTGCTTCCTTTCTATAGGGATTTGCCTTGCAGACTGATGGGCACTTATTCCCACGTGACACTAGCAAATTCCCTTGGCTGATAGTGCTTTCTTCCATTCCTCTCTTTTTTGTTACCAAAGCTCTCCCTTTTCCCTTTTCTGGAACAGCTTCTGTCCTCACCCCATTCCACCAAGGACATCTTCAGTGGACAGTCACCACGTTCACTTGCACTGTTGTCTGTCCTTGTTCTTGTAGCTCATCTCACTGTCCTTTCTCATAATTTATTTTGAATGTATGGTACAGTTTAAAACGTCCTAACAAGCTGGTTGTGCAGACTTTAATCCTTAAATGACAGCCATCTATTATCCTTTGGGATGGGTGAACTACTTGCCTTGTCTAACTGCAGGCATGGAAGTTTTGTACACAGACACAGCTGTGAATATCATACGGATTCACACCTCACCTGATTCAGGATAGTTCATGCCCAGGTATTGCATCAAAACCAAGAGTATGATGTTTTAGAAAAGGAAACCCCACTGGACAGAGAACCTGTACAGATATAATTTGTCATTTGCATTTTATTTGCATGTTAATCCTCGTGGATGCTTTGAATCAGAACAGATTGGAAAGACTGATTTATTCTTTATTAACAAACTGAAGTGTTTGCAGAGCAAGGGGTATTAAAGCAGCTTAAAGCTTTAATACATAAAATACTTCAGAATTGCAAAATATTTTACTTTTTCAGTCTTTTGTGGTCTTTTTAGTTCTCTCAGTTATAATGTCTAAGAACAGTGACAGTCACAATGAAGGGCTGCTTTCAAAACCATTTTTACAGCTTTACTATGGGTCAGAACTTGGTCTTTCACAAAATGGACTCATATTCACAAGTTTATTTCCAGTAAATTAATTTTATCTTTTAGGATGAACATCACCTTAAGTCTTACAAAGCACTGTAATTTCATTATAACACTTTTCCAATAAAGTTGTCACCTTTATTTACTGGCTGGTCTTGTCTTTGCTTGCTGTGTATTTGTTTTACAGAAAGTGCTGCTGGCATTTACTGTGTCCTCTTAACTGTTACATCCACCAGTTAGCAGGTTGAGTTGTATTATTAATTTCAGGTTTAACTTGATTGAAGTGGTACAAGTTAAAAATAGATCTTTTTGTCTAAGGGACAAGACCTGAAAACGATAAAGTAAAATGCCTTGAAAACTTATTAGAATTCTGGATTAAAATTAATTCTGAGATTCATGAATAAAGCAACTGTACCTATTAACTTGCTCTCTCTTAAGAGACAATAACTATACAAGTAAATCTCTAAAGGTTCTTTGAAACTGTTGCCCACAGTCATTTCCAGGCTCTACTTCCCTGAAGTCTCAGCAGAGCTCTGTCCTACTTAAGAGAGGTTCAAGCTCTTTGAGGCAGGATGACTTCCACTTATGCCCTTAGGAATCTACATTTGATTTTATTGGAAATATGCTATGGGGACAAGAGCCAAAGCAGTTGTGACACATATTCATTAGTAAAGTCTTTTATAACCTTTTTCTTAAGTCATCCCTGCATTTCCAAACGTGTTGCTGCTATGAGCAACTTTGTGAGAACGAATTCAAAGCCAGTAACCAATGCCTTAGATAGTTTCCGCTGAGCTTCAGCCCTATAAATTTAACTTTATAAATGCCCCATTTACCAACTGGTCAGTTTAACTTAAATGTTTTCTAAATGCAGCCTTAGAGAGCTTGAAGGAGCAGGAGAGGAAGAGGAGTTGTTTCAGCTTAAAGTATTTCTAATTATCATCAAGAATTTGTCAGAACAATTGAGATGTACAGAGTCATTCTGTTTTCTCCTGGTTTAGTTGTCTTTTCTTCCAAAAGAATAACTTGAAGGCACCTCCATTAATGTTCCTCAAGTCTATGTATGAAATGCTCCCTGCTAGGCCTCCTTTGTAGCTTCCATATCTCTTCATTGCAGCAAGGTGCTACATAAGCTTGCAAAGCTGGATGCTTGATGCCATGATTATGTGGAGTTCCGTGTGTAACAAAGTTGCTTGGGAGGCAAAATAAAACCTACTTGGTATTCAACTGCTGAGCTCCCTGTGCAGCTTTAGCCTGTTGTAGGTGCTGGAGCTGTCAAAGAGTTCAAAATCAGCTCGATTGTCTGCAATCAGTTGCTGCCACGTTGCAATGCCCGTGAGATACTTGAACGCTACTGCTCTTTTCTTCACTGCAGAATGAAACTCCAAAAGAGTGCAAAACTGAAGAAGTGGCTAAATGATTATGTAGTGTAGGCATAAAAATATCACTGTGCTATCACTGTGCTATTTGTTATTGTATCTATCTCTCGTGCACTGAAAACAGAGATATTTCCATGGCTGGGATGTGACCAGGAGTTCCTTTTACCCTTACAGAGGCAACAGATGCACAAAGCTTCACTTCTGGTACCCTTGCTTGCTCAGCTGGCTACTGCCAGGGCAGCTGTCATCTAGCAGCCCTGGTACTGCAATGCAGAGATAAGTATCACTACCTTCAATTTTACAGATCAGAAAATTGAAACAAAAATGTAAAATGAATTGCTTTTCTCGTGGTGCTGTCATTTCTGAAGTTCAGCTCTGGTCCGCACAAGTTTATCTGTTTGACCCCAGTGCTTTTCTGTCCTTTTGGGGAGCATTTCTTTGATTGCTGTCAGTGTTTATCCTGTGACAGAGCTGTTAGATTTGCACAATGGGGAGAAGAAACAACGACTGTGTTAAGAACAGGCATGTAGCTCATCACAATGACAAGGCAGTAGTGCACAGAGTTCAGCTCACCCTGGAAGATGGTCTAATCCTTTTTAGGTTTGTCACTGACAAATACATGATTACCAATCCCACTGCAGATGTCTTCTAAGTTATTATTTTTCTTAAAGGCACAACATGTCCCAGTACTTTCTGTTAGAACTGTGAATACTTTTGTTTCTTTCTTGAAGACCCAGTGGATTTTTTCTCATAGACATTTCTGAAGTCATTTGATTGTGGGAGGCCATTCCAGCACGTATAATTTTCTCAAAACCTTTTTCTTAGTCACTTTGCAAAAACAGTGTTTCTAAATCTCTGTGCTCAGAGACACTGCTGATGCCCTATCCCTGCAAGAGGGTTGGAACTACCTGATCTTTAAGCTCTCTTCCAACTCAAGCTGTTCTTGATTCTACGACCTTGTACAATTGCAAATATTCCTGCAGAACGCTTAATTCTCTGCGGTCTTCCAACTTAGATTTCATCAAAGCGAGTAGAAAAATTGAAGTTAAGTTCCTGTTACAGATGAAAGTGAAGAACATAAGGTTTTTAAAAAGAACATATGGATACAAATGTACATATTTAGACAAACATGTTCCAATCAGCTCCGATTTCTCTTTTCTTTCTCTTGTGATCAAAATGTGATAAGACACAGAGGATACTGAAGTCCCTACAGGGCCAGATCTGAGTCTTGCAAAAGATGTTAGGAAAATTTCCAGTGATTTCTCTGAGTCTCAGACCAGATCATTGTTGTCAGGAAAACATCAGTGAACAATGTGGACTGACTTCATCTATGTGCAGAACTCCTGTATATAGTTCCAGATGCTGAAAATTTTCAATGCAATTTCAGTTCTATTTTGAATATGCACTTCTTCTACTAAATGACTCATTATAACCTATGCAAAATAACTTTAACAAAATACAAGAACAACAGGACAGCGAATTTGTAGAGATGAAAATATAAGCAGAGATACTGCCATGGAAATGAATGTTGATTTTTATGCTATTTTTTTTCTGATCCAGTTCTCAGAGAATAAATTGGAGTCTCATTTTAAAGGGAGTGATGCTAGTCAGCTTATAGCTAGTTTCTGAGCTCTGTCAATGTGTAAGAAAATAATTCAGTTACTAAGTACCTTAGTGTCTCAGGAGTTACAGCAGCTATGTAAGATGAGAACCTGTTCCTGCAGTATGTCTTTAAAATCTAACATTCAGACAATTCAAGATTTCAGCACTGGAATAGCCAAATCTCATAAAGATGAGCAGTGCTCTGATTGCAAATGACTTCTGTGGTGTTCGTGTGCTGCTTGTTTGTGGAGGGGAGTCATTGTTGTACCTTAAGAAAGAATAGCCAGCTCTCTGAGGTACCTTCTAATGATGCCACAAGCACACTGCAATACCTAGTTAATGGCAGCTTTGTATTGATAATGGACTTCTACGAATCATGAGGAGCATTAAAAAGAAAATGTTTTCTTATCTATATGTTCAGATGCTTTCCAATTGCTCATGTGTATTTTAAATAACTTTGCAATTCCTTGTATTGCATTATTCAGATTTCCTAGTGTCCCATACAAAAGTAGTTGAAATGCAGCCAAAAAATTTGCACACCATTATGGGGAATATTTGTATTGCACGTTTTTTAGCTTGTTAAAAAAGGATAAGAATGTGCACATGTACATTGCATGCCCTCACTTTTATTTTCTACTTTCAAATGTATTTTTTCATCTGTAATAGGTTGTAGATGTACCAACTTCTCAGTAATAGTAGAACTGAGGGGAAAAATACAGAACATTAAAACAACAAGAAAAAATATTGAGTATTTGCTGGTGAAGCAGATTGTGTTAGAAACTATCATTCAAATTCCAGTGAGAGCTGAGGACTTCCCAGATCTCACATTCTCAACACAGACTGTAGGACTCACTGTTTCCTGTACTGCACAGTCCTGGGGATGTTCTACAGCTACTGACAGCTATATTTGAAGTGCTGGAAGATTTCAAAGAAAATAACTTTATAAGAAATGTGAAGTCCTAACTACAAGTGCAATACATTTGTGTAAATGTGACCTAAAATACTCCTCTCGCACTTGCATTGTTCAACTTAATATTTAAGCTAAAATATCCATCATTTTCTTGTGGAAGAAGAACATGAATGGAAAGAAAAGAACATATGATAGGTACCACCTGTTCTCTCTTTATCTCCCTCTTGCTCTCCCCTCTCCCATATTTTTCCTTAAAAAAATATATATATATATATTACATATATGTATTGAAATTTTATATTGAAATTGGTAACTGTGGTTGCCTGCCAGGCCTCTTTCAGGGAACAAAGTGAGACTGGAGGGTAGCAGGACTGTAGGAGGCTGGTTGCCTGAGGGGCTAGGGATGAAATCTTACTTCTGTGCTAGATGATCACAACTCTTCTCTGGCTATTCAGTTGTGAGACAGCAAAGGCTTTCAAGGATCAACAACAGATTTATGATAAAGCAAGGCAAGAAAAGATGAGTTTCCTGCAGGAGGATATTTCCAAATGAATTTCTTCGTCCAGTGCTGCTAGAAAAGATAAATTTGCAAAATTTCAGGCTCTCAATAGGTCATCCAGCCTTCCTCCTCTTCCAAACAGAGTATCTGCTCTGGTCCTGACAGTTGTTTGTCTAGCCAGTATTCAAAGATCACCACTGATGGAGATCATTTTGCCTCCAGGCAATCTGTCTTCCACATCCCTTTTCATGAGAGATTTTTCTTTGTATGTGTCTTGAATATTTTGTGTAGCTACTACTTGGCCTATTCTCTGAGGACATCAAAAGAAAAAGATTTTTTCTTCTTTCATAAAAAGTTTGCAAGTCAGCACACCTGATGGGAGGGGTTTTTTTTGTTGTGTTTTTTTGTTTGTTTGTATCTGCAGTAATGGGAGTTCAGATCTGAGAACAGTGCCTGACTCTACTGTACCATCAAATGTCAGTTGTGGATGCTAAAAGACCTAAAAATTTGAAGTTCAGACTGGGTTTTAGATGGTGTATTCTGGCTGGGGTCCAGCGTGGCTAAAAATCCATGTTGATGTAGAGACGGGAGCCATAACAAGCTGGGCTGATGGGCTGCCAGCCAGGTTCTTCTGAAGTACTGGAAGAAACCTGTTTCATGTGTCATAAATAAACTGCGTAACAGAGCCAAGGACAAAATGCACCCCAACATTAATGTCCAGGATTACCAGCTGCTCACACAGCTTGTCTGGGGGCCAGGCATCTCCCAGAATGCCAAGAAATGTCTGGTAGCTGTCGTACACAGATCTATTCCGTAAGGCACAAAGAAATTGCATCAAGGCCTTCAGAACATCAGAAAATGCTACAAAACACTCTCAGAAGTCAAGAACACTCTTGAGAAGTAATCTTGTCCTCTTAGGAGAGCATCCACGATGCTGGACGCTCGGTTCTCATTCCAGCTTTTTGCCACTCATGAGTGAATGCAAAATACAGAAACATATTGTCTGCTGTCACAACTCATCTGCGAAGCAGATGTTTCTTTTGGGGGGATTATTCATGCTAAAGATCACACTTCAAAGTAAACAATAATTGTCATTTGTTGCCTGTTTAAAAAAAAAAATTGAAAGCTGGAAATCAAACTAATGAGTACATTTCCCCAAGGGAACAGACAGAACAGGGAATATGATCCTTTTGCAAAATTTCTGATGAATACATAGGTTGCTCTGAAAGAAATGCCTCTTTATTTCTGTGGAAACGACAGAAATAGACACAACGTGGATGCAAAGAGCACAACGACACTGATAGAGCACGTTTTCAGCTACGAAACACTTTTTCAACATAGTCACCACCATTAGCTGCGTATTTTTGCCAACTATGAACAGGAGTCTGCATGCTGTGCACAAAAAGTTCTGCATAAGCAGATGTGACCCACTGTTTCACAGCTGTTACAGTGGCATCACTGCTAGGAAAATGTCTGTGCAGTCTGAACAGGTGGAATTCTGAAGGCACCAATTCCGGCTATATGGTGGGACAGTCCAGCCAAGATTGCAGTGTGTTCCATGATCTTCAAACTGGTACAGGACCTGGTGTTATTGTATTGTGAGCTTGTCTTCTTCTCTGGCCTGACTCCAGAAGTTTGAGCCCGCAGTTCAGTGAGTGCAGTGATGCAGCAGTCAGGATCTGCAGTCTGGGTTAGCTTTGTAAACCCAGTTCTGAATATGACGTGTCTCAATTTACACAGGCCAAGAAGTCTGCAAAGAGAGTAAGCTGCAGTAGGTTTTCTGATGGGCCGCTGCTTTACAGCCTATTAGCTAAGACTTCATTTCAGGAAGCTAATATAACTTTGCATAAACCAAAAGGAGCTGTGTTTCAACTTAACTATATGGTTTATCCCACAGGACAGTTCTCAGCTACCTTGAGTCAAGTACAGGAGGAATAGTGGCCTCTAAGTGTTCATGAATAACCTGGGAAACCAGACTTGTCATGTGGTTCTGGGACTCAGAGACTGTGTCTCTACTAATAAGTCAAATGGTGCCAAGGAGTGCTCCTAGGAACTGGACCCAAGCTGTCTGTGTAGCTGCACTGCCAGAACGATCCTTCTGCCATAGAGCTGCAGACCTCTATTTTGATACTTGAGATTTTGGATTTGTTTAACAGTGGTAGTCAACAAAATTATTTCATCAGCTAGATTCTGACCTTTTCTAACTGACCAAGTGTCATATTTTAAAGTGTGAGAGATGCCTATTTTGCATTTGTACCAGCTCCACAAAGAATGTTGTATAGGAATTCAGGAGAAAATTTCCACCTATTTACCACTTACTGTCACTGAAAATCAAGAAGTTATTTCAAAAAATGAGGAAAAATACTATGATTTCTGCTGTTTGTCTCCTCTTGGAAATTCCATGGATCATTTATCAATGAACCAAAGACTAATTTAAAAACTTCTGAGGGTGTTCTGAAGATAGGCTTCTTCAAGGCTTCTCATCACCAGTTCAGAAGCATATGGGCGGACTTAGTGCAATTACTTTTATGAACTTTGAGAGTGATTGTTTAATGCCATAGCCTTCATTATGTTATGCTCAATACATTCCCTGCAAGTTTGTATCCCAAAGATGATGCTGTTTTGGTTGGACTAGCTTGAGAAAAAATACTGTATGTTTGAGCTCTCAGGATGAGTGTCTTACTTGGAAGGCAAGAAGAAAATGTTGATGTTCTCTGGATTTGTGTGTGTTAAAGCTGACAATTCAAGACATGGCTGTGGTAGTTTTATTCCTTAGCTCCTAACAGAAACCTGTCTCCCTGAGCTGACTCTAGATTTATAAGCACGGTGTGTAAATTGTTACAGCACAGTGCTGGATAATTAAACAGCTGCTTAGCACAGAGCTCCTTCATTCTTCAATGAGCAGATGTTTTGTCTTGTTGCTGATTTCAAACATCCCACGATAACGTACTATATGCATAACATTACTCATATTTTTAATATTTTGGTACGTTCCTAACCAAAGATCAAAGCTCCTTGCCCCGTTATGTGAGGTTCTGCACAGGCAGTTGGCACCGAAGAGATGCTAAATGAGTGCCAGTCAGCGTGCCTCAACTGAGTGCAGGGGAACAACAGCGGTTCACGCTGGCTGACATTTCCCTTGCAGATGTCAGACGAGATGCCATGATTTACATACCAATGGCAGTGAGTGGGAGGATGAAGTAACAAGAGGAGCAGAAATGAGCAGGGATGCAGAAGTCGGAGCCTTCCATTTGCCTTTTTCCTGCAACTGAACAATGGCAATCTGAGTTATTCATCTCCATCCTCCCCTCTTAACAGCAGGATTCGCTTCTGATGTTATCTTGTGGCCTTTTGAGTATGTTAGCAGAGGAACTAGATTCTTCTTCGTATTTACCTGCTGTGTTATCAGACACAATAAGCAATTCCCAAAAGGCAGATGAGGTGAATAAAACAAAGCATCAGGTTAAATGATGTATATTCCTTATCAATTTAGGAAGATGTTTGTGCACCGTGATTTTACGTTTTGTACTGTGCTGGATTTAAGAGTGGCACGTGTGTGCAGAGCCATGGAAAGCAGGTGCAGCCCTGAGGTATGAGCCCTTCTGTCCTGCCTTGCTTGTGGTCTCCCTGTCTGCTGCTGAAGCTGCTTCCTAGGGCAGTGTGTTCAGCAGCTGCTAAGAGCACGTGAATAGAAAGAGAAATATTATAAATATCAGGAAGTGGCAGCCAGATTGTTCCAAGGTTTGTATTGTGTGCTAGTGAAGCAAGATAGCCTGACTCTGTTGTCAGTCCTGCCCATCGAACACTGATTTCTGTATCTGTATCTTCCACATACAGACATTTCCATTTGTGTACTTCGCTGGGAGGAATTTGGTCAATGTTGATAATTTTGGACTTTCTGATCTTTAGGAGGAATAAATCTGCCCTGCTATGGAATGCACTGTTCCTCCTCCTAACCTGTGTAATACGCATTTATACATCATCTCAGTATAACTATAATGGGAATAAAATTTATACATTAATTCATGCTTGTTCCCTGGTTGGGAAAATGCCCATGAACTGTGAGGAAGCAGATCTGCTTATTCCACAGATAAACTGTTGTTGTATGTGGACCACATCTATATCGTTCCAATTCCTCAGCTGTTTCAAATTCATCTACCTCTCTGAAAGTGAATGAAGCAGCTGTGCCAAATTCAGAGCCTGGCTGAGTCTGGCTTAATGTCTGGAGGTGCTGAATTTCCCAAGGCTGGCGCTTCACCATTAACTGATGCAGAAGAAACAACTGCCTTAGAATTTCTCTCTCACATAATGGCAGAATTCTGAAATTATTGTGTAACATGCCCTTCTTCCCATTACACGATCCTCATTCTGTTCACCATTATTTTTAATAGACCAATTTTCTCTCTTGCTTTTCATCCACCGAGTCTTTACTATTATTATCATCAAAGTGTCTGTGGGCTGCCAGCATTTGATATTTCATTTCACTGATTTAATTATGTCTGCAGCCTGTTCTGGGGCTGTTTATTTTTATAGATCTCCAAATCCTCTTCTTTATCAAATTGTTTACATCTGAATCCATTTGTTCACTGTTTATATGTCACTTTGCAATTGTATCCTCTTGTACTTTGCATTTGTTCCTGAGGGGTGTTTTAGTTTGATCAAATTTTACAACTTTGTTGGCAGACAACTCAGAGGAGATCTTTCTATCTAAGGGCGAAAGGAAGTTCTGGACACAGCTGACACCATCTGCTTTTTCACCCCTGCTTCCTGCAGGCATATGTGAGTGTGGAGACACGTCTGTTATCAGCTATTGGGAGCTGACAGCTCACGGGAAGCTGGGAGAGTGTTAGATTAAAGGAGGAGACATTTTACACACACTTGCTCCTCTATGTGCACTTTACAGAGTGTATAAATATGTAGGTATTGTAGGGTATATATAAACAGGGTGTTTACTGAGCTTAGTTTAGTTTCCAAAGAGTGGAGATTCTTTGGCTCTGGGCAGCCCTGGTCTGCTGGTTGGCAACCCTGCACATAGCAGAGGGGTTGAAACTAGATGATCATTGTGGTCCTTTTCAACCCAGGCCATTCTATGATTCTGTGATGCTTTATTGCGGAGGGTTGCAGAAGAGGATGACAACATGAATGCAAGAGTGAAATTTTGGCTTAGCAGAGCAGAGCTTCATGACACAGCATGCCAGCTCCAAGAAAGCTCTTGGAGCTATTGATCTTCTGGGGAACTTCAGTCTTGCTTTGAATTTTGCTGACTGACCTCCTGTCATTGCAACTACTTCAGCAGTGGTGATGCACATATGCAGGCACGTGCTGCAGTTCTGTTGAGTTTCTTGCTTCTACTATAATTAAGAGTCCATAAATAAGTGCTTCTAATGCACTTGACTAGAGAAAGTAATTGCTGTTTAAATGGATAATTTATTGTGTGCTAATTAAAAGCCCAATAGGTGAGAACATTTTAATGAAATGTAACTTAACTCAATAAGGAGGTTTTTAATAATCATTAGTAGCTTGAAATATACCTGATGCAGCAGTTCTGTAATGACAAGCTCTAATTGATGTTTTTAACATATTTTTATTGTGGATAAATTGCTGTTTTGTTGTGTATCTCTTTCCCTGTCTTCCACATGTGCAGCTTCCCAGCTGGAGGCTCCATTCTACATTATTAGAGTTTATTCTTCCCTGCTGTGGGAGCTCCTCTCCCTTATGCTGGTCAACTCATCTCAGTTACACCAGCATGAAGCAGAATGTGAGCAAACAGATGTGGGGAGCTGCCAGCTTCTACTGAAGAAAAGGCGTTAGCTTTTAATTTCAGTTGACTATCAGAATGTACAATAGAGATCTGCTTTTTTCCTTGTTTGACTTAAAGTATGAGGCAGGGAAACCCTTGAAGTGTCCAAGGTTCCAACCACTCATCTTAAAGCAGAATGATTAATGCAAAAAGAATGGTAAACCTCAGTGTTTCTCTTGGTAACAAATTTCACTTTCAAAGAAGGAAGCTTAAGGGGCTGGAAAGTGAATGTGCCTCTCACAATGGAGCAGTGTGCCAGCTTTGTTTGAATTGAACATCCTGGAAGATATTTGAGCTGGGAACAAGCAGCATCTGATTTAATACTGAGAGAGTAGACGGCTGATTTTCTTGGCAAAGATAGTATGAAAAAGCTGCACTGACCTTTGCAGGATGAGAGGTGATGGCCCTAAATTGCCCCCAGGGGGGGTTCAGGTTGGATATCAGGAAAAATTTCTTTTCAGAGCAATGATGTATTGGCATCCCAGGGAAGTGGTGGAGTCACTGTCCCTGGAGGTGTTCAAGAGAAGTGTAGACGTGGCACTGAAGGACATGGTTTAGTGGACACGGTGGGAATGGGCTGGTGGTTGCACTGGATGATCTTAGTCTTTTCCAGCCTTTATGATTCTCTGATTCCATAATTTCACTGTGCTTTTTTGATGTCTTTTTCCACCACTGGGCAATGACTGTTCTTACGTTTCTGAGAATTTCAAGAATGGTTTTCTGAGACTGAAATGCACAGGACATAAAGTGGAGGCTGTTAGTAGCTCTGGTGGGATGGGGTAACCATTAAAAAGTCACTGGGCCTCCTTTTCCCTCAGTATTAAATGGAGATAACTACATGTTTCCTTCATGAAGCCATTTGGTATATCCTGTTGAAAAATCTATATATAAGCATTCATCATGTTTGTCACTCAGGCACTGATATAGGAATTTCTGGAGCACTCCTACATGTTGAGAATCACACTGATACTGTGGATGAGAATATTAAATTCTGGTGCTGAACCTGGCTAATTTGAAAATGACGTATTTTTCTAGGGTGATGCCTCAGATAAATCTTATATAAGAAACTGAATTACATTTATAGCTAGAAAGGACTGCAGGATTTTATGATCATCTTAGCATTCCTGCGTTTAGTAAATTATCTTGTGTTTGATTGTGACAGGGTACCTCTTAGCTTCAAAGTTCTTGTTTTCTGGAAACTAAACTCTGATGGAAAGCATTTTGGGTTTTTTTTTGTTTGTTTTTGGTTGGTTGGTTGGTTGGTTTTGTTTTTTGTCTGATTTGCTTGGGGCTTTTTTTTGTCTTTTAAGTCTAAACAACCCATTGGTTTTACAGCTCTTTGGTTCCTGCCACTGAAAAGAGATACCTGTAGATTAAGTAGTTAAATAAGAAACCCCCCTGGGGTTTGATCTGATGAAGATGATGCTCATTTGGAGAAGGAGCAAATACTTTAACAAGTACTATTCTGATGAACTATCTAACTTGACTTCTGAAAAGTAGCTATTAAATGGAGAGAAGAAACCATGAAATGTAAGAGCGAGTTGAATGCTGGTATCATGATCTGATCGTAGTTATGCATCATAATTAAATTTTAATTTAATTGTGGGCTTCAGATGCCATATTTGGAATTCTCAGTTTCAACCCAGTTTTTATTAAACAATGAAGAACCTTCTGAAGGATTCAGAATAGCAGTTCAGCAGGTCTAATCAAGCCAAGAAACGGGGATCCACCTTAAGGCAAGAAAGAGAAAACAGTGGGCAAAAGCTGATACAGCCCACTGGATGCAGGCAGAACAGTCAGAGCAAAAAAAAATGGGGGGTGATTTGGAGAAACAGCATCTTTCACACAACCGACTAACAGCATCTGGAGAAAATGAACAAGCTTTCAGGCACTGAAATGCCTCTGCAGGTCTGGCAAAGAAAACAAAAAATTTGAAGCTTTGTCCAAGCTGTGAAGAAATTAGCGTTTAACTTAAGATAATCACCTGGACAATTAGGGAGATAAAAAGGTGAACTGCTTAGCCATAACGGAGCATCTGGGGATACAAACAAAAGGTCATGAATTGATGTGCCCATGCAAGCCAGAGAGAGGGAGTGGGAGCTTAGAGAGAGCTCTTGGGAAAGGTGGGAAAGGGGCACCACCGAACCATTGCCTCTGCTGGCTCCGCGGATTTTAGTGCCTGGGAGAACTGTGAATTTCATTTCCCAAATATTTGATTAGTGTCCTTTGGGGTAACTGGTAGATTAGGACTCAGAAAATTAATTGGCAGACTTGCACCTAATTGTAGTCAACAAAGCAGCAAACCAATCCTGAAAAAGCACAGTGGGGACTAATTCAGAAATGTCTTAACACAGAATATGAAGCACATTTTCCCCTCCTCTCAGCTCCAGATTCTACATGTTAAAGAAGAAACCTTAAACTCGGCTGAATTACAAGCAAAACTGTCAGCTTCCCTCAAAATGGGGGAAGAAAGTACTTCTAAAATACTCATGCATTATATAACACGTACCCATATATCATTTATATGGACATTAGTAACTTGTGTTATTTCCTCATTTTGGAGGTGATGCATTAAAAGTGAAAATGCCACTACTGCCATTTTCTTCTTACATAAAGCAGATTTGTGTCCACAGTGCCTGTGTACAAATCTTCTCCATGATTTTCAAAAAGCTGATTGAAGGCCATTCCAATAGCTTGGGTAATGTGGACAAACAGATAAATAAAGATGGCATATAAGGAGCCTGGTGGGCACCAGTGCAGATTTCATGCCCATGCTCTGTCTTGATTAAAGCAGAGATGTTTGCATATGTCTTGTATCCAAAGGCATTTTGATGCACATCCCCTCCTGCTGAGCCAGCAAAGCTCTTCTCAGCCTATTGCTTTTGCATAGCAGGTGCACATTAATGGAAGCAGTCAGAGCATGCATTTACCTGGTTCATGATTTGCACATCTCTAGAAATATCCTTAAATTGAAGACAAAGTTTAAAAAGAAATAGAAGAGAGTTGCAGAAAATCCAGATTAATAGTTGACAGTTGAAATAGTTTATCCTCTTACACAGGGGTATTAATTACTAAGTGTGTCTTCAGTCTCATTTGCGGGGTTTTCCTTTCACTATCTGAAAAGGAAAGCAGTAGATTAATGAGAGAGGCTGGGAAGGTGCCACCTCGTAAGGAGCTGCATGGAAATGAGCCACTTAAAAGGCACAAACAAGTTTTATTGCTACTGCCAAACCCAGGAACCATGTAACATCCTACTATAGAATATTCTGTAATGAAATCAACAATTTACACACATTTATCGTGCTGTGCTTTGTTTTCAGATCTCCATATGTAGGAAAACATTTTGAATTTTCTGCTAAAGATTTCCAAATTAACATCTAAAGGAATATTTTTTTCCTTTTTGTATTGGCTCTGGGTTATATGGGTGCTGCGAGGCTACTCAGCCCATGCTTTAGAGATTCCTGCATAAATGTTATTAATACAGTGCAGGAGAGGATGATAGATATGAGGCTTATAGAAATGAAGCTAATACTGAGACTTACTGTTTTTATTTCCTTATGCTTTTGCATTTAAATTTGATAGCACTGAAACTCTTGGTGGGCATAGTGTGGATGGAAGTGGCGGAAGCGGAAGATCTTGGTGGTCTTTTCCAACCTTTATGATTCTTTGACTCTGTGACTCCAGAGAAGACAAAACACCATTCCTGTTCACAACGAAGGAGCCACAGCCCATGACCTCCAGTGCCAAGACTTCGCCACCACTTTGCCACCACCACGGGGCGCAGAGTGCAGTGAGCGGTGCTGAGCTGAGCAATGAAGAGGAGATGGCTGCACACGTAGAGTGAAAGCTTTGACTTTATGGTAAGTGAGATCTCTTAATATTGTTTTACTGTTTTTTTGTTTTTTTTTTTTTTGAGCTTCATATTTAATTCAGGTCAAATCTGATCTACTAAACAGAACTGTTCTGTAGCGCACATACCAGATACACGAGGTGCAGGTTTAGCGTAGCTCTGACCTAGTTACTTCATGCAATGTTGTCTAAAAGCAAAAATTGAAATCCCTTATCTAAACAAAAATGAGCCTTTGTTCTCCTGCTTATTGTGCCATTTTGCACGTATTTGGTTTCAAAGGCTGATAACGTTTAGTATTCTGAATCTGTCATGGGCATCATAAAGGCTTTTCCGTTTTGGTAACCAACCCAACAGCATGAATGTCTGCCAATTGAGAAATATGGAGCCATCCTGATAAATCTGATGGCTGAAGCTACTTTTTATTATTTTTTATTAATATTTATCAACTAGAGCTGGGAAACATTAATGAAACATTAAAAATAGCTACATGTGTTTAAAGAATTACTCTGTTTTTGTTACTGCTATCAGAAACTAAAGATGAGTTCCTGATAGGAAAGAACAGGAAAACCAAAAACTGAAATGTTGAGATGTTTGAAGGACTCTTAGAATACAGATGTGCTTCTCTAATCTTTCTAAAATGGTTCCACATTCTCACATGCATCTCTTCTTATAATAAGTATCTCTCTCTATATATATATGCATATAAAAGGATTGTGAATATGAGAGAAAAAGAGAAATTAGGCTGCGGAAAAAAAAAAGTAAATTTAAATTTCAATATGCATTCTGATTTTTAAAAGTAGACCTAAAAATCCATAAAACAGCTACAGGGATTTTCCAAGTTTGTAATCAAACGTTTTTCAGTAATATTTTTTCATTATGTTTGATTTTAGAAATCTTAATGGGTTCTGATGATTGTTAGTAAAATCGGACAAGTGACTGTAAAATGAAAGCCATGCACAATGAAAGAGAACGTTCTGTCTTCAACCCCCCCCCTCCCACCTTAGCTATCAAGAAAATTAATGTTTAATTAAAAACCTGATCTTAGAGAAATAGTTGTTTTTTGTTATAAAAAGATGATGACAAATTGTGAAATAGCTGTATTAGTAAGTGCTACAAGGCAGTTATTAGGCAAATTTCAGCAAGATGGCTAGGCAGTGCTTGTTACTGACTTGGCAGGGAAAATGCTAATATCCTAATGGATTGATTTAAGAAGTGCCAGGTAATTTGTAACACTTCAAGGAAGTCCAGTGATTGCATTTACAAGGAATATAAATGGGAGCTGGAATGAATTGCTAAGATAGGCAGAGGGAATAAGGATTCAGTCATTCTTGTGAGGTTAGTCATTGGGATTCTGCAGACATCACAGAAACATCTGTTGCTTAGCAGGACATCAGGGTGCACCACTGCAATGTAATCCTTTCCAGTATTTCCAGTCTGTGGTCTCTGTTCAGACAGGCTGTTTCCCATCTTGTTTTCTCATCTTGCTTCTTTCCTCCATTCATGTCTTCCTCTTTTCCCTGCTTCTTTTTGATACCCCTGGAAACATAACACTTATTACTTCCACATATCAAATTCTCAAAAGTGAAACCAGACCATGCTTCCATCCCTTTTATCTAGTGTTTAGTGTGTCAGGCTTTTGAAAGCATTGATCACTGTTAGACATAAAGACTGCTGGGGACCTCGTCAAACAGCATGGTTCAGATGTGTGCAGGATCAGACATGCCTTGGTGGTGGAACAGCTGTTTCAGAAGTAAAAGTGAGAAAAATAGCTGGCATTACATGAGCCAGTCATGCAAGGTTACTTGTATGATACCAGTCAACATTTTGCATATTTATCCGCTTTCCAAAATTGCATGTAAGAGGGACACTCAATGAATAGAACATAAGAGATTGTTGCTTCTGCTGGTTGGACTGAAACCAGTGTTTACAAAGATCTGGTCTGTGGAGAGACATTAAAACCTTGCCTGGGGTGATACACCACAATTCCCATCCCCTGCTGTTCCCAGGAACAGCAGCAAAATGTGGCTGTGGCCTTCCCTCTTAGCATCTGATGTCATAGATGGTATTGGAGCTTGCAGAGTTCTCTGAACCTTCATCCCTTCCTGAGCTTTCTTCATGAACATCAACCGGAGAAGAGTGAAACATTGCCTATGAGTGTTTCATCACTTGAAAGGCTGAACAACTGTTTCCAATTCCTTGCCTTACCAGTGTCTTCTCAGTGATGACGTTATTCCCTTTCCTTTTGAACAAGGCTGAGTGGACTCTCTGAATCCAGTTTTATTTAAATTTGGGTGGAAGCCAGGTTGTCTTAACTGCTTTTCCTTGACTTTCTGCTCATTCTTCCTACTGTAACTCAAAGTCTTGGATGTGGAAGGATATAAAGAGTAAGGGCAGACTTGTTAGGCCGCTGTCACTGAGATTCTCCTTTGGCTTCTGCTATTTGTGGCTAATACTTAGAAATTAGTCGAGTTGGATTTTTTCACTTCATGTACGATTATGGTAGGCATAATTCTGCTGTCACTCATGCAAGAATAAATGCTGAAAGTAATGGAGATACATGAAAGTAGAACTGATCTAAATGAGAAGAGAATCAGGCCCCCTACGGATATGAGATCAAATTACTACCACACTTTATTTACACTGAAACTCCTTCATACCACTCAATCACACACAAAATGATTTGAAATTGGTGGAACAGTGATATCCACTCACTTTAAGACGCTGTTATTCTCCCAGAGCAGTGGTAAAGTCTCTAATGTATGTGTGAATAGAATTCCCTCTAAAGAAAGGAGAGAAAAGCAGCAGGTCCTGGCACCAGCACAGCCCTCCCTGCCATTGGGTACATTGCTTTGGACCCCACTGCTCCCTTCCTGCATCAGAGAGAGCACCAGTACTTTGCTTCTTTGCTTCTTGGCCCCTTGGGAACTTCTGCTCAAAGGACTCTTACTTTGGTCATATTTTCAGTCTTGCAGCAGCACAGATGTGCACAGTTGTCTCTGGGAAGGCTTACTCAGGAAGATCACATTTCTAATCTGTTTGCTAATAAGTGCATAATGGGAGGCAGAATATTTCTCATGCTGAAGAGTCTCCAGTTAAATAATTAATTGATATTGAAGCGGGTCCAATTTATATTGGATTAAACAATAGTGAAATGTCTTCCCTCGAGTGGAGAGCAGTGCATTGTGTGTACCTATATCCATCCTGTAGCATCCACTGCAAGGCAGGAGGAATACTGCATGATTAGACTGCATCTAAAATACAGACTAAAGGCACCAGAATCGATCTGCCACCTTCATCACAGGATCAGTTGTTGCCAAACAGGGTTTGCTGGGTCTGCTCAGAGCCAGCACAATTGGATGGGGCAGGGAGGAAGCTCTTAGCAGAGCACTGGGAGTCTCAGCTGGAATGAGCATCTGCTCCCCGGTTGCTCTTGTGATTTTTCTTGGCAAGGAACTACATAATCAGCTTTCTGGTAAATTCTTCCAAATCCTTCTTTGCTTTGACTCTGTGTAGAAAACTACATAACTCTTGGATAACATGAATTGCTATGATGAGTCCTGAAATTTGATGTTAAATGAAATGTCAGATAATGAAACTGTAAATCCTGTCTTCTTAAAAGTGACTGAATGAACTGCTGAAAATAACCCATCATCTTCTTGAGGAGCAGCCAGGTTAGATGATGATAATGGTATTTCCCAAACAGACAGTGACACTGATTTTTTATATGTGATATACTGAGACCCCATCTCTGACCTGTATGCAAGATGAGGAATGAAATGGATTTAAGTAATAACAGAAAATCTAATGATATATTTAAGATGCTTATTGTTGGCCTGTCACTTTATTGAGCCTTTCTAACCCCAGGGGATCACCAGAATAGATAACTATGATGCACACACATCATAGGCTGGGAAATATGATGCAGCTCCTGATAACTTATTTACTGAGAGAGAGCAACTTTTTCTGTACTACTTCCATAACGCGTCTGAAAATGCTGTTGTTTTTAACACTGCAAATCAACGTTGCTTAAGTATGAGAGGGACACTGAAAAAATAAAAATTGGATAACAACATGAAAATCTAAATATTTGAAGCATGATTAGCTGGTAGTATTTTAACAAACTCTCAAAAGAATATGTACAAAAACCAGCTTGTTTACTGAGCTCAGCATTAAGATCTATGCTGTAATTTATTATTTGAAAATGTACTGCATACCTCTGATTTTATAATCTGTTGACTCAAATCACAGACTGTCAAATGCATTTCAAGATTATCCATGTTTGCATGTCATATTATATTTTGGGGGAACACAGCTTCTATTTATTCTTAACTCTGCTGATGATTTTCTCAGATTTCTGCCGTATGCTGCACGTCACAGGTGAGTATTTTACTGTCTTAAAATTTGACAACTCTGTATCCAGTTTAATAGTTCTGTCATCTCAGTATTGCCATTAGCACTGAATTACAACAGAGGATATTTAAACATTGGATTAGGGTGTCAAATATTTGTTAAATAACAAACAACAAGGGTAGACATTACAAAAGTCAGTGATACTTTAAAAACATCAGTCAGTCAACAGAGGTATAAAAACTGACTCAGTGACTAACTAAACAAAGTTTGCTCGATGTTTATTCGTTATACTGCAGTTTTATGCATCTGTCTTGCTGTGGATTTTATGTGTAATACACACACAGGCCAAATTCCTGTCAGTTGAAAAAGGCACATAGACAATATATTTATTGAAGTTTACAGAAAGAGGAAAATTTATAGACCTGAATTCAGAAAGGATGGGGATATGGTCTTTGGCATATGTGCGTGTTATCTTGCTTTCCAATGTGGTTTATGCAGAGTAGAGGCAAGATGCAGTACTGTAAAATGTTAATAATGTTACAAAAATGTTCAGCTCTTTTGAAACCTCATTCTGGTCCTGCTGAAAGTAAGCACTCACCCTCGATCAGAAACACAGAAAAAATAAGAGCTTAGCTAGATAAATACAATGAAAAGCACAGCCTTTTAAACATCAAAGTAGTCAAATAAATACATAGTGAAATGATAGCAGTCATTTAATTTCATCTGCTTCCTGCCATAATATCATCAGCCCATCAAAGCACTGAAACACAGGTGAAATGTAAATCCTCTTAAAAAAGGGATTATTCATGTGCTTGAAATTATACACTTTATTACATCTGAACCACAGCTCTAATGCCCTTCATGCATTAGGAGGCAGTGCTTATTCTGTTTATTTTCACACTATGATTTTTAACCGATCCTGAAAGTTTAACTCCTGTGAGTGAACATTTTTTCTCATGGAAGCAGTTCCTCTGACACGTTCAAGTTACTAACTCAGTTGGACTCGATGATCTCTGTGGGTCCTTTCCAGCTTGGGATATTGTATGATTCTATCATTTGCTTTACCTTTGCTAGAAACAGTTTTTCTGCCTATTGCTCCCAAAGCTGCTGTGCAAGGACTGGCCTCTTCATCCATGGCACTGCTGTGCTGATTGGAAACTTGCAGCAAATGGCAGAATCTTGCACGTGGTCTTTGTCTAATCAGCTTCAAGGAGACTCTTCAACTAATTTTGCCAATGAAAACTAAATACTAGCTTAGTCTTCAGGTTCTCTGGTCAAACTCAGCACTGCAATCAGCTTTCTAAGACTGTAACTTCCTCAATACGAAGTGGAAGTGGAGAAGTAATAGGAACATGTTGTACTTTAATCCAGCAGCAGCACCACGCATCCACTCACTGCCCACCCTCCCTGTGGGAAGGGGAGAAAAATGGAGGAAAAAAAAAAGTAGAAGTTGTAGATTGAGATAAAAACTGTATACCAAGATAGAAAAGGAAAATAAGAAATAATAGCAATGATATAATGATGTAATATGACAATAATAATAGTAATATGATAGTATTTACAAATCAAGTGATGCACAAAGCAATTGCTCGCCACTTGCCAACCGATGCCCAGACAGACCCTGAGTAGGGTCTGACTTCCCCAGCCAACTCCCCCTATTCTTTTTATGATGTCATATTGTATAGAACATCCCTTTGGCCAGATTGGGGCAGCTGTCCTGGTTCTGTCCCCTCCCAGCTCCAAATGCCCAGCACCCCTCACTGGCAGGATGAGAAACTGAAATGTCTTTGGCTTTGTGCAGCCACTGCTCAGCAGCAACTAAAGCATTGGTGTGTTATCAACACTGTTCTTCTCCTGAAGCCAAAACTCCAAAACGCTATGAAGAAAATCAGCTCTGTACCAGATGAAAGCAAGACAGAAACAGAAAGACAAATCAGTGCTCAGTGTCACTGCAGCCTCCTCTCTTCTGGGCACTTTTGGTACATATGTGATGAGGTTATCAACCTCGAAATTCAATCTGAAGCCAGTTGATGTTTTATGAGTCAGAGCTGGAGCTGGCAGCACGGTGGGACAATCTATTTCCAATTAGCAAATATTTTAGTGTGTGCTGGCATATCTTCAGTCAGTAGTTCTCCCAGCCCTTCTTGTTTACTTTGCTGAGGATTGTTCTTGTGAGGTTTCTCTGAACAGATTTCACTGCTGGCAGGCAGGTGATGGAAAAGCAGCTTCTGTCCATTTTTAAGCCTCAAGGACATAGGTACTCACAAACATTGCAGCTCCCAAACAAGCTCTCCTCTCCTCTCCAAGTCTCCAGTATCCAGGCTAACACAGAGAAAAATACTGATGGGATGTGGGATGGCCAAGTCTTTGTCACAGATAAGGAGTGTGGGATATGTGTGTGAATCTCCTGAAAAATTTCTGTATTTGTTTATCATTTTTTGAAACATTTAGTAAAGTGAAATTTTTTTGTGAAGCAAATCCAATTCTGAGTTGTACACAGAGAATAAAAAATCTGTGAACTCAAATAAACCGATCCATATTTAGGAGGGAATAACCAGCTTGCAAGCTTGAATTATATGATATCCCACTTCCTATAAACTCTGTGATCAAGTGAAAAGAAAAAAGCTTTTGTTTTCTGAGTTTCTTTATTTACATACTGCCAACTATTAATCAAAAGACGTATGGGACAGAGGCCTGAATCTGAGTTACATTTCCTAGATGTGGCTCCAATGGGAGTTCCAAAGTCACAGCAGAAGCACTGGGATTTTTCCTTGGGAAACAACAGCTTTGGCTTCATTAATATAGGAAAATTTTTCTTTGGGCCACTTTTGCATTTGAGCATCTCTAGCATATTGGGAGACACTGTTCGGTCTCACATTTTTATTTCATGTTTTTCCTCATATGACTCTCTTTCCAGCTCATTTTTCTGTTTTACTTTTTAAGCTGCTGCTTTTGCTTTAACAGGAGAGATTTATTGATTAAGCTGCCTGTTTTCCAGTTTCATCATATTCTTCATTTGAATGTGTATCTGTTTTGCTGAATCAGCTGTGTATTGAAATGCTTGAGGATTCAACTACTGTTTGAGCTGCATCTTTGGTTTAATCCTCTTGTGCTTTTTTGCTTACTCAGCTGGCTACTAAACCAAGTAATTTTGGGGGTGGAAGGATTGCACTTGCCAATTTCATTTCTGACTGGGAAACGTGTACTATAAAATGAGTTCCAGTCATTCATGACTGCAACTGTATATTGTTTAAACGAACTGCCTTTTAAAGAGTGAAAAAAAGAACCCTCTTATTATTATTTACCTTTTTATTATTACTTATTATTTACTCTTTTACTCTTTCCTTTACTCTTTCAGTGTTTGCAACCGAGTGTAAGAAACACTTGGAGAGTTCCCAACCTGGAAGACAAACATAAATGATTGGCTGTACAATCTGAAGCCAAGTGTGCGAGGTGATTCAGTTTAGAATTTAAGATCTGTTCATTTGCTCTTTAGCATCTGTGAAGGCTGGAAAGCCAAGTACATAGCCTAGCAAATGGAGCATAGGTTGAGATTCAGCTGCATCTCCTCTCAGAAGTGAGACTGGTTCACAGATGACTATTTTCACGTGATGGAGGTCCCAAGCCCTAAGAGGTGCTGTGTTGTGCGGACCCAGATATGCTATCTTGTCCAAGTCCTAACTCTAACTGTAGAAACCATGGCTTTCTCTATCCAATTCCTGCTTTTGGTATTGAGCTCCTGATCAAGACCATAGAAATACTGCAGAAGTTGTATCTGGCCCAAGGGAAATTAGTTTACCTCTTGGAACAGACTGCACGTTGTAGCACACAAACAGGCAACTGATACCATTGACCTTGGCAAGAAGAGTGAAGCCCGTTGCCAGCAAAGGTATGATTCTGCAGCTCAAACATCTGTCTTAGAATCCTTCCTTTTTCCTCATCCTCTTTCATCATCAAGCTAAACCTGTAAGCACCCGAAATCAGCACTGGCTTCTGCAAGTCTTTGATGTAGGCGCCAATCCATGTACCCTCTGGGATTTCTATATGGAACATACTGATCCAAAATGCTCACCTTGAACTGGATGCAAGACACCATCAGAACAGAATTGGAAGCTTCACTCCTAAAGCTGCTTTGATGTTTAGCTGTGTTCAGTTCACCTAGAAAGCACACTGAAGAGCTGCCAAAAGCAGACCAACCGCCAGCCAGACTGCCTGGCTGGCAAAGCCTCTCCTCCTTCTCTGCTTTCCCTGCTACCTGCAGCTCAGGGGTGACCTGATGTGTCTTGGCCATGCAGCACACAAGACAGAGGCAGAAAATCCAGCATCCAAATAGGGATTCCAGTAACTGGCTAAATCTGCTTGGCTGCCAGCTGACACACTCATTGCTATCTGCATCTGGATTGCCCTGGCAGTGCTCCTTCACAGCAGGACCAGACACTTGCAAGAGTATTTTCAACCTACCTTGCTGCCCCTTTCTTCTCTCTGGAGAGGGGAGACCCTAAAAACCTGCAGGGGTTTTCTCACTGACATTAAAATTGCCCCCAACATATCTACTCCCTCTGGAGTCAGAAGAGGTTTGTGCAACTTGGATGCTTTAGTTGTCATGCATTGTGGCTAGCAGAAATGCAGAAATTCATGTTATTCCATTCTCATTTATGCCTCTTTCCCTTTCTCCTTTTCTCTTTCCCTTTTCCTTTTTTTTTTTTTTCTCCCCCTTGAGCCACATGTCAGTTCTGTGATCAGCTCTGTAAGACCTTCCTTATTCTCATGAGATTTCTGATTATCACCTTTCATTACAGGATATTTGTTCTGCTGAGTAATTTACTTCTGATATTTGGAAAATGGACATGATAAGGAAGTTAGTGGTAAATCTCCTGTTTTCTCTGTAGCACTTAGCAATGCTGTTAGTAGTAAAAAAAAAAAAAAAAAAAAAAAAAAAAAAAGACACCTGAGAGGTTCCCATACAAAGCTTTTCACGAGCTCCCTGTACAGTGCTAAATAGGCTTCTGTGCAGGCAGAGGACTGCAGTGGCATTTCAGTGAGATTTATCTCAGTGGCAACAGCTGCCTCTTCTGTTCAAGTGGTTGCAAATTTGTGAAGGAATTATGTGAAATGCCTGTGACCCTCTTCATCTGGGCCCTGCAAAAGGCTGTCATTTAACAGGAAAATTAAACTTGAAACAATGCAAAATAATAATAATAATAATAAAAGTCAGCCTTTGGAGAACAAGGCAAAATTGCAGTGAGATTTAACTAAAAGGAAGCATAGTGAGCCAGTGAGCAGGATGTCCATAGCTGACTGGTGCTTATTGTGCCTCTGCTTTAGGACCAGCTCTCAATGCCCTTCATGTCAGCAGGAAGATCCCCAGCAGTTCCTTACCTTCATACTCCTTTTAAAAATATGGTATCGTCTTTTTGTACCAACATTTCTATTCGATAGATAGATTTATGTTATTTCAATCCTCTCACTGAGAAAAACAAAAATCCCACAAACCTCCCCCTGGGAGAGACATGGGACAGGAGAAAGCTCTCAAAGCTCTCTGCACCGAGAATGTGAAGGCTACAGAGGAAAAAGCACTGTTTTTCTGTCCCAGCACTGGAAGTGCCCCCAGAAGCAGTTTTGCCTTTTATTAGCAGCCCGCAGGGATTAGAGCAGCCAGAGCTGTTTGCAATCAGCCCTCAGAGACCTTTGCTCCCTTGAGCTGAGCTGCAACCAGCATCTAGCCCTGATGTAACCTTGGTTGACTGAAATGACATTGAAGTGAAGGACTTTTTTTAATTTTCACTCGCCTTTTTTTTCCTCCCTCTCTTTTTCAGTGTATTTAATACTGATGTGGATTAGAAAGTCTCTGATGTAAAGGAGAGGGGGGCTCAAATGGTATCAGTGCTATCAATTCGTCTGTAACCAGTTCTTTAAGTGAGGCTTTGCAGTAAGCCAGCCTGGAGCTAAGCGACTCTGCCATCATCAGGCTCAATTCTGCAACACAAAATACGGGAGGGACCGTTGCAGCTGCTCTGCGAGCCCTGGAAATGCTGCTGAGAGCTGCAGCGGTTCCCTGCTGCAGGCACTGTGCCAGAGAGGCATCCCAAGTGTTTGTAGCTCTCACAGAAAGCTTTTCTGTGAGAAATTTCCTATGGAGTACTGGAATTTTCTAGATCAAAACTTTTTTTTGGGGGGGATGAAATCTGAAGGGAAAGGCTATAATTGTAGCTCATGAGCTGGCATTTCATTCGAAGCCAAGAGAGATAAGAAAAACATCAATGCAAAATCACCTGAGTAAGTTTGGAATGGCCTTGGCAAATAAAACTATTAAGTATTTCCGAGAGACTTCTGCAGATCACCTTCCAGCTGTTTCCACAGTCCCGATGGAGAAGCAATTAAAACTCAGGTGGGTTCCTGTTCAGGGTCTCTGAAAATGTTTTATTCCTAAGCCAGCTAGCTAAGAAAAAAGGAAAACCTGAATGAGAACAGTACTTAAAATTTGAGCTGAACCCAACGCAATCTGAGATAATAGGTAGGAGCACAGTTTTGAATCAAATTAACCCTCAGTAGCCAGCAGTCTTTGCCATGTGGATAAGTAATTAAAATCCGAGTGGCAAATGGTGTTCTGCCTGCTTTACCATTTTTTATACCCCTGATAGCTGTACAGCACATCCCCTTTTCTCACCAGGAAGGAAAATACTGATACACCAGGTAAGGGATGCTGTCTGAAGCACTCAGATACAGGAGAATTTCATTCATTTTTGATGAAAGTATTCTTCCTGTACTTCGTCCTTGTAAACAGTTGTTCACAAATGTGCACGCTGCCAAAAAGCAACGACATGAATAAGGCGTGTTTGTGAAGTGAAGGCTGTTTCTCTCTGGTAAGAGAAGGCTTATGAATGCCTGGTAGAGAAGTGTGACCGTGCCCTGGGGAGGGCAGGCTGCTGCATGTGGCCTGCAGGCTTTTGGGTGGGCACGACTGGTCTAAGCTGTTATAACTATTTATGTAAAGAGAAATAAACATTGGCTAACTAATGGTAAAATTCACGGTTTTCATTTGTTGAACAGAACCCTTCTGTTTAACGGACAGGTTCTGTTATAGCTTGTGTTTTGGGGGGAGAAAGCAAGGCTCCAGGGAACTGCATGTTATGGAGCTCTAAAACCTCACTGTCTTCACAGGTCCCAGCGCTATCTGTGCCTGCTCCAGTCCATAGGAGCTGGAAACTTCCATGTCTGGAGGCCCACAGGCCTCCTGTTTTTCCCAGGCAGCACACCAGTGCTTAGTTTTCCTTGTGCTGCTGCGTGCCGTTGTTATTCCTTCAGCCAGTATTGGCCCACACAGCACAGTGTTTTAGTCCTGCTATTAAATAGAGTCCAAATGCCTGAACAGGCGAGGGAGGCAGAGGACAAACAGCATTGCACAGAGGCAGGCAAATCAGGCAGCCTACATGCTGCCCACGCACGCTGCTGCTGGGGGTTTACCATTTGAATGAGTTTCCTGGGCACGATTGAGATCTGATTTCCATTCAGCGCAGTGGGAAAGCACAAGAACAAAAACATGCAAGGAGAAGAAAGAGAAATGTCTCCCACAGCCCACACATCCCTGCCTCTCTACCTGCAGCTGTTTGAGGCAGAGCTCTGTATGAGAGGTGAGCTTTGGGGTGACCTTCTGTTGCTGCTCGGCTTGAGACTTAATGGCAGCACCAGAAGCCATGTTGTCAGGCTCTTCACTTGTCAGGATGAAGAGCTCACCTCTGCAGCAGGTGAGGTTTAAGCTCCTGAGTTTCACTGTGCATTCCCTTCCCCTCTCTCTCTCCCATTGCATATGTCCCCCCTTCTGGAAATGCCTTGCTTGAGGTGTGAGTCTTTAATAATGCTAGAATACATAAATAAGAATAAAGCTCCCTACCAACCGTCAGTTGTCTCCTTCCATGATCACGATGGACGTAGGCTAGACTTTTTGCAGACCTTTAGGATCAAAGAGAAAGATTTATGATTAGTCTTACTACAATAAATTCAAAGACAAGAATGTAGGCAAAAAAAAAATGTCCATGAACAGCCCCCTTTCTCGAGGTCTAACTGCTTAATGACTGAGATGAGTGAGCTGGATCCTCCCTCTTCCATACAAGCAGCCTACAGCTACTGCTGAGGGTGTTGCTGATGCCTCATGGTGCTTCTATGCACAGTATTTTGCACATAGATGGTGGCAATGTTAGGCTTATATGCAAGGAAGAGTGCAAGGCATATGTACATAATTCAGGGTCAGGATTTTTATTCTTACCTGGGTATTTTTCTGCAGACAGTTCACTCTTATACAGGAGTAAATGTCACAGCATCATTACAGTTTTGCATCCTTGTTTTTCCTATGGAACTGTTAAATTGGCCAAATATGACCCAAAAAAAGAAAAAAAAAAATCCAAGTCTCCCTTCTCTTTAGTGTATATCTGACATGAAATGACTCCCACATCTATGTGTTTCACTAATGCTCTCATAGTTTTATAATTAGCCAATATTTGTATTTTTGTGTCCAAAAACTGGAAACCTTAATCAGCTCACACACTGCTTTTCATCCCCAAGGTCTATATGGACTTCCAAGGTATATGACAGGTAATGAAGTGAAGGAAGCCTATTTTCAGAGTATCAAAACTGTTAAATAGAGGTTAACACCTGTACTTGAGGATTTTCTATCAGAAAAAAGGCTGGAACTGCTGTCTTTTAAAAAAATAATTCCTTACTGAGTCAGAGAGAGAAAGTTCAGCTAACAAAATGAAATGGAGCAAGTCTGCAACCTGACTGGTGTGCACAACTTCTTTTCCTCTACCAGATAAAATGCACAAAACGTATAAAAGCTGGAAACAAGTTCCTACCTCACCTCTAAACCTCTCCTTCAGGTGTCTCCAAGTCAAAAAAGCCTGCTTGTGGACCCAAAGCCCAGAGGAGATCCTTGCTACAACTGCCTATAGAAGGAGAACGTGGTGAGTTTCTGAGCAGACAACTCAGATACACACAACTGGGAGGGGAGACTGACAGACCTGAGGGTTATGCTGCCATCCAGAGGGATGGTGACAGAATGGAGACAGGGCTTTGTAAAGAACCTCCTGAAGTACAGGAAAAAGAGTTGCAAAGAACTGTACCTGGGAAGGAACTACCCAAAGCATCAGCACAAGCTGGGAGGGACACTTGAATGGAAAGTACTTGAGAGTCCTGATGGACACCAGGCTGCTTCAAAGAAGGCTAACAGTATTCTGCGCTGCAATAGGCAAAGTACTGCCAGCAAGTAGAGAGAGGTGGTCCTTCCCCTCTGCTCAACACTGCTGGGTCCCCCTGTACAGGAGGAAGAGAGTCCAATGGAGGGCCATAAAGACGATGAAGGGATTACAGCACCTCTGCCATGTGGAGAGGCTGACAGAAGCAGAACATCTCTCAGAGATCCCCTCTGAGCCTGGAGAAGGCTCAGAGGGATCTCATCCATGTCCGTAAATACCCACAGGGAGGTGCAAAGAGGACACAGCCAGGCTCCTTGCAGTGCTGCCCAGTGCCAGGAGCAGAGGCAGTGGGCACAACCCGGAGCACAGCAGTTCCCTCTGCCCATCAGGCAGCACTGCTGTGCTGTGCTGTGCTGGAGCCCTGGCACAGGCTGCCCAGAGGCTGTGGGTCTCCTCCTTAGAGCTCTCCCAAAGCCACCTGTCTGTGGGGCTGGGCCCTGCTCTGCAAGGCTCTGCTGGGTCAGAGGGATGCTGACCTGCCTCCAGCCTCAGCCGTGCTGTGATCCTATTTTATGTAAACACATCATCACAGAGATGGCAAGAATAAACTGGAAGGTATCCTGAATGGAGATAAGCTTATTAACATTAATTCTTTGTGAAGTGTGCATGATAATTAGTGTTAATCCACAAATAAATTCTTAGAAAATTATCTGTTACATCTGCAAGGTAAAAAGGTCTGAGTTGCAGCACTGAATACTAACAGTATTATGGATGATTTACCAGCAATTGTCAGATTTCACACCAAAGGTCAGGAATAAATCCTGAGTTTGTAAGCTGTGAGAAAGAAATGTATGAACACTTTAATTTATTGCTCTGTCACTGTTAATTCCATCTGGTATTCACTGTGATAGCACTGCTAATAATGAATGTATTTGGTAATAACGTGGATGTCATATATATTTATGCTCTAATCACTTTCAATGGTTCAGCAGACAAAACAAGTTAGGAAGTTAGCCATTTTAAATTTTTATAAATTAAGAGGGAAAAGAAATCATATTTTATTTCAAGGGAGTACTTAACAAATATGTATCATATTTAACTTCTCTCAGTAGGAGTCTGTCCTATCACTGCAGAATTCCTTGTATTTTTAAAGAATAAATGAGGATCAAATGATTCTATTGATGACTTTTCCTGTTGCTTGATGATAAAAATCATGTTCTTAATGCTTTGAGTCCAGCTCAACGGATCCGAGCAGCAGGAGGAAAATAAATGACTACAAGTACACATTAGAAATCTTAATTATGACCTAAACAACCTTGCATATAAATCATGATGCTGCAGTTTCAAAACCTGACAGAGTATGATATACACACGCTAATGTAAGCTTGCGTCCCAGACTGGTTCTTGAATCCCCATGAGCCCAGGCAGAGCAGAGGCTGAGTTCCTTCGTGGTGAGGAAGATAGACAGTCATTCTCTCCATGGCTCTCACAGGCCTCTTTTCCACCACTGTCTATTATTTCTGTAATCACTTCATTACAACCTTTGTGAATTGATTAGGCTTGGAAAGCGCTGCAGTGAATAAAAGGAGAGCCTGGCAGCATTTGTGTAAATCTGACGGCTATTTCTGAGAGATGTGCAACTCTCCTCTGCCTTTAGAAGTGGGACTGACTTTAAAAAACAACATTTGTGAGAGGGAGAGAAGTGCTAAACTCTTTTTTTTTTCAGACTCTTTCCACGTTTTCTTCTGAAAAGATTACCAGTTTACAGTAGTACAGTGACACATGGATTAACTTTATATGCTTTGATTAGGAAAAAAATTTCCTTGAGGCTTTTTACAGTGTACTGACTATTAATTAAGATGGAAAAGTATGTCACTGCCTGGGCAGCGGATGGATTATGAAAGAATTTACAGGTAGATGCTTTCCCCATTTATACTTGCAACTTCATGTCATACCGAATTTAATACATCCATTTAGTGATGATGAATGGTTTTGGAGCCTTTACAAGTGTTAGAAATTGAATCTGTAATATTTACAGCATATTTACCTAAAAGCTTATGAAATGTCAGGCTCGTCTTTATTGCAGACTTGACTCATTGTAAGGGGGTCTTCTGGCTTCCTTTGTTACTACACGAAGAATGCATTTTGGCATCTTCCTTCAGGGATGGTTTCTTTTAAGCTGTGACTGCATTAATAATATCTTACAGAGTAACTCTTTTCGTCAGGCAGTTGGACTTGATGATCTCCAAAGGACCTTTCCAACTGAACCAATCTAACTCTAATTTGCTACCAACCCATAATCAGTAAAACCGTGGAGCAAAGGACAAATTTTCTGTCAACTTTTCTGTATGGGATATATTAATTTTTATGGTTTTTACTCCCAAGTTAATTAAATGCCCCTACATGTGGAAACTTTTTATGTAAATGCCTTTTTAATAACAAAAGACCATTCCTGCTCCAAGGGAACTGTGTTACTTTAATAATCTGGTTTCTTTTTTTCTTTTTTAAGCAAATATATTTTAAGGCTAAAATTGTTGATTTATTAGTAGTACTTTCCTCAGATACAAAAACTCATTTTCAAGCTGAAGAATAAAAGGTCATCTTGCTTTTTGCAAGCTCACATACTGTATTTTTCACATGGTTCAGTTTGCTGGTTCTTTAGATCTATTTGCTTTAGGATTAGCAAGATTTCAAACATATCCAGGTTCTAAAAGGTTGTTATTGGTGGTACTGTTTGAAGTGCTGAAAAAAAGCAACCACTTAGCTGGAGCTTTATAAACAAGGTGTTCTTACATCTGCTAAGAAAAGCACAAACTTGGAATGGAATCACCTATATAATAGTTAAGAGCAGGATCATTTCTACAGAGTGAGCTTCTCAAGGAAACCTACTGTTGTTTACAATCATCAAGCAGTGCCAGTGGATGGCTGTGGTTCTGCATGGAAGTTTGATTTACATCAATGACTTGATGCTGACTGAAGGCATAAAGGGATTTGGCTGTGCATTACATTGACAATCACAAAAATATTGTCCAGGTCATTACCATAAAGCAACAGAAGATTAGCAGGTGCTCTTTTCCATCTGAAATGAGTAGCCAAAGCCAGGAGAACTATTAGACTAGCATATAGACCTCCTGCACTTTGTTCCTGTTTGCCTTCATTTGCTTATTTTCCATGAACTTCTCTACTGGATGTGGTACCAGGTAGTAGGAAGTTTCTCACACAGAGGGTGGTGTCACACTGGAACAGATTACCCAAGGAGGCTGGATGCTCCATCCCTGCAGGCATTCAAGGCCAGGCTGGATGTGACTCTGGGCAGCCTGGTCTGCTGGTTGGTGACCCTGCACATAGCAGGGGAGTTGAAACAAGATGAGCATTGTGGTCCTTTTCAACCCAGACCATTCTATGATCACAGAACCATAGGGGTTGGAAGTGGTATGAGATCCTATGATGGTATGAGATCCTATGATGGTATGAGATCCTATGATGGTATGAGATCCTATACTGGATGAAAAATAAAGCTTGCAAAGGGACTGTCATGATTTGAATAACCTAAATTCTTCAGCTTCCTGGTTGATGATCTTTCTGAAGTTACCAGAGTAGGCAGATTCCATGTTTGCCTCCTCCACAGCTAACCTCTTTCTAGGCTCTAATTCCTAAATGCTTCCTTAAATCTCAAACATAAAATGATCTCTGCATTTTTTCAATTGGAGAACTTCATTTTTTCCTTTCTAGAGACACAAACGCCTGATTCTTTCTGAAGACTGCTAAATATCTGGGCCCAGCAGCTCCTTGTGATAATGAGTCCTACAGCTTTATTGGGTTACAAGAAAAATATTCTTCTGTTCAATTGTGATATTTTCTTTTTTTTTTTTTTCTCATTTCAGTGATATTTTGTTGTGCAGTAAGTCACCTAAAACACAGCTGTGTTGTGTCACCTAAAACACAATGTAGTGATATCCAGCCTAGGCAGAAGCTACCCCTATATAGCTGGGAAGTACAGTAGGTGCCTAACTTGCTGAGCTGACTTTGAGGCATGTCTGGACTTTCTGAGCACTGAGAACGTAGAGGAAGGAGAAAGAAAAACTGCTGTACCATTTCAGCTGCAAAGAGGCATTCCTCCAGGGAGGTTCCAGAGCAAGACAGAAACTCAGAGAGCACAACTTTGCCCTGCTTACTGAGGAACAAACTTGTCTCCCAAGTTGACAGTCACCCATAGCTGAACCCATGTGGATTCCCACAAGATGGTTCAGAGACAAGAAAAGTCACCTATGAAAGTAAAGCTCAAAACCAGAAGCACTGATGAGTACTTTTGGCATAAACTGAAGAATCCTTCTGTTCCAACTGCAGCCCATGTGCTGATTCAGCTCAGCAGCTCTCCAGTTTTTGGTTTTTTGTTTTTGTTTTTTTCCCCTTTCCCACAGCTTTCTTGAACACCACTTCTAGGTTGCTGTTTTCTTCCAGCCTGCTTAAGTTATGTTTTGTAATGATTGTTCATAAAAAAATATTGGCACATACTCTTAACTGATGGCAGTAGTCTGTGGGAGCATGCTATCAGTGAGGATATGACTGTACTCTTTTTCATGTTTTTACTATCATGTTTTGGTGTTGGGTTGTTGTTTTTTTTTTTTAAATCTCATTTACAATAAAGCCTTTTGATACTGCTGTAGTGATAGAAAGGAATCATGGTAATCAGGATTTTCAAAATGAAATGGTTTGACTACAATTTATGATAGTCACTGGCCAAATTGGCCAGCAGAGGTTTTTTGGGATGGAGAGAGCACTGCGACTCTTACACACCCATGTGTGACCTGCTGACCTGAGCTCCAGAGAAAAGGCAATTTTAAGCTGAAGTTGATCCTGTCTAAGCTCTATTTTTTTTCCAGTTGCAACAGTCAGAAAAATCAGCATGATGGAATGGCAATACAGGAGATGTAACAACAAGGGAACTAGCTCTACAGAAAGGTACTACAAAGGAAAAGTGCTCCCCTGTCTCTGAAGGTGTAGATTCACAAAGGAAACTTCACGAAACCAGAGATCCTTTCCCAGTGCCAGTCAGCCCTCAAATGAGGTCTAAGAGAGGTGCAGCCAGGCTCCACCCCTTCTGGTCACACAGCTGAATTGCCTTCACCTGTGCTCCCAGGGCTGCCTGGGTCCTTTCCCCAGGTGCTCAATCGGTGCTTCAGGCCATGACTCAACAGTTGTCATACAGGTGTTTAGCACTATTTATCTGCTAAATTGTATTTCAAATAAAGCAAGAATCACATCTCAATATATGCTAAAGTATCTATTATGTTGAGAGGCTGTTTATTTAGATCTAAAAAATAAGAAAAAATTAAAAAGGGTTTGAAAATTATAAGGAAAAGGATAAATGTGATTGTAGGAAAAAGAGAGGGGAAATACTTAAGAAAAGCTAGATTTTAACCAGAGCTTAAGTGTTCTCCCAAATGCACAGAATTTCCCTGCAACAATCCTCTTTTCATCCTCAGGAGTAATGCTGTTGAACAGTGCTCATGAGGAACTTGCATCTGCGCTAGCTGAGCTCTGTTTAAGAACTGAAGAGAGGAAAGCATCTAATTAACAACTGATGAAACACTGAAGCAATGAGGAAAGCTATTTTCCCAATGGAGGTTGTTCTCTGTCCTGCAGAGCTGATGTTTCCCCATAGAGATGTCCTCAGCTGCTGTATTGAATTCAAAGACAAAATAAGGTTTGTTCATAAAATTTATCCAGGCTGTATTTTCAAGCAACATACAGCTTGCCCAAAGGAACTGTTTTGATGCTGACTTACCTCACCTAGGTTAAAGATATGACAGAGATGTTTCCTTCACAGCAGTTGCCATCAAAGGAGTTCTAGGGACATTCACTGTGTTTCAAGACCCAAGCAAGTAATAACAACATAATACATATATTTTCATAAAGCAAAAAGATAATCAGCTCATTTGTATCTTCAGACCAATCGGTCTCTACCTTTTATTTTCCCACTTTTTTGGCCTAAGATTGACATATGATTTCCAAGTTACTCAAAATGGAATTTTTCATCCTCTGTCTTCAGGTTTATAAGTACTTTTTGAGCACTGGGTAACAAAAAGTGTATGCCAACACGAAAAACACAGCTGTATTTCTTTTATTCTTATTTCTCATGCAGAATGTTTTATACAACAAATAATAAGCTGATTGTTGACTAACATTACTCATGTCTGGATGATCTTAGCCCTAACCATAATGGCAGAGCTTTTTCTCTGAATCCTCCTCTCATCCTTGTATCTTTATTGGATATAAGGAAAAAGTCTCTTACACTGAGGGTGGTCAGGTGGTGGAACAGGTTGCCTAGACATGCTGCAGAAGCCCTGTCCCTAGAGACGCTCAAGGTCAGGCTGGACCAGGCCCTGAGCAACCTGATAGGGCTGTGGATGTCCCTGTTCATTGCAGGGGAGTTGGACTAGATGACTTTTAAAGGTCCCTTCCAACTCTAAGGAATCTATGATTATATGATGATTCTTTCACTCAAAAATCTCTGCAAAGCAGCTTTGACAGTAATTCATACTTACATTTTGTTATCAGTAGCCATACAAGCTCACCTTGTGTCTTCTCAATGAAGATAACTTCTGTTATTTTTGTGATCATCACCTTTGAAGTACATCTGCCATGGTGAATTTCCACCAATAGCCAATGGGTGGTTCATGTAACCCAACTTCGGGCATATGGCTAGGTTGAAGGGTTAGTCTCCATTGGCTTCTTGGAGGTAAGGAACCAAAAATAGTGGTCCAGATATTGTGGAAGCACTTTTACAAGAGACTTGACGTTTATAATTAAATATAATAGACGTTTGAGACCATTTCCCCATAAACTAGACAAATCCTGTAAAGTCAAAGCTGACTATATTTGGTAGCCTTGAATTAATAGTCTGATGTTTCTTTAATATTATTTTCTGAAGACAATTTTTCTGTTTGAAAAATACCACAAAGAATTCAGAAGATTTCAACCAACTTTAAGTCTTATCTGATGTCCTTCCACAGGACAACTGTGACATTATCAGAAATGTACAGAAACACCTTGAGAATAAAATCTTTTTCCTAATTGAATTAAATCTATACAAAATATTAGAAATTACCTTAGCAAAATAATTATTTTTTTCTCTTTAAAAGCTGGAGAAAGTGAACATTGCACTGACTGTTTTTTTCCTTCTATTGTTTAAAATAGTGACTGACCTTTCTTTGGAATGAAAGATCTAAAAATGGCATTCATTGCTAGTGACAGGATGGTGTTTGAGATGCAGGCTCTCACCCAATCAGTTACTCAAATGTAGGAGTAAGCTATTTCTATTGAGCAGTAAGACGGATTAAATACAGAGTGGCATTAAAAAAAGGACAGTGAGAGTAATGCACAAGCATCACCATTGTTTCTAGAATGTAATTTTAAGTAAATGACCTTAAATTGCTCACATGCTTGAAAATAAATCTCTGTTCTGCTTGGGTAGTGCTTGTTTTATTTGCAAGCAAATATGAATATATGAATGAGCTGGATCCTGAATTTTCTTTTTTTTTTTTTTTTTGGTCAAGCTATCAATTCTTTAAAGAACAAAGGCAACCGTTAAAGACCTTTTCAAGAAGTATTAAAAAAAAAAGTAAATAATCTGCCATGAGTGGTGAATACACTGATGCCACCAGGCCAGGAGCAGGCAGCGATGTGGGGATACCAGGATGCCTGAGGCAGTCATTAGCCAGGCAGTACTCTTCCTCTTCCCCAGTTTGTGACCACAGAGGCAGACTCACAGTGGCCGCTGCATTCGCCTCTGTTTGTTGTCCTTGTTTATGCAGTACGTACCATGTCTGGCAGGAAGCCAAAAACTTCATCAAAATTATGATTTGCGTTCCTCATTTCCACTTTTTTCTTTTCTTTTTTTTTTTTTTTTTTGGCAGCAGTTGAAAGACACTCAAGCGTATGCTCCCTGTTATGCATATCAACAAACATACTTCTCCCTAGAAAAGCTCATTCACAAGAGCCTTACCAGGGCTAAAGTTAAGACAACTATAAGATGACAGTTGACTCAGACGGGATCTTCAGAACATTCTCTGAATATTCTGAGGATGTTCTTCAAAATCTTCTCACTGATGTCCAGAGATGAGAGGCTCATTTCAGGGCTGTGGATTTTTGCAAAAATGCAGCTCTGTGACTATTCACATTTTCTTGCATTTTCAGATTTTACAAAACCTAAACTCCATCTTGACGTGATTCCCACATGTGAGTGAGTGAGTGAAAATTCAAGCCAAAGGAGAATCCACTGCTACAGGATGCAGAAACTGCTATAAAGTAGAAGTAAAAAAACCTTCATTTTTGTTATCAGGCCATTACTGACTTTGTTCTTCTGGTCAAGGAACAGAAATTGCCAGAACTCAGTTTCTCGCATTTTTACAAAGAATCACAGAAGTGCTCAGTTTTCAGCAGGTGCAAGGAGGAGGGTGGGTTAAAGGTATTACAAGTATCATCTGAAATACAGCACAAGTTCATCTAACATGAAGCGGCAGCTTTTATTAGGTTTTGCAGTGAAGACGCTTCATAGGAGACAGGAAAAATAAGTGGGAAAACTATGAAGTTTGACAGTGATTAAAAGCATTATCTAACCCCTTCCTTTGTTTCTTAAGAGCCATTAATCACATCGTGTATTTACATAGTGCTTGGATGTGACCATGAAAGAAATAATGCTCTCTTGAAAAGAACTAGTAAAATTCACAAGCTTAAGGATCATCTCTGAAGGGATCAGTACAGGAGGGATGTGGAGCTGTTGGAGAAGGTCTGGAAGAGGCCACTAAGATGATCAGAGGGCTGGAGCACTTCTCTTATGAAGAAAGATTGAGGGAGTTCAGCCTTTTCATTTTTGAAAGTTTCTATGGCAAAAGTTAAGAATATGAACTGCCTCTTAAGCTTTGAATTGCCTCGTTTAGCTAACTTGAATTCTGAAATCATATTTTGCTGCTCTTGTCCTCTTTTCGGTCTTTAATTCAGCTGAGACTGCTCAGACATTATGAATTCACATCAAGATGCTTCACAGACTGTCTCTGGGGAAACAGCCTTTTAAAATGGCAGTCTTTTAACAGCGTGTTTATGACTCCTTTTTTCAGATTGAATTCATAAAATTTGGAGGGAGATACTACTCCCTTTATGGAGAGGATGAAAGCTTTCATTTCTGCTATCAACCCATCTTGGTACTCTGCATAAAATACACTTCCAGACTCGTACACAGCTGGACAGAGTCTAAAACACTTATGCCTGACGTAATGCCAACATGATTTTTAATAATGGAGATTAATGGGTCTAAACTTAAAATTCTTTAACAGATACCGGTAGACTTAGACATACGCTTAAAATTAAGTCTGACTCATGTCAGTTCTGCATGGAGGTGCTGGTAGGCAAAAGCATATGGAGCAATGAAATATGAAAAGTTGGGTTTGAAAATGAGAGGTAAATCTGCATTTTTGCAGGCACAGACATTAGGTGAAGTGTTAAACAGAAACAAGCTCTGACGTTTGAACTGAATTTCAAATATAGGTGCAAGGTGGGTTTATCTGAATTCAGGCCTTGACATTACTGGTGGAAATAGGTTCATTGGTGGCCAGTTATGAACATCAGCTTAAACAGTCACACTTCTAGAAATGAGGAGAAATGTTTATGTGAGCAAATATTAAAAAAAAATTTAAAAAGAAACAGTGTATTGTGAAACAAAGCCAAATGGAAAATGTACCTCCTCAGCAGTATGGAATAACTTTATTCTTTTAAGAATGAAATAAAACTACGAGAAATAATCTGAAATGCACCAACAATGCCTATCTTCCCATCCAGTAGTAGGAAACAGATCTGCACTACATGTGACCAAACTCCTCCCCATGCCTTAGGGAGACCCACAAGCCCCCCAGATCACAAATTGCTCAGATCCCCTCTATTCTCTTTGCTGGTGCTTGCTGTGCTCGTTGCAAGAAAGGCCTTGATATGAGCATGTGGCCCACGTCAGAGTTGTATAGGAACCCCAGGTCAAGAAATACTTAAATTTCTTCCATCTTTCACGTGCTTCTTCGGATAAATAACCAGACTTTTAAATTTATAATTCACCTTTTAGATTTATTTTGGCTTTGTCATATTGCTATTAAAAGACCTCCTGCTCACTACATGCACTGAGTTTAAAAAAAAAAAAATTGCAAAAGCCTCAGCTGTTAAATAGCAGCGTGTCAATAAAATGATTGCAATGGAGCAGATGGGCTCTCACCACTGTGTGTGTTGGCCCAGGGCTCCTCATAAATATAGAAGAGAGTTTTCTGTCGTTCCACTGAGTGTATTTATATACTGCCAGTCACTATCCTATCAAGGGCAGCATAGTATTAGAATTCTTTCCCAGCATGGTTTTTTGGACCATTGAAAATCTTTGCTGTGGCACACCAAAAAAGTCACATAAAATGTTAAATGGGAAGTAGATGAAATAAATGTAGGTCAGTGAACCATCCAGATATGAAACACAGTGAACTCTTCCATATTCCTCCTTCCAAGAGGCACGGTAAAAACCTGAGCTTTAGAAGGAATACTTCCAAGTATGACACATTGTAAACAGAAGGAGAACAACAAAAGTGAATATTGTAGAGAAGATAAACTGAAAGTTCCTACTCTGTTATGTATGTATGTCTACTAAAGAATCCACAGAAACAAACACATGCCAACCCATTCCTTCCCAGTTATTTTGCCATTATCTCACAGGATTAGGCTATTATGCCAGAAGTGAGGCCACCAGTGCCACAAGAGCTTTGTTCCAGGTACAAGCTACTCTGGCACCCACACTCTTGTCACAGCCCTTTGGGAGGAGTAAAACCTTGAACCTTCCCCCATTACTTATGTCCTTGACAAGTGTTCAAACTCAGCCACATGCAGGGCACAGGAAAACCTCCAATATATTTTTAGAAGAAAAGTAAATACAGCATTACTGATGTACCTGTAACTTAGTGGTCATCTGTTGACATTTCAGGATTGATGCAAACTCCACTGACGTGGATGGGATTCTTTCTTTGTGATTCAATGAACTCTGGATCAGTTCTGGAGAGGGAAATTGAACAGTTCTCAAGAAAATGTACTCTTACTACTGTTACATAAAAATGCCTACTACAGAATTCAGGTGAAATCATTTCAAATGTGCTCTTGTCTCAAGCCTTAATTGTATTTTTTGCAAGGTTCAAAAAAAATTCAAAGACTCAGTGGAAAAAAAAATGTCTTGGACTTTTCTGGAAAAAGAAGTTTAAAGAAAAGATGCCAGTTACTTCTTTGATTCTGTTAGATATAAGGTACAAAGAGATGAATTTATCTCAGGTTGTAGTATTCTAAAGATTAATCTGCACTCCTCACTGGCCTGCACATAAGGCATTTCACATGTGCATGTATGCTTCTTCCAAAACCTGCCCAGCAGCAGAGCAGTGACACGGTGCTGGAGCTCAGTGCTGTTACTGGGCTTTTTCTGATCAGTGGTAATATTGGCAGGCCATGCCATCCTGGAAAGTGTTAGTAATGCAATGGATGGAACAAAATTCCTGTTTGCTTAGAGAGACTCATTTGATTTAGAACCATGCCAAATATCAACCTGAGAACAGCACGGCTAGAATTGGAGAATAAAAACCTAAAATGTGGATGAAAGCACTGCCATTGAAACAACAGATAAGGGTGATTTTGGATCGGAATTATCTATTCATAGCTTTAGATCAGAGTTACTGTTTTCAATCACAATTGTCATAAAGATTTTCCCAGTTCTTCTCTCACAGCAAAATTACCATCTTTATGGTCAGGGCTGAGGGATGGCAAGAGCAGGGCATCCTGTGGGGTCTCACAGTTCAGTTCCCTTGGCCCAGGGTGCCTGGCCCCCGTGCAGCTGAGAGGCAGGAGGTGAGGGGTGCCTTGATAAGTGATGTTGGGTTTTTGTCTGTTTTGCTTCTGACAGAAACCTTTCACCCAGCTGCAGAGGTTCATCTTCCTACCACTCCTCCAAAAGTACCTCTGTCCAGCTCATAGCAAAATCTAGAAAGGCTCTTCTTATTTACTTGCCCACAAAGTAATTTCTCAGGACTATTACTCCTGTGCTATCTTTGTGTCTGTGTTATGAGTAGGAAAATAAATCCCCTGTTGGGTACGGAAGGATTTTTCAAAAAACCCTGATAACCCTCGCATTTATGAGCATCAAATTCTTTTTGGAACAACAAGACCCAAAAACTATTTTCAATTTTGATGACTGGCATGCATAAAATCTGCGGTCCCTTATCATCCCAGGACTTTACTCCACTGCACCTTCTTCCTAGGGCAAATGTTTATGAAATAAGCTTATCCTTATCTTCTGGAACAGGCAGGCCAGTTATAAGTCCCTTTGCTTTTGATGACATCTTTCTATTGGTCTTAACAGCGAAATTGAACTTCTGAAACTTTATGACCCACTCAGTCATAACATCTCTGAGAATACGTTTAATTCTCCCACTGATTCCCCACCTAGCATGACTTTATTCTCATTCAGACTGACATTATATCCACTTTCCTAAGTGGACAATTGGCTGTGTAAACTCTCTTTAACTTCAGGCCACTTATATTCTAATGGTTACACTATAAGGATGTGTTCTGGTTTGAGTTTGTTACAGTCCCTTCCCTCTTATTTCTTCTACAGAAGCACAGATGAATTAGTGCACCTACATCTCCCCCTCACCAGAATAACCTACAACTGAGCAAAAAAAACCTCCAGCCTTACAAGATGAAATAAAACCAACACAAATCAAGCAAGGAAACAGAATGGTGTTGTATGGGCAGCAGAAAACTAGTATCTGTTTCTCTCTCCCCCTCTCTTTTTCTTTTAAACCCCGAGATAAGTAATAAACAAGTTTATAAAGAAAATACTTGCGCTGCAATGGAGAAAGTCATCCTACTTTTAGCTTCTGTGATGAAAACATCGTTTCATAAAAATGTTTGCCACAGGAACACACACAACATGAATACAACTGATGTGCAGCACACAACACAAGAGTCGCAGTGACTTTGAGCTAGCACAGTGTTTCCATGTGTCCACAGATTTCCAACCATGAGAAGGCAGTCCCTCAAAGACTGTGTGATCCTAGCAGCAAGAGCTTGGATGTCAGCAGCCTCCATGGGAGAGAACTGGGAACAGGAGTTTGGTAGAAGTCAGAGCTTACCTCTCCCAGGGAATTGCTATCAATCTTCACTGCAGCTTTTTCACTTCCCAGAGGTGAATTTATACAATCCCATGTGACAAAGAACTGTTCATAAACATCTACCTATTTGTCTATCCATCCAGAAGAGAAAAGGATATATCCACTGCATATGAAAGCATTAGAATTCTATTTCCTTCACTGCAAAAAATAAGCATAAATATTCATTCAAATAGGAAAGAGAATCTAAGTAGACTTCATTTTGATTGTAGCAGATTTTTCTTACTTTCTAACAGCTCTACCTGTTAGAGAGCAATGTGCACAGAGTAGGAATTGAGTCATGAACACAGGGCTCAGGTAAATACCAGCCATCCTCTTTTTCACCTTTGTTTTTCCTCTCTTTCCTCCTGAAAAGAGAAAATTATCACATTTTTGCAGATGTCCCAATTTTTAAGGTAGTTGCAATCAGAAGTGCAGCATGCCCCCCCCCAGGAGTGGTGAGCAGTCACACCAACTTGCAGGTTCAAGGACAGTCAGCCCCTTCACTGTTGACTTACTGCAAGGCTTCCTGGAAGCTAACAGAACAGCATGATACCCAAACCAAATTTTGTGTGTCTGAATTCTTTCAGGTATAAAACCATCATGCCATCTACATCAGGAGGGGGGTCTCCTTTGCTTCATTTTAGTCTTTTTCTTTCAAATCAGCTCCTTGCTAACTGTAACGTGACCTCTGTTTTGTGTCTGTACAGAGGCATGCTGTCATCCAGCACAAGTCTCACCTATCAAAAAGGAAAAACTTACTGGATCCAGCATGGAGCAAGACAATAGGTGAGGGACAGCAACACAAATGGGCAGCAGTAAGGTGAACTGTACAGATCTGCCACCTGCTAGCAGAAAGCCTGAGCTCAGCTAGTGCAAGAACCTGGTGGCTCTGTGCTGCCCTGCTGAAAGGTCTCCTGATGCCTCTGGACTCCTGCTTCCCTGTAACCATTCCAATCTCATCTTGTCACAATGAAATCATTCCTGCTGCAGTAAAGGGATTCATTAGGTCTACCACTACTTCACTACCCGCAATCCTAACTGAAAAATCAGACAGCTTTCCTGTTTCACACGTCTGTGTTCTCTAGCTCAGAGATGTGACTGACCAAACACTTGGCACCTTAGAAAAATCATGCCTTAGTCCGGATCAGGACTCAGGAAACAAATCCTGTCCATAACTGCACAGAGCAGGGCATAAGCTAATGCCAGAATGATGTGATACTTGATGCCTTGACCTTGCTTTCTGTGTGAGACTCTCCAAGCTTCGTACCACTAGGAGTGCATCATTTGTGATGAGCAAAAAAATCAGAGCAACTGGTTCTTAAAAGCTGTATCGTAGTTTTGCTTTAAAAATAATTTTTCTCAAAGCTGAATTCAGTATTTTGGGTCAATTATAATTGAATCTGCTCAGACAGAGAAGTTATATGAGACTAATTACCTACTGTCTCTACTTGAAGTAAATATTAAAGGCAAGAAAGATAAACATGGGCTGAAGTGTGATATGCAAATCACATTGATAATGGTTAAGACCATGAATTTATATTCTTTTAATCATTATGAGATTTAGATGGTATCTCCAGCAAAGAAAAGTCAGTATGATGATATATGACTGTCTATGATTTTGTCCCTAAATACAAACAACAAAAATACATTAACCTGCTTGTATCCTGTGTCTCATTATTGTAATAAAAATGATAAGAAAATTCCTTCTTTGTGAAATCCAAGCTGCTTTACTCTTTTCAAGGACTGCTTTTGTAAGAAAGGAGAGTAAGGCTTGGGTCATTTATACTGTATATAAGGTAGAGGGAGATTTTTCAGAAGCAAAGCACTTTAAACATCTTTATTCCTACCAAAGTTAATAAAGTGAAGCCAATTCTGAGCACTTCTTAAAACCAATGGATTTGCTATTAGTTTTCCTGCATGAAGATATGATGAAGAACATAATTGGAGAAAAGATAGTTCAAGAAATAACTTCACAATGGCATTACTCTCAAAGAAAAGACAAAATCAAAATATCCTGGGTCTGGCTAAGGCAGCCAAGGACTTAAAATGAGGCTGGGTATGAAAGGGCTGGAGAAAAGAAGAGGGATGAAAGCTACGACATTTTCACTTTTTTATATGCAAATTCTTGATGAAAATTACTTAGAAAAAGAAGTTAGAATAACTTTCAAAGATTAGAACTACCTTTCTTTTCCTTTTCTCCTTTTTCCTTTTCCTTCCTTCCTTTTTTTTTTTTTTTTTAAGAAAAAAACAACTTCTCTTTTCCTGCAGGGAAGTGTTCATAAGGACTCATGAGATCCTGACAGATGTTTCCACTGACCCTCTTACAGGAGATTGGGCTCCACTGCTCTCCTCTAAGACGGTCTGTGATTTTGGCAGTCTGAGGCCCAGGGTCCCTTCCAGGGCTGCTGGGTCTGCAGCCACCACACTGACATTGGCCCCTTGTAACTGGGAGCAGTTAGTGAGAGCTCCTAAAAATATACAGAAGGAAACAAGGAGCTAATGCTGCTAGTGTGTGCTCAGAGAAGATGCATTATTCATACAGTACATAGACAAAATAGAGAGAAGATGCCTGGCAAAGCCCCCAGAATGGCTTAGTTACCCTCGAGTAAAAACTTCTATTTATTGAGTAGACTCCATAAATATAGCAGGACTCCTGAAATGTCCAGATGTTTCTGAGCAGATGAATAATGTTCTCTTTCTGAAAGCTTACTGAATTTTTTATTATCTTATGCACTATTTGCGTGGGCAGGTCTTCTGAGCGAGTCAGAGCAAACAGCAATCACTGCTGCAGGTATCCAGTGAGAGGACAACTCCTGGATTTGGGAGCTCCCAAGGAGGTCCTAAAGCAGAGACCGCTGGTACATACACAGAAAATAATCACTGAAACAATGAGCTAAACTTCTCTGAGGGATCTTAACGTAGCCATGCTATAAAGAGAGGATTATTTAGCATTGGTAGCCATGCCCTCAGATACAGCCATGGTGTTGTGCTCTCAGGCACACAGACCTCACTCTCTTCCATGGGAGAAACAGTGCCGTAAGAAGATTTTGGAGTTAAGGCAGATATTGAGTTAGCCCTCTCTATTGAATTGTAGTTTTTGCAGATTGGAAATAGTTTCTTCTCCATGGTAATTCTTTAGTTATGCCGCTCCACTTAGACCAATTGAAACTGGAAGAAAAAAGATTTGCCTGTGACAGCTTTGCCTCAGTAGGACAGCATGACCAGATTTATATCTTTATCTTGTATTTTTGTCCGGAGGGCTTACACTTTCATCTGATTATTCTCTCTCTTGTGAGTTTCTCTCTATGCTTAAAATAGAAAATGACACTAACCCTAGGACTGCTGATTGGGCTGGAGTGCCTCCAAAGAGCAGCCTTCTGCGTTCACTCTCCCTTACGCCAAACCTGCATCTTCTCTATTTCTGCTACTACTACCAACTTAGTGCCAGTCATATGTATTTAAGGGGTTGAGCTGGCTTCCCTGGCTTGATAATCAGTGTGATTATTTTGTGCTTTTCCATGTGGATTTTAGTTTCTCCAGTTCCTGCTTCTATTGCACACTAAAGAGTTCATTTACTTGAATACTGCTTTTGTATGCTTTCTTTACTGAACATAAAAGAACCTGGAATTATTTTGAGTATATTTATATGCTTGTTGTATGTGTACATTCATGCTTTTCCGAAGCTACACCTGCCTGCAAATATGTATGTATATACATTCCTATAACTGTGTGCTATGCTGATGAAGCTGATGAAGACCACCAGTAAATAATATAAAATAATACAGTAGTGCAACCTTGATACAGTGTTCAGAGTTGCAGCCTGACTTCAGCCAGGACTGATCAGACTCTGCTTAGTTCTGAAACCTCAGTTGCTCACCCCTTCTCTCCCTTTGCTCTTGTGCTGTATCCTTGCATGTAAGCTAGCTTGAGCAGCTGGAAACTTGACTGCAGCCTAACCCCATTTTGAATCATGCCCAATGTGCAACAGCCAGATTTGTTAGTTCTCTGTTTTAAAGCATAGATACAAGAGGCATCAGCATCTATCTTTTCTGGCCCAGCAAATTTAATGGCAAGGCAAGTGGGAGGGATGGCTCCTCCCCAGTGCAGGATTGCAAACCCAGCTCACCCTTTCCCTACCTCCCAAGCCATGCGGCAGGCTGTCTGGAAGTAAAGTATTGTTCATCACATTAATGTTCAGCTGCCATTGATGTGGAGGTCAGTGGCTCACAGGACAGAAGAGATGGACAGAGCAGACCTTTGAGGAGGCACAGCTTTGCAGCTCAGCAGTCAGCACACGACCTGGGGAAAAGCCAACATGGAGCTGGGAGCACTTCTTAGATGCAGAACATTAAAAAGCTGTAACATAAAACCCAGAAACCATCCTGGGGCAAAAGGCAGGACCTGAAGTTTCTCTTGCCAGCCCTGTGCTCGGCTTCATCTTCTCTGCATCATCACTGATAGCTCTCCTGTCTCTGTGCAGTAAGGTGCCCTTGCCAGGATATCTGTCATTTTCATCAGTTCCCATCGCTCAGTTCCTCAGAACTTCCTACTAGTGTCATTTAGGCTCTCTCCTTCTCATTGGCTCCTTCTAGCTGCTAACATATACCAGCAATTTTCACAGTCGCCTGCTTTCCATCTGTTACAGTTTCACTGATGTTTTTTTGTCTGACTTCCTCTATGATCTCAGCTTGCATTTGTTGAAGTTATACACTTTTCCATCCTTGCTGTGAATTTTTGGATTTTTAGACATCAAATAAAAAAATCTCTAAACAGTTCTTAACCACATTTCATCCTATTTCAGTTGCTTCTCACAGATGATTCAATCCATAACAGCTTTCAGTTTGGTGACTTCAGAGGTATAGAGATAATTGATTGGGATTTTTTCCTCCTGGTGTGTAATGAATGTAATCCAGTCACGCTCTCCTGCACCTTAAGTATTTCTTAACTCCTGGTCAGTCCTTAAGCTGCAGCACTCCCAGCTCTGCCAGCAACGCTGAATTACAAAACGTCCTTTATAATTCCAAAAGTTCTGATGCTGGAGTATCCCAGCACAAATCCTCCTGCACCTGCCAGTTCCTCACCAGCCTGCCTGAGAGCTCCCCTCAGAGCAGCAGAAAAAGAGCTCCCTTTCCAGTTGGTTGTGTGATTTCCCTGTTCTCAGCAGAGGGGATCCTTCACCACGTGCATTAACTCTCTGGGCTGTGAGCCACCTGCTTCAGTGTTGTCTTCCTGTGAGTGGGCAATGGAACTTTGATTCTAGCATTAGTTACCTTCCTGTTTTTATGCTTTCCAAATCATTGGTACTGCTTTGCACGTACTAGTTATATGAAGCTTTTGGGTTTCAGTGGCAGAAAGGTCAAGTATATGTTCATAACTGACCAGTTCCAGTTCTTTGCATTTGTGATTTGGGCAATTAAGAACACCTTTCAGTCCCTCAGTGTCTTGACCTCACATGGAGTTGATTCAAATTTTTAATTCATCCCTGGCTAAAAGCTTCTTCTCCTCAGTGGCAGAATGGTTAGAAGGCATTTCAAGATTGCCTGAAGACGATTGCATTCAGCATTACTCCTTGGCAGGGAGCGTCTCAAGTCAAGCATCTCTCACAGCCCTGTCTCCAGAGTCCATGCTTGGTATTGCCTACGCTTGAGAGAGGAGCTGCAGGCCCTCAGGGTTTTCTTTCATCACTAAGGACAAAGGCAAGAGATGCCAAGCAGCACCAGAAGAGCCAATTACAGAGTTATGAACAACAGCAGTTCCCCTAATGCCTTGGATAAGACCAGCAGTTTGACAGTCTGCAGAAGAAAATGACTGGGGAAACTCTGTGGCCTTCAGTAGAAATCCTGAACGTTTTTAATTATGATAATAAAAGAAATGAAGTGGTAAGTGGGAAGGAAAGCTGCAAGAAAAGCATTGCCTGCTTTACCAGTAACACTGGTTCTGAGCAGTAGGCCTAGGTGTCTAGAGAAAAAGGAGTATGGGGTTCACTGAGAAGTCTACAATAGCACTGAGGAGCCTTCAGAGATAAATGGCAGCTGATTTCCCACAGATCGATGATTTCCAGAGACAGATTTCATTCTGAAGCAGCGAACACAAAATTTACATTGAGTATTTTTTTACTGAAATGAAAATTGAAACGCTAAACTGTGTTTATGCATGTGTATGCATATGTATCAACTTTCTTTTCTCACTTGACATGATTGCAAAAGAAATATCCATCCTGACTTTTCACACCCACATGGGTACAGGAAGAAGAAATTTAAAGGTTGCTGAATTTATGTATCCACTGTGAAATTCCCGAGTACTGAAAAGTACATGTTGGTGAAGAGATATGAGTGCTGTGTAATTGGCTGTGTGAGTGCTTCCAAGTGAAATGTTACTGTACATCATATCACACTTTTTACTGAGTGGGAGTTCACCTTGCTTATCTTGGCCAAAGTTTTGCAGTGATGTTGCTGTGCAAAATCTACCCTTTACCTTAGCTAAGTGGTGCTACAGAAGCAATAGTTAGCAGCTGGAAACACCTACACAGCACGGAGCAGCTTCCTGTGTCTTACACACAAGAATGTAATTTTACTTGTATAGTTATTTGTTTCAATTTTAAGTTATTCATTGGAATCAAATCATGACAACAGAGAACTTCCAGTAATGGCCTAAATTTCCTCAATTAAGAAATGAAATGTGAAATTCTTAAAATCAGTTTTACAATAAGTGGTGGAGGATACGCTCAAAAACCTCTGATGGAGACTTATTCAATGCCAGAGATACTCAGAAGGGGTTTTAAACCATACAATTCACAAATGTTAAGTTGAATTTCATTTTCTTACTGGTTGGCATGACTGCCTTATCACCATGTCTGTGTGTTTGCATGTCTAAATGTAAATAAGTGCATTTTCTTTGCCTTATAAATACAATGTCATAGATTTGACTTTTCTGCCTTGGGCAGCAAGCCCCACAGATGATTGTATGGGGATGAAACATATGTCAAAGAAAATGTTTCTTAGCTCTCTTGAATGCAGTGCCAATTATGTCAGGCCAGCTCTTACTGCTTTAAATTAAAATCATACTTCATCTCAGAATTAATTTAATTTTCTGGAATAAATGCACTTCAAAAAATCCAGCTCGAATTTTCCAAAGGATAAGGGTCAACCATTCAAAGCATCTGAAGAATATAAAAGTCATATTCAGGCAGCCTAAATTCCACCCGAATCACTGTGCTCAGGATTTCTTATCAACCTGCTGTAAGTCTGTAGAGCACAGGGACTACTGGACTTTGAGACCTCGATGGAATTTAAATCCTGGATATTCAGCAAACCATTTCCTAATTCTTTATGTTATCGAAGGAAGTGACCCTAGCAAGACTTGATAGGCATTAAGGGGTGGCCTGTTTAAACAGAGGTCAGTCCTCAGTTGTCAGTGATTTTCATTAGTGTTAAAAGAGGAAAACAATCCTTATAGCTATTGAAAATCTACTCCTGAATCTGCCCCCTAAAACAGTATTATCAGAAAGATGTATTTCCCTTGCTTTTGTAATGCAAAGGAATCATAGACCTCTTTGCTTCAAGAGACAAGGAAGGTAACTAATTTTTATCTTTTGAAAACTTTTATCTTTTGAAAAGCAGAGTGATGAATCATAGCCAAAAAAAGCCCTGTGGCCCCGACTCCAAAAACCAAACAATACAGCAAAAAATAAACAACAAACCAAATCCTATCTGTTTCTGGTCCATCTGTGTATCAAACAATCAGAAACAACAGCATCACCTATCTTCTGGTCTGTACCTCCTTGGCCATTCTAATTAATACTGGCTCAAGGCAGTATTTATTTCTTAGCTCGTGAGATAATAGGTTATTGACTGACCTGTGAGGTAATAGCCAACGCTGTGTCTCACATAAGAAGTGATTGTGTGGATTGAAGTTTGCCATTGATTTTGTTTCCATATACTCAGGGGGACCATCTATATAACTGACACACAAATAAGAAGAAAAGGCCCTTAGTGACATTTATTGACTTCTGAAGATTCCTCACCTGCATCCACTTGACATCGCTGCGGTCAGACCAAAAACGCACTGCATTCACCACTAACTTCAGTGCAGTTCACAAAACCACACAGAATCACAGAATGGCCAGGCTTGGAAGGGACCTCCAACCCCCCACCGCATGCAGGGCCACCAACCTCCACATTTCATACCTGCCCAGGGCCCAGTTCACCAGATCTTCCCTATATTAAGTAGGGAAATAGGAAGAGCTGACAATCTGAAGTCATGGCCTTGTGCAACAATATTCTAGATTCCACTGCTTCTTCATCCTGTGCTATTCACCATCTCCTAACTGCACAGATTCTGAGGACCCATGAGAAGCATGAAATATCTGTAGTAATATCATAAAAGACTAAAAAGAGATTAAAATCAGAAACGAATGGAGCTTTAAGTGCAACGTGAAATTGAAAGGAAATAATGAAAGGTGAGCATACGATCACAAACACAGAACTTGGTGCAATTTAGGAGCTCTGTTCTACTGAAAGCTTCGGGAGTAGAAAAACTGGTGTCACTGCAGAATATTTGGTAAAAAAAGTACTTGTTTCATTTGTATCATTTTGGTTATTTAAAGTCAAAAATGGTGCCTTGGAGAACAGAACAAAGATAAATAGAAATGCCTCAGCTTTTCTGAAACACGTATTTCTGTAATGTGCTTCAGAAACAAGGAGGTTCCAGTGAGTCAGTATGCTGCTGAAAGAGTTTGAGTTCCTCTGCTAAATTTTTCTAACTGTTGTAATTGCAGAAATAAGCAGTTCCTCTATCACTCACCCATTTATACCTCTCTCAGTATTAAATGTAATAATTCCCTTTTGGGAGTCATTTGGAGAATGATCAGCAAAAACCAAACGCAGAAAATTACTGAAATCTCTGTTGCATTCTTCAGTTGGTGTTACTGAGAAATATCATCCATTTCTTCTGGCCAATGATTTTCCCAGATGCACAGATCATTTTCTGCCTGCCCTACCTACACCCATGTCCTGTCTGAAGCTTACAAAGGCTCTCTGAAAAGTCTTTTTGAGACGGTGTGCTCACTAATTAAACATTTATTAAACATCATAGCAGCTCGAGAATTAATTTCACCTTGCTGTTTCTCAAAACTCAGATCTTTTCTAAGCTTTAACTGTACCTCTGACTTCCAGGTGCTTGCCTAGCTTGGGTAGGATTTCCCAGTTTGCTTGTACACCTGTGTGTCATTTGCAGGGAAGATGCTGCTCATTAAGATACATGATGGGGATCTTAAAAGATATTCATCTATTTGACAAAAAGGCATATTGGAACAGTACTACTTGGTGGCATGTGCACCTTGTTTTTATTAAATCACATAGTGGGGAAAAAATTAATATAAAATCCAAGGAGAACATTAAATGCTAATTTGCCTTAAGGTACAGAAGCTCCTGAAAAGCTGCTATTTTTTTTTTATTCAAATATTACAGGGCCACAGCATTTTTATTCTCTCATTTATGTCATTTAGGATAGCTAATGATATACTATTACACGACCCAAAGCCAGCATTGCATTCTCTTCCTTGTATCTGGTACTGCTTTTCCAACTATTTTGTTCCACCCCAACCATTTCAGATACAGTCTCAATTACAGAAAATAATAGGATTCCTGAGGAGGTGTAAATGCATACTGTGGCTTGGCTGTCCTGCTTTCAAATAGCTGAAGAGCCTTTCTGCATTTCCACAACATGAGCTGAGGGTGCTCACGTGCCTTCCATAGAACAGTCTTCAGGGATTTTGTGCAGCATTAATGTGCTAAATACTATCTGCATGAACTGGGGAGAACGTCTCACAGTTTAATTGAGCACATTCTTTACAATTGCCAAGGAAGGACCAATATCTGCTTTCTTTTCCTGTGAATTCAATACAGACCCAAAGCCAGGTATGGGGCATTTGTTATATGATACTGAATTTTTCAGCCAAGGCTTAAGCAGGTCATGCTAATTAATGAAGAATTTTCAAATGGATGCCCACGACTTCAATGAAGCCAATGCCTTTGGGAAAAAATAATCTGCAGTGTCAGAAGAAACTGGATCTATTTTGTCAGAATAAATAATTTAAATGAAATACATAGAGTATTTGTAACTTGACTTGTATCCTATCTCTCTGTCTATTGATTCTCTCTGCAGAAATCTAAAACTACATCTTTTTTAACACAGAGAATCTTCCTATGAGACTCTTCTTAGGTTTCTAACAACAAATAGGAAAAAAAAAAATCTCTTCTTGCTTTCTGATCTGGATTTAAACAAATTAAAGTCATGGAAGAAACCTCCTCCACGCTTAGAAATCTGGGCAGAAGCTCATATTTAAATCCTTGGGAAAATAAAGGACCCAAAGAACTGTTAACTCTGACTTGTACCTCCTCATTTAGCACCACTGCAGCTTTAGCAACTCCACACAATTTTATGACCAGCTCCTCTTTGCTTCAGCCTGGGTTTATTTGGGGTTGATAAGCACCCAAAATGCAGCAGGTGTGTGACGTGCCCATCCCTCCTCAAACCCAAGCTCATTCTCTGTCTCTGAATGCATGTGGTAGGGTACTCACTCCAGAAAGCAGCAGACCTTGCAAGAAGGGTATTGTTATGGTTTCTTCTAAAGGTCCAAAGAAAATGCCCAAACATTGAAGCACCTGAGCCTTCACAGAGCATGAGAGCAGCCAGGCTGAGCGATGGGGTTTGGTACCACCCAGCTGCACCAGCAAACATTACTCTCATTTCAGTTTTGTGTTCTTCTAAATGAAAGGCACATTTCTGATGTCTTGCATTGTAGAAGAAGCAATGTTTACAGAGCTAAAATGTAACACGTAAAGGTAAAGCTTATCAGATGATAAACAGGAAAAGAGCAGACTGCAATAAACAGAAACAAACTTGTCGTTCTCATCAGCAAACAACATATTTCTCTGTGTAATACACTGGCTGCTTTTCATTTTTCAAATAAGAAGCTATTATTTTCAACTGGATATCAGACACTACAGCCTGGATATTATTAAATACTCATAATTGCAAACCTGAAAGACATTGGCACGGTAAGAAGCTTAACAGCGATAAAAGGAACCTAAGAGGAGAGGTAGAAGAGATGAGAGCAAGCAGTAATGCTCTGTGTGATACTAATCTCACTTTCCAACAGCTTCTTGTTTCTGTGCAGAAAGGTGGCTGGGACTGTGCTGCACACACAGCTGTGCCTATGGAGCACATTCAGTGCACTCCTTGCCTTTGGCCTGGAGACCAAGAAATGCTGAAAGACCTTTTCTCATAAAGCAGTATTTTCATACTGAGTGAGGTGATATGTAATGCTGCCCCAATTCAGAAGAAAAATAATGGATTCAACAAATGAGCTGTTGCAAAAACCAAAATTTTTCCTAGTACACGTGTTGATTGGATCACTTTTTATGTAAGTAATGATGACATATTTGTTTACCTAACATCAACATGTAATTGTTGACTGTTTCATCTAACTCTTGTTAGCTGAAAAGGATTCAATGATCCTCTTCTCACAGGAAACGGGCAGAATTTTCTATTCCTTTATTTTAATGTTGCTGCAGCCATTGCAGAATGAGTACCTGACAACACAGCAGAGTGCAACAATTGCCAGGTGTACTGGCTTAAATCCTAACACTGAGAATTTTCAGATAAAGAGAAAAAAGCCTTTAATAGTTTGGAATCAACTTAGCAAATCTAAATAAATTATCCTTAAGATATAATTTGAGAAAAGGAATTAGATTTAAATACATCATTTACTTTACCCAGGAATTTGAAATTTTGTAGTTTAAAAGGCCTTCAGATAACAGTGATTACAGGCAGACTGCCATTAATCTTTTTTCTAAGATGGTACCACAGGTGAGCTGTGTCAGACTGAGGGCAGTTTCCCATTTTAGGTCTTTTTTCCCCTCCACAAAGGCTGAAGTTCTCCAGAGCAGTGCTGTGCCCCTGCTGTGCAGAATGGGATCATTTTGACCACAGTAATCCTTTGATAAACAAAAGCACTTCATTCACCAAGGACAGTTTATGTGTCATCCTGACACTTAATTCAGAAGGCAGCACTGGAGCAAATACCTTTCCCATTGCATTTCACACACAGCAGGTGAAATACTCTGCTTTATTTAATACACGATTCACCAATTTTAGCAAAGGTATTTCACAAATGTAGATGTAAGTGTTCAAACGTTGTTAAACTTGATGTGCAATGGTATACAAATTTCAAAGCTCCTTCTGAGCTCTAAGACATAGTCCACCCTTTGTGCCTATGGATTGACTTTAATGTCATCAATGGGCTTCACTGATTTGCATCAACAATTAATGTTTCCTAGAAAACAGCTTCTGTGTGGGGCTCCTGCATGAGAATGAGGACAATGGCAGAAATGCTGGGAGGAGGCATGCAGTCTGCTATCTCCTAAATCCTCCCTTCTTTCCCAGTTTCACCCAGTTCAGCACTCCTCCTGCAATGCACTGGGGTCATTCATAATGGGACCACACCACATCCCACCAGTGTCACGCAGGGCTCATTGTGGAAGTAGGATTTATCAGACAGGACCTGGCAGGGCATCATTCAGATACAGCTCAGCTCTTGTGGTGGGAATGGCAACAAAATTCTGCTTTTCTTTTACTCCTTGCTTTGCCTAGTATGGGAGTAAGCAAGTGACCTTATTTTGCCAGTTTTATCCAGAAGTGCAATTCGGCGCCCAGCTGAGCAGCACCAGTGCCCATGTGCATCTCCCAGCTGGGCCCAGGAATGCTGCAGCCTCCCACATGATGTACTCCATGGGCTGTGGCAAGAGCAAAACTGGAATCTCCATTTCCATTCAAGTGCTGTATTTGCTTGAAGGGACACAATTAACACAATTAATTCACTATTGCATGTGATTAGTAATCACTTGCGTATGTGTTGGCACACAGTGTAAAATAGATCTTTAGTGAATGTGCAGCTCTCTGGGCCGTGGCTCTGCAGAGCTGTACAGCTGCAAGGGGCTGCTGCCTCCTGCCCCACCGAGGGTCAGCAGGGCTCTGAAGGCTTCCAGGCACTTTCAGTAGGAACCTGGGGGACAGTGCCTCTCTAAGTCCTGAGATAAGGATGGGTCTGGTGATGAAGGCTGCAAAAAAATCTGGATTCAACGTCCTGAGACTTTCTTAGTGACTTTAAATCGATTTAGTTCTGCTCCACAATGAAGTCCCTTCTCCCTCTTGGCCTTGTTGGACTGACAGAAAAGTGCACAGATTCCATGCAGCATTTGACTCACTAGAAATGAAGGCTTCTGTCCTATGCGTCTATTTAAGCACATGCAGTCCTATTCCTTAAACTGTTGCTAATGGTCATCATGTGTGAATGTTCCTGAACATCTCGCATGACTGCTCAGCTGTAAAATCCCAAACACATTCCCTCACAGTACCACATACATGAATAAACTGTTCACCTATCCAGTAAGGTAATGCAGACTTCATTTAACCTCACCATTTTAAGGTAATATTATGATGATATTACCCTAACATTATGATCAGGTTGTGATTACTACATAAAAGCAATTATTACCAATCCAGTGTAACCATGTAGCCACTCATTAAAATAACTGCAAAGCATTAATTCCTCTGCTGAGAGGGTTTCACCTGAGCACAAAGTGGATACATACACACATATTCCTATGTACTAGGAAAAGAAATCCTGAATTCAGCTGGGGGTACTGAGGAAATAGCATCAGCAAGTACTGCTGCAGGACTGGAGAGGTCGGGCATATGCCATAGATCAGTGCATCTGTTGATGAGAGCAGTGCAGGGCTGTGCTCAGTGATGTGCTCAAAGCAGGGGGAGCTTTAGAAATGAAGAGACAGGATGGCTGCCTGGCTGCGGGTGAGGTCCCTGCTAAGTGCTCATTACTGAGGGTCAGCTGCAAATCTGAACTAAAGTGTGGTGCGTGAGAAATGAACTATGGTGAATGGAGGAAGCCAAACAAGGAGAAAATAGCCAGCACCTGCTCACAAAAAGACAGAGATCTTGCAGAAGCAGCTGTTATCCTAGTACCTTTGAAATACTTGCACATATAAAGAATGTACACTGCCCTGAGTGTTTGCACTGCATAGATGCAAACGTCCTTTTTGAGTCTCCACTGCACCATCCCAGTTCAAGGATCAGTCAGCCCAGCTGGGCACACAGCCAGTACAGACTGATGCTGATGCTGTACAAAGTTAAACCTTAGGCCATGTGGGTTTGGGAGCGTACTACATAAACTTTCTCTCTATATAATTCAGAATCAGAGCATAAACTGCTACTGCCTGTAACTAGTAGAATTGCAGGCAGTTTGCTTTGTCCTTAACTAACAAAATATTGCTACTAGAATACGTCTGCGCTTTATATGTGAACAAAAAGAAAGCATTCCAATTATGTAGCATATCAGTGGCTTTCCAGGTGGGCACTGAGATGCAGCACAAACAACATAAGTAGCTTTGTTCTCCGAGGAAAACTGCCATGTGAAGTCTTTTTAGCAGCAACAAAACATTAACAGCAACAAAAAACTGCAATACATGACATCATTGCGATCAGGCCTAAGGAGCACAGCTTGCTTTTGGAATCAGAACACAGGTTAGCAGAAGTGTTAGTTGCTGTGAATCTCTCTGAGCTCCCTGTGCCCCTTCAGCAGACCCAGTGGGCTCACAGTGCTGCCATAGTGGGTGTTACAGATGGAAGGAACGCGCTCTGGGACCTTCAAAGTCAGGCTGGACCAGGTTCTAAGCATCCAGATCGTGCTGCAGGTGCCCTGTTCATTGCAGGGAGCTGGACTAGATGATCTTTACGGACCCCTTCCAACTTACATGTTTCTGTGATTCTCTGACATATACTCAATGGAGCTATCAGCAGGTTACATTTGTGGATCCAAATTCACTTCTGGGGCTTGCAGACACGAACACTGGTTTAAGCATAACTCTGTAATTGGGTCACTTTACTAGGTGCACTGGCACGTCAACACAGCGGGATGACACCGCCGCACTGTGCCTCGCTCGCTCTGAACAGCTCAGCACAGAAAGGTTCCCGAAAGAAACACCCTCAGCAGTCATTTGCTTTGCATTGGGGAAAAAAAAAAAAAAAAGAAGAAGAAAAAAAAAATTGGACTGCTTTTGTTCTTTTCTGAAATGTACCTGCCCTGTTTCCTGACAGACTCTAGCCTAGGTTATTTGTCTTCTGCACCACAGGTAATAAAATGATTTGCCAGGATTTAATGGAAAAAATGCGTTTCTGTTTCCCATTATTTTTCACACTGCTGTACAATGCCCACGGCAAGTGGCCACTTAAACCTCTCTTGGAAACTGCTTCTGTACATTGGCACCAGTGCAGCGTGCATGTGGGTGCTATAGGCAGAGCCCATCGTGTTTCAGCTGCTGGCAAGGAGTCAATGCAACGTGACAGTGGGGAGAGAAAGTGGATTAGAAAAGGTACTGCTGGCTAAAAGCCTTTTCTAGGGTGAACAATGCCTTTTCCACTCGCAGAGTGCTCTGAGTACTGGTGAGAGTGCAGATGTCACAGCATCCCTCCTCTGAAATGCCCCAACTCTGTCTTTTGTCTCTCAACACTTCATTATACGTGGGGATTGACTGCGCCTTGCTGATACCAGGATTCATCATGTTGCATAAACAACACTGAGTCTTCCTATGGAATCTCAGGTTGTGGAATGTGACCTAAATAGACATAAATGTTCTCTGAAAAATGTTTTCTGGCAGAGGACTATGTGCATTCTGAAGGTTACAAATTGCACCCAATTTTCTGTTTTCACTGCCTGAGTTCTTGTCCTGAAGCTGTTGATTGCTTCAACTTTCCAAGTTCAGAGAAACCTCTTCTATGCAGCAGGAACAGCAGCAGTTGGAAGCATACAAAGACTGCTGAAACAATATTTGTCATGGCTGTTTTTTATGCCACACTCTATTCCTGCTTCCTACTATTGACTGATATTAGTGGTATGAACCCAGATCTCAACTTATATGCCAAGATTGCTTGTAAGTTTTGGTTCAGCTTCTTTTCTGAGCTGGGTGATTACATCACAAATTTGCCTCTTTGCCCACAATACTGAGTGTGACCATGACCCATTCCAATCTCCCTTCTTGCTGCCCCCAGCCACCACCACTTGAAATCTCAGAGAGGTGTCAGGAATGGTTGTTTCCGCTCCATTTCTTTCAGGACCTGATGTTTCATCAGTGGCAAGATTTCTGCTTTGGAGCCCGTTCTATAGAATGTTCTGGCAGCCTAGACCTGCTTCCTGCACTTCCAGGACACTGAACTTAACAAAGCTTAAACATCTGAAATAGTAGGAATGAAAGAATTGAACTGTGCAAGAGCTTCGAGCACCTAATAGAGTTGGCCATGAGAAGGCTGTGCTCAGCCATAAGCATGCAGGAGCTGGTATGCTGCTGTAAAAAAAAGCAGTGAAGAAAGGGGCAATAACATGCTTGCATAAGTGTTACAAAAATTAGGAAAAGGATGAAAAACAGATCTTAACTGGCACCAAATAACAGTAATTTGTTTTCAAGCCCTGACACAAAAACCTTGACTTAGCTTTTATTAAGCTAAGTCAATTTACTTTTATCCTCTTCAGTTTCCCCATGAACTGGGCAATAATGAACAATATTCTCCCTTTACCTTTGCCATGGAAGCTCCCACACCTATGTAATGTATGATGATCATAACCCACTGTGTCATGCAGTAGTTTTCTGTATTGCTGATTAAACTACATATTGCTTTAAAAACACAAGTGATGTGCCTCATCCCAAGCGTGAACAGAATGAAGTGCATGGCCTCAAGATGCCACAGAAAATGTCCTAGTCATGGACTTATGGTTTAATTGCTGATAGGGTCTTAACTAAAGCAACTTCAATTGTACATTTATGTACAGCAGTGTACATAAAAACACTGCCTTGTGGCTGCTCAGTTAAAATCATAGGGCACTCAAAATGGTAAATTGAAAGGTTCAAGCAATTACTGTCTTTAGAAAGATGCATCATTTTGAACGACAATATATCAAAATAAAGGAGGAGTCTGAAGCCAAATTCAGTTCCCATTGAAGACAGAGCTCTCATTAAGCCCAAGTGGAGGCTCAGGTATTCAAGCATCTGTAACACCATGCCATTGAATGCTGTGGAAGAGTTAATGGAGGGAAAAGCAAATACTTTACAATATACCCAGTGTATGTAGCCTTTCAAATGTTAATATACCCCATAAAAATAACAGGGTATAATCATAATGATATATTTTAAACAGATTACAGGACCAGTTTCAAACCAGGAGAAATTAATCATCAGGGATAAAAGGAACTTGTCCTGGTTTCTGTTTAAAGAAAAGAAAGCACCACAAGAAAACAAAAGAGAGGAAAAAAGAGTACCATATCAAAGCAGCACGATGTCTTTTATTCACAGAAACCAGAAATGCTTTTGACTGAAAGGAATGCGAGCTCCAAAGGCTGGAGTCCATTTCTCTCTTCAAATCCAAAGCATATCTGAGATACAAGCGTGACACATCTGAACTGTCCTGATGCCCATGAGAAGTCTCTGACTGATTTCAGAAAGGCTTTTGGTTAGATCTCTCACTGTGCTTCAAGCTCTATTCAAGCTGCCTGGTGTTCGGGTAAGGGGCTCACATGTGACAGCCTGAGACTATTCCATCAGTAACAAAACCAGCACACGAAGCTGGCTGGATCAGAAGGCTTTTCGGAGGACTGTCTGAAAGGTAACATGCCAAACTGAAGTGCTGATGATAAATGCTAACGCAAAGCTGTGACCAATAAATTCTAGCAATGGGTCCCCTGTTCAGCAGCATGAACGGACTACAGGGGGAAGAAAAGATGCAAGCACTGTCATTTCCCATGGCAGAATCTGCAGGGAGCGCTTTAATTTTCTTTCACGTTTTGTACAGACAGTTCCAGCCGTGTAAGAACAAGCCAAATGCTCGAGTGCACAATGAAGTGTCTCACAGAAACTCTACCCTACCAGCAGGAGGTCAGTCAAGACCTAGAGCTCATAGGCAGCTCCCAGCACCATGAAGCCCCTCTACCGAGACGAAAATAACAAACTCCTCTGTCACTATGGGGTGGTACCAACAGTACAGCTCAAGCAACTGCATCATAAAGTCATAGGATGTAAAAGAGAGCCCCAGTGCAGCCTGCAGAGGAGGAGGACCAGAATTTCCATTTTGGTCAGCACAGTCTGACCGTTCTTTTTGTCTATTTGCATGAAACAGTCCACCCATTTATGACCAAAAAAAAACCTGTTTAATGAACTTTTGGCTGTGAGGTTTCAGATCTAAATATGTCTGTTCAGGTTTCTCCTTATTTAAACAAACTCTCAAGAGCACAAATCTCTCCTGAGTACACCATGTTAATGAGGTGAAAGGCTGTTTACACTGACTTTCATTGACAGTTTGAAGGAGGAGAATCCAGCCTGATGGTGAGATGTCTGTCAAAACAGTGGTAACCAGATGGTCTTTGTCCTGACTTCCTGTGGCTTACAACCCATTTGGCTCAGGAAATTTGAATGTGTTTCCCCAAAACCCAAGTCTCATCAAAGGGGTTGGGGAAGTTAAAAAGTAAGCCCTGCTTTTGGTGCGTTTTTCTCCCAGCCTCTCCTGCCTCAGGTCCATCAAGTTGATTGCAAACACATTGAATTTTGGCTGCTCAGCGTAAGCCAGAACATCTCCATATTTTTAAAATGTCTGACATCTGACTTCAATTAAGCTTATCAACATTAATAAAATAAATTTTGCACTCACTGAGTAAAGGGGGTTTTTAATCTTTCATACCATCATCCAATAACGCTAAAAACTGATTTTTAAAAAACACATTCATAATGTGTAAATCAGTCCTTCTTCATTTCCCTTAATTTTTTTGTGTAATCTTACTTCAGTATTTTAAAAGTCTAATCTCTTTCTGAGTCGTAAATAATTCCTATTGGCACTGCTGACAACAAATGGACAAAAGCAAGCTGTCAGCCACTGCCATGCATCCCTGCACTGTGCTGAGGTTCAGAGGGCTGATAATGAAACATGGAACCTTCCACACTTTGATCACCAGCTTGGATCTGCACCATTCAGAGTGACCTACAGTTACAGGTGGCAAGCATGTGGCAATTATCTGCCTGTCTGTCTGTCTGTCTCAGTGACTGCTGCTCTCCTTGGACTCACCAGTGGACAGGTGTTCTGCTGGCTGGCAGTAACCACCTCCCTTGATAGCACTCTCAACCATTCAGTCAGAACTAAAGAAATAATTCTGCCCTCTCTCTTTCCCTCAAAGGCTCACATCATTCTTATAGGATAACACTCCACAGTGATAGTTATCCATCTTCCAGCATGCTTTTACTGTCGGCCTTTTTCATCTACCCTAACAGTGAATAAGGAATTCTTTTAGTGGGAACCAGACGAAAGAAACACCTTTATGATTAGAGATTATTTATGCTTTCTGGCTCTCACAGTAGAGCAGTGACAAAAACACAAGCAATGGGAGATGAGAGCTCTCCAACTTCCTTATGCACATTAATTCTCAATATCCCCCAGCGACCCTGTGAAGTCCTCATGGACTCTGGACAAAGCAAAAGCTGTGCTCTCATTTGAGATAGCCAGGCCCAAGGACCATGTCAGCCCCAGAGGAACACCAGACCCTGAAGGCATTGACAACACACCCCTGTCCCACCCCAGGAGGGCAACCAGCTGTGCCTGATGCCCACGTGTGCAGGATTTGTGCAACCCAGCCAGGCTGTGGCTCAGTGAGATCTGCTCAGTGCTGGCAGCTCCAACAGGGGAAGTCACAGAGGACATTCAGACCCTTTCACTCTCACTCCCTTTGACCTTTGCCGAGGGAAAATCATGTTTGAAGAACATGCAAGTTGTCCATTTCCTGCTAGGGGTGAATATGTCTGTTTTTACTGTTTTATTTCTCTCATCTTTGTTCAGTGAAACCCACGAATGCACCAGCATGTTGCTTGTCACTCAGGTCATCAGCTGAGAGAATGTCTAGCAATAAGGAAACATAAAATGAAGCAGCTGCAGTGTAATTTTCTGATCAGTCTATTAGACATTTAGTCATTTTGAGCAGCTCATACCTCTGTTCCACTATGTCAGCTGGCAACTTCAGACGGCTGGTAATTATATTCTTTCAACAGATATAAAGTCTATAGCTCTCATTAAAATATTCATGGCAAGAAAGATTTCAATCAATTGGTGAACTGCTATTACAGTTAAAACATAAATCACACCAGTACTGTGGTGTGGGAGAACTTGATGGACCTGCAGTAATTTATGAATAAATACAAAGAACACGAACACTGTGATGAGCTTGAAGTGGCCAAGGGTATAAGTGGCCAAAGTATAAGTGAGAACCTGCATACAGATCAGTCTGCAAAGCACAGAAAATATTTAAAAAAAAAACAACAAAGTTATGAACTAGCTAGTTCAGTTCCCCCTGAGCTCTTACAGCTCACACCATGGACATCTTATGTTCCCTACAGGAATAGCAATCACTGCTGTGCACACCTTTCAGAACAGTCACAGCTGGGAACTACCTACTGAGAGTGTTAATTAGAGCGGCCACTGTGGATTTAAGTTAAAAGAACCATCTTACTAAAATACTTAATAGAATAACATCAGCATGTTCTGGAGAAGCAGTCTTTTACATTTATTTGAAAGGAATAAAGGAAACACCACGTAAGAATGGAAACTTTTCCATGACAAAGCCCAACATCTCAACTGGGACCTGCCTGGATAGGAACTGATGTTCTGCACATCCTTCTCCCCATATTATTTGTATTATTTGCTACAAGAGTAGCCTGAACTAAAGACACAAGTACACGTACAAAGCCACTTCCTGGGGCTGACCAAAACTTCAGTGAATTCTGTACAATCACCTCATTGGCTCCTGTTGTGCAGCTCAGACTTCTGGAAAAGCTGCTGCTGGGATACGTATGCAAACTGCCTGATTCAGCAATCTTAAAAGAAAAAATAAAAAGAGCCAGAAACACTATTCTGCATCTCCCCACTCCTGTCTCCCTCCCCAGAAAAGAAATTACTTTCATTACTGTTTTCCATCAGAGTTACAGATGTCTTTATAAACAAGGGTTTCCACAGCCTTACCCAGCATGTAGCCTTCGGTATCTTAAATAGTAGTTTAAAAATCCCACTATCTTTATCTAATTTAGCCATCCACCAGATCATAATGATTATAGATCATTTCTATTCTCAAATTAACCTTGGGGAGCATTTAGATACTCTTGGGTAAATGCTCAGAGGACTATGGAAATCTCTAATTTCTACATCAGCAGAGGGCTTTGCATGCTTGGTTAAGCCTGGAACTGCCTGTTCCTAATTTGTTTCTCCAGATGAATATTTATTTGATTCACAGCCTGTTTCACAGATGCTTTTAAATGTTTTGTCAGCAAGAAGCCTGCATGCAGATAGAGAAACTCCTATTTTGCTTTCCCTTGTGTTATGAGTAACCCTCTCAGTTATTTGACCTTCCAGATCTGATTTAAACAACAGATAGAGCCTAACCTTAAATGTATAAAAAGACTGTTATTTTGTTGGTAAAGAGCAAACATCTGCTGAAATATGGCTATAAAAAACATTTCTTGCATCTCTTGCCACGTTGAGTGCCGAGTTCCTGACTCCAAATACAGCTGGGTTATTATAGCAAAAACATTGGCAGTTTAAGAAGGAAAGCTGAGCAGTAAAACTAAAAAGATCAATAGGAGAAGTGAGAAGTGATAACCACAGAATCATTGAGGTTGGAAGGACCACTAAGATCATCCAGTCCTGTGACTGCAGATCTTCCAGTACAGCTGAGTTACCAGTGCTGAGCAATTGGCACTGAGCTGAGGCCAATGCAGTGCATGAGTGCGAAAGTCTTGGGCTCGTGTAACTTCTGCTGCTACAGATAATGGTATGAAAGGACACCCTCACCCAGAAAACGCCACAAATGACTGTCATCGTCGTTTAAATGGGTGAAAATTGTAGGTTCCAATTTTAATGCATTTCTGGATTTATGACAAGAAACCCAGCGTTACTCGTGTTCCTATACGTAACCCCACACAGAGCTGTGTGGAAATCTGTTAGGAGACTGACTATAAATAGGGCTGTCAGAAGGCTGTCCCCACAGGGCCACTTCTTGTCGGCACACTGACAGCGGTAATGCTCGATTTTCAGCAGCTTTTTGCCCATAAAATCCGACGTGACTTTGGGCTCATACGAAGCGCGGATGGGCAGCAGTTGTAGCCAGGTCCTGTGGTGCCATTTATCCTTGTCACTACATCCTCGGTGGTTAAGCAGCAAAGACCCAGCTGTCTGCCACAGAAAGGGTAACCCTTAGGAGAGATTACTGTGCCTGAAGTTACAGCTGCTCAATGGCCTCATCCTGCTCCCAGCAAGTCCTGTGGAAGCTGCCTCACTTTGCTGAAGCCCTCCCTAAAGCCAGGGCAGCTGTATTCACGTTGCTGAGGTTCCCACATGTCCCTGTTGTAAAGCAGTCAGCAAACGACTCATCAGTGATTGGGGAGAAATGCCTCAGTGCCATACATCGCATACTGCAGTGCCCATTTGGTGCTGTTTTAGTAGCTGTAAGTTCATATTTATATTTATAGCCACACGTAATGAAAGTGGAAACATGGAAAGCAATGTCCTTTTAAAATGTGAATAGTTGTTGTTCATTCTGACACTCTGGATCTGTAATCAGCTTTATCTATTTAATTTCTCCTACAGGATGTTTTGTAACAGTGCCTGTCTCAGGTTCGGGGACAGCTGAACTCAGTTTATTAAACTGGTGTTCCAGTGATTAATGCCAATACATTACGTGGAATATGCAAAAGCAGGAATTAGAGATTGTTTGAGAAAGTCAATACAGATGTTAGGACATGTAAAAAGGACTTCTAAAAATGCAAGGAGAAAAGCCAGATAAGCAAAGCTACTGAAAATGCAAGGAGAAAAGCAAAGCTGAACTCACCAAGAGTGAAGAACAAACAACATACATCTGGTAATCTGTGAGATGAAGTGGGATGACACAACAGGCTATCTCCAGCAGCACGCGTGATTCCCAAACACTTGATAAAGAGCTGGCAGTATCTAAAGGCTCCGGGAAGATGTACTCCCCAGTCACACATAGATAAGTGGGTGAGAAGCATACCTCTGCAGGTGATGCTGCACACCCATGGGGCTGCATCAGCTGGTTCACATGGGCCAACAGAGGAAGAGGAGATGCTCTCCTTCCTCCGCTCCACATCAGGACTGGATTACCGCTGCTCTCTGGTGTCACTGTCTCTACCTCTTCCCCTCTGCCCACCGGTGCCTGTCTGTTTTCAGCTACTGTCTGTAACAGAACCTGGGGAAGCCACACTGCCCTGGCTGCAGTCCACTGCCCCACCTGCTTCAAAGCTCAGACACAGCAGGACTCAGGGCTAAACACCAGCACAGCGGCTACCGCAGGCACCAAGAGTGAGTGACATTCACCTGCATGCCAGGGGACTCAGTACCCCCACCTGAAGTCCCCACTGTAGCTGGCAGCACCTGCACAGCCTCTGGGCAGATCATCAGTGAACACTAACGCATCCCAGGAGGACAGCTGGAGCCAGGGCTCCTGGCACGCTGCGCGGCTCACGGCACGCCAAGTGCTGCTGAGAGCCTCATGGCTTCAGCTCCTCATCCTTCATCTCAGCTCCACCTTCCACTCCATCCTTCAGAACAGGAAATCCTACAGTCTTAAGTGAATTCTTCCAGATCTCTACACGGGTATCTACAGATGTATTTTAAAAGTATGCCTATTTTAAAGCAAGGTCAGGGATGATGTTGCTAGATGGAAGGGAAACTAGCACTGAAATGCAGAGACAAAATGTTTTCGGAGAAAATAAATAAAAAGGTTTTATTCAGCTCTATAATTTCCCAACTGAAACCAGCACACACTCAGAAGCCAAAAATCCTCATTAATATCTCTGAATACAAAACAAAATATATACCCTATTTACATATTTACATGTTCCATACCTTTACAGGAAACGTCTGATCTCAGGAGAATGTCATGATTATTGAGATATTGAACCTACCTCCCTTCCAAGTTCACACATTCGATCTTCACTTGCACCATACTAAATCAATGCATGCAAATCCCTTTTTACAGCTCTGCTCCCATTTAAGTCAATGGCAAAACTCCCACCAAATCAAATAAGGGGATAATCAAGTCCTTACATTTCAGTAAATCCCATGCAGAGTAGCTCACAAATCTATAAAATGAATAAAAACTTAGTGTGCAGTTGATACAATGTGTTCAGGAGAATGTGCAAAATAAGAAGTGCGTTTCACATGTATTTTAGCCAAATCTAATCCTCCATCCATTGATCTTGCTGTTCCAATCAGCAACAGCACTGAGTCTTACTAAAGCAAGTCATCCCTTCCTAGACCTACCTTCAGACAAATATACTGCCTACATCTTTCAAATTCAGGATGACCAGCATGCAGAAGATCAGAGTCTGAACCCTTTACTCATGCTAACACTTTCTCAACAGCAAAGAGATCCTTTGGGCATACAAGAACTTGGAGTGTCTTGGAGGGAAGATTGCTGCCCTCCTACAGGAAGGAATTAGTTCTGATGCTACATTGTCACTTGGCTGAAAACGGGCCAGCAATGTGCCCAAGTGCCCAAGAAAGTCAATGGCAGCATGGCTTCTATCAGCAATAGTGCAGCCAGCAGGCACAGGAGGTGATTGTCCCTCTGTACTCAGCACCTCAAGTGCTGGCCCCTCACTAGAAGAAAGACTTTAAGGCCCTGGAGCATGTCCAGAGAAGGGCAGTGGAGGGGGTCTGGAGCACAGTTTTATGGGAGAGTGGCTGAGGGAACTGGGATGGTTTAATCTGGAAAAGAGGAGACTCAGACTGTCTAAAGAAGGCATGAAAATAAGAGGTAAAGGAGAAGGAAGATTTTCTGCTTCCAGGGTTGCCTTCCTCAAATATGTCCCTTGGAGCACCCTCTGCAGCTGAGGGCTGTCAGATATGCTGTAGAGATGCTCATCCTGCTTTTCTGTGGCAACCTCCTGATAGAGGGGCTTCGAGCAATGAAATTCAAGGAGCAGCATATTAATCTGGGAGTCTGGAAATCAGGACAAGTTGTTGTGCAAGCCTGGATTCATCTTGCCACTATTTTCCTTCTAAATCTGTTTGGATTCTCTTTCAGTCAGGAAACAATTTGCTGGAGGGACAATTTTGCCATGTATATGCAAAACTCTCTAGAAAGCCCCAGGGCACATTCCATGTCCTAATAAGCAAAAAGCTGAGATGAAAGTGTGGAAGTATTAATTCTTGAGTGAAGTTACGCAGAAAAATAGGTCTGTAACACACACCCGTATGTATCTATGCATGTACACCTGGGTGAACACACAGATACATGTGTGTATGTATGTATGAACATAATGCTGAGTTGCACACTGGTTTTGGTTTGGAAAAGACAAAGCTCATGCAACAGCTGGAAAAGTTTTTTGGTTTTTCTTTTTGGTGAGCTGGACAAGGTGCTGGCACTTGGTACTCCTGAATGCACTGACCAAAGAGGGACCACTGAAGGCTGGCTGGGGCTCCCAGGGGAGCATCTATCTTGGCTACATGTGCCACTGGCCCTCCAATACCTGCTTCCAGATACAGAGGGCATCATCACCCTTTGCTTTCAACAACTAAAATACAGACATTTACTTGTACTTGTGCTCCCTTAAGCCAACAAAGAGAAATCAGAAGTTGTGTTTAAGTCTTTCCTATAGGATGAAATGACTTGCATCCTGACAGTGACTACTTTTAGGACAGCCTCAATGCAGCCTGAATGTGAATTGTTTAAACTTAATTATACGCACCAAAGAGCAAACAAGACTGTCTCAACACAAACACAAGCTTTCTCCCATAGTTTTATTTCCAATGACTCACAGTGAAAGGATATTGTTTTCTTTCGGGCATTAACTGCTGAGATGTAAATAAGAAATTTCTGGACCAAAGCATCCACACCAGAACATGGCTATCATTTGTGGGCAAGAGATAAATTGTTCGCTGCATTGGCCAGATTTTCTTATGACAAAAATTTAAGACGTGGTAGTTATGGAATTGGAATCTGGACAAATTCAGGGCAAAAAGAAAATTCGGACTGATGGCAGAAATGGGAGGAGAGAGACTAGTGAAATCCTTCTCATTGACAGCGTTCTCTGGGTAAGACAAAGGCAGGTCAAAAGAAGGGCTCCTCAGCTTGATGACTGATGTGGGAGGTGGGCATTTAAAGCCTTTTCAACTTTTCCATGGAAGCTTGGGCCATGGAACCACAGAATATCCCAAGTTGGAAGGCACATATAAGGACCAGTAAGTCCAATTCCTGGCTGCACGCAGGACCACACAAAACATTGCCCAGGGAGGAGAATCCTGACTTACAGGTGCCCTATTGCCCTATCATGTACCATTGGGAGAGCTGTTATCCTCTGGGAGCTTTGAATCATAGCCCAGTTTCATTTCTCCTCTGTCTGAAGTTGTACATTTGAATTTGTAAACGTTTCCTGCATGTGCCAAATTTTTGAAAAGAATTATTATTTACAGACCTTTTTTCACTGTCAACATCTCATGAGATCAGTACAGTCAGCAGCCCGTTTTACAGTAAACTGTTTACTTTCTTACAGTAAATAAGTATGTTGGCATAAAAAGGTTGCTATAAAATACATTCTTTTAGATTGATAGTAAATTAACCCCATTCTAGACGTAAATCCCTTTTTGTTGCAATCAAACAAAATTTCTAGCATTCCCAACATCACAGACCACATTTTCAGATGTTTGTACCTATAATATAGGATAAAGCCCCTAAAACTTTGTTTTTATGCATAAATTCATTTAATTATGCATATTCGTTTAATTTTTGCAACAAAGCAGAAAGAATCCCTTTTCTTGAAGTCCTGCATTATTATTGCTTTTCTACACCTCTACCTGCCCCAGCTACCAAGAAAGTTATCTGAAATGAGTGCTGATCAGCTTTTCTTGCAATGTAGTTTTCCAAACAAGTGATTCAAGACAGCTTTCACCCATCTGGCTTCCCACTCATGGAAACACCCTTCCTGGATAGCAGCTAATGAGGTAATATAATAGTTTATCCTCCTAATGTGCTGATTTGTTTAGTGAAGCAAACAGTCTGCGTCTGTATTTATTCATGTCACTTACATAACTGTGTGCACACAAGTTTTTTTGGTTACTGTGAAATAATTATAATGATATCATATTAGCCTAAGTGTTATTTTGCAGCACTGGGATCATCCCTTTTGATTTCAGGGGGCAAAAAGAAGTGGGAGGATGCTTAAATGTTTGAAAATGAAACACATTCATTAACTGTAGCTCAGTTTATGAACTTTAGAGGTTAAACACTAGCTACAAAAAATCTTTTAATCTAGATGGATCAAGGCTCTTCACGTAAATGCATTATCCAAATTTGCAATCATCTCTAGTTAATGATTCGGCCTGAATTAGCCTTTCAAAAGAATTAAGGGAAAAGAATCAACACTTCAGTGGTGTTTGAAGCACAAGTTGAAGTAATCGAATCAGTGTGTTAAATCTTAGATGAGATCATTTAATCCGTAAACCGGTGATTGAGAACTTTGTGACTGAAACTAGATGCAGTGGTTAATCTTGATGAATTATTCTATACAGGGAGGTCCTCCACAGTAACAGCCTATCTGAAAGGAGAATTAGCTCATATTTCTCTCAGTTGAAGAAGGTACAATTAAGGTTGAAACTTGCCAATTCTTCATGCTACATTTCCCTGTAAATTCAAGACAGATTTTAGCCTTGAGATCAAGGATTGCATATGAATATGTTTCAAAAACAGGAATTTCTGAGCAAGATTTTTGTGAGGGTTGATAAACTTTTATCTTTCCAAGTCTGTGGAATGGGAAGTGGAACAGGTAAAAGACCTGCAGTATAAACCTAGTCTACAGATAATTAAATGAAGAATTTCCTGTAGTGGGCCAATAGAGAAATGTCCCGTTTCCCCCAGAACTACTCTAACTTGATCTCTTTTGACGTAAAATGGATGAGCTCTCTCAAGATTTTGTAAAGATGAGAACCTGTGCTTGTATGTATATAGGGGCTGGTACCTCAGAGCTCTTCAAATTATTTGCTGAGAGAAACCACAATGTGAAGTCTGAGCTTTGACAGTGGTCTCCTGCAGCACAGCATGCTGAAAAAAGTGCTGTGCTAAAAGTGCAAGGTGGGATTAGAGGGGAAAGCAGATGGTGAAGGGCATCTATGATGCTGTGACAAACCACAAGCATCGACATACCTAGACATTCACATATAAAGGCCACCCCATGGAACAGAGACATCCCTTCCCAGAATACTCTAAATTCAGTGCAAGTTTGGATCAGACCTCAGAGACCAAGCACTGCTGCAAGTCAACACAAGAAAAAACAATGTTGATTTTGGGAACTGGTCAAAAAACACTTTACCTACCACACTGAGTTGCTAAAGGGAGAAGTTAGCCTCACCAAGCCCTTGCATTGGTCCCAGTTTCTGGCCGCCCCTCAGTGCAACTGCTGTGGGATCAAAAAAAGGCCTTGCATTTGTTCAAAGATTCATTAAGGGCAGAATTTCATTTTTGTAATTAAGATATGATGAAACAACAGCCAATCAAGCATTTTTTTTCAACAAAGTGACCACTTCAAAACTACCCATATGCCTGGATATTACCTGTAAAGCCACAAATCCTTTCATGTTCTCCAGTGGCTCTACTCACTGACAGAGCTGAAAGGACTAAGAGTGGGCCTGAAAATACAGCTTTGAAAGAAATACTGCTGAGTTTGAGAAAGGATAACTTTTCTTCTATGGCTCCTGAAAGCTGCAGAAATGCACAGAATAATCCTGAAGTAGAGCTCTACATCAGGTCCCATACTACAAACCCACTGGGAAATCAAGCACAAAAATAAAGCTCTTATCCAAAATGAGATGCACAATGGAGTCACGTATGAAGGTAGCCAGGGGGCTTTTAGTCATGGTGCACAGGGGCTGAAAGCAGGAGCTGAAGAATGACCAAGAGCCACACCTGAGTTCAGTGCACTATTTAAAATCTCATTCATTCAGAAAACTGATTGCTTCAGTTCCTTTGTTTCCTCTTTTTTCTTCTCAGGTAGGATGCTCAAGATGCGAAGAGACAATGGTGGCAGACAAAGGACAAAGCTCTAGACATAGTTTAACACATTTCCTTCCAACAGAAGGAAAGAAAAGAAAAGAAAAAAAAAAGGGGGGGGCGGGGGGGAGGAGTGGAAAATGCCACACAGAATAGTAAAGATTTGAAGAAAACATCAGATAATATAACCAGATTTTTGCGTGGGAGAAATAGGCATTGAGAAAATTCATGTCTGAAGGGAATTTAATTGAAAGATTAAACATAAGTGAAGACTCAGAGGCCCAACAGCCAAAGATAGCATGCATTAAAAGTGGCAAGTCATGCCCTTGCTTAGGAGAGACTGTGTCTAAGCACGTGTTTTGTACTTACACAACCTGATTAGACTGCGTATAAGTAATCCAAGGCTCCTTATTAACCATGAATTTTTAAAGTCTGTTTTTCATAAAATGACAAAGTACGTGTCAGGGCAAGAAAAAAGGGGATATACAGCTGGTCTTTGTTCCAGCACACACAGATACACCTCACTGATCACCAGCATCAGAAAAAATAGTCTGCAGTTTAAGGGTAAGAAATGGAAAAGACCTATTAGGTCACCTCATCTAACTCCCAGCTAAAGCACAGGGCTTTCTTCATGGTTTGTTTGCCCACGTTTTCTAGAAAACTGACTCTTAGATGAAATAAAGTATTGTATAATGTTCTTAGTAATGTCTGAACTTTTAAGCTTAAATAGCTGAACAGATCTCCATTCGTTTAAAATATTCTTTTGCTGGTAGTTATTGGTGTAAGGTTTCCACAGTATGACAATTTGACACCAGCTCATAGAATTCCCTCCACACAGGGAAATCATCCCCTCAGAGATGGGATTTAGGGGCTATGCAGAGTTTGGAGTTGAGGAACAGTTCATCCTGGGGTGGGTGCTGCAGCAGAGCAGGACTTGTGCCAGGATTCATTTGCTGGATGCAGAGGGGGACACGCATCATAGGCACCCAGGCATCAGAGCTGCATGAAAGCAACTCCAGAGCAAAACAAGGAGGAATTAAGGCATTGCTAAAGCTTCCCAAGGTTGCCCGTGGCCATTGGAGGGAGCTTTGCTGGGCACATAAGGGCCCATTAAAGAAAGAAAAAACTCTATTAATGCTAAATCTTACAGAATTCTCTTTAAAGAGGCATGCTAATACAGTGCTTCCAAGGTATTAGCAGCATTATAAATAACTTCAGAGAATGTAGGTCACAGTGTGAACTGATGGCTGGACACGTAAGGAAGGACAGCAGCTTCCAGCAGCCCTAGTTTCAGCTCTGGGTACCAGTGAGGAAGAAAATGGACTCTGGAAGGCACCATGGGAGCAGGTCTTGTCCTCACCAGCACCAGCACCAACAACCACTGGCACCACTTTGATTTCACAAAGAAGCTGTGACGTATCTCATCATGTCAATTACCAATTGGCACGAGTCTACCTAAGGTGCAGGCCTTGGTTACAGCTGAGCTGCTCCATAAGCTCAGTGGTTGGGTAGGCACCGTGGGATCTCCGCACAGCACGATGTAGGCAGTGATAACAGTGGAAATACACTGCTGTTTATTTCTTTCTGGAATTTCTTTTTAAAAAAGACACAGGAAGAGAGAAGAGCTGTTAGGGTAAATAGCAGAACTGGTATCATTTGATTTCTGTAATTAAAGTAACAAAATGCCAAAGAGTATCCAAGTCTGGACATAATCAGAATAAAAAACTTGCCAAGAATCTTCTTATTATGAGGGCAGTTAGAAAAGCGATGACATTTAGCAAATATTTCCTTGATCTGTACTGAGAGAAAAGGCAACGAGCAGACATCACTGATTTTTCTTCATTTTTCCCTTAAAATATACTGGATTACAACAAAAGTTCCTCTCTTCCAGCTGGAAATGATCTGAGTACTTCTTACCTTCCTGTTGATCACAACAGACCTGCTTTTCAACAAAGAAAGCTCATGTATCACAGAATCACAGAATGGCCAGGGTTGGAAGGGACCTCAAGGATCATGAATCTCCAACCCCCCTGCCACACGCAGGGCCACCAACCTCCTCATTTAATGCTAGACCAGGCTGCCCAGGGCCCCATCCAATCTGGCCTTGAACACTTCCAGGGACGGGGCCTAAGTCACTTAGCAAGGAATTATTGCACTACTGATTGCTTTTTTCTTTTTATAAGAAGCACTATTAGTTTTCATGTCCTGTCTACTTTTACAGTTAGATTAACTTAATAGTAGAAGAACGATAGGGTACATAATTATGATAGAAATGTTACTGTACAATGATGCCACAACTTCCTATGGAAAAACCCTCTTGAAAAACTATTAAATAACAAACGTTCAGTGCTGGTTGAGGCAGAACACATCTTCTTTTCCATCCCCAGGAGCTGGGCAGGGGCTGATGTTCAGCCCCAAGGTTGCACCCCCACTCCACATAAGCAGCCACGCACAAGCGGCCCCAAAGCTGCTACTGAGCTCCTTCACTCACAACACGAGAGGCTCTTATCCTCTGGCACTGATGCATAAAGTGAGACTCATCTGACAGTCACCGGGGGCACGAGCAGCCAACAGGGATGCTAGGAAGACTGCTCAGAGAACAACTCGACTCATAGGCTGAACAGAGCATTTAGATGCGGTGTTGAAGTGTTTATAAAAAGGCCTCAGCTGGCTCTGAGTGCTGGCTCTGTGCTGGCCTTCCTGCACCCACAGCAGGGCAGGTGATGGGGAGAGCAGCGCAGTGCCCAGGGCTGAGCTGTGCTGGGCTGTGCTCCAGCACCTGGGAACAATGCGAGTACCATTCTGGGGAAGTTTTCTCCTTCATCATCCGAGTGTCTATTAAAATGCAAATTGTCACAGCAATTAAGACTAATTAAAATAAATAATAAATGGTAATGGCTGACCAAAATGCTCTATTTCAAAGTGATGGAATGCAAGCTTTTTCCTTATTAGTCATTGTGACCTAGTTAAATGCGTTCATTTATCTGGATGTGTGAGAGCCTGGGTGCCAGGAGGAGAGGTACCTAACTATTTTCTCCTCCTCACCCTATCTTGGAAAGATAAATGCTGTTCTGCTCAATCTCTTTGAAAAACTACTGAACAAAAAGCCAGGAATAATTAGATCTGATGGGGCCGTAAACATTTTTAGAGAAAAATAGAATCCCCTTCAGAAATCATCAAAGTAATAATTACAGTACAGGAGATGTAAGCTTGAGAACAAAGCAAGAAAAGGGTATTTATTTTGGAGGTTATTTTATTTCAGTCAGAAATTGCTACACAGTCTGTTTCTTGTTTTCTTTCATTAATGTTCTTTCAAGTATGGTATTAACCTCTAGCGAACGTTTCCTTTTCCAGACTGGGCTTTGCTATTCTAAACAAACACCTTCTCTCTACCTATGTACAGGTACAGCCATCTTCAGCCCAAGTCTGTGAGAAACTCAGAGTGCAACCCATGAAAAAAATCTTATAAATTTAAGTGCTCTGCGCCTCTGCCCTGATGGCCACCTCTAGATGATATCCTGGGGGCTTTGTAATTTCACTCCTGTCTGACCTGAACAACCAGGGCTGAACAGACCCATCTGTCTGAGCTCCTGCCCTGCTACCAAAGGGGCTGTGTGGCTGTGTTTATCGCCACAAATAAAAATCAATGCATTTTAAATGGAAAATCATTTCCACATGTATTACTGTAGATACAGATGTGGAAACAACATTAGTCACAGCTTGCTGAATGACAGGCAGCTTTGCCTTAGTGCTGTTTTGTGACTAACACTTCAGGAGCAAACAACGGCTTCCATGCAAATAGAAAGCCTAAATCTCCCCGTGTGCGCGGTAACCCTCATCGCAGAGTGGGAATGACTCACATTAAAGCACTGCATTTCATAACAGCCCCACGAGATACAAAATTGTCAGATGATAAGGAAGCGAGGCGCACAGATTAAATGATTTAACTAACTCCCATAGACTGTTTTCTGACAGAGGCAGAAAATTAACTCAGAACTTCTCAGCCCATCCAATATTTTAATCTCAACATTAGCAATATTCAAGCAGCCCCCTTTCCATGCATAGCATTTATGAAGCCATTTGGGATTGCTCAATACATCCCCTCAGATGAGGGCTTCGCATCTTTTTTTCCTATCCACGCCCATGCTGGGCATCCTGCACATGAATACACATCAGGCCTGCAGCTCTTGGGTAAAGCTTTAAACAGTTTTAAATACGTAGATGAGGCTTTGGCTTTCCTCAGAACCTGACAGGTCCCCAGGCTTTCAGCACCTTTAGTTTCTGCCCGTAGTCCCAGAACCATTCCACTACAGCTTCCCTTACTGCCCTGAGCCCCTGTGCACTGCAGCCTCACCATGTCTGACTACAACGTGCTTTGTGTGTGGCATTTGGAGAACTAGATGAGATATCTTAGCTGGGATTGCTCTAATTTCTCTCTAGATTAGCGTAACAAATAAACAGAAACACACCTGTCAGCTGTGATCTCTTCAAAAGAGTTTCAGAAACGGGTTTTTAATCTTTTTAGTTTTTAAGCATGCAATATCCACCACATAAAGCAATAAATCACTCGATTTTAATGACAAAACAGTTCTTGTGTAATGTTTTGCCGTTATGCATACAGACAACAGAGACATCTATAAAGAGTTCGTCCACACAGCAGCTTTTTTTCATCTCATTTCATTGCTCTATCCAAAATCAAATGGGAATTATAGTTCCCAGGTTACCTTACTGATATCACATTCAAGTTCACTGACTTGTTTTTGCTTTGAAACGTGTCAGGCCACTAAAATGTTAACCTGTGACTGACAGAAATTGGCCATACCCAACTGTTTTCCTAGACGCTAATTTTACTGTAAAGCCACTGCTTAGACATTTTTTTGTTCTGTTTTGTAGCCGGTGTGCATTAGTCCCTGAAATATCTGTGGAAGCCTTTGGAAAGTGAAGTCCTGTTTTTAGGACACCTGATGATACAGCAATGGTTGACTGGGTGACAGCTGCAGCTAAAGATCACATTGATTTGAATACTTTTCAACTGGTACAAAAACTATGTTTTTTGTTTGTTTGTTTGTTTTTAAGGATTTTATCCAGTCTGAGGTTATCTCCAGAAAACTACAGGCTTACAGAGCTGTTGGTTTGCTCCTTGGGAGACAGTTGGTGACATTTGCGCAACAGTGGGACGGCAGAGTCAGGAATAACAAAATGCCCCTTCCAAGTCATTACAGCAGAAACAACCACCCAAAGACCAGCCTGAGATTTTCCTAAGCCTCCTGCAGAGGCTGCTGCCTGCAGTCCCCCTCCATTGGGATGCTGGGGCTGCAAAGCTCTGCACTTCTTCCTAGCAGGGAAAGGTCCTCTTCAGATGGAGTAAGACCATCATTCCAGCACCACATTGTCATATAAAAGCCAATTGGCATTCACTGGCCATTCAGCATTGTGCAAATTGTCAGCTGAAGCTCTGAATGCAGCTGGCTGCAGTGTTTTCAGTGCTGTGGGTTTCTTCAACAAAATAAATTGCTTTGCTGAAGCCAAACTGTTTCAAAGGAGAGTATCGATTTAAAGTTTCTGATGAGGAGGTTTCTGGGGACTGTGGTGATTGCTCAGAAACAGAGATCCTAAATAAAGTGCCTGACCTTCTCAAGTCAGAAAATAGATGCTTTGGCAGAGTCTTGCTCCAAACGTATATATTTCCAAACTATATTTGGAAAGATGAGTGGAAAATGATTGGAAACAAACAAAGCATAAGTCTATAGAGGATGTCCTAGATTAAAATTATTGGTCTTCAGCTATCTAGCTTCTAGAAGGTGTTATACGTAGACTGACATTATGAATCAAAATGTAATTACAATAAAAATACCAAAGAACTCAGAACAAATGATTGGAAGGCACTTAGCACTCAGTTCACTGAAGTTCTCATTTCACAGTTATGGTTCAACAACACAGCACACATCTTAGACAACTCTAAAATTGTTTGAGATAGGTGGCTATCAAGTACATAGTTCTCCACATAAGCTGACTTCAAGGAGATAGTTGCCAAAACGGCTTTCTATTAGGCTGTTATCAAGAATCCCTGAAGATCCATCTCTTAGGATTAGCTAAATTGTTCAATATTGATAAAGAAACGGAGAAGCCATTCTATAAAATGTGAGATTAGCTATGCCTAATCACTTGACTAGAAATTCACGATGATGGACCACTGGTACACACTGCAGTGTCTATGAAACCTACTATTCTACACGTCACAGCATTTTCAGAAGATTACTGGTTTCTCAGAGGCACATTTAAAGACATTCATATATATATAAAGACATTTTAAACATCCATGAATTAATGACAACGTGTAGCGATGGTACAAGTTGCCATGCACTATTCTGTTGGTGTGAAGTAATTTCAAATCTGGACAATAACGTATGGGGTAACTTCATGGTGTCCAAACTTCGTGCTTTTACCCTCAGATTAATCTCATTAGATTAGTGGAATTTTTGCTTATTCAGTCTCATCAGCTACAATATATCAAAGCAACTTTTGTACAACTTCCAGAGAAAATGAATTTAAATTGCAGTAGACTAAAAAGTAGAGGCTTAGATGTTCAGTGCTATCCGCAGTGCAAATGGAGAATCATTCTGCATAATCTGGAAAGAAAATGCTACAGGTTCAGGAAATTCATGCCAAAGACAAATGCCTCTGCTGTTTTTACTGTCACAGGTGACCACATTTTGAATAAATCAAAGCCATGTTTAGAAATGTGGTTCAATACTTCAAGTTCAGATGATTTAACCAAACACAAAGTAGTGTAACGAACAGCAGGTTACAATAAATGTGCCTTTTACCTACCAGATAAAGAGGATGCAAAGTCAGTCAAGCTCTTCTATTGAACTGTCAAACAGCAGTTGACTTATCCTTCACCACCGAACTGAATGCTGCTCATATCGCAAGAGCAGAAAGTTCATTTCAACATATTTCAATACAAATCGATCTTTAAGAGCCATTACATAAAGTAATCTTTAGTAATGTGGCTCTGAACATGTCCAGAAGAGGCTATTAGAGACTGTGCAAAAGACATTTTTACTTGATGAAGGGAAGTTTACATAACCCAGCTCACAGCCCTGGGAAAATTAATGTGCACCGGTGTAATTTTCAAGTCAAAAGGTTTTTTTTAATTTAAGCTATTATGCAGCGACACAACAGAGGACATGAATAGGTTACTACTTTGTAAATGAGTAAAAGCTGCATACTGTGCACACGTCTCGAACACAACTACTGAAAAGCATATGTAGGTCTGACTGAAAACATACTAACCCCTTTCTGAGAACTTTTCATGAGATTTTTGTCCCTTCCCCACCACCTTCTAATAGTCTTGGAAACTTCCTACTTCTTAAACAAACTGCTGGAAAATTTTGCATGTCAAAACTTTGTACAACCACCACGTGAAATCTATTTGGCCACATCCCAGGAAATGGAGCAAGCTTTCCCTCCTAGTGCAGTTAATTAGCAGCAACCCAATTCCTCAGAAGAGAAATGTTATTTACGGCAGCACTGGGGCTTTACAGACTGCTTCCTCACCCAGGACATAGGCAAGACATTGGCTGGGTGAGGTACTCAGAGCACCTTGAATTCCAGAGAAAACTATCCTCTGGCAATTCCTCCCTTCTAACATCCTGATTTCCCATTCGAGGTCAGCATCCTGCTAAGAGTCATGTTATCATTCACAACTATTTGCTCCAGTCATTAATCTCCTGTGTGGAAGCTTTTCAGATGTATTTAGATTAGAAATTTTTAAGTACCTGTTATCTTTCCAGTTACCCTTATCAGTATAAGCTCCGGGATTGAGTAACAGCAAAAGAGCAAAAGCAAGACTTGTGGTACAGCCAAATTGATTTTCTGCCATATTTGTAGAGCTGAATATTGGGTTAGAGATTTTGGCCATGCTTACAGACAGAGAGCAAATGAAAATCAGCTGCTGGGATACTTAGAGCAGAGATCACTGTCACAAATAACTGAAAACTCTCACACTGGGGCTATTTGCTTTTGTTTGTTTCTTTTTACAAAAAGTAAATAGGAAAAAAAAGAAGAGCAGGGAAGAAAATAACCAATTACAAGGCTTCAGACTGCAGTGAAAAACAACTAGAGAGGTATGAAAACCTGATAACTTCTACAGCTACACCCCAACAACTGTGTGGGGCAATTAAACAGAGCAACATGCAGAGATGGAACCAAGTAAACTGACAGAACTGTGCAGCCAGCAGCAATGTAATCGGCAGTACAGCAACATCAATCACATCTAATGGCGATGGAGGAAGGCAGAAAGGAGAAGGAGAGGCTGAATGTTCACCACTTGGACCACTTTAGCTTGATTTGGAATTGCTAAAACAGAGAGAAAGTGAACCATAGTGCTTATCCTTCACTTCAGGTTTGTCCATAAAAAAGCATCGTAAGTGCAACCTCCACAGATAAAGGAAGATCTGAAGATGCTGCACAATATTGTAGACATGAACTGAGACCCAGAAATGCCTACAAGTTGCACTGACACTACTTTGTGTGCTGGTTTTACTTTGTTTACTTACTGACGCTCCTTAATTTGTTGATGCCCTTTCCAGAATGTGATTTTGAACGGAGGAAAAGCTCCAAGTACCTCAGGGGAGAGCTTGAAAGATGGTAGATTTAAAAAGACTTTTTAAAAATCTCCCTCCCTCCCGCCCTCCCCTACCTTACCAAATGCTTTTTACAAGTCTATTAGTTTCATTAAAGAATCAAAAGAAAATCCATCAGCACTTTAAGCACATTCTCTCTGGTGATTCTGAAATGTTTATGGACTCAGACGATGCACATTTAGGGCATCTCAGACAGCGATGTATAGGGATCTTAAGACTCCCTGTTTGTTTATTGCAATGTGTTATTTGGTGAGATCCTGTAAAAAACAGGATAAGTTATGCTCTTTCTTCTCCAATTCATCATCAATTTTAGAAACATTTATTAACAGAGGTACTGATGGAGCACCTTCTGGTATTGATGTCCTCAGGGCTGGATGGTGCCCCCCCCCCAGTCTGTAGGTGTGGGCACTAAACATCTCAGCATCAATCATCATCACCATCTTCCCCCCCCAGAGGTTTCACCTGTTTGTGTCCTGGGGAAGGCACTGAGAACAGCTCCTGTTTTTCAGCTCTACTGCATGTTTCTCGATTTAGATTTTTATTGGGATTCTGTACATTTCAAAAATCTGTTTCAGGCTCATTCCTGCTCTATAACAACCACATTGCATGCGTGATCCCCCCAGCACACACACTTAGCACCAAACCAGGTGCCAGTTGGTGAAGGCATGACTAGGAGCCAGGAAACACAGGAGGACACCATCTTTAGTGCCCAGCCAGCTCCTGCCTGGGTTGAGATTGAGGTGTGCTGGGCCAGGCATGCTGGACTCGCTCACAGCCAGCTCAGCATCCTTGGGAGCACTGCCTCATGCTGTGAACACTTGCCCCACTGTTAGTGAATTCAATCTCTTGCAGACCACAATGCAAGTGGTTCCTGATTTTAGCCAAGTGGTCAGTGCTTACGCTACTGCTCTATGGCCTGCACACTTTTTATACTAAATCCATTTTCCAGTGTTACAACCCACTTGCCCTGATCTCATGCAGTGGCTGCACCAACCCAGCAATGCAAGGACTGAAGAACAGGAGACAGTTGGGACAGAAGGATAATCCTTCATTCTGCTATCACACTCCAGACTCCCTGTTCCATAATTTTGGAATCAAGGTCACGATTCAATTATTAAATGTGTTAAATGAGCTCCATACTAAGTGCATGGAATACAACTGGGAATGTGAGACTATGGCTAAGAAGACAGCACTAATGCATTTTCCCTTTTTGCACTCGCATAATTGCAGCCTATGATATTTACAGTAATTTGGTAAATAATCCGACATGCTTCACCACTTTCTCTTTGCGAAGCACTTATCTATGTTGAAGCATAAATTTAATATCTTGCATTCACATAAAGACTGTCATCTAAGCAAATCCTACAATGGTTGAGAGATTTTACCAGGAGGTCGTACAGATTCCTTGACATTCATGCCATGCATGAGCAACTTCACTTACATGGATATGCAGAAACTTACAGGCTGCATTAATAGCACAAAGAAGAACTTTACAGGATAGAAGTGCAAGGTAAATGGCAGGGGCTATCTGCATAGGAGCATACTGCTATTGCTTGGAGTGGATTTGATGGGACTAATCCATGGTAAGATTATTTATTCAGAAAGTACTTTGAGGTCTTGCATGATTTCTTTACCAAGAGAGTGGTGCTGGAACAGCTGCCCAGAGAGGTTGTGGATGCTCTGTCCCTGGAGGTGTTCAAGGACAGGTTGGGGCTCTGGGCAGCCTTGTCTACTATTAAATGTAGAGGTTAGTGGCCCAGCCTGCGGCAGAGGGTTGGAGCTTCACAATCCTTGAGATCCCTTCCAACCCAAACCATTCTTTAATTCTGTGACAGGGGATCAGAACCACTTACTCATCACTGAAAGACAGATCCCCTGGTCAGTGTCCCCTCACAGACACCAAAGGGACATGCTACTTGCACACTAACCAGTCCCCTGCACAGCTACAGGAGCCCACAGGCAATCATGGATATCCGCATTCAGCTCACCACTTCCAGCTGAAGTTCAGGGAGCCCACCAAAGGAAATTCTCAAATGACGCTACTGTTGTGTCTACAGAAAAAAATGAAATGGGAGCATTCATTCAGTGTTCTGCACCAGTGTCAAGGCTAGGGTCACTTCAGAGTGAGCTGCTCTGTACACAAACATAATTCAAATGTCACTTAACTCTTAGAATGCATCTATTCATGATTAAAGCATTAAAACTTTAATGGAAACTCTAACGCCGCAAGGAGAATAAAGTAACGTCATTAGGCTCTTTGCAGTGACAACATCCTGTAATTGTACCAGAAGAGTTTTTCAATCTCTACCTGCAGCAATAATGAGAGATCTCAATTTTTAAGATGAGCTTTCACCTCACTGAAATGAATTCCAAAGTAGCTTTGCAGGTCCTGCTGGTCTCCCTCAGTCCCTAAGTGGAGAGCACTTACTGATTTAATTCTTTTTTTAAGAAGATGGGTCAGGTTTCAGACTAAACAGCACCTTGTAAAAAATGTTGTCTTGGGGGAAAGCTGCAACACAGAGGGATTGGCAGTTTTCAATTCCCTGTCTTGCACATACATCTACTGCATCAGCACTTGCTTGCCATAAATCAGCATGATTTGTGTGCAAAGAAAAATCTATTCTGTTCTTTGTTGATCCAGGAAAATAGAAATGGTGCTCTGCTATGGATGCCCCATTCTCTTGTGGGCACAGCTTCCTCAAAAAGACATCTAAAAGGAAACTGCTCACACCACAGCACATGCGAGGCCCTGCCCCTCACTGGCCTGCACACTGACCAGGTCTCATTCTGTTCTGATCATGAAGGCTGAGGTTGTTTCCTTCCTGCACCTGCTGCAGCCACAACCCACAGCGCCAGCAGCCATCAGTTCAGGAATGAGAGCTTTAAGGGCAAAAACTGCTTTCTGAACCTGTTTTTTCACTAAGTACGTGAATGGGCTCTCACAAGTGCAAGATATTTAGGTCTTGTTAGTTTTATTACACTATGTTTACTACTTACTTTCTAAATGTAGTTATAAGAATTCATAAGAAAGCTGTGATCAATGTCACTTATAGTACTCTGCCAGCAGAGTAATTATTATTCTATCCAAAGTGTAAAAACCTCAGTACAGTAGCATGCCTGAGCAGAAAACGTGGAAATCAAACACTGTGACAGAGGATAGCCATTGCTGTGAGCAAAGAAGCTTCTGAGTATTTCTCAGAGTACCCACAACGTCTTTGAGGGCTGTGATCTCTCCAACAAAGAGCATTCCTGCACATTGCTGAAGGGACCATTTCCCATGAAAAAGATTCACTGTGGCTGTAGAGAACAGGAATGGTTCTCCTCATGTTTCTCTGCAGCTCTGTGAAAAATGGCATCTCTCATTTTTTCATTCCCTGGTCCTCAAAACAGTCAGATCTGAAAACCAGGGATTCTGGAAGGCATTCTTTTTCCTAGAGATGCTGCATCCTTTAGGTTCCCTTTGTTGGTTAGCTCTAATTCAGCATAAATAAAAGATCATCTTTGCTCATCTTCCTTCTCTGGCTATTTCTCAAAAAGCCATCCAAACCTTTTGTCTGGGGAGGACAAGCTGCCTTAACCCACAGCAATCAGCCTTCCAGCAGCCAAGGCAATGCCACCACTGAGGCCAATGGCTGGTGGACGTGCATGGAAATGCAGGTGGTGGGGTGTGGGCTGTGTAAGCCAGCAGCTGCAGACAGGCAAGAGACATCCCAAGAGCAAACAAAGCAGTGATGTAGAATTGTGCCTTGAGCCAGCAACACCACTGAGCCCAGTGCCTGCTTTGCAGCCACAGCTAACGCAATGTGCTCTGTCTGACAGTCACAGCACAGCTGAGGTTGGAGGCACCTTGGAGTCCCTCTATCCCTGTCACCACACACTGCATTTCTCTTCTCTGCCATGTGCAAATGAGATCTCCATGAAGTCAGGCAAACGAGAAAGCACAAGAGTTAGGATAACAAAAAATAACAAGATCTAGCAAACCAGTGGGAATAGGCAGCGATTGGAGGTATGTTCTTTAAAAGGTTCTCTGTAGGCTCAAGTTAGACATGCTGCATTTTTTAAGATTCTTTAGAGCTCATACTATGAATATCTCAAACCATACAATCAAGTGTCACAGTATCTGCTCAGCCTGGATCTACAAATCCATGACTTTAGGATACGCTTAAAATGAACTTTCAGAAGCATCCCAACTGCTTAACTCTTAGGAGTGAAAGAGCTTATGACTCTTTAGCGTGGATTTGATCAACTCTGATCTATTATTTCATAGAGAGCAAGATGAACAGTCCATAATTCTCTCCATCCACAAAAAATTTGAATTTTAAACCCATTTTGAATTTTTTTTGTTATAAAATACTATCAAGCAGGAAATACCAGGACAGCATTTCCAAACCGCATGTGACATGATCTACCAGCAAGCAATTCTCTATGAAGCAGTTCAACTCTTTTGACAGCTGGAAATGCTAAAATGCTCCTGTACCCATTCTTATTTCACATAGAAGACAGGTTTTGCATGTGTATTTCTTACATCCTTATTGGGTTATTCAGTTAAAACATGTTAATCTTAAAGGAATTGCTAACACATCCAGGTTCTGTTTCAGATGTGTCCCACAGCAGCTGAAGTAGCTGATCTAGAATATTGGCATCAGTTATTTCAATTATAGAGAAGTTCATGGATTAATTTTATCATCTCTCCCACGCTGTTACAAAAACCTGTTCAGATAATGTTATAGCCAGTGCAGTTCACCAGGATTATTTGGGGATTTTCCACTTAGAAAGCCTGGTTAGATGGACTTGAAATGCAGCAGAGCCTGCTCTCTGGCTGACTGCTGATCACAATTCTGCAACACAACTGGGCAGGAAGGCCAGAGCACAGGAGATACCCCCAGAATAAATTCAAGGACACAAAGATGCCCCCTAAGGCTATGAAAGTATAAGCCTGTATTTAATATCCCAGTCTGTTTCAATGCTATTTAGGGAAACAGTCACAGCTGTAACCTCTTATGTCCATATTGCTTTTCTCGCAAGTGGAGGTGACCGATTTCAGTCTGAAGCCCACTCCTGGTTTTGGTCTGGGAAGCACTGAACTGCCTCTGCATCATTCACACACCTTAGCACGGTAAGAGCTCAACTGCTCAGCTCTGCATTGCGCTTGTCTGCAGAGCTGCAATCAACTACAGTGCAGAACAACTTTTTCAAAGTAGTGTTGTTGTTACTCAGCAAATGTAAAAAGCAGTTATGTGACAGAAGGGTTAAGAGTCAGAGAAAATTCCCTGACACGAGGAGTTAATATGAGCCTCGTTTAAAGGTTTTTGCAAAATGGATTAATTACTCTTGGACTACATGAGAAAAATTCCCTGAAAGAATGATTTGAATTCTACACAGCAAGTCAGTAGGTAAACCCTGCTGTTTATAAAAGAATGAAGAAATTACTCTTCCAGATTCCACAGTATCAGAGCATCTCCTGGACATTTGCACAATCTGTATTAGTGGTACTTTGCAAAATGCATTTTGGAACGTCAGCCCCACAGCTTTTATTGTAACCTACTGATGCAGAACCTTAAGCGTAACCTTTGCTTAGAGTACTGGGGAATTGAGCACATTTGATGCTTGTGTATTTCAGGGCTTCAGCTGCCTTATAGGCTATAGAGGTTTTCCGGATGCAAGATCTAAGCTGTACAAATAAACAATGGCATGTCATTCACACATATTAAAATAAGACCTTTTTTTTTGAACCTGGACAAGTTTTCCACATCCTGAGGAGCCAAAGATTGTAACACTCTCAAGTGCTGTGCTGCTGTGGGCCCTGTAAAGCGTAAGTGGGCAATACTGGTGCTAGGTGGATAGCTGGATTAAATGATTTTAGAGGTCTTTTCCAACCTTAATGATCCTATGATTCCATACCTTAAGCTGATGAAGGACTCTTAACAGAGATCAACATCTATTGGAAGAGGGACATACTACTGCTCCATTTCTTAGCCTTCATACAAGAAAAAAAAATAATACATCTATCCAAACTCAGACATCTCAAACCACTCTCCAATTTCCTTTACTCCAGAAGAGAGATGCACGTTGTACAGTAGAGCTATGCTGACTCCTTGCAAGAAGGGACAACATTTTGTCACTGGCACTGAATACCTCCTACTACATGATCATATAGAATAGATTTCACTCCCCTCCCCCCATCTTGCACCATGTACAGTGCTTACCTGTAAAGGAAAGAGCCACTTTAATATTTCAGTGTTCTCAGTAGAATCTGCTGTGCAGACTACATTCTTGCTACAAATCTGATTGTTACAACCTGTAAAGGCAGTCAGATTCCTAGAGATCTTCTCAGAAGAATAATGACAAAGAAGGGTCAGTTCATGCTGCTTCTATTTAAATAAAAATAAGTTATTTACTTCTACAATGGCTACTTCCCTTAAAATGAAGTATCATACTTGAAGTATCTTTTATAATACCACAATACAGAAATATTTTGACTACTCTGAAAACTGATGTTGAATGGTACATTCAACTATGAAAGCAGTGGTCTAACAAAATCAAGGTTGTAAACACATCAGGAGTTGCACACATGCTTATAGCAAAGACATCTAACCAAAGTTCACAGTGATACAAGACTTCCATTTAACAGAAGTACAATTTCCTTTGATGACTTTTGTAGAATTATGTCCTAGCTTGCAAGTGATAACAACCACATCTGAGAGCTCCAAATTGTTTACTCTATTTTGGGTGCCATATGGGAACAGATGAGCTCATGTGAAGCTTACACAATTTCAATCCCCAGCTGTAGTGCTGTTGTATTATTAAATACTTGTTTGAGATCATCTTTGTTCATTAGGTAGTATTACTTTTAAAAGAGAGAACATGAAGAGCGTGGCAGAACTAAAGGATGATTAAGTGCTGGTAGTGGAAAGACTTCTAGCTTTTATTTCAGGCATTCCAGTATGTAAGCAATGAAGTTGAAAGGCAACTACTGAGTAGTACTTCATGGGTTTCTCAATTAAATACAAGGCGAGGAAAATGAACTCATTAAAGAAACTGAAACCTCCCTACAGTTATCAATTCTAACCCCTTCATCTTGCAATATACCTGCTACTGTACCTAAAACTAGCAGGGCCCAGAATGCTGCAAGCCCATTTTCTGCTTATAATACCTTCTCACTAATTTAATTCTTATCTCTGTTCACATTGTAGGATTATGTTGGTGATAGCTGTGACAAAAATGCAGTCTCAAATCGGTGGAAATAGAGACTGATGATACGGATGGCAGGAGTCTCAGTGCTCCAGAGAATTAAGATGACATCTGATGTTTTCTCTAAGTGAAGTGCAAGCTTTTTTTTTTTTTTTTTTTTTTTTTTAAATTCAAATGGTTTCTCATACATAAAAATGTTACAATACTGATTTGCTTTGAATTCAAGTGTTTCGTGCTTCCAGAAAAAAAAAAAAAAAAAAAAAGTAGAGATGCTGAGGGGTTATTTTTCTTAGACGGACTGCTTCATTTTCAGTCTGGATAGAAGCAGGTAAAAGATACAGATTCCTCCCATATCCCACTGATAGGAAGCAGAGACATGACTGCCTTGTCTCTGCAGGTCCCATGCACTTCCTCACAAACTACAAGACTTTTCACTACCATAGTTTTATCTTAAATTTCCCAATAAAGCCATGAAAAGGTTTTAGTTTACTCTAGCTCGTATCTGGATATCTCACGGCAGCCTGTGCCAGTGTCATATCGCACATCTTCCAATGTGCAGGCCTACACTGTCATGTTTCCTTAAAGAAGTGTCAGCACATTTAGGAGTGGGCTTGAAAACCCTTGAGTTCAACCAAACATTTTAATGTACATTAGCAACTCTTCCTCATTAGTCTTTCTGAGTCTCCTCCACCCTGCCCTAAGTTGAGCACGGCACTGCTCAACTTCCACACCATTTCCAGCTTTCTAGGCTATTTGGGTAGTTATGTATTTACTTGCTGAGTAATTTGTCCATATAACTTATTTGATAAATATTTTAAAAGCAACTGCTTTTCACGTGATATATACACACAATTGTACGTGCACGCTGCTAAGAGTGAGGGTGTAGGAATACACAACCTGCATGAAAGATTACACGATACAAAGTGACATTGACTTTATGAAGGCAGTGAGAGAGATAGCGAGAGGTGACATCTCACTGGATCGACAGCTGAAGCTGGAAAAAGGAACCACCTTCCTGAGCACACAAGGGCACAGTAAACATTGAGTTGAACTTAATGAGGTTAATCCACCAAAGCCCCAAAAGACAAGGTCAGGGAAGCAGGGAGACAGGAAAGCTGGATAAAGAGAGAACTGCAAACGTGTTTCTGCACTGTTCTTGTAAATTGACTATTTATGGAGATGCAGAAAAGATTGTTAAATGCAAATGTACCGTCCAAACGGGTCTTTTAAAAGAGTTTTATTTTGAATTCTAGCTTTCAATAAAAAGTTCAGAGCACTGCTTTTCCACGCAGACATTCAGCTCCCAAAGGCACAGGCCCCCAGAAGTGCAGGCCCTGCAGGGCCATGGTGAACAGGATGCAAAACGGGTGCTTTGTATCACACATCTCCTGCCCTCACTGTGCTGCAGTTGCTAAGTGCTGTGCTCCAGAAATCCCTCACATGCTCACACACAGACCAGTGAACAGTGATACATTCAGAAAAGGACATGTTGTCAGTCTGCTGAACAGGCCTGGGCCAAGACCAGCAGGGGGTCAGAGAGATACCCTTCTGACCATGGCTGTTATATTACATTTTTCTTTCTACAGCAAGTCAATTCCGGAAAGCAAAAAGCAACTCTCACTTGACTTAATAAAGCTTTTCTCTCCTGAGAGCTCTAAGGGTCAAAATCACTCCTACCAGGGGCTGCACTGAGTTTAAGAGAGAAGTGTGAGTGCGTGGCCAAGGCTCAACATCGCGAACATAATGCGACATAATCCCACACATTTAAATAAACACACACTGCTTTGTGTTTTTCCTTTTTCAAATACATATGTGGAAGGAGCAGTTAAAAGGGAAATGACACATGTTTAACCTCTACCCTTCTGATCTGGAATTTAACACCGTTGATATATAAAAAGCTGAAATTGTGATGAGATCTATGAATGCAGTTTCAGATGGTTCTTTTCTCTTTTTCTCTTTTTACATTATATATCCTTAGTTTGTACCCCGGCCCTAAGAAAATACTTCAGCTGCTTTCTTCTCCCTTTGACCTTAGCACCATAAATTTGTTTTCATACTGAGAAGTAAGCACAGCTTGCTTGACAGAAGATGTGCAAAAAAGTCTTTTGACTAAAAACAAATGAACAAAATACACACACACACACACACAAACCTATTACCTACTACAAATAACTCAGGACACAACATAAGATGAAGCACCATTAATGACATGGAAAATGTCTTGATTTGCTATTAAGAAAAATAATAATATTAATGTAGTGATGAATTATTAATAATTATTATTAATAACAATTGTTAATAAGAGCATTATGCTACCCTGCACCTTCTCCAGCACGCTGTGCTTCCCCAGGAGACGTTTGCTCTCCTGTGAGGTGGGGGATCTGCCTGGATGTGGATGCTATCTGCATTGCAGCCATGCCTGCAGGGCTGGTACAGCCACTGTACTGGAGAAGAGGTCTCCTGGCCTGAGCTCTTGAGAGGTTAATGTGATTGAGGAAGGGATGGCAACCAAAGTGGAATCAGTGAGTGAAAAGTGACTTTCCTGCATTACGCTTCCTAGCATAACCATTCAGCACTTTCCTATTTCAGCTGCTTCTCAGGCCCATAATAAATGAAGTTCCAGTGAACTGAAAGCCTTTTATTTTCAGAAAGGTGCTTCTCTCTTTTCTATTGTGATGTCTGGGCTTTTGGGCAAGGTATAATTTAGGTAAGATGGACAAAATATAAAATATTCATTTTTTAAGAGCCATATTTCATCCTCTTCTGACCTTCTCTCTCCCTAGAGCTGTCTGTACCTGACATATAAATGGGCACATCTCTATCATAACAAGCTAGAGTCGTCATTTCTCACAACTGAGCAGGAAATTCTTTACTGTAATCAATTTTACTCAATATCATAGAAAAACGTATATGCTGTTTCACTGTTTCTCAAGAATACAGTAAGCAGGAGTACATTTCCCAGCAAATACAAGCCATCGCTCTGAACTTCAAAAATCATCACTGCTCCAAACCCAATTTTTCTTTTTTCAGAAGTGCCATAAAAAATGCTGCAGCAGCAGAGAAACACTCACTTCTGGATCTCAAAGCAAGCTCATCTACTGCCGAAACCAACAGACAGCTCTTCTTCCTCATAAACCATAAGAAGCAAAAAAAACCCTTTGGCTGGACCGGCCCTTGGTGAAGGTCAAAGACCTGAGCGTGATGGGAAGCAGTGAGAGGGAAAACAGACTCATGTGCTGTGCGGCCTCTCATTTTGCCTCCATCGATGGTAAGTGGCCAAGAGGTTTGTGTTAGACTCTCACCAGGCAGCACCTAAAGGACAATTCAACTTCATGACCTTTTCAATCTTGTCTCTCTAACTGCCAGTCATAAACGTACACTAATCAGAGCTCTAAGTCATTCAAATTTAAAAATAAAGATTAAAAAAAAAAAAAATCAACATTATAAACCCTAAGTTTGATTTAGACCACAAGGGACTTTCCCAAACGATAGCAAATTTTACTGGAACTCCCTTCTGAAAATATGACATGCAGAGTACAGATTCCCTGGTCAGACCCATTCTGTGCCGCAAAGGGAGACTGCTTGCCAAGTACTGTCCCATCTCACCTGTCATAAAAATGCCTATTTAACAATAGCCACCAAGCAAGTGTGATTACTAATGTCCAGCATAAGACAGTATTTCAGGAAGCTTTCATCTTGAAATTATCCTCTATTAATCTAGGCTCTGTTCCCAACGCTGTAAAAGCAACTTTGCAACCTTTGTAAAAATAACATCCTTGTTAAGTGAGAGAACAATTTCTCAAACCTGCCACAATGTCTTTAAGGCTGATGGAGAAAACTGTTTTCTTTGGTGTGTAAATAATGTTTGGCATTACAGAATGAATCGCTGTTAAAGAGAAAGACATTTCAAGTTTTAAACACATCTTCACAGAAATCCAGAGCTGTTACAGTACTAAGAATGATCAGAAGTTCGGATGGCACAGCCCCATCAGCATGCAAACAATTGTAGTGACCCTAGAGCCTATTTTTAAGGACTTATTTTTAAAAGTGAGTTGCCACAGGGACCATTCTATAACTTGGAGTGAGGAAAGAGTTACTGAGGATGGGAGAAAGATAAAGGGCTGTTAAAAGTGATTGCTTTTAAGAAATAACTTCCAAATAACGGCAGAGTCCTTTTTTCTTATAAGCACAGCAATAATATATACCATATACTTATTTATTTAAAGAAAAATAGGAGTTACTCTGCCTTCATTTGACTATTAAAGACAGAGTCATGTCATTTCTCCTGGGAAGAAATGGAAATTTACTCCACATATTACCAAGATCATCTGTTTCTTGAAAAATGTATTCAGAATCTAATATTTACTATCAAATTCATTACAGATGTTAATATCAAGTGGCAACTGAACACGGCAAAGACAAATTTGTTATTTTGCTATTGGTTAATGTAGTGTTTCCAATAAATCACTGGACTTTAACAGTCAGGATAATCAAAGCAAATAAACACCAGCGGTAAAGCTCCTGTGGCTGATGAGGAAAACGTTGAAAAACTCAGGAAAAATACAGAAGAATGTATTTGAGGGAGATACTGACTGAAAACAAACCAGAGGTCTAATAGTTAAATCAGTGCTAGAGGAACCAAGAGCCACAAACAGGAATAGTTTCAGTCAAGAGCACACAAAAGGAGAGTTTTTAATCAATTACTCGATTTCTCCAAAGCTACTTAGTAAGTTTTCCTAACTTTGCAGTTCATTGTAATGACCCAACACATTACCAATCCTGAAAGCTAACGCTTAGGAAGTAAGAACATAACCAAGATGAAAACCAGCCATCCCTATAAAATCAGCCTTCTTTATTATTTAAATCCCATTATTGACAAAATTATTCTTTTTTTTTTTTTTCTGGCCTGGCCACATCTGTAACTTATTGCCAAATTTGTAGGTTTTGCAACCACGTGCCAAGCTCAACCTGGGCACACCCCAGACCAACACGCAGGCTGCACCCAGGCCGCACAGCCTGTCTGTTCACATCACGCTGTGTGCCACAGAGCAGTGAGAAAAAAGCAGTAATGGAGGATGCTGTCAGCCCCAATTACTGCCCAGGCCTTCAGCGCAAGGCAATCCCTCCCGACATTGCCATGGGCAGCCTGCCTCCGCTTGGAGTCAGCTGCACCAGGAAAACAGCCCCTCATCATTTCAGAGTAAAAAGTTTAAATGATTGAGCATCGCACTTGGAGAGGGCTTTTTAGTACATCATTAATAATGCAATGATTTAGACGCTTTATTGTCTTAAGAGACGCGCTTGATTGAGAGCAGGGGGAGAGAACTTTTTGTTCTTCCCTTTTGAAGCGATGTCTTTCTTAGAAAGATGGAGCCCCACTGCTCTGCTCTTCCTACAGTCATGGACACCATTCCCTGTAAAGATGGAAGAAGACTGATGCAGTGCCAGGAGATTCACTGCAAACATCTGTGATTTACTGTCTGCAATTGCACCTCAAAAAATTAGGAAGTATATTTGGTGAAACAGTGCAGATTTCCTTTGTCAAGGCAGGTTATCCTCCCCCTCTGCTCTGGGGAGGCCACATCTGAAGTGCTGTTTACAGTTCCAGGCTCCTCAGTTCAAGAAAGACAGGAATTTTCTAGATAGAGCCCAGCAGAAGACCACAAAGATGATTGGGGCCTGGAGCATCTCCTGCATAAGGAAGGGCAGAGAGACCCGGGCACGTTCAGCCTGGAGAAGACTTAGTGGGAATCTTGTCAATGCTTATAAAATATCTAAAGGGCAGGAATCGAGTGGATGCAGCCAGGCTTTTCTTGGTAGCATCAAGCAATAGGACAACGAGCAACGGGCACGAACTGGAACACAAGTAGTTCCATCTGAACACGAAGAAAACTTGCTGACTTTGAGAGTGACAGAGCACTGGAACAGGTGGCCAGAGAGATGATGGAGTCTCAATCTGTGGAGACACTCACAGTACTTCTGGACACTTTGCTGTGTGATCTGCTGTAGGAAGCATGCTCTAGGAGAGGGTTGGATTAGGTGATTTCCAGAGGACCCTACCAACCCTCACGAGTCTTTGATTCCTAAACAAATACATCAAGATAATCAACACGAAATGACTATTCACAAAGTTGGCAAAACTCCCTTGAACTGCCCAGAACTGAAAAAGTGGTTGAACTTCAGACAGCATAAATAAGACAGATGTCTTGGCTTCTCAGAAGTCACTCAAAGATTGTTTTCTGATGGCAGCACAGCACAAATCCAGCTGCTTCTGTAAGACTGTGATTCATCAAAAAAAAAAAAAAAAAAAGTTACAGGGAGAATTGATTGTTTTTCCTGTATGCTATTTGTGGATGAGATACCTAGGGGAAAATGCAACTCTTTATAGAGCAAGAGCATAAGACATGGCAAATACAATCACAGAGAATACAAATAGACAGGAAAATAGCTTTCTCTGACAAATACTGCATTAAGTTTAAGTGGAAAATGTACTACTCAGTATGAAACCTCATTAAGAGCCTTGCAAGTTTCTGATGGTCATGGTTAACAAGCACTTTTTATAGCACTTTTTAAAGTTTCTCCTGCATCACCCTTTTACTAGCCCATACAAATCTAGCAACATTTTTTAACTTTTCACAAAAATATTGTAACAGTTCTAGGAGAGTAATAAGTCTAAGAAAAACAACGTTATATATATTTATTCATTTATATTTATATATATTATTACATATAATATATATATTATATATATGTATATGTATATACACACATGTAGTATATTAATGTGTTATGTATATGAATACATAATACACATATATCCTTTGTTCTTTAAAGAAAAAGAAAATATTTTAGACAGAAAACAATTATACAGGAAAATGGGCAAGTACAAAACTTAAGAATTTGAATGAAAGCCCTGCCTTAGCAATAATTTAGCAGTAGCTGTGCACAACCAGAGCAAACACATTCTAACTATTAAAACAATAATGAGCAGGTTTTTAAAGAGCTAGTTTTATGTATATTGAATCTAATTATACGCTTCTCTCATAACCTCATTACATACAGTTAACCTGCCACTTTCTTTCTATTTTTCATCTCAGGCCATTAAAACATTTGCGTGTAGCCCAAATCACTATAATTTTAAAGGAAATATTCACTGATGGTTTGGTTCAAACAGATCAGTTCTGAAGAATTAGGTCTATGTGTGTGTTTTCTGAGTATGGAGAAGACAGTATAGATGATTTAAAGAAATGGCAAGTGCTTATTCTTACTAAAAGAGTGTTTGATTTCACAGGTAAAATAATATTCAATTCTATGTAATCATATATCTTGGGAGCTTAGTCAAGACCCAGGTCCTACAGCAAATGAAGACTGAAAGATTGCCTGTTTCTGCACAGAAGGGAGGGAAACAACACAGACGATCAGAGTCCACCTGGGGATGCATTGAGAGTCAGCAACCAGAGCTGGAGCACAGCCTCTAGGACTTTGAGCTGGAGCCCTGGAAAGGTAGCACATTTCATCCCTTGCACCTAAAACCCTACAACTTAGGATCTTTTATATCTGCAGCATTTATAGTCTTAAAGGAAAAAAAAGAATTTCAATTATGTACAGATTTTACCTGCACTTTTATTGACTCTGTAGGCTACTTTCAAAGATCAAATATGCTATTCTAAACTACAGACCATTGGAAAATGAAGTGTGTTCATCCAGCAGGACTTAATGAAAAAAGCTGTTTTCCACCAGAAAGAAAGCTGCTGCAGACTCCAAATGTAAATATCTGTTTTTGCTATCTGTGTTGGCATATGACATGACATATGCATTTGGTAAAAACGTCGTCTTCTCCCCATGCTTCTGGAAGCCACTTCCATCCCATCTGCCTCATTCTCAAATACTTAGACCTGCTTTGTCTTCAGCGTCAACAACTCAAAACAAATAACACACATCTTTTGTTTGTTGATATGGCTGTCAGCCATTTACTGCTACTTCCTCCATCTGCCTCCTCCCAGCTGTTCATTCCCACTGCTTCTTTCCAACCTTGGCATTCATCAGTGGCAGCAGCAGTGTGAAGTACTAATATGCAACCTTTTGCTAAGACACACACTAGGGATGTCTGGGGAAGAGAAGTATTGCGTGGTCAGCAAGGATCAAGTCAGACGTTTCTAGAAGCAAGCTGGAGGTATACAAGTATACAACCTGGATGTATCAAAGACTGCTGCTATGTTTAACACTTTTGAAAAGCTGTGGCAATATAACTTTAATAAAAGGCAGGAAAAAAGATGTGGAAGTTGCAGGTAGTTCAGCCTAACCTTGCATCGTTAAGAAAATGACCTCACAAAAGCTGCTGCCAGGCTTCTGAAGAACAAGACCTTAAGAAGGAGCAAAATGGATTTACCAAAAGGGAGCAGTTTCCTCACCAACCCAACAAACTGCTGGGAAACAACTGTCTCTGCAGAGGAGGAGGAAGCAATAGTCATTTTGTTTCTCATTAGCAAGGCTTCTGATGAAGTCTGCCAGAAGTTCCCTGTGACAGAGACATACCTAGTTTGGGTATAAAGTAGACTGGCTAGACTGAGAACTGGCAGGACTATTGGACTCAAGCAGTGGTGGTCATCAGTTATAATCCAACTGTTTCCTGTTCAGAAGTAGAGTTCCTCTGGGATGGGACCAGGGACAGAGCTGCCTCAAGTCATAATCTATGACTTGGATGATGGGCTGACGTGAATTTCATGAAGTTTAGCAAGGACAAACCTACATGGGGAAACCCCACTCATCCAGAAAGGTTGTGGGCTGAGGAGGGGCCCTTTTGAAAGTAAACTTCCAAAACAGAAGAAGTTCACTGTACTGAAAAAGTATAATTTAGGTCAAAAAATTAAAAAAAAAAAATTGTCTCATTTTAAACAAGTCATTTGGGAACAACACAATTAAATGCCTTTAAAAAATGATAGGTAATTTCAACTTTCAATGAAAAAATAGCATCTCAAGGGCCAATGAGTAAGTTAAGCAGTTTTATGATTTTATAGATATGCATGCATGTAGCTGAGTAGCAGAAGGAAAGATATACAACTTCTGGACTAATGATCCTCCATCTGTGACTCAAAAAACAACAGAAAAGACAATGTGAAACAACGGCAAAATCACATTAAACTAGATATACATCTCTTTCCCTATACACACCCGTTCTGTAATTAAATTCAGGGAAAATAATTATAATGCAGAGGTATTTAAAGTTAGTTTTTATTTCAGTAGAAGTATTTGAAGCAATATCACGAGTTAGTTTGTTCTTCCCACATGGCTTTATGTGCTTTTCAGGAAAAGCGTAGACCACCAAAGGGAGCTGGGCTGATAAAGGTAGAGCTTAAAAAGCAGTTAAAAGGTTTTTACTGCTCTGTACTTTGCTCAAAGATAAGAACTGAATTTGTATCGCACCTTCCTGAAGGGAAACTGGAATGTAGTCATGAAAGAAAGTGGAGTCTTGAGGAAGACATTAAAGATCAGCTGGAAAAAAATGGAATCTGCACAACACTACAGCTAGCCAAGACTCAGCTGATGTTCAGGAAGGCAACAGAAATCTACAAGTGCTCTTGGCAGTTTTATCTAACAGCTTCAGAGATGGGTCCTGGATTCCAGCAGTAGATGAGGAGCAATTAATGTTCATTTCAACAGGAACTGACCATCGAGAGTACTTGAGAGCTTTGGAAATTAGGCATTTAGCTCATCCAGAACACTAAGTAGCCTTAATTTGGTACTCTCACATAATTAGGACCAAAACCTGAGTTGTTCCCAAGAGATATTGTTCAGGGAGAAATAAAAACATAACAATGTGGAGAACATTAGGAAGAAGAAAAAAAAATATCAGGAAACAGAAAGAAAAAAGAGTTCTGCAAGATTGAGAACAAACTGGAAAGACCAATCCACAACCAGTTCTGCAATGGGAAACTTGCATGTCCTTCGTTTGCTACATAACTCCTAACATTTTGACAAAAAAAAGACTTCAAAGCAGCTGAAGAAAATCCAATGATTAAAGTGACCTACTTGATATAATTTACTCAAAGCCAAGTTTTGCATGCAATATGCTTCTTAATTAAATGATGCATTTTCATGCGTCTATTTTTTGATACTTTCCCTTCCAAAACAGTTGAAGAAAATGAATAACCCCAGACAAACTCACTCCATGCATTAGATGCTTCAGTACTACTTCAACATTTATTGAGAATGAAATATATATTTTTTAAAGTTTTGGTTTTCTGAGTCGTATGGATAGAACTATTAATGCTTAGACCATTCTAGATGATCAGATAAATAATATCAGACCATTATTAATAATGAATCTTAATTGTTTCAGGAAAAGTCCCTGAGATTTGGACATTACTGCTTATATAAGCTCTTTAAATATTTATTCAGAAACAAATAGGTTTTGCATATCCCTACAATGTCAATCTAAATATAACTTTGATTGACATAGATACTTAAGTAAATTATACCGAGTAGAGCAGAAAACTACAATTACTTGGTTTTATTTGCTAATCACCACCCTATATTTATTGAAGTGGCTAGAAAGACTGTGTCACTTGATCTCTTGCTTTTGTAAAAATTACTTTGGAACACTGACTTTTTCAGTTATTTTTATTGTGTGTCACCAGACTGGCCACTTTATCCACAGAAGAACAAGTCCTAATTACTGGTGTTTTTTATTAAGGGCAAAAGCATTGGCAAATGCCCAGGAGACCCTACCAGAGATGCCCAAGATGGAGCAATAGGAGAAGTTTTGGCCATCTCCAGAGGCTTTCACAAAGGGTTGGTGGAAGGCAGAAGGCTCTGCCACCTCACACAGCTCTGCTTGCAGCCCCCCTTTCTCTCTGCACCAAGACAGTATTTGAGCTGTGTTTCCTACCCTTGGGACTGCTCTGATGCTCACCTTCCTCAGGGGAGGTGGCACATGTTCCCAGGCTTCCCAGCCCCACTGACCCCACAGCCACCGTGCTGCAGCCAGAGCAACTGTGGGTTATTATAAGCCCAGGACAACTTGGAGCAGCTACCACATTGAATTGTCAGCCAATGAGCAAGACATGCTGCAGACTGCCTTGCCCCAATCAGCAAGATCATTCATACCAACAAATGCTCACCAGCATCAATATGAGGTGACCTAGCAAGGCTCAAAGTTTCTGCTCTCTTCAGAAATCCTTTACATCTAAAGGATCTTCATGACCAAAACAGCAACAGAATCATTCCTTTTCACATCACCATCAGTTCTACCCACCTGTTCCCACTCTATCAGCCACAAAAAGAGCTAGCATCCACCTGTACAAGCCCCCTTCACATTCAAGCCCCTTCACGTTTATGACACAGGTATGCTGAAGTTTTGTTCTCTCTCACCGTTAATGTAGACAAAAATAAAGAAAGAACGTTTCAGCAGCATAACAAAGGATAACAAACACAGTCAATCTGTTTTCTCAGGAGTAAAGCACCTTAAGCTCTGTGTCAGGGTCAGTCTGCTCCCTCTACTGACTCTATGGCACTTAAAGCACCTGAGCTTATTCATGATGCATATAAATAGTAAATGAAAGAAATCATTGGTCTAAAGAGCTAGTAGGAATAATGGGTATACAGGAAACACTTTTGTCAGGTCCCCTCAGAGGGAGTAAAATTATCATGACTATTAGTCACATGCATCTCTTCATTCTATTCCCACCAGTTCTGTGGAATGTGTCACTTTCCAAAGCCACAAAGGAACAAGAACAGAAAGCAGATTTTGTTCTCGGCACAGAGTGACCTTTTCAAAAGGAAAAGCTTCTGTCCTCAAATCCAAGTTGTCCAGTTTTGCTGAAATTCCATTTTTAAGTCAGCTCACAGAATGAATTATGTCTTCTGGTAAAATAGGAAACAGAAGTCTGACAGCTGACTGCAATCTTAAATTTCATGGAAAATAGCAAAGTACATTTATGGCCCAGGGTATCTTCAGCTTCCAGCAAAAACCTTTTGTTGCAGGACTGAGACTCATCCAGAGGAACAAATCTCACAGGTGCATTTTCATTATTAGATAATGAAATTATTTTGAAATACAGAAGAATCTTGATGATCTATTCAAAATAGTTTTTTGATAATAAATTATACCAAAATGTAAAACCTGCTGGATACTCTTTTCTTGATAGAAGCAGCTTTCATTTTATCTTCCATTCCATCCACTGACCAATTTATACCCTTGAAATAACATTGTTAAACTAACATGCTGCAGAATCATTAAACAGCCAGTAATTTCCTCCTAGTTTAGGCTAGGCAATTGTGAAAAGCTTCAGAAGTGGAGAAAAAACATATTTTCCCCTTAGTTGCCCAGAAAGCCAAATCTGACTGCTAAAAAAGGAACTTTCACTTGCTTAGCCCTACATCGTGATTCTAGGTCACTTGCTGGAAGCTTCACCCAACTGAACAGCCTATTAGCAGCTCTAAAGGAGTCCAGACACAGAAGCATTGCTTCACTGGGACAACCATGCTTCTGTGGGGCTTCATCTCTCTTCCTATCCAGCATTTCCCTCTTGTGATAGTTTCCTTCAGCTATTAGATACATAGATTTCTATTTGGCTGTTACTTTTTGTTATGTTTCTCATTTCTGCCAGATTTCGCAGTTAAGTGAAAAATATAGATTCCAAAAATTGAGTGGTGAGTGAGGAAAAAAACTATGCAATAAATTCAAGGAGATCAGTACTTGACCATCTGTTGCACAAGTCAATTATTGTTTTTTTTGGTTTTTTTTTTTTTAAATCTTATTGTATTCTGTGTTTTCATCAAGTACTGGATGTCAAACCATGATGTTACCAGCAACAGAGAAAAAGGAAGCAGGTGGTCTTCTCTGGACTTCACTACTGGATACAAGCAAATGTAAAAGGGCAATAGAATAGAAAGCAGCTTGTACACTGCTTTCAGGTAAGGAAGAAAAAGGGAGAAATAGAAACCAGGACTTTTGGAAGGTGTGCTTTGAAAAGCACTGCGAGTTGTTTACTAGACTGACTTCAAAAATTCAAAAGGAACAGGTCAGGTTTGTCAAACAGCCACGTGGGACGTACCTGAATCCTTATCTCATATGGGACAGTCTGAATGCAAGGCAGCACAGCATTCATTTCCTGCTATGACCATAGGAATAAATGACCAGACTGAGATACCGTCAGCACAGAGCATTTTGATGCCTTACCTACAGAATATGATTCAGCAAAGGCAACTTGAGTCCAATGGAAGGAGATTGTACGTGAAAAATGAAAAAAGGGGAAGAAAAAGATTAAAAAAAAAAAAAAAAAAGGTATATGTCTTCATTATTTGGAGGAAGGAAAAAGGAGAACACTGTACACCTAACAAAATTAAGTGGAAGTACAAAGAGAACAGAGGGCAATCTTTGCTGTCCAACCAGCTAATAAATTGAGGGGAACTTATATTTAGGAAAGACAGAGGAAAAAAGATCTGCTTTCATTGTTTAGACACAATATCACCAGGCCCCAGTCATTCCTACTAGCATACACAAAGTAAAAACATATATATATTTGCCCAATATCCTATTATATATAGTTTTATTAGAAGTAATATAAAATTAGTAGAATTTTTTTCCCATAATCTTATCAAACTGTTGCAAACAATAATAGATATAACAAAAGCGGGTTGCTTGTTTTGTGGCTTACAGTCATTTATGGAAGTTATTACATATTTTTGCCTCCTAAGATAGACATACATGGGTATTTGAACTCCCCTAAGTCATCCAGCACGGCCACAAACCCCAACCTGCATCTGCATGGGACAGTATAATTCTAGGAAATCTACTCTGACCTTTTTTTTTTTTCTTTTCAGCACAGAATTAGCTCAAGTGACCTTAACTGGGCTGATGGTAATGCCTTTGTGCAGAAGAAGTTGTACATAAGGGAAACAGCTTAATATTTACTAGCATACTGAAGAAAAGAAAAATGACCTTTCTTAATTAAATGTCATGAAATGAAGGCTAATACTGGTACAGAACATGCATCTGAATGAAATTAAGACTCACATGTCTGTGGTACACTTAAATATTCTGGGCTCAGTTCTGACATAAGCCTAAAGGGGGGAGGGGGAAATCAGGAGTGGCTTCTTTTTGAGATAAGTGGAATTACCTTGCTTTATATCAGCAAAAGCAGTGCAAAACCAAACTCTCAGATCTTACAATCACTGGGATAAGAATGCTTAAAGAATTTACTAAGCTCCGTGGAAAAAAAGAAAGTATTTTCACAGGTTTCTACTTAGGAGATGCAGCTCTATATTAACTTTCACTCAGGAATGCTTCGTTATCCAAGATTATGAATTCATTTGGCATAATGGAAGGACAGGATAAATTATTCAAAAAAGATGTAAATAGTTTATGTGCCATCAGTAAATTCTCAAGGACAGGGAGATTTGAAATATTTAGAGGACTGAGATTAATTACCTATCTGGTGTGAATTCATACACAGATATTCCAATTTGAGTACGATTATGCTTTTAAAATATAACCAGAACAAAATGTCACAGTCTGCTCATTTCATTGTCTTAATCAAAGCTTTAATACAGATATAAAAAAAACTTCTTTGAATTATCAGCAGGTGAAATAACAATTATTTCATTTGTTTCAGCCAGACTGGAATACTTTTAATATTTATACCAGATTTTATCCTGTAAAATTTGTGTTTTTGTTGCAATAGAGAAAGGATACAGCATAAGCATACATTACTGTGAATACAGAATATAAGGCTTTGAAAATTCAGAGGATGTTCAGGACATGGAAAAGCATCAAAGGATTTTTCTACACACAGACATCTAAACCTTGACATTGTAACATGTTTAACAGTCTCACTGTTTTAATTAAGCACTGTAATAAAAGCCACATGGCAATAAAAAGCAGATGAAAGGACTGTTAATAAATCTCATTTAGTAAAGTACTTCAACGCGTACTTGAGAAAAGGGATAAGACAAGTTTCAATCCTACTCATAGACCAAGCAGATGCTCAAGTGCTGTTCTGGAATAACTGTGACACCCAGAGCTGTGGATAGCCCCTAACAGCTGTCTTTGCTTTCACTCACATTGGTGTCAACTCACAAACATGCATGGATGTTGTACTACAAAGTTTAACAAAGGAACACAGAAAGGAAATTACATTTTGCTTTGTACAGGATTTCTGTTCAACAACTGAATGCTGTTTTAAATTGTTTCAATACTCTTAACATTTGTTCCCAAGAAATTCTGGTGTCATTACATAAACATTAATCTGTCAGCAAAAGTTTGAGAAAAGTCCATGGATGCTCTGCTTTAAGAGTGTTTATTAGAGATACTCTACTAGAAAAAGGAGTGGGAGATAAGAGTTGAAACTCAGGCTCATACTTCTTTATCAAAGAGAACATTCCTGTCAAGACAGTAAAATATCAAAGGAGAATCAATAGTTAATTCTCTTTATTTGCAGTGGTAGGATGTAGGCCTAATCCAAATTCCCTCAAAATTACCAGAAGGACCAACTTCCACCAGTCTCAGAGCCACCAAAATTCTCAACCAGTGCCTGGCCTCTCAAGGCAACAAATGTTAGTTCTTCCATTTTCACATAAAGCAATCAAAAACATATGGGCAGAGGGTGGTGTTTGCTGTAAAAACTCCTCAGAAGATGGATTCTCTGTTTGAATCACTAGTTTGAGTCCATCAAAACAAGCCAAAGGAAAGGAGTTGGGATCAAAATATACCCTTCTGTAGGTAATGATTTACAGGTAATATCTACCTGCAGGATCTGGTACTTGAAGCAAGTGTTTCTTGTTCCATAGGCTTAGCAGGTGTTAGTATTGACGAGATTGAGCTAAGTCACTGTTATCCTTATTTACATGCTTAAATCCCTAAATAGTGTTGTCATTTTTAAAATACAAGCCGCCATCCCGGGTGTAACAGTGACACTGTCTGAATCACTGAAACCCACAGCAAATTCTGTTAATTTAAGAAGGATAAGGACCAACATCACTCCTGTGCAGAAAAAATGCTCTGAACCTATACAGAGTAGGGGGACAAAGACAATCTGTCAGTTTGCAGAGCAACATACTGCAGTCACATTCAAGCATGTTCACTAAGCTGCAGCCTGTAGCCTTTCATCTACCACCCTAGAATAGATGTTTTAATCCCAGCGTGCCCCAATGAAGTCCAACCACTATCTGAGCTTTGCAACTCAGCCAAATAGGAGTCCTTGTGCCATGGACTTGTCTGGTATGAGCTAGCACTGCTCCACTGACAGTAGCTATGTTGCCTTTTGTAGAACTACTTCCTTTTTTTTTTTTTTTAAACACCAGTTGAGATTCTGACCTTTTAATTTTAAGATCTGTTTAGTTTGCATCAGTGAATGGGTTATCTCTAATTAAAATCACTGCTGCACTACATAATTACTCAGTATAATTTGATGGTTGACTAAGACTAATGAAAAATTTGTCTCACTAACGGGTTGCACAAAGTTGAACTTCCCAGCATTAATCTTGGTAAATTGAAAGGTAGTAAATTGTGCCACGCAAGTAAAGAATGATGTGTCACAGAGTGGCTGCTAAAGGAATTAAGAGCCAGTGTTCAAAGAGAACACCAAATCCATCTGTCGTGCTCACATTATGGACCCTCAGCTCAGGTGTTCAGATGATTTTGTGGGACACCTCCTCCCCTGTGTGGGTGAGCAGGTTGCAAGGAGCACAGGCACACACTGAGCCACAGCCCCATGGCTCCCACAGGATGGGGGCACGAGAAAGGGAAGCCCAGATCTTGGAGAAGGGGTGTGCAGGTAGCATGGCTGCATGCGTAAGGCAGAAGGTAAATCATTCAGGGTGTTTCAGAATACTGAACTGTTTACTAAACCACAGCAGCAGACAGTATTCTCTCTTGCATTAGTGACATTGATCCTGAATATTTAGATCACTGATTGTGTATTATGTGCCACTGGTAAGCCATTAAGCTGCACTGCTCCTGATGCAACCTGTACAAGCTGAACAGCTTTTCACCATAGCACAGCCCTGCAGCCTCACATAGCACCAGGCCCACACCATCCAGGTGCCCCCTGCAGCATCCCCTTCCCCATGGCAGCTCCTAAGCTGAGCAATAGCAACCAGAGGCACTGACACCTGTACACATCTCCAGCAAAATTTTTGTCAGATGCAATAATTTATAATACCTGTACTAAGATGCAGTTGACGATCCCGTGGGCTACTACACAGTATGGTGCCTGCTCTTCCTTTCCCTTCTCTGTCCCATCACAGGCTGTGTCTGACCCCAGACCATACAACTGTGTAGAGTTCTGACATTGTGATGCCAACAGTTCTCATTCTGGGAGGAGACAAGGCCTCCTTCCCTGCCACTGCTGTGCCATCAGCCACTGTCCTGCCTATCCACTACGCTCAACGTTAATTTAGTTCACAAAACATATATATGTGCAAAGTAAAGTTGTCCTTAAGCAGAGGCCCGTTCTACAGCCATTTTGTTTCTCAGTCTTCACTACGACTGTAAAATGAAATCTGTATGACCTCTTGCATCAGAACCAGGACTGTATTTCTTCTGCTATTATAATTCGTCAACATAGGATGCTTTCAAGGATTTGTCACACACATTCATACATATTCTATTAGACAGTCATTGCATTTGCATCTGCTGTCACTGTTCCTGAATGCAAAATCATTTCTAAGCCAAGGGTCCTTGCAATGCACAGGGAGAAACAGCATCTTTTGTAAAGGTCCCCAGTTGAATAGCTGGCTAGAGACAAAATAATTTTTAAGGTACAGCATATGCATCATTTACAGTAACTTTAGAAACAAGTTCCAGGGCACTGAAGTCCATCTTCAGGAAAAATAAATTTCCTTTCCCCCTCTGAGAAGTTGAAGAAAACACAGACCCTTACCGAGGGTCATCAGTTATGACTTTTTTTTAATATACAAAAGCATTAAGAAAACTAAAAACAAAGGTAGTTTGATAGAGAAAATAGAGCCAGCTCTCTGCTATCTCTAGCAATGTCCAGCAGAATAGCAGACGCATTCTCAGGAGCCACTTCCAAACAAGAGCACCTGCTCTGACTAAATCACCAGTGAGTTATCAGGCAGAGTGCCAGCATTTCTGGATGAAAATCAGCCACCTGAGTGAAGGATTCAGGACCTGCAGTCCTTTAGTCTGGTCCACAGCACATGCCTGAAGCAAGAGCAGATGTGGCCTTCTAGGTACAAACTCAGCAGGACCTTTCCATGATGCCTATCCTTCAATGCAGGCTGTGCCCTCTGTAGCCCTCCATTACAAGATATTTATCCTAGGAACTGCAGCTTCACAATGACTGTTTATTTTCTTCATCACAGAAGCATTTCATAGCCATATCCCACTTCTACCTGAAGTTATACACTAAATGAAGGAGCACGGACTTCTCTGAATGATCCCAAGATTCTTTCCTATTTAAATCACATAGTTTTATGCTGCAAAAGTCCTAAATGCATGCTAATCCACATAAAACTTGTTCCATATTAATTTAAAGCTTAAGCCAAAATCCATCAGAAGCAACAATGCTGTATGAGCATGCAAAAACCAGTGAGCTATCAAGTTATGGTTCCTTATTTTGTCCCAGCAGTGGTTCCTTCAAAAAATCCCAGTACCATTTTCAAGGATTTTCAAGCTATAATGCATATGCTCTAAATTAGTCCCTCCTAAATTCAAAGCTTATGATGCAAGCACCAAGTAAAGGTATCTAAATATTTAACACTAGACTGTGTGTGACACTGCAGATAATATTAAGACCCTGATCTTCCTTGTTTATTCCCAGCACTAACAGTGTCGTTTCTACTTACGCAGGGATTGTGCCCTTCTATAGATGTGCTGGAAAATAAGAATGAGCACACGTTGCTTTCTTCATGCATGAATGATCTTAAGACAGATTAATTAAAACCTGTGTCAATGCAGTGCACGTATAATGATGGGATATATAAAAATAAAATAGAAGTTTTGGTTTTCTTCTTGTTTTCTACACTAGGAGGTAGTTTCTAAAGAAGTATCTTTCGCTAGGTTAATGAATGTGCCAGAGCATCTCGTGTTGCATTCAGAGTAAAACTTGCATACTGCAGAACAGATGGGTATTGTGAACTGTTATGATGGCAGAGGAGTAGGCTTTAAATAATACATGGAGAATTTTTCTATCTCATTAAGTTTCCAATTTCCTTTAGAAACATCTTTAAAATAAATGCAAAAGATTCTTATTGGAAGCTGTTCTTATTTTGTGCAATTAGATGCCTTTAAATGTCACGCTGAGAAATACGGTTATCAGAACAAAGGGATCAATGCAGCCGTAACTTCGATTTACAGATATCATGCACACAGATGTTCAGTGAGTGCAGTTCCTGGTACTTCTTCCAAACTGCCAGGGTCAGACACTGAAATCCAGAGAAACAAAAAGGAAGGTGCTAAAAATACTCTCTCCCTTCTCCCTCCCATACATGCAGAGTACTTACAAAGGTTCTCTCCACATCTTTCCTACTTTCTTCTATATTCTTAATTCTTTCCCCTTCAACTTTTCACTTTTTTTTCCCCCCATTTCCTACCACACAGCCCATTTAGTACTCAGAAACCCTGTCTTATTGCACATTTTCTGAACTGTATTACGGGAAGTATCTTCAGCAGTTTAACTCAGACTGCACAAACAGTAGATTATTTAGCATTATTTTGAATGGAGAAAGAAAGCAAGCCAAAGCTAAACAAGAAAAAAAAGGCAATTCTTTAAATTCTCACTTAAAACGCTTACTTTCCATTAGACAGAAAAGATGAGGCATGTTGAGCCCAATAGTTTTGCTGAGATACAAAGCATAAATTTTAGATTTATACCAATCACAATAATGAAGAAGAGATGCCAATTGTCAGAACTCATTTTCCCTCTGAATAAGCTGAGCTCAGATGCAATTTAAACGAGATGAGCCAGAACAGTAGATCAGCACATAAGGACTATGGCTCAATATACAAAGCAAACATGCTTTGAATCCTGACAACAAGAATACTTTCATTTATTAAGACATTTACTAAAAGACAGAAAAAGAGACTGAAGGCTTGCTGAATGACAGTGGCCCATCAGGATGGTCAGCCTCACTGCCACCACAGTCACTCCAAACAGACACGACAAACCAAGGTGAGCAAAACCACCTGGAAATGACCAATCTTTTATTAGAACAAGAAAGTTCCCCCTTCCTTGCCAAGACACTATAAATCTCCATGTTGCTTTTATTCACTATCTAGTAGTTTTTAATTATTTAGCTGGTCTCCTTCCTAAAAGCTTGTAGGATTAAAAAAAAAAAAAAAAATCACTCTTATGGCCACAAGCACAAGACCTCCTAATTTCCATGAGATATACTCAATACATTGCAGCTCAAAATGGAATAAGCTGCATTAAAAGACTGGTCATAACTGATCATTGCTGGAGAAACACAGTGAGGAAGCTGACTGTAAAACTGTAACTTATTCTCTGATCTGTTCTTGGGCTGCTACTTACTGTCCTCCCTCACTTATCCAGGAAGTACTCCGAGGACCAAGCATTAGTCCCTGGCTGACCCAGTCCTTTGGAAATGATTACCATAGTGCTAGTGAGATAATACATTATTCATTTAATTGCTAACAATTTGTTAGGGCATTATAGCCTTGGACGTATTTTCAGGAGAGGATTTAATGCTCACCAAATTCCCATTTTAAGAGCAGACTGTGAGGACACAACGTGGCCATAATACACTGCCCTTGTTCTCAGTCATCAGACACAGCACTGCCTAAAGAAAGGAGCCCCGTGGACTTTTTGACAAGGGTACAGAGGCAGAGATTGCTAATGCAGTGACAATACTGAGGCAGGGGTTGCCATGACCCAGGTACAACATCTCACATACAAATCTTAGATTTGCTGAACCTCATGAGGTTCACCTGGGCCCACTGTTCAAGCCTGTCCAGGTCTCTCTGGACCACATCCCAACCCTTAGGAGTGTTAACCACATTACACAGCTTGGTGTCATCTGAAAACCTGCTAAGAGTGCACTTGATCCCACTGTCAGTTACTGACAAAGCTGTTAAAGAGCACAGATCCCATCACAGACCCCGAGGGACACCACTTGTCACTGATCTCCATCCAAACATTGAGTCACTGATCACCACTCTCAGGGTACAATCTTCCAAACAGTTCCTCATCAACCCACTACCTCTAGTTAGGTTTGACCACAGCCATGTGTGCTGTATTACCCATTTATACTGTCTTTCCCAGCTCCTTCTCAAGTCATACCACTGATCAATTGATCATTCACAGTCTATTAATGCTGCAGATCCACCAGTAATTCACAATAATGTCAAACTGCTGTTCATCTTGGCTGTATTAGTGTATGTTCTGCCACAATCTAACAGTCCTAGCCTAACTTTTAGCAGGATTAACTTTAAGCTGCCTCTCTTTACCACGGAGGATTTTTTTTTTTCTTTTACAAATGCATAGTATTACATCCTCAGTTTAATAACTAGAAAGCTTCCTGCTTTTCAAACATTTATGAGCTGACTCAGGTGACATTGGTTTACTCTTCAAGATTAACAGTGTCAGAAGTTCTCTTGAAAGGAAAAGTGGTTTGCTCCTTCGGAGTCTCCAGTTATTTCTGCCTATGCATTACATATCTATACATGGCCCCTCTCTTAGCACTGATAAGTGAGCTGATGTTTTCCTCTACAATTATTGGGCAATAATTCCCTCTCAAATGAATTCTCTGGTACATCTAAGAGCAGCTCAGTGCTCAGCTACATAATCACATTGAGAAAGCAAGATACAGGGCAAGAAATATAGGTAATTTGAAGCTCAAACCTTGCAGTCTCCTGATTGTTTTTTGTTTTTTTTTTTTTAAGGGTCACTGATGACAGTAAATAGGATAACTTATAGCAGTTAGCATAGCTGATAGAATTTGGCTGCACACGATTGCTTATGGCACACAGCCATTGCTTCTGGCAATGCATAGATTACAGAATTGTGTATTCAACTCTTTCCTTCTCATGTTAGTATTTCTGCCAAGTCTCTCAGGGCTTATTCGTGCTTTTCAATAGCATCTGTACCTCCTACTTCCCATTAAAATACACTAAATCGAAATGCAATGAGATGTTCTCAACATTTCCTAGTTTAGTCAAGAGCTTGGTTGAGTTTGATTAAAGTTGTTAAGCAATTTTTAATTCTAGGGGGGAAAAAAATGAGGGAAGGCAGGAATAATCATAATAGAATTATATACCTCATTTAACACTTAAAAATGATCTATGAGGCATCAACAAGACAGGATGGCTGTCAGCCCCAGTGAATGCAGTACACAGATCATATACAGGCACAGTCAAGTGGGAACTGGCACCTGCAGAGACAAACATAAAGGGGTAACCTGACTGGGGAAGCAGTGGGAAGGAATGCGAGCCATCAAACAGAGCAAGGAGCTGAACCTCCCCTCTCTGTCTCCCTGGGGTTGGAACTGGATTTATCTTTAAGGTCCCCTTCAATCCAAGCCATTCTAGAATTCATCAATCCTTATAAAAAGAATCTCATCGTCCTCCTTCATCTCTTCTCCTCGTTTGGGAGCGGATAATCACTGAAGCAGCATTACTACTTCCTACAATCACTGCCCAACTAGTAGTGTGACAGCTCTTGGTACTCTGAGCACCTTGCTTCAGTTGTTTTCTGTATGAGTGAACTTGCTGCCATTTAGTTTGACAACAAGGGACTATTCATTTTAACAGGTCTTCAGACTGAAGGATGCTAGGCAGTTGACAGTATGTGTTTGAGTCTACCCAGAAAAAAAAAAAACAGCAAGAGTTTTTAAAAACCCTTCTTGTTATAAGATTGTCAAGAGAACTCTTTCTGTTCTCCTACTCTTTCCCAAAGAAAGCTAGGGAGGCAGCAGAGTTTTCAGAAAGACTTTTACATATCTTCCCCTGTTCCTAAATGTGCTCAGCAATTTTTCTTAATGTAGAGGACAGAAAATCAGCTAAGAACTATGGCCATTCCCCTCCCTCCTCACCAGCTTCCCCAAGAGTAATTTTAGTGGAGCTTTGATTGATGTCAGATGAAATTAACTGGAAACATTTAATGTGTTTAACATGTAAAGGCTTAGGGCTCTATTCACTCAGAGACCTTCCATGCTTCATAAACTCACAGAGGACACTGAAGCCTGGATTTCAGCTCTGCAACCAGATAACTTATTAAACAGCACCTTGACTCCTGCCACTGCTGCAACTTTCCCTTCATTATTAATAGGTAGAGGACTCAAACAATGCCAGCAAGAACAGAATCAAAAGTATTGTGGAAGAGATGCTGTTAATTTAGTGATCAACAGAATGCAAAAATTAAGCTGTATTTCCCTCAGTAGCTGTTGAAAATCCTCATTTAACCAAGTAAAAAAGGAATATTGTGCATGGAAGGAAGCACGAGGACTCTGTCAGTAGCTTAGAGGGAAGGGCTCTGAACGAGCAGTTTTCTCAAAAGCAAAGCCTTCTTCAGCTTTCTCAGAAATAGGAGGATTCAATACTTGAGAAGTCTAGGAACTGAACTATTTTCCTGCCTTCTCTCCTACTTGTAGCAGCATTGTGGAGAGGAGGTTACTGCAAAGTTAACCAGTAGGTACATCAAGTTGGATAGAATATTTTTCTTAATATGTATTTCCTCTCCAGCTACCTCAAGAAAGGCAGATTAGCCCTTACAGTGGATAAATGAAGGGCTTGGTGACCTCCGAAAGATCCTTATTCAACCATATCTGAGCTAGATGTCCCTTCCAACCCAAGGGATTTATGATTCCATGAACATGAGATGTCTCAGAGGGGAGCTCAGTAAAACTATTGATACAACCATTCAAACCTCTGTCTCCTCACTGAGCTCAAGGCAGCTCCAAACAAGTCACAGAGCAGCAGACCGGGTTACCTTCAGCCATCTGTCAAGCACGGTTTTACCCAACCCCCAGAGCCATTTCAGAAAGAGATTTCAGAGCCTTCTCAAACTGCAGGTCATTGATGGCCAGTTCGTGGAGAAGAATCTTTAGTAAATAGGCCATTTTTATAAAGCTGATGCATCCGTACAGATGGGCTCTTCCAAAGAGAGCCTCATTCACTCCCTGCAGCCTCATTCTCCTGCCCACCTGCTGTCATTGGGTTTCCTATGGGAACATTTCACACGTTGTTAACCTTAGAGCTTAAGGCAAGCAGTAGTGTAATAACAGGTGTCAAGGCAGGCTTTGTGCAGGGAATGTTTGAAGTTGGTGGGAATTTGAGGAGCAGAGTTAAATAGGTGTAGGATTTGATTATTGCTTGCTTCATGAGGATTTACTTCTCGCCCCACTTTTCTACTCTGAAATTCAGTGTTAGTTTATGGATATGTAAGCAGGTCTATTGACAGTGGAAGTTTTTTCCCCCTAAGTGATAAAGAAGCTTTGAAAGATCGATCTGTACAAACACCGGATATTAACCATTCTACTTTTTGCTATCTCTAGGTGTATTTGTTTGTAATATATTGCACTGTCAGTGAGAAGCCTCATAATACTCTGATTATTTACCTACTTATCCTTAGCACACAATCGATACACCAAGCTCAGAACAGTTGACTTTTTATAAGGTTGTGCTTCAATGAGACAATTACACTCTATTACTTAGTTATGATTTACAAAGCTTATCTGCAACTTGTTTTTGAAGAAGTGCTGTCATGATTCCAGTAAAAAACAAAGAAGTGGTTCCACTTCGATGTCTGAATGCAGATTATTGGCTGAGCCATTTCCTCCCCACCCAGTAAGACATAAATAAACATTCTGCCAGACATCCTTCAGGATTATTAGATCCTTTAAGTAGTAAGCTTGCATTCTTCCTTTAACAGATTTTTCACTTTCATAGCTCTCAATGACATACTATTTTTTCTCACAGTATCACATGAGAATATCTTAGGCTTTAGAGTCGAGCAGCAAACGGGAAAAAGGCTGAAACAAGCTAGACTTCCCCTCCACACAGAGGATTAAGCTACCTGCAGATACATTTGTCCCTAGAGGTGTTAAAGGTAAGAAATTTAGGTCACATTATATACATTTCTCAGAAGTGAATCCTGTCACCGGTTTGATTTAAATCTTCAGCATCCCCAGAAAAATCAAGCTGGAAAAGGAGAGCAGCAAGGACTCAATACATGCTGTGTACTAAGAACTTTGAACAACACATTTCATTACAGCTTTTTGTCTTTCTGAAGCTTTTTGGAAGTAGGTGTAGCACATGAGAATGGTTCTCATTCCACTCAAGTTGGCTGTAAGACACCATGGTTGTATTTATCTCCAGTTACAGAATACATTTGAAATACATTTGATAGGTAAAAAAATAAAAATAAAAAATCCATCAGCAGACATCTACCATGTTGTGTCTGAAGTAAGGGGGAATGGGACTTGTTCTGCTGTCTTTGACGTGCTCTTTTGAGTGTCACTGTTTTGTAGTGAAAGAACAATTAGAAGATATCAAGGCAGCTCCACCTGATATGAAAAAAGGTCAATCCCAATGAATTAGAAGCTGGCAAGTCCAGTGGATCAGAGGGTCATATTGCTGATACCTATTTCATAACATGATAAAGACAAAGAATTCTTTTGCTATGTCTGTCACGTCTCCAAGTTCAACCACACTGCAACCACAGATGTTTCCATTTCACAGTACCAAGGAACCAAGCAGCCTATATAGCCCACCACTGATGTGTTTGAAGTGCTGTTTCTGTAAGTCACTGGAACTATCGTTACATTTCTCAAGCCCTGTCTAAAGCAGCTGAACAGCCAAATTATTTTGAATTATCACTGGATCTTATCTGCAGTGATAGAACACAAATTCTGCCCATCAGCTAATCCACAGCATAAAATCCCTCCACCAAGGATAGACTTTCAAAACATCTCTAAATATTTTCATGTACATAAATGCTCAGTGGCCACCAGGTCATGCTTACAAAAGCACTGTACAACATCTTGTGATAAATGAATTGCTTTTATTTATTTATTTTTGAAGATACTAAAAATCAGAACTTTATGTTCTGACTCCAGTAAATCAAAACCGAACCATTTATTAAGCATGGCATTAGTTTGATTTCAAAGAAATCATTTGTTACCAACAAATGATCTGGTCTCTTCATGAAGCAGCCAAAGAAAATCGTCTTCAAATATGAAAAGCAGAAATCAAGATTTTACATAGAACATCTTCCAAAGGAAAGAATAGAATAATTACGTTTTAATCAACATGCATGTTTATATCAAATCCCTTAGAGATAAGATAACATAAAATAGAAGTGATAGTCAAGTGTCCAGGAGATGCAATATGAGCTAGAGAACATTGTTCTGCCCTCACATTGCTCCTATCACAGCCCTTTGGAAGCTGTGCACCACACATTAATGCTTTAAGACATTACCATCTCTATTTCACTTCATTAGCTTCCAATTCCCAAAACAGCAGAGGCAATTTTTCATAAACACAGAAAAACAAATATTAAGGAGCTGAACTCTTAATTTCATAGAAATCACCGACAGTGTTTCTACTTCTCACCCCACTTACATTTTTACTGATGGAAATAAGGCTGGAAGAACAAAACCCAAGAAATAAGTTGCAAACACAATCCAGACCACTTCAGGAAGAGATACTGCCTGAACTGCTGGCTAAAAACAAATAGCAAGTCATTCCTTGTAGACTTCAAACCTCATTCAAACAGCCCATTAAAAACAGATGAGTTTAGAGGAATAAGATTAGGTCAGCAGCCTGGTGGTTTGCTGAAGAAATAAGGTTGAGTGTCAGAAGCCACACAAATGCCCATCTTAGAAAGCTGCTTGTCTGTAAGTGTAAGGAGTTGCTGATTTCACTGGGTCATGGGGCATAGCAATGAGAAGCAGTCTCCATCTATCCAGCTCCATTAGAGAAAAAAATAGTGTTTTAAATTCAGTGCATCTCCTTCCACAAAGGGCAATTAGTTTCACAGTGCAGCAGTTGGCCACTCTGTGGAACTCAGAGCATAACTGTGATCCTCCAGAAGTGAAAACATCCAGAACAAGTGGCTGCTGTCTGACAAGCATGTTTGAAAGCACTCTGCACACACCTTGGTGCAGTCACTGCAGCACCTCAACCTATGGAAGCAAAGCACAGCTTTCTGAGCACTCACCCCAGCACGAAAGCAGGGAACTTCCACAGTCATTTCCATCCCAGTAAACTGACATTGTCTGTCCACAGTGAACAGCTACTGCCTAATCCTATTGCTGTGGGATGAGCAGAGATTTAGGGCACAAGGAGAAGAAACCTCAAAGCTTCCTCTGAAAGGTCTGAGGAGGGGAAATGGAAGTTTGCAACTCTTTCCCCAGGCAGCAAGGAGGCTCCAGGACAGAATAATGAGATGAGATGGCAGTGCTGGAGGAAAAGCTCAAAGCAGTCTGTGTCCAGAAAATGGAATTTGTATTTACAGATCTCAGCTGCTGGAAGCTGAGAAGCATTTGCAATGCTGTCTTTGAACCCAGTCACCTTCCTTTATATCAGAAGTCCCTGCTATAAAATGTAATAGACTACACAATCTGGAGTTAAATACTTTGGGACTAGAGAGGAAATCCGAGAAGCAACAGTAAAATAGTTCATCCCACAAGAGACTTCACTCATCTCTTCTCAGAGATAAGCACACAGAGAGCTGACAAGATAAATTTGCCCTTTGTATCTCTCCTTGGTAACCAGGGAGGAGAATTAAACCCCATTTCCTTCCTGAACATCATTTTTTGCTTAAGGAAAATCATGTTTCTCAATTATATGTAGCACTTCTGATTAACCATTACGGTGACAGGAAAAAAAAAACCAAACGTGTTCAGGGGCTTTCAATGACGACGTGTGCAGCTGTATATGATTTTCCACATGTAAGCAGAGATTAAGGGGAATGGAGCCTATTTCTCATGTCACATTTTTCCACAGAGCACTTCCCTGCTTTGATTTTGTAATGTGAAGGCTTCTAGAAACTCTTACAGGATCAGGGTCTTTTTTTCACTTGTTAGAGGGTACAATAAACATAACAGAAATATGATCTTTTTCGTAAACTCCCTGGATTATCATTAGATATACATTTTCACATACATGCAAGCCTCATTGTTTCCCCCTATTTCTTTCCAGGGGACACATTCAAGTTCTCTTCCTTCAGTGAAAGAAATTGAATGTAATCTGCCCTAACACATTAGTCAAGATTATCTTCTAGAGACTTGCCAATAAAGAACAACTATAACAGAATATCAACATGTTTTCAAAATCTGTGGTGCATTTGTCTTTTTCAGATGTTGATTTTCTTGCCATTCTGCATACATAATACATCATATTGTCTTCCAACATCAGCACACATTCATAATTAAGAAGCTAAGGATGTTTGCAGAACCAGGATCCTAGTTCACAAGATGCTCATTGTAATTTGATTCTTTGAGATTTTAAAGAAAAGAAATTAAAAGACAACATTATTTCAATAAATACCAACATGGTTTTCTGTTTAGCTTTGCTAAATCCCCCCCAGCAGATGGAGAAATCTCAAACTTCAGTACATCTTTTACTGGACATGATCTTTGTTGGCCATTTAAGCATTTAAGTAGAGAAGACTTGTGTGCATTCAGATAAAAACTTCCAACTCTCTCCTTAAGTAAATGCAGTTTCAGTTTGGCCAATAAACAAACCAGAATTGCTACTGCCAAGATGCCACATACAGAGTCAGAACTTTACTCTGTCTTATGTAAAGTTGGTAAAACCAACCAAACCTAGGAATTACTAATAAGATGTGCAATTCATTTTCATTATGGTGGGACGAAAGCCCCACTATTATATTCTGCTTTGCATTTTTTGGTATTTAAATAAGCTTCTAAACATGAATATAGGACTTCAACTGAAGTGGTGGCTGAATTACCCTATAATAGTCAATCAACTAATGACACCACCAGGACAATTATCCTCAGGTCAAACTGGGTAGAGCAACCCAGTAGAAGAATATTCCCTCAAACAGCATTTTTCAGCACTTTGTCCAAAGCACATAACTTACTGGGTAATAGTTTAAGAAAAAGTTTCTTAATTTAAGCAGCATTTTTATTGCAAAAAGCTCAAGTAGATTTACTGACTTTATGCTAAACTCACTTTTCCCCCCAGTTTAAAGTGACCTTTGATGCAAACTAAAATGTGCAGGTGTCAAAGTATATCAGTATCGTATACTAGAGATGTGCACAACTGAGGTTTTTTGGCACTTTCTCCTTCCAATTTATTAAAGGTTGTGTCAGAATAAATTTATGTAAGCAAGGATCAAGTTTTATTACTGGAACTTCATTTGCTTTTAATGAAAAGGGGTATTTTAAGAAAATAGTGATTAAGTGATGTGAGCTATTCCTTCTCACTCCTATCACCAATCCTTTTAACCCTGCAAGTAAGCATGACATATGCTACCAGATAGCAAAATAAGTTGTGCTAAGGCTGTAGCCTCTCTTCAGCAAAGTAGCTGGCACTTTTATTGCATCCATTTCTTTTCAACATCACACACCACATTAAGGCTCTGATGGTTTAGCAGAACTTTAAGTCCTTAAAGTTATGCAAATAAACATCTCCCCAACCTCACTCTAAACAGAGACTGATTCAATAAACTAAGTCTACAGCCATTTATGAGGTCATAAGAGCTGGATAGCAAACAAGATTGCTCCATATAGATGAGGACAGAACAAAGATGGCCTCTGATCCCAAAGTCTAACAAACTCTTGGAATACTTTGGGAATCATCCATAAAGAATGCTACAGATCCTCCCAAGTTCAGAGAGATTTGAACTGTCAGGAGCTATCGGAGAGGCCAATGATGTTGTCAAGCTCTCGTCCAATAAAAGCTCGTCCTCCCTCAAGTATCATTCTGTGATTCTACAAAATAGGCTTCACAGGAACTATGTTCACTACCACGAGAGCAATATGTACATGGCCTACCACAAGAAGAGACTGATCTCACCTGAGCATGAAACCAGTGCAACAAGAAAGTGATCAGTTCACTCTGGTTACCTGCACCTCTGTTTCCCAGGAATCTCTCTAAAAGAAGGCGGCTTCCCTCTTCCTCCTCCACCCCCATCTTCTGGGCTCCTCTAGAAGCCACAGATGCTTCCTGCATCCCAGAATACATAAAGGCATCTCGCAGACCCCAAACAGGCACAATCCATAGAAGTACCACCTCACCACCAGAAACAGTCACCCTCTGTGGAGGCACAGAGCTGATCCCCAATGGGTTGGCTTTAATTTTCCAGACAACACCATAGATGAGCAATGCAATCTGACACCTGAAAGTGATTTGGTAGTATATAGATTGTCCTCTTCTTAGAATTCTACCAGAAATTCACTCACTGATAACCACAAACAGGAATCCATGTTGGAATTCCACCACAGATCTGTCAGTCGATCAGGGAGTAATGGACCATCAGGTTTCCAGATCCTAATCATTATATATAGGCTACAGAACTAATTACCTTCTCGTTCTGGATCTGAGGTTTTGGAAAAACATTGCTAAACAAGATTTTTCTTATGCTTTCCATCGGAAAGTTTGAACAAAAAGGTTTGTAAGACAGCTAATGCACAGATCATTGTGGCACACATTACAGGTTTGCACAACCTTCACCAGAAGATATAGCACACTCCCCTGAAACCAGACAACACACTAAAGCCCAGTACATGCAGCAGCATCTTTGCTAGGCAGCTGGTTATCAGCATTCCTTACGTGTATTGAGCCTGGACTTATATTCAAATCAGCCAAGTTCTTAGAAGCATCTAGTTCCTTAGTTTTCTCCAAGGTAGTCCTGCTTGTTATTAGAATCTAACATACCAAGAATTTACAAAGAATGCACATTTACATAATTTTTCCATTAAAAAAAACGTCCCCAACACCAGGTTAGTGTCTGTGCAAGTGTGCACATCAGGAATTTTCAACAGCAGGTCATCTCATAGATTGTTAGCCACATACATACACTCACACTTCTAGAACTGCTCTGACGTGTTACAGCAGTACTATAACATGCATGTTTATCTTAAGAGGTGCATGAGGTTGAGGCAGCTGTACTGGATACGCACATTTATGCTGAAAGAAAAGAAGTTTTGGCAAGTCTTAAAGGCAGATACTGGACAGGAACAAGTGAATACTGCTCTGATTTCAGTTGAGTAAGATCAGCCCAAACAGCTAGATCTATCCCATAAAACTTGTGGAAGTCACCTAGCTACACACAAACACCCATTTTGTACTCATCTCCCAAGATGGATCCGTTCAACATATTAGAATCAAAAGTTTCTCTAACCATGCTTTAAGCTCAGCATAATACAGCATAACACATGAATCATTATACTGAATAATATAGAATTATATTTGAAGTATAACTTTCACTATTCTCCTCTTTAATGATCTTTCTTTGATGGATCATGACTTTATCACTTTAGAAGTACTTTAAATAATAGCTTCACTTCAAATGATCTTTCCTTTTATCTTATTTAAAAATTTTTACATCAGTTGTCATGTGTCATAATTCAGCATGGTTATTAACACACTGACATTTAAGTACTGCTACCTTACAGCTTCACCTGTTCAGTGTTAACTGCTGCATTCACCTCTTCAACCAGAAAGATTTACTCCCTACAACAGTAATTTCCTCCACCCTTGCATACTACAACTGTGCTCCTGACTTGCATTGCTGAGTCCTACAGACACCAGCAGTGTCTTCTATGACCTGGTTCAAAAGCAGTGCAGGACTCGGTGGCATTGCTACAAACACAGATTATAAGCCTTGTTAAAATAAGTCCAGTTCACAGCCTCTGGTTTTGATGATGCCATTGGTTACATAGCATTTATGGCCAGGAGTCACGAGTGACTTTTGAGTAGCTACTTAAACCTCCTCTAATACAGCAAGCAGTCCTGTTTTATTCAAGCATTAGAGCCTGAAAAGACAGATCTTGCAATGAATACAGTGGGCTGTGGAAACGGAAGCCTCTTTTTTTTTCCCTAGGAAGAAAAATCTACTCACATGTAAGCACAGTTTGGCCACATCAAGCTCAAAGCAATGGAACAATGAGTTCTTCCTTATTCAGCTCCTCTCCTTTCCTTCCCACTCAAAAGCTACTATTTCACATCCTCCCCATTATGTTGATCTCATTTTTTTTTTACTCAGCACAATCCGAATCAGAAAATGATGCAATGCATTACACACAATTATTTCATCCCATGTGCAGTACCAAGAATTTCAAGCACAGTAGAAGAAAATTTCTCCTGCCATTTACCTTTCACTACTTCTTCTTGTTAGCAAGCATAGTTCACTCATTTGTCTGCTGAGAGTGACAAGTATTATATTTATTGAATGATGTTATGCTTTTTGCCAGCCTACACTCTTGGAAAGCTACTAATCTGGTCTTGGTCCAAAGAAGACAACGATTAACAAGGAAAATGAAAAGCTGTTTTCCTACATACCTTAAACAGTTCTACTTTAAAGAAATTTGTGTTCTCTATTAAAAAAAAAACAAGAATTTCAAGTTAACTCTCAAAATAGCTTCAAACTGAAGAAAGTTCAGCAACTGCTTCAGGAAACAAAACAGTTGGCGAGATGAAATAGTTGCAAAGGAAGACAAAGCTCACTACTCAAGTGAAATCCTTCTAGCAAAGAAAGTATACCTGCAGAGCATACAGCAAACTAATAAGCTATAAACATAACCACAACACAGCAGTTTTTAATTGATTTGCTGTATGTAAAGATAGTTGACAGCTTTGCTCAAAGCCATATTTGCTGTTTTCTTGCACCATCTCACATTTTAGACTTTTGGAAAGTAAGCTCATCTAACCCATGCTTTGCTCATCTGCTCCTTCAAGAAAACAAGCTGCAGGTCACTTCCAAAATCAAACTCCACAAAAAGAGAATGACAAAGAAATGAATTTCACATACTCTTGGTTTAGTTTTAATCCTACAATCTCCTGTAATGGTCAGCTTGCAGGTATTACTGAGAAGTACTACTGTGCTTCCCTGGTTTCACAGCCTTATTGCCTTTATTTTAAAGACTCCCCCTAATTCAAAGTTCCTCCCCACTCCCTCTGCTTTTACACTCACAGAAGCAGCCTCTCATCAATCCACAAAAGTATCTGCTTTTCTACAAATCTCACTGCTCTTTATTTGTGAAATAAATGCTGTAAATACCAAGACTTTAGTATTCCATGGTCATTGTGTGTAGAAGTATTAATACACTGTGCTGCTTAGTACGCGAAACATATTCATGTAGTTGGTTTATTTCACTGTTAGTTGAACTGCTTTGTAGGACAACTGATCTTTTAAGCTTCTTAAAAAAAAAACTCCTTCCCTGCTTGGCAATGAAGCTGTTTATTTCCATTAATGTACTGAATAGACTTATTTGTGCTGACCTGGCCACATGTCAACACTTCTTAGTCCAGGCAGGAGATGATCCCTTTTAAGTCACAACCATTTCATTACTAAAATAGGAAATACTTCCCAGAATGCTAGCGAGCTCCCATGACACCTTCAATTTCACACACATCATACAGCACTTGGTAACGATTGGTGCCACCTGTTTTCCACATACACCACTTCTATCCCACTGCTAAATTAATCCTCTCCACAATAAAGAAACCTACAGGTGGAAGTGGAAGAAGAACTGGGAAGGGAAAAGGATGATAGATGAGTTAGTATATGAATAACATTAATAATGGAAGATGCTGTGATACTGCTCCCACAATTCTTGGAGAAAGACAGTTTAGGCATCTGCTCTGACTCAGCCACTTCATATGATGACTGGATAGGATTAGAACAATGCAGCAGGTGAAGCCTGCTCTCTGTGCAGACACAGATGCAAAAGCACTCCTCTATTCATTCAGGCTTTCTGCTCATAGCAGCCCAGAGCACACACAGTTATGAGCACAGGGATTTATACTGCCTAACAATGTCATATCTTCCTGTGAGAGCAATTTAAGGCTCTACTGGGCTTTTGAGAAGTTTGAAACACAGCAGTCCACTTATTATGGCCCAGTGCAGAGCTGGTTTGAGGATTCTTTTTTTGGTCAGAGCAAGTGTTCTTCTAGTGCAATATCTAGGCCCCTATGGGAGATAAAGGCAGAAGAGAGCAAATGCTGCAGGGATGCTCCAGTTCACGTCTCCAACAGTTTGTACTTTCTGGAGTAAAAGGAAAATGTGTCACTGGGACAGCCCTCATGTGGAGGGATTTCCTGGAGGAACACTATACTGACAGTGACACTGTCCAGCATCTCCATCTTGCACGTGCTAAGCATGCAATGCTAAATCTCTGCAGAACCTCCATGTCAGGGACACCAGACAGAAGGTGCCAGTCCAGCAAGAATAGCCTCCAAAACTGAAGCAGAATTATTTTAGAACTGTAGAGCACAGTCAGTTTTAGATGAGCTACCTTCTTTTCAGATGAGCAGCTACACTTAAGACATATACATAGATCAGATATGCTTAGATCTAACTATTATTAGGTAAGGATTAGAAATAAATGCAGAAGCAGTGCCTCTGTAGAAAGTTGTCTTCATGTTCTGCCTTCAGTTCTGCAGCAGTTAAGGCTGTTTTCAGGATGAGATTACTATACATCATTGAGTTCCTGGCCTTCTATGAGCAAAAACACTGGCAAAGGTGTATTTGTTCTTTTAGCATCAAAACAAAGCTTTAGTTATTGACAGAACATCTCCCTTTCTATTTATAAAGGGTTTGTTTTTTCCCATTTTTCTAATATATTAACTGTTTTGGGTTTTTTTACACTGGTTATACTGAACACGCAGGGAACAGTAATTGCATTTACATTTTGTCTCAGCCATTCATAGACAAATGTCATTAGAAAAAGAATGTTTGCTGCTCTATGTTACCCTATCCACTAATTGCCAAGAACACAGACTGCTATAAAAGAATTTCCTCCGCATCCAAGGATGCATTTGAATCTATCATTTGTCACTTTTCAGAAGCAGAGAGACTCTAAGCTTCTATTTCTACCTTGTCTTAGCAGTATGTCACCTCCACTGACTGCATTGGATCAGCTACGCTTACTTTGAACACTGTTTAGAGTAAATGAGACAATCCACTGGCAATCTGCAGTCTACTTTGGTCCACGGACACATTGCTCAGCCTCTCCTAGGTCTGTAGGAAGCGAAGGGATGGATGACTCTAGGAAGTGCCTGGAAAACAGCAGCAATGATTTGCAAGTAGCTTTCAGCAATACTGATGGGTTTTTACACTGATGCTGTTAGGCAGTCTCCAGGATCACCATTTGTGTTGCACTGGGTTGCACTTCAGAAGCAGCCACCTACAGTCTATAAAGAAAGTCTGCACACATTTATCATTTGAAAACTCTATTATGTTGGACTCTGCTATGAGAAGATTTCTATTACATTCTTCACAGTATGCAACGATGCCATCCTTCTATAGAGCAGTTACTAGCATCCAGCGTTAGTTCTTATAATTTGAAGGTACTGTGGCACTAAGGTTAAGGGGCAAAAACCATCAGCAGCTCTTGCACTGGGACTTATAAGTATCTATCTCAGAGATCTTTCAGTATTTTCATAGAATTTGGGATTACTGCTCATCACCAGAAAAATGTTGAAAGATCAACGCATGATCCAGAAGTCAGGCAAATGTACACTTTTGATTGTATGCCTTCATATTATTTAATACTTATGTTTTGCTTTTTTTTTTTTCTTTTTGAAGTACACTTGGGTCATTTTTATGACAAGGAAAGACTGAGGCAGCAAGGCCCATTTTATTCAGAGTATAACCTTCTCACCTAAGATGTAGTCTTATCATTAAGACAAATCAATTATGCTTAAATCTGAGTAAAACCAGACGTCTCCAATGTGGCAAAAGACTGAGCTTCTCTGGACTGTTCAGCTTCATTCATTCCAAATGGGCTGCAGTGTCAATGAGGCACCACAACTCAGAACACATGGAAATGGATGGTGCCACAGAAAACCAGTGGTTAGTAGCTTCAGACACAGCATTCCTTCAGTCAGCCTAGTTGACAAAGCAGGGATCAGAAGGGTCTGAGCTTCCCATTGTGCTTCACTGGGAAAGAAGCAATGATTTACATACCCTTAAAGTCACTAACCACTGCCTGATCGTATCACTTTCCATTCTATTAAATAATTTTCACTTATGTTATGCAAAATACTGTACTGTAGTGCAGCATAAGATTTAAATTGATCAGCTTCATATCCAGGACTTGCTTTGAGCAAATACTTCTTTTGTAGGAGCTGCAACTCAGTGTTGTTTCACATTGTGATTTACTCCAGCCCACTCTGTTTGAACAAAACCATTAAGAGTCCTAAAAATCAGAATTAAGAATCCCAGTGAATCATCCAAAAGTGGACTTCATTCTACTGAAAATCTTCTCCAATGCAATACATTGTATAAAATGGAAATATCAACTCAATGAAATTACTGAAAATTTGATGCTACCATACAAGTGCAGAAACTTTGGTATTTTGCATTAAATATAGACAAATATTTTATTCAATTCACAACAGCGACAACTCAAAGAAAGCAGATCCAGCAATAGCCTTGATTCCCTGTCATCAGATTGAAATCAATCTGGTGAAGTGACATGAGCTTCCAGATGGTATTGCTGTGTAGAAGCAGTATACACAAGAATTGCTGCACTAACAAAGAAAATCTGCCCACTCCAATACACCTGACGTTTCCTTTTTTTACCTTATAGATAAAGCAAGAACAGATCAGTCAAAATTAACTTTACCTTAAGCATACAGTTCTTTAAATCAGTAACAGATAAGGTATACTGGAGCTTTTTTCACCTTCTGCTCAATGAATTTTATATTCATAATTAACATATATTTGAATAAGCCATCCTCCAAGTAAGAATGACAGAAGTGACTATTTCAGTTTTGTTTGATAGTTGTAAAGTGTCACATAAGCGAGTGATATAACCAGCCAGCCTCAAAGTTAAATCCTAAAATTATTTTTTCCTTCTGTTTTTGTTTAAATTCAAAGCTGCAATAAAAAAAGTTGTGTTACTGTAATACGTGTTGTGCTTTAGGTCTCTACTCTTAGATCTGCTTTCCAGAAGAGCTATGTTTATGACCTCTCCTGTGTAACATAACTCAATATCCTTGTTATGTAGATAACTCAGATTTATGTCTCTGTCCTATGAGACATTTCACAAATGCAGGCTTAGTGTTGTCAGGCAGCTTGATGGATGTTAAATCCTGAAATTTACTTGAAGACATCCTGATAATGGCATGGCAATGCTGGTTCCAAATATAAATGCATCACCCTTTTTAGTAATTCATTCACTTCCTCACCCTTCATCATCCTTGATGGCAGTCACACTGCTAGTGAAGTGTGAGGTATTAGACATCATGCTAACGTTATTACCCAGCACACATGCATCACTGTGCAGAGACAGTTAACCAAGTCCCACCCAAAGGGAAGCCACGTTTTTCTTCAGGTCTCATGTACACTCTGATCATCGAATGCAGTAAAATGAAGTGAATCTTTTTTAAAGGACTAGAATTAACCCTGGAAAGCGATTAGAATATGATGGCCACTTCATGTTAACTAGCCTGATAATTTTATGGCCATCTATAATGCCAGTACCAGAGCCTACAAGGAGAAACACTCATTCCAGTAAGTGCACAGCATCTTGGAACTCTTGAATGAACTGACAGATCAAATGAAATAATTGCAAAGGAATCCCAAATGCATTTGCTTAATAGGTTGCACAACTTTATTCTGTCTGCAAGATGACTGCACAGCAAACAAGAAAAGAAACCGGGAAGAAATAGAAACTGAAAGCATGAAGGCAGGCGAGTTGGCTGTGTACAGTAATGGCAGAAGGCAGAACCTGCTGAATGTCTTCAATGAAAGGAAATGTGATGAACAATATCGAGGAAAAGGTATGAGGTCCCAGAAGCAAGGAGATCCATTTTTAGTCTTAGGCTTTTCTAAGTGACTTTATCAACCTTGATTTCCGAGCCACATCTTCAATAGTAAAAGGAACAAACTTCTGGTTGGTCTTTCATTCTTTTCCGACACAGAATAAATGCAAGGTTGTTTTTGTTTTTTTAAAAGAGACTTCAAACAATATTTCAACACATAAACACACACCATAGTTAGGAGCAAGTGTAGACAAAGTTACCAAACACAGATATCCATGACGAGCTCATTAGGTTACCACTAGCATGAAAACATGCAATACTTCAGTTTTTATGCATGCTGTTTCTGGGCAGAGGGTTGCTTTGGTCTGACGTGACTTGCTTTCTTAATTGTGAGGGAAATGAGTGCTACAGGCCAAGTTTTCCAACCACTTCAGTGTTGTTCAGATCTGGAAATCAGAATCAGCTACTCCCAGGCCAGAAGCTCCACAAGAAATCATGAAGGACCATTAGTGAGGACTAGCACATGCCAACACATGGGTGTAAACCATGGTGACACCTGGGTAATACCTCACTGGTTCTAACATAAATCCCTTCCCTGAGCCTAGGCAAAGAGCAAAGAGCTTAATACAACCACCTGTAATACCAAGGAGTTACCACCACCTGAAGACCACAATAGGCACAATCACATGTTGGTTTTATAGAAGCAGCAATGGAAGGTAAAACATGGGCAAGACTGTAAAAATTTGAGATATGCCTCTTAAGCAAGTCAGACATTCACAGTGCTCCTTTTGGAAAGATGTACAAAGATGTTCCAAAAGAATAAGACCACAACAGAACTTCAAAACAGCACAAGTTTGATTTTAAGAAGTTGGGATGCCTAGAAGAAATTCAGACCACATCAAAATCCATGATAAATTATTCATGCTCCGCAGAATCAACAAATGATAGAGCCATTTTCGTAACAATGGAGACATTCCTAGCTAAAAGGGGTGGGATATACTTGTGAATTTTCAGCAAAAAACATTACACATTTCTGCAGGGGTCCTCCCCCATTTGAGTCACATAATGAGTCCCTCAGACCAGCAAGTTAAACAGCATTAAGTTTATTAATGAATCATGACGACTCCTCTCTTCCTGTCCTTCCCCATTCTAAGTCTGAAAGGATAACAAATAAGTTATTTATACTGAAACACAACCCTGGGTTAGGCTGATCCATCTCATTTCCATGTTGTTGGGTATTTTGCTCAGGGCAGTAAATTAATAGTAAGCTCCTTTAAGAGGATACTGCATCATTACCCTGCCATCTGATCCATCTCCATCATCCTGCAGTACCAACTCTAGAGGGCTCCAGGCTCTTGCCTTTCCTTCCCCCAAGGTGGTCACACCTCCATGCACCAGCCAACAGCACCAGTCCATTGATCTGTATTTAATAATGACCCTTTGGGTTTTCTGTATGGGGTCAGTTCTGTTTGTGTGGCACACTGCCTTGCTACTGGATAATGCAAGCCACTTAATTCACTGTTAGAGGGGGGAAAAAAAGTGGAGCCTCAGATTGGCTCAATGGGATTATATTAAAAAAAAAAAACAGAAGCCTCTCCTTTCCTGCAGTGCCCCTTACCACTTCCCTGTGCCTAATTTGGTGGCAGATATTGGGCAGAGACCCCACTATGCTGGAAGGCTGAACTGCACTATTTGCATCCCACTCCTCTTTTCTCCACAGCACAGGAGTGCTAATATCATTCAGTTCTGATCCGCAGAATCTTAGAGCCTTAAACCTGAGCAGGAAAAGTCCCAAGAGACAGATCTACACCTGACCCCACCTTCAAAAACTAAAGCACCACACCATTTTTCAAGATACAAAGCTGTCTTTAGAACAACCATTGAGCTTTATCCAGTGACATAGGTAGGTAGAACAGAGCAGCTTTAACCCTGTCTGCTCTCTGAAGCTACTCACTGATTTTTGTCTTGACAGTACATTTTTCTCCCATGTTCCGTATCTTGATGTCCAGTAAACACTTTTCACAGCACTGCAGCCAGTTAAATAAACCATCAGACAAGTATTTCAAAGAAACATGTACACTCTCAAAACGTCCAAGTGAATTTCCTTAAAGGGCCTGGGCTTGTCAGTACATCCAGACTCCATTGTGCACGACATTATCACCTTACAACACAACCTTGGATTGCATACACTGCTTCCACTGCAAGCTTGCCAATATTTAAGTTACAACAGTTTGTTTACTCTAGAGCAAGAGGAACACAGCTAAGCTATAGCCATCACAAAAGGACAAGGGGCATTTTGCAGTACATTAATCCTGCCATGAAAATCTACCCAGAACTTACAAGAGAACTGATACTTTATACTTCACTGTTATATTACATCAGTATCTTGTTTGCATGAAAATGTATATATAGTTCACAGCCCTGCAGCCTTCACACACACGTGTTGCTCACAGTTATCAGTGTCTCATTTGCAGACAAACAGTCCCACATCAGTCACTGCAAAGCTGGAAGGAAAGCCACAGGAACGTATCTGTAACCTAGGGAAAGGAGAGTTACCTTCTATATCCAAAAATACAGTGGTTGACTGCCATATAACATTCTGGCCATAACTCTACCGCATATGATGGGCACCAAATTCAGGCTAGGGAAATCAGTGATTAATGGCACTGAGAAGAGCCTGCCAGAAACACGTCTCATGGAGCACGCATACAAAAGAAAACAGTTGCTTTGCATGTTTTGGGAGCTGTAACTGGGACGTGGTACATTTGGGTTTGGCTGCATCAGAACCTTTCTGCTTATAGACCAGCCCAGGGTGCACCTCCTCATATTATAAGATCTGCCTCCTGCAAGACTAGCAGAAAACTTCTTTTCCAACTTCAAGTGGTATTAGGAGGATACATATTTTAAGGTGGGATGGTGCTCCAGTGCAGCAGTACTGGTAGAAAAGGAGGCCATAGGATGTCAGAGTATTCATGGAAGAAGTCACAAGCAGAAGTGTGCTTGCAGATCAATTCCCTTTACATGGGACATTTCTTCCCCCATTGCCCAGCTCAGCAAATATCCTCAGGGACAAACACGCCAGCTGGTCAAGTGCTGGTAACAGCACATATTTCTTTGGAGACATTGTGGCATTTGGCAACACAGGAACATAAGATGCACAGAAACAGGAGTTCATTGCCAGTCCATTTACTTTACTACAAAATCTGCAACGTGCTGGTGGAGAACAAGAACTTTTTCACCATTAAAAAAAATTTAGGAGCACAAAGAAGGATCATTACTATTGGAGTGGATCGGTATAAAAATTCTAAATTCTTAAGCTCTTGTTTCTCCACCTTCCATAAATTCACACAAAGAAGCACGCAGCAAGAATAAACTGCAGTGCACAAAGCCAGTCTGCGCCTTGATGAAGCAGCAACTTAGAATAAGCCTGTATTTTCACAGAAAGCAAGGGGTGCACAAATTCTCAAGAGATAAGCGTAGTAACCAGAGCACCGTTATTACTGACAGCGTACTGGGCTCCCAGACAGAGTAACACAGAAGTACAAGATAAGTCAGCGTGGTGCTACTAAGGAAGAAGTGCCAGCATGTCAGCTCTTCAAAGAGCTTCACAGGTCTTACATCACTTCTGCTACGCTGGCTGATGAAGCAGCACTAACTGATGGCTTCTGCACCACTTTCCTCCTCAGTCAGTGTTATATCTGAGTTTGCAAATGTGTTCCATTCCAAACCTCAGGGCCTGTTTCACAGTCATTTGCATCTGTAGTTCTTAGTGGCACAATAAAGCAAAGTGGAACTCAGCAGGAAAGGTAAACACAGCAATATAATCAATAAAGGCAATAAATTATGATTGTTTACACTGGATGTACTCAAGACTATTATGTACCACATCCAAAACAATGGCTTGTTTGCCACATATCTAGCAAAACCCACTCCAACTGCAACAGTATATATAATTCTCTTTCATTTCACTAGATCCTGAATACAAATGAGTTGCAAAATTTAGTTTAATTGAGAGAAGCAAAGGAAAGGTTTATAAAGCAAAGCAAATAAAAAGAAAGTTTTACTAGAGAGCACATCATGGCTTTTACAGCTGTGACAACAAACCTAACGGTTGTGCCACAATAAAACTGGCAGTGGATGCTCACTAAGGAGCAGTATATGTTTCTGGTCCAAAGCATTGCACTCTTCTACTGCAAAATGTAGAAGCATGTATTTCTTTAAATCAAATACCAAAAATTCTCCACACTCCTAAATGAAGAATGGATAGTAAAATGCAAGCTCTATTTAAGGAAACACTCTTCACAGAATGGCCAGGGTTGAAAGGGGCCCCAAGGATCATGAATCCCCAACCCCCCTGCCACATGCAGGGCCACCAACCTCCACATTTAATGCTAGACCAGGCTGCCCAGGGCCCCATCCAATCTGGCCTTGAACACTTCCATGGATGGGGCATCCACAGCCTCTCTGGGCAGCTGTTCCAGTACCTCACCACTCTCTCTGTAGAGAATTTCCCCCTGATGTCCATCCTAAATCTCCCTCCCTCAACTTAAAACCATTTCCCCTTGTCCTGCAGTTATCTACCCTTTCAAAGAGTTGATTGCCTCCCCTCTGTAGGCTCCCTTTAGGTACTGAAAGGCTGCAATGAGGTCACCCCACAGCTGTCTTCTCTCCAGGCTGAACAAGCCCAGCTCCCTCAGCCTGTCCTCATAGGGGAGGTGCTCCAGCCCTCCGATCATCCTCGTGGCCCTCCTCTGGACCCTCTCCAACAGCTCCCTGTCTTTTTTTGTACTGGGGGCTCCACACTTGGATGCAGTACTCCAGATGGGGCCTCACAAGAGCAGAGTAGAGGGGGACAATCACCTCCCTGTCCCTGCTGGCCACCCCTCTTTTGATGGAGCCCAGGATACCATTTGCCTTCCGAGCCACAAGGGCACACTGCTGGCTCATGTTAAGTTTTTCATCTATCAAGAACCCCAGGTCTTTCTCCACAGGGCTGCTCTCAAGGACTGAACCTGTATGGATCACTGGGATTCCTCCGGCCCAAGTGCAAAACTCTGCACTTTGCCATGTTGCACCTCATCAGGTTCACCCGGGCCCACCTTTCCAGCCTCTCGAGGTCCCTCTGAATGGCATCCCTTCCTTCAACCGTGTCAACCACACCACTCAGCTTGGTGTTGTCAGCAAACTTGCTGAGGGTGCACTCAATTCCATCATCGGTGTCATTGATAAAGATGTTAAAGAGCACCGGTCCCAAGACAGATCCCTGGGGGACGCCGCTCGTTACCAGCCTCCACCTGGACATAGAGCCATTGATGACCACCCTGCGGCCTTTCAACCAGTTTCTTATCCATCGAGTGGTCCACCCATCAAATCCACATCCCTCCAGTTTGGAGATAAGGATGTGGTGGGGGACCATGTCAAAGTCCTTGCTCAAGTCCAGGTAAATGACATCGGTCGCCTTTCCCTTGTCCACCGATGCCGTCACTCCATCATAAAAGGCCACCAGATTGGTCAAGCATGACCTTCCTCTGGTGAAGCCGTGCTGGCTGTCACGGATCACACACCCTTTCCTCATGTGATCAAGCATGTCATCCAGGATGATCTGTTCCTGGATCTTCCCAGGCACAGAGGTGAGACTCATGGCATACAGTTCACAGGGTCCTCCTTGCTCCCTTTCTTGTAAATGGGAGTGACGTGACCCTTCCTCCAGTCATCCAGGACCACACCAGACAGCCACAATTTTTCAAATATGATGGAGAGCAGCTCTTGATTCTGTAATCAAGATTCTGTAATCTGATTCCCTCTTCCTACACACAAGCAAGTCAGTCCAGCACAGTTAAAAGTAGAATCTTACAGCAGACCATAGGAGATAACCCCAGGATTACAGGCTGAACTCAACACCAAACCAGAGATACTTCAATACTTATGAGAAGACATATTTAAGAGCACGTTCACTTCCAGGTTTTAGTTTCTCATCTTAAAAAAATGAAACTTTGAGGACCAGCATGCAGCTTCAGTCTCAATAGCTGCCACTGTTTCTATAGTGAAAGCTTTTCATAACAGCATATGCTACCAACAAAATACGTCCAGAATTTGACTGAAATTTGGCCAAAACCACAAGTATTATCAAACCATGCCTTTCTTCTTTACTTCTGAGACTCCCCCCTCTTCCATCACCAAAAATTGAAGGAAGGTTCTAAAGACAGAATACAAGGAGTTAGAAAAGATAGCAGCAAAAAAACACTGGAGTAACTTTCCGAATAGCAGTACTGAAGTCACCCCTCCTTAAAATCAGCATGTTTACATAGACACAAACACACATCAGCTATTTAAAATAACCACACTGAAAAATCACTCCTTCAACTTGAGCAGAGAATCCTTAGAGTTGGAAGAGACCTTTAACAGGCATCTAGTCCAACTCCCCTCTAGTGAACAGAGACACACACAACTAGATGAGGTCACCCAGGGCTCGATCCAGCCTTGCCTTGAAAGTATTCAGGGACAAGGCATGAAACACATTTCTGGACAACCTGTGCCAGCACCTCAATGCCATCACCATAAAAGATTTTTTCCTTATACCCAACATAAAACTACCCTCTTTAACCCTCGGCATTGCAGAGAATTGTAATTCCTATAGAAATAAAAAGAGCTAGAAAAACAGTTCCTAAGAACAACAACAAAAAACTACAAAGCTAAGTCAGAACAGAATTTTGTTACCTTACCTTTAAGTAGGATGCCAATCTCCAGGACCTGCACTTCACTAGCAGATAACCAACCAGAAAACGTTCATAAATGCTACACCTTCTTCCACAACCTCACTCAAACTAAGCACAGAAACAGCTGATAATTCTTTTAATTTGGCCAACCTGGCCCTGATTGGCCTTCACTCTCCTGGAGCTCCCAGCAACTGGAGAACTAACAATCTGTACTGGCTTCACCTGTGCTTGCTGGGTCCTTTCTGAGCAAATCACAGCTGTTGAAACTCAGTGCCCTTTCACAAAGACCTCTTCTTGTAATTGTTCTTCCCTAGGTTTCAATTAGTTACGGTATATTAGATTGCTATCTCTCCAGATTTCTCTCTCTGACCCTTTCTTTCATAACTCACTTCCTACCCCTTGCCTTCATCACTTCAAGCCTTTCTTCTTTTCTTTGTTTTAAGAAATAAAATCGATAAGAAAGCCAGTAATCCGTGCAGTAGAAAAATTGGTATTTTTCATACCTTTGCTTGAGTGAAAAGCACCAAGGTTGGGAATTCCCAGGTGGTGATTCCATGCTTCGTGTCCCTTAAAATGGTGGTATGCCCCGCAATACCTAATCCCCAAACAGTAACACCTTTTAGTAAGACAAACATTCTGGGAATCCTTTCAAACATCAGCAACGCATCTACAGTTCAAAACACTCCGTAGAGTGAACCTGGGGTCAGAGGTGACTGCTGTATAAAGCAATTTTTCTGGTTGTAGGAGGAGAGAGCGCTTTGGGCTGGGCCTGTTCTGCCTTGCTAGATTACCTTACAAGCTGAAATTGAGAAAGCTGATTTAAACATTTGGATTCTGAATTGCTCAACATGAAGTTGTGTTTTCCAGCGCTTGGTGGCTGCTGAAATTTGGAATCTTTGGTATTTCTTATGGTGGGTTCTCAAAATTACTGTTCTCTTATATTAAAACCAGTGTTATCTATTACTGATTTCACACTTTATATATATATACATATTAGTCAACTCAGTTGCCAGTATGTACTCCATTATGAACATCAGCAACAACAAAAACCTCCAGAGAATTAATGGAAAATTTACACGTTATCCATTCCTGTGGTGGAAAAGAACCCCATTTTTTGTAAAATGAAGCCATGGAGGGAAAGCAAACAATAAAACATGCAAGCAGCTTGAGGTGTTGAATAGAAATAGCAGCAAGCAACTTCCCACAGAGGCTCTCTGCTTGTGAACTCGAGTCACAATATATTACCAGAAAATGATGTGATATTTAGCAGAATGAATGAATAACTTGATCATGAAGAAAAGCGACCCTCCACATGTACAGACAGCAGCAGCAGGGGCTGTGCTGCAGAAACCCCATAGAAGGCAATGATAGAAAGGTTGTGCTTCTTCACAGTGTAATTTAACAATGACGTGAGGGAATAACACAATATGAAGACATCAAATTCTTGCTAGCAGATTTTTCATTAGAGTGAACGTTCATTAGGGTGAATTTCTATTTCTAAATTATACTAATCCTTCTGCTAGTACTTTCCTTAGTTCTTTGCGTTTTGCTTGAATATTCAAAACTAAATAAAGTTTCTTCAAAAGAAAAAAGAAGTGAAAAAATCAGCAGATGAGAAGCACACAAAAAATAAACAAATAAAAAACAACCCCCAAACAGATGGAAGTCAAACATCTCCCTTTAGGGGTGACTGTTATTCCTGACAGTCCAAATCAAAGATTTGCTATAGCTTGTTTCAAGACAAGGGAGAAATGTGTATATTTGGGATGGCAATATCAGAATGCTCTTAGCATGCTTTTGGGAGACATTTATAGACTGTGATAGGCTTCCAGAAACACAAAGTATTTTAGTAACATGTCTTTATAACTGTCATAAAGAATCTTTCACAAGTGCTATAGAACTCCTGGCTAAGAAACAGTGTTAAGTCTCCCTTTAATAATTTTCGTTTGTTTCAGTGATAAGACTTAATATCTGCACTTTGGAAAGTAACTCATATCGAGCAGTTACCAAATCATACAACAATGAAAATGGGTAGAAAAACTCATTACAATCGTGTCTTATGAAAGATGGTACCTTATATACAAGCAGATTGCTTAATCCTGTACAGCTATTATATTAACAATCACTCATGGCTATTAGAAAATACTACCACAGTTTGGTTTTTCATAAAAGCAAGGTATAACTGTGGTACAAGTGGAATTTAGGAATATATGCCCAATTTTGCCACTTTTCCTAATGTGTGTTGTTTCATGTGTGAGGACATATGTTTATGCATTAGCACATTAAGTGTTCCACTATGAATAATCTAACATTTGGCTTGCTCCAAGAGATCCATCTTTAACTGAAGAAAAATGTAGCCAACGTCCTAATTTAGGAAGACTCAACTGCATGCTTAATATTTCCCCAGCCTCAAAAATTCTTGGCTTCTGATTAACTTTGATTTAAATGGGACAGATTCGTACATTTAAAGTTAGAAGCATGCTTAATACCTTCCCAATGGATTTCTTTTCTTTAAGCACTCTGTGCTGCATTGTCCCGTGTTTCTACCCAAGGTCATGAGAAAGTCTCTTAACTTCTCGCAGTGAAGGGTGGTGCAGGGCTCAGCTTTCTGACCAGTGCCATTTGTGCACCAAATCCTCAATCTCTTACAAGCCAGTGTGAAGGCAGGAACCTCTTGAGAACAGCTCAGAAAAAAAGATACACCAAAAGTGGTACTTACAGCTGAACAAATTCTGCAAAAGCACCAACGTTTTTGAAGTTTTGGTTAGCTAGAATGATCCAGCTGTATTTACTTTGTACTATGATAACTACTTATACCCCATTTATTTTTCCCAGAAAACATTCTCTTATCAAGTAGTAAGATTGCACAAACAGAAAGCTTTTCATAAAATGAACTTACTCAAGGCTATTCTGTGAAAAGTATGACATTCATTGTGCATTTATAGTAATGTATAAATAAATATGCTCCCCAATGTGTTTTGCAAGACCCTGGAGTGCTGCTCAGAGTAGATAGATGGCTTCCAGTCATATTCATTACAGAAAGCAGATTAACATGGCAGAGTAGCCAGGAGAGGAACATGTGGATTACTTATTGGAATGACAATCCTGATTTGATAAAGATGCTAACAATGGCTATTAAAGAGATTTTAAAAAGACAGAAGAAAATAGCAACAGCTGGAGACTTACAACAACTCTCTTATCATCTTCAAGCCCTTGCTTTATCTCTGGCTACTACAAGCGTGCAAGTTTGGAACACACATTTATCCAAGCAAACGTGAGAAGGGAAAGATCACTCTTATAACTAATTACAGCTACATAAATTCCGTAGTTGGGGTTGAATCAAATTCTCAAAGTATCTTTTTAATTAGAAATAGCAAAAGTGCTTCAGTGATTCTCCTTTAGTTCATTGGAAGGGTTGAAGGAAGTGGGGCTGGGGTGATAATTAATGCAGTATCTTTATACCTCAAAGCATGGTAGTCCAGCAAAACATGATTTATTTAATAAAGGAAATAAAATATTAATTTTTTCATCTTGGAAAAGCAAATACATTGAGCATTTTCTGTTGCATTTACATCGAGGTGAGCCAAGGGGATTGGAGATTCAGTCTTATTAATAATAGATAAATACAAAATTTTCTTGTATAGTTTGGAAGAATGCACAAGACTTTACAAACACAAAGCAACTCATTCCTACTCCTTATTGTGTAAGTGAGAAAAGATGCAGATGTGACATTTTCATCAGCCTGGAAAAGGAGTGGAGACAGGAAGGAACACTGCAGAATGAGCAGTGCAGTTTGATGTAAGCCTGAAAAAAAGTGGAGCGGTTGGTGAAATGGGTTTAAAGGAGTAAGGCCACTGTAACAGTGAATACCCAATGATAGTGTGAAAAATTGTAGTGGACCTCATATTAGTTTTGAGGAACGCAAAAATACTCAAGAATGATTAAATGTGGAATACAAGGTTTGTAAGAGGGTTTTCATGTTGTTGTTTTAGGAGGGTAGAATCACAGAAGCATAGAATGGTTTGGTTGGAAGGGACCTTAAAGATCATCCAGTTCCAAGCACCCTTGAAACTTGGGGCACCTCCCACTAGACATGGTTGTCCGTAGCCCCATCCAGCCAGGGATGGGGCACCCACAGCTCCTCTGAGCAGACTGTGCCATTGCCTCACCACCTTCAAAGTGAAGAATTTCTTCCTAACATCCAACCTAAACCTACTCTCTTTTAGTTTAAAACCATTACCTTGTCCTGTCACTACACCAGATACAGTTCCTCCTCAGCTTTCCTCTAGGCTCAACTTTAAATACTGGAAGGCTGCAACATTTGGAGGAAAGCGAGAAGAGTCTCAGAATGATCAGTAAATCAGTAACAGGAAACCAAAGATTGGCATCGTATTCAAAACTAAGGAAGTAAAAGTATGAAGGACAGTGTTCGAGACACTGAGTATGATGCTGATGTAGCATTTAACATGGCTGAAAAGGACAGGTACCAGAGGCAACAAGAGGTAGAGAGCAAAATAGGGGAAATAGAGAACAAACAGCGAACTGAAATGGAGGGAGCAGATCCTTTAGTCAGGTACACAAGAAACTTCTATTAGCTAAGGGCTGGTAATTTGCAACACTACGGTTATTAGTTAAGCAGTACACGGAGCTGGTAACCAGCTGATAGTGCTGTATTTAATGGAGTGAAAATCTGCATTTCCATTACCCCCTCAATCACTACATCCCCAGCTCCTCTTTAGAAATCCCCAGGGAGAGCAGAGACGTGCACTGTTTTATGGGTGACAGTCCTCCTTTCATAGCTGGAGTTGTGGGAATTACAGGTTTGTGTGCTAAGTGCTGTTTGTCACTATGCCACGTTTAAGGTAGTGATTCAGTTTCACATGCAGCAGTCAACAACTGACAATTGACAGTGACACATGATACCTTCTGGCTGCAGTTCCCAATTAATATGAGATACTGGAGAGTGCGGCTGTTGAAACAGCAGGGCTGGTGGTGTAAACAAGCCAGTTAAAAGTGTGTCAGGCTTTGTTCAACTAGGAATCACATTCTTGTTGTGAGCTGAAGCATAGCACCTGCTTCGTTTAAGTTAACTGACAAATTGCTGCTATGTAAATCTGCACTCTAAATACAACACCGTGCCTCTCCTGAGGCTGAATGAGAATCAGTGAGAAAGTGAAATGGAACCATAAAAAACAAAGCAAAACACACCAACTTGTGATACCTCACATGGCAACATATCCTTCCTCCGAGGAATGCAACTCTGTCCTTGAGGCAGGATTACTCACAAATGCCTTATGCATAATAGCATCCTAGTACAATCAGAGCAGAGATGGTGTTTTCCTGAAGTAACACCAAAAGCTGAAATAGCTGGTGTCACCTCTGATTCCCCAGAGAAATAAGTTAAATGAACTCTGACAGTCATTACAAATGTTGGCCATTCATTCCAGTCCTGCTTCTAGTCATGTGCAGGCAAAATGGCCCACTGTCATTAAACACACTTCCACAATCTTTTGATCATTTGTAGATGAGTAGCAGTAGGGGGTATTTTCCAGTTTGGACAGTGCTGTCCATGTGAAAACCCAGTTCATCCCACCAAGGGCTTATACAAGGCTGTCCTATTATTCCAGCCCCATCTGAAGCCAGCTTGGTTTTACAGCTGATTAAGCAATGAAAATAATGTGTAGGATAACAGAGTCTGTTCCATGTTACATAGCTGGCACAATCAGAGAATCATAGAATCACAAGGTTGGAAACGACCTGCAAAATCATCTAGTCCAACTGTCTTCTCATTACCACTGCTACCACAACTAAACCATGTCTCGTAGCTCCTCATCCAGTTGCCTCTTGAACCTTCTAGGGAGACTTTCTTAGACACAGCTAAGAAAGATGTGGTCCCTGCACAGTCCCTGCGGTACTTTAGTATATGCACAACTTGTTCTCCTCAAGGAAGTCCCTGCTGCACAGTGGGCCTCAGCTCATCTCACTAATCCTGCTGGTGACAGGGCTGTGCTAATGGGTTGGTAGTCCTGAGATTTATCAAAATGGTTTTGTACTCTTCAGGCATCAAGACCTTTCAAATACCATATGTGAGTGTGAGCCCAACAACTGAGAGATCTTTCTGACCTCTGCAGAAGGTATCAGCAGAAAGAAAATATTGGGCTAAATACATTTTTGTGTGATTTTGTGTCAGAAAATCAGGGTGGTCTCTGGGCAGGGTTGGCAACCCTGTCAATGCCAGGGGAATTGGAATTAGATAATCTTGAAGGTCCCCTCCAACCTAAGCCATTCTACGATTGTATGACAGTGCCATGTCAATAAAGTGGCCTGAATGATTGCCTAAGCATAGATACAATTCAGACCTAATCTGTTCTTTCCCCACTTTGGTATTCAACAGTAAACTCTGTTTCTTCTTACAGATTCTATTCACAATAATAAACAATCTAAGACACGGCCAACCAAACCACCTTTTTGTTGGGGTTTAATATTCTCTGCTTTGCTAAAGTGCAAAGAGACAGAGGATGAAAGCATCTATTTAAAGCCCTTACAACAGTGGACAAAGACAGTGGCATGCCAACTGCATTGTCAAAATATTTCCTTCACCTCCTCATGCCAAAACAACCCCAGGAACACTGACACTGACATCCAGCTCTGAGTCACGCAATAATGTGAACAAGCTGTTGTCCTCATAGCTCTTCAAGGACTTTTGGTTTGAACTCAGTCACACTGAAAGCACGTCACCTTTTATGATTTGTTGTCTTTGGAAGACTGAGTTTTTCCTATCAAACTGTGGTGTTCCAGATGCATCAGCATTTTAACATACCTGCCTAGTTGTATTATTCAACACATGTAGGGTTGAAGTAGACCCTGAGGATGGTGTTTCCAATGATGAGAAGTCAATCTGAAAGGTCCTAAATAGCTCCCATCAACAAACAGCAGTACGAATGTACACAGCTGAGCCTCTGGATGGCTTATAACCAGCATTTTTGAAATTTGGTAAATTCAAAAGTTTCAATTCTAAATTTGATATTTTACCATCATCACCTGTTATAAAACTGATGCAACGTCAAAGGCAGGGGGTGAACTGTGCATATAATGTCTAATCATTCATCTCAATATAACAGATCCTAACTTACCAGAATGAATACTTAGATGAGTAATCGAGGTACAACCAAAAAAGCTGGAAATATCGATGTAGTTTTACGTAAATATTAAAGTAGGACAAACCAATTAATCCATCAAAATCAGAAAAGAAAGAAACTTCAGGTTCCGCAATTCAGTGATTTTCAAAAATAGAACTTAATTGCATGAAATTGTGCTCTGATCCGTATGGTTCCATGGACAAATGTAATTACTGCCTCTTATAAACAAGTTAATTGATGTGAGAGAATATAGTTCAGAATACCTTATTTGTGAACATCTCTTCACAAAAAGCTCACAGTCTTGGGGTTGTTATACAATCTGCAGTAATCAATATAGTCCCACTGAAGCCAATAAAACAGTGCCATTGTATCAGCTGAGAATGTGGTTTTCCTTAAAATAAAGATGACCTTTGATCTGGATGTAATAAATTAGCCACTCAAACACTCAAAAAATATTCTCATTAAGCACAAAGGCAAAAATATATGTTTTCTACATAAGGCACCCAAAAACCTCAGAGTAGTTCTAAAATCACAGTTCTATCCATGATTGCTCAGTCATTAGACAGGACTCTCTCAGGAAAGAAGCACTCAAAGTGGCAGCTCTTAAGTACATTGTCAGTAAAATTACAAATTCTAGCAAGCTTTTATTTTGCCATCAGATCCATCATTTAGGATGGCACAAGAAAGTGTGATCAACCATCCAGACATTTTTATAAAAAAGGTCACAGAAATGCCCTTATTTCTTTTGCCCTTGAACTGCAGGACTTGTTGAAAAACGTACAATTCTGAAGATGTTTTAACCTGCTTATTGCATATTTGACCTTGTCTCTGTCTATTTTTTAAACCCAAGAGACATCGGCCATCAGTCAGGCTCCCATCTGATGTCACCTTTTCTGCTGTATCAGCCAAATTTGCAATCTTACCAAAAAAAAAAAAAAGTTATTTCAACAAGCAGCCTTCTCTACAATGCCATAGCTATTGCTATTAACTATAGAATTCATTAAATAAACCTCCTTAGGAAGAGAGCATCCAGGCTGCACTTTGACAGCCTCCGTCAGTCTCAGCAAGCACTGTTCCAGCAGAGGGAAGTCTTCCAGGTCATGCTTACATCCCATAGCTGGATGAGCACTGCCAACTGACTGGGACTTGTATGGCTGTAACACCAACTGTCCTGGTTAAAAGCTGACCTCCTGGGTGCCTGAGGGTGGTACTGAATGAACTGCACTGATGGTTTCTTCAGAGAATGTCTGCTCTTCTTGGAGCAAACCCAGAGTGATGCTTGCAGTAAACCACACTGCAAAGCTGCCAGATTTGTCTCTTATATTAGTGAGAAAGGCAAGCTGAAGGTACAGGACACAAAAGTCACCTCGCTCAGTGGCTGCATGCAGCAGCAGCATTGCCTTCAGTATTGAAACAGGTACATTTTATTGAGGAAAGAGGCTGGAGACTGAGATGGAAGGATGTGAGGAATGGAATGTCAGTATGAGAAACAGTGAGACTTCGCTGTTCAAAGCAGTAGGATTAAACACAGTTTTAAATAGGGAGAGATATGCATAGAAATAGAAGTACAACAGTAAGCAATTACTGTTTGTCATCAAATGTAATTAATTAGTCACAATAATGGGAAGTCATAATGTTAGGTAAAACACCAATGTCATTGCTGTTTCAGTAATCCAAGCAATATGTTGCTTGTGTAGATACCTTTCTTCCACTGGCGTACCTATAAAATATATTCCCTTTATTTGCATTCATGCCAGCAGCAGCATTTTTACATCTTCTGCAGATGCATTACTTTGCATTCCTGCACTCTGGAATAATTTAGTCTGATTAGTGCCCATGATGGAATGGCAAAACCAGCACTAAGTCCCACACAGACCTCACTTGGTGCAAACAGAACCTCTCTCATCATATTGTCACTGACAGTGCTGCAGAAATAGCAGCACAGAATAGCTCAGCAGGGATGAAAACATTCACCTCTTTGTGTAAAAGCAATGTTTGCTAAAATGCAATCTAAGTAGCAGAAGACATGATTGGCAAGGCCAAAATAAAACATCCAAAATATAACAACCTGGCTAGATTGCACACATAGTAGATCAACATCTTTTTGCTGAAACACAGCGTTTCTATTTAAATTAATTACATTTTTCATAGCCTGGGAGCATTTTATTTTTGCAATTTAAATACCCATTTCATGAGCTTCCCTTACAAATTTTGTTTCAGATTGAAAATCTTTTACAATTTTTTACAATTTCTGTTTGTCAAAAACTAATTTTTAATCATCTTTAATATGATCCACTCAGTTTAAGTTTTTGCCACTTAAAAATGTTGACTTCCTCCGCTGTGTGAATTGCCCAAAAGTTACACCTCCATACAGATGAGGGGAGAAACCAAAATTTTCTGTTTAAAACTGGATTTGAACAGAGCACACACTTTTAAAAATGTATTTGACCTTGGTGGAATGCAATTTATACAAATCACGAATTGAGAACAATTTGTTGAGATTTTATGGAATTGCTTTCACATAATCATCAAATTAACAAACTATCTGTTATTTTTCTTTTCCTTTTAAGGCTTGATCCAGAATATGCTGATGTCATTAGAAAGGCACAGAGTCTCCTATGCTTTGCGTCAGGCTACATTTATTCAGCATTCAGAAGTGGATAAATAATTCACAAATATATACAGTGAATTATTCATTTGTTAAATTTTATGATTTTAAGCCTAAACTATTTGGGAAATAATATTGCCCATTATTCCTTCAGATCTAAATCATACTCACTCATAAACAAACAGAAGACTAAAGAAGCATTGGACAAAACTTTTGTTTCTTAGCTCAGGGTCGATGTGTTCTCATGCCTGGTAACATGAGGTATGGGAGAAGAACAGCACTGCTTGGGTTGGCAGTGTATTTTACTGGCTGCCATGAAATACAGTCCAGTGGGGACTGCCCAGCAGCTTTCCTGTTCTTTCCCTATGAAAAGATCATCCCCACATTCTGCTGCCACACTACATCTTGTTGAAAAAGGAGTGAGCCCATTGTTGGCTTCTGTGCACCTCCCACATGCAAACCCATCTAGCTGCAGCTCTGCTGCATCCATCTGCACTGGACAGGATCAAGGGCTTTTGTTACTGAGAACAGCATCTATTTTGTGTGAAGCCTCACAGAAGCAAACTGACATTTGATATGATTTCTTACGGCTACTCCAATTCTCCCTCCTGTACATCCTGCCAAAATACTTGCAACCAATGCATTTGACTGAAACTTGGCATACCACTTCCATCAATTACTTTCAATTCACTGAACAGGTAGATTAGTCAGGGAAAAAGCACATGATATAAGGGCAAGAGAGTGAGCCACTCATGGGCACGTCCCTTTCCTCAGAATTAAGTAATTTGACTTTTCATTGCAAAAGGTTTAAGGAAAACAGAAGTTTAATACCAACGTTTAATTTGGTGCAGATACCACAATCAATACAGCACACGTGGAAGGCTCTCACAAAGGGAGGCATGCTCTGCAAAGCGAAACAATGAGCTTTTAATAAGTAGAAGAACATGCAGCCATGCTTTCCAGGTTGATAAAGGAGTTTGAGAATAAGTTTCAAGATTGCCAAAAATATCATCAATTTATGTCTGTGACACCATTTTCAGTTGATATAAATACATCACCTGCAAATTTTCAAATAAAATATACAGATCTGCAGTCAGGTATTCAGCACAACAATCTGATCACGTCTCTTTACCAGACTTTCACAACACTTCTCTTCCCACAGATATCCTTTGCTTCACAACCACACCTTATTATTTTGGCAGTACACACATTTGTGAACAATTGTCAAGGATGAAGTTCAGGAAGAGTGAAATTTGCTCCAAAATCTCTGAGGAACACCCTGAGCTCACTGGGAATGGCAGCCACTGCCACTGAACCAGTCTGATGTGTCAGGTCCACAAAACAAGATCACATTTACTTACCATCTTTTATCTGTTTTTCAGCGCTAAAATAGAAGGGTTACATCTTCCATCACATAAAGGATCTTGTAGTACACTTCCATGACATCAAGTAAACCGAAAAGGTGTACAATTCCATTATGAAAAGGCCTCCCTGGCTAGTTTAAATCTCTACAAATCAAGATACCAGTCCCATTCTAATGCAGTAGAAAAGGAAATTTGGATGTGACTGCAATCATCTGACTATGGATGCCAGAACAGTTTTGTTATATAACGTGTGTGAGCACAGCTGCTTTCTTATCACAAGACCCAAAATGAATACATCACATACTGAAGGACAGAGTTACCTTCCCTTCTGCCTCCTAATAAATCCCCCTTTATGGGCTACTGCCTGTGAGTCATTCACAAAACAAGAAGGAAATTGTCTGCAGGACATAACACAAGGAAGTGGCACCAAACCTCCCCCACCTTCGTTCCTCACCCCTACATCACTTTCTAAATGCTGTTTTCCTGAGGCAGCAGGAAGGAGATCTGCTCTGTTCCTTGAGGCACTGACAGAATAACACAAACAGTTTCTACAGAAGGTAATAACAGCAGCCACCCAGTCGAGTGCCTGATGTGGGGAATCCTTGGGTGCCATTTCCAATGCAAGCGTGTACAGTGAGTTTTGCTGAAAATATGAGAAAGCTGTCTCTAACCCACTCAACCTGAGAGTATTACCGAGTGAGTTCTGCAACCTACTGCAGACATCCATGGTGACATTATGACCTACATGACATCAATTCACACCTCTCTCTGTCAGCAGAACTCAAACAGTACATTAAAATCTCACTTACTATGTACCCAAAGCATATGCATTTTGACTGCTGTCTACCTTCTAAGAGAAGCTGAATGTTAAATACCTCACCAGAAGAGCCCACATTTTAAGCAAAGTTTTCCAAACTTCTGACATCTGGTCAGTTCAACTTAGGTAGGCTTATGAAGTTTTCAGTTGAGAACCCTACTTTAGTATTTTGCTGATCATTATTATTGCAAAAAGGGAAAAATATTCCAGGATTTTATACATTGATATAAAAAATAGAGCTGAATAAACAAACATTTGAAGGAAGTTTTCCAATAATTCTAACAAACTTTTCTGCTTTCTCTGTGTAGTGTTCACCAATTGACATGATGGTCATCTTCCAGGTGGCAAGATCTTCAATATTTTGGGGGTAAGCACAAAAGATCTCTGTGCCAAAAGCTAGAAGGGTTAGTGGAACATAACTCCTTCAGCTCTGAGACATTCAGCAAACTGGAAAGAGGGAAGAAAATTGGCTGGCTGCAGCAGGAATCAGGTGGTAGTACCCAACTGAAACAGATCCACTTGGCTAAGGCTGGACAACACATACTGACAGTTAGGAGAGAACAAGAAAGGCATTTTTCAAAGATATTCATTGCTGTCATAAACCCAGAGGCTTCCTTCAGAGCTGGGGGATTGTGCAGGAGCAAAGGTGGGTCAGCAATGGGTGAAAGAAAGTGGGTTTGGTCAGGGATTTCATTTCCCTTCTCACACAAGGATATGAACTCTCCAAGTTATTCTTCTGAGAAGGTGACTTTCTGCTAAAATTATACACCATATAGACTGATTCTCCACTGTGATTCTACCATAAAATACAAAGACCAAAGCAGATTTACACAAGCTGGAAACAAGGCTGCTTCCCTTCTGCAGGTGCAATAGTATCCATGTATCTAAACCATTCTCTCCAATCTGCTACCAACAAAAGGATTATTCACAGTTCAAGTCTTTGATTTTAACTTGTCCAGAACAATTTCTCTTCTGTGTTCCATAAAAGTGAGAATAGCAGCTATACTAGGTACACAAACCTGTGATGAAAAAGTCTCCAGAATGGATTTTGCTGTGCTGAATGTTGCCCTCTGGCCTGGTTTCTGGCAAGTGGTAATAATGGAACCTGACTCTCAACTATTCTGACCCCTGGCTATTGTCAAACGCTTTCCCAAATCATCCACAAGATGCTGAACGAACTCGGATTGACTTATTTTTGTTATGCAACCGTGTGAAGAATACAACACAGTATCATAGTCTGGATGGCCCAGAATAGCTCTGTGCAGAAATGACTCAGTATCCAGGGAAAACTTTCAAGTGTGCAAAAAACATGACATATTCCTGGAAAGCAACTGTTAAAGTCTGACTAATGCATTCCCCCCTTTTCTACCCCTTTTTAAAAGTCTGTCTGTCTGCATTTTTCAATGCCCAGGAACATTATGTGTGAGGTAGAGACACAAAGGGAGTCTGAGCCAGCTAGACAACATTCTCTATGGGCAATTTTGAGAACATTTTAGACATTTTGCTTTTACCCATGCAAACCGTGTGCCACAGCACCTATCAGGTGTCTGGGAAAGACTGAATTTTGGCCACGAAGTGAGCTGGCTTTGCAAGCAGGTTGGATGAGCTGTGCTGCTGACAGGCTTTGAGTCCCAAGCACGTCTTGGGAATTGCCCAAAGTACTAAGAGCAACTCAAGGGACTTCAGGAATTATATTCCCTTTCTTCCTCTCCCTCCACTCCAGGTGGAAAGTCTACTGATGATGTATTTGTAATGAAGTAACTAGGTGAAAGGGGACAGTAAGTATATATAAATACTAAGAAATTGCCTTACTGAAGTAAGTGTTAAAAAAACCAGCATTTCCCCACCATTTTAAAAACAGGAGTTAAGTAACCAAAAGAGTAAAAATACGTCATTTCTATCCAGAACTCACTTAGAATTAGTTCCTAAGAATCTTCCATTTGTGAGTGTAACAGGGAAAGCTCAGGGAAAGCATGCTGACATTACATACTCCTTGCTTTCTTTCAGGATATCTCTCAATATTGCTTCGTGCAACAGTTCATCAATCCCCATACTACAGGTAGAGACAAAGGAATCCCACAGAACTCATCTAAGAAACTTCAATGGCTGCAAAGCCTAAAATAGTATCACTGGAGGATACTATGGGATCACAGAAACCTCATAGAAGGTGTGCAAAATCATTAGTTCAAAATGGAACCTTACCTTGTAGCAACGAGGTCAGTGGACTGAGAACTGAGGCACTCCTGTCTGTTTGCCATGGAGACAGCATTGGACAGTTGTTGGTTTTTTTTCTTTTTTTTTCTCAGTTGTAATTATCTCTGAAATAATTAAACAAGATCAATATCACAGAGAGGCAGTGAGAATTACTGGGATCTGTAGTGTGTTTTGAAACACTAAAAAAAAAGCACTTATCTAGTCCTGACTACAAATATCCACCACGACAACATCACCATATATTACTAATGCACAGAGGCATAGATTACTGAAGACAACAGGTAGTATGATAGATGAGCATGACATAACTACTTGAGCTAGCAAGAGAAACACTTTTTCTCATGGACAGAGCCCACAGCATGTTTGCATGGAGTAGTTTGTTTTCTCCAGAGCAACGATGACATTTAGATCATCTTCTGTGCTATAAATGGAATACTGTGATCTGCTGAACATTTGCTACCTAGAAGACCATTTCCTGGTGCCTGAGTCATTAACTTTCTTGGATGACATTGCCACATCTGTAATGAAAAGATGTAATGCGCTGCTAATTTATGAGGCTACTCCAGTGCTGATATTTTAAACTACTCGGGTGTGAATAGCAAATGCTGGCTGGTATTTGAAATCTCTTTGGCAATATTAGCTCACTGTGGATGGTATTTGAAATCATTTTGGCATTCTGGGGCATCAGAAGCAGATAGAACAGTAGTGGCCAATGCAGGCACTGAAATATTTCCCAAGGATAAGGCTTTATTTCCGCTGATAGGAGAGGAGTGCATGTGAAGAAGAATTTAACAGGGCTGCTGGTTCTTCGATCAGTTCTTTGAAGAAAATACATTCAGCAGTGTTCCTGGAGAAAATGAAACCACTGACTTTGGATTCATCCTCTAACAAAAGATGGGGAGGAGGCAAAACTCACTTCTGTGAGAAAGGCAGAGCTGAAAGGTAAAAGGTGGTTCTCACTTTACAGAGTAGAAAATGTACAGCCATTTTCTGTAGGTCCTATTGTAAGCCTTCAGGGGACAGTTATTGCCATCTAGTGTGAGCGTAAGTATAATATAAACCAGAAAACTGTACCCAGTCAATGTGCTTTGAGCCCAATAACCTCCACTCAATGTAGGTCAGCTCCTTTAAAACATCTGCGGGCTTGGTTCTAGAAATACCTAACAGGTACAGTTCCTCTGATCACTATGGCATGTTACTAGATCATTTGAGCATCCAAACAGTTGCCACAATTCTAATTTCACCACTTACCTTCTTGATGCTCATTGATTGTCTTGTGGTGACAGAGAAAGGCTAATAAACTATTAACATTTAAACACGACACATGTGAGGCTGTCAAACTCTCAAGGAGAGCTCTGTCTCAAGGAAATGTCTGTAACTTCATGTCGACTGTGTTTGCTGACAATCAATAAACATGAGGACAAGAAATCAAAAAGTCTCTTGGTAACACCAGCTCACTCCTTTGGCTGGCAGGAAGAACAGTCCTCTCCTCACTAATCCCAATTCCCTTCTTTCAAAATACATCATGTAAATGAGTTTGGCTGCAGATAATGATGTTTCCATTATTAGTAACACCCTGAATAGCTTCAGATCCTGGTAGGGAATTTAACTCGTTTGGACTTGGCTTGGCAGGTTGTCCTCTTAATAGATTCCGCTCAGCACAGGGTGTGAAATGACTTCAGAGTCCCCTCCAGGGGCACAGATAGGCCTGCATGCTTCATCACAGGCTATTACACACTCAAATTCACTGAGCTGAAAATCTGTGGGCAATATATATAACTTCATAACATCCATGAAGCTCCTCAATCTGCCCAGAATTATTACCCTGTAATCCTGAACGTATTTGCTGGCAGAAAAGAAGGATTTGGTATGAAATCCTTTTCTTCTGTGTTGTTTCTACTGCTGCCAGGGATCCACAGAAGAGAGGCTGAACCAGAGACGTTCGGTTTCATGCCATGCAATTTTGCAGTGTAAATCAACTGAGTAGGCTGAATCACAATGGAAATAGCAACAGGGATTCTCCTTGGGCAGATGAGAGCAAGATCCTTAGCTAGGAGTAGATTCTTTTAAGCATCACTGAAATGGCTAAGAGTAACAGTCTTTATTAGGGTTGATTTTTATTAGCAAGGAGTAAATTACAAGTTCTTCAGTATGACCCAAATTCCTCTGGTTTCTGTATCTTCTCAGCACTTGGAAGCATTAATACCTTGTTGCTTCCATCAACGGAGAAGAAAGGCACTGCCACTTGGCTGCAGCCTTCCTGGAGCTGTGCATCTTTCCACACTGGGTATCTCAGCAAAGAGCCTCCTTGCTCAGCACGTTAAGGAAGCTGCTAAAGTTACATGGGATGAATCCAGGCCTAGGTTCTGCTAAGCAGCTTCCCACAGGACGATCACGTTCAATGGGCAAATAGTCTTGAATAGGACTCACAGCATTTTTTTCATCTCATTTTTTTTCTGTAGCAATTGTTTCTTCCCAAGAATAGAAATTCCTTTCAAGTGTAGATTTTGATTAAAGCATATTTATGAATGATAATGGTCTGATAATGGTTTGAATATATTTCAAAATATGTTTCTATTTTTTCATGAAATATATGCTTACATTCATTGAAGTTAGTATCTGTTTTCCATTTTAGACATTTTAAAATAGATTATACTTACATTGTCCATAATCCCTCTTCCTCCTCACAAAATTTGCTTTGGGGAAAAAGAAGTAACAAAACTTGTGCTCATTGTGGCTGTGGAACACAAAACTGTGCAACTATGCAATTTCCTAAAAGCCATACCAGAAAGCTGCCAACCTCTTTCCTGCTGCTCGTGCTTTTGGAAACATATTTGCAGTTCAATAGACTTCCCTCAATTTGTTCAGATGATATTGTCATCTAATGAATTCTTGAACAAACTCTTATGCCAACCACGGCGAACCAGCTGAAGATGGAGGCTTCTTTTAGCTGACTATAATGTAAAGAGACCCCTTCTTTTTAAAATAATATTCCTTCAGATAATAAATCTAGAGTGACCTTAACCGGGATTTTTTCTGTCTGTTCAAGAACATAGTCTTCATTCTTAGTTAACAAGGTGATTTAGTGTGTTCTTCAGCTGCCCAGCAACAGATTATTTCATTTATGCCTTCCATTTATTCTTCCAACATTGCTGATCCAGGTAATAAAGAATAAAGTTCACAGCTATTATCTCTGGTTAATCTGTCATAATTGTCTACATCTCAAATTAGGGATATTATGCTGAATTGCAGTTTAGACTCACTGCTTTGCTGTGAGCATCACACAAGCTCAAAAAAAAAAAAAAAAAAAAAAAAAAAAAAGACCTTGCCTGACACAAAAGCCATTCTAAATTCCAAACTACTAAAAATATCTCATTTAGAATTACTAGGTAGATGCAGACAATGATCCTTGTCCTGTGTTACTGTAGTTTTCCACAACACACTGACAACAATGCTTTCAGAAGATATACTCCCTTGTAGTTGGAAGAATGCTATGAATGACAGAAGTTGCCATCAGAGGCTGAGTTTGCATACAGGCACTGGTGTTGTGTTCTGTCTGTCCTTCATTATCCACCTAAATTACGTTCTGCTCCACTTGACCACTGTCCACTGAAATTTGTTTTGTTCCAAAGGATGTTCCAAAGACCTTGTTTTTAACGTAGAAGCAATGAAACCTTAACAGAAGGAAAACAATCAGGTTAGTAGATTTAGATCAAGACTGAAGAGATCCAGGGCTGCTATTCCCACATCATTACATTACAGACGCAGATGACATCAGAACTGAATGGCAATCTTACAGCGTTACAGCATGGCTGAGGTTGGAGGCAACTTGGGGTCCCTCTGCCCCAGCACTGCCCCAGCAGAGCCTTGCAGAGCAGGGCCCAGCCCCACAGACAGGTGGCTTTGGGAGAGCTCTAAGGAGGAGAACCACAGCCTCTGGGCAGCCTGTGCCAGGGCTCCAGCACAGCACAGCACAGCAGTGCTGCCTGACGGGCAGAGGGAACTGCTGTGCTCCGGGTTGTGCCCACTGCCTCTGCTCCTGGCACTGGGCAGCGCTGCAAGGAGCCTGGCTGTGTCCTCTTTGCACCTCCCTGTGGTATTTATGGACATGGATGAGATCCCTCAGACTTCTCCTGCTGAACAGCCCCAGCTCTCTCAGCCTCTCCTCACAGGAGAGGTGCTCCAATCCCCTCAGCAGCTCTGTGGGTCCTTAGCTGTACTCTCTCCAGTAGCCCTATATTTTTCAACATTCTTTTTCTGACAATCACAGAACACAAGAGTAGGCACTGATGATACCAAGAGCACAAAGAAATAAAAGTTAAAAAACAGAGAAAGAAGAGAGAACCACCAAGCTGAAGCAATGTTATCAGGTAAGGCCATATAATTTCTTGGTCTACATTGTTAAGAAACTGAAGAGCAAACAAAACATTTTGCTTTAAAAATGACCTCCAGTGCCTGCCATGGAGTATCTACTGGAAGGTGACACTTTTCTGTTCTTGTGATTGGTTTTGTGCCCTGGGAAATGTAAAAATATCACCAAGGTATGCATAAGAGAGAAGTTAATTAGTTTAACTTCCCAATGGGAATACATTAACAGCGTAATAAGATGCTCAAAGACTATTTTTATGATTGTACCTGCCAAAGGAGTTGCTGGAAAGATTTCCTTTTTTAATGCAAAAACTTTTATCTTCCATATGGAGATCCAGATGCTGAGTCTCATCTTTTTGCAGCTGAGGTTGGTGCAAACACCCAGCCTCCACATCTCTGCAGGATGCATCTCCAAGACTGCTCCTGGAAGGATCCTGTGTCAGGATCAATATCTACAAACAACTTTCAGCTTAATTCCTCTATTAGGCCAAAAAGGAAACATTTCTCAGCAATACACAATGCCTTTGGAATTAAATATAACATCTTCTTTTTAACTGCCACTCAGTGCTTCTGTTTTTTAAACTGTCTTATGGCCAAGTTCAAATGCCATTTGTCCTGCACAGTCATTGCCCAAAGTGGACAACATAATTAATCATCTATCCTTATGCGCTTGTGACTTAAAATGACTTTTAGCTAAATACTCTTACCCTAGCTCTCCTCTTGATTAATCCTGAACCATGTAAGCATGAATTTTATTACTGGCTCTCTCCTTTTGTCAGCTGGAATGTCACGCTGGAATATAATGAAAATAAAATCATAGTATGTTCATTTCCCCACTGCTCTAAAAAAATGCAATTTATTTCCTTTTTGAAATACTTTTTAAAATAGATTTCTGAATAACTGAGATTCCCAGTGTGTTATTTCCTTCTGAACAGTTTGCTAATATTATGCATAAGACATTTGTCCTGCTTAAATACTGAATGATGTAGGATTGCATTTCCCTACAATAAAAACTTAAATCAACTTTCAGGTTCTTTATAACTATATAGACAAGAAAAATCTTCTCCAAAAGCCCCAGTAACCTTAGGATGGTCATTTAAGAGGACGCTGTCTCCTAGGCTATTTATACTTTTATCTGTATCTGATAGGCATCTGTGGGTAGGACACAACCCAGCTTCCATTTCTCTGCTTTATAAAGAACACCAAACTACACTTGGCTGACTCTTTTTCTCCAAGAAATGCATTATATAAACCCTAGAGGAACTAAGCTTTTGAGCAGTATAGGCATCAGTGTGTTCATTTATGTCATTCTGGGTTTACAAATGAAAGGGACAGCAAAATCTTCGCTTCTAAATACAAAGGCATGGTGGCAAATTTCCAGGGATTTCAGGAGATCAAGCAGCCCTTTTCAATCCCAGAGCTTTTCAGATTTCTGTAATGTTGTCTTGGCTGATTCAGCATCCTCATTAGTAATTGCTTGCATTAAACAATTATGAAAACATTGGAAGATATCAAGACAAATGCCTGTCAAAATAAAAATTTTGAAATTAAAAATAAAATGAAATAAAAAGCCAGCTGTCACTGCGCATCCCCAAGCTCCCATGTTATTTTGCTGATTCATTTATCAGGTTATACATTAAACAAACATCTTTTTGAAAGGCCTTTCTAGTGCAAAATAAATTGACTTGACACATAAATTGTTCCCATTTTGCAGCTTTTCTGAGAGATTAAATCTTGTTGCCAAAATAGCGAGCATTAAAAAAGACAAAAGAAAAGGAAACAACAACAAAAATAACCCAGTGAGGGAGCGAGGAGACAGACTTGCTGCTTTCCAACACCCACGGGTCTGCCCAGGAATTGGGATCTTCAAGCACGCTCACATTTCAAGCTGGAAAAACCTTTTTTCTAAGAGAGCAGATCCATTGCAGCGACAACACATTGATTTATGAGCAGCTTATTCAAAACTAGTGTTTTGGTTTGTTGGGTTTTTGGGGTTTGTTGTTGTTGTTTTGCAATAAATAGTAACAAAACAGTGGTCAAGAGCTCCTTTGAAAAATCTTTCCCTTAACTCTCTCACAAGAACTGAAGCTGCAATATGAAATTCTGGTTATCTGACCACTGTTTCACTGTACCAGAAGATCAGACCCAACACCACAATTGAAGGGAAAGCCCACAACAGCAGTCTGCATTTTCTGTTCTGCTGTAACACCATCTACATGACTGCTTGTGCTAAGGAAGTCATTATAATAATGCAGCTCATTTCCCTGTTGATCTGAGAACGAGCACACTGATATGTTACATTAAGCACTCTGTGTTTGCACCAGCAGGGCCTTAGCACTTTCATAGCACTGTTGTATCTTAAATATTATGGCCATGATTTGGGTAACCAAAAGGAAAGGAAAACAACTTCATTTGGCACAATGAATGCATTTCTGCTTTTTATTTATTTTGAATAAAAGAGTTTATAATTCTTCAAAACATTCAGTTTTAACTACTTACCACTTATCTATATACTTCAATTAATTTAACTTGCCACAATGATGCTCCCACTGTTCCTGGACTACTGTTTGGTTCTCATAACTTGGTGAGACATCACACTGCACACTGTATATTTCCTATTCCCTTTATTCCAATACCTTCATACATACCTGCTTCTTTTCAAGCACTGTTTATCATAGATGCTGATATAATCAGTATCTTTGCAAATCAATTCATGCCCTGCTCATGTAGATAAACATATTAATCTATACACGTGAATCACATTAATAAGAATCCGTAATGCTTCCTTCTTGGTTATTAACCAATTATATATTATTGATGCTTTTTCATTCTGCAAAAATTGAAATGACAAACGAGAGTTGTTGTGACAGCCAACTTAACCATCTAGCACCATCTTGAGGTTAAACTGATCTCGACATTCTAAAATAAATGGACGCTGCCTGATCATGACCTAACAGAGTTCTGGAGTATTGCAGACTGTTTTCTAATGGGTAAAATAATAATAATCAGTTATAAGACAAACATCCTGCAGATTTTTCACTGCTTTCTTGCACTGACTTTAAGATAGTTCTGTAGGCAATTAAGTTAGACTTGTATTCCAAAGGAAATCTGGGATACTACACATTTTTATTTTGAAACCCTGCTATGCAGTGCACTTAGGAGTGAGTTAAGTTCTAAGGCTAAGAATGCATTGACAAGTTCTCCCAGAAATATTTTCTGTTTCCCCTGAGATTCATTCTATAGTTTATTTCTGTACAAAACCAAACATTTACCAAGTATGCCTTCTTTTAGAGGATACTGGGCCATCCAGATACAGCCATCTAGTAAAATCAGGTTCTCTCTAAATGAAAATATCTGGGTATGACAGGGCAGGATATTTCAAAGTTTTGAAGCATAATGAAAATGTCACATAAAGCTACTGAGTTGCATGCTTTTTCTCTGCTCCCCTCGTGTTTGAAGCTGATTGGTACTTCATACACTTTCTTAGTTCTGCCTCAAAACTTGCCAGCAATTGCAGAGTGAGGAAAAAGTAACTGATTTGAAATTCACTTGCCCTTCTTAAAGCATCCACGTGATGTTCAGTTCTGTAGACAGGTGTCATCTCACTGAACACAGAAGGACCTAATCACATGTGAATTCATCTACGTACTCACAGCACATCAAACTCCTAAATGTAATTGTTGTACTTTTTCCTTCATAGCTCTGTGAAAGTACCTATCATCTGCAGGGACACACAGTTAAGACTGGAAATCTTACCAAAACACTCCAACTTCCAACAGTATGGCGTATATGTTTCACATCAGTTTAATGTGAGTTTTATCTAGACTTTTTCCACAGCAGAGATAATTGCTTTTTGTAAATGAATTACAGCCACTGTCAGCAACAGGGAATTGATTTAAAGTCAATGTTGATGGTAACAGCTGTATAACAGAAAGATAAATGCAAAGCAAATGCATAACAAATATACACAATAAACGATAACTGATATGGGCACCCATAAGATGAACCCTTCTAGGGAATTCCAACCTTGGAAGGAAGACACCTTTGTAGACAGGTAAGTAAGGCAGGGGAAGCAGAAAGCCTATCTCCTGCTCACTGCCACAGGTTCTGGAAGTCCCACCAGGATTGGTGACAGCACTGAGAAAATGAGCAGGGTACCACTGCCTTTTAAATATCATAGCAAGATATGCAAGCTGCAGACTTTGAAAGAAAACACAACTCTTACTTGATCTCCATGAAATGACTGAGAAAGTGTCCCAGACTACTCTTGTGACTGGGAAAATCAATACAGAGTTAGCCATAATCCCAAGGCAGTGCTCCCTTCCTTCTCCCAGTACAGTAAAACAGTTACCAGGTTTACAGGAGTAACAGATATGAGGCAAGATTAATTGAATGGCACCAAACATTCCCCTGCCCATGGATTTGTCAAAATATCTGCAGCAGCACTGCAAACTTGCAAGGGACAGTATTAAGGGAAATTCCATACATGAAAGCCTCTTCCCAAAACAGCTTTTCAAAATGTCGTGTAAATAATAAGCAAAGGTATAAATGCTGTGACATATTCTGTCTGTAATTGCCTTTCCTGTTAATTTACACAACACTTAGAGGGCATAGAAGGATATCTGGCAATACTCCAGATAGTAGCAGGTCTAAAACTTCAGATTGAAATGTGGATCTGGATCTCCACACAGTCTCTCCTGCAACTTCTGGCTTGAAAGATAACACTGTCTAGAAATGAGATCTATTTCTGGTTCTGCTCCGATCTCCTTTTAACTCCTACACACCGCCTGGCTCCCTCCCTCCCTCTTCTATCACATCAATAAAGGCTGTGTATCTTCCAGAGCAACAGCAGTGATTGCGTACAACGCTGGAGAACAAACAGGACCTGGCCTCCTGAATCACACAGATACTTGGACTAGTTTGTCACAACCCCACGTATTCAGACCTGTTTTTCTGACTGCATCATAGAATCGTTTGAGTTGAAAGGGAACCCTTGAAAGGTCATCTAGCCCCCCTCCCCTGCAGTGAACAGGGACACCTACAGCTCGATCAGGTTGCTCACAGCCTGGTCCAGCCTGACTTTGAGCATCTCTAGGGATGGAGCATCCACCCTTCCTTGGGCAACCTGTGCCAGTGCTTCACCGACCTTATAGTAAAACACTTTTTTCTTATATCTAATCTTATATCCTCTCTTAGTCTGAAACCATTTCCCCTTGTCCTGTCACCACAGACTCCGCTGAAGAGCCCATCCCTTCCTTCTTATAGCCCCACTTTAGATATTGAAAGGCTGCTCTCAGGACTCCCCGGAGCCTTCTCTTCTCCAGGCTGAACAGCCCCAGCTCTCTCAGCCTCCTTATCCCACCAATGCTTATGCCTGAAGAAGCTAAGGACAGCACAGGCACATACACTTAGAGACCAGCCCAAATCACTTGACATTTGTTACCTATTGACATTTCTTGGGTTATGTCCACGCCGCTCTAATTCTTTACTAATTGCTCAAATTAGACTTCGAAGATTGAAATTAGTTTTCCTTTCCAATTACTCTTGTTTCTTCAATGCACTTGACATCCAAAACACCAGCCTGGCTGAGTGCTTTAATTCTAAACAACTCCTAATCAGCGCTCGATTCTGTTATGCAAACAGCCATTCTCAAAACAACAAAAAGTTACATGAGACAATAGAAGCTTGCAGCACCCCGGCCAGTAGGGTAAAATGCTATCTAGCCTTCGTTGAGATAATTGATTTGATGCGTACTCTGTTTGCTAAAAGGCAAATGCACCCTTTTACATTGCAGTTTGTCTCTGAATAGGTTACTTCATTTCGCTGAAAGCTTTAGGCCGCCTATATTTAGCAAAACAAAAGAAAGCGTGTAGGTCAGCTCAAATGCGGGAAACAAAAGGGCAGCATTCAAAGGCAGCTACAAGAAAGAGTTCCCACTGCAACGTGCAGCCAGCTTCAAGGAGTGGTGCAGCTGTAACTGACCTCTGACTGAGCTGATGTCTTGTTTGAGCTGAAGGCGATCACACATCGTGGCAGGACAGTGTGCAGAAAGCCAAGGGTCTATAGCAGTGCAGAGGCACCAGATCTGTGGGATGTTATTCTAGGATTTTTTTCCCTTCGTTAGTTTTTGATAGTCGGTGCCTGGCCAGTGCTGGAGCTGAGACTCTTGCTGGGTCTGCTGCAAGACAGGATGGCAAGGTTGGTGCCTTGATGCCTACTTTCCCGACCAGCTCAGGATTATATTGATCTTTTTCTTTGTTGTTGGTTCTGTTTTGTGGGGGGTAGAGTAACTGTGTTTCTTTTTTATTTAACGATATATCCCCACAACCAGGAGACAGGGGAACATGTTTTTATTTGCCATAGCTACCTCAGCAAACCTCACCTTTACTAGAAATACTGGGGAGGCTTATAGCACGTTTCCTGCATATGGTACACCATTCAGTTCCCTGAAAGTTACAGCCTATCAGTCTAATTTAAACATCTGGTTTTTACACAAGGATACCTGAGTGAGTTGCAAGATGCATGTGATACACAGAAAGTCAGATTAGATGATCTAAGTGCTTTTCCCAGGTCTTGAACTCACCCAGATAAAAGGAGTTCTAATGACTGCTTCTTCTTAAGTGTTTACAGATTTTTATGATACATAAAGACAGAAATGTCACCTGTTGAATACGCTGGCTGTAGTAGTGCACGCAAAAATAATAATAATAATATAAAAAAATAAAAAAACCACAACAACAAAATACAAAACACAAGAGAAATAGATCTAAGTCCATTGTCACAACACATCTCAAGAAGAATCTCCACTACAGTGAGATCCTCTCTGACAAAGGTCACGTTTCCAGACTGCTCCTTCAGCTTGCACATTTGAAAGCACCATTCAACTGGAAAGTTACAGAACTGAAGGATCTATATGCACCACTCCACCAGTTACAAATGCACAGCCACATCTGCAGAAGATTGCTTCTAATTAATGCATATTAATAACGACGTTACATTTAGCCACATTGATTCAAGATAGCATCCCTGTTCAGATGTTTCACATTTCGTTGTTAAAGTTGGGGATGGGTTTTTTTTTCGGAACCATGTCCAAAATGCTGCTGCAGAAGTGGATAAGCTGGGTCTGATCTGGAGCCCAACACAAGTCATGACTTCCAGCAGACAGCAGCTCAAACCTTATCATCATTTGAAATGTCAAATGAAAGTCCAATATTTTATATGGATCTGTAGTAATCAACACTATATGAGAACAGCAGTCAAGGAGCCCAGATTTTGTTTTATGCCATCTGCAACAAACGTCCTGCCCCAGCACCATTTCAGGATTGCAGTCCAGAGCAATTGGGAGCAACAACAGAGCTTTGAGAGGATATCTGCAAGGATTCTTCTCCTCCTAATATCCCCTACAAATGACTGTTCAGTCCTGCCTAGCTGGTACCTAATTGGATATTTGCAGCTAATGAGTATTTTTCTTGCTGACATTACGCTTTTCCATCCCTCACTAAAACTATAACCTTCATAATCTTCAGCTGAAGCCTCTGAGGTGAAGAGCACGCAAGCTGAGGATCAGCTGAGTGTTCCCCTGAAGGAAGCTCTTATTAGCATTGCGCCAAGAACAGCAAGCTAATCACATAGCCATTAATATCACTGAAAGCCCCCTGCCAATTAATTTCATGGAAAGAGATATATCTTGTGTGCTAACAAAATGCATCAGCTGAAAATATCAGGCTCTTCCGAGAGACAGCATCAAAGGGTGCTTTTCAACTGCCAATTGTTTTCAACGCTCAACTTGAAACAAGTGACAGAGCAGTAGGTATTGTACAACAGGCTTCATGGTTGCCATGAAAACCAAAAGTTTCAGGAATCGCAGCTATCATTAAGATCCTCACTGGCACACTGAATCTCAGGAGTCGCAGGGTACAATACAGGAACCCCAGTGGGACCATCTACCCAGCAATGTCAGTGTCGCTGTGTAGGAGGACGGTATTTTGAGTGGAGAACATGGTAAATCTAGGAGCTTAATAAGGCATAAAAAATGTGTATCATCTGTCCTTCATGGGTAAGACTAATATCGTCTGATGATCATTCCTAAAGTGGGTTATGAATTCTGGAATTTAAAAAAAGGTTGTGAAAAGCAATAAGACAACAAAATATTTCAGAGCAAGCATATCAAATTAATGTCTGATAATCTCTCCCTGGTGCAGCCACGAGATTTTATTTTTAAGTTGTATTTTTAAGATGTCTCCTGCGAAGAATAAAAGCAGTCAGGATATGATAATATCAAGCAGCCCACTAACTGCAAAAAAAATCCTTGTCCAGATTTGGAAAAAAAAAAAAAATGTTATTTTCAGACCAGGATGCCTTTTTAAACGATAACATGAAGAGGAAAAAAATAGGGACTACAGTAGGAGCAGTGCTGAACTGAGCAGTTCCTCCAAAGCACCTCAGACAACCTTCTGGCATCCTGGAAATCCATCCCCATTCTTTACTGACCTGTGCTGTGTGACACTGAATGTGTTCCTGTATGAAAACCATGGCATCTGGCTTTGATACAGAGAGAAAGGAGAAATACGTGTTTCTGAGCTTCAAATGTTTCTGCTGCATTGGAAGATAGATAGCACCATTTCTTGGCTACAAAGGGATATAATTTTCTGGGGATATGACTTCTTATTTTCTCTATAAGTAAACAATATTTCTTGTCTGTGCCGGTTTTCCTTTGCAAGGCGTTGGGAGAGAACTCTCAAAGCTTAAATTTCATAATTCTGAGCTGAGGGCACTGTAAATAAATTTTTAAACAACAGTCTGTGGAGCCTGAGGATGGCTGACCAAGCTGGAACCTGGTTTAACCTGAAGAGTTTCATTTCTTCCAGAACTGCTGCCTTAAAAGAATCAGAACATTTCCAACAGTCCTTCCCACCTGTGAAAAGCTAACAATGCACTGTAGGTTTTAGGCTGTGCACTTCACTACAGTTTGCTATTGAAAATCTGGCTTATCTTCTGCCTGATATTTATTAGATGTAAGCTACTGTTTCTCATCCTCATCAAGTACAAGAGGTATTATGGTAAAACTTTCAATATGAGAAAGATATTGCATTACAGAACAACCACAGAAGGAGATTCTGCATCCATTTCATGAGAAGAAATTAGAGATTTTCGAAACATATTACTTGCATTTGCAAATACTATCAAAAGTCAAACTACTATTTTTCAGTGAACAGAGAAAGGTATGAACGGTCTCGAATGGTCACGGTCAGTGTGATAACAGATATATTATGCAAAAGGGTATAAATGTCTTTTTTTTTTTTTTTTTTTTTCCAGACGATGAAGGCAGAGAATGAAGAGGATGCCTGTGTTCTTAATATCAATTTATAGTTTCTACTGATAGAAAAATGTGCTAACATTCAGGGCTACAATATGAAAGGCCTATCTTAAAAGACTGGTGGTATTCTGGAGGATAATTTCCTATGTGAAAAGGTTTGCATCGATGTTTTAGGAAATCTATATTACGTGCTACCTTGAGAGATAAAGACTAATTCCCCCTTCGGCTTAAAAATTGTGATAGCTGAGTTAAAACCAATCATCCTGCTGCATTTTTATGTGCAAGCAATATAAAGTCTGAACCACTGTGCTTTTAAAGAACCAATTCAGTAAAGCTAAAAACAATTACAAAGAAGATTGATTGCTGGAAAGAATTTAACAGAAAAGCATGAGTAAGAACAGGTTACAGTGTTATTATTTATCCAAGTGCTACAAAGCAGTAATCAAGGAAACCTACTAATTTTAAGAGTTATTGTAGAGATGAAAGAATCTGTGCAGTAATATGAATAGAATGCTTAAATTACAAAAATATAGTAGAACATATAAATTAAGAGGTAGAAAATTGAGAGAGGGACAGTTAGGGACAGTTAAGCACAGTTAAGAATAATAGAAGCTTTTAGAAACATATGGAGCAACAAAAACAATGCTAAGTCTTTTACTTCAATATTTTGAATGTAAATCGCTTCTAAAAGGACTCAGTCTTTGTTTAAGTTTGTCTTTACTTATTTAAGGGACTGAATTCAGTGTTTTAGTTATTAGAAGTTCTACACTTAGACAGCAGGTGAATACTCAACACTTCTGGTAATAAGGCCGTTAATTCCAGGGATTGAGGACAGCTGGTGCAGTATTCTAAAATAATTACGTGCCTAGAAAAGTAAGATTCTTGTCTTCATTCCTACTATCCTACGTGTCTTTAAAACATGCCCCACACACACCAAGTTCAGCTGCAGTTCTTGCTTTTAAAACTCATAACCAGTTGTGGTGGTTTAACAACGATGGGCAGCCAAGCACCACACAGCTGCTCTCCCACTCCCACTCCTCAGAAGAAGGGAGAAGATATGATGAAAAAACAGCTTGTGGGTAAAGATAAGGACAGGGAGAAGGGTCGCCAGTTACCATCACAGGCAAGCAAACTGCAATAAGGGAGATTTATGGAATGCATTGTCTATTGGTTATACGCCAGAGCAGTGTGAACTAAAAGCAAACAAAAAACCACCTTTCTCACCATTCTTCTCCACTTCCTTCAGCCAAGCAGCACAGAACATGGAATGGGGATTGCTGTCAGTCCATAGCACTTTGTCTCTGCTGCTCCTTCATGGTCACTCTCTGCTGCTGCTCCAGCGTGGGATCCATCCCACAGGATGCCATCCTTCCCTAACCGATCCTGTGTGGGGTTTCTACAGGCTGCAGGTCCCCAAGAACTGCTCCAGTGTGACGTGGGGCAGCACTGGGCTCTGCTCACAGAGGCTGCCCTGCAGCCCTCCATCACCAAGAGCTCATCATATAAAGCCAATACATCATGGTTTCAAGACTCTGAGGAAACAATGCAACTTAACAATTTTGTTGCCATTTTAGTATTGTTTTGTTGATGACAAAAATATTGATTCTTCATTTGTCTCTTTTCTATGATATCACTCACTGCTATGAGAATGGGATTTATCAGTCTAACTGATGTAACTTGCTTTGGAGCAGGAGAGAATTTATTCTCTGGAATTAAAGGCTGTCAAGGACTGTGAGAGAGGAACTGTGAAAATAAAAGCAATCACTAAAAAGTATGTATTTACCAAGAAACATAACTGTGCAATCTCTTCAGTGGTGTTATTGTTTTCTCTTAGGTAAATTGTTTTATGACAGGCAGTGATTTTTTATTTTTTTATTTTTTTTTCCAATCCTGTAAGCAAACAGCAACTACAAACAAAATTGCCCCCAGGGAAAAGAAATCCGAGAATAACAAATTCAAATGAGATGGGAGATGTGACAGCAATTCTCAGTGCAGGTTAGGCAATTATGAGACGAGGAACATAAAAAGTTTCAGAAAAGGCATTTCCTTTTTTCTTATTTCCTGCTTTAGCTGGTTACTGCTTGAGCCTTTGCATTACTGAACTCAATTTAATTACTACCATATATTTTGAGGTGCAGAGCTCTCCAGGGGGAGATCTTTGCTCCCTCTGCCAGGCACTCTGAAGACTTATAAGTGCAAGTACTATTATCAGTGTTTTTCTTTAGTTACCCAATGAAGGAATGGGACACTACAGAAACACTGACATGGCATCAACACCTTCTCAATTTATAATAGTCTGTTGTCTATTAACTTTGGTAAAGCCACAGTGCTCTTCCTCATTAAGTTCAGGAGGTGGAGAAAATGTTCACATCTGGCAAAATATTTGTTTGCAATTAAATTCTTCAGGAGATAGGAGCATACCACGGAGCCATGGTGCTTCAACTATATGATTATATGATTGAACTGCATGGTTTTCAAAGTGTCTTCCCCACGGGAAAGATGTTGTATCATAACCACCACATTTTTTCTGTTTTCCTGTAGCTTTTACACTAACTCAAGCCTAATTTCAGCTCTGGACTACATATACAGATTATTCATTTCCTTTGTTAAAGAGCTGTGAACAATTCAAGTAAAAACTACTTTTAATTGTCCCGTACTTTATCCAAAGCACAAAGGAAAAGGTCAGAGTTTTGTGAACACATTTTCCTTCTATTATTTTGGAAATGCACCCATTTCGGTCATTTAGGAGAGAATATAAATTCTCTTCAGATGAACAAAATCAGGTGTGGGAGGGGCTTAAAAAGCAACAACCACATTACCATGCAGCTATTCATGGCATTGTCAGCGAGGGAGAAATATCAGCCTTGCCAGGCCAGGAAATACTGCACAGTTGCAATTTTGGCAGCTCTCACTCTCCAGTTAAGCTTTTAGAAGCAAACCGAACAGAAGGTAAACATACAGCAAAGCATGTGCAATTTATTGAAATGACGTAACTGGCAAACTCTCCTTCAGAACAACATGGCAAAATATTCCAGACCTGATACAAAAAGGCCTTTCAGCTAGAATGATCATGGCCTGAAGAGATGGCAACAAAGCAAGGGAGAGATATAGCTAACTGTTAGCTCCTTAAGCAGGCCTAGAATGCTCATAAAGGCCAACTCAGGACAAATCCTTGTATTCCTCCAGCAAATGAACCTTCTGCATTTCCTGCACAGAGTATCATTCTCAAAATACCCAAAGGGCTTTGGCTGCCTTTACCATGAACGGTGAAAAGCTGTGATTTCTGTCTGTGTAGAACAGTGAGTAGAGTTTGGTTTTGCTACTCAGCTACTTGGTGACTCTTCTGATCTCTCCTTCAGACCACAAAGAGTTGGTTCTTTGGAAGTTGTAACGCTTAAAGAAGTCCTTATCATTACTGCCACTGTACTTAAAGCTGAGGCAAACTCCTCTTTTTTTCATGCTTTAAGCTTTTTTTCCTAAAGGACAAAGCAGAGGACTCTTTTGTTTTAATAACTAACAGATTAATACTGGTGTTCAGAAGCAGTGTTTCCTGGGCGAAGCAATACATCTTAATAAACTACCTGGTACCACAGGAGAAAAGGAAATGGGCTGTCATGAGCACAAAAGGGAAACAATGAGAAGATGGGGAAAATTGTCCAGTTTTCAAATATATGAGCAACTTCTTTCCACATGCTTTTTTTTTCTTTTGTAACTTTAAATACTCACAAATGGAACAATACTTTCCTGTGTATTTATCCTCAATGTTTTGAACATTAGGATATGCTTTTTTTTCTAACTTAACCAGTTAAATGTTGCTAAGGCATTTTTGAAAACAGGGTGAGATCTAAATCATTTGCTTCAATCTGTTCAAATGCATGTATATATATACATACACATATATATATACATATTTGCACCAACACTGCACAAAGTTTTTAAGATAACCTAAACATATCAGATGTTTAAACCTCAATTAGTTCCAACTTGCTCAGGCACTTTCTAAAATCCCACAAGATGTTCACATCTATCATGAGATGAATAAATAATTTTTGGCAGGCTATTCCTTAACTGAATTTGAAAATTTCCACAGGAGTAATTTTAGTCTCTGTAGACAAAAATAGTTTTTTTAAAAAAAAAAAAAAAAGCCTGAAAAACTAGGTTGCTAGAGTTGCCAGTCAGTATCACAATCTATGACAGGCTTTATTCTCCCCTTGAATCTTTCCATCTCTTGCATTGTCCAGCACAAGTTGGAAGGTGGAGGGAAGATAAAACTTCTGCTCTTATTTTTTAACAACAAGAAATAAATGATGAAAATAACACAATATAATTTTATTTTAATTCTCTGGAACACTGACAGAATGATGTTCCTTTTCTTGAACTATCATCTGTTGTAACAAAAAAAGTTTGCTGCATCCTGAAAAGAATGACAAAAAGTGGTGACCACCTACATCTAGAGGTCTGTGATCAAAAGCTATTCAGAAAGTCACACTCAGGTATGTCTCCATATTTATCTCACCTGTACCCACTAACGCTGTTTGCTACAGGTTGGATACAACCTTCTCAAAGGAGTCTGGTTCAGGATGCATACAAATTTGCCCAGAGTTGTTTTGTAAAGTTTCAAATCACTTCAGTGAGCTGAATGGTTCTTGAGTAAACAATGCTTTATTTAACATTTTTCATTCAGGACTGCCTTTAAAGAGAAGGGATGATATGACTTACTATTCTAGTAAAAAGGTGGGGCGGAAAGCAAGTATTTGCAAGCAAGAAACATGTATCATTTACTGGAAATAATTCTGCTAGAGCCAGCAGAATTGAAGAATTAAAATCTCTATTTTGTTGTGGGTTTGGATGCTGACAGGAAAGAGAGGCAAATCACCATGAAATACACAAAACAACAATTAGATTACAGAGGCATACATTTATCTCTCTGGACCTCACCATACAGTTTAAGATTGCATATGAACAGTCTTGAGTGGATGAGCCTCATAGGAATTAATGGTAAGTGCCAAGAGGAATCAGATGCCTTCCATTTAATCTTTAAAGGCAGTCAGAAAATGAAGCATACTAGTATGTGATGATTAGGAAAATCCAGAAAAATCTGTACCCTGGTAACCCTACTCAGCAAAAACTCATCACCACAAAAATTTACCTTCTTTGTTAGCAAGACTAACATAATAGCCTAACAAAAGAGTTGTGTCATGTAGGTCATTCCAAAATATGCTTTACACCACTATGTATATATGTTCATACAACAATCTTGTGCTTCAATTTCAAAGCATGATCAATCATCTTTATTACAGAATTGCTGAAGGTCTGATCATTAGGTGGGATAAACTACAGTAGACATTGTGCACATGTGTTATAGATCATGCTCTGGAGAATTACAACTGATGCGTGGTCAAGCAATTGATTAACACTAAAGGAAAAGTACAATGGACTCATGAATTTGGAAGTTAATTCTGTGTGATCCATATTTTGTATAGTTTGTAAATATTCCTATTTAATTTAAATAGGGACTGCCTACCAGATGTTCAACTGCAGAGACAACAGGCTTATTTTTCTTCCAAAACCAAAACAAAACAATACAAAACAAAACATTCCACTGTGATATTGATCACAGACATGACATTGACCAACAGAAATAGTTTTGTGCTCAGTTTGCTCTGAGCAGTCTCTGCTGGTCAGGGTATGAATTCCTGTTCCCACTGGCATGCTTACCTTCTTTCCTTGCAGAACAATTTCTTCCTGCACCTACTACAACTGAGAAGAATTCTTATGCTTAATAAAGAGCTTCATGATCCCTAATGCTTTCAACTCCTACATTTAAAAAGTCTTTCTGAGACAGATATAAAAATACAGGATTGGTATTATGCTTATCTCAGATATGTAACAATGCTTCTGTTAATTCACTAATTTGCATTATGATTATCGCAATAAAGATTAGCCAAAGCTCAAGTTTGGATTCAGAATGAATAATACCAAAAAGCTCTGAAGACTTTAATGTATCATACTGGGTTTTGCAAGAGATCAGCCTCTGACATAATTCTTCCACCATTTTGAGTTAAATTCTCATAAGAGCAACTCTTAAAATATTCCAGCTAGGTCTGAAATAAAGCTCAGAAATAGATCCTTAGACCATCTAACTTCAGAAATCACATGAAACTGAACACAAACCTCATCTAAACATCATTGTTTGCAAACAATATACTGTTTGAAGTAGTACTTTTTCAACTTTAACTGATGCCATCTGATTAACAAGGCTGGAAAAAAATATTAACAAGATCTCTATGCTCCTAAATTGATATTTGCTCTGCAGTTTTCAGTTCATTTATCTGTGATGCTCACATCCACTTTTATATCTAAATCACAGCAAAAGAAAGTGTATATTCCATAGATACTGTGAACTAGTAATCTAAACATGAAGTACGCAGTATTTTCCTTGATGTTTCACCTCTTCTAAGGCCTCGTAGCTGAAGGAAGGAAAGCTGCAGGTCTCTTCCTGCCTCGCTGAGCTATGATACAATAAGGGAAGAAATTGCAGTTCATGTCTCCTTAATGTTTCCTTGAACTCATAAAATGAGTGTTTCTGTAAATATTCCTGAACTGGTATACAAATTATGTCTCGGTAAGGAAAACTTCAGCCATAAATTCTACATGTTTTCCTATGGTAAGCTCATAAAATCCTACTCATTTTGTTCATGATATTAATAGCAAAGCTTGTGGTTTTTTTTTTGGTCACAAGACTTAGAATAAGTCAAAACCAAGAAGAAAACCTAGAGTTTTTTGTTTTGTTCTCTCTCTCAGCACAACTCCATTTTACTGGAGCCTTAGGCATGCTTCTGCAGAAAACGATGAAACATTTGTAGAATATCAGAACAATTCATCAGTGATTTCAAGTACATTTGAAAGTTTCCTTTTGTTCAGGAAACTCTCTAGGTAGGATTTTTCTAATCCAGAAAGCTGCTTTATGTCATGTCACATCTGCTTTTCTCTGTTCTTTCTCTTCACCTCCTAGACTATTCATCTGCTAGGTAATAGATTATTCGAGGGCATTGGATGCATCACAGATTGCTGCCATCCCACAGTACAGGCAAAAATGTATGTCATGATGATTCTACTCAGATGCTTATTGCTGTACTGATAAAAAGCAGTGAAGCAGCCTTTTCTCATACATCCTCCACATGAAAGAACATAGGCTTGACCTGTTATCAGTTAGAATAACTGAAAAAGCAATGACAAATCAATGCATGGATGTAATTATAACTAGAATTTCTTTTCTGACAGGGAAAGGAGAGGTTATTCTAGATTACTAAAACATTGCTATAACAGAAGGGGTTCTTTATGTTAGAAACTCAGATGAAGAACACAAGAATAACATCCACTGTAAGAAGTCATAAAGTAGAAAAATTTAAAAGGCACGAGGCCTTGTCTTTCCCCATATGCATGTAATTTTCCATACCACTAGTTTTTATGACTCTAAGATCAACATACGTAGTTTGGCTACCAGTCAAGACTGGTAATCAAGCTTGTTTAATGTCATCAGTTCAGCAGTGAAAGATAAATTCATTGGGAGAACATTTTATATGAATACATACATAAATTTTTATACAAATACAACAGATGTTAGCTTTGCCTTTTGATCTTCTAATTGTTGTATTGCTTTGTCATTACTACTGCTTAAATACAATTGATACAATTTTTAAAAACTTGTACTGATAGTGAAAGACATAAACCAGCATAAGAATGTAAGATGTTATAGTTAGATAACTAAAGAAAAATCAAGACTTTTTTGTACTGTTTAGAACAACTTCACTCCAGTTAACTGAAAACACTGATCTTTTTAAATGTTTGGCCTGTATTCATTCGAAAAAAGGAGTCCTGCATATTCATATACTGTTGTCAAGAAGAGACAAAAGCACACACATGGGATAGAAGTAGGCTGTAAAATGATGAGGTAGTTCAACATGTGTCAGATGAAGTACAATTAAGTAGCGTTAAAATGTTCTCTGGGCTCAATACCTTATGAAGATTCTAATTTGGACAGAATGCATCTGCTATCAAGTCATCAGTGGATGGCAACGTCCACTATGAAGGTTGGGGCACAACGGTAAACTTGGTGATGCTGACTCAAGTAAGGTATTGTCTAATAGCTAAACTAGACTCCTAATGGAAAGCCCTTTAACTACCATAAGGATGGACCCTTACTTCTTCCATTCTTTCATTTTATGCTGCACTAGTCACTGTCCTATTTGACCAAATGATCATCCAGTATCAACTGAACATGATCACAGAAGTGCCAGTATATAAAAATGCAGGAGACCTTAACAAATATTAAAAAAAAAAAAGGTACTGTAAATAATGAATTAATTGAAAAACAAAGCAATTTGAACATAATTCACTGAAATAAATTTTAAGATTTAAAAAAAAAAAAAAAAAACAAGAAAATTTGCTAAGACGTTGATACCAATAGATGAAATAACTTGATTCTATACTGACCGTATTGCTAGGATAAGATATTACATTTTTGCAAGGGGTGAAGATGAATCATTCTCTCCCTTGCATGTATTTATATTTCCTCATAAACCTGTAATATACAGTTAAGGACAAGGTTATGCTAGAGTATTCATTTGATTTGGTCCACTGGCCAAGCATAAACAGGGTGTAAATCTTGTCAAAACACAGAGAATCACAGAGCAGCTGAAGCTGGCAGGATCCCCTGGAGATTGAGTCCCCTCCTGCCCAAGCAAGATGAAGGAAAGCAGGTTGCCCTGGGCCACATCAAGGTTGGCATGCTTCCTCTAATCAATACAACACCAATACAAGTCCTCTCAATTTCAGACCATTTGATCTTCAAATGAGTAGTCCAGAATAATACATCTTGTACAATATGAATTAAATGAAAAATCTCTGAGTGATGCAACTTTTCCACCTCCATCACTCAGAGGAACTTCAGAACTTGCATGTCAGAGTTTACATATACATATTGGCTTCCTATATTTTTGTACCTGAAAATTGCTTGGGTTAGCAAACATGACTTTTGGAATTGAAAACACACTGTTAAAAAATGAAAGAGAAATTTCTCTAAGCATTTAAAGGAAACTGATGAACAACTTTGGATTGTCGTTCTGACAGTTCTTCATGCTCCATGTTCCAGACTGGACCTTCACAGGTGCAAAGGCAAGTTCCCCAGCTGCAGCATAGCCAGGACTCGACACACACTCACAAAAACAGAACATCCAAACAATAACACAGATGGCATTTCGAGATGAAAAAAAGCTATGCAGGTTTTCAGATGGAAGATACTGACTGCAAAGTTTATAAATCAACACCTAACAAACATACATACTGCAGAATCCTTGAATTTCACTTTTTTTTTTTTCTCATAAAACTACTTTGTCTAAATCTAGGGGTGCAGCCGGGGCTGCTACCACTACAATCAAGTGCATTTACTCTGAAAATGTGAAACATTCGCAAAACTGAGACAGCATGAGAAAAAATTCAGGATGACTAACTCTGGTAGCAACATCAACTCAATCAGAATTTTGTTAGTCAAAAGCAACAGAACATAGTCCAGATGCCACCTCTGCTCTCTAGAGTTCCTGTTCAGCTCATCAAGAGGCTTGCACGTGTGTTTATGGAATGCAGTGAGACAAATCCTGCTGCCCTTTTTCTAGATCAAGGGTCAGCTACTGAACATCCATGATTTGCACCAGTTCAGCTGATGGCAGATTGGAGCTCTTTCAGCTGACTTCAGACTACCTAACTCTTGAGTAGACTGACAAATTCAGCAAAAACATGCAGCTAATTGCTTTGATGGGAAGTGATATATGCCGGGTGGATGTAGAAACCAGATAGGTGCATCTGCCCAATTCTGATACAAGGACCTGTCTTAGACTTAAACATTTAGCATTAAAATCACAGTTTAGGCATGGATTTTTTTTTTTTTTTTTTTTAAGTAATGAAGGAATTGTACCATTTCCTGTATTTGACATGTAGATGTCCCATCCTCCTTTATTGCTTCCATCCTCAAAAACTCACACATCTCGTTTATTATACAAACAGAGAAGGACAGAAAAGTCATTTGGTGTTATAATCACATAAATGTGTCACTAGCTCTGAAGAAGAATGCCTGACTGAAGGCCAAGAATGCCTCTGCTTCCAGGGATGATGAGGTGCTTTGCTTTTAACAACTACTTTAAAGTCTTTTGAAATGACTGGGGCGATTACAGTTCTGGCAAGCACTCCACAACTGCTTGCCATCAAGAGTTTGACACCAGCACAGTGGCCTTCATCCTTCTATGATCTTAGTGATTATTCAGGTACAGATGAGATGTTGCTTGGTTAATTACAGAACAGACAGGAAGAAAGATTCCCTGGCATGGCTTACTATAGAAGATATGGCGAATGTGACACGCATACGGGTTTGGTGGTCCTCTCTCCTCCTATCACCTGTTTATGGCTCAGGTACTGGGATGAGAGTTATTACCAAGGCAGCAATCCTTACATATGTAAACACTGCTGTCACAAACAGGAAGGGCATCCTGTGCTATTACGTTATGGGTAGTAACATCATGCACTTGTATTAACATCACTTAAAAGTTGCAAGTTTTCTAAAGTGGATCCTGAAATAACAAACAATTTGTATCTCATTCTGAAAACACATCCACGCTCTGGGAAGCCAAAACAGCTGGTTAACCAGCACTGAAATCAGGCAACATTACAGAAGTATACCTCAGGTATACCTGATTGCCCTCAGTTACGGTCTTTCCTGCTTCTGCCAGCATCCACACACACCAATCCATAACAGAGAGGAGGGTTCCGCTGAGGAGGCACTGAAAGGGCTGAGGGCTGCTGCAGGCATCCATGTGCTCCTGCGATGTAAAGCCTTCCAGCCGCTGGGATGTGCATCTGCCCTCAAGTATTCAGTCCTGTCTGCTGTCACAAGTGGTTCGTCTGAAAAATCTGGATCAATTGTTACAGAAGTGAGCAAGAACACAGCAATTTGATTTTCACTATGTAAAAGCTCCAGCGAGTATTTCTCCTGAGAGGGCGCTGGACTAAGTTTACACGCTTTAGGGATGAGTCATTTGTGTGGCTTTGCTCTTACCAGGTCCTCCAGACTCTTCCTTTGGGATACAATGCCCATTTCACATTACTCCAGAGGGTCAAGCCAGTAACCTCTACGTGCCCCAGTCTTATCTTCCATACATGCAGTGCAACCTCAAAATGCAGCTCCTGGGTGCACTGAGAGATTTATGCAGTTAATTCAAATGCACTTTCTGTTGGGAAAAACAAAATCAAACCAGAAACACACACACGAGAGAAGCAGCAACAGTGGCAATAACACCAAATTTGAGTCTATGGGGAGTCTGAAAAGGCACTTTTACACATTTATACTTTCAATAATTCAGGGTACTATACAGGCTGTCCCTGTAACACTAGGACATTGGGTTGTTAACATCATTCTTCTGGAAACATGCATTATAGTTCTCTGGAAGTCTTAAGAGCGCTCTGGCAACATTTACCAACTAATGCTCTGGTGCAAGACAATCATAAATGATTATTTTATTTGGTCAAGCCATCAGAGCACACAGCATTATGGCAGAAAGGATTTTCCAAGAGAAACTTTAAAACAAAAGAAAACAAACAGATTTTAAAATTAAAGTTTTCCCTTTTTAACTCATGCTTTTGAAGTGAGATTGAAACATGGAAGTATAGGTTAAAGGAGGATGAAAATACAATGTAAAAGAAGTGACAATGAAGTTGTGACTGATGAACGTCTTTTGATCAGTCAAGAAAAAATTCAATTATTCGCAGGGCTGATGACTTTCCACTTCACAGCCATATTGCATAATAGATAATAACAACAAGCAAGTCTTCTTTTTATATAGATTTAGTTCATCACGAAAATGTCAATGCTGCAGAGGTGCCTGCAGAGTTAGTAAGCACTGCAGTAATGGTCCACAAGCCCACCTAGTTCAAAGTGTCAGCACAGAGTTACCTCCTTCACAAGCACTTTATTTTTTAAATTGATTCCTTCTATCTTTATGGATTTCTTCAGTCAAGGTCAGTGCTTTCATTCTGCAGCCAGGAATAGGCTAGACAATAAAAGTTGCAGAAATTAATTCATCTAAAAAGATGCGTGTCATTGAGATCTGAGAAGAATAGAAGTCTCTTCAAAAAATTGCTGAGTGTAAATATCATCCTTTCTTTACTCAGCTCTGCAATATGCGTAAACTTGGAGAAGCAGTTTAAAGGTCATCTACTTGTGTATATCAGATGTGTAAGTCTATTGGTATACAGTCCAACTCCCACAATAAATTCAGTGTGGCTAGGACTTTGCTGTAGGACCTCACTATAGTCTTTACAACAAAGCCCTCTGAAATGTTAAGATTCATGTTTTGTGTTTCACATTTATGTTCTCAATAAACATATTTCAGTTAGTTCTAGTCCTGGGTTCTGAAATAAGGAATTTTGTGGAAGCAGTAACCTGAGATGATACAGCCGTTTCCATTTTGTGTAAACATGTTATGTAGGAGTGCAGCAGTCCCTGTGACCTGGAGTGTAGCTCTCTGAAACATCACTATCAAATCCCAAGAGGTTTAGGAATAATATCTAAGGAAGGATCTAGAAAAACAAGTGTCAGGAGACAGACTTGGATTTGCTTCACTTTACAGTGGCTCAAGACCCAAACCTGGTTCCACTAGATCTATGCAGCAGTTACTTTCAGCTTCACCAGTTTTTCCATTAACAGGATTTATACATCATAGTTTGTACAGAGAAGTGCCTCAGCAAGTTAAGATTATTAAATTGTGCAATGCTTATTGTGCATTCTTGCTCTGGGCTGTACTATTCAGCTACAGTTCTGCTGAACAGGTCAAAAGGAGCAGAAGGCCTACTTTGTGCAACAGTGCTGCTGCTTAGATCCTCAGCAAATCGACTAGGCTTCCATTTCAATCAAGCATTGTGCACACATTGCAAAATATTATGTGGGACGTCTTATGAATCATCTTGCTGTTCACCTCTTTGTATAAAGACAACCAACTTACGACAGTACCAGCCTACTTAAAGATGACAAAGATTTGCAGACACTAAAAAATGCTGGTTAATAACAACAATAAACAGTTGAACAGAGATTGGAATAGATCACCACTCAATGATGACAGTGATAACAACAACAACCAATAATCAGAATAGGCTGATATACTTTAACTGTGATCCCTTTCTCCCCTCCACGAGGCAATTTGCTTTGTACCACTGGAACTTTTGGCTGTGTGTGATCTGTGCAGGATGGAGCTCACAATCAAAGGGTTCCCAAAAGCTGAAAATTAAATGAAATAAGTACTCCTGTACTAAATGTGCTGAAATCAGAAATATATATTCAGATTGCTAATGCATAATTATCATATTAGAGTTAATGGATGTGATTTTGGGACTCAAGCAAGCTGTTTAGGTGGGTTACATTGTAAAAGAACAAATAAAATATTTTTGTATCTAGACACTTATACTATCTTCAGTATGCTAATTAGAAAATGGATAATCATCTAATCATCTTCATAATCTGCTATTAAAAGATGAGACAGGATATCTCAGCTGGAATTGTGTGTGATTTTGTGTGGGGGTTTTTCAAGTTTTCGACATGATCTTTTTTTCTGCACATTTGTATGATTATGACACACAGAATGAAAGAGCATTGAAAACAATTACTGTTTTAACACCAGGAGTCTCGATGGTTTTCCTTGCTATTATTCATAAGCTTTTTTTCCTATCGCTTTGAAAGCACCTCACTGAAGATACTGTTGAGTAACTAAAAGAGGGAAAAGGTTTTATTGACTCCACCAACACTTCAGAAAGCGAGCACATTAAGATACCAACATTAAACAAAATGAATAAACTGCTTTCACAACACTACCAACAAATCAGGTTTTCTGTGTTTCAGTATTATTTTGAATGAAGCTTGGAAGAAAAAAGTTTTTCAGTGTCCTGTGAGGTCAGCTACAGAATATGAAATACCATTCTCTGGAAGCAGGGAATGGATATTTCTTTCCATATCATTTATTTATATTTGCCTACAAGTGCATCCTTAATGAATACATCTACCAATAGCATTCAGAGGGGAGTCAAGGTGAAAGCAAACAGGAAATGAAACCACTCCATCTCTTTCAGTTTAAGGTCTAGGGAAATAATAATAACACATGAGCACTTACAGCTGCAGCACGATGGGCAAGATGAATTAAGTTATTGCCTGGAGCAGTGAGACCAGTTGGAAAGAACTGATGCTCACAAAATGTATGACAACTTAGTAATTAAAAAAAAGAAATAAATATTTTAGGCAATGCGAGACAATGAATAAGAGGTCTGAGAATACACAAAGGGTACAATGCAACTCCAAACAGAAAGTTCTCCTGTTGGGTACACACAGCACTTCATGTTGCAGATGCAGTGATGGACAGAGTGGCATTCACCACAGAAACCCCAAATTGCCAGAATCCCTTTCCCTCACTCATCTTCCATTCTTCATGCAGCCCCTTGTGACACACTGCTTCTTCATAATGTCAGTCTCATTTTCAACATCTCCCTGCTTCCTCCAGCTCACCTCTTTATCCAGAGTTACCTGCCAGCCTTGTACCTGCTGTATGATATTTAGCTCGCTATCTCTAAAGTGTGGAATATGTAATTTTGCATTCCCATGATGCCTGGTACAACAGAGCTCTCTCACATAGATGATATCATTGCAAAAAAACTTTTCATCCTGTGCAAAACAGGATGCTCAACCGAATGAAATGCAGAGGGGTATGGAGCAGAGAGCAGGTGTCCTGTTCACATCGAGAAAGATATCTGTCTCAGTCTGGAGGGAAAGCTGAAGTCAGTAGGACTCCTAATCTGTTCCTTTGATACGTCCTGTAAAGTCCAAATTGAATTTGAAAACTGTATTTTGTGTCCTTTGTAGCACTGACCTACTAGGCTAAAAAATGGCCATCATTCAGGAATTTTAAAAAGAAATCACCCATACAGGATTCAGTTTTCCCTTCCACATCTCCTTTCTGCCACTGTGCTACCCTAAGATTACTGAAGTCCCTAAAGTCTTTTGGAATGATTCGGACACAGGAGAGGCTGTCAGTGAAGTACTACCATCAGAGCTATTCCTAAATTCTAGGAACCTCCACTGCAGCATCTGTCTGGCTGCAGCTAAGGGTGTTCTGGAGGGAAGGAAGGAGGAAGGGCACTAATGGAAAGGCCTGTCTCAGTGCAGGAGGCCACAAAGATTCCCCAGTAAGAATCCCTGTGTGCAGGCACTACAGAAAACACCAAGAGTTCTTTGCACTGGAAAGTTAAATCATCCTGTATTACAGTTTACAGACACTTGGCAGTAGCCTGTACAGGCTAATGGAATACTTTCTATGCAAAGCACTGTGATAGGAGTGCCAACAGGTGCAAAAATCACACGCTTTGTGCCTAAAGCCAGAATGTTTATTTCTCAACTGTGATTCCACCCAAGTCTTCTATGCTGGGACAACAGCATTAAGAAAGAACTAAAAGTGGATGTCCAACATTTACAGCAATCAAACCGCCTGCCAGAGAGAAGCTGTGCCAGTGTCATGCATAGATAGCAGTAGGACAGGAAAGGTGATATAGAAGGAAGATATTTCATCTACATATGATGATCATACACTAGTGTAAAGAGTGACTGTTTTCTGGGAAAAAGGTCAAAAGGAGCAAGGCCACTTTATTTGATCTGTGGGTTGCATTCATCCATTTTCTAATGAAGCCATTCTGCCTCTTTGGTGGGGATTCTGCATGCTGAACACTATGTAAGAAAAACAAACCTTCAAGTACAGAGCTGAAGGAAAGGTCTTCAATTCTGTAGGCATCTTCAAAAAACAAACAAACAAAAGTAACATATGCACATAAGCTTCCAGGCATTTTTGCATAACTTTAAGGACAGTCAGCTAGGAATATGCGTGGATGATAGAAAATGTTTAATTTCTCAGTTATCATTGGAAGAAAACTCTCATGAGGTATTTTATTTGCCTATCTCCAACACTTTATTAAAAAGAGACAGTGCTTAAGACACAAAGCAAACAGATAAGAAAATGTATTCTCCAACCTATCATCTTTTATTAAAAACAAGGAAAAGAGGACAATTTTTGTGGCTAGAGAGAGATGCTTGTTTTAATGACTTTGGAAAGACTATGCACAAGTAATGGAAAAATTCGTTTCCTTTGGGTTATTTAGGAAATGATAACTATTCCTCTGTGCATTTGCCAGTCCTATGATGAAGGGATTTAGAACTAGCATTGATTTTATGCTGGATAAGACAAAAAAGTATCTATCATAGAAATACAGAAGATAACACATCAAAATAAAGAATAATAGTTAATTAAGTCTGTTCCTTCCCCCAGTTCCTCTTTTTCAGATGCTGAGAGATTCTGTAATTACAAGTAACTGTATAACTTATTGAAAAAAAAATTATCCATGAAATTTTAGCAAGATTTGAGCAATTCAAATGGGGATGAAGTTTGTGAACACTATATTTCACCAAGTGCTATCTTCTGGGCAAAATATCTTCCTGATGCTCTCTCCCTCTCTTCCTAAAAAACAATTTATCATCATCTGAAGTCACATCATACACACTATGTCCATTATAAAGAATATGCAGGCATTTAATTCTAGGGTTTTTAGTTCAGAAACTTGCACTCACAGGTGAGTCTCCCTCCTGTAGAGAGGGAAGAAAGGAGTGACCAGTTCGTAGACATTTGTTCTGTTTAATCTATTTCACATCATAATAAAAGATGAAAAATGGAAACATTTTTTAAAGAAAAAGTTATTTACTTGAGTGACAAACTAAGGCATTAGTTTATTTCAAATTCTGGTAATCCAAATAGCAGCAATTAAACTGGTCTAAAATCTGTTTTTTATTCATGGTCATTTTTAGGCAAGAGACCACAGTCATTGCTTTTAAGAGAAGGTTGAATTTTCCTGGACCAGAATGTATTGCTCTCATCACATCTGCATTCCCATCTGGGCAGGCACGTTACAGAAGTGGCTAACACCATGCAACCATTGTACCAAAGGCAGCCCCAGTCCCAGAGAGCTTACAAGCTAAATTACATTCAATTAAACGCATTTACAAGCAGTAATACATATGAAAAAAAGACTAAGCAATACGAATTGCTGCCAGAAAACTCTAATGTTCTCTTTTCTTGCTGGGAAAGGAGCAGCTCTGTAGCCAAACTCTACTGGCACAGGTAAGTGCTAGCACATCACAGAAATGCAGCTGAGTTCGCAGAAGTGCTTCCACCACTTTTCTTCAGTGTTTTCAAAAGCGACATAAAATCTGACCCATCTCCCCATGCGTACAGCAGCTGCACTGAGAAGAATCATCATTACTAATTACATGTAATTACATTATGCATAATTACGTCATTATACAATAAAAGCTGCTCCATTTGCCACTTCAAAAATGCTCTTATTTTTCTTGCATCTCTTCTCCCTTTCCAGTGTTTCAATTCAAAAGCATCAGCAACTTCCCAGCTCTTTTGGGAGCTACCTTCCACCTTCTGGTTACACAGGTTTCATCCTTTTCATTTCTTCAACAGAGATGAATGTAAAATACAAACTGTTTGAAATGCTAAGAAAACCTCGGCATTCACCAGCCATGGGAAACCTATTTCTAGAACTAAAAGCTTATAAAATTAAGGGCAGCTTTTGTCCTAGATAAGTGCACGATTTCTACTTAAACTTCATTTATGTTGTGCAGCTGGATTTTTTGTGAAGCATTTAACAGAGTGGAAGAAACAAATGCCTTGGCAACGTATGAATGTAGTAAGTCCTGTTCCCTGCTTCCAGGCAGAGTCAGACAAGTTTTGTAGACTGTCAAAGCCTCTGAGAGATTGTTTTCATGATGAATTTTGCTCCAGAGGAATCCAAACCATTGCTGCCCAGCGGCATTAAAGGATCAGTGGTCACTTTATTAGTAGAAAATAAACACCGGCTTTCAAATAATGCAAGACAATGGATTTCTAGTGATTTATAGCCCATTTGAATAATTTTAATTGGACTTTGCTAATTCCTAAGCAGTGGAGCACTGAGAATTACTTTAACAATAATCTAGTTAGAAAAATGGCCCAAGGTGGAACCAAAACATTATTAATTATACTCCTTCTGGAAATACTTTGCCAGATGCTTAGAAAATAATGCCCATACACAGCTTAATCTCTGGGTATTAACTGTGCATTTTTCATACATAAATATTATCTTTAAAGAAAAAAACATTCCTGCAGTGACTCTTCAGGTAGATTGAGTCTTGATGTGCAAGTGCTGGAATCACACATCTAAGTTCCATGACAAAATACTTTTCCTGAGAAAGCATCACATTGACCACACTGAGGATCAGCTCCTACCCATGTGGGCCTAACCACCCTCATGTAATACAGCCTCATAACTAGTCCCCAAAGATTCCTGTAAGGTCAGCTGGAAGAAGAGCTTAAAGAAAGTCATTTACGCCAAAGTAGACATACATTGTTTTTCCCTGACTTTACCAAAGGAAGAATATGTTCCTGGAAGATTACTGCAGGTTTTTGAGTGAGACAGCAAAGCAGCCTATGCACAGTGCCTTAAGGAGCACATTCATAGGGTATGGCTCACATTCAGCCATATCAAAAACACGAACAGAGGATGTTATGTCTGTACCCACCCAGTCACACTGACATGCTCTGATCTCAAACGTCCACATCCCATTTTGAAAATCTACAAAGGCACTTAGACTTTTACATACGTAGACCTTAAGTACATGGAGAGTATAGAGAAATGATTTTTTATTCTTATTCATGTCAGATCATACTGATGGAAAACACACAAATAGACTTTCTTAAACGCAATCACAACTACAAGGGACACAAAAAAAAGCACCTCAAGCAAGTTAGAGGTCTCTAACACTGAAACACATAATCGTGAGGGTAATTTAGGAGATAAAAGAGAGGGTAAGGAGTTAAAAACCTTTAAATTTTCTTTGCATTTGAAGGGCATAGCAATCAGAAGTTATTTCTATCAATAACTTAACATGTATATTCTGTGATTAATTGAAGACAGAACTCCTAGATTCCCACAGACAGCTTCATCTCAGAAACCACAAACTGGCAAAATTATTCCTAGTGTCAGTGTGGGTAATGGCCGAAATAACTACTGACTTGGAAGATACTAAAAGCTGCAATTACTTCTTCATTTATTCTCATCACCATGAGGTTACCCAGAAAACAAGAAATACTGTACTATTATACCAGAAAGACGAGCTGAGATCCCACAAAGGGATAAAGTTTCTCATTTGCACAAAGAACACCTGGCAGAGAAACTGGAAGACAGCAGAAGCCCAGCTTTGTTCTCTGTGGTGCAAGCATAAGCCTGGAATCACTAAACTGAGCAATTGGTATAATCCTACTTTTACACCAAGGCAGCAACCTTCCATTCTGACGGAAAAAAACCAAACTAGCTATTCTGAGGAATATCCCACCTCTCAGCTCTGCCAAATCCTGCCATCACACTGCAACAGCTTCCATGAGCCAGGGCTGACTGGAACGTTCCCTCTGCCTCTGCTCATGTCTGGCTGGTTGGGAGAGGATTATTTCTCACTGTCCCCAGACATTGTTACCTATTTTCCTACAGGACAACAATCAGAGTTGAAACTAATCCTTTCCCAGATAGCATCCGGCAGTGCAATCATTATTTCCACAATCCTTGCATGAGGCACTAATCCCATCCTCCTTCTGCTGTCTCATCACCACTCAGTGTTGGCCAGTGTCCTCCCAAATGGCACAAGTGCTCAAAATGCCTTTGTGCCTGAGAAGAAGGACAAAATTTTAACAGTAATGGGATACTGAAGTATGGGAAATTCCTCCTCTAAGTGCCTAATTCCTATCCATCTCTAAACTAAGTATAACTTATTAAGTAGCCAAACCAAAATACCTCTTCCCCACTAAAAGAAATAACAAAACAACTCACCAAAAATAGCAAGAGAAGAGAATTGAACCTCAAACTAAAAGCACCACATTGGCATCCTGACAGCTGTGGCCTTTTTCCAGGAATGCTAGGAAAATAATTATTTTGGCAAAAAGATTCTGTTCACCTTCAGCCAAAACTGTTGAGCATCACTGAAAGAGACAGCTCAGCACAGCATCACTGTGTTTACTTGTAATCACCACTCCTGAGGCTTCACTGTATCTCCCATTCCATTGGCTTGTAGACATTTCAAATGTTATGTCTTTGAGTAACAATTTTCTGCTTTTCCATTTCTTCCCTCAAGAGGTCTAAAGGTTTTCACAGCATTAATTTCTCAGAGATTTAGCTGCAAATCCTCATTGATATTGTTTGAGGAGAAAAGTCAAAATTAGAGTAAAAATTCAACCCATATTATATCTATCTTTTCTGGCAAACATGATAAAGGGGAAAGTACACCGAGCAAGGAATCTTTTTATCCAGAATGTTCCCTGCATATGAAGAAAGCTTATACATATCCATAAGGGAAGCATTATGCATGCCTAATATACTTTCTCACTGGGCTGGGTTTGTTTTTTGTGTCCAAATTTACACCAAGTCAAATCTCTTCATTACTAATAAAGGTATTTATTTTTATCTTGTAAAAAGTAATCGGTTAATAATTTCATTATTAAATTCTACATATATGTACAAAAACAACCAGAGTCATAAAAGTAATCATTTTGAATTATTTTGGGGATTTATTAAGGCTGCCACTCTGCCATATGTTTAAAACTTGCAGCTCATGTAATGGATTTAATGGAATTCAGGCCTACCAGGGACCATTCAAGCATTTAGACAAGGGCAGCCACCTCTTGTCATCAAGTGTCACACTTACCAATGCTTATTCTTTGTGGAATTCAGTGGGGCCAATCCTGAAATCTGGTGGTGCACCTTTTTTTGAACATCAGAGAAACAGGACTGAGATAACAACATTTCTTCAGGGCTCCCCAGATCTATTGTGTAGCCTCTGTACCAGGAGGAAACTGGGCTCTATTGAGGCTTGGTAACATTAATGAAAGTTTTCAGAAATGCCAAGCTAAATTTTTATTAAATGTATGAAACACTGGAAATCAATAGGTTCATACGTCCCATTAACTAGTAATTCATTTGACTCCAAAACTGCAAACAAAAATAATCCCATTGCTAATCTTTAAAAATGTCTTCATTGCAGAAAACCTGCACTTATTCATGATGTATTTTAAAGATTTTTTAATGCTATCTGTACCCATCGTGATTACAGTGCCTCATTATATGATAATACCTGTTCCTATTCATTATGAAAATCTAATTAAGAAGAAGAAAGAAGAAAAACCTTGCTTACATCCTCCAAAACCCTGGAAAGCCTAACTGTGCTGGTCTTACAGGAATCTCACCGCAGATTCAAGATAAGCTTCAGGATAAAACAGGCATCAGGTGAGATGGGATCTCAGTTCCTGTGCCTCTGTAAGCACTACATACCAGTGAAGTTGAACAGAACATTGTTGTATGATATTCTATTACATTCATACATGGTAATTCCTTCCTAAATTATTTCCTTTAGCACATTTATCAGATACTTTCTTGAATTAATGAAGCTTTGGCAGAGACAATTTCTCTTGACAATAACAACTACACCCTGCCAATAGGTCTGTGGAATTATACTGTCACTTGCTCAGTTACCAAAAGATTTTCATTCTGTTTTTGAGAAAACTTTTGTCTGTAGACACTGAGCTTTCAATTTTGGCAGCAGCGAGGCTCTTTTCTGCCATAGTGCTACTCCTCTGCTACCTAATGGAATATTGATTGTTTGAAGCAAGCGTAAAGCAATCAGTGCATGAAAAAGAGGAGAAACAGGTAAGAGAAACTGTCTCCTCATTCTTTCATACGTAACTATACGGACATAGAGAAGTGCGCTGAAACCAACAAGCCAGAAATTTTGGGATTCTAACAATTTTGTATGGGGTTCTCACTACAAGGCAAAGCTTTGTCACATCATGTTTGACATGACATCGGGATACCTTGGTATAACAGTTTATGTACAGTGAACTTGCAAGCTTATGCTGCCAGACAGTGGGACTGGGTGAACAGAGCAAATACAGTTTAAACTACAGTGCAATTTTACTGGTAAGTATCTACGAGTTTCTTTTTATTTGTTTTTTAAACACAAATCAAGGAGAATGCAGAGTACGACCAACCAGAGTCTGCAGGTACCTCTCAGTATCCAGAAACAGCCTCCAGCAGGTGCCAGCTAGAGGTGGGACAAATTTGGCTACATCAATTTTTACCCTTCCCAAGTCACTTGAATTAAATCAAGAATCTATCTTCACTCTGTTTCTCAAGGGAAGGTTTAAAGTTACATGGCATTTTCATGAGGTATCTACCAACTAAAAAGGCAAGCACCAGGCTGCAAGGATGGTTGAGTGCTGGAGCAAAACACTTGCTATGCAAGAAGAGCCCAAAGGGACTGAGTTAGTTCACCATAGACAAAGCTGTGGAGCAACTATTATCACTGTGTCTAAGGTCCAAAAGGGGAAATGGATAGAGAAGATAAAGCCAGAGACGTCTCAGAAATATTCAGATAATGAAGAGGCAAAGGCCACAAGATGCAACAAAGAAAGTTGCACCTGAATATAATGAAAGCATTTATCACAGTAAGCATGTTTAAGCACTGACTGCAAAGAAACGCTGTGAAATCTCCATCCTTTTTAGCATTGAGGAGTTTACTGAAGTCCTGAGACACCAGAACAACAGTGAAATTATCACAGAATCCTCAGAGTTGGAAGGGACTTTTAAAGGCCACCTAGTCCAGCTCCCCTGCAATGAACAGTGACAGCACAGCTAGGTCAGGTTGCCCAGGGCCTGATCCAGACTTGCGTTGAAAGAGATGGGCACCACCACATCACTGAGCAAACTGTTCCAGTGCCTCACCACCCTCACTGTAAAAGACATTTTCCTTATATCTGACATAAATTTATCTTCTTTAGGTTTGAAATTATGCTTGCCTTGAGCAGTTGGGTTAGAAACATCCACAGCTTCCTTCCAATCAATAATATTCCATGATTCTATATTCCTTAAGTAAAAAAAATGACTTGTACTTTTATTTAGACTGTAAGATGATCTTAATCAAATTGATTTCCAAAGAGAGGCCAATATCGTCCCTCTTAAATTCTTTCTAAAATTATAACAGATGTCTTAATGAGTGACCTATGTAGGTAGCCCTTCCTTGTTATACTTGTAGCCTTGACCTATTTTCAGCAATGTCTTGCCAGCTCAGGCAATCACATCAGAATTGCTACATTAATATTATCCTTCTTTCCCTTCTAGAGAGCTACCACTAAAAATCCCACGTATAACAAATTTCTGCAGACATTGACAAAGTCATCATCTACCACTACAGGTGAGTATAGAGTAGCTGGAGTCCAAGTTGTTCCATTAAGTAGATACTAAACATGTTTTTTTTCTAAATTTATAACTTGAGTTAATGTCTCACATGGTCCTGTCATTTCTCCTTACCTCAGAATTCATGCCCTTTTCTCTGGGGCCTAGGCTCTGCAGCCGTTCTTTCACATAGTTCTGTGAAATCTGCTGAGTGGCGGAAATAATTGAGCTTAATTTGATGTAGTCTGGATGCAACATGCAGAGACAACAGTCCCTAAAGTGGTATTTGGCATCTCAGGGCAATGCTTTGTTTTTCTGAGCATTGCTCTGACAGTGTGTGCCCTTACGTTGCCTAATCAGCCTCTAGAGTGCCAGCAAAAAGGCAAATCCATAGCAGAGTCATGGCATTCTTCTTTCATCAGCGGTCTTTGAACTGCTGGAAGTCTTGTGTGTGTTTGCACAGTCTTCCTAGACCACCGAGAATCAAAGCTGTGCCAACACAAGGTATATGCCCCCAGATGTCTGAAAACACCAGGGCTGTGACATCAGATTTACAGGCAGTGGTGACTGGGAGTTGTCAGGTTTTCATCTTATTTTCAGGTATGCCACAAAAACAATCCCTGAATCCCTGTTCTAAGTTGAAGCTGGAATTACCGTCTAATGATAAAATACATTTAAATTTCCATCACCATAGACTATTCCCATTAAATTTTCTTATCTTATTCATTACTTGATTTCCCTCCCCATAAAAGCAGGTTAATAAAAACCCTTTGATAGGTAGGGTGAATCATCATCCTGTGCAGATGCAAGTTCTTGGAATAGACATAGGATTTTGAGTAAGCCGCAGGTGGTGAAAACGTGGATCTGGGGGCACATGGAGATTTCCCTTCTCCTCCCAAACAACAGAGAGTCAGGGTGCCCTAGATGGAGTCTTACAGGATCATGGAAAGAATGGAGGAAACTGACAAAAGATAGACAATAAATGTGAGAGAAAAAAAGTGAAAATATGTTTAAACAAGAGGTAGAAAAAAAGAGTAATTTACGTGTAATAGCTTATATACATTTATATTACAAGATTAAGCCCTCGAACATTTGTGTAGGAGTCCAAGAATATTTAGAACAACTCCTGTTGTTGAGCTCTGAACACAGCTGGTGGTTACAGCATTAAAGACCACCTTTCATTTATCTTGACTGAGAGCTCCTTAGCACTTAAAAAATAATAATACAAGCCTCCATTTTCTTATCAAGTATGAAAGGAAGAACACAAATAGCAACTTTACCCATGTCATTAAGCTCTGCTGTAGGAGGGCCTCTCTTAAGTAGGTTAAAAATGTCCTGGCTTGTCAACTAACATTTCTGATTGCTATGAACATACCTAGGATCTTACAATGTTGGTCACTCAAGAGAAGAAAGCCACCTCTGCTGGGCCTTCACAAACAGTGACATTTCCTGATTTACCAATTTATATATGGTTGACTCAAGTAAAACAATCAAACATTACGTAAAAATTACAGTAATTATTATCTTTCTAAATTGTTTTACTTCCACTGCATACCAAGACACACAGTAAAGTTAAAATGAACCCCAGTCCATCCTTAGATCTGTCCTCTTCCTGTCCATGTTGGCCAGAGGAGCACAGAGTTTATCCCCAAGTATAAACTGAGGTAATTTCTCTGCTTGATCGTGCTAGTGACAATATGCTTCTCTGCATTGAAAAACAGCCAAAAATGGCTCATTCAGGACTGTGTGCATTTGCTTGTAGTCCTTGGTTCCCTTGGATTTTTAAATTATCATTTCCTTGGTTCCCTTGTATTTCTAAATTAACACAGTCTCCATTAAGTTTTTACAAGTTTGTGAATTCAACTAGAGAATTTAGATATCTTCCCCCCTCCCCATTTTCTTTGCATGCTTACCATACCTAGAATTTATCAAGGTAATGACTATTTGACCAAAATTTGACCAAAATTCTATGCACACAATGCAGACACAGTAAACAACTGTGTACACAGGATAATGTAAATAGACAGTATTTCCCAATTTGAGTTCAAATCATGTACTACATAATTCAGATGGCTCTTCAGAATAATCCAAAAAATTACATTTCTTGTAAGCACTCCTAACCTAATGCTTAAGTAATGGACTTTTCCTTCTGACAGCTTATTCTGCTTTACTCCTTTTTAAGTGCTACCAGAATCTATGTACATCTAATACCTCAAATCTCCAAGCCCAAAGCTGTAGGCAATGACAAGAAGCTGAATCCATGACCCTTCCTGAATGGAAAAGCAAAACAACAAAACAAAAAGAAAACCAAAAGTAATCACCTAGTCTATGATCAGCCACTTAAATATGTTCTCTCCATTTCTTTCTGGTCATTGTCCCATTATTCTATAATACCATATTATGCCAGTTTATGCCATACTCATAAACCAGATGAGAGACCATTTCAATATTCTTTAGCTGAACAATTTACAAAGTAAGATCTAGGAACGAGATCACCTTATCTCTATCTTTTCAGAAGATGTTGAGTTTAGGACTTGATCAAATTAATTTCTGATTATTTGCTTCTAATCAGGCAACTGCAAATCATCACAATTTCTTCTGTTCTCCAGGGTATTTTCAACACGGCAAATATGATTTTAAAATTCTTTGATCACAAGAGGCAGCACTGTCTGTTTCAAATTGCCTTTTAATGACTGTATCAGTGACAGGGATTAAACTAAAGGAGATGTAAAAAAGGCAAAAGAGAAAAAATTCTATAAGGCAATTGTCTTGGGATTCTATCTTGATATCAGTTTGTGCATGCCAAATTTTTATCACAGGTTTTCATAGAAATAAGAACCATCTGATGAAGAAGCAAAGAAAACAATTCAAAAATAATTAAGAAATAGATGATACAAAGCAAGCAGAATGAATACTTTTCAGTAATGGAAATGTTGGCAAGCACTATAAGCAGTGCACACAGTCTTCATGCAGGAAAGCAGAGACATACAGTTGATTTTAATTTCAACCTCATTTGAGACTGGAGCATGTGATTCACTGCCCCATTTAGTTCAAAATTAAAATTAAGCATGTGCTTAAGTACTTTCCTGGACTGAGGCCACATACAAGAGTTACACTGGTTGTGAATCCCTATGGCCACAAGTTGATTCAGAATGGAAAAGTCAAAGCTTTAAGATGAAATAATTGAGGGTTTTTTGACTGTTAAAGTAAGAATGCATTGGTAACAGGGAAAGCTGTAGCAGCTGCAACAACATAGGAACTGCTGCCCATCACAGCAAGGCTTCAAGTGGACACAGCAGTCAGGCAAGGCTTTTTTTTTTTAATCATCTTGTCTCTCTCCCACTCTCTTTCAGTATAACAAGATCAACCTACAGCCTTGCATATTTTATTAATGTTACGGCAGGTCAGATTGCACAGTAATGATGTGGTATTGTTCAATGCACAGGAAGCAGCTGAGCTTAGAATGATGCAGAAGTACCATGCCTTTCTCAGAAGACAACTTCTTTCCTCAAGAAAGAAAAGAAAGTGTCTGTGATTGATACTGAGGAATCAGAACTGCCAGAGACAGTATCTTCAGGTCAGCTGGGGCCTTCCCCATTTCAGCATCCATCTCCTCTTTTCAGTTCTACACTTCATACTAATTGAGCCCAGAAGATTCTGGCCTGACAGGGCTCTTTGAGCCTAGAAGTAATAAACTGGAGAATTATGATGTTGATATGCTGTTAAGTGCCTGACTATAGTCCCAGAGAGGAAATGTTCCAATGAAAACAGTTAAAGAAAAGAAATTAAGAAGAAACTTGCCAAAAGAGAAGCCTACCTGAAAGAAAAATTAAACTTGCTTTCTCTTCATGGACCATCACTTTGTCATTGAAACTGTGTAATAAAGTATGTCTCTGAACCTACCTGTGTTACTGAGCTCTTCTATACCACCACAGCTACCTGTATGACTGCTTGCCTTAAACTCATCAGCCTTCTTCCACAACATAATCCAAGCCAAACTGTAAATCAGTATTACCTAGAAGTTTTTACATGCATTTGACTGCAAAATGGGATACACTTTTGTGTTCTGCCAAAGAGAGATTTATAGAAACAGCTGAATGCTTTCCTGGAAACTGGTCAGTAACACCCATGGGTGGTGCACCTTCTTAAAGCCAGACACCATGTACTGTTACACTCCCTCCAATATTCTAAAGGGCCTTATTCCCTCCTCTTTGTTTAAAGAAGTCTAGGAGGACACTGTCAGCCTTACTGCAGCATCAGCACCTCCATCTGTAAGGAGCAGGCTTTGATCACACCAACTTTCCTCAAGGCTCACTGCTCACAGAACAACTGAACATCCATCAGTCATTTCACACACGTTTAGGGGAAGCTGTGTGTCAGAGGATCGCAGGTTTGAATTCGTATCTTTGTTTGTCCAAGGGCAGAGGAAATGGCAGCTCTTTCCATTGGAAGGAAAGCTTGGAGAGGTTCGTCTTGCATCCTCACCCCACGCTGACGTGTGCTGCTCCATCAGGCTACCTTTGTATCCCAGGCTGTCTCTGGCTACACTCCAACCTCGTCCTGCATCTGCTCTCAATGGAACCAGAAATCTGTGACTTTCACAAAGAGCTTGTACTGGTAGCTGTTAGCTGAAAGATTTCACTCTGTATGTATTGTAAAGAAATTTAGATAGGGTGTGAGAACTGAGCTTAGCTTAAAACAATGACAATTTGCTTGTGAACATGCAGTATTTATTTTTGAAGTGCACTGTCCAGAAATTTGCTGTGTTTTTTTACTGTTACTATGAGGGCAGCCATTATCAGCTGGAGGATGGTATTTGGGTTGGTCCAGTGGGAGGTGATCCTACCATAGCAGAGGAGTTGGAACTAGGTAATATTAAAGGTCCCTTCCAACCCAAATCATTGTATGATTCTGTGCATCTTTGAATAGAAGTTTTGCCAACCAGCAAATGCCACGATAAAAGTACAAGCATCATTTAATACCAGTGCCTTTCTACTCCTACTGGCATCCTTATGGCTTTAGTCATTTAACTACTTAGCCTTTAAGTAGTTCTCACTTTGAGAACATCCTCTGAAGCATCACACTGCACAGCTGGTGAGAGACAGGATCTGCCTGGGCAGGAAGCAGTTACACAAAGATTTGGGACTGAAGTCCTGTTTCTGCTCATTTAATATGCCAGTTGGAGTATTAACATAGGAAAGGAACGCCCATCTTGCCCCTTTTTCTTCCCACGCTCATACAACATCACAGGTGAGATGAAATTAAAGGCTAAAAACTCTCTTTAAAGGCCAGTCAGATTCCTGCCATAATGATTACTATACATAGCTGCAGAGCCCTGATGTTGGCAGACACGTAGGAAGAAAAAAGTCTTGTTTACAGAAATCTGCTGGATTTCCTTATCAATATGGGAAACTGTAGGATGGCTCTTTGTTAGCATTTACTGTCTCACATTTTCTCTTTGAACAGCTTGCAGAGCATCTATTGAAAAAGATAACTGCTGAAAGCTGTACATAACTAAACACCAGGGCTGTAAAGAACAGCAAATGTGGATTCTTTTTTAATGAGTTTCCTTCCCAAGTCTTTGTGCTACTGTGCATCTGTTGGTGGACTATGCAGTGAGGTACCAGCTATGCATATAAATGGGCAAGCAGAAAATCTGCTTGAGAATTTGTTTTGATGCTTTTTCCCTTCCTCTATAGAAGAAAGAGATGTTTTCAAAAAAATGGAGAAAATGTTACTGCATTTTTGTGCAAGCATCTCTTCTGGTCCAGAATAGTTTTTTGGTTTTTTTTCCCTTTTTAATCACAACAAGGGCAAAAGAGACAGGACAATAAGCAGGAATCTCATGCAACTGGCCTGACCTACAGCTTCAGTTGTTCTTGTTAATCTGTCCTTCTTCAAAGGTTTGTTAGGCCACAAAGTGGTTGAAGCTATGTATGGTACTTGGGGTACTTATCTGTCAAGAGAGCTTAAAACTCAAGTCGAGGATCTTGGTATAAGCAAAAGACTCCCAAGGCCAAGCGAAAACTGCCAGCTAGTGGCTATTGAGTGAAGGTTTGTTTTCTGGCTCTATAAACAGTTCTGGAAATTCTAGAAAAGACTCATTTTTATAGATTGAAAACTTACTTTTGAAGTTCTTATTTTTGTCTGCATTTTTTGTTTTATTTTGTTTTTTTAGGACACACTTTTCCTTCATGAAAAATTCTCAAAGTTCTTGCCAGTCCTAAAATTAGACATCTCAGCTGGACAGAAGATAACAAGATTTTCTTACTTTAGTAGACACTTATCATTCGAGGGAAATGATTTCAGATGTGCTCCTTGGGAAATATTTGCCTGGTTAAAGCCTTGAATGTTTTATAAGATGTTTTCCAGTTAGTACATCTCCCCTGTACAGCACAACCCAGCCATTGCCTCCTTCTCCAGACAACCGCATTTATCTGCTTCCCTTTTTCTACGGCCTCCCTCTCCTCTCATCAGCACCATTTCCTCAGAGCACTTACACATATGCACAAGCAAAAGCCCATTAAAGAAGTTAAAGCACATGTTTAAGTGCCCTGACTTGCTGTGTGAGGAGTGTTGAAGTTCAGGACAGAATCTGATCTCCAAAAATGTCTCTTTGTACTAACTTTGTTAGCTCATATAGTTCCAGTCTTCAGATGCACCTGCTGAGAACCCAAGGAAACACTGAGAACTTTTTCAACTTGCAGGCATTGCTCTAAGGACTTAATGAGCTGGAAAAATTTTATCCACTAATGACAAGCCACTGGTTTTTCATCAAATATGATATATTCATGAGAAAATTGTATGAGAAACAGATTTTTTTAAATAATGTTTGACTCATAGCAGCATCTCAAGGATGGAAATTGAGTCTTGTATAGTCCAGGTGCTATTGTGAATGTATATAGGAACAACATGTTAGTGCACAAAGTAGGAAACAAAAGGCATGAGGGATATGTCCCTTGGCAGTTTCATCCCTTTTTATAGACTGTCCTTTCTATTTTGGGGACTGGCTGGGCTGGTCACCAGGGGAGATAAATCACCACAGTCTGCAGGGTTGTTAAAGGCATGCTCTTGTTTTAAGCTTGCTTGAGAACTCCATAATCAACCATGTTTATGCTTTGGTACACTCCTTTCTGAGACACTAGCCTTATTCTTCTTGCCTTGAACAATAAGGTGACTGAGCTGTTAATGTCTGCAAAGACCAGACAAGGTGGGGTCTGAGAAAGGAAACACTGAACTGGGAATAAACATCAACAAAGTCCAACTCTTCTAATCTATAATTTCTCTTGCAAAAGATTGACCTCCAGGGTCTCTATGGCATTATCTAACTTAAATGCTTTGTGATTTGGACACATGAATTAATGTTCAACACAGACCCAGAAAACATAATTACATAGCTAATTTAAGTCCCATTCAAAGTTAGGCCACTGGCAGAGAAACACTGGAGAAAAGGAAACAAATGACATATAAAATAATGCTGTGGGCAAAGCAAACTTGAACAAGCTGAAAAGAGAGAAAGGAGGAGATCATTATCTAAATAGAACATAACAACCATTCACAGCTTGATCTAAAGCCCAATGAAGTTAATGGAAATATCTCCATAGACTTCTGTGAGTTCTGCATTAAGCTTTCAAACATTATGAATAGGAATACTAAAGGGTTTTTTTGTGTGTGTTTTTGTTTGTTGGTTGATGATTGTTTTGTTGTTATTGTTTGTTTGTTTAGCACTTCACACAATTTAGCTCTGCGGTGGAAATGCCATGAAGCAACAGCTCCTCTTCCCTGTCATTTCCTCCCTGGTCCTCCAACAGCACCACTGGTCAGGTGAGATACAGTCTTTAAAATGAATCAGGACCTGTGATCACTTCATCAAATAGCTTAAAGCAGACCTAGAACAGTGGATGCTTTCAGAAAGGATGTTTACCAGTTACCTCAGACAGGCTGGATTGCCCACGACCACCATCTCAGTGGCATTTCGTATCCAATACCTTGGAAACTGTCATAACATTAAAATCTCATGTGAAACCAAAAGTGTTTTAAATGAAGTGATAGTAGAGAGATACCTTTCTAGGTACATACTAGAAATATACGCTTTCTGCTTTGTCACATCAAAGAAATTGGCTGAGTTGATGAAATTATAATGTAGACACCATACTGGGATGTGTAAATAGAAACTTGATTCTCCTTTGGATGAAATGAGTCAGCTACAATGGTTTTGCCCAACCACGATATTGAAACTGAAGGGAGCATGGCTCCATTTGCATCTCTGCAGAGCTCCATAAATTTGGTAATTCTTGACAAGAAACAAGTGAGCCATTTTCAGAACAGGCTACCACAGACAGGTTCAGCTAGACCATCCACCTGGTACTCCCATGATACAGCCACATATTTACTTCCACAGCTGGCTGCATGGCACTTTAAGTGAAAAAAACGTATGTGTTGCTGTAGAAACATTTATAGCAGGAACAATTGATCTATAGGGAAGTAAAAACACTTTAAAATAGTTCTAATTACATGCAGCCCTGTCATGTTGTTAAATGAGGCCTGCTGCTATTTTATGAATAATTTGCAGAATCCATTGTAAGTAAATTATATTAGGAATTGGGAATAGGCTCTGGACTGCAATGCAGCAGACTTTTCTTTCCCTCCTGCCTTCTTATAATAGATTCAGAGTATTTGTTATAGCTACAGAACATAATTGCAATTATACTCAAAGACAAGGAACTATAACGTACAAACAACAGTGTTTCATTTCCCACCAGATTCTGACTTAAGCAATACAAGGAGCTGTGTTAGCAGTAACAGAGACTCTTTCCAATCAATGAACCAAACAAAATGCTTTGCCTGCACATGGCTGTAGGTTGCAATTGCATATTTTCTTTTAATCTTTTTAGGTTGGTACCATGAAGCTCCAAAATGTTTCTTTTCCTCTTGAAAGGAAAGAAGAATCCAGTATCATGCTATCTGTAGCATATTCTGGAATGTATGCCTCCCAAAATTTGGCACAACCACAGAGCAGAACCCCAGTTAAAATATGAAAATATCGAATGTTCTGCCCAGTGTTGTCTTTCAGAGCCCTATACCAGAAGGGCTCTTTCCTGTCACACTAATCCTTCTCACTCCTGCAGATCACTCCAGTTTGTCCCTTCATCTGATCCAAATCTTGTTTCTCAAACACAAAACCAAGTTGCTTTTACATTTTCTCCATGCCAATGCAGAGAAAATAAAGCTTCCCCCTTTCTCTCTTAAACAACTGCACTAAAACACACATAAGTCCTTTAAATGAATTCAATATAGTGGTCTTCCTCTGTGTCTACACCATAAAATTTGGCTATGAACTTTAACAAACGTAGTTTTATTCTATCTACTTTAAGACTAGGAGGTGTGATAAACACATAACGTGGCTACCAGTGTAAGGCTTGTTCACAGGTTGGACAAAATGTAATCACCAAAACTAAAGAATATTCTTGTTTTTATGGTATGGTTCAGAAAACCTAGAAATTGATCATAGCATTACCCATACTTGGCTGCTGCTATCTTCACAATTCCTGCAAAGTCATAATAAATATTCATTTTAACTGCATAGGTCTTTAAACATACCTATACTGTCAACATTAATGCAAGTTTAACATAGCTTGAGTCAAGTTCCATAGTCTTCCTACATGCTAAATTCAGCGGGCATCTCTGGGTAGATCACTTCGTCCACAACATTGTTTCTGCAATTTGTACACCACCCCTTATAGAAGATACACACGTCTAGTGAGAACTGAAGGACGAACATGATGTAACAGCAGATAATACGACAACTGCCCTCCACTTATGCAAACATCTTTCAACAACCTGGAAGGTGAGTGTAGGCCTTGTGACAATCAGTTCTTCCTCTAAGATCATAGATAGCATCACATTCTTTCATACCCATTTTTATCTTTGTTATTATTCATTTTGAAACCTGTACAGGGATAAGGAGCAGATTTCTACTTACATGACAATATCTTCTTGACTTCAGAACCGGTTTTGCATTTTCAGTGGTGTGTCTGCTTAGCAGCTCATCTTGTTTCTGCTGGGGAACTCATTACAATGCCTGCAGTGTAGTCAATTACCTGGGAATATTCTGATCACCTGCTGCTGCTTTCTTTGATTGCCAGTGGCCTGGCTGCTCTGGTCCATCAGCACAGCTCCGATGTATTTTCCAGGCTGTTATTCTCAGAGATGTATTTTTCTCCTGTGAAGAGAATTCAGATTAAAACAGGCAATTCTTTATGCATAAAATTCTCTGTGAAGATGCATAACAAAAATTGTGGCTTTTATATGATTAATAGAGCTGTCAGGACCTATTTGAGATTTAACTTCCCTGTTGTGAAAGTTTAACTTACTGGTTACAGAATAAAAATCTACACAGAGTACAATTTTATGGCAGCTGAGAGCAGTGTTGAAGTCATTTGGATGTATAAGAGCTGAAGCAAAACATGGCCATAAGGTGTCTTTACTATTCAGAAACATCATTAAAAATCAAAGTATTCAATACAGTGTCTTCACAACCACTGTGCACTGGTGTTGTGCAACAGCCCAAAGGATTTCTCCATTGCCTTCCTGCAGGAGGTCTCTCACTAGCAGAGGGTGAACCAACAAATCCCCGTCTTCCTCAGCTGATCCCTGCCCTGACTCAGCATTTGGCTATGAGCTATATGAGCTACGGGCTATCTTGAAACACAGCAATTTGACTAGTGAAACAAGACTGACGTGCACACACACAAAATCCCATGCAAGAAGCACTTACTGCCTGCTTCCTCCTCCTGACTGCTGCAGTGTCTGTGGCAGTAGTGTCCAACACCAGTAAGAATTCATCTGGTCTAAACTCCAGCCAGTAATTTTTAGATCATTGAAAGGCCTATTCTGCCTTTTTCTCTGTCCTAAGAGGGCTGCTGTGCCCACAGGTACTCTGTGAGTCATCACGCTGTACAACTCTTACAAGTTACTATTTATTATTAATTTTACCTAAATTTCAAATCATATCTTCAAATTCAAAATTGAAAGGTAGGGTAAATCCACAGTTCTACTAAGGGACTTATTATGCACAGTTTGGAGTAACCTTTCTGACACAGGGGGCAGCTCTCTGCTGCCTGGCTAGAGCCAGGAGCTTTCCAGGCTTTCACATAAAACACAAAAATATAAGTTAAACATTTAGCTTTAACACAGAGATGTTACAAATGCCTGCAAGAAGCAAGACTCGGATAATTGAAACTGCATAATAACATTCAGCTTAATGAAATGTTGATGTTGTAACAATAGAAAGACATTGCAGAGTACTCATATGACAACACGGAATAATCTGATATTATAGCACTAAAAAACATCCACTTGATTAGAGGCCAGGAAGCAATTCCCTTGGAAACAAATTCCATGCTCAGTAGGCAGTCTGTGCTGCTGGATAATGAAGCAGCTCCATGAACAACTCACAGAACAACAACACAGCAATGAGATTTAAATATTTCTGCCAGGCACAAAACCAGGCAGCAATACCCAGTATAACCTACACCCCGAGACTGTGTCCCCAGTTTGTACACACTTCTCAAAGTGCTTAGGAGATGAGAACGCCAAAAACAAGTCATGCCAGAGCACAAAAATCAGCAGTGTTTGCACCATGATCTGCAGTACAACCCCAGTCCCAAACGCAGCCCGGATCCCTCTGAGCCAGGCACTGTGCCTTTACTCCTGTCCTCTTATCAGCTGAGCTCAGGATGAGGGGAGGCAGGAGGGCAGCGATGAAGCTGTGCACAGCAGCAGTGCTCAGGGGCAGGTTGGCTGTGCTGGGCCCCTACCCTCTCTGCAGCATCCACTGCTCCCCATTATTAACAGCATGGCAGGCAGGGCAAGCATGGAAGAAGTTCATTAGAGTGGAAACAACATGATTCTCCCATTCATTTGCATGACAAAACTTGTGAATGTCTTGATTCCCCATGTCCTTCCCTTCTACCATAAACCAAGCATTACTTCTCTAAAGTTGAAGTGGTTACGCTGATATGAAGCTGACCTCAAAGAGCTGTGAAGCCATGTAGCTATGATCCAAAGCAGGAAAACTTGGCCTAATCATTTATTTACATCAGCCTCCTGGGCAAACCTCCTGCTAGGATAACAACAGAAAATCTGAAGGGAGGATTGACTCTCACACAGCCAAGACCTGAGCAAGATCAGCCTCCAGAGAAGCACAGAACAACTGAAACAAAGCACGTAAGATAGTTAGTCCCTGCATATTGGCCTTATTAGCATGCAGACACATATTCTCTCAGACAGGTAGTTTATACAGAGGTTCATTATCTTACACCACGCTCATAACTCATTCTACTTTTGACTCTATAGAAGCACCTGCTCAGTATTGATTCTAAAGCAGATGTGAAAAGTGTGCAGTGGGTATTTTAAACTGTTTTTAAAGTAGCTACTTCCAAAGTGGTGTGTTACCTCTGGGTGAAATCCATGTCTATTTTGAGTGAAAACAACTTCCTTGGAATCAGTGGAATTTCATGCACTTACAGTATGGGTGGTGTTGTCCTCAAACCTCAGCTTAGTTTAAAGCACATTTGGATCAGGACCAGAGCAATTCCTTCCACTGTAACCTCAGCGCTTTCCAGCTCCTAAGCTTCACAAAGGTTCACTAAGCTGCTCACCCACCTGGTTGTGGACACGGGCTCCAAACAACAGGAGAGCAGCAGGTGCCACAGCCACACTGATGCCTCATTTGCAGGTGCAGAAAGAAAATGCATTGGGGTCCCTTTTTTCCTTGGACACTCCTGCTTGAATCTCTACTTATATAATTTCGTTCAGAGAATGAGACTGACACATTACAGGTGGGATCATCAGTTGCTTCGACATGTGTGTCCAATCCCACTTCAGACAACTTGTGTTAATCCAGTATTTGGTTTCTCTCAATTCCTGTGTTGTATTAGCCAGCTCCGTTAGACATCTTCCTGTAGGCAGTGAAATCCCACCTTTCTTGACTGGGCCTGACAGTCTTTCCCATCTAAGCTGTCAATCTATTGTTGTGCAACACAGCTTAGAATTCAGAGGAATAAATTCTGAAACCAGAATAGCACAAATAGGCTTCTTCTACAATTTTTTAAAATACCAAAGGAGGAGAACGCGTAAGAAAGATTAGCTTGGCTGAATTGTTTTTCTCCTTGGAAAAGATGCTGAAGACTATATGTGAAGTACATCTTTTTCAGAAAGGACTTTTTCAAAACTATGTTAGACAAGTTTGCGGGGAAATTGTGATTCTGAGAGAGCAAAACAAAATTCATAAATAGACTGGCTAGATTTGAGAGAATAAGGCAATAAATCAAATCCCCATAAATAGCACTCAGAGTCATGCACCATACAAAGTGACCTAAAGCAGTAGAAAGAAAAAAAAAAAATTAGAAAGCATAAAACTCAAAAAAAGCAGACAATTTCAAGAGGGCAAACAGTGCATAATTTATAAGTGAGGTAAAACTGCAGTGGTAGCAATAAAAAGGTGAAAAAAGAAAACAAGAGTTTTTCACTTTGAAGTTTTGCTGTAATAACTATGCTCTCGTCAAGGATTTGGAGGACACAAGCAGAAGTGTACAGTTCCCCTGCTAGAGGCTTCTGATAGGAACTCACTGACGAAAGCATAACAAGAAGAGCAATGCCCAACCCAGCAAATGGCTCTGCAAGAAAGGAACCTCCACCATCATTAATCTCAACATTAACAACATGATATGGCTCTTATTTTCTCTACCTCAGGATGTTGTATGCAATTTTGTAAAGACACAGGGAAAAAGAGTTGATGCTTTTGAAAACAGTTGAATGCAACTCATGGATTTTAGCATGTAATTTGTTCACATTTATTTATAGTAAGATGTGGCAAGTGGAAGACAGGCCAAATAGAAAACAACAGTTTAACATTTTCTTCCTAGTTTCATTGTTTCTCTGTTTGCACATACACCTCTTCAAACAGCCCATATTGATATAACTTACCAGGGCTAGGGAGCAATTATTTAAAGTGTCTCAGTCCATCAAGTCCCACAGCACTGGGTGAGCAGCACTGGGCGGTGGGCAGGGGCCATGGCCAGGCCATAACAGCCCTCTGTGCAGCCCCTCACTGCCCACTTCCCTGCTCCAACAGCTGCCATCCAGGCTGCACCTCTTCCCTGCCCAGAGCCAGTCATGGATTTTAGAGAAGGAATGCAATTTTTGCAAGATCAGGGATAGTACTCTTTTGATCATTATTGTAATTTCATTCTGGATTTCATGGCATTTAATCTTTCTCAAACCAGCTCTTAAAATGATCTAATATCATGACAATATCTGTTTCTGTTAATGAAAAGGACATTTTTATATTCCTCAATTGCAGAAATTACTGTAATTCTGAATGTAAAAGTTCAGAAGCCAAAAGCCAAATTAAAAATAAGCCACTTTATAAAGATACTCTCAATACTTAGAATTAATCCATTACTTCAGGGCAGAATTTCTGAATGCTTAGAACTAACATTAGCATTTTAGGCAATGTACCCAGAAGGTTGGAAGTGTTCTAATCTTCATGTATGGACTAGAGATGCTTCTGACAATAGTCACAGTAGTCATAGCAGCAATGTGAGTAATGAAGAGTTCGTCTCCCACCACTGGGAAATATCTCCTTTAGAAAACCAAACAAACAAAAAACTCAAAATAATTCCCCAACAATCCCCTGGCTAACCGGGGATGTCCTGCTGGATTGCAAACTGGCAAATGTGCCCTCTTCAAAAAGGGCCGGAAAGATAATCCTGGTAGCTACAGGCCTATCAGTCTCACCTCGGTGCCCAGGAAGGTCATGGAACGAATAATCTCGGGAACCATCGTGGACCAATTAAAGGCCAACCGGGGGATCAGGCCCAGTCAGCATGGATTTACGAATGGTAGATCGTGTCTGACACACCTGATTTCATTCTATGACAAGGTGACCTGCTTAGCGGATGAGAGTCAAGCTGTCGATGTGGTCTACCTGGCCTTCAGTAAGGCCTTTGACACCATCCCCCATAACATTCTCATGGAGAGCTGGCTGCCATGTTCTGGATGGGTGTACACTCCGCCAGGTGAAGCACTGGCTGGATGGCTGGGCCCGAAGAGTTGTGGTCAATGGAGTTGAATCTAGTTGGTGGCCGGTCACAAGCGGTGTCCCCTAAGGATCAGTACTGTGGCTGCTTCTGTTTAACATCTTCACTGATGATCTTGATGAGGGGATTGAGTGCACCCCTCAGTAAGTTTGCAGATGACACCAAGCTGGGAGGGAGTGTTGATCTGCCAGAGGAGAGAAGGGCACTGCAGAGGGACCTGGACAGACTGGATCGATGGGCCAAGGTTAACGGCATGAGTTTCAACAGGGCCAAGTGTCGGGTCCTGCATTTTGGTCACAACAACCCCTGGCAACCCTACAGGCTTGGGGAGGAGCAGCTGGAAAGCTGCCTGATGGAAAGGGACCTTGGTGTTTTGATGGACAGTCGGCTGAACCTGAGCCAGCAGTGTGCCCTGGTGGCCAAGAAGGCCAGTGGCATCCCGGCTTGTATCAGGAATGGTGTGGTGAGCAGGACTAGGGAAGTCATCCTGCCCTGTACTCGGCATTTGTGAGGCCTCACCTCGAGTACTGTGTTCAGTTTCGGTCACCTCAGCACAGAAAGGACATGGAGGTACTGGAGCAGGTCCAGAGAAGGGCAACGAGGCTAGTGAAGGGCTTGGAAAATCAGCCCTATGAGGAGAGGCTGAGGGAGCTGGGGCTGTTTAGTCTGGGGAAGAGGCGGCTGAGGGGAGACGTTAGTACTGTCTTCCAGTACCTGAAAGGTGCTTTACAGAGAGAGCGGGGTGGGTCTCTTCTCGCTGGTGACAGGTCACAAGACGAGGGGAAATGGCCTCAAGTTGTGCCAAAGTTTAGGTTGGACGTTAGGAAACACTTCTTTACAGAAAGGGTGGTTAAACATTGGAATAGGCTCCCCAGGGAGCTGGTTGAGTCACCATCCCTGGATGTGTTTAAGAGCCGTTTGGATGTGGTGCTCGGAGATATGATTTAGCAGGGAGTTGTTAGAGTTAGGGTACTATGGCTAGGCTGCAGTTGGACTTCATGATCCTTGAGGTCCCTTCCAACCTGAGTAACTCTATGATTCTATGATTCTGTGATTAAGAAATTCGCCCATGCAGCAATAACTGGGACAAAAGAAACTAGCACTTTCTCTTGCTGCTCAGCTCTGAGGAAGCAATGTAGAACAATGCAAGAAGCACGTATTTTTTTTATTCATTTACTTTTTTAAAAATAAACAAATACACTGCAACACAAATCTGCAAGAATACTCACGTTAATGTACAGCCTAGTGGACTGCATTGAATCACAGAACTGTGGGGATTGCAAGGGGCCTATGGAGATCATCTTGTCCAACTCCCTGCTAAAGCAGGTCCAGAAGAGCAGTTTGCACAGGAAAGCATAAGCAAACAACCTACTGTGACATAAGCACTTGGCCTGAAAAGCAAACCTGGCGTAGAGATCACTACCAATTTGTACTGCATCCAAACCAGAACAGGCTTCTCCAGAAGGGAAGCACTTGTCCCATCTACCTCTATCTAGCCTTCAGTACTAGCTTTATGCTGAAAATGACAACCTAGCTGTGTACATCAACTGCATTGTTAACAAAGTGTTACTTTTCTTTATAGGACACCTCTCAAGCTTATCATTTGGGAAAAAAAAAGGTGCTTTTATACTTAGGGAGGAAATGGTGCTGACTGCCTATCTAGCAATCACTGCCAGTGTGAAGAATACTAGGAAGCACAGAGCTATATTATCAACGACATTTAGAGGGGACAAAAGTACAGCCAGAACTGCACTAGAACTGCTATTAATGCCTGTTTCTGGGAGAAGATGAAATCTGAATTATCTAGCAATGACTTTGTATGATTATCACAGCTTTTATTTGCTTTTTAACACCACTGCAATTCAGGCAGTTTATCATGAAAAGCCCCAAGCTGTGCTTTGCTAACGTTACAAACTAAAAAAGAAAATCTGCACTAATGGTTTTGGTTTTGGTGCTCTTAATTTCCCTCTCAGAACAGGGATTTCCTCCTCACCCTGCTCCTGTGCGTGCATCAACTCCTCACTGCATTCAAAGCAGAGAGCAGGAATTCAATCCTAATGAGACTGCAGAATGAGAGTTTTAGCTCGGTGTCACTGATGATTCCCATCACAATTAAACCCAGCATGAGAGGGAATAACAATACCACTCAGTTTTCTGTCCTGGCATGCCGCACACTTGCCTCCAACAAGTGTGACCTTTAGGAATCTGACTGCGTCATGTACCATCCATGTGAACATCTGATTTTGACCTTGTCAGCATTTTCTATTTCAGCCTCCTTTCCTTTCTCAACCTCTCCCATTGTGGACTGTGCTGGTTATATTTTGGGAGACAGTATGAAAAGGCTAGCTAGTTTAAATGGCTTCTGTTATAAGCAGACTAATTGCTTCTCCTGGGCAGTGTAGTTTCTCCTATGGATCCTTAGCTGAGTCATAGTTTCCAGCAGTGATGTAACTGTGCACATTACCCCAGAAGTAGAGACACTGAGACACTAAATAGAAAAGCAGAAATAACACCTACACCTAGTGCCACTCACTGGCTTTTCACCCACTCTGTTCCTGCACGCTGTGCCAGCGGGAGTCATTGCTGCCAGTCGAGATGGGAGGCATGACCTGGAAGGATGTCATTGCAAAGGATCCGGCTCTGTGAGCTTAATGTGAAAACAGACCTCCTGACGTGGCAGCCATCTATATAGCAGTCAAGGAAAATTAAGAGGCAAATGACTGCCTGAATCTCATTTCCTGATGCTTCACCACCAGGCAACTTGTATCTTTCTGAAGGCCTGATTGAAACAAGACCGAGAAGAAATCTGTTGTCAGTTGCTTTTGTGTTTTGGCTCAGCACTGAATTCAAGTCAAAGAAGCACAAGTAGAATACTCAAGAAAAGAGCTACTAAATGAGACACTTGTCAAACTAAGTTAATTTCTGTGCTACCCACTTTGACAGCACCTCTTTAATCACATACCAGGACAAGGCGATGATCGGTGCCATTGAATTAACTTCTAATTTCTTCTGAAATATTAACACAGTATTGTATAACTCCGGCTGATAGCATATAACAGTGACCAGGGCTTTTGGAACATTATATTGCTATGCTGAGAAGCCCTGAAAAAAAATATCTCTTTATGAAATGTCTGCAGTGGACTACATGGCTTTGAGGCAGTATTACCTCTCTGAGACATAGTAAGGAAATCAGCACAGCAAACAAGGTAACAGCATCTTAGTTAAATGCAGCATTATTGCCCTAATAAACCAAAGCCACTGCTAGCAGAAAAGCTTTTTCAAAGCAGACTTTGGTGTCAAGCTGCATTCATGTGAGTTACTTGAGGGATCTACACTTATAGCTTAAAAATTCTGAACAACTGTATAAACTTATCTCTGTAGGAATCACCACACCACTAGGTAGTGCTCCCTGGTAGCACATTGTATGCAGGAGGGGCTGGTCTGCTTGAAGTACAGCATGGTCACAGCACAGAGCAGAAGGGATCGCTGAGTGCAATGATATCAGGCTAACATACATCGCGTTATGACAAAGGATCTTCATCCAGCAGTCTGGCTGTCCAGCCAGGGCTGGGGAGGTCAGGCAGTGTGTGTGTTTTTCTTGGTTGAGTCCTTCTTGCCTAATTACTTCAAATCGTCTGGGCTGTAAAGGCAGCGGGTGCATCTTGTTATTGCAGGTAACATGTTGTGTAGGAGGTGCGTGAAATAAAGTTGCAAGTTTTTGTATTATTACTTTATTTCCAGTTGCTTGAAATATCAGTGAATCGGTCAGACCTTAACGTGTTCACTTTTTGTATCATAACTGTATCTACCCTGAGGAAGAAACGCTAAGTGATTAAAAAGTATGTGAACTGCTCGGATTTGTCAGAGCTTAAGGATTCGTTTGGGGGTACATTTCAGCCCACACATCTTAATTTACTTGTCATGCTCATGTTAAGAATTTTGATTACTTTCTCAAAGATTTTACTGCAGATGCGTTACTAGCTGCTCCAGCACTGTCTCCCAGCTAGCAATTTGGGACAGATACTTCAAGAACAATACATGGAACACACCCACAGAACTGCGCTCTCCTACACCCATTTGTGTTCCCATTTCCCAGCAGAAGCCCTCCTTACACAGGCACAGGAGGATCAGACACAGACTGCTGTAACCAAGGTATTGGGGGACTGCGCTGATGGCTATGGGGAGGTGCTAACAAACAGGAGGCTGTGATGGCAAAGAACAGAAGGGTTCTGAACAGAAGAGACAAAGGGGAAGGAGAAGAGAAAATGGAGATATTTAATAGCAACAAAGGGAACGCTGCTATGTAGCCCCAGGGTTTAAAAACCACCCTTAGAAATGGAGCTCTTTGTTCAAACCTGATAAAACATGATTTGGAGGACTGGAATAGCTTCTGACCATCAAAAGCTTTGCCCACCAGCAGTGAGGAGCTGCACATCCTCTCAGCATGAAGGAAAGTGAGAGGGGAAAGAGGAAGAGAAGGAAAAAAGAATAATCTGCTGTCAAATTTGAAATATAATCAGCCTGTGATGAGAGATGTCTCCACTACTTAAACAGCAGAAAGCCTACCTTGATGCTTGACCTTAAGTCCCTCTACAAAGCTTTTGGACACATCGTGCTCCCACATCATACGTCAGCACCATTTGTATAGCCATAAATAAGTACACAGCACACAGGAGGGACATGTCCTGAGAACTGAGCAGGGAGGACCCACCTGAGACCTGCCCATCAGCACTGGGAGAGGAGCACAGGATATCTGCAAGGAGGCATTTCAATTCATTCTTCTCTGAAGGATATCGAATAAAACTGTCCATTAATCTAAAGGACTAAATGTAATTATATGAACACTGAGTTTTCTTGATGACTTCTATGTATTGTAAGAAATCCAATAGGGATCCTTTGGGGAAAAAAAATCAGAATAAATGGTAACCTAAAAAATTTACCTGGAGTGAACATAATGCCATTTTACAGTGTGATTTCAGCTGCCTATAGAGAGTGGTTTGGTTCTTTCACGGATGCAAGCTGCTGTCCCTCAGAGTGGCACAGCACTGCATTAGCACACTGCATAGAAAACACTTCTTCAGGGAAAATTAATGTCCTGATAGCCAAACCAAGCTCATGTACCAAAGTCATCCCTGACTAATTTTTCAAGTACAAAAACAGCAGTCAGTAATCAGCCCCCCTACCTCCCCCAGCCCCCTATAACAGCATCCATTCTTTGGGGACTGCTGAAGCTCACTTCTGTGGCACAAGGCAGGGAACCACAGCAACCTTAACCTCTTCCAGAGCATTAAAAAACCATCAGGAAATGACTGTCACTGCTGAAACAGGCTGCCCAGGGAGGTTGTGGATGCCCTGTCCCTGGAGGTGTTCAAGGCCAGATTGGATGGGGCCCTGGGCAGTCTGGTCTAGCATTAGGTGGAATGGTGGTGGCCCTGCATGTGGCAGGGGGGTTGGAGATTCATGATCCTTGAGGTCCCTTCCAACCCTGGCAATTCTGTGATTCTGTGAAACTGCAATCAGGGAAACAAGCTGAGTTAAATGAACAGATCCCTATTCACTCTGAATTCAGAAGCTGAGATAGTCAGGGAAAGGACAGACCTGATACCCATGATCTGCTTGAAGGGGAAGAGACAGCATCTGCATGGCACAGAGTCTGAGATGGAGGGAACACTGTCACACATGGAGGGCAACATTAGCTTCATCATTTCCAGTTCTTAAGCTCTTCTTGCTGTTAGCATCGTTGCCTTGAAAAAATAACCAGAGAATTTTGCTTCCTGAATATACCCACATGAATCCCAACGCCATGCATTTAATGAGCACTTTTATATGAAACAGTTTGCCTGCATCTATTCTATTGCATTACCTTTTGTCTTTTTTTGCTCTAAACAAGTCCTTGACATTTTTTGTAGTTGCCTGCAGATCCTAAAAGAAGTGCAGTCATTTCACAGTTTGTGAGTTATGTCTCTCTTGTGCAATACTAAATATTGCTACTTTATAATGGGAAATCCTCTGTTCTCAACATCCCAAAACACGGGAAGGCAGAAGACATCTGATGAGGGTCCCTAATGAGATCTCATTCAGCTGTGGGTTAGTTCAAAAGAGACAAATTTCCCATGGAAAATTTGCTTCAGCACTTCCAGTCCCATGTCAGTGGTACTGCAATTGTGTGCATAACATCGATAACAAGCTGCCCCCAGAACTGCCTGTATCAGCAGAGAAAACAACAAGAAAGTGCCACTGACTTTTCCCAGATCCCTTCTTCCCCTTACACCTATGTGCCATCCTAAAGAGCATCTCAGGTATGCTCAACAATGTGACAGAAGCATCACTGACCTGACATGACATCACTACAGGAGGTGTGACACAACAGTTCTTTAGCCCTGTCAACAGAATTAAAGGAGCTGGCTGCCAGGGAGCACACAGATCAGCCTGGAGAAAGAGCCTAGAGAATTTTCTTCATATAAGAATCTGCAAAGGACCTCCTGAAGCAGATAGAGAGGTACTAAGTAAAATGGGGATGGGACTGAAATAGACATGAGAGTAGAAAAGAATTGAAAGAAAAGTTGAGGTAAAGGGAATGTGGGGAGGCACTGAGGTGTTTCTCCAGTTTTAGGGAATCCAACATCTATTAAAAGCAAAACAAAGAGGAGACATTTTCTCTTGTTATTGGCCTTTCTGTCAAAGGGACTGCAAGTATTCGTGGGGAAGGAGCTGCTGGTATGACAGGCATATGCTGACTCAGAGGGAAAAAAAATTGGACAAGTCAGGAGACCAATATATAAAAACACAAAGGCAAAATAAAATGTACTCCTGAGAGAAAATAGGTAATTGTCTTTGAAGTCAAATATATATTTTCTAACTTTTGCAGCCTGCACTTCTCAAAGGTCTGGTTTGGCCTTTTCTTTCCATTTTCACCACCTATTCAAAAATTATTTGTATGCCCAGCTCCAGCTATGGATGCTTATAGTGAGTATTAAACTTACACGAACCAAAGGACACTTTGTCAAGCTTTTTACCAGTGTCTTGCAGAGCAGAAATGTCTGAGGCTCCCTGGAAGGTTTGTTTTTTGCAAATGGGTTTCATTTCACTAAGACATTAACCAGCTGCAGGTATCCATGCATTCAAAGGGCAGAAGCACCATTGTGCTCTTATCAGATCTATTTCATAGAATATCCCAATTTGGAAGGGACTCACAAGGACCAACACCCGGCTCCTCATGGGACCACCCAAATCCAACCCCTGTATCTGAGAGCATTGTTCAAATGCTTCCTGAGCTCCAGCAGCTCAGGGCCATGCCCACCGTCTGGGCAGCCTGCTCCATGCCCACCTCCCTCTGGTGCAGACTCTTTCCCTAACCCCCACCTGACCCTTTCCTTACACAGCTCCATGCCATTCCCTTGGACCCTGTCACTGTCACCAGAGTGCAGAGTTCTGCATCTGCCCTCAACTCCCCTCATGAGCCATAAGAATTCCTGCATTGAGCCTTAAATCCTGTTTAAACAGAAGTGTATTCTTCAGATAGAGGTTGATACATCAATACTGACAGTATGGAACTATGCCTGAAGTACTTTTGATTCTCTTTATAAATTTTACGTTTCACATCATGGAAGCAACCATGACAACAGATCAACTGAAAAAGCAGCTGATCTGTTGCCATTGAAGAGCTCTATCATTATATGTTACTGTGACTTTTTCAGATCTGATGGAAAACTAATAGCAGGGCATAGATGGAAAACTTTCATCAGAGCTGTCCACAGTTCTCTCTTTTCCTATCCTAAATAAAACATAGGCTTTAAATTAATAGTAGGTGTTTGTGCAGAGAAAGTAGAATGAATACACAGTTCCAGTAATTACTTTGGCTAATTAATCTTTTGGTCTTTGATTTCAGCAATTAAAATACAGTGCCATGTAGAGGTTGCAGTGACAGCAAATTTGACAATAGTTTTATTTTGTTCTTTTCTATGCTGAAAATTATCCATGGGATTATGGTTCTCTTTTAATTGTATTTCATAACTGCCATTATAGGATCTTGCTTCACATAATCAACTGTCCTGAGGTCATGTCACTTTCAAGGTGGTATCTCATGCTTTTGGAACTTGCTAGATCATCTGTCTTCCTTGTCTACACAATAACAGTATATTTTGAGAATCTGACAAGCCACCTAATCACAGATTTACAAGAGAAGGTGACAGCATTACAGAAGGAAAACCAGAGTGTTAGGAAATGGAAAGAGATCACATTAGAAAATCTCAATTTGTTTTGGGAAGGGAACGGGGATATGATCTCAGCCTTCCAAGACAAGAGCAAGGCTGCTTGGAAAAAGAACATGACTCTCTGGAAAAAAAACATGACCTTTTGGAACAATGTCAACATCCTACTAAAGGATGAAGAGGAGATTTGGGGAAAAGACCTAGTCCAATGGAAAACAGAGCTGGACCTTTGGAAGAAGGAGCTGGACCTTTGGGAAGAGGAACAAGAATTCCTTGGAAAGTGAAAACATTCACAGAAGAAAACACAACTGTACTGGCCAGAAATCAAAGATGAGGCCCTCACATGCTTAGAATGATGTCTGCCTTCTTACACCAATAAAACCTTGACTGCTCTCTGAAATCATCTACCTTTTATTTCCAAATTTGTTCTGTTAACCTTTTCCAATCTCAGCTCACCATCTCTGTTTTCTCTGATGAAACACCACCATTTAGCTGCCTGGTTCTAACTCACCAGCAGATGAATGAGGCTGGGGAATCTAAAACCTAACTTCATTAAGGATATCTTAACCAACAAATTTCTATTGCTCCTTGTAGAATTACACAGAAAATTTGATGGTGTTAGAAGTGCTCTTTCATTAAAAGTTAATGAAAATGGTGAATATAATTAGTTGCCTGTTAGACTGAAAAATAAAATCAACTCAAAAAACTTTTGCATATAGTGGTATGATTGTTCTTGCACACAGGGGGGTCTGGGGCACCATCTGTTTCAAAAAGATAAGAGAATGTACATACTATCTTAGTCAAAGATGAATATAAGGGATGAAGTCTAGCAGATACTAGGAGATGGAAAGGGCACAGGGTACTACTCAGTAATAATTATGGTTTCACTACTCTGAGTTCCATGACAGCATTCATTTTCTAGAAATGATCAAAATACTCATTTATGTCATTTAATTCATTCATTTTCAGGGAAATTACAGATATCCCATTATCACCTTCTACTGAAAATTCTAGAAGTAAAAAAGGCAGAGAAGAGGACACAGAGGGCAGGGTAGAAGAAAGCAAGCAAGCCAACCTGATAAGCACATAAATGACAGGCAGAAAATTTCCATGGTAAAGCTGAGCTGCCTGCAGAGAGTGCTTCGACCTCTACAGCAACTGAACGCTCACAGCTTCATACAACTGCATTGCATGTTCCCTTGGAAATATATCTATCCTTTCAAAATAGGAATGAGCTGTCTAATTCTCCATCCTCTTGCCCAGAATGAGATCAGACAGGGAGCACTAGCTAATACTGTAGTGTGTGTTCATCACACACAGACATCAGCCCACCTTCTCTCATGTATGTACTGTTTCACTTTGGGATAATTCCAGGAACCGTTGATTCCAGTGGAAAAGTAAACTTTTACTTTTTTTAGTGTTTGTTCATCTGTGCTAGCCTGAGGTGATGCAGATGTCAAGCATAATGACTTAATCCAAAAGCTGCTCTGAAACCTCTCTGCTGATCAGCTGCCAAGAAAGCAACATTTTCAGGATCAGTAGGTCTTCAATGGGTACCAAAATATTTTTTCCTGTAACATGATGTAGAATACTTTAAAACCTACATTAGAAACATTAAATAACTCATGCTTGGATCTTCGGAGGTCATCTGGCCCAGTCTGATGCTCAAAGCAGGGCCAACTTCAAAAACAGATTTGCAGTAGAACTAGAACTAGAGACTCAGCAACTCAGGGAAGATTTCGAAGAAGAACCAAGACGAGGATTTTCCAAGATCTTCATACACAGTTTATCAGTAATCAGTTATGCTTGATTATGCTGAAACTTGCCCCATAATTGTTGCACTGAAAAGAAAAAAAAAGGAAAAAAAAAGAGAAAAATAGAAATGGACTAGTTTACTTCAGTGATACAAAAACCTACATTTGTTGGTAGCTGTCCCATAGGAGACAAGCCCTCTCTTTGATGTTAACCATAAAAGTACTTCTCACAAAACAGAGTGATGTTTCAGGACAGAGCTTGAAACCAAACTTCTGACTGTTTTTCTGATTTTAATCCACTTATCAGTTTGTCTAATTAGCTTTGTCACACTATATATTTCTGGCTCAAAGTAGTGACAATCTATCTTGAAGAAGATACAAAATTTATGCAGAAAAGAAAACAAGAATGAGTCAGTAGTATATAAGCCCAGAAAACATACAATACAAATTTTGGACAGCTAGAACATAAAATAGGAAATTGAATTATTGTAGTGAAAAAAAAGGACAGTTATGTTCACCTGTAGGCCGAAAAAAAAAACACATTATAAATCCTAATTTGAAACTGTGAACATTCAACATGACAAAGGACAAACAAAAAGAAAACAAGCACAGCAACTGAGAGCACCAAACATAAGAAGTTTTATAGTCAGACATGGCATATTTTAGTAAGAGCTTTTCCTCCTCCATAACACATCCCAAACCATATAATTTGGTAAGCATAAGCAACAATTGCTCGTGAAACCAAAGTTTCCTTTTAGAAAGAAAATACATATTTAACTGCTTTAGGTAGTGAAGGACCACATGTTTTGGTAAGGACTGAATGAGGTTAAGAGTCTACCTTTGTTTTTCTGGAATAAAACCCCAGTGATGTGACCTCATAACCGTGAATGCTGAGCAAGCTCCCCTGCGCTCTAGAACTGGCTGTCATGGTTTCACATCTCCCCACCTGCAGTGTGCGACCTCAGCTAACAAAGGCAGCACGAGGGTCTTCGCTGCGACTAAAAAGAAGCAGGTAAGATACAATATGGAAAATATTTACTCACGATTTAAAGCTGGGTGTTCGATTTCTTGGTAAAAGCACTCAATCGGTCCACCAAAAGAAAACGAGGTGCAAAATATCTGATATATTTTTAAAACCTAATTATTGAAAATTGACAGGAGAAGGTGCTGAGAGACACTGAGTGCACAAAGGAACCTGCAAATCTCTTCATCCATAGGGCCTTCTGGGAAAAGGTCTCCTGACATGTCTTTACAGCAAAGTGTGCTCTGAAATGCAGTGGCAACATCTCAGTGTTTGTGAGACCTTCCTGATGAATCTGCCCACTGTTCACTCCCTCTTTCAAGGAAGAGAACTCATGGATTTATCTGAGACGTTCACTGCTTGTTGACAAAGGCAGATTTTCCTCACAGTCCCTATGTCATATATTACTTAAATAATGAGTAACGGGTTGTGTCTTATCCTTTGCAAACTGTGTATCACTGGAGGTGTTTGTTCTACTTACAACACAGCACAAAAAGAAGTAGCAGATGTGTAAATTATGTGGGATTGCACCTCTGTATTACCATACTATTACAGCAAACAAAACTTCTGTATATCCACACAAGTAGAAAACATACATTTTTTTCTGGAAAAAAAAAAAAAGACAAAGCAAGAGTAAACACATTCACATTTTCTCACACAACATAAATTACTGCAGAAGTGCTGTTCTTCCCCTTGTATCACACACGTTAATATTAAGCTAAAAGCACAGATGTAAGCAGCACAAGTGTTTGTGTTAGTTACAATTTCCTTTAAAGTTCAGGCACACACTGGGCAGCAGCTGCTCTACATATCTGCCTATGCAAATGGCAGCACAGTTGTCAGCTATCCAAGCGAAGAGTTTGTGATGAGATAATACAAGGCTCCTCTCCCAGAATGACTGCAATTGACTAGTGATTATGAATGCCAAGCAGTAAGACCAGCTCCTTTTAAGTACATCACATTGGATTCTGAAAATAGAGGTACCCAAATCATTTGTCACCTTGGAAAATCATTCCGTGTTAATTTTTAATAACCTGACTCATACCGCATTTATGGAATGACCTGAATAGTTTTATCTGATAGTTTCTTAATGTAACATAATTTAATTACAGCCCGTGGAATTTACAGCTAACGCTGCATGCTTTTGTATTCCTTGAGTTTTTGCTGGCTAACCAAAGTGTCTCTGCACAAATGCCATCCCTGTTTCTCTGGGAGAAGCAGCCAGCACCCCGCATAGCAGCGCACTTGTACCTGAAGAGTTCCTTTTTTTACCCTGCCAGATTCAAGGATCCAGTTTCTACTGCATCAGCTAAAACCAAAGGAAAGAAAACAAAAAGAACACACAAAGAATGGTAGAAATAAAACAAAGTATTACAATACCTGCTTTGTACTGTTCAAGAAGGCAGAGTAAGGACTTCCTAGAAAACTTGTCCAACTTCCACAAGGAGCGGCTGTACAGGATTTTGAAGGAAGAGCAAAGGGACTTCAAGAAGGAAATTAAAGCCTTCTGCAAAGCAAATAAGAATTTCCATGAGGAGATAAGAGCCTTCCAGAAGGAGAGCAAAGCCTTATGGAGGGAAATCAACACCTTCCAGGAAAATAACAAAGCTGTCAAAGAAGAGATCAAGAATGTTTTAGAACAGAGCGAGGACTTCTCACAAAAGATCAGAGTCATCCAGATGAAGAAAGATGTCTTCCAGAAACAAGTTGGTAACATTCAGGTAAAGCTTGAAGAATTCTGGAATAAAATGAAGGTTGCTGAGGATTTGATTGAGGTTCTTGGTGAAAGGAATAAGGCTGGCCAGGAAGTGGTCAAGGCTTTCCTAAAACAGAATCAAGATATCCAAGAACAGAATAAAGCCATGTATGAGAAGAACAAAATACTGCAGGGTAAGAATAAAGCTATGCAGGAAAAGAACAGGGCTTCCTGGAAGGACCATAAAGTTCTCTGGAAGAAGGACAAGATCTTCTGGGATGAAGAGATGGCCATCTCAAGCAGCAAACTCATTCTCTGGGAAGAATCCATAGCCTTCAAGGAGAATGACTGGAAGATTCAAAAAGAAAAAGAAGCTCTGGGGGATGTGGTGGAAGCCCTGAAGTATGAGAAATTTTCCCTCTTGAAAAATGTTTATATTCTTCCAGGAGAGAAGAAACTACCTGAAAGAGAAGAGAAAGACAAGCACAGACCAGCCGTGGGCACTGGAAGTGAAGCCTCAGAGCAAGTCGGGCAGATCTGAAGCACGACTTCACTTTCAAACAGAACACAGCTGGGCTTTAATTCTTTTACCTAAAAATATTTACCTAAAAGCTAAAATATTGCTTTAGCTTTATGTTTTCTTTTAATGCTCTTGCTCTATTTTATTCTGATTTATTTATCATTTCTCTTTGCTTGACTTACAGGCTTTAGCAATCAAAATTATTAACTGCAATTCTCGCAGTGCTCCAATGAGGAGTGATGGTGAATTAATTATAGACAGATGGTTCCATTTCTAAGTATCCCACTGCCTAAATTAAAGCTGTAGACTATTATCTACTTCTATTCACCATCGCATTTGCACTTTTTAAGATTTCCACCTTATAACTGTCAAAAAGACTTAACTGAAAAATTCTGAAGTTGTTTAAAATGAAAATGAAGTTGTTACAAATTTTTTCCTTAACCAATCATTAAGAAAACATTTCAAAACGTCCAAATCGCCACAAAATCACAGATCTGTGAGCAGCACATTTACTTCTCATCTAGTTCAGTTCAATAACTTTAAAGCAAGTACATTAGCTGTACCTTCCATAATATCACTTGTTTGAATCAATGCGTTCAGAGAGAAGTGATGCAAGTACCCTTCTGTTTCTGAAGTCAAAACAGGACATCGTACAGAGAGGCAGCACATGGCTACAGCTGCTCAGTCACAGGGTGAGGTTGACATTGCACTGTCTGCATTCAGTCATACCTCTTTATTTTCACTCTGTGAAAAGCAATACTAATGACATAGCTGCTTCAGCAACATCAGTAACAGATCAATAAAGCGATCATTTCACAATGCTAAAATCTTTTCTTCCATGCAGTTGAAAAATATACATCAGGAAGGAATTGACTGATTTTGATTCATGAATTTTCTGAGAACAGAAAAGGAGTTATTTCACAAGTGTGATCACTCATAAATGTCATGTCTCTTTCTCATTACATTTCTTAAGCTGTTGCCTACCCACAACACTTAGGAAAACAAATGCAAGCTCCTGTAATAATTCTGAAATACAGCCATCTTATAATCAAAAGATAATTCCTATGGGGGTAGGCCAGTATATGAAATGGAATTGCTAACAAATGCTCTCTCACCAATACGGGTTTTCAAAATAAGTCTTAAAGTGACTTGTCACAGAAAGAGAATCATTACTGGAAACTGCCTGTTTCACATATTTCTTGGTCATGAGGACATCATTAACATGATTAAAAGAAATCTTCCACCCTCTCAAATATAGTTAGCAGAAAATTTCTCATACTAGTCCTAACATATACTCTGACAGTACTACTTATTAAGGACACAGCTGTAACCTTCAGAATAAGAGTGTAGCTTTTGCAGAATGTCAGCCAAAATCGAGCAATGACTTTCCTTATCTCTTCAGAATCTAAGTTATTTACTACAAAGGCAAGAAAAATAAAGCCCAAAGGAATTTAATGCTGGTGAGTATTTCATTAATGTCGATTAGGACAAGGAGAGCAGATGCGATGTCTGAAGAAGATGGTTTTGATATAGGGAGCTATAAACTAGACAATCAAGAAGGATTTGGAAACGAGGCCACAAGTAAACAAGGTTGCCAGAACTGGCCTGGAGAACAAGAGTAGTAAAGGACATTTAGTAAACAATACACAGGACACGACTTCTGATTTGACTGGCAACCAGGAAAAGTCTGCTTGATTTCTCAGACATATTGACAGGCAAGCTGGGAACTATGAACTCATCTGTATGAGGGGAAGCAGGGAGAGGAGCTGGGGGACAGGGGTATCACTTCTTTGCTCAGGGAACTGCTTCTGGGTATCCCAAGGCTGGCACATTTTATTGTGATGGGTCCTGTCAAATTTTGTCATTTGCGTCACACTACATTTTCTCTTGGACTGTAATTCAGTTTGACAGAGAAAAACAGACCAGCTGAGACTTGACATGTTGAGGCAGTTAACAGATATTTGCATATTTGCCAATAGTTAAGTCAAATAAATCTCACTGGCAACAGACTATGGAAAGAGCAAAAGCAATAAGACAAAAAGCTCTCTCTCATGTGCAGAAATGAAATCAGAGTCTTTAAAGTAGTTGGAACCCCCTATTCTCCATGTCTGGATACACAAGAAGGCAAGTATTGTTTGGGTGCAGAGCGTAAGCTCCCCTTTATTGTACTCTACCAAATTCTTTATTATGGAATGGAAAAAAGCAAGTAAATTTTCAGTCTCTTTCCATTCACTTCTCACAAATCTGTGTCCCTGAGACACAGCACCAGGGAAGCCAGCAATGGTGCAAGTACGTCCCTTCAGCACTCATGGCTGTCTTCCCAGGAAAGAAGGGGCCATGATTTGTACACCAGCAATTGCCCAGCTGGTTGCACCTAGGCCATGCTGATGTAATTAGAAGACTGCCCGCCTCAGGAGATGCTCCAGGCACAAACACTGCCTGTCCTGGTGTGCATGTGCAGGTGGCACACTGTCCAGCCCAGGTCATTGCTGTCACCCTCATGAGGACTGAAACAGTCCCAGCAGACCCTTCCATTGGTGAGTGGGGTCTTCCATAGGAAATATCCATTCCAGTATGGCTGGAAATTCAGCTTCAGGTACATCCATGTTAGATAGAAACAGGTCTCACAACATAAAACAACAGATATATTCTCACTTTGGATAGGACAAGAAGTAAGTACCTGTAGAACTATTGCTTAGCTCAGAAGTTCAGTGAGAAAAGTCCATGGAAAGCTCAGATTCAGTAAATTGGCTCAGCTCTACAAGTTTTGAGAGTATACTGTTAATTCACTCTGTCCCAGAAGAAATCTTGCTCTGTGCCAGCCTAGGAAAGTGGTGATAAAACTGAACTTTTCTAAATTTACTCCATAATATTCCTCAATGAAGTAGGTCAGCATAGCATATTAAATCGATAGCGTATTATCTATCAACTGTAGCCTAGGCATTCAAATCTCTACTCATAAGAAAGACATACTGACCACTGAGATGGCCCTGAAATGAACTGCATGTTAGAAGGATACAAAAACATAAATTATTTCAGAAGTTCTTTTTCTTTCTAGGAAGAAATTGTGTAGACATAATAAAGCTAAAGCATCATCTGCAGTGAATATGTTCAATTAGAAAAAGTGCCTTTTTTCTTGGCCTAATGGATTTGTCTCTCAGCTCTTGACCTTTGCTCAGATTTACATGTTCTTAACTGCAGAGCAGCTAGATACAGCAAGTAGTAGGGGGGCAATAAGGGATCCAAAGATTGTGTTTATGTTGGAGTACACAGATATTGCAATTAGGGAGGAAAACCAAACAAACAAAAAACAAAAAATCCACAAAAATCTACATTGATTTGGTTGCTTGAAACTTGAATATAATTGAACAGGGAGATTTGAAGAGCATGTCACTACAAGTCTTACGATCCTGTCACCATCATGTTGTTTCCAAAGACAATCAGTATCATTAGGCAGATCCTGCATGAAGCTGAGATGCTCCTAGAAGTTGCTAAACATTCTCACTCTAATAACAGTAGGAACTCTCCAAATGAGGTGATTGATCCCTTAAGCTGCAAAAGCCAGAATCTCAAGAGACTGTAGCATAATAATGTCACTTTTATATGGCTTAGTCTCAGCTATATAATTAAATTGGTACACAACTTGTAAAATAATTAAAAATGAGCTACAGTGAAGTCTTCTATAAATGTTTGTGCTTCAGTGCTAATTGATGCCATTATAAACACTATGGAGCAGCTTCTCCTCTAGTTTAACTCCAGTGAATATATATAGGTGCACTAGGGATAAATTGTATCTAACAACCTTTGCATGGTCAAACAAAATAATAATGCCATGGAATGATTAAAAATGGTCTCTACAGTTGCTGCCCTGAAGCAAAAAGAAACAGGGTCAATACAGTAGATGCACATGTGATTACATTAACACTGTAAAACTCTTGGTAGAATCTTTCCACCCTGGTAATACAAGTGTGAACTTCATAGCACTGATCTATACTTTAAAGAGCACTAGATCTGCCCAGGAGTAGGGATTTGGCACATAGAAAAGCTATTTAAAATTTGTTAAAAAGCAGTATGAAGAAGCATCATGTTTTAACCTCCACTGAGCTTGGCTTACAGATGTTCTTTATGCTTGTTTATCAGTAAGCTTGGTCCATAAACAGTTTCCATTGATTACTGTCTGTTCTTTCACATTTTCCTTCCACTGAGGAGCTCAGCACAGAATCTGTGCTGCTCTGCCCATTGAACAAGTGAGTTCTGAAGCCTTTTGGCTCAATTATTCAATTTCTATTTTCTGTTTCTGGGCTTCCCTTATTACTTGACACACTGGCATTGGTTTCCAATTGCTTTCTTCTCTCAACTTAGCCATCCTCTTTCCATCTCTCCCCTCACGCCCAAATTTTTAAGCCAGGAAAGGCCCTGCAGTAGAATTAATTCCCATTGCGGCACTTTGTTACCCACAACTCTTTTTCTTTTAGATCTGTGACAATTTGGCAGTGTCACCATGTGAAATAAATAATAAATAAATAAATAAATACAAGATCTAAAACTACAAGTAAAAAAAGTAAAAATGGAAGAAAACTTACAGATAAGAAGGCTTTTTTTGTAGTTTTATTTTTGTTGCTGCTTCCTCAGTAGTATTTTAAAATCAATAGACTTTGTTTTGCTCCATTTCTATGGGTTGAACATGGTGTAGTTGTCAAAGATAAGAAGCTATGTGGGTGACAAGATGTCTGAGAGGTCACAAGAATAGTTCTTTGTCACTTAAAGAAGAAAAGGTAAAGGCAACTTTGAAGGAATAGAAGCCAAAATAACAAGAGATCTGTGCCTTTCACTGTATGCTTACCAAACCACCTTGTTTTCATGTCTCAATCCCAATCTGACATTTTGACAGGTGCTCACTTTGCTGAGGACACATCTCATTTCCAGGCACTACCCAGGCAGGAAATGGCCCCTAGACTCCTCCACCCTGCTGATGATCCCATCACATAACCATAGCTGAAGCGACTGCCTCCCGCTGCCTCTCCTGCCAGAGCAAATGGAGTATCCCCTTCATCTCAGGTAAGTTCCTAGGCACAGGTTGGTTCCACTTTAAATGGACTGCTCTGTTTTCTGTCTTTGGCTTCCATCCCACCCCACTGCTGGCGCTCCCTCCAGCACATGGTGAACACGGTCCTCATCGCTACAGCTAACTGAATAATTCATAGCAAATGAATCTGCTGATTACTAATTTTCCTGAAGTTTTCAAATCGTGAAAGCATCACTTAAAGAGTTCATGGAGGAGCCAAGCCGCTACAAGTAATCAACCTCTTCAAAGGAAGAAGTCTCAGTGTGAGATTTCCGTCATCACAGCTCTGCAGAGCAGAAAGCACCAGACTTCCATTTCACCTCTTCATACGTACAAATCTGTTCCAGGCATCCCATGAAAAAACAAGCTGAGCTCAATGTTCACACCCTCAGAGGACTTCGGCAACAACTGCAAGAATTGGACTCACTGTGCAGATTCAATTTCTCTACAGATATTTAGACTTTCTCCTTTTCTCTCTTCGCAACAATTCAGAGCTGGCCAAGACATCCACCAGTGCCTGGCAATGGCACCTGAAGCATGGAAACCAAAGAGCAAGGCCTCACAATACATCAGGAATTTGGCAGTAATGGAGAATTTGAGATTAGTTTGCGTATTACTGTCTATGATTTGATACAGATATATTATACACACCTCTCCCTCTCATAATTCTTTGTTGTTTCTTTGACTAAACATGAGAAGCATTGGACTACTAGAATTTAAGATTATGTTTGAGGTGCACAAACATGATTCAAGTTCCAGAGATATGATCACCACAGAAAACAAACAGGTCATGATGCTGCATCCTCCGCGTTAACCAATACAAGGTGTTTGTTGCTGTTCTTTCACTGTCTAACCTGCAGGTGTACCATTGTAAAAGTATGCTATTATCTATTTATTTATTTATGTCAGGACCACCCAACAAAACTGAATATGCAGAAGATACGATTTTTCCCGTGGGAAAGGTTGATAGTCAATGAAAACAGAATTGATGCAATCAAAGAATTTTTAGTAAATCCTGAACACATGGTTTTGTTTCTAGATAACTACTTTTCCATAAAGCATTGACCTCAATATTCTCAATTACTTTTCTGAAATGAGCACATTTTATTTACTGGTACATGCTTCATCCTTCTTTCCAGCTGCAAATCTTCTGCAGGACCCTGAAACAAATATAGACTTGCATCATTGAGACTTCAGCAAGAAGCTAAATGAGCCCATTATGGCTACCATGTGCTTGCCAAGCCACTTACACTTGTTTACTAGGGTACATAGTGACTTAATGCGGCTCAGGAGAAGATTACCCCTCATTACATCATGCATCAGATTATAGCTAAATTATTGTTCTCATAGCACAAGTCTCATGTATTATTCAAATTCTAACCAGTGCATTAACTCTGCCACTCAGCCAAGATTACAGCTAAAAATAGACAATACATGTCCTACTTCAGAACGTGTTTAACGTTACTACCAAAGGCATCCCAGATTTCACATGTGCTCACATTTCACATCCTTGACCTTCAAGAGAATTTGAAGAGTAAGAGCCGGCTGTAAATAATTGAGGGCAGAGTAAATGAAAGCATGTAGGTTCTAACCACACTGAATTTCTGCATAATGATATACAGCGGAGGAGGTAGTTACATTTGTTTGAATGTTTATATTTAATTGCTTAGGAATAATACAGCACATTGACAGGAATAACCATGTCCCTCATCTAGTTAGGTCAGAAGTAGAACAGTGAATTTAAAACTTTCCTAGATTCATAGTAAGAAGTTCTATTTGAACTTCTTCACTGGCCTGGAAAAGTCTTATTTCAGATTCTGTGAGTCAGCACAGAAAGAGCTGAGGGAATCTTAGCCTTTCACCTCTTATTTACAATCAGCGCTGTTGCAAGTACTCCTTTGTCCTATCACACAGACATATGAGGCTCTACTCACCTGTTTCCTCATTCTGAAATCAACACAGAAAAGTTAAGAGCCGCTAAAGCCTCAATAACAGTCAAAGGTTATCCAGTGCAGAGCTAGTTCTGTTTGCAACCCAGTCTAAATACTGAATGACAGTATTCTCTACATACAGTTCAAAGGAAGGTATGAACAGAGGGAGCTGGGCAAAATGCATGATAGGACAGGCGGTGTATCATTCCCAAACATTGTTGCAGGGAGGGACACGTTTTCCTAATTCACTGCTTTTTCTACTAGCATCCTTCAAAGTCACAGTTCAGCTTTTGGCACACATGCAATTGCATTCTGACATAGAGCACGCATAGAAAACAGCCATTTTGTCATTTCAGATAAGTCTACAGTTCTTTTCTTCCCTTTTGGAAGGCTTGAGAAAAGTCTGTTAGTCTTCCCCCAAGGACTAATGACTTGAATTTGATGTAAATGACCCACAGCAGGACCAGATTGCCTTACATGAGCTTTATATAAGTAAGAATTAAGCCCTTAGTGTTTTAAATAAATGCTCATCTAGATACAGATTTAGTAAGGAAAGGCTCATTAATCAACCTATTCAGCTTCTGGTTTAGACAGATTATTAGAGGTGCTCTTCTGAAGATGGAATTGGCCTGTGATCTGTTTATAATCCTTTTCAGAGGTCCTTTGTGTTCATTTTCCACTTTCATCCTACTTCCCTGTATTCTGAACATTCAGGGGTTAGAATTAATGAGGACTGTCCCACAGTGCTTCAAAAGATCCCAAAGCCAGGAACTCCTGCCAAGGTTAAAGATTAAAAGGGAAAACTAATTCCATTGTATTTTCACCTTTACATGTCTTTTTTGTATGAGTAATTTGCCATAGTTCTCTGCTGCATTCTTATTAAAAAACTCAGGCTTTGTTGTCTATAATATTTATACTGTTTAAATAACTGCTTTAGTAGTAGAGAAAGGAAAGAGATAGAAGATATCCATGTGGTATTGGTGTTGCCTTTTATAACATTTATTTAAAGTAAAATTCTTGCTAACTGAGCACTTTTCTCTACAAGTATAGAAGGCTTCTGGACTCTAAAGTTGTGTCTTTCTGAAATATGTTATCATATACATCTCTACTGGGAAAAAAAGATTTTGGACACTTCATCTCATGTACAAGGCACACAGAGGTACATCCTTCACGTATTCATCATGAAGTAGGTCACAGCCTGAATGAGAACTTACCTCTAGATAAGAACAAACCCATTTTTTCTCCTCACAAATAAAGGAAGAGTTATATTTTATTGCAAATGACAATAATTGCACAACGAAGTCGTTCCCAACACCAAACCTCTTCAAAGTTTCATGGAGCAATTCAAGGGTTGCCTTTGTCTCCTGTTTGGCAGTTTCTCTCCTAGAATCCTATTCCAGCTCTAGAGGAAATCTTATTTAGCTTACAGAAATGCATAATGGGAGAGCAAAGATCTAGTCAAAATTAGGTTTTATTGAATAACAAGTCTGAGCCTCTAACTTGACAAGCAATATTGTCAAAGAGCCGAAGAAAGAGAATGGAAAGTTACAGTTGACTTTTATTTCCGTGCGTACAACCGGTTCTTGAAGATGTGAAGTGCAGCCTCTGCAGTAATGTTTTGCACAAAGGATGTTGAGACAAGCTGACATGCTCAAAGATTTATTTGCACAGTCTGTAACTGATGGCATACATCAGCTCAGTGTCCTTCTTTAGGACCTTTTAGATCTTTTTACCAAAGTGCTCCCTACTAAGAGTGGAAACTGAGAAACTGTTTGTTAGAATTTTATTACACTTGTAAAAGATTAGCTCATCCAAGAGGAAACTGAGTTGGATGGTGTTGATGGTTTTCTTTTGATTTTTCTGATGAATATCTGGCAAAATTTTCTGGCAAAGAATATGGTCATTTCTAAACAGAACAAAGGGCTATTTAAAATCTTAAGTAGAAAATCTCTTTTATTTTTGATACTGTAGTAATTCTTCTAAAAAGAACTTGATATTTTTGACATTTGTGCTCAATAACTAGCACTGAAATGGGAATAAGTTGCTTATCTGTGCTGACAAATACACCTCTGGAACTGTCACAGAAGTGGAAGAATAAGAGTTAATCTTGATTAATGCTGAGTGAAATCTCCAGAGTCCAGAAGCCTTCACTATCTCCACCCTGCCCCAGCAAAACCATTTTTCTTGCCTCTGTAGATCTATAAATCAAAGAGTGGACGTTTTTAATAAATAACTCACACATTAATTTAAGTGTTCCACCACCCAAAAAGGTCAAAATGGCAGAAAGATTTTAACAAGAAGCAGCTGCTCTTGCACCTGTAAGAAACACCAGAACTCTCAGCAGCACTTTCCCCTTATCGGGGCAGACGAGCAAACTAAGTGATAAATACATTAGAAATTAATTGTAGAATTTATCATATAGGTAGCAGAGCCTTCAAAGCAGTACCTTGCACAGATAAGGACAGAGCACTTAGCTAACCTTTAAATATCACTAATGAAATGGCTGGCTGCCCAGGGGCTCCATCACTCTCAGTTGCTGGGAAGCAACAACCCAAAGACCCATATACAACCTAAAGCTCTGTTTTCATCCGCTGCCCTGCCGTCTGTTTTACTGGCATCACACTCTGAAATTCCATTACGTTGGTTGTCTGCTCTGAAATGTGAGCAGGGATAAACACTTCAACTGCTTGAAATAAAAATCTACTTTGCAGTCCATCTCCTGAGTCGCACAGAACACGTCTGGCAGCAGCATTTCTAAGAACCAGGCACGGTGTGTGGAGCAGGAGCCATAGAGCACAGCCAGCTGTGCACAGCTCCTTCCAGCGCTCGTCCTGCTTGCAATTTCCAGACCCCAGCTAAAAGTCCATCTGTTTTGCTTATGTGTTTTCTACCACACAGTGGCATCATAAGGTGCAACTAGTAGGTTTTGTTTCCTACAAAAACAGGGATCTTGATGTGAAGAAGGTATCAAAGCATTTGAGCGTCAGAAAAAACTGTGAGTGTGGTATAAGAAATGCAGCTAAGAAGATGCAAGTGTCCATCTCAGAGCTGTACAGTCACAGACCAAGTCACAGCTGGTGTATGAAAGAGGACAGACCCACCATTCCAAAAAAATACAAATAGACTATACCTCCATAAACAAATGCTCCTATTCACTGTGAATGAACACCATGAAAAATGCTGTAAATGCTTTTGTAGTCTATCCTCAGCAACATGATTTAGAGGTTTGAAACCAATTAAAATAAGCCAAGAAGTTAATGCACCTAAAGGACAAATATATAAGGCAGTAAGGAAGTAAATTCCCTTTTGCAGCATTGTTCACAGCAGTAAAATCCATTGTTCATAGAATTTGTACCTCCAGTCATAGCCCATTCATCTTTGTGGGAGATTTCAAAACATATCAGTGGGATTCATTTTAGACTTACTATTCTGTCTCCTGACTCATTATGGTCAATTGAACAAAACTGGCACATTGCAACCATTTTATTGTTTGATCTGTGTCAAATGCTTACCTAAGGAGATGACGAGCTCCCTAGAAGTGCCTACTTTTTTTCTCAGTGACAAAGGGAACCCAGCTTACAGAAAGTTAACAGAGACAAATCCCTTCCTGGTTGATTGATTGCAAGATTAACCAGAAGCCAGTGGACTATGCTCTCACTTATTAATTACTCAGTTTTATTTATTTTTTAATAGGTAGCAGGAAATAAGCATCCTCCTACTGCAAATTGATATGCTGATTTTATTATATAGGTTAATAATTATCTCAGCTTTTAAAATGCATTGTAATTCATTAAGTAAAATATTTCTATAAGAAAATGGAGATTAGTCCCCAGAAGTACCCAGAAATCTCCCATTCACAGAAAGAAGAGACAGTTTTGCCACAGATAACATGAACTCTCATTCCCACCAGAATGAGGGTCATGTTCATTTGCAAGCTCAGTTCTTTAAGCAAGCTGGAAGCCTTTAAGATGCAAGTTTCTCTACAAGTATGAGTTGACATTATTGCAACATTCATCTTCCACTAAAAATTTAGCTCTAATTACCCTTTAAATTACAAAGCATCTTGAAGCACAACCACAGCCTGCATGAGTTATTTTCAGAGATGCATCTTGTAATATACAGGCACAATATCATCTAAGGGCCAGACCAACTCGGAAACAAAGAAATCCTGCATCATCTTCCACTCTGCAACCCAAAAGAATTTCACTTGGTTGTCCCATGACATTTTCAGGACATAAATCCCTCAGACACTACTAAGCCCATTTCAGAACAGAATTCTATCTGATTATGCATTTTAAGTTCTGCATTGAGGAAGGAGTCTGAGACTCCCATGCATTATAGTCACACTGCAAATTGGCTGCAACAAAACTGCTAATTTTGAAGGCTGTATTTTCCTACCAAAATGAAGCTGTTCCTTGCAGTGAAAGTAGAACTTCCACACTTACAGTGACACAATATCTCCTATACTGCTTTTGCCACATTAGAAAGTAAGCACAGTGTTAACACTCCTGTCCTAAATTTTATCATTCACTATCATATTTATAAGTCCAAGACCAGCAGCCACCAAACATATATCATGCAAAAAGAAAATCTGTATTCAATTTTTCCTGTATGATCCAAAATACAGACTTTATCACAGCATTAAATTAGTATTGCATACTTTTATAGCTGGGTTCAGTGACATTTTAAGAGATTTTTTAGTAGTATGGCAAATACTGAAAGCTGTGGCAATTATATGACTTTTTACAGTCTTTATCAATGCACTGATTTACCACTGAAAGTTTTGTAACAACAGTACATAGAGCAACTGAAGTCCCATGGTACTCATATTAAGTACTCCATAGCTGAGCCACAAGTTAACCAGGATGGCACTGTTTTACTGGGAGCAGAGGATGCATAAGGAACAAAAACTTTGGTACGGAGGGGTCAGTCTCATAAAGTGTAAGTAAATAAAATCTGCTGTGCTGTGTTTTTCCACCACTTGTACACTTCCATAAATCTCTTCTCTGTTTCTCTAGTTTTAGCACTGCTCATTTGCAGAGTTGTTAGGTGGGAACAGGCACTGCTGTGTGCTTCTTAGCTGAGGTTCAAATTCACTCTGTATTGCACATAACTCTACCAAAAATCACATCACTGCAGTTCCTATTGGAAACAATCTGTACATCATATCCCACTGAGTGCTAAGCCAGAGATGTAGCCAGCTTTCTTGGCTCTGCTTTCTACATCACTGGTATCTTTATAAAAGTTAACTTCTATTTTTGTCAAGTATCTATTGTCCCATTTCTGAACAAGCACTTCCTACAACTGAATGCTGCAGAAGAGGGGCTTCTGCCTCTCCCTCTTGCTGGCAGCTGCCCCATTGCCCCTGATCACATCACACCCTGAAGCTGGGGAAGTCATCATAGAGTCATAGACTGGCTTGGGTTGGAAGGGATCTCAAGGATCATCAGGTTCCACCTGTAGTGAGCAAGGCTGCCAACTGCTAGATCAAGTACTAGATCACATTGCCCAGGGCCCATCCAACCTGGCCTTAAACACCTCCAGGGATGGGCATCCACAGCCTCTCTGGGCAGCCTGTTCCAGCACCTCACCACTCTCTCAGTGAAAAACTTCCCCTGACATCTAACCTAAATCATCCCTTCGTTTGTCCTATCATATCTACCCATGTAAAAAGTTGATTTCCCTCCTGTTTATAATCTTCTCTAGGAGAGGTGTTCCAGCCTCACAGTTAACAGTAGTTCCCCTAAACCAGGGGTGTCCAGTATATACTGTGCAGTGCAGATATACTGTGCATGGGCCCCTCTCCATGAGATGAGATGGCACCTATCTGTGCCCAGAGCACCTATAGATCTGCATCCCCTGCCTTCTTCCCCACACAGCCTGCTGCCATCACTTCCAGAAAGCTGCCTTTCCCATATATTTTTCTCGTGGAGATAAATGTGAATTTCCTATCTAAAAAGAAAAATTGAGCATGGGTTTTCTTTGACGCGATTATATTAGGAATGAAGAACTTGATTTAAAAAAAATAAAATATTATTAATAAAAAAGCTAGAGTCTCTTAAGAGCTGAGCTTCTATTGCTTTTTGAACTTCCAGACAAGAGTTACAGCTTGCCAATTAAAAAAAAAACCTTCAAAGAACTGTAATTATGGCTCATCAGACAGTGACTGGACAAACTATGATCTTTCATGACCAAGTTACAAAATATTAAATTGAGATGAATTTCTCTCTAGAAGTATACCATCAGATTAAATCTGCAGTTCCACCTGCACATATAGATGGAGAGTTGACACAAACCTTCTAATGTTGTAAATGTTATGAATAAATGATGTAGGAGTTAAAAGTTTAGATTTTTAACCAGATGTCTCTTTTTTGTTCAGGTTCAGTGAGGACGCTGCAGTCCTACCAGATCTTATTGCAGAAAGCAACATTTCTAATACTTCAGAAATATAATACATAAAACAGTAATAATAATAACAACAACAACATAGTCTGGATTAAATCCCATTGATTTTTAGAGGTGTTTTTTTAAAATAAATAAATAACAATTCTCTTTTTGTATACATAATACATGTATGCATCGGCTAGGATTTGGAAAGCCTTGCCTTGATAAAATGCTGTGTTTTCTTTATTTACCTTGAAAAGAAGGATCACACAATCAGCATTACGACTTTCTCTACTTCTTCTGAAAACAAATGCCACTGGCAATTCCATCAAAATCAGATTTTAATATTTTTCTTTCGTTTCTGCAGGAAACAGACAGCTGCTGCCTTCAGATTGAATGATCTGACTCATGTTAGAAAGCATCAAAGTATTATGCTTCCAGAAGATGAGATAGAAGGCATGACAAATGTTTGTGCAAGCAGCCCATCCCAATTCCAAGAGCAGCAGAAGATGTAATACTTTAATAATTCAGCCTAAGCAGACTGAGTTCAAGGTGCACTGGTGCCTAAACAGCAGGAAAAGTTTTTCTCAGATTACACAGAAAGGCAATAGGAATAACAAATTATTCTAAAACCTAAATTATTCTCATTGCCCACACAGCCTTTCTGGCAGGATGAAGCTGTATGCATATGAGCCCATTTACTCATCACTGAGGTATGGAGCCAAGGATGTTATGCCACTGCCTGTTCTGCAGTGATAGGAGGGTGGACAGTTGGGGGTACTTGATTAAAAAATACATACAGCAAGTGTCTTCTGTTGTTCTGATGCAGGTACTGCCAATGAAGCCCCTTGTTTCCATATTACGTAAGAAGAATCAAGCAGCTTAGATAAAGGGTTGTTTTATCGTTCTGGTTTCCAAAAGTAACAACATCAAAGTGAGAAAAATAATCACAGAAAAGCAAAGCATGTGCACACACACTGTGTTGTGGTACCTCCTGACTTTCACCCCCAAGACAAACATTCCACAGGGAAGTAAGGACACCACTGGGTGCACTGAGTCTCTTAACTTCCATCCGTTTTGGATCCCAGCACTTTAAAGCAGTGAAAGACAGGTGAAAAAGTGGGGGGGATTGCAGGCTTTCTGCCACCCCAGAAGAAAGGAAAACGGAGCAAGTGAGTTTTTTGCACAGTGATGGAATATAGCAACAGCGGCAACATGGATAAGATCTGTAAGCAACTCAAAAAGCTACTCCACTTACAGTGCTAACCTCCAGCTGCTGAAAGCAGACACTATCTGCCAGTGCTAATGCAGGGGAAAACTAAGTGGAGCTGGGGCAAACTGAATTTACAGACTGCTTTGCTATGACATTGGAAGTACTTCATTACTGCAGTGTTTTCATCCTGCACTGGAAAGCTCGACAGCTATTTTCCCTGCCTGCACAGGAAAGCAAGGCCTGGCTGATGAGGTGTTATGGTAGGAAGATGGCCCTAGCTGAGAACAGGATTCTCTCTCCAGCCATGGAAATATTAAAACAAATCAAAACATGCTTATAATCCAGTGAGCTCGCTGTTGACAAGACTTCTCACACAGTAGTTCAGATGACCTCTGTTTCACAGAATCAATCACAGAATCACTAAGGTTGGAAAGGACCTTCAAGATCATCCAGTCCAACCATCCACCTCAGGTTTGAAAGGTTTGATATTTTCTGTTGGCTAACTTGTACACAACAGGTAAAACACTTCCACACAGTAATCAATGAGAACAAGAGCAGGTCACTGAAAGTCCTCCGAGCTCTTCATGACACACGTGCTTGTGCAGTATTGCTTCATGACCTCAGACAGGCTGGATTTGTGAACTTGCTAAGTTTTCTGATAGGAAAGTATGTGTCAAAACAAACACAAAAGGAAAATATTATATTTTGTTTCCTATGTGCCAGTTTCTCATAAACTGAAATTTCCAATACAGCTCACCGTGAAAAATCTTGCAGTGGAAGTTGTTTAACTACTAATACCATCCACTGTTTTCTTACATTACCAGCCTTCTACTGCCTGAGAAGCTGATGTAGTTACAGTTTCTGTAGTTATATGGCCAAGAGCAAAACACCTCCCGCTGAGAAATAGCATTGTTTCCCAGGCACTCAATGCTATGAACTTCCCAACTCCCATTCTCCCTTCACGTTTCACTGGGTAAAGGTCCAACAGCGTTGAGCCCTGCTGTTTGTGATTATTGCAAATATTGCAGTTCTTAAAGACCTGTGAGTGGAAAAGTTGCACAGAATTCTGTTATTTTGTCATTTTCAATGCATGGATAGATCAGTCTTTTCCAAGGCTCTAATGTAGCAATGCTGGATCTTTGCAAACATTGCATTTTTCTTCACAGGTTAAATTTAGTTTCTCTTGGGATTAAAAACATCTCTCCCATAATTTCTATAGTACTACATCTTATGTTTCCATCCCTATGAAGCTACTTCAGCAGCATCTTACCACAATGTGAATCATTTATCAGCATCATCCCTACAGCCTGCTCTGGATCTTCTCCAGAAAACTTGTACAGTCCAGGATGGATGTCAGCAGTAAGAGGTGACCAGACTTTAAAATCAAAAGACTTTCGGAAGAAAACAGAATGAAATACAGTCTGTAGATATTTCTGTGTTATCGTACATATTTAACTGATCCCTGTCATGCCTCTCTGCAGGACTCTATTGCTGGCTGGATTCCTGTCTTACAAGCCCTTTGCAAACAAATCCTCATTTATATCACCATGCTGCCATACTAAAGAGGAGTTCATCCACTCTCATCAGGTTCTTTCCATAACCTTTATCACCAAATGAAGGAGGATTTGAGTACTGTTAGTGTTTTATGATGGCAGATTTCAGGGGATGGGCACAATCATTAGGATCATTTTGAGCACAGAAGGTACCAATGGAGCTGTTTACCTGCAGCACTTTGACTTAATCAGGCTCCATGCCTTCTGCTTATATACAGACAAGAAGGACTTGGGGTCAGTCCCCATCAAGCAATGGGGAACAATGAAATATCTTTCGTTGGTTTGAATTGCTGCCGGTGTTGGGGACAGGGAGAGGTATCTCCCAGACACATTGTAGAATCACATAGAATATCCTGAGTAGGAAGGGATCCATAAGGATCATTAAAGAGTTCTGTCACTGAGTGCAATAGTATTCAGCTAATTCTGTGATCTGCTCATAGTATCAGTATTTGGATATGGAAATGTATGCAAATAATCCAGACTGGGTTATGACAAAACTCTTTGGGTGAAAACTTGGCATTACTAAGTTGCCTCAACTAGCTATCATGCAGAGGCCTAGAGTAGCTTGGAGGACTCCTACAGTCCTTGCAAGACCAACACACATCGAAGATCAGCCCCAAAGGCAGATATTTCAACCTGTGCTTCTGCAGCAGCTCAGTGCTTTCTCAGCTGTTAATGTGATTCTGGCAGGAAACCAGCCCATGTCTTTGCCACAATGACTGGCAAAGTTATCCCACTGGAGCTGGGGATAACACAGGGAAATCTGATATGTAGATTCCAGAAGTGTACTGGCTCCAGTGTGACCATCTGCACGAGAACAGGCCTACTGAGTGAAGTCTGAAAACCCAGTTTGATGAATACCAGTGGTAGCTCTGAAGTTTATTTGGGATGACAGCCATACAATACTTTCCCATTCATTATACATCATACTACAGTCCACCCAATGTAGATACAGCTGGTGGGTTATCTATATCAAGCAAATTTTAATATTGCTCTTATTAGAATTTGATTTCATTAAACATTTAAAAATTGAGTTGATCATATATTTTAAAAGTTTTGTACTGTGGTAGACTGACATCAGTGAGGATTACCTGTGAGTGATTGCCTCCAGCACAGACTGACAGCCCAACCCCTCTCAGGGCACTTCTGCATGAGAAGGGCTCTTCATTTGCAGCACCTGCTTCCTCTGCAGCTCTGGATCTAAGGAGTCATCTTTTCATGAGACAAATTGATAGTCAACATCAAATGAAGCTCTTACGAAAGATACTTGTTTCTTCCTTAGCACAGTCATTTCACAAATAGAAGAGATGTTTAATTATACTGTGTATGAAAACAGCAGCTGAGAGAAGGCATTTTACTGAAAAAAAAAAAAAAAAAAAGCTGTGGCTCATCTAAATGCTGAGAAAGTACAGGAGCATTCACAAACACATTAAGATGATAGAAGAGTTGAAATCTGACAGGAATGAGGAACTCAACCAGCAGATACATAGCACTGCTGGACTTCCCACAGACCTGTGAGAGCTGGGGCACTGGACATGCACAGACAATTTCTTACATCTTCATTTATACCTCCATTTTTCAAGCTTTCCTTTTGGGTGGGACTTTCAGACTTCCCACCACCCACCCCCCCCCCACCATTCTCAGGCACTGCTAGAGTAAACAGGAGATTTAAGTGGAAAGAGGTTTTTCACTCCACCATGGCAGATAGAAAGGGAACCGTAAGAAATACGGCTGTTTTCTGTTTGTTAGACTGCAGGTTAGTTTTGGATTTGAGCTACAATACCACTTTGCACATCTCTGTGGGCTGAGTAGCTCTACAGCTACAGCCTTCACAGCATACATGACGTGTGCATGAATTGCAACTGGTGCAGTGGCCTCAACAGTTTGCATTAAGGAATGAGACAAAAGTCAGGTTCACATACAGTGGAAAATTGCAGCATCCTCTGAAATGCTGCCTGGTAACAGTGCAGCAGGGCAAGAAAAGAGAAATGCTAGATCATAAAACAGAACTTTGTGAGAAATAAAAATTGCACTCATCATCTTTTGACCCTAAGATGAGAGTTGCTGGAGAATGTGCTGGAGAATGTGCAGCTCCAGCCTCCTGGAGGAGATCACGTTTCTGATGAACAGCATGTGCTCAGCCTCCTGCCAGATGGGATTATTTGTTTCTCTTGCTTAAACCACTTGTGCAACTTCTGCAGTCTTAACTTTTTTCAGAGGGGATTTTAAGAACTATTTTATTCTTAAAACGTTCAATCTGTTCCAGATAGAAAGGTTCTTGAAATTCACTGACAGTCAGACATCAGATCTTCACCTGGTATAAACTACCTCAGAATTCAGTGTCTGTTCTTTGACAACTGAGAATGCCACTCAATCAGAAAGGAAATTATTCCCTCTAGGAAACTCCCTGCCAAAGAAACTGCTAGGAAATTTGTCTTTTGGAAGAACTTCCATCTTTTATTCTGTCCAGCTACAAATAAATCATTGTATTGTACCTTACCCTGGGATTGTTATAACATGCAATTAAGTCTTGAAGCTGTGCATCAAATGCAGATTTTGCTCTTCTGTGAAAAACTGAATAAAGTGGCTCTGATAGTAGTTTGACAAGTTAAAATCACAGGTAAAATATAGCTACATATCCTCTCAATGCCAAAAATAAGTCAGTAAGTATTAATAGTATAAGTTTTGCATAAGATTATTAAATACCTGTTAGAAGAAAAACCTCTCAAATTAATTCAAGTCTTGCTACTTGGAGTTGGGATTTTCTTAAAGCAAAAGTGTGGCTTACATCACTCTAAGTATTAAATACCCATGATGAGATAAAAGTCAGTGTTGAGTCTCGTGACAACAAATGTATTCAGCACCAGTGTGCCATACTGCCTACATGTGCAAGTGAAGAAGGTAACCAAATCTCCATAGACTCATAAAGTACATATAGAGGGAGGCCCAAGAGACTACTGAGATGACTACTAAAACCAATGACTAGGGAGGATGAAGAAGGAAGTGATAACCAAAACAGTTGTGATTCAAAAGTGCAAGTGTCAATGCATTTATCATGTGAACACCAGCCCCACCATGTTAATGCCCAACCTGTTTTAAGAGATTAGATTTAGTTAAATTGGCAAGTTAAATTTTAAAAATGCTTGGAAACTAAGAGCTAGTTCAGTCTTTAATGCTATTTGAGAGCTGTTTCTCCTAGGATCCCAGAGAACTCAAAGTGTGTGGCAGCAAGCATCCAGTCCATACTGATATCGCTACCTCGTTGTTGAGTTACACAAGAGAAATTGTTTAGATATGGACACATGTAGGTGCAGACACAGGGATGGCCAAGCCATCCCAACACATAACAACAGGACAGATTTCAGGCTCCATCACAGACCACGGTTTGTCAAAATCCAAGCAGATTCAAGCTCAACACGAAGTTTCTTTTAAAAGATCAGAACCTAGCCAAGCCAAAACAGTAGCAAATACCCTTATTATTCTTCATTACCAGATAAACATTGGTTGCCTACATCTGAAGCTGGTTGTTATTTTTAATATATCTCAGTGCACATGAAGTCATTTACCATATTGATCATTTTTATGCTCCAATTTGCACAGCAGCATCTTGAATCTTTTTAAGAACATTTAGACCAGCACTTCTCACTGCCAAACATACAGGTGATACGAAGTCATTTTAGGGGGAAAAATACGATGCAACTTCATGTAGTCAGTTTAAACGCAGTAGCCAGGACATGATCCAGCACATCCTCCATCTCCCACAACTCTTCTTTGAAGGCATAAGCAGTGCCTTATCATTTTGAAAGCTACAGTAAGTTTGGGAACTTGCACTCAGGAACACATCACACCTTTTCTTGTGGTATGGCATGCAAGTAACTAACTTCATATTCTGTTACTTCAAAATAAAAAGATAAAACAGCCTCAGAGGACCCCAGAGGAGATAGAGACAATTACACTGGATGACTCTACGCTTAGTCCTCAAGGCCTCACACAGACAAAGCAGAAAGGAAAATACAGAAGGGAAAGAATTCACCACAATCATGCAACAAATTGTACCAAAACCGTTGCTGGGAATCAAGAAATGCATATTTGAGATAACCCTTATTTATCTGACTTACATACAGAGGGAATGTTCCAGGTTTGTTCAATCAAATGTTTAAAGAAAACAAACTTTACAGGATGAGTGTCATTTTAATTATGCAGGGACTGCGTCAGGCTGGGCTAGCTGGTCTCAGTCAGTCATCCTTAGCCATACTTCCTCACACATTACCTCTTGGCAAGTAACAACAGATTCAGAAGAAAGCATTACCAACATATTTCTGCTGGTCTAGTCCCAAAGATGTTAACTGGATCATTTTAATAAGAGATGACTACTTAAAAATGTGCGTTTCCCTCTCTGGAGTGGAGATCATAAGGTGCTGAACTACCAGAGACATTAGGCTCTGCACACTTCATTGATGGCAGTCCTGGCGATCAAGAACCAGGCTGTGGGATCATGAAACAGCAGCATCTCTTTCCTGTTATTTCATGAGCAAAGTAAAGCTTGCATCTTCTATAACATATTGAGGTATTGACATGCAGCAGCTTAACAGTTTAACACTGTTACCTTTGAGGCCTCAACTGGAAAGTTCAATAAACTTGGAGATATATGACCTCAGCGTGTCTGAGGCTGTAGCACAAGGGATCCTTGATGTACTTGATGTATTGCACTGCATTGCTATAGGAGCTGTTCAACTGGAAAGTCATAAAATAACATAAAACAAAGTGCTTGAGCAGAAATGATTCAGTCATTAACACCACAGACACCTAAGCATTAAATCTCACCCACAAAACGGAAAGCAGACTGTTGGAATTGAGAGCCCTCCAGACAGGCACAGAAGCCTTAGGAATTTTCAGGACCTTCCACACGCACCGATGGGATTCATGTGAGTTACAGGGATTTTCCACAGGGATGTGAAATATCGATATGGTTTTCTACCAGCACCACAGGGCATTTCTGTTTCATTTCAGGAACATCCATGCCCCACAGTATAGGTTCCAGAAAGGGCACTTGCACCATCTCCACAGCACCAACTGACTTTGGCTTCTCCTACAGGTTCCTCTGTGCTCTGGAACCAGGTTTAGAGCAGATACGGGTTTGTACAAAGCCCAAGGCTGTTCTTCAATATGATTACAGCACTGAGCATCCCTCAATTTCAGCTGTTTGTGGTTTTAGAAATGGGAAGACAGCAATGACAGCATTCACTGCCATGAAGCAATGTCAATTTACTGAGATGAGAATTGTGCCCCTGCAGAAAAATGACCCAGTTTATGGTTGCCTTGCAGTTACTTCGTTATTTTGTTCTAATGCAAAGGTGTGCAAAAAGTATTAAATAAAATGAGCAATCATTGCTGTGAATGCAGTACAAGGGCAGTGATGACATGAGCCCAAGCTTGAGGAGGTGAGACTCAAGGAAAGATAGGAAGCACTGAGGCAGTGAGGAAAAGCAGGGGAGTAGAGAGAGTCCATGCAGGAGTCACAGGAGTAAAGAAGGTTTTATAGCAGAAAAGACAGATCTCTGAGCCTGTTAGAATCCTTCATCTCATACAGCTTTGTTTATCATAGCATCTTTCTTTCCTGAGGCTGTAAGCTTAAGACTTTGATTCATATTTCAAAGCTATTTTTTTCCCAACCTTGAAATGTAGGAAAGAAAATGTAAAGGTTTGTCGAAACAAACAGGGGAAGCTGTAATGCAGCCTTCACTTATGGCTTCCAAAAGCAGAAGGCATTCCAGGCAGCACAAATATGAGACACTCAAAATGGATTTACCCCAGCTGCTGAGATCCAGCAGTTGTGGTTGGTGTGAGGCATTGCTTTTATCTAAGTGATAAAGAAATGGTACGGTATTGAAAAGCCTACAGAGTTATCACTGGAACTCAAAATTTCATGTTCAAGTGCCAGAAAAACCCTAAACCAAAGTATTCTACACACAGAAAAGCAACAACAACAAATAAACCTCAGAATATAACAGTCTGATTTTGTTCTCCACAAAGATACAAGACATGATGATGCTTGTGCTGATTACTGGGAACATGGGTATAAGAAGAAAGAACTTGAACTGAAAGATGTGAGTGGCCAGAGAGACTTCCCAAGAGAGCCAGATACCATCTGCTCTTATTATCTCAACACACCATAAATTGCCTGGCTAGTGAAATAAGAACAATACATTGCATTATTCTTGCTAACAGTCCCCTGCTATCACTTAAATCTATAGGTCGTATACAAGCCAGGAGAATACTTCAGCCATAGCAGAAAATGAGGAATACATCAGTAAAATGAAAGCTAACATCCACACACAATCTCACTTATTGCTTCAGTAAATTATCTGCGTTACTATAGTGCCCAAAAACCCAATATTTAAACCAGAATCCTATTCTCTGAAGTGACAAATAAATAGACAACATAAGAAGAGTGAAGTGAGACAAGTACTAAAAAGCTGTCAGAGGAGAGACACAGCACAGCGTTGATGGCAGCGCAGGTCAGCGCAGTGGGACCCATCGGGGCATCAGCTGCCTGCTGTTGGGGTTGGGCGAGTGGAGAGCAATAAAGAGGGTAGGGATGGAGAGAAGGGAGAGGCTGTGAGTAATCCTGCAAATGAGAACAGCCTGCTTATTGCTGGTGTGGTGGGAGGGGAAGTGAAAAGGGTACAGAGAATGGCTTGGTCAGGGGACAGTGTAAGGAAGGGCCTTCCTAGAGGCTCCTCTATGGCTATGAGGAAGGAATACTACAATTGCCAAGACAAGAGAAATGTTTGCTATGGTAACTGAAACAGAACACAAAGCTTTCATAGACATTAGTCAGGGCTGAATTACATGTGGAGAACAAAAAGAAGAAAAATATCTTGTTGATTCTCGCAGCAGAAATCAACAAGATTTAGACATTAGTCAAGTAAAGCATCTGCAGAAAAGTATCCTTCAGGAATGATGCTTCAACATAAAATACTTCTTTGTATGGACAAAAATCCTGCATTCTTATAGTAAAGTAGCTGCAGGTTGGGAGTGAAGATTCAGCCATCTGTTGTAGCTACAAGGAACTGAATGAGCAGCTTGGTACTCTGAAAACATGTGAGAGGAACTTGGATGCTCTCTTGAACACAGATCAGGTAACCGAGGCAATTACCAGCTAAGAGATGGAGCTGAGTTTACACTTCCAAGTGCTGCTCCCCAGATGCAAGGTAGGAGGAGGTGGGAGATTCCTGAGAACCTCTCCCAGCAAGGGGTGAGGGGATGCTGCCAATGGGCACCCAACACAGCAGGGATAAAGCGGCCAGAGAGCAAAATCTATGGCTTTCTATGACTTACATGTATCCAGTCAGTATCCATTCATAAGAATGCAGCTTGGATAACAAACACTGGGATCTACTGCAAGTGTGGATAGGCTTTAAAGACAGCTAGGTACATTCTCTATCAGTGCTGGTGGGTTTTGCCACTGAAAATAGCATTCATAAGCACACTGCAGATGTCGTACTTGCTTGTGCAGCTTTTAATAGCCAGGGAGAAACTAAAGTAGAGCAAGTAGTCACAACTGTCTTTTTCTCTGCAAAATTCTCCAGTAGGGAAGAAAGAATTTGTTAGAATTCTTAAAAAGAAAGAACTGTTAGAATGAACTTGTATGCATCAAATTTCCACTTGTACCAATGCTTGCTTCCGCAGTTCAGTAATTGCTTTCTTGCCCTGCACAGTGAAACGAAAAGAAAGCCGATAATGCCACCCACAGGTGTAGACGTTTATTGCTGCAGTGAGTTTTGAGGCAGGTTTTCTTTTGTTTTTCTTAATTGTTATGTTAATTGTAATTCGGTACTGACACCTTAGTGGAACTCAGCTGCACTGGTGGTCAGACTGCAGTACCTTTGCTTGTTCTGTACTGCTTGGGCACCTTTAGCAAGCTTACAATTATGTTGTACAGCTGCCTGATTTCTGCAGAAAATTTGGAAAAATGAGGTTATAATTAGGGCAATTAAAAATAAACATCCTCCCATCTCAGCATTCTGTAATATGCCAATACGGTGGATGCATTTCAGATATTGAATTTCATCCAGATTCTTCATTTACTCTATATGATGGGTACGTTTTCATATTATGTCCCATACTTTTGCCTCACTTCATTTCACCATTTCTAGCTCAGAGATCCCTCAATTTTGATGGCAACAGCTGTCATCATTAAAGAGTTCTTCCTTACAGAGTAAGACAAAAGCCACTGAAGTAAGAAAAGCCCAATCTTTAGGTGCAACTGAAGCAAGCAGTCCCACCTGCAAATTCTGTACTGATTCTCTATCTTATTTCCTTTATCCATGTTTATTAAGAGTGTTGAAATAGAAACATCATTTTCAATAATCCCTATCTGAACCTTAAAATTGGAATTTCTTACGTTTAAGGAAAAAAAGGAATTAAGCAATATTTATTAGGCTATTCTTTCTTTCTTTCAGAGCCACAGGACTCCATAGGACACAGCCTAGAAAAAAAGGCTCATGATCAGATTGCACGGCAGGGCAGGAAGCAATGTTTTCTCTTATACACGATCTCCCTCTGAAAGGCAGCTGAGGTGGGCCGTTCAGGGGAGATAAAACCCCAGCACTCTGCATGGATGTATTACCTCTCACAGCTGGAATTAATTTATAGCCTCCTACATAGCTTCACAAGAGCAAACTCTGAATTCAGCAAGACATGAGATGGCTTTATATGCCATAAATCCTTCTTGTGTTCTGTTGTACTTCACACCCTTATAAAAGGTCTTATCTCAGCTCTGTAGGGTTTTCCACTGGTATGGACTGAGGCTGCAGAATTAGATGTCTGTACAGGAAAACTTCTGAGAATGAAAAGCACAGAAAAAAATGGGTAAATATAGGATTTGGTATAGAAAGTGTTTTGCTGAAACACAGTCTAGTCGTAGTCAATGTGTATTCATCTCATGAAACACAAATTGTATACGCTGAGATTATCTCAGTCATCCACATCAAATGAATAGCTTGAGAAAATCAGCACAGAATTTCCTATGTTGAAAAAAAAAATTAGAACTGATTTTTTTTCTGAAATAGGACATGCTCACCTGGTGTTGGACATCTTATGATATATTTTCCTTCATTTTAACTGTAGATATGGTACCTACATCCTAAAGTCTATGTTACAAAACACTATTAATACCATTCCATTTCTTCATAGAATCATAGAATGGCTTAGGTTGGAGGGGATCTCGAAGATCATCCACTTCCAGCCCTCTGCCATGGGCTGGTTGCCACCCACAGCTCATGCTGCCCAGAGCCCCATCCAGCCTGGCCTTCAGTGCCTTCAGGGATGGGGCACCACAGCTTCTCTGGGCAGCTGTGCCAGGGCCTCACCGCCCTCTTGTGCAACTGCAGAGCAACACCTTGCTTTTTAGTCCTTGTGCACAGCCCCATCTCTCCTAGAACAGCAGCTCCAAGTGTTCAAAATAATTACAGAGCACTCATAGCAAAAACAATCCAAGTATTTGGGATCAATTCATTCAAGCTGCCTCCCTTCACTAATAGGTTTATTCATGTTTTTTGTACGCACTCACTGAAAAACAAACACACACAAAAAAAAACTTTATGCAGAGGTTCAACAATAATACAAAGCCATTCACATAATTTTTCCATCAGAAGTCTTTGATTTGTTACCATATGCCAGGATTTCACCAAGCAGGTGATGGTAACAAACCTACCGAGATCCTCACTCACAAGTAATGTGATAAGAACACATCAAGCTAACTTCTGAAAGAGTGAAGGTGAGGGATTTGATCCCCCATGAGCTTTCTTTTGGAGGCAGCAGCTATCTGGGTGATCTTGAGGACACACCATCTGACAGCACGATCAGGTTGTGCCCATTTGGTGGCTGTGCTCGAATGGTCTGTCATTGAGCTAAGTGTCAGCATACAGGGGCTGTTTTTATGCTTCCATCCATCATAACCTGCACTGCTTGCTGACTCGCTAAGGAAAATGTGTTTCGTCAGGAAAATGTAAGAGGAAGCGAGTGCTGATTCATTGGGTGATCTGGGTGGCGTAGGGGCTGTCAAAGGGAGCTTGTGACTGCAGAAAGCTGAAGGCTTTGGTGCGGCTGGAGATGCACGCACACCTCCCAAATGTGGATGGAAACTCCTCAGTGAGCAAAGCTCTCCCTGACAGCCCCTCCATGCACCCCATCAGCACACATCCCTGTCCTTTACCAAAAGCCCTCCTGCCTCTGTGCTGGCAGAGCTGGGGAGTGTTGCACAGGCACCAGCCTGGAAGGCAGTGTCACAGAGCCCAAAATTGGACACCCAGTATTTACCTTTTCAAATATGTACCCTATTGCCACATTAACATTCAAAACCTCCACCTATCTAAAACACAGGGTAAATTGCAGTGTAGGAACAAAACAGAGTCCCCCTGGGGACAGCTACACCAGCACCAACATGAGGTATCTCTCCATCAGGAAGTTCTGTCCTGGACCACCAACAAATATCATGCACTGAGAAACTCCTGCTTTGAGTCCAATGGAACTAGTGCCAATGAAAAGTGATGTTGAAAATAAATCAGTAAATACTGATCAGAAGAGGTTCCGAGGCTCTTCCTCAGGAGGTTACAGCAGTCACAGGCTCAGATCCATGGAATGGATGGGCTGGAGGGTCCTGGCATGCTCTGGGCTGACACAAAGGGAGGCAGCTCTGGGGCAACATCTCCCTGTGGGTTCCTCTTGCTTCCTCACTATTATGTGCCAAGTGCCCACACTCTTCACAGGTTTAGAAGGAGAACTAAAAAAATCCTACTATGCTTTCCATACATTTAGTGCTAAATCCACTTCAACTAAGCTACAGTTTTGGAGCTCTTTTTGCTGGCAGCTCTGCTTTCAAACAGCTCCTCAGCTGCAGCCTCCTTCTGCATGTTGCAAGCACCCTCATGCTGCTCTCTGGACTGTTCCCTCAGAAATGCATTGAAACGAACAGGACAAAAGATTAAAAACTGGGATTTAAAAGGACGACTACTTTTAGCAGTTCATTTTTTTTTTTTTGTCAATGAACTCCAGGCAAAGGGGTTAAGACCACACTGGTGGGATGGAGCAGTCCAGAACGTGGCACAGCCTTCTGAGTGGAACAACACTGTGACTGCTTATGGCCACTGTGGTGCACCACAGGGATCCCGTTCTGCATCCTCACCAGCTCCACAGGGTCACAATTTGCACCAGTAGGCAAACCCTGCAGGAGCAAGCTGTTGATAATCTGTGCTGAAGTGAAGGAGAATTGCAGTCATCGTTTGCTCCATGAGAAGAACAGAAAGGATCGCTGGCCAGAGCTCCAGTGACAAGCAGATAAAGACCTTGGCAGTGGTCCGGCAAGAATGCAGTTTGGATTCATTTATGAGAACCAATGACAGAAATCTTCCAGCACAAATCACTTTTTCAATTTGTAATGAACCAGGGAAGTGATACTTAAGGGAAAAAAACATCAAGAAGTTTTCTTCTGCAAACAGGGCTGCTGTAGTGTGGATGGAACAACATAAGCCACTCAGCAACCATTCAGCCTGCTGGGTCTGCTAAGCCCACCTAATAGCCTGCAAAAGCACAAGGAAAGCACATAGAGCAAGGGTAAAGGTTAGCTCATCAGAAAACACACTTTAGAACTGGTTGGAGGGGCTGATGTCCTTCATTCACCCACCAAAGCACTTACACCAGGGCAGACAACACCTCCTTTTCTTCTTTTCTTTTCTTTTTCCCTCTTCTGGCTTCCAGCATGGCAGAGCCTGAGTCTGGGAGTCAGCAATGTTCTCCCAGCAAGACAGGAGTCAGGAGTGAGCAGACACACACACCCTTGATAAATGCATGGCTGCACAGGATAATTGACCACAGTGTGAAGAGTCCTGAGCTGATAATCAAAACCGATATGCACTTTTTAAAGAAGTAGAAGCCTTTACCTGTTTCTGCCCTAGTGAAGGGGTTAGTGATAATGAAGTAGGACGGCCTGGATGAGAAGTCTGTGGGTAGCTGTAAATAGTGCTGGACTCAGCAAGAATCTGAATACTTGGAGGATAGATTTGTCCCTAATAGGAATAAGAAGGGGGAAAATAGGCTTCCCATCAAACATCCTTGATGTTTGTGTAATAATGCAAGAATTAGAGGCCTTAATAAACAACCAAGTTTACATCGGGAAAACAGAGGGTGATGATCCAAATCAGGAAGGGATAGTGCTTAAATGTGTGCTTCCAAATTAAACAACCCTGTTAACAAAAAGGCTGAAGGAACCCCAGGATCATTAGAGGTTGCTTTGGGGCATGAGGACAAAGCAGATGGCCTCCTCTCTTCCCTGTCAGTCAGTAGTTGCTCTGTGCCAGGCCTGGGCAGATCCTGCTGCCAGAGAGTGAAGGTGTCAGGGAGCTGTTTTACACACACACACTGCCGTGTGCTTGTCCCTTATTTGGCTCCTAGCTGTTGAGAATTAAATTTTAAGCACAGAAAAGACTCTGCCTATCATAACCCAAATTATTTCTGAGAAAGATAGGCTGGACAATTTCAGTCAGGATGGTTTGCTGGCAAAAAGTTGTCACAACACAGGAACGTTTTGGTAGCACTCAAAATGGCTTTATATGAAGGAAATTGAGATCAGATACATAGTTGTTGATGAGTTTGAGGAGCAATGCTGTTTTGACAGTTTCTGTTCCTAATTGGATAAATGCTGAACTGCATTAACCCAAGCTCTGCAGGAGATGTGTGGGAATTACAGTTGGTGTCTTTCATTTCAGGAGGGCAGGCTCCTCGTCTAGTTTACATTTTCTGACTTTTACTTTGAATTCCCCAGATAAATAAAAGTAAATCACTGAAATTCCTGAAGTAAAATGAAGAGGAAAGGAGAAAGTGAGCTGTGCATTTGCTTTCCATACTTTTTCATCACTCTGCAGTGAGGATGGGATCCCACCTTGCTCAGTCCTGGTCTGCCCCAGGGAAGTGCAGTGTGTTGTCCACTGACAGGCTGCCTGCTTGGACAGAAAGGTTTGCTATGTCGTGGTAGAGCTTTTACTATCTGCTGTAAGGGGATTGATAGATTTTCATATTGCCATGACCAGATTTGGAATTGTACCTTGGAAGTTTCTCTTGTTCTGACTTTAAACTGGGCATGCTGAAAAAAATCCAATAAAGGCAATAAGTAAATAGACAATATTCACAGGTCCTACGGTCGCTATCGAATTGCTGTGACATTACTGGCACTGCCTTCTAGAGGGATAAAGAAGTTTGACGCAAACCTGGCCAATCTCAAGGCAGTATCAGAGTGGTTTTTTTTAGAGGTGAGTTTCTCCATCTGCAATCCAGCAGCATAGCCTTTTCTGTGGGAGATTCACCCAGAGGGACCAAAATGGTAAGCTCTTTGACCATGAAAAATGAATGTACATTTTATCCACATTCTGAACACCGAATGACCATGCACTTTACTGAAATGTTATTTCTTTTTATAACCATGTCACAGCTTAAGGGGGAAAAAAAAGAAGAAGGAACCCAATGCTGTCACTTTGGAAAGCTTTTACTGTAATCAACCTTACAACGTGTTTTGTTATACAATACAAAGAAGGTTTAATCTCTCTTGCCTAGCACAGTCCCTCCAGGGTTTTACTGCTTACAAAGGGAGCTTTCACTTTGACTGTGGCAAAAATAGTGTCAAACCCCATTGTGAGGCACTGCTTTTAGTCTGGATTCATTTGGGAAGTTCTGAAGAATCAGTGACTTCATGAAATGTGTGAAAAAAAGCAGAACTGCTTCTGAAGAATGATATTTCCTATGCTTTTTGCTTCCCATGAATGTAATTTCTAAAAGGTGTTTCATTTTGCTGTTGCAAATCCTTGCACAGTTCGTGATCTGCATGATTATAAAAATAACAATGAGCAAAGATTTCCATAACTCTTGTTTGTCATAAATGTTCTGCAAACATTTTCTGGATGTGCAGACTCCAGGTACTCCAGGTACAACAGGAGGAGTCAAAAGGAGAGAAGCCACTGACCTGGGGCTCAGAAGTGCTGAACTCCATCTATAGAACTGAAACTTTGACTTTTTCTTCTGGTTTGGGGGGGTTATGGGTTTTTTATGATTTTTTTTTCATGTTGATATAAAAGGAAGAAAAACTGTTTGTACATAATGAGCTCTGGCCTGAATATTTTCTAAAGTTCAAGCCAAGTGCAAGCCCTGAGTGCTGGAAAAGGTTATTAGAAAGTTGCAATGTAAGAAATTCCACTATCCTTCCAAATTTTTGCCAGGCCTGAAGACTGACAGATGGAAACTTCCCAAGAGGATGTGGCTTGGTTCACACAGAGCCAAACAAGTGATTTCCATCTGGATCGCTGCGTTGTGATTGAGGAAAGTAAGCAATGAACAAGAAGCATCTCTCCCCATGAAAGGAGCACAGTGAAACACCACACCATCAGCAATGCACATGCCCTGCAGCTGGAATCACAGACACCTCTTCTGTCAGGAGAATCCCCGTGAATTGAATAAATTTGTTATGTTACTTTCTCTGCTCATGGTATCAGCACTCTCCAGACTAAAGAGGACTTTTGGATAAACGTCTGAATGTTTGTATCTGGCTGACCTGTACAAATTTAGGCCCATGGGTGCAGTCTCTGCCATACAAAGGGGTGTCATTGATAGAAAAGAAAGTGCGTTGAGTCCTGCTGACAGCCAGCTGGACTGTACTGCAACCTGGCACTGCACTGCTGGGACTTCATGCCTTCATTCTCTTGGAGGCTTTGGTAACAATAACAGTGCTTTGTTCATGGTTTGACTTTCACACATAATTTCTTCTCCTTGTCTAACAATTACAATATTTTTCAATTATTTTTTTTTTTCTTGCACGGAAAGAAACATTTAGTTTGTAATGAGTGCATTCAACTACAGTGTTAACATTTGTACTAAACTTAAAATGAACCCAGAATTGTGTCCCAGAGCCTCCAGAACTGCTTTTTAGTAGCACCTAGAAACCAACAGAAATTCGTACTTCTTTTGCTAGATATATTTATGCATTTCTGAGATTAAAGGCCACTTTATCTCTGCAGCTTTCCCAGCTCTATTTTGTGCAACTCCACCAGCTGGCAGCACCTACAGGAGGATGTGCTGAGTGTTGCATCCTGGATTGAAGAGGTTGCATTTAGCACTGGTTTAGGTTTAGGAAAAAAAATCTTTTTATTCCACACAGAAGTGAAAATGATCAAATAACAACAATGATGCAGAAACACTTCCACAGATTTTACTAAAAATAGGCGAGGTTTACTAAGGAGCCCAAAATGTTACTTCTGTGGTTATTCTGCCTTCCATCAGAGTGCCATAGCCCCTCTGGTGCCCCTAAATGTCTGAACCAAGGCTGCTGTGCTGTTACCACTGGGTGACATCTGCCTGCCTGTGACAGGTAACTCCTGGTGAGGGCAGCAGGAAGGATGCTAGACATAAATGCAGGTGCTGTGGATGGCATGCCATCTTCACAAGACTGTGCTGAAGGTCAGAGGGAAACTGTGCCACTGTTCTTCCTCGTGTGGACAAAGAGCAAATAAGTGAAGGGAACTTGGTATTTGACAATCCGGTGGCTGAAATGTTTTGGCATATAGTGTTCAGAAAGCTTTTCTGCATGTTTAACATACAGGGTGTCAAAACCAAGCATGCAATTCTCGAGCAGTGCAGAAGTGAAAAAAATAGGTCATAAAATAGGTCAAGAATAAATCCCCCATGCTGGCTAGTTTCTCATTCAGTATTTTGATCATGACTGAGACATTCATGGATTAAAGGAGAAAGGATAAGAAGCAGACATTGGAGAAACTGTTACACAGTCTTATTTCTCTGATGGGAAAGAACTGTACAAAACCAGCAGTCACTGAGGCTCCTGCCAGAAGCCTCCATGTGTGTCTGTACTTCCCATTGCTGTCTGTAGGCGCAGGGTAGCAAGCAATCCAACTAACTGAAGCTTTTTGGAGGCTGGAGGGCTTTCTGGTCTGCTAGACATACATCTTACTCTAGCGTTAGACATAAATGCAGAAGATAGGTCGTGTTTAGGCTCCTGCTCTGTTTGTAGTCTTCCAGATGACAGATAATGATTCATAAACATGTCCTACAGACACCCCGTGATCAATCTGAATCAGAGTAAATGGTTTGGGATGGCTTCAAAAAACACCAGTACTGTGTGAGGGATGATGAAGTTTGGTGTTGCTTGAAAATTCATTTTTGAAGTCCCTGGATGAAAAATAATAACGTAATCATAACAAAATTGTTGATATTGTGGCGGTTCCTTGGGAAAAGAAGTTATTGTAGACCCATAGAAAAGCCAAAGAAGGGAGCCAAACAAGGTCAGCCAATAGATCGGACATGTTCTTGTCCAATCTACTAACACTTCTGCATGCACTCTTCCATAACCTATTCCAGGGCTTCACTATCTTTTTAGTGAAAAGAGTATTCTTCATCCAAAGTCCAACCTCCAACTGCTCTGCTACAACTGAATCCCTTCATTTTCTGCTCTATCCCCTGCGGTAATGGTGACCATACTAATTACTGGTGAAATTAAAGTCAGCTCTCTATTACAGCAGCCTCTTCAGCAAATGGGCTAACCTGGCAAAGCCTGCTAAGAGTGTGGGGAGGAAGAGCAGTGAAGTGAGATGTATAAGGCAAATGGAGGTGGGCGTATAGAGCGTATGATCTTCTGCTGTGTGTGACTGACTGGAGGCAACCGGAGAAAGAAGAGATCCCTGAAATCATCCAGAATAAGTTAGGACACTGAAATCAATACTGAAGCTTCCGATTAATTCAACACAAAGTCATTTTCACAGACCACCATGTCTCTGCTGCTGCTCACACTACCAATTTTCTGGAGAAGGAAAACTCCAAAGCTGGAAAAAAGCACGTAGGTGGGCAGCCAGATGTGATAAAATGACAGGGGGCCAGCACAGGGAAAATAAGAACAATCTTATGCAGGACTTAGAAATGGAATAAACAGGTTGTTTTTACAAGCTGGAAATGAACATGTAACTCCAGGGATGAGGAAGAACACAGTGACTAACAACATTTTCGGCTCAGCATATTCCATTACTATTTAAAAGAAAGAAAAAAAAAGAAGCAGCAGCAATGAAAACAGATGGGAATAACACAACCAAAGCACCTCAGAGCTTTATTTAACCACAGAAGAAGTATTTTGAGAAGCAGGGAAGAGATCACGGTGCTATCTGTAGTTAGGTATTCTGCCGTGTGAATACTTCACTGTAATGGGAGATGTGACCCTGTAATCTGCTGCAGAAATGCTGGTCACTTCGTGCTGTCATTAAGATGCAGAATGAGAGCTGCTCTGTGCTCTCTCATGGACACTTATACAATTTCTCTTTCTTTACAGTTTTGGCCAATCCACACTAGCAGTCATTGGGCTGAAGTTTTCTTTGTCTCTCAGGATGGAAAAATTGGACTGATTCCTCTGACAAGGAAGAGAGCCAGGTATTAATTGTTATAAGGTGGATTTGCAAAGTACTGGCTGCCTCAGCTCTTCTCCTTCATTTTTCAGCTCACACTAAGTCCCTAAATCTGTCTTTGCTTACCCCATTACATGGAATAACACCTTGTTCAACATTACGAAGCACGGCCAAAAAGATTTTTAACATTAAAAAGAAGGCAGGAAAAAGTGAACGCTCACTTGAGAAAATATTTCTTTGTTTGGATTTTATGATCAGCAACAGAAAATTCTGCAGTGAACTGCTGCTCTTTGTTACTTGTAATAGCGTTGCTTTCCTTGCACTGTACTTTTCCACTATGGTGAAATCAGTTATATTATCCTTGAAACAGGAGTGTAGACCTTCTGCAGGAGTAGGGTACTAAACCTACACTGGTTTAAATACACCTAGTGTGCTGACCTGACCCTATGGTCATACTTGCAGATATTACATTCCTGCATTATGAAAAGAGCTAATGATGGACAGAGTGGCCAGTGTGCTGGAGAATAACAGTCAGAGGTGTGCAGAGTGTCACCAACATGCATGAGGCAGCTGTGGTTACAAGGGAAGATGGGCACTGGGATGATGCAGTAGGTGTAGGCATAGGACAAGGGAAGATGGGCAATTGGTTGTTGGCAGTAGGTACTGATGTAGGTTCCTAAATTAGAAGAATATAGAGTAATTTGACTATTCCCATCCCCTTGCCAAGATTTTCTGGTTGTTTTTTTTTGTTTTGTTTTGACATTTGGACAAAGTTCAGATGGGCACACAACACTCTGAGAAAAGGGACAGACCTGAACCTTTCCCCACAGCTTAGATCCCAGTGAAAAATAACTCACAGGGTCAGAAGCAGAGTAGCAAGCATTGGGGTAGCTAGGTCACTATGAGCCCTCTGAAGGACCTGAGCCTTTGGAAGCTGGATCTATTGACAAGCAGGGGCACCAAGCTGCACCACTGCACTGTCCCCCAGCCATAGTCAGATCCTGGCAATTGAAAATGGCCATCCAAAAAATAAGACAAGATGTCATTATGTCTCACCTGTACTTGCTCTACAGATTCACACAGCCAATTATTCCATTTGCCTGTAATGGCTTCAGACTCTTTAATCTTCCTCTCAGTGGATTTCTCTGCTGCTTTGCATTTAAATTCACCTTGCCTTCATAAAAGTAGTCAAACTGTAAGCAATAAACAGGCCAGAGCAAAACAAACACGCTGGTTTTATTTGTTGGTTTGTTTTTTTGTCTGTGCATTTCCAAGCAAGATATGTTTCTGTACCCCTCTGAGAGAGCTATCCTGCTCTACCCATACTGAATAGCTATTTAAAAACAAATGGATATTATTGCACCAGCCACCTACTTCTCAGCCTGAAAAACAGCAGGAAAATGCCACTTTTCCATAAACATTTGTTAGGGTGACAGTTCTGAAAACAAAATAGACTGGAACATTCCCTATCAGGACCAAGCTGCAGTATTCAACTGCCCTGTACCAATTACTATCGTTTTTGACATGCTTCATGCTCTTTTTATTAATGGGATGAAAGCTTTTATGGGATAATAACCTAGTTCCAGTGAACAAATGTATCTATGAGACCAAAAGCCAAGTCATTTGTCCTTGCAGAAGGAGCCTTGAGACTATAGTGATAGGCACTGGTCTGTGGTGGATAAATCACAAAAGCGAAACTTTTGTCCTGCAGCATACAGATCCAGCCAGGAATCACTGAGGACGTGGGGATCTGCACTACAAGAAAGCTGAGAGCAGAGATCATCTTGGTGATTATGCTGGTACAGGAGAAAAGTAGGCTTGACCTGAGTATTGAAGATGCTGTAATTAGAGTTACTACCATGTTTAATATAGTTCCTAATGGTTTCCTCAGCAGAATCACAGTTTGGCTGAAAACTTGTGACCTAGAATTGTGAGCACAACTTTGCTTGGACCTTGTTGGTTTCCTCCCTCTGCATGCAGGAAGCATATGGCAATTGTTTCCAAAGACATTCCTCATGTTCATGGCAGCCATAAGTTACAAACTACCTGAACTAAAAGGAAGGATGTGTTTTCTCTGATGCTGGCAGGAGCCATGCAATACCCCTGTCACTGGGGCATGGTGTACTTGCCTAGTGGATGATAAGCACACCTGGCTTTCCATCCCAGTTGTCCTTTACTATTAATTTCATCACACCTGCATCCAAATTAGTCCAGGGGCAATCTTCTTCAACTCCATCAACTGGTTAAGTGTAAAATCTGCCATCCCAACATAGCTGGAGAAAACTGTAAGTAATATCAGAGGAGGCTTTACAGTAAGGTGTTCTAACGAGAGTTAAATTACATGTTTCTCCCAGTTATCCCATTCCTCCAGTGGGACACATTGCTTGTAGTTCCTCTGCAAACTCATCTTTTGCTGGGTGAAAAGAGAACAACCACCTCTGGCTGCTATTTCTGGCTATGCTGGAGAGCAACTGCATGGCAGGTTCCTGCTGCAGGCACTTTTTTAGTTTTCATAATCCATACACAGAGGCCAACCATAGAAAGAAAAATATCCATATTGGCCAGTGGCATTTCCATAGCACACTGTGCAATCCTAATTTATGTTCTGCATAATAATGTGGTATTCAAAGCACTAATGTAAAGAAACCATGGACTTTTAATGGCAGATGTCACTATGAAGACAAAAGCTGTCAAGAATCTGTAATAGGGATACTAGAGGGACCACACTTCTGGCAGGTAAAGAGCAAATTGGCAGCACAGAAAATATCTGCTTTAAGATAAAACTGTGGTTTGATTTTAAACTCAGATTATGGGTTGAAGTTAGAGCTCTAAATCTGTGATTTCCTGTTGAATGACACGTTCTTATATGGAAGCACTTAACACAAAAAAAGCAAAGATATTTTTGGGCAAATCAGCAAGCATAACATAGTTTGAGCGATTTCTCTAAGAGAAATCCAAGCACCACATAGGCTCCAAAGCCTCTCTGTCTCTTGTCTGTGCTATAAGAGAAGCAGGTTCTCCCAGAGACCAGACATTGATTAAGACAGACCCATGCTGGCAGCTTTCTGACTGGTCAGATGGGAGCAAACCATTCTCCTTCCTGTCCCCACAAAGACACACTGCTTTCATAGGAGTCAAACCAAATGGGAGAAGAATTCAGGAGAAGTTTCATTTTCTTGACCCTTTCAAAGAGTCAGGATAAAACCTGGACTACCAAACCAGCTCTCTAAAGCAGGTTACCCAAGCTATCCAAGCAGGCCTGTGGTATTTCTGGGGCACTAATTAGGTGAGTGCTTAAATCAGTGCTTACTGATGTATGCATGTTGTCAGCTTTACAGTCTGCAGTTGGTTTGTGCAGATGCACTGCCTCACTGCAAGCTGCTACACAAAAAGTTGTCTTTAGCATGTCAGATTTGTGATGAGTTAGACTAGAATAGCAAAAATAAATCATCATCATCATCATTTAGGGCTATTAATTCCCCATAGCTATACGCTAGCAAATGCTTATTTCCATACCACCTACAGATATGTTCATGTCTTTTTGTTCTAATATTGGGAAAAGAACCTATTTGCTTTTTTTCAATAAAAGCCATCCTTGGCTTGAATTTTCAGCTGGTCAAATAATGCTAATGTGGCAAGCATACTGAAATTTCTTTATGCACCACTGGGACCATGCAGGCAGACAAACTCTATTACAGCAAGCGTCTCATCAAAGAAAAGCTAAGTCTTTTCATTAAATCTTGGTTGTTGTCATTTTCAAGAAGAAAGACTCTTTACCGCAGGCACAATTATGGAGAAATGTGCAAATGAGCTGTGGAGGATTGCCAAGGGGGCTGCGTGGCTGCAGAGGAGAGGGCAGCCTCTCACAGTGCCACATGAGTAAGGTGCCTGCATGTAAACATCAGAGCCATTGGTCTGGTGGGCATCAGCTACAGCCAGCACTGGCTGTGGATTAGTTTTTAACCGTCAAGCCCAGTATTTGGCATTGATATACAATATGGCATCACTCCATCTTACCCACAAAAATGAAAAATGAAAAGCACACGTTCCTTTCCCCCCTGCATATGGCCAACATTTGTTTGGGCATCAAAAAGTTACTGAGGAAGGCTTTGTCTGATAAAGACATATATATATATACAAAGGATATATTCTCTTTTACTGAGAAGTGCCCCAAAATTGAATGCCTAGATTAAACCTACAGCAATTAAGGGGACATCCCAATAGACGTAGCACTGAACAAGAATTTTGTGTATGAAATTCTTTGCATCCTTTGGCAAATTTAAGCCTGGATTCAGCAGAGCATCTAACCACCTAAAGAACACGTGCAAATTGTACAAGATCAGAGGTGCAGCGCTGAAATAGAGCTCTCATTGCTCTCTTCATACCTCGATATTTTGGCATCTGTTAAAATGAAGGTAGAATTGGTCCTTTCTTCTCACAGTCTTAGCTGGCTTTGAGGAAGGTGAAAACAGCAGAAGGGGAAAAGGTGAAATTTTAGAATATGATGTTGCAGGGGATGCAATTCAACTGATACGAAATGAGCTTAAGAATTTCCAGTGATTATGTTTGAAGTACATAAAAATCATCTGAATGACTGGTAAAACGTTGACTGCAATCTAAACATGTTTATGTTATATTAAACTAGATATTAAAATTGCCCTTTTTTTTCGGTACTTCAAATGCAGGAGGCTGTCTTGTACTTTTCCTGGCAGTCTTAAGAAATGTTAATAAGACTTTTTCTGCCACATTTTAAACACAAGATAGGCAGTATAAACAAAACTGCAGATTGATTTATTTATTCTGCTGGGATATTCAGCTGTGCTCCAGTTGATCAGAGAGAATTTTGTTTACATATTCTGCATAGACTTGTCCAACCAACTTCAAACAAACTCACGGTGGGATCCAAAATTCAGTATATTCAATGGAGAATGGGAGCCTAGTAAATTATACTGAAGGCTTAAAAAAAAAAAAAAAAAAAAATTGGCAAGAGCTTAAGGCAGATTTTTATTCTATTTCAGGTTGTATGAACTTAGCTCTAACTCCTTCTATTCCAGGCATCAAATCCTGAGATCTGGATCTGCAATCACTGCCTGGTCAGGCTGGAATTAATAATCCAGCTGTGCAATGTGTTTTTTTTTAAACTTTTGACGCTTTGCAGAAGAGGTGCACCTTACATAGGCCAGGCCTTACAGAAAGTTCAATTCAAAGTTTTTGGCTTCTTCTGAAACTTTTGAATAAAACGAGCAAAGAGTAAATAGTTTAAAATGCCCCATCCTATCTACACAGGCTCAATTGCTGTCATGTTTAGCTATTTGTAGAAAAGAATAAACACTACCCCTTTAATTCTTCAAATAGGTTACTAGGAAAACATTAGCATTTTTGCAAAATATATTGTGTTGACTGTTGTGGTTTATTTTTGCTGAGAGCAGGCTGGATTGACTACAAAAAGGAAGGCAAGTGGAAGGTACAAAGTCTCTATAAAACAGCGATCTAAGGAGCAGTACCTAGGAAATCTTTGTTGATTGTTGCTAATATCTATGATAATTAAGCTAAAAATATCCACAAAGCAATAGAATTTGCAGAGACGACTCTATTGTCTTAAGCAAATAATGAAGCAGGGAACAGTGAAATTGATCCCACGACTCCCATTTCAATAACAAAGCAGCAACAACTGTTAATCTATAGCACTCACTTTAGATTACAAACCTAAGACCGAACAGGCAATTTCATTAGTGAGAATACAGCTGAGAGAGAAATATCAGCAGGGAAAAAAAGCCATCCCTGTTGAAATCAAACCATCCTGAGAATTTCTTGCTGCTGGGTACCCAGAAGTGCAATCAGGGAAAAGTTCTGACAGATATCAGGTGCAGCTATAGGAAGCAGTTCCCTCTTGTTTTGCCCTGAAGGCTGTCAGGACACAGCCAGCTGACTGAGCTCAACAACCCGGGTTTTTCCTTTTTATTCTTATCCCCCAGCTCAACGCATTCCCTGAGAGCCAACCAACCCCCAGGCTCACCCACAGATACCAGCACTGCCTGGAAGAGAGAGTTCTCTTTTAAAATTAGCTCCTTTCAGACACTTGTACAAACCCATAGATATCACAGGGCCTGCAGAGCCAGTGCCAAGGAACATCCCGAGAGCTGCTGCCAATGAAGGAGGGAAGGCTCGTTCCCCATCAATGCTGGCAGCTGTGGGGACCTTATGGGAGTCAGAACTTTCTGTTCTCACTGAAGGTAGCAGGCAGGACTATAAATATCCACATAGAACATATTTACTGAAGGATTGAGTGCCATAAGAACACATTTTAGAGGTAATAGCAGCTTTCTGAAATAAAATCAAAGAACCACAGAATAATGGAGGTGAGAAGGGACCTCTGAAAGCACCGACTGCAGCCTCCTGCTCAAAGCAGAGCCAACTCCCATTACAGGGTGTGCTGCCTGCGGCCACGGCCAGCTGTGTTCTGACAGATTTCAGGGATGGAGAGCCCACAGCCTTTCCAGGGAAACTGTTTCTGTGCTGCATAACCTCCATTCTGATGATTTTTTCCCTCAGAATATACGTCTACTATCTCATCATTTTGCAGCATGCTGCTGCAGAGAGTCTGACTCAAGCCTCACTACAGTCTCTTTGAGGTAAAGGAAGACAGCAATTAGAAGTCCCATTAGCTGACCTTCTCCAGGCTAAACAAACTCAGCACCCTTAGACTCTCCTAATACATCATGCACTCCAGTCTCCTGAACATCTTATTGACCCTTGTCTGGGCGTGCTCCTATTTTTTGACCTATCAGTTGCACTGGAACAGTTTTTTAAGTGTGAGTTGCAGTCTCACAAGTGCAGAGCTGAGGTTAATGATGGACTTGTTGGCTACAGACACATGCAGCCAGGCTTTATCACCCTAAACACACACTGCTCGTAAGCAGTTTGTGGTCCACCAGGACCTCTGGTCCTTTCTGCAGAGCCTCTCCCATTCAGTCCATATTGATGTATCTCAGAGGCAGGACTAGCTGTGCTTGCCCTCAGGATGAGATTCTTTCTAGCCTATTCCTCAAGATTCTTAAGATCTTTGCCTGTCTTTGATAACTGACTTTAGAAGTTTTGGTAACACTTTCTGCATGTGCTCACAAAAAGAAGAAAAAAAGAAAGAAGAAAAAAAGGAGTAAATATAAGATTTTTGTATATATATGCAAACTCACAAGTGTCATGCTGTTTTGTACCACCACCCTACATTCTTTACAATACTACTAGAGGACAAGGAAAACCCAAATCCCAGCTGACATCAACAAGAGTTTTTGCTGGCTGCAGTGACCTTGAAGATGGTCCAGACACATAAAGCACAACACCAGGAATCAGGATGTCAGCATTAGCACTAGGATGGAATTATTAACATGATTTTACTAGCAAGGAAGGAAGATAAGTTGCTGCTCTTGAGTGGGGGACTTGAAATCTATAACCAGTATTCCTGACTGAGATTCTGTTCGCAAAATTTATGACACAGATGGGAATCACATTTTTCTTCAGATAAGAACACTTCTTGTAGTCATTCATTTTGTATTTCATGAGACACCAGCAGATACAGTGAGCTATTTCACTCTATTTCTGCGTATATAGATAGCATCCTGAGTTCTAGACACTTCAAAAACTGTGGATATTGTGATGACTATATAAACAACCTCAATGAAAATCTACTACTGCATGCTTAATAATTCACTTGTATCCAAACGGAAATATTCATTGCAGCATTAGCAAGGGCTGTTCTAAGTCATCTAGTGGCTGTTCACCAAATTTAACTTCCCATGCCTAGATTCTTGTAAGAATTCCTCCTATACATTGCATCTCCTATATTGTTTTATTGCAGGAGTTTAGAGAAAACATTGCCCCTTCCATAATGGAATTTTTCTCCTCCCTTGTTGCAGTTGCATATGCATTTTACCAGTACACAATGACTGTGCTGCTTTAACTTTGTTACAATGCTCAGGGAATAATTAGTTCTGTATCTACTAACAAAGAACAAATGTATGTGCTCAAAAATTAAATATTTACTTTCCTAAAAGCCATCATAAGTTGTTGTGAGTGCTTGTCTACGTTATGTGTGGAAAATTAAATATACTCTGTATAATAATTCTGCTGGTATAATAAAGGATTATGCATGACAAGGGAAATGTGACCCAGTTCAGTAGGAAAAAAAAACATCACCTACTTCTCATGAAATCTTCGTGCAGCGTGCAACAAACAAAAAGAGGTCAAATCAAATGTAACAAATTCAGATTTATTTTACTGTCCTGAGATGCAGATTCCAAAGGAGGCACAAGAGTAGCCTAAGAGCTCTCACTACTGCTGATGAGTTCCATGACCTTAAGAGCAACACGTTCAGGATTAACTGAATATCTGGTGTCTGTAGAGTAGGTGAATTGAGGACTTCATGAACAAACGGAAAGCTTATCCCTAAGCATAGGTGGGACAGTAAGTTCAGGAAGACAGCTCAAGGTATATCAGAAAACATTAAATAGCCTTCTCTGGATATTATTTGAACAGGTCTTGTGCACAACTCATTGACATCACTACGTGTGACATCAGCATCAGCACTTTGTAGAGCTTAAACCTGAAAATTTGCTCATTTCTCCTTGGATGTAAGAGTTGTATGTGCAACAACTCAATGCCTCTGGGAGCTGGAGAACAAGTAACACTTCTCTGTAGCAAGTTCTGTTGTCTGCAACTTTTGTTTGCTGGCACAGCAGAATCTACTTTTTCCTCATCACCTTTGGAAACTCTTAGCCCTTGCCTTCAGGCTGTTTAAGCACTCATTCCAACCTTTTTAGATTAGATATTCTAACTCCCAACTTGCTTTAGGAGGTTAAAGCATATAGAGGAGACCTTTAGCTTTTAGCATCAACTAATCTATTGCTAAAACACCAGCAGTTTCTCTCTCTCTGCAGATATGCTAACCTTCTGTCACTGCATCAAAGAGGTTTAATAGTTTCTCAAACACAGAAGCACACACAAGCACAGAACTTTGAACTACTTTTCACGGTGGATTTCGTGTAAGATATTAAGCTGGCGGGGTGTTACTCAAACTAAGTCACAACTTAGTTTTGCTTTTCTAACAAAGCTAACAGTAATCACAAACACAGCATGACCTGTTGACCATACTCAAATACCAGCAAAATCCCCTGTGGTTTGCTAACTAAAGTTTATACAGCTGTGGCTGGGGTTCTGCATGGGCATGCATGGATTCAGCACTGTGAGCACAGCTGCCTGTGCACAGATGGCTCACAGGGCAGGGCAGCAGCAGGGGATGCTGCTGCGTTCCACTGTTTCTCTGTGCAGCACTGTAGCCTCTCCACGTCTCTTCCACTGCTGTCTTACACTTTGCATCCTCCCTTCCAGAGACAACTCTTACACCATTTTCTAATCCTAGCTCTTCTCCTCATACAAGAAGGCTTTCTCAGAGTATGTTTGGCTGTCTTGGGTACCATTTTCGAAACAACTTAGGATATTCAGGAGGCATTTTCCAAAGCAAGTGAACAAGAGTAAAACCTACAAAATTACAGAATTGTGAAAACAAACAAAAACAAACAAAAAAAAACCCATAGAGGCTTGTCTGCAAAATTTTGAACAGTCACTGCACCAGCCTGTTGGTGAAACAGCATGGCCTGGGTTAGCCACACACCGACCCCTGGGCACCCCTTCAGTCCCAACCACTCTCAAAAAAGCTTGGCTTTATAAATAACTTGAGCAGTTTTGAGAACCGGTCCATTTATTTAGACTTAATATAAAATAATTAAACTTTCTATAAAATGTCATGGGCAGAAATCTGACCAATAGAATGTCTCCCAGATCCACTAAGGTTAAAGGAGCTATGACAGCTTACATCAGATGAAAACTTTCTCAACCATATGTGACAGCAGAAAGAGCTTGTGACCTGAGAAAGCAGCATGTAGCTGTATAATCAGGCAGCAAAGACCCAATCATCCCTAGGAGAGAATCACAAAATATCCCAAGTTGGAAGAGAGTCCCAAATATCATTGAATTCAACTCTCCGTGCACCATCAACTCCTTACACACCCACAGACATCATCAGAACAGCATTAATTGATGTGAAGATGAATACAAATCAGATTGAACAGAAGAATGCACACACACACAGGAAAATAGCCTTGAGGCCATGTGCATTACGACAGAGAACTCAGCAAAGTATGCAGCAACAGTATTGATTTAGAGCTCAGAATACCAGGCCAGCTCCTGAGCCTAACTGGAAGACAGACCACATTCACACTTCTGCTTACTTAGCAACCCCTCCACTGCACACCTACCTGCTTGTACAGACACAAGACACAGAAACAAGGCACAACTACACCTTGTCTCACACAGCACCTCAGTGCCTAACAGACCTGTTACGACCCCCGAGCTGAATGCACTCACAAGCCAATAAATGAATTAAATCAATTCAAGCTGTAGTTTCCCCAGTGGCAACTGACCTTGTTTTCTGAGAGCACATCTGCATGGGAAGCACCATCAGGCAGCATGGCATCAATCACTTGTGGTCAGAGCAGCTCCCTTCAGAGCATGGGCTCCAAATGCAGCTGCAGAGCAACCAGCTGAGCCCTGAGGATAATCAAAGGCCCATTCTGCATCACAAAGGAGTCCAGAACTATTTACCACTAGAGAGACTGAGGCACAGAGCAATGTAGAAATTGCCAAGCAGCAACTCAGCCCACCTATTTACAAAGTTCTAGAAGAATAAAACTCCTTTCTCAACATTAATACAAGCTAGTATAAGAATATTCTTTGCTTTTCTCGGCTTATAATAATCCAAATGTTGCTCTTAGATTTAATATTACTGTTTCTGTGTCTTAATGCTTGGGTTTGAACAGATACAAACCTGAAACCACAGGACGAACAGTGCTGAGCAGTCACTATCCCTCTTCCAAGTTGAAAGAAAACATGCATTTTTGGCTGATACGCTTAATGCAAAGCAGTGGATGCTTTCAAATAGTCTTTCTGCCCTGTACCATTCACCAGGCAGTTTGTTTCTGCCTCTTGGTTCTGCAGAGCGCATCTGTCTTAAAGGGTTTGAGCTGCTCCCTCTCCTTCTCATACATCATCTCCAGAAGCACCATGACTGTTCCAGAACATTTCTATTATCTGGTTGTCAGTGATAAAATGAAGAACGGAAAGAACATGGTACGTTCTCTAAATTGCCTTCTACTGAAAGGGTAAGGAATGCTTTGAATAGCATGCTGAACAGCATGGTACATTTTCCACATCAGGCTGTCTTTTATTAAAAGGCTTTCATTTAAGGAAGAAGGAGAATGATAGCACCAGATCTGAGAGCATTCATTTATTCATGAAATAACTATAACAGAACCAGATATAGGATTACTCTCACAATACAGCTCCTCCTGATTTCCCCATAACCACAGGCTGCTACAACCAGCCCACTGGCCTATCTTTCAATAGCAGTTTCACCCTCATCTTAGAGGTACCACCACCACACTTAAACTCCTTGTCAGCAGTTGGCTGTAACCACATAACAAATACTTACACAACCTTTTCACCTCCAAGTCCCGTCTTACGACTGCAAACTGCTCTCTGAAATGGGCTGCTCTGCCAACAGGATGCATCGTGAGCGTGAGAAGCCTGATTTCTCTGAGGGCCATTACATCCATGCAGACGTGAATGGTAGAATCACAGAATGGTTTGGGCACAATGGAAATGCCCTGGGCTGGCTGCCCCCCATAGCCTGGCCTTGGGCACCTGCAGGGATGGGGCACCCACAGCTCTAGGCAGCAGTGCCAGGGCCTCACCAACCTCTGAGTGAATAATTTCTTCCTAATAGAACGTGTACGCACAAGTGAATTACCTGATGTCTTCACAGCAGTTGAATGTCAGGAAAACCGCTCAGATTAATTAGTGAGCTGGAGACTGGGATGATGTCTGGTTGGGGTAACTTTTCAGACTGGCCTTAGCCTAGAAATACCATCACATTTCAGGATCCCACCTTTGAGAACCCACAATGATTATACATATTCCAAGCATACAGAGGGATTTAAACAGCTTGTTCAGGAAAGGACTTTGATGGAACATTGCATCTCAGTGCTCACATCCCCTCAAGGAAGAAAAAAGAGGAATTGGGATTTAATTTGTTGAGATTAAATATATGGCAGATTCTTAAGATGAACTGTGGAACTGCTGAGTGAAAAACTGCACTGTCTTAAACTAAATGTGTTTCACCAAAAAAAGTACTCAAACTCAGCTTCACCCAATACAACTATTCATATCCTGCAACATGCAGCTGCTAAGGGTTACTATGATAAAAAAAAAGATTCAGTGCCTCTGAATACTATGATTTTGCAAATATTTTATTATCAATGAACCTGTATTCATGACATCTCATGAGTGCAGCTATCACATTTACTATCACTAGCTGAGCTGTTCCAATTAAGGGCCATATTTTTTTCTGCAAATACATACATCTCTCTCCATGGAGTGAAGGATGAGTGAGAACTGAAAATTTAAGTGAGAAAAGCAAAAGGGTTGTTGCGTTATCTTCATTCTTCAGTCAGAAGTGCATGTTTCTGTATATATAAAGTTACAGGCTACAAAGTGCTCATCCCACACCTCAGACAGATTTCTTTGGAGACCATCAGCCAGCTTGCTTTTGTGTTATCCATCAGCCATGGATGAACCTCTACCTTCTCGTTTAAGCTGGAAAGAAGCTTAGTGCTGTAATGGTAATAGTGGGTGCCTACGTTGGCATAGGAGAGAGTCAGTGCATTACATCCTAGAGATTTTTAGCAATTTAAGCAATCCTCCTGTTCTTTTCAAGGCTCCTTTAAAATGCCTGTAAAAGAAGCTGAGTTACTTAAAGTACCCTGGTGCTTAAACGTTCAGCTGAACTTTCCAAAATAGATTTTATGGGCCTTTGGAGTCAGACACTTAACACAGCTATTTTATGTTTATTCAGCTTCCCCCATTTTTATGCTGGTTCATCAACAATTTCTGGTCAGGTTTCCAGAACAATTCTGTAAATGTTTACTCTTTTTTAGTGAGAAGGACTAGAAAAACCAAGTTAGAGCCACTCTCTTAGATGAGATTTGGTAAAGTTGGGACAAGACAAGATGCAAATAGGTAAATTAGGTCAGTTTTCATCTTGCACTTTTTTTTTTTTCAAGTTTTGGAAACAACAAATGATATCCCAGTTCTCTCTGAGGTTTTTCTGCACTGACCTCCCCCTTCTTCTTTCTGAACAATGTAGTGACAAAGGAGAAAGAGCAAAGAATATTCCCATTCTCTTTTGGCATCTTCTCCAGTGTACTGTTTCCAGCAGGATGCAACCAATCTGCCATGCCCACACAGAGCCTTGGCAGGGACTTTCCTTCCTCCATTCCACTTTGGGGACTTACCTTCCTAGTTCAGGATGGGAACAGATGTCAGCATTTCCTTTGGACCAAAATGCTATTCTCTGAACATCGCTTTGGATCTAATTGCCTCGGAACTTTGAAAAGACTTCATTCTTTTCTTCTTACACCTACTAACATAAAAGCACCACTCTGCCTCAGACCATTACTTTGACTTTTTAAGCAAGTTGAAATGTTTAATTGCCATATTCCAGTCTTTCCCTTGCCACTGCCCTCATTCCCATTCAGACTCTCTCTTCTTGCTAATGAGTTGGCCCTCTCTTTTCCTATCCATTACTGCTACAGATTTTCTGCAGAGGTCCATAAAGTCTCCTGGCAAATTATATTGATTTCTTTTGGAAATTTCCCAGTTTTATTGAAATTTGCATAATAACAAGAATAACAGGCAGCCCTGTTATCTGCATCTGGAGCTTGACCAAATTCCCCGAGGATAGGGAAGGTACAAGCTTTGGTGGAAGCATTCCCATTACCTAGGCACTGACAAAGTCTATATGGGCTCCAAAAGTCAAATGAGAACTGACTCCATGCCAATTTGCTTCACTTTAGACAGGAGGAGGGATTTTATTGTCCATCTATTGTTGTGAATCTTACAGGAATTGTATCTTTGAGACCTTGTCACTCCATCAAATATTTTTGAAATTGATGAACACTTTCAGAAAATATTAGGAGGGATTGACTGCAGATCCTCACGCAGCCCATGATTAAACAAGCTTCTTCAATTGAGGAGTTTCACCTCTTTTTTCTTCAGAAAATAACAAGCCGAAGCAGTGTCTAAGTTGCTATCTATAAGATGATGTTTACACTTAGCTCCTTCAAGTAAACTTTTGCTTCCTTGATACTCCACGGTAATATACCTCTGGCAAATAAAGTGGCTTCTGATGATCTCACCACAGGGCTACTTCTTGTTTTTCTGACTATCAGTGCAGGAGCAGCAGGAGGGGATCCAGTCAGCTTGTGATCTGCTCAGACAGCTCAGAGGAGGAGAATGGAAAGAGAAGAGAGATGGAAGAAAGGGGTGAAAAGAAACAACAGAGAGCATGGAGAGAAATAAAATGGAGAGAGAAAAGGAGGAATAGGCTGCTTGTTTCCCCTACGTGTTCACAATTTCCCAGAAAAGATTTTGAAGGGTATCATCCCAGCGTCCCTCTGATGTGTACAGCACAGTACAGATGCAGGGATGCCAGACTCCTCTCCTGCTGGAGACAGCAGCACTGCACACAGTTGACTCATGAAAGCCCACAAGCCACAAGGCCATTCATTCTAGATGCTGAAAAAGACTCAGGATTTCAAACCTGGAGTAAGTTCCACCTCGCTTTGATTTTACACTGAGCTCTCCAAAGCATCCTATAGCAGTACACAAAAGCAAGTTTCTCAAAGCTCTTGCAGAAGGAAGAGCACAGAGTCCTGAGTGCCAAAAGGAGTCGAGGAGAGGGTGAGCTTGGGAGAAAGTGAAGCAGCTACTTTTCTTGTTTGAGTTTTCTATCATGGAATTTTACCTACAGCAGAACTGCACACATTTGCAGTAATGGTTGAGAGACCCATTGTGAGCTACTGAACTTTGTGAATTAAGCAGTAATTGGAAAAACACAATGAAAATAAGGATTTGCACCATAAAGCACTCCTGTTCCATTTATCGGAATGGCTGCAGGTTTGGTTATTTAAGAGAACGCTTTGCAATATGCTGTCGTACTTATGGGGGTGTGCTTTGCAAAGAAAACAAACAAATTACAAAGCCCTAATAAGAGGAGAATTCATTTTAAACATGAAGGGCAACATTATTAGAGCAGTTTAGTTGGTGTCTATGAAAAAAAAACCCAGTGCTCACTGAGCTGTGCTGGATTTTCTGAGCAGGCTGTTTGACGAAATGGGAGTTGGGGCTACTGCACAAATTCCCACTCAGCCCTCCCTGACTCAGGGAAACTACCTGCAGTGTGCAGAGGTGGTACAAGCAGAGCTCAGGCCCTGCAGCACCAACCTGCATGAGCAAGGGGTCCTCAGAACAGCTTTTCCTGTCCTTCTTCATCAGCATCTCTTAACCTTCCAGCACTGTACTCTTTTTACAGCCTTTAAACTCTTGCTGTATGGGCCTGGACAATGGGGGTCTAACAGGAAATATGCCATCAGGCACTGGAGAAGACTATGAGCACAGGTGATGTCAGCACCAGAACGGAGCCAGCAGCAGGAGGGAGACCTTCATCTGGGAGCAATCTGGGCCCAGCTGTGGTATCCTGGCATGGCTCACCTTTCAGCAGAGTTACAGCCCCCATACCTGTGGGCTATCTGCAGGGTAACCAGCATCAGAGCTGCTGCTGCTGCTGACTGTTTCTGCTTCTGAGAGAGGAGTCCTTTGGAAGAGGCATGGTGCCAAGTGACTCAGAGAACAGCAACAGGCAGTTTTGCTCCAGCAGGTCAAACTCCAGACAGGTAGAGTCTGATCCTGTTCTAGGACCGCAAGGCTGCAGGGAAAGCTGCACACTCTGCGTGCACAATTTGTGAATTGGCACAAATCATAACTTCTGAGTTCTCTGCCAAGCCTCAGATCCACTCTAAAGAGGGGAAAGGCTGCCCTTTGCTGTGTCATTTCTCTCTGTTTCCAGCTGTGATACTGATACTAGCCCTTCACACACTCAGTAATAAATGACCAACAAGTACAAGATGATAAAAATGTTTATCTTCCCCCTCCTTTCTTTCTTTCTTTGGATTTGCTACAGATTTGTTAGTTAGTGATGGATGAGTTTAATCCCTGTCCTTTTTTTAGGGTCTGTTAATTATTTACTGGTCTTGTAGTTTGTGCTCCATATCTACAAAGGGAATTTTATGTGTGATGCCTGCATTAATGGGATTTCGGGCCTGTAAATCATCCAGCACTGATACTCATTGTTGAATGCATATTTCTGAGGCCAATAAGTACCTACACTCTCTTTCAAAATTCCACATGGTGCTTTTCAGCCTTCTTAATTTTTAAACCCTCTAGGAGCATCCTCTCTCCAGCCTCCAAAATTGTGAATGTCATTGGCATCTGAAGAAACCAAATCCTTTTAATGCTATTGCTGTTGATTTGCTATGGGTTACAGTTCAACTTACAGATGTAAAATTCAGGCAGCTCTTCGTGTTTGTGCTCCTTTGGTCAGAAAAGACAAGCTACCCTTTCCCCTACAGATGTCTGACTCCATGAGGGTTGGATTTTGCTTTGAAATTGTTAAAAACTCCCACAAGTCCCACATTGAAGACGTGCTCGTTTTTCCTACTAAATTTTCCTTTTATTATAGAATTATAAATATAAAAGAGGGTTTACTATTTGCAGAGATAAAATACTTTCCCCAGCCTTATTTAATCACCGCTATTAATATCTGGACGCAATCCTGGTGCACATAAATCATCTGAGGCGGACAGTCACACTCAACCCTGTTGTGCAAATATGGAAGGTTGACCTTTAAAACAATACTGTAGTAATCACATTGTACATTTATAGACCTCTACTTATCCCGAAGGATCCCACAGCCCTAACACCACAAGGTATGCTGGAAAGCAGGCATCCCCGGCATGCAATCCAAATGGCATGCAGCACCCTGCACAGCCCAAGGGAGAAACAAGGTCTTGGGCATGGCCAGGGGGTAACTCCTTGAATCTCAGCATAGCCACAAACCTGGGGTTACTGCACACTGCCCTCCTGAAAACACTATTTCAGACACAGTGCTCGGACACTCAGCCATCCTCACAATCCAAAGAGGTGTCCAAATGGCATTAAGAAGAAAAGAGATCAGTCTGCAGGCAGACACAGCTACCCTACACGGTACATTACCCCCGAGAAATAATTCTGCACTCAGAAGTTTTTCTATTCTTTCAGTAAGAATAAAAGATATTATTTCTTCCTACACATCTTACTCCAAATAGAAATTAACTGAGAGAGTGTGGAAAAAGATTTGGTTTCCTTACAATATCAACTTTACAACCTGAGTCATGGAATGGCAATGAATTTAGGAAAAAAGGTTATGGAGAGCATTTTCAGTTGGATGAAGAAGACTGCCTCGGGATGGCAGAAGGCTCTGAGCTGATCCTTGCCATGCTCTTACAAGGCATAGCATGGGCCAGACTTCTCAGCTCTCTTATCCTGTCCTCACACAATCAGCAACAATGAAGGAGCAAACCCTCAAGGCATGTAGAAGTGGAATTTGTAGAGGAAAACAAAGATAGTCACACCCCAGTGACAATTATTATGCAGATATAATTATTCCTGAAGAAGACATTTTCATCACTTTACAAATAAATTCTGTTTAAATCCAGTTTGAATTAGGATGGCCTTGGAAATAATAAGAGATCTAATTTCTGCTTAACTCTGTTAACTTCTCAGGAAGTCCACTGAGCCTTCAGAGACTTCTCATTTGCATAGAGAAAACATTCCCCTTCAAGCAGAGGCGTAATGGATGCTGAAAGGGTAACAAAGCATCTTTCCCAGTCACCCACAGTGAGAGTTTACTTAAGACACACACACAATAGAAAGCAAATGAAGGGTTTCCATATTTATATTGGTGTTTCCAAGGGAAAACTTAATGAAAAGCTAAGATAAAAGCAGGCTCAGATGGCTGTCTGAAGTTGGGGAGCACAGTTACAACAAACACACAAACACATCCTTTAGGAAGCTCTCTGCAACACAGATTTTGTATGAAAGTGCAAATGGAATTAACCTTCATTAAGACTGGAATACAAAACCACACAAACAAATGGCAAATGACATCCCCTCCTTCACAACAGTCGTATCAATCCTTGAGACTGTGAGCACAGTCCATTCAGTGCACTTAACCTGAAAGTGCATGTTTCTGACAGCATGTGGCTCCTTCCATTTCCCAATATACACGTGTCAGTCTAGCTGGCCAAAGCCATGTAGAGTGCAAATGACAGCACCATTACACAGACCAGGCCAAAAGGGGCATGGAGTTCTGCCTGCTGGGTGCAGTACATATGAGTGCATCAATTTCAAGAAGGTTTTGCCTGATTGCAAAAATTGAGGCTTTGGAATGGAAGGTTAGAGGAAAAAAAAAAAAAACAACAAATCGACATGGGAAACAGGATAGATCATGAAACATTTCCCTAGTATTAAAAACTATTTCAGGCTTGTAATTTTCATAGATATAGACATTAACACAAAACAGTGCTTTTCTACCCTAAGAGCATAGCCTAACTCTGTCCTTTTAAATGGAACAGCAGAAGCAGGAATGTGTTGATTTTCACCAAAGTAATGCTAATAACAGTGAGTACATGGAGAAAATAAAGGTGACCCAGGCTCTTTAAGTTACAGTTGTTGGGTTTAAGAGTTTTGTTCATGTGAACAGACAAATACAGAAAGGTTTCAAAGAGATGGATAAGCTCTTATAAATTCAGACAGATCAAGAGACAGAATGCATTTCAGGCATTTGTCTATTAATTATAAACACACTACTCAGATGCTTGGATTTTGTTTGGATATTTTCCAGGAACACAGATCATGCTGCCATTTCACAAGGCTCCCAGCCCGCTTCACCTCCCCAAAATGGCTCTTCCTGCTGCTGGTGTGGTGCTCCTGCAGCATCTGTATGGGGAGCAGCACCTTTGCACACCGCTGTTGGTTCAAGACCATGGAGAAAAGCTTTCCATCTCATCTCTTAGGAAAAGACTTTGAATGCTGCTCTGAGTCAGGACAGCATCCTAATTTTTTAGAGCATTTTCAGATTTGAATCCCACTTAATTAAACATTTAAGTATAAAAAAGAATCTGTCTCGGAGATAATGAAATCCTGTAAGTTTCAAGACAATAAGCATCTGGATGAAAGAGAAAAGTCCTTTAGCGCCCAGCTGATGTAGGGTTTGAAGCATGAGCTCACATCTGATTATCCATCAGGTATCCACAAAGGAGAGAGGATGCATGTGAGCCTTTTCTTTTCTTTTTAAAGTCCAAGAGCAATAGAAAGTTTGTTAACTTTGAATCAAGCACTAACCACTATTTTGGTGGAAAAAAGTCTTCAGTTACAACAGAACCACTTCGAAGGTTTTCAGTCTTGACATTCATCCATGAGACTTCAACTAAAGCATCTTTTATGCTGAATACACAGTATAGCCAGTAAGTGCTGCTTGTTAAGATCAAGATCTATGATTTTATGAAGATTCACAGCTGAATAAAATGAAAGCTGCCTTCATTTACCACCCAAGATGCTGCTACATTTCAAAGAAACGGTGGCCAAATGCATTCGGATGATAAGAAAGCACTGTTCAAGGAATGATTCGCAGCAATGACTAATATTTGATATAACAACCATGAAATGAAAGCAGCATTAAGTTTTATTAAATAATTTTCCACTGCCTCCACACTGCAGCATTAGCATGTGCAGCAGAGAGCTTAACTAAATTATCAGTTGAGAAAGTAGTGTCGGGAGCTATTACAAAATGCATCAGCAGTAATGAAATTCAAAGCCCATGATTGCTCTTAGAGAAGTTATTTTATAGATGTGGAACTAGGAAAAGAAAGTGAGTCCTGGTTAGTGACTGATGACAACTGTAACTATCAGCCTCCTCCACTTTATCCACCTTTGCACACTCCCCTGGCTGCAGAGCTACTTACTGTGCCTCAGTATGAGGACAAATTGAGGGCTGAGAAGCCAAGAGAGAGGCTATGCCTCTCAGCACTCAAGTCAGAGCCTTTCAAATCCTCATTGCACATCATGGCTTCCAGGAGGCATAAGGGCTCACCCTTACTAGGCAGGTAATTCTCCAACAGTGGCAAAACTTCCTGGTGGAAAAATATTTCCCTAACACAGCATACAGGGGGAAAAAAAAAATTAAAAAAATTTTAAAAAGCAGCTTAAATACATGCATTTCACAGCCAAATTACTTATTGCAGGTGCAAAGGAAACCCTTGGAGTCCTGTGGTGCAGAGGTGTTAACACAGCCAGCTTCAAGAAGAGAGCATGCCACCAGCATGTGATATATCCTTGGCTTGCAGCTCAGACTACAAACACCCCTGGGGCTCCAGTTTGCCATTCCAATCAAGAAGGGAACTGTTGCCACCATACGTAACACAAAATTTGTTCTGTAAAAAGACTTTTCAACTCTAACTTGTTGCTTACAGTTATGCTTGGGGGAGCCTATGGCTTTATTTCTGGGCAACCCTAATATTGTAGGCAAAGAAGACCTTCCACCTGCCTCACGAACAGGAAAAGGGGGAGAGGGCTTCCAGACTTTAAGCGCCAGATATGGTTGGATTCATATTTAATTGTGGTGTGACTACTTATTACCAATGCTCTTGTGCTTTGGCCTCTTCAGGTACCATCATACAAAGAGAAATGTTTGGGTATCACATCCATACTGGATATGGCCCAATTTGTCTTCTTATAACTAGTTCAATTTTGAAAATACAGAAGTCTAGGAACTCTGGCTCTATTTTCATGATGTGCTGCATTGCTTGCTGTTTTTCTTCAGGGCTTTCCTTTCTTTTCATACTGCAGGCAAGTGAGAAGAGGGGAAATCACACAGATTATCAGCAACTCACCATCAGGCCACATGTACCTTCTTGCACCTGTGGAACTACTAAGGCAGATGCTGGAAAGTAGGAGGTGGAAAAAGGGCCATAAGATAAAGTCACACAAAAAATGGATGGGTAGAGGAATACAATTGAACTATTTATAGGGGGGGAGAGGAAAAAAAGCAACACAGAAGCATTCAAATTAAACACCTAAGAAGTTATTAGAGGGTGTTACGTTAACACCTTCTCTCAGTCCTAGAAGTCAAGGAGGGTCATGCCATTTCTGCCAGTGTCCGAGTGTCTAAGGGTGTCCAACCCTTAGAAAAAGGGTTGTCTGAGTACTGCTATGCATAAAAGTCCACATAGACCAGCTGTGACTGTATATGCAGGAGGGTATGAAAGTGAGGGTGATTTACATTTAGATATATCCAGCAGAGACGTAAACCAGAGGAATAAAGACAAACCAAAAATACATAATCATGTACAGAAAAGGGATTTGTTCATCTACAAGCTAAATGAAAAATGTTCTTAAAAAGTAAAAAATAAGAAGAAAAAGAAAAACAAATCTGTTTCATGATTTGGCTAGAAGTCTGTTTTGTTCTTCTTTCTCTCTCCACCTTTCTGTTGAATTACAAAGGATTATGAAATATTGTGCTGACATTGTATTCCCGATATGGGATTGTGCTAAATAAACATGACACACGAAAAGCAAACTATACAACGTGCCTTATTCTCCCACTTGTCTATATTCCTTCATCTCTTATAAACATCCACCAGAGTTCTCTGCACAGTGACAGTGCTTACTGCAGCAGGACAAGGATATTGTCCACGCACAACCAGAGCACCAGGTGAGGTAGGTGATCTGAAGTGAGGTTGAGTCCTCTCAGTAAAAACACAAAAAGAAAAAGCAAAGGGAACAAAGTGCAAATGATGTGTCCCACTCACTTTTGTTCCTTCTTCTTGGGGCCAGTACTGACACCTTTTGACGTGCTGAAACTCCCACTGTTTAGTCATATCAGAGCTAATTATACATCCACCCTTTAGGTTCTTTGATCCATTATTCTTATGAGAAACTGAAAGAGTTCAGTCTAGCAAGATATTCAAAGTGAAGACATGTTGTTCATGAGTTATAATTAACAGCTGAGAGAGGAGATAGCTGAGACTAGAAAATGCGAGCAGAAAAAGAAAAAAGCAATACCAGATGTCATGTCTGAAAAGTGAAGCCAGCCACATTCACTCTGAAAATAAAATCTAACCTGCATATAACAAAACAACAAGAAGATCATTCATGGGTATACTGCATTAATCAATGGCTGACTCTTTAAATTAGAAAGCAAACTGGATGTGATTAGACACATAGCAAACACTGTCTGGAATGTATTATCTGCTATGCAGAATGTCAGACAAGCCAGGGCTCTGACTTCTGGCTTTAAGGTACCAAAACTCCTAACAGCAGAATCATAATGTAACTGAGGCTTACAACTAGTGGCAGAGCAGGTGAGACAGAAGATTAGAGGTTTGCAGTGTACCACTAAAGTCATCCATTTAGGTACTGTTTACTTAAATTTAGCCTATCACAGCCTTAAACTTGTGATAAGCAAGAGGTGATAAGCCAAATTCTACCATAAGATTTTCTGCACCCTCCTCCCTGCCCACCATTTCCAACCCTGGGCACAGCTTTACCTGTGTACATTTCACAATGCACAGAGTGCCTGAGAAATCGCATACAGGGCCAAGCAGAGCATTGGATTGTGCATCTCCCCGAGTCAGCATAAGACTACTGAGAACAGTGAGAAGAGAAAGGTCCCAGTGATTGCATTTACCCTATCTGGTGACTCCTTGACCTCCACTGAGATGTTGCCCAGCCTCACTTCTCTCTCCTGTATGCTTGCCTCATCAGAACCATCACATAAACCAAAATTCTACTTCATACTGCTGTGATGCAAATTGTCTCTCCAGTGCTGCCCACGGTGCCTACGCAGTAATTGTACAAGGCAATGAAGAAGTGAAGACCTTAACCAACCTTGTTATCAATAATGAAAGCAACAGCTGCATAAGCTCATTTCTCCACAACAGAGCTGGGGATGCCTTCAAGGCGCTCAGAACATTTGTAGCCCTTCTTCATAGCTAATAATTACTTAGAAGTACAAAAACATAATCAGCTTACAGAACAGATCTGTCTTGGCCTATTTACAAGACCTGTTGTTTTGCTGCCAGTTACTGTTCCTGAGCTGTCAAAGTAAATTTTCTTCCCCATTCAAGTGTGGATGTGCAGAGACTGTCATGTTCGTGCTGGAGCATTTCTTATTCAGGCCAGAAGGTCTTTGTGCCCCCTCCACTTCTTCAAGGGCTTCTTCATTTCAGCTGTAATTTGTCTGTGCTATAAATACTCAATCCTGCACTCGCTTCTGAGCCCAGGCATGTTGATTGTCAGGATATCATTAGCAAACACAATAGGTGTATAATGCACGGTGACTAGAACAGACCCACCAACTTGCAGGATGGCTACAGATCACGTTGAAAATTTTCTTAATATTATTAAGAATCCCACTCTCATCCCCTTCAGCTCCAAAGCATCATGGCTTCATCTCCAACAACGTCTATTTGGAACTACCCAGTTCCCAAACACCACCATCACTTGGTCTGAACTCCAGATAACTGCGAGCATTCAGTCCTGCTGGGTGTTAGCATGAGCTAGCATTCTATCTCCTGATACAGGCTGCCTCTTTTTAGTTCCAAATCCCAAAGCACTAAATCCAAGCTGTGAATATTGTTGCAGTCCCCACAAGGCCAACCATCCATCTTTCCTACAGCTTATTCCTTCCCAAAGCCACCTTCTTCTTCCTGAATTCTTGGCCCTTCCCTGAGCAGGGAGGGTCCTGCAGCAGCCTCCTAATACCCAACCTAAACCACCCCTGTCTCAGCTTAAAACCATTCACCCTTGTCCTATCAAATCCCTCTTCCTTAGTGAGGTTTAGGCTGGTGATGGCTGACACTCAAATTACATTACTTTTTTTAGGCTTGTTTAGTAACAACAACCAACGTTTTCCTCCCTACTAGTCAATAACATCCAAACTGGAGAATGCAGGGAAATAGTAGTCACTGCTAGAGGCAAAAATTCAGTGCAAGGCTTGGTTTCATGAGATATTAAAATTCGGATAAATTGTTATATTTATTTGGAAACATCCAGCCTGATCCCCTAAGCTCTGAAAAAAAATTAGGAGTAAAGAATTTGTGAGCAGTAGATCTGTAATGCTGGTAATGTTCAGTAGCAGATCTACAGCCAGAGATCACTCTGGTCCTGGTAGACCTCTGTCCTGCTCCTAGTTTGATTCTTGAGTGATATAAGAAGAAGGAAGCTGAAGGAAAGTACAGACAGCTGAAAAGGTTTGGGTTTAGGTAGAGGAGAAATGCAGAACATAGAACTTCACAGAAGTCATGGAACTTTGGCTCTTTTTTTGGTCTGAAAGATCTTGATGATGATCTTTCCTGCCCTCTGTCATAATTGCTATTTTAACTAGTTATTTGAGGGGAGGAGAAGCTACAGAGGTCACTGCGGTGCATTAAGTGCAAGCACCTAATCTAACAGAATTTACAGAAAATCAAGCACTCAAAACTGCCATTCCTGTTCTTTCCAACCAGCTACTTTTCTTCTCTGGATATAGAGAGAACCTGCAGTGCCTAAATTAGATGTCTAAGAACGCGATAGAAAATCCTTCCCACTCCCTCTACATCCATGTCTGACAACGGTGTAGCTTCAGGATAAATCAGGATCTCACAGCACAACCATATTCTAAATAATGACTGTATTCTTATTTCCACAGAGGCTGCTTTTCCTTTCACTGGAAAGATGCACTGACACTGTGAATTTATCAGAACATACAGACATTTATGAGAACCAATGAAGAGGTTTTACTTCCTCTCACTTTGATGCACTAACTCTTCCCAAGGAATGAATCTCTATTTGGCTTTATTGTATGTTGCCTTACATCACCACATTGTCCATACAGCCAACACATTGCCTCCCAACATTAGTTTTAGGTTCTCTGTCTCTGGTTATAATTCTGTCTCTGGACTAGGCTGCTTTGTGCCCAATGAAAACAATACGCAATTACTTCAAATCTGTGTCCTGATTCCATCTAAATTAATAAGCATGCTTTATCCTCTTAGTTCATTTTTCCCACTTGGAGAATGGCCTCATCACACGCTATATTCATGAAACAGATTAACATCTCTAGTCTCAGAGTATCTTGAAAGAAGGCAATATATTTTATCTCCTACTGAGTTAAAAACATTTGTAGTGTTCTCAGCGAGGACTTAAAGCAGAGCTGCATTGTTTCATAATCTCCTTTGACTCTCAGTGCACTCTTCCAGCCACACTGCCTTATTACATTATTACACTCGTCTACATTTTGCTGAGTACATGCTGAGCCAAACAGTTATGCATGTGAATGCAACTTGATGGCACCTGAGTAAACTGAATTTCAGGTAGCTGTTAGAAGCAGAAGACATCGACACCGAGAAAGTGGGAAAAAATGAAAGGCTGACACAGCAATATCACTTCAGAAGTGGACTAGGCGAGTGTACTGACTGCAGAGCTCCTTTATTGCTCTTACCAACTGCTCACAAAGTTCTAGGTCTTCCCATATGCTAAGAATTTCCCCCCAAAATAAACTCCTTGTCTAAACACTCTATCTGAAAGATTAAAAGACTAAATGCTTCTAGAGGTCAGTGCATGCTGTGGGTAGGTGTTTTACCATGAATTAAAATACCTGAGCTCCATTCCTGGCCTTATTGCAGACCTTCACGACTGAACAAGTCATTTTGCTTCTTCTTTTACTACTCTACAGTTTTGTTTTTTAGGTGAAATATCTCTTAGGAATGGTTCCATCTCGCAGTGTGCTGAGGCACTGCCTTAGCCAGAAGGATCACTGGGCAGTAATGAAGAAAATTATTAATGAAGAAGAATACTGCAAGTAAATATTTCCTATCAGGGCTTCCTTAATTAAAAAAAAAACAACTAAATACATGCTTTTCACATCAGAAATATATTTTTTCAGTGGAGATTAGGCAAAATTAAAACTGTCCTAAGCCTTAAGAAATGTGGATTGATTTGTCATTAACATCCACATGGACAGATTGCAAGGTCTGGTTCATATGCTACCTATCATCATCTTGACTGTTCCACATTTTCAACAGATGGGCTGGGCTCTCTTGAGACTCGCAGCTATGTTGTAAGTCCTGGTATAGCTCTGACAATTGTTCTTATTTCTCTAGGATACCTTTGCTTCTTGTTTCCTAATGTCTTCTGAGAGAACATCATCATCTGCATACCTGCCTTCTGCAGTGATCTAAACTGACAACGAAGAGTAGCAGTCCATGCCCTACCTCCTGCTTGCAGAGATTTTGCTCTAAATTCTGTTTGGTAATTTGTTTATAAATTGTTTCTATTAAAACTCTTCGGTTAACTACCTAGGAAAAGCATCTGTGATAAACAAAAAAAAATATTAAAATACGGGGAATGCTAGTCAGAAAAGGGCACAGTCATTAAGCAAAATTAATGGAAATACGCTCATCTCTCCCAAATGCAAAATCATTTTTTCTTACCATGACCTATGCATTATGAACATTGCAACAACTGCTCATGGAAAACATTCACACTTTAAAGCAAACCTTACTCCTGTAGTTCTAAAGGTGACTCCTAAAGCCCCTAGGGGAAAAATAATTAGATTTCAGGAACATTTCATGAAGATATCCTGATTCACCTAAAGGCCTTTTCCTTGATTGGATTACGATCCTGACACCAGAAACTGCAATTTCCAGCTTAACATTCTCTATGAAGACAAGTCATAGACTGAACAGAAACAAGAAAAAATGGCAATTAAGCAGAAGAATCGATGCACAGGGACAACTAATATACAGGAATAAATCTAAAGTTCAAACAAGTCCATTTCATAGGTAGAGTGAAGTGCTCATGCTGTGAAAGACTTTCTACTTTACATCATCTCTAGGAGCCCACATGTTATCAGCCTCCAATACTCGTTCCCAGGACATAATCTTCAGCAATGACTTTGGAGGTGGATGCTCTTTCTTGAAGAACCCAATGACCTCGAGAATTTTAACACAAAAATCACACTTCTGTCTATTAAAATCATTTTGGTACTGATGAGAAACTTTCAAACAAAACTAAAGTAGTTGGCACATTGCTGGAACTTTAATAAAGACATCAACTAACCACCAACATGCGCAGGCTCTACAGCTCATCTGAGGAAACAGATGGCAGTAACTCATTTAATTGGTCCCTTACAGATGCACATAAATGCCACCTAAAGCATGTACTGTCCTGAAATGAGAGAACAAGCGTGGAGCTTTTGGTAGTTATCTTTATTTGGGCCAACAGAACAGCAACCCTGATGAGACACTGAATGTACAGTCTGGAATCATACCTCTGTAAAAGGCTCTTTCATCATTTACAAGCAGAAGAATAAACATTTCATGTTCTTTCCTGAAGCTGATAAATGAGGAAAACCCATGCTTACATCCCTAAGGACTTTCTAACCTAAAAATAAGAAGTATCCAATAGCAGCACCAAAATTACTACAGTGTGTGTGCAAACTGCTTAAGTACTGTGCAGGCATTGTGTCCAATTTTAAAAAAAAAAAGCTTCAGAAGTAACTTACAGATGCCAAAGCTCTTGAAAGGGTTATAAACCATTGCCACGTACAACTTGTCTTTTCCTCCAGTCACATGGGATAGCTCTTTAAACATCAAGGAAATTAGGTAAAATTAGAAGCAACTCAGCTAACATATTCAAAGCTGATAGAAACCAGAATCAGGTAAATCCAGAACAGTAAGGCAAGCTCACAGTATGGTTATAAAACATTTGCTGCTGTGGTTACAGTTCAACTGCCCTAAAGCAGCTCTCTTCCAGTAGGATGTAATAGCACAAAAGGCACTGTAGGCTCCCCACCCTCACACATGCCTCTCCTGGATGTGTCGAAATGCTTGCTGAATGCAGCAGTTCTCTCTCAACTCCACCAGCACACAGCCTATCTGCTGTCCATCTACCTGAGCTGCAGTCACACCCGTGGCACAGCACAGACATAGCTTTAAACCAGTTCAGCAAGCACGCAAATATCCAGGGCTTGCTCACCCCCTCACTTGTTACGAGATGCAAACATACACAAATGACTTAGAGATACCTATGGCCTTCTAGTTGGAGTCCCTGTTCTCCCACTGAATCCTTTCTGACAATGTCTTCTGTCATCCAGCATTAAAAACAGGAGTACAACGAAGTTTTATTTACTGCTGATTGCAGTTGAAGGTATCCTGGCATGAGATTTTCCTTTCTTCTAGCCTGTAATGTGAACTGAAGGCCTGGATTTCCCCAGTACCTCCGAAGTCAGAAACAATTACCTTGATATCAGTGCAATTAAACCTGCATGAAATGAGAATGTGGGAGCTGAGAACAAAATCTTTCTGTTTCTGGGAACAGCCCTCAGTAGCTCTTCTGTGTAGAGATCTTTTTTTGCACAGAAAACTGATCAGTGGTGCTGTGGCCACAGTTTGGCTGATGCTGTTGAAAAGTGTGGTTTTGCCTTTCTGCATAGACAGGACTTGTACCATCAGTCTAAACTGTAAATGAGCAAAACTTATTCATATAAGCAAAAAAACTTCTTTAAGCAAAAACTTTTTGCACATGAAGCAATCAAGATCAGAGTTCTCTATGGAAAAATACTTGGGAACAGCTTGAGTTCATAATGAGCATGTAGTAGAATGAAGTTGTGTGACCTGAGAAAAAGAAGATACGTATTAAATATACAAAAAGGAATTTTCCCCTGGTTCTAGATCTAAATAACATTGAATTATTTGGTTTCATCTTTTTTTTTTTTTTTTTTAATTACTTCTGGCTATGATAAAATCTTGGTATTATATTTTGGGGAATAAAGGGTTTTGCTCACTGTACAGATCTACAATCATGCTTCTTAAAATTCTTATGATTCTAGTTGGATTTCAAACAATTGAAAAGTAAGGTAAAATTAAATGGGTGCACTTCCAGGTTATTATCCACCAAAAAAAAAAAAAAAAAAAAAAAAAGAAAAGAAAAGAAAAGAAAAAAAGAAAAAGAAAAAGAAAAAAAAGCTCTGTTCTGTTACTAATAGAAATGTTGCACCAGAACGAACATCATTTTTTTTTTCCACAGAATTGCAGGGGTTGGAAGGGAGCTCAAGAGATCACTGAGTCCAACCCCCAAAAAAGCAGGTTCTCTACAATAGGTTGCACAGGTAGGCATCCATGAGTCTTGAACAGCTCCAAAGGAGAGACTTCACCACCTCTCTGGACAAGCTGTTCCAGTGCTCTGTCACCCTTACTATAAAGAAGTTCTTCTCATGCTTGTATGGAATTTCCTCTGTTTTTCTCTTTATGCTTTCAATCCAGGAAATAATAACCATTCATCCATTTTACAGTGTTGGGGACCATGAAGATGAATCATGCCAAGATGTGTTAATCTGAGATGATACAAAACTGCCAGGCTGCTACAAAGGAGAAGCAATAAATATCACTATTTATTCTACCAAACTATGCATGGCTTCCAAATCTGAAAGCAATGAAGATTGCTGTAACCTGCTTCTTTGATCTTTCCCACTTTTTAAGGAATGGAAATGGGCAATATTTTACTTGCAGTATTCCCAGAATATGGACTCACAGCGTACACAAACATGGTTCCCCCTTATTGACAGAATGACAGGAGGAAGGGACACCACCCTACACAACAGAGATATAAATTTGCATTGAGCCCCAGACAACTTTAGCTTGATGTGCTGAATGTGCCACTGGCTTCACTTGAAATAGCGAGTGCTCAGCAACATTCCTCTTCCCAGGGTCACGCAAAGTTTATCTTTCCAAATCACTCAGTGCATCTATGATCAAAGTGCACTTTGGCTTCAGTCCTAGGTTTATATCTTACTGTCTGTCACTTTGTTCACAGGTTTACAGAAGGTCGAAGCCCCTCGTCCTTCACATCTTCTCTCATGGAAAGCGTATCTCGCTCAAGCCAAAAAAAGACTGATGGAGCTTCCCATGCACTAGAAGACCTAACATTATTTTGTAAAATCAGTAGCAGGATGTTTTCTACAGTGGTTTCTATTCAGCTGCCAAACGGTCACCCACGCTTATTAGCTCTCTAATAAGTAAAAGTGCTTCAAGGGACGCGCTCAAAAGCACTCCAGATCACTTTATTAAAAGTTGTAATGGTGTCCCTGGTTGAATTCAATTCTTGCTGTCAAAGCTATCAGGTTAATAAAAAATACGCTCTTAATTAATTACGTATAAGTTACTATGTTTGTAATCAGCAAGATTCCATCAAGGTTAGAATTAAGCACTCGTCCCATAACCCACCATCACAGTTTTCAGAGGAGGATAACGCAGCAAATGAAGTCTGTATTCCCAAGCATAAATGTGACTGTTTCTGCAACACTGTAATAAGGTGGCCTTGGGTTAACACAAAAGCTTTAAAACAGGTCTCACTGTTTCAACAAACGCTTAAAAATGTTGAAGCATATATTACAATGTCACTGAAATAAATATTCTTTAACCATATCTTTGAATTTAAATACACACCGCAACCATCCTGATGCAAATGGATTTAAACACTTGTTTTTCTGAACTGGGTTCTAAGCACCAAAGGATAGAATTAGCACAGGTAATGGTATCAAGAGACCTGCTTGTACAGACCTGTTTGTGTCATTCTGAGCACAGACAGTTCCAGCCCAAATCTTTGCATAGTTCTGCAGTGCCTGGTCAGGTGTTAGCTCCTGTTTACATCAGTCTCTTCATTAACTTAAAGACAGATGTTACCTTATGGAAAGTGAATGACAGACACCTGCAGGCTGGTGACTACTGCTTTTATTACCTTCAATGACTCACGTGGAAAATTAAACAATCCCTCATGCAATAGCTTAATTTCTTTGACTCAGAATTACAAGATAGGGCTCTGCATCAACACTTTGTTGCTTCTCCTTATAGGCTCGGGCTCTGAAGAAGTCTCTAAAATAACTTATTTTATTTATTTATTTATTTTTAAGATAATTCTTACAGCTAATAGAAATTAAGAAGTTTACGGCTACTCACAGTGTGAGGCTGGGATCATGAACTTCACACTGAGCAGTAAGAATTGCCTACAGAACTCTGGTGAAGAATTGGACATTGCTGTAATTCAGTCTTAGATACTCAAAACATTTGTTTAATGTGATAACCAGAACCGTGACCCCTAAAACCCCTGCTTAATGCATCCTTGCACCACTGGTTGGTTGAGCTACGTAGCTCCCTGAACTCAGCACACAAAGGTCTTCATCACAGAAGAATATTTGCAATTGTAAGAGTCAGCTATAAAAGAAGAAACTTGAGTAGAATTTCAATTTGCTCCAAAGGGGTTTACACAGGCAAACAAAGTGTGTGTAGCAAAGTGAAGCAAATATATACGTGTACATATATAAGTATTTACACACGTGCACAAACACACATTTGAAAAACTGGAAAAAATGAGAGTTTCAACAAAATGAGTTTAAAAAAATTCAAATAGATATGAAGACCTAGAAGCCGACCTGCTTTTCACACTTGAAGATTTTTAAACTTAGGTCCCAAGTGAAGCAGACAAGAGATAAATTTTGACTGATTTCAAGGCCACAGACTTAGATATATCCTAGAAGTCAGTCTCATTCTATTTCCTTGCTCAGTCACAGCCTAAATTATTAGATCTGTTTGATGTCAGAGGAAACTTGAGAAGTCATCAGCTCCTCTGGAAGAAAAAATTGCTATTTTCCCCCCAGATTCAGAGAAACCAGGCTGTGATATGAACTTTACATTCAAACCAGGACACAGGGATTAGGCAAAGGTAGCCATTATGTCTCTGTGCAAAGCGCGTTCGTAACAAAGGAGATTTAAAGAAAAAGATTTTCCAATTCAGTAGAATTTTATGAGAACATGAAAAACAGTAAAATCTCTATCTCAGGCACCTTACGCAACATCATTCTTTGCATTCAAACAATTCCTCACAACTGCATTCTTTGTTTTGATTGGTTTCACCATTTCCTTATTGAAGAAAGCATTCCTATAAGAAAGCCACATCTACAGGCTGACTTTCTTATCTCAGCAATTTTATAAAAACAGCTCTGTTTGAGAGACGTCGGAGCTTTCTGATCCTCCACATTGAGAAGATCAGGTAATATGCATTATGTTTTATTCTCTCCATTTTAGAACACTGAAAAGCAGTAATTATCACTGATGTTAACTCGGTGTGTGAAAATAATGTGTTTCTAATTTAAGCTAATAGCAAATCTCTCCGTTACTTTAAAGCATAATGTTGAGATTTGGCAGTGAGCGTTATTACTGGGAAGTCATTTGGATACTATCAGTCATTCATAAGCTTATGGTGTATAAATCCAAACAAACCCGAAGTACAACTAAAATTTATTTCTAAATTTAAATATAAACATACTGCCACAGCCAGATATAAGTTGTCAGCTCTCAGGATTGCATTACATATGGCACAATATTTCATATTTCTTCCAAGTCTCAGCACTGGGAGGTATATTCAATCAATTACAACTGTGAAGATAACCTTGAAATAGTGCCCCATATCAATACAGTAAAGAGGCTTTAAATCCAGAGAACAGCTTTTTATTTTTAAGTTTGAAATGTTAAGTCCCACAGTCCCATAATTCTGGTACCCTACATTATTTCCATGTTCCTTGGGTAAGAAAGGGACGGAGGATGTAGAGATGTTTGATTTCAGATCAAACATTTGCAATTTTCATCACCAAAATGAAAAGAGAAAAAAAAAAAAACCGCACACACACACACAAAAAAAGCAGTGGTGGTCAGGAAAATGAGAATTTTGGTCCTCAATCAGCTTGGAAGTTCCCATGCTTCCTGGAGACAGAAGGTTGGCTGCTCCCATCCCTGCTCAGAGCAGCCAAAGAGGAGATGCCACCCAGCCCATGGAGAAGGCTCTGGGGCTGTCCTGCTCCTTGCTCAGCTCAGGTTTCAATTAGTGAGGTCAATTAGCTCAGAAGTGCTGGAATCACGAGGTCACGTTTCAGGTATCTGCAGGGATGTGTACTGTGACTGCATTGGCATGAGAGAGAATAAAAAATCCTGAGCAGTGGGCAAAGCCCCATCTTTCACTCCTCTGGTGCAAACCATCTTCTGTTGCCCTTCTGTAGCTATTTGGGATGGGATGCTGACCTGGGGCGAGGCCTTACACTGTGCTGCCCTGGGACAGTCCTGAGCCACCAGGCCACCCTAATTACAGCCACAGCCAACAGCAGATCCCTCCACAGAACACGTAGGTTTCTTCACCTGCCAAAAGTTGTTTTCCCTTGCCAGCTTTCCTCTAGGTGACACAGTATTCATCTGCTGTCAGCAGAGGTTAGCATAACAAACCTCAAAGAGTACCACTGTTGGACAGGAAGAAAAATACAGAAGAAAATATATGGCATACAAACATTTGTGGAAAAATAGAGACTTGCTTTTCTGATGCATCTCTTTACCAGTCATGCTAAGCCTTCTATAATGGAGGTACAAACAGCTTAAACAAAAACACATCAGCAGCATCTTCATCTGATTTAGGAGGGACAGCAAGAGGTGACAACTCCCTCACTGACTTGGTAATCAGAACTGCTCAAAAGTTTCTTTCCAATAAACAATTCTATTAAAGTATCATCTATCAGACTGGACATTTTCAACATTACCATTTTGGAAAAAACAGCATGCCTTTTAAAAACATGTCATAACATTGGCAAAAAAACATTTCTGAAATTATAGTCAACATCTCTCTTAATTTAAAACAATATGGGAAGTTTCCAAATACTCAACTCCCAAACAGTTTCCATATGGCACAAAATCAGGGATGCCCTTCCTATCTCATCCCCCACCAATACCATTAGGCAAACACTGCTCCACTCTGAAAGCCAGAGGATCAACAGCCACTGCTGCAGCTTGGCTGCAGTTACCCAGCAGTTACTCAGCTGCTGGTAGATTCACCAAATCTACTCCTCAGATACAAAACGGATGGCCCTGCAACCCCTTCGTGAAAAAGATTATAAAACTGCGGAGAAACAAAAAGGACATTGGTTTTCTCCCTGCTGAAAATACTTCTGTTCCTTTTGTTGCATACATTTTTTCAGTTTCTCCAGGAAAATCTATTATCCTTGGCAGCCTGACATCACATGGAATAATTTCTAATTTGATCTTCCTTGCCATGATACCGAATATTAGAGTATCTTTGCTTTTTATTTCTCTGTGGAGCGTAAATACCCTTGAGAAGTTTTTCCACCAATCCTTCTGCTGGCAGGCAGGTCAGTTTGCTGACATTTCTCCATTTTCTGGATTCTCCATCACATAATTCAACAGTACTGATTAACATCAACCCACATCTGGGCTTTGGTGTTTAGAGGAGCCGTGCTGTAAGTGAATGTGACTACTCTAAAGAATTTTCCCTACCAGCTGTTGAAACCTGGAAAGGTATTTTCTTTCTTCTTTCCTGGAAACATTGCAATTTTCTTTTTCCTTTCAAAAAGCAAAGAAGAGTATTCCCAAACGGTTAATTCTATTTCAGAAACGGGTCGTTCCTCCTTTTTTTGAGGTATTTGTTTCTAAGTTCAAAGATAGATTGCTATGTAGATACTTTACTGAAGCTGGGGATTCCTACTGCCAGCCCTAGAAATGTCTGTACAGGATTTATCAAAAGATTATAAATGCTAGCTACGTCAAAACAGAGTTCAAGTTGTAGGCAGATGTCCTGCAAGAAGACTGTAGAAATTAATTTCATCTTTACAAAAAAAAAAAAGCCTCAAGAATTGTTTTTTATTTTTTAAAAACTACAAAAAGCCCACCTTGGAATCAGATATTCTAGCGGAAAGATTAAGCTTCCTACTGTCTCAATTTTGCTTTTGAATAAACTGAGGTGGAATATGGGAGCTTGCACACATGCTCTCAGCAACCAGCCGTGTTCCTCCAGTGCCAGCATCCTTCTTCCCACTGCTCCTCTAAGTGAACATTACAGGACACATCAAGGAACGGAGCCAGCTGAGGGCACAGCCCCCTGTGACCTGGAAATCACTGGAAAGGGTACATCCCATCACTGTAAAGCTCTATAGGCCCAGAGGATAACGCCAAGCACAGGCTTGGCTTTTGCTAGAGCTTACATAGGGCCACCTAGATTTCACTGCAGCATTCCTACAGGCTTGCCAGAGCTCTCTGACACTCACTTTGCAGAGATTAAACATGACAGACTTCAGAGAGCAGGGCTGAAGACAGCTGAGCAGGCTGACAAGAGGAGCTTAAATAAGAGCTGCCTTCTTCTTTCTCCCCATTTTCTGCTTACAGAATGACTGAGTTTTATGGGGAGGTGATGTGTTTGTTTTGCTTTTTGTCAGAATTATCTTTAAGAGCAATTTAATTTGCTCCTTGGCTTTGCTGCAGCACTGTTTCCTCTGGACAAGAACAGCTACAGCAGGTTGGCAGTAGGATGCTCAGCCAACACGAACATGAGATGCCTGTGCTCTATAAAGGGAAGGGTGGAAAGTCGTGAGCCCTGCATCCACTCCTGCAGCACTGTGGGCAGTTGATGCTCCTATCCTTAGAAAGGTCAAATGCTTTGTAATAAGAGCATTACAGGCTCACAACCACACTCTGCAGAGCTCAGCCTCAGCCCCATAATTCACACTGCAAATGTCACGGTACGAATGCAGATCTGCTGTCCTAAGGGAGACACAGGCACCATGAAAAACTCAGGTGGTTTCATTCCTCCTTTCCTCCTTTTTCTGTCATTGCAAGGACAAAAACCCACACCAGCAAAATTAATTCATTCCTATGATGAAGGCAACAAGCAGAAGAGGAAAGTAGTAGGAAAAATAAATCTGGCCTTTTGACATTTGTAACATGCTGACAAGAATACATGATGGCAAGAAGTCCTATTTTTCATAGCCATCATCCAATTGGACTAGACTTTTTTTTATTATTATTATTCTACAGCATTACAGTCACTGCTCTGAGTTAGACACCATGGGATGGTGAGCCCAGAAACTAACCATGATATTTTGTGCCAGCCTATCTGAAAGGTCAGTATTCTGCATCAATGAGCACTAAAATAAAATCAGAACCAGAGACAGAATCTGACCTAAGGCACAAAGTTAATTTCAGGAACTGGAATATTTTACTAAGAGGTTCTGTAAGAAAGATCTCTCAGGAATCCTTTGATTACACGACTCCACACTTGCCAATAAATTTATCCCAGATGTTAGCGAGGAGTACAACTCTACAGAGAGCTCTGCAAATGGGCCGTAAGCTCAGTTGTGCTGTAACTCGCAGCAGTTTTCTGGTCCAGAAAACTCATCTCCACCATAATGGAAAAATCAGAAAACTGCCCAAACCCACCTGGTTGATGATATTCAGTTGGAGCAAGAAATGGGCGACCTAACATCCACAACTACTTGTACCTCCCTTTTCAGAGAGCACCATTCCAGGGTGCTGCACGCTTCTACCTCCTAGGGAGGCTGAGGTTTGCATCTTTAAAATCTGGTTTTCATTTTACATCTGTGTGACACTTAAAGCCAACCATAACCTATTTTCCTGAGGGCTCCACATCTATAAAGGAAAGAAACAGAACAAGGCAGAACCACTAAGCAGATAAACAAGGTGCAAACAGTACTTAAACACTCACAGAAACATGGAAAGATTCAAAGAACTCCTTGCAAGATGAGCTTCATGGTCCTACGTAGCAAATGAGTATCACAAAGAAAATAACATTTTCCTGAGGTCTGCAGGTTAAAAGTATACCAAAAAAATCTTCAGATTAGTAAGATTTTGTATAGTCATTTAGAAGAGGAAAAATTCCTTTTTAATCAACCATAGAAAAACTCCAAAATTAATAACTACCAGGATAATAAATCTGTGTAATCTCGTTTCCATTAGCTTTATTAGCTGAAGAAATTGCTAGATCAAACCAAATTTCAATCTTCCAGAAATAAATATACTATTATTTTTAACCTCATTTCCCAAGACTGCGAAGTCAGTGTTCTCAGACTGCTTGCTGCCTGTCCACTCTGATAGGTTTTGAGCTTGCTGTCCAATTTCAACTTAATTTAATGAAGAAAGAAACACATTTGGAGATGCTAAAGTCAGAGTCAGTTGGTGAACAAGCCCTGAGCAGGTAACACCCAAATGCCCCACTTGGAAAGACAGTAGCACTGCAGTGCAGTGTCTGTTCACCTGTCCTCAAGGGAATGGACAGCATGAACCTGTGGGACTGGCCATCTGCACTCACATATCCAGACGTTTTTCACTAGTACAATCTTATGCTTCCTTTACCCAGTCACAACTAAGCAGATCAATCACTGAAACGGTGCCTCCTTCTACAATTGCTCTGCTTGTTATTCCAAACTGGCAAACAATGACTTTGTAAGCTGATTTCAAGTAAGATCTTGTTCAAATGGCAAGGAGGATAGGTAAACATCTGCCAGAAAAATTGCTGTGCAGTTTCCCATAAAACTCATTTGTTAATACTTTAATTCATGTTTAGCCTGCAGCCCTTTACTCCACACGATCTTCATTAACTTTTACTGCTAACATTAGTGTTCTCCAAAATCTAAAGCAAAAGATGAACCTGTGCATGTAAAACACTTGTACATTTTTATATGTTCTGCAGTGCAGTACACATAATAAAAGGTGTTTTCTGCTTCCCCTCCTCCCTAGAGGACTTACTGCTCTAAAGAACCCCACCATCTGTAGAAAATACCTTATTTCTTACCTTTTTTTTTTTTTTTTAATCTGTCAGTACATAATAATGAAAAGATCAGTGCCTCTTTGTAACACAGGCAAATTGCAACCAACCTCAGTGCAGGAGGCATACTCCTATGCAGTGCTTCTGCTCCCAGTGGGGAAGATTTCTATTGCACTCTTGCTAACAAGAATCCTGCCCTGCTCTGCCTGTTGTGTTCACTAATGCAGAAGTACTGTGCATCAGAGAGAACAGCTGCACAATGCAGAGAAAGTCTGTGATGGGGAAGATGCAAATTCAGACCAACAGCACTGAAAGTTACACAGCACTCCAGCATCTACTTACAGCAAATCCTGCAAGGATACATAAATGCTGCTCATTAATTTTAGTAGGAATAACTTAATAGTTAAACTAGTTTTGCACAGATCACTGTTATAATGAGGTAGTGAGAAAGGGAGGAGGGACAGTGCTCCCTCATGTACCTTCTGAAATTAACTTATCAGAATAACCATTACCTGACCATACGTAGCCCTGAGAAAAACTTGCTTTTCAAGCATTAGTGAATTATGTTTTAATTCCTCATTATCACTGATGGAAATAATACGTGTGAACCGGTGCACACACAGATAATAAGGAACTTTGCACGTATCTCTGCCAGCTCCTTCCTCTGTGGAATTGTTTTGCTCCGTGCTGCATTAGCACCTGAGCAGCCTGCTGCTGAGCTGAGCTCTCTCTCCTCCTTTAAATTAACAATTTCATGTATCATTACCTAGACTTAATTTATTCTTGATCTTTGGCTTCTTAACAGAGAAAAAAAGTACAGCAACACAGAGGGCTGTTGTTGTCAAGGGATTATTCAATATATTTTTCTATTTCTATTTTGAAGCTTTTAAAAGCACTCCTATTCCACTGCGTATTCAATCTGTGGACGTTTCTTATCTCATCTACTTCTCATCTCATTCCATTTGAGACCCTCGCAGTCAGATAAAGTCATCAGGTCTCCAGGTAAAGAGAAGCAATTCCTTTTGCTTGATTAAGCACATGACTTAATGCTTCCAGCTGCATTAGGGGACAGTAGTGTGAGACAGGCTATCTCAGAGCTACACAAATCCCTGCAGCAGCACCATGAGGTTTGAATAATCAATTGCACATTCCAAGAGAGCTTGCCTGCAATAATAAAAATGTTTCTTGTACCTTGTGAAGTAATAGATAGGCTGGCAGTAAAGATTTTAAAGAATCCTACAGCATCACTTTATTATTATTATTTTTGTCAGGGGTTGAGATGAGAAAGCTGCAAATTTTTTGCAATGTGGATGTGAGACTGTTACTAAGATGTAGATGTGCTTAAGTTATTACAAATATTAAGATGAGATAAATTACCATTGGCTCTATCAAGGTGTGACTGAACAGAAAAGCATTCATTGCAAGCAAACTCCCAGCTCTCTGAGACCTGAGATTATTCTGCTGAGGATGGTCTCTTTTTACTAACTCAGTAAGGGCATCTTAAGCAAGCATGAGGTCTAAAGCAATGCTAATCTGCTAAGTGGTTGTTGTGTATTTACAAGGGAGCTGCTCACCACACCAGGGAAGTGTTTTGAAGTCCCAGACAGCAGCCAGTTACACCAAGGGAGGTACTTCAGCATGTGCTCCATGCTTTCCCAGAGCTTGAATGGGAGTTATAGCAATAATGCATACAGGCTACTGGCCCTTCTTCACAAGCCATCTACCTTAATAGCACATCAGTACAACTTCAGCTCATGAGCTGCTCAGCTGAAGTGAGGTTTAGAAATTTTGCAGGGGAGGAGATAGAGCAGTACATTCTGGTCAAGTCTCGTATGGCCTTTGCTTTTAAATCAATCAGCTTTGTTCAAATCACAAATAAATGCAAGCTATTTTTGTCTAATGGCATTGATACGTATCTACATCCAAACTGCTGCATGGGGTAGATGTCTCAGAAGAAGAACCAAGGATGGCTGAGTGAGAAACTGAACCATCCTCATTTTCAATGAGCCAGTTACATGTCCCCATTAGATGGAGCATCCCCCAGTGCCCTCAGTATAGATGACTTCCAGCTCAGAAGCCATCCATGCCACAGGTAGTCACAAACTTCAGTGTGACATAGCCGAGCAGTACTGCTGGCTATCCTGCCCTGACATACAGGTGAATAAAATGTTAAAATCTAGAGCAGTGTTGATTTTATTTTTCTCCATTAAGTTTTCTGGAAAATTTTGAGCCATTTGTCCCAACAGCCAGCATGCTGATACAGCTGAAGAGCACTTCACAGAAGCTCTCCAAATTTGGAGCCACTCTCACACCAGACTTGGTAAGCTATCATCTGAAATTAAAACCCTTGTACCAACTTAGGCAGAAAAGCCTCCAAGAATAAACATCACAGTGGCTAATAGGAATGCAGAATGAACTGCAAAATAATTAAACTCAATGTGTCAATGTAAACCTGACTGATTGCTGTAATCCTCTGATTAGTCACTCCCCCTGCTCTGAAGAGCATTAGCATGAGAGAGGAAGATAACCTTGATATTTCAGGATATCCTGAAGCTCTCTTTAGCAGTGTGGGTGAGGTGATCAGACCAAAAGTGACTTGCTCCAGCTAGTTATCACAACCTGTTCTCCTCCTTCTGCTGATCAATCTGTAACAGTGGAGGTATGGTTTCCCAAAACAAGCAGCCAGCCTCCTCTTGAGTACCCAACTCTTCTTTTCTTCCTGTCTGTTGCGGACACATCTTTCACTCAGCTGGATGCTACAGTAACTGCCTCCACTTCTCCACTCTGCAGTTACTGTTTTCAAGGTGCTAGAACTTTCAGCCTTTTCTTACTGCAGTTCAGCCACTTGACATGAGCACACCAATCTTACCGTTTGGGAAACCCCTACATATAAAGTTCTCAAATAAGAGGCACCCATAATCTGCAGCCCAGCCTCCAAGCCCCTTTCTGAGATACAAGGCTCCAGTCACCACAACCAGGTCTCACTACCCAAGTAGATTAACTCTCCAGAATGTCCCTAATTACAGACACCAGCTCCACACCAAGGAAACCTGCTTCTTATAGCTTATTTTAGCTCTGCAGTTCTGACAAACCAGTCACATTTCTTCTTATGATCATTTGTAATTGGAATACAAACTTTTTCTGAATAACGAACGCTCAGAGAAATTACTGCTCATGAAGCAGTTTATTTTCACGATAAAAATAAATCAGTGAAGTGATACCTTAACAATAACAGAGAATTGACTTCTGCAGATCATAGAGGCAGAGAATGATGGAGGCTGGCAGAGGCCACAGGAAATCTCCACCCAGCCCTGCTCAGTGCAGGGCCAGCATCAGCGCAGGGTGTTCAGGGCCACGGCCATTTAAGTTCTAAGTGTCTTCATTGACAGAGGTTGCAGGGCCTCTCTGGGTCCCTGCTGCAGTGTCTGGCCACCCTCACACTGCACAGGTTTTTCCTACCTAACCCAAACGTCACTCAGTTCAAGGCTCCCTGCCCTCTGCTGTGCAGCTCTGAAGAGAGTCCAGCTCTTTTGTCTGCACTTTCCCTTTAGCTGACACAACATTTATTATTTGAATTATTTGCTGCTGCCCACGTTATGTTCTATGCTTTTTAAAACCAGTCCTTATTTCCTCGTGTAGTTACTGGGCAGAATCAGTAAGAGCTGCTTCAACTACACAAATGACCTCTGTGCATGAAGATCCCTCCTGCATACCAGGCTGGGGAATTGAGACCCTGAGCCACAAATAGCCTTAACATGAAATCATATGTTAGCCAAAGGAATGAATATTTTATTAGCTTACCTTTCCTTTTCATTTTGTTTTGAGGTTGAAAAATGAACAGAAGAAAAAAAAAAAAAAAAAAAATCCTTCCTCTTAGGAAAAAGAATTGATTGCTGTTAGCATGGATAAAGTACCCCTTGTTGTGTTACAAACCCGCGGTCTGCTGAATTTGCAAAACCCTCCTCACAGAGAATATTTCACTGCTGGGACTATACTGGAGAACACTGTTTTTGGAAGGCTCTAGGGAGGTTTATCTACAGGCAAATAATCCCAAAGCAAGAACGTAAAGGGTGATTTCTTCCATGCTACTGATGAATTATGAATTTGCAGATTGCAGTGACATCAGCTGAAGCCATATTTATACCTTTAAAAACTTGCAGTGACAAGACCAATATCAGGGTACAGACTGTGGCCAACCCAAAGACTTGACAGAGGTAATTTACCAAGTCCCATATCTGCAACTTACCATTATCCTAGACTGTAAGTGAATGCAAACATAGAAACAAGTTGCAATCAAGCTGATAGATTTTATTTACTTCTAAGGAATAAGAGTTCCCCATTCACAGTTCAGGAGTTCCTGCTTCAAGCAAGTGATGCAGTTATTGGGAAGAAGTTAATCACATATATCACTCCACATCAAAGAAAAAAAAAAATCTCTGCTGTTGTCTTGCAACTTCATCCTGATCTCAACCATCAGCTTTCTGCTCAGTTGTTTATAACCTGTCTAACTGTAAAATAGCCAATATAGGATCTGACTAAGGAAAAAACATTCTTTTACAGGATTATGGAGTTCCAAGACTGGAACTGCAATTCTAGAGATGCTACACAGACATCAAGTGACAGCTAATTCCTGTTCCCACAACCTACAGGCCAGATAGCCTTCCTTATCTAATGACGTGAAGAATGAAATATCACCATCACCTCTTTACCAGCAGAAAACACACACACACAAAGATTAAATGATTCAGCCAAGCACTTAAGATTGTGCTTTTACTTTTTGGAAGATTAAAAATTAAAAATGTGAATAAGGTCACAGAGAAAATCAGACTGACTCATGAACTGAGCTGAACTCCAGAGTTTCCTGAGTATTCAGCCCATGCTGTAACCACAGCCCTTGCTCTAATTTATCTTCCCAGACTTTTCCCTATTGTGCCCTAAAGTTCCCACTGGACAATAGTATCAGTTTGCTAGAAGACCCAGTCAAGGTTTCTTTTTGTTGTAAGAAATAGATCAGGTGAACACTTTCCTCAAAAAGCACACTGTTACAACTTCACATCCCACTGGCACCAGTCTGCAGCCCTGTGCACAGACCCAGCAGGATCTATTTGTGTGTGAACATGAGGGGAACTGCTCAGATGAAGGGACCTGCTGGCATCCCACAGGGCTCCCAGGAAGCTCAGCTCACCTCAGAACAAAGTGAAAACTAAGTAAAGCTCACCACTTCTTCAATTCCCTGAAAAGTACTGCAAAACCCTGGGCAGAAAGAGTGGAGCAGGAGGCGAAGAAGCATCTACCTTCCTAAATGACCAAAATGTACAGTTTTCCCAATTGAAGTTCAGGTAATCCTTCCCAGGCACTATTTCTAGCTGAGGAACTGAAGCTCAGCTGCAGCACAGCAGGGTTTGTCAGTCTCAGTCCTCCTGTGGGAGGGGAGATGTGTAATGGCTCAGTGTGGGGGAAAAGGAGAATTGGGGGTGGGGTTCTTTCTCCACCACCCTGATGGGCAGCACTGAGCTTGCAGTAAGCAAGTCTTGAGCAAAGAGCTTCTTGCAACAGCAGATGGCCCAAAAAGCAAACCAACAGTGGGACAAAACCAACACTTCAGTGTTGCAGAGGAGCCCTGCACAGAGACAAGACTTTCCATTTGTCTTGATGATTTCCATCCATGTATTTCTTGTGTACCTCCACTATCTGAAATTGGGCTGGGACTTGCACTCATCACCCTTCCCCACAGCCTCGTGGGCTGAAGTGACACTGTGCAGCACACAGAACCTCACACAAATGAGAAAAAAGATGGGAGTGAATAAAAGGTCGATGCAATACAGAAGGATTAATAGAATTTCCTGTGCTATTTCCCTTGGACAGCTCTGAGGGCTCAGCCCTTCATCTCAACATATCACCACGACTTTCAGTAAGTTTTTAAAAGAATAAAATACTCCTTTTCTGGTTTTTGGTTTCTTTTTTTCACCTTCCCCACACTGCTGGGATAAGATTATCTTATTCCAGTTGATTATGCTCCTAATTGATTCAATAGTAAGAAAAGAGAAAACCTGCTGAAGTTTGCCATGTAAAACCAAAGGCTGCTTTAGCTCCATTACTGTCACCAACAGCTTGGCAGGGGTTAAGGATGAAGCCTCTTCACCACGTCTGTACTATTTAAAAGTTCAGCTGTTGATTCTAACAGTCTGTCAGATCTCAGCACAGTGCTCTTATCTAGCCATCTAAAATGGATAATGTGGGCTGAGGAAAACAGTAGACAATTTTTTCTTTTCTATTTGAGGTTTAGCTCCATGAAAAAAGTCCTTCTCCCCATGACTTTCACATACTCCTTTTATATGAGCTATGCAGTCTGAGATGCTGACCCTGGACCAGCTCTCTGTAGCACAAATTCTGCAGCAGTGCCTGACAAATTCTCACAGCAGCTTTCATAATTCACTATCAGCTAATACAACTTTATAAATCAATCCATAGGTCAACAGATTTCACTGCTCGCTGGTTTTGCAGACCTGATTAATTGAAAGATAAGGATGAATTTATTACAGGATCTGCTAGAACACCGTTTGCAGGAGGAAATAAATTGTTTAAATTTAAAGAGGAATAATTCTCAAGTACTTTTATACGTATACATGAATATAAATGATGTGTATATAGAGATGTAGGAACACACAGGCCCCCGTCCCTTAGAGCTGCAGCGTGGGGCAGCAGTTGCTGGTGCTGCTCAGCGAGCTGCTGCCATCAGATCTGCAGCTGAGCCCTGTGTTCTGCAGCACAGCACAAAGCCTGCCGCAGTGCCAATTCCCTGCACCGTGCAGGAGCAGATGGAAAGGTGTTTTCCTGTTAATTCACCTTTGAGAACAGCAGAGCTCTCCCTTGCGATCCAGCCGCAACCTCACACCAGCCCTGAGGAGCAGGTGGCAGCCAGCAGCAGTGCCACACAAGGTCACTGCGACTTTGAAGCTCTCAGGAGCCCCCAGAGCCAGGAGGGAGATGAGTGGCAGAGCAGACAGCTTGCCCATGGAGACACCAGCAGGCCCCGTGTAGGGCTCACAGCACTGCAGGAACAAAGTGAGAGCAGGTTGGCACCTGCTCAGCGAGGCTGGCACAATGCAGACAGAGTTTAGATACACACAGTTGCACTAGGAACAATCTACATTGTACAAAAAAACACAACAATCTCCAGTCAATTATGCCGCATTCTCTGCTACACCATCTCCATTACAACTACCCATGCCTCATGCAATTCAGGCTCTGCTGATGCTGAGCAGAGCATCTCCCCATCCCCCTGCTTGCCCCAGCACCACTCATAACCCTCAGCTTGCCACCCTCTTCCTAATCATAGCTCAGGGAGCTTAAGGCACTATCAGTGCCAGGTTATTCTGGCTTTACCCGCGGCCAGGTGTGACAGTACCAGCACCCAGCACAGAACAGCAGCGTATGAAAGCTGTGCTGTAGCACCAAGGACGCTGCTCTGAGTCACAGTGCACTTGACACCACGATGCAGGCTGTCGCGTCACAGAATCCTCCACCTCTTTGCACATCAGGTTACTACCTGTGAAATACCACGATCATCCCTCGCTCCCAACATTCATCCTTCTCTGAGGCTGAAGCTCCTCTCACAGCATCTTCAGCTCTGGTGAATTTATGTTTAGTCTCGTATTATTTCATACTCGGAATGTCAGGAAAAAATGGCTAAAAAAGCAATGATTGTAATGACTTCCTGTGGGTGCAAGCAGACCCTCTGTTATCTGAAGCCTGTGATTTCTGGCCTTTGCAGGCAGCTGGCCAGCACAGCACACCATGCAAAGCCTCCAGATGCTTCTCTATCCCAAATAACAGGAAATTAATGTTTGCTTTCGAGTGTTCTCAGGCAGCAGCTTTTCAGGAAGCAGCAGAACCCCTATTATTTATATAGATCTCATTATTACAAACGAGAACTCCACGCCGTCGCTGTGATAAAGCGTTACCCAGGAGACCACTGAAAAACCTGAACAAAATCCTGTAATACACTGGGATGAAATACAAACACAAAAGGAAACAGACATTCAGATCACTGCAGTTATCCCTCAAAACTGAAGCACCTGATGTGCCCTGTGCACTGCAAGCAGAGCACTCTGCAGCAGGGCCAGGGCTCTATAGAAACAGCTTTTCACTTGTCATTCTTGGTTTCATTCTTTCTATTTTGTTTTCCTGTAGATCTGATAAGCAGAATGGTAAATATGCCCTGGCAAATTTGGCAATAGGAAACACAAGGGAATGAAGGAAATACTGAGTAATCTTCATGCAGAATACCCTTAGAAACTTGCATGGCTGCAGAACAGCTGACTGTGCAAAGGGAAAACTGAGCAATCAAGCAGTCATCACCACCAACACACACAACCCTAACAGGAGCTTTATGGAACCAAACCCCTCCTGAAATACCAGCATTCTGCTTTGCAAAACTCAAAAGGCTACAGTGAGTCAGTGCTGCAACCTGGCCGTCCACCGTGCCTCCTGGGGCTGGATTTTGGTCTCAGTGAGAGGGCAACAGCTACGAGCTGTGTTCGTGCACATCCTGACAAGGCAGCTTCTTTATTTTTAGACAGGCTGCTGGAATGCAGCTCTCAGGAGCTGCCAAAGGCTTGCCCTGCTCCTGCTGAGGCTCATTCCCCCACTGCAACCCTATGTGCTCCCTGGAGGAGAATAAAAGCCCATGTTATTTGTGCTCTGAGTGAGCTGCAGGATGAAGCTCGTTAGCATTGAAACAGCAACCAGAATCAGGCTGCTCCAGTCCTTCCTATTGTTGCAATAATTCTCCATAGATGCTCAAACACATACAGAACAGCCCATTCTTGAGATCACTTTGGTTAAGACTTGGAGCTGCTACAGAAAGAAGGGAGCAATTTGCTGCAGCATCAAACCTGGACATGTTGTCCTGCTGTGCAAGTGGCAGCTGGGATGCCCAGAGCTCAGCACTGGGAGCAGTGCTGCCAGTTCAGGTACGGGGACATCATCCAAGTTTGGTGATTTATAGCAGAATTTCCTGTATTAAACCAAGCTGGGAAAGCAGCTGCACCAGGAGCCCAAAGGCAGGGCCACCCACCCTTCCCAGGTGGGCCTCACACTGCCCACGAGCCAGGAGCTCTGCTCACCAGCCAGGCCAAACCCATCCAGGAGCTCTCCCCAACTGGCCAGTTAAAGCTGCTGCCAGCTACCAATGGGATTGCTATAATTTGAATTACAGTCTATTTTACAGTACTGCTGGGACTCAGACCTCTGGCTAGAATCCCTTCTGCAAGGAAAAACTCCCTAATAAGCCTTTCTAACAAGTAGGTTTGTATGACTTCTTAGCAAACACGTGGAGAAAAGTTGCACAGGGAGGTGCCTGAATCACTGATACCAATCCATTAAGATAAGCTGGCAAACGTAACAAAATACAGACGAAACTCAGCATAAGCCAATACTTCTAAAAAAAAATTTTTTTTTTAAATCAATAAGTAGGGTATGTGGGACCTAAAGATCAGTTCATGTGAGTGGATGCTGGGCACAAATCTAGATGGGAGTGATATGGCATATAAATTACTGTGTAAGAGAAGCTGGTGGCACTACTAGTGCATATCACTCTCCTTGCCAGCCATCGAAAACTAAATGTCACTAGATTTTTCAATAAACATTTTATAGAAAAACAGGTACCCAAATTATTTTAAAGCAAGTTTACCAACTGGCACAACACGATAAATGCAGAATTAGCCAGATAGCCTCTGTCCTTGATCCAAACTCTATTCAGCACATCATTGCATTATCTGGAAAATACACAAAACCATTACTGATGCAATTTGTGCATGGCAGTGTTCCATGCCAGGAACAGCATTAATGACAGAAACAGATCTGGAAAGTTCAGTAAAAAGTTCAATTTATTTGAACAAAGCACTCTCAATAGCTGTAAGAGGCACATCATCTATGTAAGAACCAAAGTCCACAGGTCTCTCCAATAACATGGAAGACAGTATTTTGTCACCAGCAATTAAGAAAAGGAAATGAGAAAGTTTGCACAGAACCAGTCACACATACTCCTAATGCAATGCTGATACTAAGAGGGTAGAAGCAATTCGGGGATATAAATAGGAGATTAAGCAGTAAATGCATGGATGTGGTGTTATTTCAGTATCCAAGATACCATAACCAAATGCTGTGAGCAGTCTGGTGACCATATTTCAAGGACAGTCTTGAAAATATATCAAGGATTCAGGCTAGATTCTGAAGTTATATGGGCTCTGAAAAACTTGCTATACTAAGAGGCTTCCAAAGCTCAGTCTATGCAGCTCTCCCCAGTGGTGGTAGGGATAATTCAGTCATAGTCTGCAATTACTTCCAAGAGGAGGAAACTCTGATATCACGCAGCTCTTAGTTTGGTCAGAATGGATACATCCCTGAAGTGGTAAGTGAAATAAATATTTAAAAGCAGAGGGCAAGTAGTCATTGGGAGCACCATGCTGGACTATGATCAACTCTAAGAAGCTTAGGGAAAAGCAGGATGATGTGCAGAGAAAATGCCATGCTCAGGCAGAAGTTCTGAGCCCTCCTTCTAGCTGGACAGCCACATGAAGGAGGTGATGGTATTGAACAATAAAATTCTTGGCTTTTTATAGAGAGAGAGAGATAAAGAAAAATATATGTAAAAGGCAGTTTTTTCTGTGCCTATATGCATAACATCACTGCTGATTAACGTACATCAGTGCTTACAGAGCATTGTTTTAAGATGAGCAAAACACAGCAGGGTTTTCCTCTAATAAACGCAACAGGAACAACGCCTGCAAGTGCTGTGCTCATCACAGGAAAGTACCAGCACTGCTGGCTGCTTACATCAAAGCATCGCCACCCCACTAACCTCAGCCCATCCACCATTAGTCAAACAGCCACCCAAGCCCCAACCTGTGACTCAGAAGTACTTGTGGAGGCAGCTGCTTTGCCTTCCTGAGCCACCTGCATAGAGGATGCTGGGGTCACTGCAGATTGCTTTAGAGAAACCCACAGTCAAAGGCAACCTAACAAAGATCCAGTCCGCAAGCAGAAATATTCCCTCCTGCTTATTGGCAAGTCCAGTGCAATCAGGTCACTGTGCACAAGTGGAACACACAAGGACCCATCAAGCCTTTATGCTTAATTATACAGAAATGAACTGCCACCTCCAGTCATGTCTGTTGTGCTTCTAAACTATCACGAGTCCTTTAAACCTATGCATTCATTAGCTGTGGTGGGGCACGGCACTTGGTCTGATTATGAGGAAGAAAAAAACAGTGTGACAAAGCTGCAGAGCGATGAGGTAAGGTTACAAAGGGGGAGATGTCAGAACAGCAGTTTTAATTCGAGTTTGGAATTCAACAGAAAACTTTAAATTAAAAAAAAAAAAAAAAGACACGTTCACACTGCAAAGGAATACACTGTTAGCACTAATGGATGTTTGCAGCATGAGATACTTCCTTTTCCAGGCAGATAAGATTTATTACAATAAAAAAATCAGTGTTCATATAAGAATCCGTGTGTGTCAATAAAATAAGAGAGAAGTGAGAACAGATTAGGTTTAAAACAATCTCAGGGAAAAGAGAACTCATTTTCACTGAAGTTCCTCTATATCTTGCCCTCTTAAATCACACAAAGAGCATCCATACAATCTCAGAAATCCTATTATCTCCCTGTTCTTGTCATAAATTCAGCAGTCTTTTTTGATAAATTACATTCTTCCCTATCACATTATTTCTTTACTAAAAATTACAAGTCCTAGTTCTTAATTGAAACCCACACTAGAAATTGGAAATTTGTTATATATATTTAAATTGGAATATATGTGTATGAAGTATAAATACATGACATGCATGTATAGATGGGATCATGCTGTGCCATTACTAAAACAGCACTATCATTTCTACAGCTCTTAAAGAGCCTATTGTAGTCTGTGATTCATATGCTTTCAGGAGCTTGACTCCCAAAGCTCTATACCTCCTTCGTTTTTCTGGTTAAAATAGATCATCTATGTGATAAATTATTCTGAAAGTTATTCTTGTGCGGATGCTCTCAGTCTGGAATTAAATACTTCATCATTTTGATTTAGCTTTATCCATATGCTCAAAACTTTAAACATTCCTTTCATTCCAGGTAAAGAAATTGAGAAATAACTGAATCTGTAAACCTAACTCCAGTCTGCACAATGGATTAGAATCCAAACATTGCTGCTTTATTTTGGCCTCTGCAAGTCACTCCTGTGGCTCAGAGATGTCTTCAGTTGATGCCAAACTTCAGCCTGTCACAGATGTCCCCTGGTGCTATATTTAGGACCAGGGACCCATTCAAGTTCCCTCACCCCAGCACTTCCCAGCTACAGCCCCACACCTCTGACTGCTGCTCCAGCCCCATGGATACTCTCAGCCACCAGTGAGATCAGCCATGAGGGCTGTAGCATCTGCTTTAGTCCTATAACCAAAACACAGATTCATCATTTCTTTATTAACAGTGATTTCGGCAAGATTCAATCACATCCAGTTTTGGGCATCAGCAGTTCAGAAAACAAAAGGAACCCAAACAGTCCAGGAAACACTGGCATGGAACCCACACAAAACAAGCGTTTGCACGCTGTGTTACGTGCTATAGACACAACTCACAAGGCTATAAAAGTGCACTTTGCATCCTCACCTGCCCCAAAGAGGCAGCAGAAGAGTCGTGGTTGTAGGTAGGTCAGACAGTGCTGGCAGAAACAGGCTGAGCAATGCCAACAGCATTCCCGCAGGAGATAAGCAGCCAACTCACCTCTCTTCCTCAGCCAGCAAAAATGAAAAGCCAGCCAGGAGCTTTAGAGCCTCTTTATTTAAAAAATAAATAAAATGGAAATAAACTTTACGGTGACGTTAACTAAAACTTTCTAAAATAGAACTTCCATTAAAAAGGGAAGCTAAAAGCTGATATTTCTGCAGCTGCTGCATCCTCCACCATCCATGCACTTATCGCATCCTAAAAAAACACTCAGGAGGATCCACTGCCTCCCCCTGCTATAGCCCTGTGCCATTTGCTCCATTTAAAAGAAAATGTAAGGATCATTTTTGCAAAGGCAGACTTGCCAAGAGACCACACTCCTAACAATCAAGAATAATTAGCACAAATTAAGACATGGTTTGCACGCAATAGTACAAAGTCCTCCTTGTACAGACAACGCACATAAGAAAGGTCACAGGGATAGAAATGAACACAGCACAGCAGAGCGAGGGCAGCCCTGAGCTGACCCCAAAGGAAGAGCTTTAGCAAACTGCCCAGGGATGTCTGCCACCCAACTGCAGCAAGGGCAGGAGTAACCCTGCAGCTTTCTGCCCTTGTTGGTGGATCCAAAGATTTCAGGAAACACCAATAGCAGCATCTGCTATGCAGTCAATTAATCCGGTATTTGTGTGACATATTTTAAGCCTTTTCAGTAGGGAAAAAAATGTATTTTTGACCTCAGAAGTGTCAAGAACACAACAGGGCACTGAAAAATGATGCAAAGTTCCTAGGTAGCTGCAAACACCTCTTTCAAAAGTCACACAAACTGGTGCTTGGAATTAATGTAGTTACATATGAAATTGTTCTCACCTTAACAGAGACTATGGAGGTGTTTTCCTACCTTTTCATACAGCAATTTGCAGTGGGCATTACCCTGCAGCACAGCTGCAAGTCCCACCAGTAGCACCGTGCTATCTCACACATGGCCTGGAGATTTTGAAGCTGATGACCACTGTTACATCATTGCAATGTTTTTCTTCCCTTATTTTCACCAGAATAGAGGGAGGAGAAAGTGTCTGTGTTGAAAGTGATAACGATTCAATTTGGTTGCCTGTAATTTTCCTCAAGCCTGTTTCTTACCTGAGGGTGGCACAATCACAGAAAGGATTTGAAGAAATTTGTTCTTCTGAATGAGAAAAATTAGAAAGATCCTATCAGTAACACAAAGACAGCCTGACAGAAGGAATGGGGAGAGAGGAAGGACAAAAACAAAAATGTAATTAAGGATACCCAATCCCTTAATGATATAATTTCTGTCTTTAAAGCACTTCTGGTAGACAGACACCACAGAAGTCTCAACAGAAAATCAGTGAGCACAAATCTGGCTGCTGGGCCACAGAGGGAGTTTGCTATGGCAGACCACAGTCAGACACTCCCTCCATGCAGCAGGGCTTTTGCTGGGACGTGGACATCTACTTCTGCTGCAGAAGCAGTGCAGGTTCAATCTGCTCTGGCTCGTAACACCGTGAACCTCACCTGGAACCCTGCCACCCCCTTGCTTGCTGCCAAAAGCTTGAAATTCTTCCTCTTGCCACGTCAGCTGCATCTCTGCAGTGCCTGGTTATTTCTGGTGCTCTGTGACAGCACGCCCAGGTCACCTCTTACTCACTCCCCAATTGCTCTGCACCAGGATAGTTCCTTCAAGTTACTCACATCCTGCACAAACAACCCCGTGCTCCATCCAGTCACACCTCCCAGCCCGTGTGACAGGTGACAACCTGCTCAGACCACACCATTGCTCTTCTGCTGGCATCCCTGCAAGGCAGTCAGCCCTGGGAAATGGGGTGCAGCAAACAAAGATGAGACTTAAAGACTGTCCAAATCAGCATCAAGCAACTCTGAAGAAAGAGCGTGTTCACAGGAGCTCACCACCAGCTGTGGTTTTCAGAGTCACCACTAATTCTTGAGCACTGAGCAACACAGCTGAGGATTTGAGCTGCAAGTCAAAACATTGCCCAAAAAGACCAACAGACAGGGTCAGGAATGATGGGGGTGAGCTGTGCTCATGTCACACCCTCCATACGCAGCACGTGCAGCCACTCAGGGGCAGAATCACAAATGGATGAAGGTGGGCACTGGACTGACAGACTCATTGCTCCCCTGGGAGTTTCTATCCTGCAAATAAATGCCCACTGAAAATACCTAAGTATACTGGGGATTTATAGTGAGATGAGGTCCTCAGAAAGGCAGCTCCTGCTGTGCTTTGGGGAGGTGATGAAAACGACGTGAGTTACCAGTGGTGACAGAGAGCTCAGTTAGAGCAGGCACAGAAGACTTGCAGTGAAATATCTCAACTAAATATCCCCAGACACCATTTCCAGTACTGATATCTTCAATTAGAAGCATTCTTTCTCCAAGCAAAGGTCAGTGACAGAGTTGCACCAGATTCAGCAAAAGCTCATTTCAGCACTCAGCCTCTCCTCAGCCAGTTTCCCTTTCAGACTACTACCCTAGTAGCACTATTTTCTGCAGTATACCATTGCAATGCTGTAACACCATGGAAAGCACAGAAATGACAGCAGAGTAGCAAGGTCCTAGGCTGCAACAAGTGACAACATGCTCAAATGCAACAGCCATGGGCACAGAAACAAAGGAAAGCAGCTGCTTACTTTCAGAAGGCCTCAGGTACACAGGGATCTCCAGTGAGATACCCTCACCTCCACTGCCAGCCCTTACATGACGTCTGGGGAGGGGTGGATCCTGGCTCCAGACCTTCTGGTCACTCAGCTGCATTGCATGCACCTGAGCTCCCCTGGGTTGGCCCTGCCTTCCTGCCAGGTGCTCAATCACTGCTTAAGCCAGGACTTAGCATTTCAGCTACAACTGTTATGTACAGAGTACATCTTCGGCTATTTTTCTAAGCCCCTCCTTGCTCACATGCATTTGAAGGCTGGGCTGCATGGTCTGGGGAGGAGAATGAACAAACTTGGCTGAGCCCAATATTCTCTATCAGAAACTTTCAAGAGAACGGCCTGGAAGGACAAGGACAAGAAATAGGTGTGCGAGCAGTGGAAACGGGTCTTTAAGGAAGAGATAAGCAGGTCCACTGTGAGGCAGCTGCCTGAAATCTACAACGTGTATCAGGGAAATCCTAAGGGACAAGGCTTCTGATCCAGAAGAAAAGACTTGTTGGTTTTTTTTCCTAAGTTCACAGAGCTCATAAACCATAAAAAAATTCCACTGATGTCACGTCTTCCCCCTCTCCCCCCTCCCCTTCCTTTCCTGCCCATTCATATAACTACAGTTCAATAAAATTAAAAGATCCAGGCTCTCTGCTGTGATTGCAGAAACTTTGCTCTCCAACTGATCTGCAAAAGGCCTTTTTAGACTGCAGAGTGCCACCTAGATGATGGAAGGAGGATTTGCTGAGAGTCAGCCAACTGAAGGTAATAAATCCTTTGGAGGTGCATCGCAGAATGCCTACGAGATGCTTTTCAGAACAGATCTTTGCAGACTGCAGATGTTTTGTGGCAGGGTTTGAGGTTTTTTTCAGTACTAAAATACCCCTGTGACTGAATGAACAATGCTCTCAAACAGCTTGCACAATGAGACGAGAATCCTTTTAGTTTAGCATTCGAATATTTATGCATCCACTAAGAGAAATATTTTATGTTCTTATTTTTTTCTAAGTCTTCAAGGGCTCAGCTATTTCAGACAGGCACTGAATCAGGACCACCCTGAGGCTGAAATTCCAGGCAGACCTTCATTAAAGGAGGCACATAGATTGGCACAACTGAACCCTAATGAGGTTCTGCAAGTTAATAAGTCTTTTGCACGTGTGCAAATATTTGCAAATGAAGAGATATAGAAGGAATGAGCTCTACAAGCAGTTGAAGACAAGCTAGACATCTCATGAATGGAAAAAATATACAGCAGATGTACCAGATGAGTCAGAACACGTAGAGCCCTCTCTTAACACCCACAGCTGAACTCTCTTACTGTCCCCAGGTGACCACTGTGCCCTTGAAACAAACAGGAGCATATAGAGAGTAATGAAATGATGAATACTTACAGAAGTGCCAGTGGGTCCATGGCCCATCAGGAACACCACAGAACATGCAGTGACCTCTCAAAGACACTTGTGCAGGATCCAAGCAGGCCTTGGCTGACCAAAGAGTGCCTCCTGGTTTAGGTGAGCCTGAGCTCAAGGTGATGCCACAAAAATCAGTGAGGCGTGTGGGTCCATGTCAAAACTCAGCCTGACATTCATCATTCAAACTAAACAGCAATGAAATAGCCAAACAATGCCTCCCATAAGGAGATCACATTTAGAAGACAGGCTGCTTCAGAAGGACAATTATTTTGGGCCATCATTGCAGCCTTTCTTCTTTGTTGTCTGAGTACCTTTATGTAGTGCAGGAACAAATTTCAAAGCAACTCAGAAGAGAAACGAACTGTCTTCTGCCACCTAAGCCTTGTTTCCCATCCCTCTGCCACACTTTGATGGAACCAAGGAGCTGAGAGGCAGGATCTAGGTTCAAACTCTCCTTTGATTGATGAGAAGCTGAAGGAATGGACTGGCATTAGTTCAGTCTCAGACCTTGGAAGCTCCAGGTTGGGTTAGAGAGCTATCCCAGTCCATAATTACATTGACATGAAAACCAAATAGAACTTGTTCTTTTCTAACACTGCAGGCCTGTTACTTGTGCAGAGCAGAAGAGTTGAAATTTAAGAAATTATGGAAAAAGATGATTGTGCCCAGTGTTTTGACTCAGGGCAGGGACCCCTTCACCAGCATCACCAGTGGAGCAGTCAGACAGTGGGACAGCAGCCAGAGGGACACAGCCTGGCCAACCACTCCCTGCCTACTGGTTAGGGGCCATGTGCTAATTGCCTGCAGTATGTTAATCATTAATGCTGTGAAGTAGGAAGGAAATTCAGTGTTTTGTAGTTTCTGGTGGTTGAAGGGCGAAGGAGAAGCAGAAGCTGTTGCCTTGCAAGGTGAAAGACTGCACACCTTTACAACCTGAAGAGAAACAGTGATAGCCTGAAGTTCTCTTGGAAAACATGAATGTCACCTTAGCTTTTGTATTAAATGCTTAATGTAGGTGCTAACTAGAGATGATCTAGGGCAGAGTTTAAAAAAGAACGGACTCACAGGAGCCATACCAATAGACATCCACAGATGAATTTGCAAACGTGAAATGGAAAAGGGCAAATTCTCAGCTGGTGCAAGCTAGCCCCAACCTTTTCCTTTCCCTACCTTCAGAGAGAGAAAGACAAGAAATGCAGTTCATTCACTCCCTTATTTTAGGCTCTTTCCTTATATTAAGAATGTGAGATGAAGACTGTACGCGCTGAGATGCAATAAATCAAACCTTGGGTCTTGTTCTGGATGAGAGATGCGACTGCAGAGAGCGTGGCTGCAGCATGGTGCTGAGCCCTGCACGACTGCTGGAGTGCCAGTGCCCTCTCCTGTTCAGTGTGCACCAGCTCTCCCTGCTCATTTCACAGCGTGTTTGCGTATGTTCAGAGGCTGCTGGAAAATATTCCCAGTCATAGCCTGACATCCTGCAACAGAGTAATAAAAAGCAGCTAAAGGAAACACGAGAATGCAGCAGAACTTCTAAGGCATTGCGTCCTTTCCATCACAGTCCTGAAAAATTAACATTTGCACTGGGCCTTTTCAGAAGAAATAATTCTCAAACTATCTAATTCCATTGAGCACAGCAGGCTTGGATCTTCTTTCCAAAGCATGCCTTGAATGACATTAGGTTATACTTTTTGTGGCTGTAATTTCAGTTCCAGCCACTGCCAAGTAAATTCGTAAAACTATGATTCAGGAGGAAACTGAAGCAAAGGGAAGTGTGCTGGCAGGCCTGAAGTCAGGGTGGCTTTATACCTTTATATCTCAACTGTCTTTCAGACTTTTCACATCATTCCTCAGTGACAACAGCACGGATTCATCCTCGGTTTACCACAGTAGCAAAAGCAGTGGTGATGCTACAAAATGTTTCCCAAAAGCTCGTGTGTCTGCTATCCCAAGGATTTCTCATGGGTTGCTCTGATGAAGTGACTTTCAGCTCTAATATTATCACTCATGCTAAAGCAGCTGAGGGAATCAAAAGAACAAGCAGCAAACCAGTCCTATGTTGGAAGAGGGGATTTTTCCCAGAGACAAGGCTCCTCAATGCCTTAGATTGGACACAAATGAGAGCAGGCGAAAGATCAGAACCGTTACTGACATGTCAGAGGGAACTATTGTTCTGTATCATCACTGCCTGGAGTCATGTGATAATGGCTATAAATGTAGAAATTCAGGTGCTGGGCTATTACAATAAGCAATTTCTAACTCTCATGCTTAGAGAGAAACACTTGGGAGTGATACTTAATGGCTCAAAACTCAGAAGATGAATAAAAAGAACCCCAAACTCCCCAAAATGTACTCAGCTGAGTAAGTGCTTCAGCAGCATCTGACATCTAGAGCACATTAGCAGCCTTATAATGCAAACCAAGCAGCGAAGATATTCCCATCACGTAGGATTTTCAGGTTACACACCCGTATATTTCTATCCTCAGAGGTTACTGTTTCTTTCACATCACAGTCAATGCTACAACATCAATATAATCCCAGGTTTTCCAGTAGCTGGGGCTGCATCCAGCTGATGGCTAAGGAAGGGAGGGATGCAGTGTAAAAGTGCTGCATGTTCATTGACTGAAACTAATGGAAGAAATGCAGAGACTGTCTCATTTGCACAGACAACACACTGTGTCAGTAGAAACATTTCAAATTAATTCACTTTTTCTAGGTTTTCTGATAGTGGATTTTTTTCAAAAGAAACAGCGTTCAGTACCTCTCCCTTTCCGCCACCTCTGCACTTCTTATTAACAAAGAAGTAGCTTTGTTTTGCTTCCATCAATCTAAAAATACATGCAAATCATTAGGCAAGCCAATGAAGACTATACTAATAACCTTAAAACATCGACAGCAAAAAACAGGCAAGATAAGTTACACGAACACATTTAGCACATTTCACCTTTAGCAAGCTTGCAAGCAGACTTGTGCACAAAACAGGAGCGACCTGAGGCACTGCAGGCAGCACAGGGCTTTGGTGATACCACTGCCACCAGCACAATGGGAAATCATCCTGCGGCTGTTGCTGTAGGCTGTACCTGCTGGAAATCACACCCTTCTCCTGGGGATGCTCTGTCTTCTAAACCTAAATTGCTGCCAGTAGAGCAGTCTGACTAATCTAAGCGTAGGGTCAGGTGAGCTGGTGGATGCGTTTCACCTTCTTAAAGTGGCTTTTGTGCCATTCTCATGGCTTTAGTCTTATTCTGATCATCTCCAGCAACAACCAAGAATGGACAGTGAAAGAACAAAGCCTTTAGAATTAGAAATGTGGGGGCTAGAAAGGACCTCTGGAAATTCTCTGGTCCAATTGAATTAGTGATGGGCAACCATAAATAGGATATTAATGTTAAACATTGTTCTTTATATTTCTCCTCTGCTATAACACATAAAATTAACAGAGTGAGCCAAAAGTTCATACCAAAATGTTTCCCAGTACATCAGCAGCAATATTTCTATGTATTTTCCCTGTCTTTAAAAGTTACAGTAACCTTTATGGCAGCTTAAATTAATTCTGCTTTGTACTCTGCCACTTAGAACTAACAGATATAGCTGCTCTGCTATTAGATGTCAAATTTCCTGCCACTTTCTTTCTCTAAACCTATTTACAGGCAGTGTCTTTTGCCAGTGGTGACGTGGTCTGGAGTTCACAGCCCATGGAGAAGCAGAGCTGCTCTTAGGAAACAGGAAAACATCACACCAAGTGAATTTAGGTTTAGAAATCAGTAAAAGTGTTTGCATACTATAAACAGGGTTGGATTGAGTCCAAAATGAGTCATGAAGCAATGGTTTGTGGATATAACTGTAAACACCAATAGACCTACAGTAATCCTCTTTGGAAAAGACCATCAATAGACTTCCATATTCAGTCTACGGATGCTAGAAATATGAACAAGTGGGAAATAATGCCACAGGATTCTGACAAAAATTAATCCTAAAGTAAAATATTAAGGGAAAGTTGTATGTCAAGGAGCCTACCTGTACTGATGAACTGAAGTGTATTTCTGTTTCTTCTATTAAAAACCCAAAGTCTGGGATCTTCTGGACTGAAATGGCAGCAGCTGAACTTGGAGCTTCCCTGAGCTGGTTCATATCCTGTAAGAGCAGGCATCATCTGTAGGGTACCAGCCAGGGCATAACCCAGGGCATGGATGGAGCCATCCTCTCAGGATGTAATGAGGATAAAAATGGGCATTAAATGTGAGCACATCCCCCGTAGCTGAAACAAACAGCAGCTCCACATCAGCCAGCACAAAGCAAATTCAAGGCACTGTTGACAATGTCTACAAAAAACTCCTTTTTCTTGAAACTCTTCCCCACAACTCTCCTTAAAAACAGAGGTTTCTGATGACAGTGTCATTTGCTGTAGTACATAAACATTATTTAACCAATGGACTTTAGAATAATTTATAGCACAAAAGGTCTCTCCTGAAATTTCCACTTACAGCTGATGTCTGTGCCTAACAAGCTGCTTCTCCCAGTGAAATCACTGCTGACTCTTTCCTTCCACCTGCCTTGGAAGCATGGTTTTCAGCCACTTCTCAGGTCCACGTGCTCTGCGCAGCTTTACGCAATGGTCGTCCCAGTGAAACAGCATCTGCATTCAGCTCAGAAGAGGGACGTGGCTGGGGCTATGGCATCACCACCACAGGGACAACTCCATCCTTTGTGTTCCCTCTTCAGAGAGCCTCTTCAGCAAAGCACTCGCTTTTTTCTCTCGTTAACAGCCGGAGAGCATCGCTTCAAGGTGTAACTCTATAGACTGTACAAATAAAAACACAATGTATAACATTTATTTGTGAAAGCAAAAATGTATTCATACCAGACTTGCCAGCCTTAGTGTTTAAAGTAACTGAAAGCAGGAAGCATTTAATTATTCTCCAGCAGATTTCAGTCTGTAATACTTAATAATTATCTCCAAAAGCTACATCTACATTAAGAAACAGGGACAAAAAGGTTAAGTTCAAAGCATGCTGAAATCAATACTGCATTAACAGTATTCCTTTCAGATAACTCTTAAGAAAAAAACATACACTAAGAAGTGCCAGCTTGACATTCCTCCTACTACAGAATCACCCGCCTACGAGTACTGCAGGACTCCAAGAAGTGTTGCAGAGAGGGGAGAGACCTCCAACGAGAAACCTTGAAAATGGGAGAAACCTCCAGGGCTACAAAGCATAAATTCTGCCACATACTTCTGAGGGCAAGGGGAAAACGTGACACTAAAAATTAAGGAAATTATTAACTTTTCGGGGAGCAGATTCTGTTGCTTTCTTTCAGAGGAAATATTTTCTTTCAACTTCTTATCATTCTAAACACTGCTTGAAATCACTTCAAAAGTGATTTTTCAAGTAAATTTTCAGGAGGAAGAATATGCAGAGCAGCCCAAGTCACCCCACGTAGGCAGGAATCCTGCATGCACAGGGAGATGCAGGATTACAGGATACTGCTCCTTACTATCCCCTCTCCTGGGTAAAACTGGCTTGTTGGTGCCATAGAGACAGGGGCTTCCACGTGATGAAGCTGTTTAAACTTTTGGAGAGGTTAGTGGCTGGGACGGAGAAGAGCAAAGTCACTGACAGGGCTGTCAGTGACTCAACTCCAAACCACTCCCAGCAAGGTATGGAAGCACTAACAGGAGGATACAAGGGGGAAGGGATGTGCAGGAATAGAAGGAAGATTGACAGCAAATGTGCAGCATGTCCTTTGTTTTATTACTGCCATAAATGGTTAAAGATAAATGGCAGTTTAAAAATACATACTTGCTTCTCTAGGACAGAAATAATTCCCATTCCAAAGTACACATGCTTTTGCAGAAGCCATTACTTGGACGAGGAAGATCACAGCAATATAACTGCAGAAGAGTTACAATAGGCACTGCAGCTATCAGGTGCTGATCTCATCTATACCCATGGATCACAAAACAGCCCTGGAAACCACTCTTCATCTGGCTCTGATTGAGAAAGCCAGCTTGGAAAAATTTAAGACTATATGTAAATTCATTTAACCAGGAATTTGAGCTTAGGGTAAAATGCCAGCTGGATTTACTGAGGTCTTTAACTCACACACCAAGGTAAGCTGAGGGCAACTCACACAGCTTTAGTAAACTTCAGCAGTCTCAAGTTTAAAGCAAAAAAGCGAAGGACTCTTTTGTTGGGCTTTACAAACACAAAGACTGTGAAAAGCATTCTGGAAAACAATTTCAGTCACACCTGAACTGGAACTGAACAAAAAAAAATTCCTTTTCTTTGATGTCCTTGATGTGGGGTGGGAGCCATTAGTGCAGATTCCAAGCAGAGGATTTCAGGCTGAACCGAACATCTGCTCCTGAGCCATGCCCCCAGCCCAGGCAGAAACTGGTCTGCAGCCAGGCTTTGGCTCGAGTTTTCCCTAAGTATGTGTAAAAACTTCCTGCATCTACGGAAAAAAAGAAAAGAAAAAAAAAGGGGGGGGGGGGGGGGGGGGGCTGAGGGAAAGCAAACTAAAGAACTCTGTGAGGTGTTCAGACGTGTCCCTGCGGTCACTTAGCAGAACTCTGCATGTGCCACGAGGGCCCCAGCTCAAACCTCTTCCACCAAACGCCACCAGCTGACAGGTACTTGTGCAAACAACTGCTCGTAGCCGAGCACATGCAGAGGACAATTTGAGCACGGTGCTCCTCCACAGCCACCAGCAGAGCCAAGAACCAGTTCCTCACCCCCCCGACCGCAACGCGCTGCCCTTTCCCAGCGGTGCCATTTTGTGAGCCCACCTCCATGGGCGTGAGCGTGACCCCAGGCCCTGCCGTGCCCTGCGATACCCCCACCCTGCACAGAGGGTGAACGCTCTGTAAAACCCTATGGAAAGTATGTCGAGAATGCGGATGCCGGTGCGTCTGAGCAGCGGTCCTTGCAGGCTCGCACCCTAGATGGCAGCACAATTCAAAGAATGCGCCTCAGCGCCCACCCGGGCTGTGCCGCCGTCCGTCTGCCGTGCAAATCCTGCCCGAGCGCCTCGATCTTTAACAACAAAAATCTGGAAGCCCGAGCAAAAGGTGTGAGGTGCGAGCCGAGCTGCTTCTTAACGCTTGGCAGAAATGAGAGCTGCGATGACGCTGCTGGGCTGCGCACGCGGGCAGCTGTGCAGGAGCGGCGCGCTGAGGGAACAGCCGCTCCATCGGCCATGAACACGGCAGGAAGGCATCGCCGCGGCGTAACCAAGCGGGTGAACCTCTGGATGCAGAGAGAATAAAGCTCAAGGGGGTCCCGTCTTCTTTACCTACCGAGGGAAAAGATGCCTGCTGCAGGGAGAGCTGCCAGGAGCAAGGAGGGGACTCAGCAGGAACGCTGCAACCCACAGGGAACGGGAACGGTGCTCTGCCTGCTTGCTCCCCCATAAAGCAGGCAGCCGCTTCCTGCAGGCGTTACCCCTCTGCTCTGGAGCAGGGCGATGCTGCCTGCTCACTCACGTTGGACGTTTCTTCTCCCTTGCCTTTCACTCTGCTCCTCAGCCTCACCTGCAGATCCCGTGCTGCCGTGAGGGGTCACAGCTGGGCCTCGTCCCTGGGAATATTATTTCTCCAGGCCTGGGGCTGCGTAGAAGAAAAGCACGCAGTTTATTCCGCCTCCTGTTCTGAAGGAGCATTAATATTTTACCATCAACGCATACTGACTTTCCCCATCTTGCACTCCTTGGTCTTGTCCTGTATAGAAGCAAAATTCAAAGAAAAACAAGGGATAGCAAAGAACGTCGTGTAATTTGCAATATGCTCATGAAGTTTCATTATGTGAAATGGAAAGCATGGTTATTTGGTCCCTGTACCACAGGGATAAAACATCGCTCTGGCAGATATTGGAAACAATACATCCACGGAAATAAAACTAAGAAGGAGATAACAGTTGCAAAAGCAGGAAAAGAAATGGCATCATTCTGTCTGCTGCCTTGTGCATCACCCTGCTGTGACAAAGGCAGAAGCCAAAGCCCTGCCCAGATGGGCAGTACCTCTGCTTGTAAGCTACATGGATAACATCCTCCACTTCACAGCAGTTGAGCTGGAAGCACGTCAGTAGAGGGACATATGCACAAGATAGGAGAATTTGAAGCTCTGAGTTAAGAGGTACAAACCAGCACGTGGACAGAAAACTGGCACAGCTGTGATGATGGAGATAATGTTTCCCTGGGAAAACCAAATTAAATGAAAAGCACTACCTTGGCCATATCATCCTGTATTTTATTTTACAGCTGCCTTAAAAGAGTTAACTTTGAGTTGGATATGCAAGAGTTATTTTTGTATAACAGTGTTCTGATTATGGAGATTACAACAACACAATTGATTTATTTGAAAGATTAAATGTATGAAACATGCAGGATTAACAAAAAGTGACAGTTTCAGTACCAACAGCCTGCAAAGTTGCCATCAGCCACTGAGAAAGTAGGAAAGCTGTCTGTCAAGATACATTTTGATCTTCACAAAGGACAGATGACAACAGAGCTCTCTTTCAAGGACATAAATACAGCTACTGAATTCAAGAGAGCTTTTCTGTCCATAGTTCTTTCTTCTAATGTTCTTCAAGTTCATCAACTAAAGTAGCATCAATCCCACAGCAGTTGTATGGAGCAAAAAACTGAGGCAGGAGAAGGCAAAATCATTTTTAGGAAGCAAACTCATAGGTGAAGGATGCGAACCCAAGTCCTGGCACCACACAGGGCAGCACAGCTATTGGCACAACCTGCTGGATGACACAAAATCTGGGTCAAAACATGAAACAAGCAACAAAATTCCTCCAGAGCTCAGGGGAGCCAGAGCTCCTTCCCTGCACCTTGGGCCAATCCTGCCATCTCATCTTTTCTCTGATAGTTAATGTTGGGATTCGTGCTGCTTTAAGCTGTATTTTTTATGTATTATCTTCAGAAACTAGGGCTGAAAGGTGCAAAATGAGCAGCTTGGACTTCCTGGTAGTGAGTCTGTAATCCTAAAATGGAGCTTAGGGTTGCTCCCAAGAAAAGGCAGCAGCCAAATCACTGCAGTTATGGGGAGCGCACCAGCATGTGGCTCCTGAAACATCAGGGGCTCCACCATTATGGGGAAACTGCAGGGCACGTTGTGGATTTTCTCCTCCTCCTCTCTTCTTGAACACCATGAATGCAGTCTGCCCATCATTGGAAGACTCACTCCTCTTCTTTTGTGCTGCCAACTTGCTACAGGCCTTCACCCCACGAAGGAGCTCCTCTGATTCATACTCCTGAGCAGTGTAAATGGGCCCAGTGCCATTAAGCCAAAGATCTGGCTCTGCTCTGCAGTAGTTTTATCTGAGATCACTGTGAGCTTACCTAGAGGTTGCCAGCTGGAATGCTCTGACAATCTGTGTTTACAGATAGTGCTTGAAGGTGGTGGCCTCTGGTTGCCCTTTTTGTATTCCTTCAAGAGGTCTTTATTCATACCTACCCAGGTGTACCTCAGATATGTTGAAGAGCTGGTAATGGAATTAAAATATAAGGGTTCAGCTATGCCCTCTCTCTCCGATTCTGGTCGGTTATCATGTTATTAAATGCCATACAAACCAGGGTGAAATGGCACAAAACCTTGTTGTGCAATGTCACTTCTTGTTTTCCTTTGTTTCTGATGAATTACACCTTGTAATTCCTTCCGTACCCAGACTTCATCCATTACCAAACATCAGTCTTTGCAGAAAACTATTGTAGACTTCACTTGCAATTGCTCCCCAGGAAGCACTTGGGCACTGGGAGCTGGACTTTCTTCTCCAGACATCTGACAAGTTTCCCAGTGTTCCCAGAAGCCTGCAGCAAAGCACTCCTGCCTCTTTGCCCTGCACCATAGCCAATGAACAACAGACAATCTGCAACACAGATTCTTATTCCTCAGGCCTAAACTTCATTTTCCTAGTCAGTACATGTTGTGTTTTTTTTTTTCTCCTGCAAGCAATGAGATGCTCAGTGCAGCAAGAGCATATCATCAGTTTTTAGAGCTGTGTTCCAATGTCATCTTCCTGCCTCCCAGCTAACTGGTGTAACTTCAGACGTTTTGCTTTACAAAGAACCATTTCACAATCACTGGCAAGAGTCACTGGAGGGATTGTTTTTGCTTGCTGAGTAACTGGGTTTCAAATTGGGTAAAGGGACTGGGCATGGTGGTTAAGTAATCCCAATGGCTCTTCACAATCCTTTTAAAGCTTTGAGAAACTGAGACAATTTAAAGCATCAGCATCATCACTGTGAAACCTCTCTGCAGCGCTTTAAAAGACTTCTCCACTGAACCTAACTAACTTCCCTAACTTTGGCTTAAAGAGAAAGGTTCCATCCTTAAGTGCAGCATGCCTTCATTGAGAACTGCAATTTATTTTGTTTAGCTCTAAGTGATGCAGCAGGTAAGCAGTAATAAAAATTAGCTTTTCAAGTCACCCAAATCATTAGTTAGCCAGTACAGCCAGTACTGATCCAAGCCAAGGAGTTACTGCAGTTAAGGGCTATAAAAGCAAGTGAGCAGTTTCATTTTACCTGCCCAAGACCCTTTACCTCCTCCCATCACATTTCTTTCATTCCTCGACTCCTGCTGTTTGTACCATCTTGAAGTCTCCGTTGATGCCACTAACACAAGGTTGGCCTGTGGCATTGCATCAGGCAAGTTTATGACTGTGTAGGTTGGGGGAGTTGGATTTCAACTTCCTGGCATCTTTATTCAGAACAGCTGGCAAGATAGCTGCAAAACATGGTCAAGCCTTGAAGTTAACAGTAGCATCTGAAATGTACATGCACAGGTAGATGGTAAGATCAAAAGTCACGTAATAATCTGAGTCAACTGATAGAAAGGCATCATGGTGGATTATTCACCAACAGTTCTGGGAACCTCATATAAGACTAAGACATATGACTGCAAAACTTTGCATGATCAAGTCTAAAGATGCCTATTTGTGCCGCATGGTATCAGATCAGACTGATGCACACAGACGCCAAACATGCCCACCCTCCTGTCATCCTTTTTGGCATGCTCCAGTGACATCTAATCAATACAGCCCACTTTCCGGAGATGCAAAATATGACCACTGGCTGTTAGAAGTGTTCCAGCACTGTCATGATTAGACAGCCAGGGAAGAAACAGGAAGAAAAAAACACAAACATAAACACAAATATATGTGTGTGTGTGTGTGTGTGTGTGTATGTAGGTATGTATGTTTGCTTTAGGGTGCCACCAACTTTTTGTATGAGTTTGGGTGCTTAGCAAGGGCCTGCTGCTTGTCTTGGTAGAAGAGGAAGAACACTGATTTTCAGGAAGTAATGCATTTGAGTTCATCGCAGCACGCTCAGGCATTGCATCAGCAACAAATAGGTGAATCTCTGGAGATCTTAAGTCAGGAGCAAAACTAATCCAGCTTCTACTTCCGAGGCAAAATCCCAGGTCTGTAAGGAAACATTTTAAGAAGCCATCAGTCCACCTGATACTTTTCTGAGTCTTCCGGACAGACCACATCTACCAAACTAAGTTTTAGGCTTTTATAGCTGATGCAAATTCACCAGCTGTCACCAATAAATCAGTTACCAGTCCCCCAGAACATTAATAACAGGGTTTGGCTTTGATATAAAAGCACTTATCTACTTTTAATTAGAACATCACCTAGAAAATCGCCTATTTTTGTGCCTCGTCAAATCCAAGCTCTGGCAGGTGCTCTCCTGCCCTTTGGAGGCTGATGTTTCATCTTGACAGAGAAAACTCATTGCAGACACCTGCCACGTAGAGGCAGCTTCACAACTCAGCCTGGGTTTGCTTCGTTATTCTGGGGCAATGCATGTTCAAAGCAGCTCCAACAAGAGGCAAGGTGCAGTCATGAACATCTCCAGGGTTGGAGAGCTCACAATCCTCTGACCATGTCCATTTAAAGGAAATGTAACATCAAGTGCAAACACTTACTAGAGACTTCTACACATTTAGTAGCTCTTTTCTTCACAAGTCAGGATATATCTGGCCTAAGAAGAGACTCCTCATTAAAAGAAGTCAAAATGAGCCATAGTCACAAGCAGAGGAGAACATCAGGGAGATGTTACACTGCTTGCACATATGCTAAAACTAAAACAAACTGAAAAGTAGCTCCGAAAGAATTAATAGGCTTCTCTGAAGCTGAGCTTTATTTAGCTTCTGTTTCTAACAAAAGTATTTTATAGCCAGGCTGTGTGATTTAAATGTTTGTCTGGAAATGTTCTGCAGGGGAGAATGTCCATGTTTTGGAAAACACATCTAGACCTACTGAAATTTGAACTTTAGTAAGAACGGGGACAAAGCTCTATTTAAGAGCAGGGAAAGGCAAATAAAGCAGGCTGCTTCCTTCAGGGGCTAATGATGGTTTGCCTAACAGTTCATTGCTAGCAAACATGCATTAAGATCACAAGCTAAGCTATCTAAAGAATTAGGCCATTCTATTATCAGTTTGTATGGAATATGCTAATATCTCACTGAATTGCACCAGTGCACTATCATCTTGCAGCACACAAGCCTACAGCTAGAACACTCAAAGAATCTTCAGCAGCTTCCTACTCTGAAAACTACTACACATAAGTCAAAGACAAATTCATTTTAGCAAAGAGAAATACACCCTTAGTGATTCACGTTAATGTCAACAGTTCTGAAGAGGTGAAAATGGCATACCTGCATACCTCACATACCTGAGGAGATGGCAGCTGCTCTTCCACCAGACTCACACGAAGCCATGAAAGTGGACTTGCGTGAGATTTTCTAGCCCAAAAGCTTGGAAACAAGTCACATATCCTGTGGTTCCTTTAGTTAGGTGAAAAGGTAAATTACTGGCAGACATTTGATACTAGTTTCTAGAAATGGTAGAAAAAACACTTTAGAAAACTTCTGAAGATAGCATTAGATACCTTCAACCACAGCTTATGAAACATACACAGTTCACGAAACTGGTAAGAACATTCACATAGTCAACTCGTGGAAAAATCCCTTCCTCAATGCTTTAATGTTAATCATATTCAGAAAACCATAATAACCTTCAGAAAACAGCTAAAAACACCCTAACGCATTCTAAAAATACAAAGATTTGCCATTTTGGAGTGTCAAAAAGAAGGTCATCAGTTTGCAAAGCAGCAATGCTTCAGACAAATGGTGTGCCTATCTGTCTACGAGGAATCATTCACACAACCTTCTGTTTTCTCCCAGTCTCACTCCTACTCCTGTATACTGCATTTCAGGTAAGGCTCAAAAGAATTCCATTAGAAGGAGAAACCTGGGTTCAAATAGTTTTCAGTGTAAAAAGCAAGCAGTGTACGAACAAGTGCCAAACGCTGACCTTCAGACTTTCCAAAATTGACCACATTCTGTGAGGCTGAGGTAGGCAGCGGTGTATGAGTAAATCCAACAGCGACCCTACCTAAACCCCAGTGGAATATACAAGTTTCTGAGAGTATCTACTTTAAATATAAATATTCTGGATCCTCTGTTGTGATGCTTTATGAAAAGACAATGGATGTACAAGAAGTAGGTGGAAGAATTCTCATGGCTTGGAAGTTTCAGAGCTGAAGGAACATCATAAGCTGCTGACAGACATGGTGGTGTTAAAACACAATTACACAAATACATACCTCAACCTTAATATAAGAAAGATGACATGAAACATGATTAAAAGCTGTCCTGGGTGCAATCAATTAACCATTTTTATTCTGAAGTTCTCAACTTCCTACAAACTGTATTCTTAGTGATCTTACTGGTGATTTCGTAGTAAGTCATATTCTTGCACATTTCCCCAACACACTCCCATATTAAGCCAAGAAAAATACAGCCCAGTGTTCTTGGTGTGCCAAAATCCCCAGAAATTGCAGCTGGAACTGTGAATGCAGCATCACTGGTCACAAGTTCATAAGAAACACTGGAATCCACTTAAGAACATTTACTAACTCCCTTTTGTAAGACATCTAGGTGATACTATTGTACTATACAGAAATGAGTATGTTTGGTTTATTCATGATTTCCATTGTGAACTTAAGACAATTTTCACTTTGAGTTGATGTGAAAAGGATCCAACAGGAGAAACGGCAGAAAGCACCAGTGTTGACTACAGGAACAATTCACTGCAGACTGTAGAAACATTTACCAACCTTCATCCACCCACTGCTGAGCCTTTATGTTTTAATGGTGCACATAAACTTTCAGAAACCAGCACCAAAACAGTTAACAGGTGTTACTGCCTTCCTCCTTACTTTAAATAATGAGAGGTTGTGGAACAAGACAAGGTCTTGTAGCTACCCCAGATGGTGCACTGAAGCCATGGCAGAAGCCAGGTGTACATTCCTCACTTCTGCCAAACAGTTACTAGCCCTAGGCTAACATCTGAAAGACTTACATTAGGAGTCATCTAAGAATACTTTCAAACCATCACAATAACATTTAACTGGTTAGAAATCAGAAAAGGCAGCTAAATTCCAAAGCCTGCTAGTAAGACAAGTGAAAAAGCATTTGCAGGTTTGTTTGGGGACACCCACACAAAGCAGGAAAGCCTGTTATTACAGCACCTTGTTTCACACAAGTGCAAAGAGAGATAAATCTCTACTACTGAAGTCAATACCAATTCTACTTCTAAACAGGGTATGCTGCATATTTTAAGATGCTTTTCCTAGATCTCAGTGATGTTGAATTCCATAAAACATCTTGCACAAATGCATTCAGTACACCCCAATTCTTAAGACTTTCAGTAGCCCACAGCACAGGAGCTTGTGATGCAGGAGACAGAAAAGCCTAAATACAGCTAGACTTAAACAGCTGCCATCAAATTCCATTCTGCAGAATTAAATAAGCCTGTAGCTCACACTTATCTTCTGTTTGGGGCTCATCGATGGACTGCATTACTTATTTAAAATAATTACAAAACAGCCTTCACATTTTTTATTTTTTTATTAGGTTTATTATGACTTAGAGTTTCTATTACTCCAGTTGGGTAAACCACATTTGAGAATAAGTTTAACTGCAGGACTTCAGTTTCAGCCAAAATCATTTTTGCATTACTTTATTGTAATATAACTTTAAATTTAACATTTAAAACGTATTTCATTAATAAGCAAGCCAAGCTCAGTAGCTTCAGTGCAGGATGTACTGTATGTAACTTGCCGCACATTCATGTTAGATTTGATGTACATGGAAAAAAGACCGGTCAACTATATGATTCATAAGAGAAAGCAAAAATAAGCACTTCCTTAAAAATCAAACTAAACAGTCCTCAGTTCAGTGTTTCTTTAACATCAACTTACTTCTGGCTCCAGGAGCTAGTTTTGGTAACAGCAGAATGCTGCTTTCCAGAATTACACTTTTCTACACTGACAAGAAATAATCTTCAAAGCAAAAGGTACTGAGCTTTAACTTCAGTTTTCTCGAGACAATCTGTTCTCCCATTTACCAGGTGAATATGTGCATTTTGGATTATTCCAGCAAGGGTTAACAGAGCAAGAAACAATTGGGGCTGAACAGAAAAACAAGTTGTCAAGTATTTAAGGTACAGGCAAAAATATCACTGCAATTAGTTTAAGACTGTTTTCTCCTCAAAGAAAAAATGGCACAAATCAAAGAAAGCCAAATAAATGTAGTTCTGAGTGGTAGTAGACTGAAGTAATGCTTCAGAACATTAACAGGATAGAACTGCAAGGAAGGGGAGACAATCTGAATGGGTTCTGTGTATTTGGGCTAGACCAGAAGCACTGTTAATAGTTCAATCCCTGTATCAGTATGTTGCTACCCTTACTACACAAAGTGTTAGAAGTTGCAGAGCATAAGCCTCTCAGTTGTACAAACCAGTTAATGAATAAACAAAACAAATGAATGATTTCCACATGTGTCTTTTCTGGTCAGGATTCCAGCCTGTGACTTTTCATTTTGTGATTCTTCATTTAGGACAGAGAAACTCCTCTATCAACAGCCAAATAAATATACTAATGCTTAGATACTTAAAAGTTTCAGTTCAAAATGCAGTCAAATGAATACTAGCTTTATGCAGCTTTAATATTTTACATAAAATAATTCTTATGAATCATAGTTAATAGCAGTAACTGAAACTAACATATACCAAGTCCTTCAGGTGATGTGCAAGTTAAGCTATGTAACACAGGTAGGGAGTTTAGAACAGGTCTTACCATCTTGCTTTGCACAGTTCTTATACTTGCCCCATAAACTACAGAACCTCTAGCTACAATGTTGTGCAAATGTTGACATCCTTAAGAGCTCTTCAATGTAAAAAAATATGGAAGCACCACAAAGCAAGGAAGTTATGCTCCTAAGAGACTTGAATTCTTAAAGTTTTTAAATATCAATTACTGTCTTGCCTCATCTAGCAACCACCAATGAAAGAACATCAGGGCAAAAGGAAGCAAGACTACAGTCAAGTCTGCCTCAAGTAACAAGAAATACAAAGATCTGACTCTACAAGCACATAAGCAGAAGTCTTAAGAGCTGTATACGAATGGAGCTCAAGGTGCCATAACTATTAAGTAGGACACCAGAATTTAGCACTGTGGATCTAGAACAGCTGCATTTCATCCAAGATGAGTCTATGCTTCCAGTTAAGCATGTATACCACCTCACTAAACACCCTTCCCCAGCTTGCAGGTCTGAGCTCCTTGTTTTCTTATTCCTCCTGTATTATTTATTTTTTAGGCAGAGATTCAGAGGCCCTAAGAGCCAGTCTCCACCAAAAAGACTCCTACCTACATGTAAAAACAGAAGTTCTTTGAGATTGATATATCCATCCCCATTCAGAAACTGATTTGCAGCCAATCAATCTTGATGTCTACTTCAGTTTTGGTAACGCTTACTTTACGGCAGAGTTTGATCCTATGAATGTAAGCTCAACACAAGAAGAAAGCCATTTATCCTTTTTAATTCATCCTTACAGCATGTTTATCCAGAACTTGTTAAAATCAACTTCCAGTTTTAAATTATTTTCTTAGCACTTGACAGAACCTGCATTGTCACCCCCCAAGAAGGAGGCGGCATCACAGAGAACCTTGAGTTAGTCCAAGTTCCCACTTGTGACCAGAAGTCTTACTTGTTAGACAATACCCTTCCTCCAACTACTCCCCCTCACTCCCTCTCCTCCCACCCCTCCCCAGCAACGGGCAATTACTCCACAAGAAATGTAAAATGGGATATGGGTGTACACAAAGCCTACCCTTCACTAATACTGAACAGAAAAGCCTACTTTCCAATTACAGGACATCTTCCTCTAAATTTAGGTCAGCACTGGTGCAGTCTGCACTGTGTATGATTACCACAAGGATAATACCAATAAGTACATATATTTCCTCAAACTGAAGATTTAAAAGTCTATGAAGTTAACTGGGGAAGTTTTATATTGCTACTTCAGAGCACTAAACACACAAAGTGAACCCAATAAAGATCCTTGTATTGATTCAATATTAAGTATTAATTGCATGACCATCATAGCACCTCTTTACATTATCACACAATCACCAGAATTATCAACTGCTTTTAAAACTAAAAAGGGTACAGTCCAATATTTATAACTTGCACACTGTTACTATAGAGAAACTAGGTGCATGGTACAGTGCTGCAAAAATGGAAGCCTGCAGTTTTGACAAAGATGCCAAGTCATGTAGTAGACAATTTCAGTCAAACTGGCAATACTGTTTAAGCAAATACTCAACACAGCAGGAAATAAAGGACAAAAAAAGCATTCTATAACCAAATAAACGTCTGAAATTTCCTTTCCCTTTAAGAATACAAGTAAGGTCACTTTTAGCCTTGGAACAGATACATGTTCGCCTATGATGATCTTGCTAACTACTACACAATATCTGATGTCCTCTGCTAAGAATATAGTTTAAGAAAGCCGCAGATACAAGAGGCGTCTAATGTAATACCTAAAATTTTTTTATGGCAATTATTGAATTTGTCTTAAACAGTGAATATGGGAAGATGGCCTCACGTTTCCTTTTCAATAGTACTCTGAGGATCAAGTGGCTTTCAAGCAGCATGGTGGGTTTGAAATTTATGCAGTTTAGATCATTCTGTTGCGTTTATGAGTTGGTGAGTCTGTAATGACATCGCCACACTGGGCTGAGGTACGCTTTCTAGTTCCACCATTGTCCAAGTGGAGTGCCATTTCTTCTGATATGAAAGTGTTCAAATCAACATCATGAAGTCCGTTTCTCCTTCGACTAGCATTGGAACCACTGCTCACGTGAGTAGGAGAGCCAGGGGTACTCGAGCGAACACTTATACTAGCCATTGCACCACTAAGACCTAAGGGAAGAAAAGAAAGAACATTTAGGACATGCAAAGAAAGTAACTTCCTGCGCATACAGGGACAACATTTATCTGACTTAGTGATACGTTACAGGCACTTCATCCTATTATTTGTGTCACACAAGCTTACTTGAAGGCCATATTGCACCCTCCCATCTTTTTGCTATGCCTTCTTAGCTTTTACTAGAATACAGAAGTTGGAAGAGCCCCTTCTTAGAACATTTGAAGTGAGTTTATACACCAGGTTGTAGAGGCACACCACAGCAAATGCTTGTTCCATAAGCAGATGACAGGCTAGTCATAGTGTGAAAACACTCAAAGGAAGGGTAGTCTATTCCATGTGATGGCTTCAACCTAAGCCATTTCTTACACAGAAGGAAACTTTCCCTACTAATGGAGTTAATTACAAAGTTGACTTAGTCTTGTTTCAAAATCCCCTTAAGTTCTAAAGGAAACTACAGCATGACAGCACATCACAGACAGGTTTGTAAAGCAACTGATTTAAATTATTTAAGTAAAAACAATTGCAGGGCTGTTGCCACTATTAGCCAACACATTAGTATTCAGAGCACTTAAAGCAGAAAAGCAAGACCACATGTCAATTGACCAAAATTCACTACTGGCAAATCTGATCCAAAAGTGTCACACACTCCCTGCTATCACTATGCTTTATAACACTTCATTAATAACCTGAACAGAAGTGAAAACTTCATACTAATTAACAGATTCTAAAGCCATCTGCAGTGATGGCAGGTTGATACACAAATCATAACAGGACAGGTTAGCCAGATTCACTCTGCATCACTGTAGAAATAACATTGAAAGCTTTGATCTTGTACTACAAGATCAACTTTACATGGAGTATTTTACACAATGTCCAGTAAAAACTAATAGCCTGTGTTTTCTTAGAGCTTCTGCTCACAGCCCCAGTGAATGTCCCAACAACTTAGAAGCATGGTTTAAAGCCTGACCAGAATCCTGCAGGGTTTTAACAACATTAAAATTCTTTCATCCAAAAGGACAGAAAGTATTTTTAAAAAAGCAAAAGCCCCTTTAATGAAAAAATAGGTCAAAGCCAAAAAAAAAGTTTGTTCTGGTACTCCCAGAATTCAGGTTGAGCTTAAATTTGAAGCCATTAAAAATAAGTCTCATATCTACACAATAAAGTAAAGCACCCAACAGATGATACAAGTGCCCAAGCAAAAAAGAGCTAGATGTTTAAATGTTAGGCAGGTAAGAAATCACTGCACAATTCGAAGATAACAGGAAGTTTAATTTCAACTGACAGCATTAGAAAGAACACTTCATCCTGTACAATTCAACTGGAAAAACAAAACTGACAGTACACAGAGGGTAAATGTTTCTGATGCTTTCAAACCCAAACTGATACTTTGCCAATGGTTCTCCACCACACTAATTCCAAACATAAATGCTCTGAACACACAGGTTCAGTACTGTTACTTCCACAGTTGACAGTTTACATTACATTCAATCATTGATTGATCTGTACAGCTCATAATGAAATGATTTTTTAGAAAAACTATTCTAAAGCCAAAACTGATCTGTGAGGTGAGAAACCATGTTTTAGTCATCACTCAAGAACTACTGAACATTCTGAAGATGAGATTTTCAAATACCATACATTGTTTGAAGCCATAGATACACAAGTCAGAATTAACAAGTGTATCTACTACACTGCAGCATCCTAACAGAGGATTGCAAGCAATGCCTCAAGCAGATATTCACTTCTCAGAGTTTAGGTAATACCAAATCACTACAAATTTAGACTCAGAACCAGCCTCTCTCTTGGAGACTACTCTGAAGCTTACAAACTTCAATCAAGCCTGGTGTCAAAGGCAGTAGAGTAGCTTTGAAACAGTGGCTACAAAGATCAGAATACAATGATGTTGTAACAAAACAAGTACTTCTAGTTGCAGTTTAATTTTCCATCTCATACTAGATCAGTTCAGTATTTGTAGGTCATCATTAAGTATGGAAACAGCTTCACCACGGAGTGACAATTTTGTATTGGTTACCAGCAGTTGCCATATTACATAGCACTACACATCAATCTAATGTCAAATGAAACATTTACATCAATTTAAGACTAGGCAAACTAATATAGAAGAAAAAAAATCAAGACATACTGAAACACTGAATTGCCATTTCATATAAGCAATGTCACAGAAAACAATCAGCAATATAATCAAAAAGATCTGTTTTCTTTTGCCAGAAAACAGAGCATCTTTCAGGATGAATGATCCACAGTTCATTTCTTCTAGAAAGCTGTTGTCATACAAGAGGAAAATCTCAGAAAACCCATTTATCAGAAATTATTTCAAGTTTTTAGTGTGTATTCTGATAGCATTTAAGTTAAGCAGTTAGGTGAGCAGTAATAGATACTACAGAGTAAGATGACACAATTAGCAGCATCATTTAACAACTTCATTTCTGAACTGTGATTAACAGGACCTAATCACAGGTACAGTTCTGTCTACAAAACAGGACAGATTCAATGGCTATTAAAGTGGTTTTACCTATTTCATTACCCCACGATCACAGGTGAAATCTCCCACTGCTTTTTGTAGGAGATTCTTCTCTAAAAGCCCTTAAGAAAGGACACATGGCTCTCCTCTTTTCCAGGTCTTAAGTTGGAGGGTATTGTGTGAAGTGTTTTATAGTATTCATTACTTTCTCACTACCACTATTTTTTCAGTCAAAGCTTTTATGAAATACTACATTGATTTTTGTGAAATTACTGCTATCTGAAGGGCATTTTAAAGCACTTACTATAACACTATTAGTTAAAGTATAGAAAGGATTTAGTTCGGTAGCATTGCTTACAATTAAGTACTTACTCTAAGGTTATCAAATCATTAGAATGCTTGGCTAAATGTGCATGTGTCACAGAGAATGAAATGTTTAGGTTAAATAAAAATGCCAACTCTAAAACCTATTTACTTGTGCTAACCTAACTGAAGCTTTATAAACCACAACCTGTTTCACCTGCACTGTAGCCAAGTCCACAATGAGTTACTCAGGTCACTACCAAACTATCAAATATTGCATAGTCACTATTCAGTATAGTCATAGTATGAGCTACTGTTTCCAGATGTTTTAATCAGCAAGGATTAAAAGGCATCTTCACACTTGAAATGCGACCAAAGCAAGAATTAGTTAGCTTCACAAAAAACCTTGTCACTCCACCACTTTTCAAATTACTCTACACAAGTTCCAGCAACACATTAACACAACCCCATGATATACACACAGTCTTCATGTCAAAATTAAACCTATCCTGTTTAGTTTCATCTAAACTCTACTCTCCTCTATCAGTTGCTTCCTTCTCTACTTTTTAATACTGATTTGTAATATAAAACAGGTGGTAAGACAAGACAAAACCTCATAGGCATTTAGAATCTTTGAGTCAAGCCACATATTTCCATATGGCAGAGTTAGAATTTAGCCCAGAGGGACTGAATCAATGCCTTGTCAACACTTAATCTACTGAGCAAAAATTCTAGTGTTTCTATACTGAGCTCTTGTCTACCAATGCATCAATTTAAGTAAGAATACTGAAGAACAATGCTTTTCACTACTGCCTTCCTAAGTTGCTGCTTGCCTTAAATACATGACATTTTCTCCTATGAAAAGTGTTTTTTGAGTACAGATCCCATGCTGAGCACACATCTGACAGAGTATCAACCCCATACTGGAAGACCAAAGCATCATTTCAGACTGTGGAACCACCAGCACCCTTTACAGAGTCTTGTAGGCAGACAGCATTCTATCTATTAGTAAGGCAGAAAATGCTCTGGTACATCTCAACTTCTAGAAATTATGGCTGTCAGTTCAATTTAATTTTTACTTGAAAATTCTTCTCACAGATACACACTGAGGAAGCACATGAGATGCATCTATGACTATGCCAACTGCTGGTTTTTTTTTTGGGGGGGGTTAAATGAAAGTTGCAAACTCAGGTTTGAGTTGAACAATAGCAGTATTTTATCCTCATCACTTCAGGAATATGCAATATCCCCACTTGTAACACTTTAAGAAAAATCCACTTGAGCTTCAGGGTAAGACAGTATACTTTACCTTAACTACTTCCCAAATTTTGGGAAGTGCTGAGTAAAGCCTTTAACAGCTAGTTTCAAGTGAGATTATATTTCAAAGGGTGCCCTCCAGCACACCAATAATGCAAAGCTGTCATCAAGGGTAAACATTTTCACTTGCCAGTTTACTCTCTGAGATTCCTTCTTTGGTCCCCAGAAGTTATACTAAAGGAGTTCAGTAACAGATGCACACAGCAGAAGTGCCATAACAGAAAAGGAACATCACCATAAAAAGAACTTTTCCAAGTTAGCACAGCTTTTCTTGATCATTCTGCTTTTAAAACAGATGAGTAAAGAACAAGTTTACCCTTGATGTGAACAATGCCACAAAACTAAGTTTGGGGTTCAAAATGCCTAGCTTTCATCAAGAAAGTTATTTAATCACCTTACTAAGTTATAATACACACCAGCCAAGGATCAAAATGCAAGAGAAGTTTAAAATTGCAGTTTTAGGGAGATTTGCAGATGCAGCATATGGTTTTCAAGATTCAATTACAGATACTCTAGAGTTTTATTTTAAGGAGTACACAGAGCTGTGCACAGCTTTCCAGGAAGTATTAATTAACTACATCACTATATAGTTTCTTCTCTAAGTTTTCAGATTTAAATATGAAATAGAGACTAAAGTTAGTAGTCCCTCTAAGTAGTAAGATCAGCAAATTGAAGAATCTAGGTCTTCAGCCATACTACCATCCCTTTCTGAGCAGCAACAATAAGCCAGGTAAAGGAGCTTCAAAGCTTTATTCTGTACTTTAACTCATACCTGTTTTACTAAAGACACCACATTAAGCAGTAAGTTTCAGTATTGCCCTTAACTCTGATTCAGCCCATCCATGTTACTAACAGAGGAATACTCTACTCTACAGAAAGCCTTCTGGCACAAAACCCTGCTTTTACACACTGGTCAAAAACTCACTTAAAGCCTTAGTCCTGAACACTTGCTGAAGCTGTTCTCACTACCACATTCCCTCACAACATCTAGAAGTTGCATACCACTTCAGCAACCTGCCAAAGATGCAGATACACAGCCCTACATTAATTTACAAACATAAGTCATTTTCAGGTTTAAAAAAAAAATCAAAAGCAGTTCTAAGGTGACCAACAATAGAATGGAACACAAATTAGGAGATAGTTTTATCACTACTTTCCCAGCATAAAAGAAAAGGGCAAGAAGGAGATTGAAGGTGACGAGTTGTAGGCACTAGCCTAGAAACAGTCATAGGGCCCTACACAAGTCTAATGACTGAAGGAGGAATACAAAAAGCATGTGTCATATCAGACTGAAACTGATATCAGAAGAAACTAATCCAGAAAGTGATTGACATGTAATCCTGTCCACCAGCTGATTAAGGGGAAGAGCATATTTCTAGTCCCTCCTGCAGTACTATCAGAGCACACTTCCTACTCTGCTCATGAGCCTTATTCCTTTCATATTCCAAACTTTGTACCCAGAAGTTCCCCTTTGCACTTCCATGACCAACCACTATACTAAAAAGAGGTTAAAAAACAAGGATATGAAAACAACTTCAGTGAATACCCAGCAATTAGCTGCTTGAAAGTGCTCTGTGTTTAAGTGACTTGGTAAGCCTTTATTTAAAACAATCTGCACAGGGTTTAACTGTAGTTTCAGAAAGGAAGTTGTTTTTTTTTTTTTTAAGTCTGCTTATCATTTTGTATTACATGAGAGTCAGCTCCTGCAGCTGTCCTCCTCATGAAATCAGCTTAACCTACTGAATAAACAATACTGGTACACAGAGTTCTCTAACCAGCTTCCAATATGAGAAGGAAAACTGCCAAAAAACATGATCAGGTGTAAGTATGGTTCATTGAAATGGCAACAGAGCAGCCAGTAACACTGCCTAAGTGACAGCCTAATTCTGGTAACAGTTTAGGGCTCATTCATCTTGAAGAACTGCCATAGCAGAGCAGAGGCAAAGACTACATTTTAAGAAATGCACTTAACTACTTAAATCCTCTTCCCCACCAAAAGTAATATGGTAATATTTTCATTTGTTTTTCACAGATATTTCTAGACAGCTTTAAGTCTTCACAAGCAGTCCATTATTAGCTCAAAGTATCTGCTATCCTTTAGAAATTTTATAAGGCATAATCAAATCCAAATGTGAGCTGCTTCTTTTCACCTCAGGACCCTTTTCTTTTTCACTTGCTGAATGAAAGTTCAAAACAGAATTAGCTGCTGAGAATTTGTAACTCTTCAAAAGCTATACCACCACTACTGACAACAGCAAGGAAGTTCACTATGAATCAACTTGGAGTATATTTAAGAAGTGAAGTAGGAATGAGAGCTGAGCAGGACTCTTGCAGTGAGTGGAACCTACAATATCCCTCTCCATGGCACTTGCTGGAGCAGAATACCACACTACTATCCTTGCACCAAAAACAAGGGCACTAAGACATAGTTTCAAACTTAATTCCTTTCTCTACCCCACATAAATTTGTTAGTTACTTGCTACTAGTCAAAATTTAACATTTAACTAGGTGCAAGTGTAGTATTATCATTTCCCAAGAATTCTATTTATTTTAGCATTGATACAAATATCTCTTCATGCTTCAGAAATACCCTAAGTTGATACTTAACTTTGAGTTTCAGATCTATTACATTCTGCAGCCATGAACACTTTTCACAAAGCACCTCATTCATAATATTTGACCATGCAACTTCTTAGTAGCTAGCAAGTCTTACACATACAGAAAGCACTTAGAGAATTAGGTAGACACCTTCAACTGGAGCATCGAGTACATGACATAAGGGTATCAGTGACCAAAATCCAAAGCATAAGAGGAAGACATGCTTTATGAACCCCCACCCAGTTTTAACCAAGTAGTATTGAAAAATTACTGTTACCATGCAGAGCTATGGCTTCACGGAAGGGTTGCAAATCAGTCTCTACAGATGAGCTAGTTTCTGTTGAAGTAGCTCGGTTAGGGGATACTACAGTCAGTCTTGGAGGAGCTCTAGAATTTCTTGGAGGAGGAACTTTTCCACATAGGAAGCTGATCAAGTCTTCTCTACGAATAGTTCTTCTGCGTTTTTTAACCCAAGCTAACACATCCTTATTCCGACGTTGATAGCCAATCTGAATTCCTACATCAAAGCTTCGCTGATGGGCATCCACACTTTCTGCAAGAAGACAAAAGTATTCTTAGCAAATATTACAGATAGAACAAAACAATATATACTATGGTACACCACTGATATGATTTTCTTTCAGCCAAAAGAAATAAGCATGTCTTCTACAGGTTACTCTAATACAGTACCAAGTTTGTAGCAGCGAAAATGAGTCATTAAAACTAAAAAATTTTAATTAAAAGGAGTTAATTAGTTCCCCTTTTTCCCCCTATAACTTTACAAGTCAGAATTTAAACTCCTCAGCAATAGCATTTATTTGCTATACCTGAGGTTAGTACCAGAACAGAGACACCACACTGTATTAACATTAGAAGCATCCTTTGAGCTGGTCAGTCTGAGACAGATACTTAAATCAGCAGACATGCATTTGCTTAATGAACAGCAGCACACTTCAACTTTCTATGCACTCCTAAAGTACATCAGCAGCATTAGGAAATGCCACATAATTTTTATGTGGTTTTCTCACTGCTAACAGACATGCAATTTTCAGAAGATTCCCATTTCTTTAGAGTCCTAGCTTAATCCATATTTTACATAGAGGAAATTTACAGAAGGCCATAGTTTTGAACCGAGCTAAAAGCAGCATTTCCGACATCTTTCAGTTAGGCTTCTTTTGTAAATATATTACCTAAGATTTTCCTTCCTCATTTAGGAATCCATTACAAGTTAGATATACAAAAGCTTTGAACAGGTATTACTTACAATTAATCCTGCTACAAAATGCAGTATTATTCTCCATTGATGCTATCAGTCACCTGTGCACAACAGTTAACTTCACCTCTAGCAAGCACTTTATTTACTTGTATTACATTGTTCTCAAACTTCAACAAGTTCTTCAACTGGTAGCCAAGAAGTACTATCAGTAAATTTCAGAGAACAGATGGGACAAATCATATTCTTTACTCAAGTACGTTATCTTGTTTGCCATGAAAACTACTGCCATGTTAGCTCTCACTCCATTCAAAGTGAAAATAGCACCCACTCCAACTCAATTCACTTGACTTCCAGATTTGTTTTTAAACTTAAAGACAAAAGAAACTGCTTTCAAATTCTTCCTTTACTACTGAAGTCCAACATAAAAGCCATTTCCTCAAAACAACGTTGAGACTTATGAACAGCTGTCCAAGATATTGGTTTACAGATAAACAGAGATATTCACATCTAATCTATTTCTCACATGCAAGAACAAGAATAACCACTTAAATGCCAATCTTGGACATTATTTTAAGGCACCGCTGGATGGCCCATAAAGGAGTGCTAGAAAATTACCAAGTAACAGCATTTCAAATATAGCACAACTTAACAAGGAAGGAAATACTGGATATTTCACTGTAAACCACATAAAGTATGTTCAGTACACTAACATTATCTTCATGCACTCTTTTTTAGAATACTTTCCTATGCTGCTTGGTAAGCAAAGGACTGAAAGGTCTACAAAAGCTAAGTCCTGTCGAAGCAATGGCAACTTGACAGATTATTCCTCCAGGCACTTTAACTCCATACTATCTCTGACTCCAATGCAATAGGGCAAGAGCTACCCAAACTCCTCAGAGCTAGTCTGGAAGCTGACAGCAGACCTTTAATCCCTTCCTGAAATACCTTGAGAAAGCCCTAAGAGATGAAGAGGCCAGCTCTACATCAACAAGCCTGCTCTCCTTGGATACAAGAACACTTGACAAAGGGCTAACGAAGGTCAGTTATGAAGGCAGCCACTGACTGTCAACGTACCCTGGGCAAATTTCAAGCATCATTACCCTAGGAAAGATCAGGCATTAAAACCTACAACTGCTTTGTTCACAAAGTCAGACTGACAAGATATACAAGCAGTCAAGTTGCCTACATTTCACAATTACAAATACTAAAATTACTAAAAAAGTTACATTTTTCAATAATAAGGTAAACTGTGCACTCAGAAAATCATCAGAATGACTAAAACCCTACCCTTACAAACCAGATATTCACTTTAAGTGAAAACAGAAATTCACAATCCAGATGATCTTCAGATCATGGTACAATAATAAACTTATTTTGAAGAAAATGCTAATATACATGCAATCACACTACTTGCCCTACACACTGTTTCTTACACTGCTCCCATTAAAGGCTTCGATGCCTTGAAGTTATCAAACCAGAAACCCAATGGGGCAAGAGAAAGTAGGTAACATTTAGTTCACAGTACCTAGCACTTCAATGTTTTGTCAAAATTCCTTTGAAATAACTATTACTGAATGTGTGAGGAAGCCACAGGAGGTTTTTAAAGATTAATTTTGTTTATCACTCGAGGCAAATTCACATTAGTGGACTCTTTACTTGCAAGGACACCATGGTCTAGATGATCCTAGGCATGTTCTCCTACCTTCTAAGGGGACTTACTCAATTGGGAATCTAGCGAGGACTGAAAGGAAGACTGCAGTTTTGAGTAACTAAGCACTTAAGTCTGTTTAAGAGAAGTTTCAGATACTCCTTTGTGAAGTATTACATGATATCTGCCTGCAGACAGCTTCCTATTTTAATTCCAGTTTCCCTGATCACTGAGAAACTACATAGTCTTCTCTTAACCACATTATTGCAGGAAAATAGGTCTCATTTAACTTGATTACTTATAATATAACTTATAAGTAATTTAAGCAAAAATTAAGGCAGTAACAAGGACATTGGAAAGGACATCATCTGCAACAAACTAATAATTCTAGATAATTTACGACCTGCTGCTCCTCTGGCACTATGCTCAAGAGGCTATGGAGCCTGTCCATGTTTGAGCAGCTCTCTCCCTCAGGGTGAGCATCTACCCCATTACATGATGGGCTGCCCCTTTATGCGACTCACAACACATACAGAATAGTCATACACACTTCCTGCAGGAGAGATGATCACTGCTAGTGAGGTTATTTATCTACATTTCCTTTTTGCTTCCTCCACATCCCTCAGAAACCCAATGAGCCAGAAACATGCTCAGTCCAAGTAAATCCCACAAACCAGGAAATTCAAGACAAATGAAAAACTTCCAGGATGTTCTACATACCATGCTGTACAGACCAAGAAAAACACTCTCAGAATTTAAAGAAAAACAGCAATCTGAAACTCAAAAGTTTGCCCTTCTTCCTAGTAATGGAAGGCAGTAATTACAGGATTCACACTTTGGCAAACTCATTCTCTGCTCATACAACTACTGAACAACCCCTCTGAAGCAAAGAACTCTTGTACCAATCTAAAGAACAGCAGAGTTCAGAAACAGATCTTGACAGATAGAGTCAAACAATACAACAACAGCCATAAGTACAAGGAGCACAAGCTTTGGCTAAGACCACCCTCTTACCATCACCCTAATGACAGTCATGAATGACACTGAGTTGCTTAAAATAAAGCGGGAGACTTCTGCAAGGCTCACTTAAAGGGCCTCAGTGGCACAAGAACAAAGTTTTTTATAAAAATCTATATGCAGAATTCTGCAAACACTAAAGCCAACCTACACTTCAGTGAAAATGCACGCACATTGTACTGACATCCCAGCACTCGATACACAACAAAATAAAAGCTATGTAGACACTGAAGTCCTGCAGAAGCTCTTGCACTCTTCCCTTGAATCGGAAGAGGCACACTAAGAACATCCTCTTTCAAGGGTCTCAGAACAAAACAGCCTTTAAGTTGTTAGTCACTGACATGAGGCAACAGAAAAGATTCAACTGCTGTCAGCTAAAATGGCACAGGGAAAACTCTCAAGATTCAGGAAGCAGTCTCGGCTTAGATTTTATCAGGGTGAATAAGAGACATTAGCAGGCTCTGCTTATGAGTAAGCCGGGGCAGGAGGCCGAGCGGGCCCGGCTCAGCGGGGAGGGCCACGGGCAGCAGCCCCTTACCTTTGTAGAGGTTGGTGACCGCAGTGGCCGCGTTCTGGAAAGGGACCCAAAGGGAGAGCCCCGGCTGCTGGCACACCCGGTCTGCAGGGAGGGAAGGACACACGCTGTTTATTTTGGAGTCGCTAACTCCGAACGGCCATGTTAGGTTTCGCCATTTTGTTCCACCTTCCGAAGGCGGCTCGGCAGCGGGACCGGGAAGGGCGGCCGGCCGTCGGGCCGGGCCCGGGTCACGGCGGCGGCTGCCGGGGCCGCGCGGGGAAGCGCCGAGCCCTGCCCCCGCCCGCAGCCCCCGCCGCACAATGGGGCCGGCCCCGCACTTCGCCATTTTGTCGGCGCTTCTTCCCCGGGCTGGGCGGCAGCCGCCGCCGGCACAGCCGTCCGTCCCCTCCCCTCCCCGCCCCGCCCGCGGCTCACCTCCGCGGCGCTCGCCCCGCCGCCCGGCCCCCCGCGCCGGCGGCTCCGCAGGCTCCTCCCGGCGGCTCCCCGCGCCGCCACCCCGGGCCGAGCCTTCCGCCGGCGGCCGCGAAGGGCGACGTTCCTCGGCCGCCCTCACGCCATTTTGTTTCCCCGTCCGCCTCCACGGACGGGCGCGGAGCCCCCCGTGCCGGAAGCCCGCTCCTCCCCCCGCCCGGCCGTCCCGCCGCCACATCCCCTTTGTGGGGCCGCGGCCCCGCTCGCGCCCCGCCCGGCCGCCCCGCACCGCCGCCCCCGGGCCCCGCCGCCCCCCGCCGTTCCCTCCCTGCGTCCCCCCGGCCCTCACCCTTGTACAGCTGGGCCACGGCGGTGGCCGAGTTCTGGAAGAGGTGCCACAGTTTCTGCTGCTTGTGCTCGGGCTGCGCCGCCGCCTCGTCCTGCAGCTCCGGCGCCAGCGCCTCCTCCTGCTCGGCCTCGGCGAGACACTGCCGCTCCCACTTGCTGAACCAGTGCTCGGGCCCGTGCTCCTGGATCTCCGCCTCTCCTTCCTCCTTCTTGTCCTCCATCCTCCGGCCGGCTCCGCGACCCCTCCGCCTCCTCGCGGGCCCGGCCCCGCCGAACGGCCGCGCTAACCCTCCTTCTTCCTCTTCCTCCTCCGCCGGCCCGGCCCTACCTCACCCCCATGCTGCCGGGCCCCGCCGGCCCGTCCCCCAGCTCCAAACACACTGAGCGCCGGCGCCGCCCCGAGCGCAATAAAAGCCCGGCGGAGCCGCCCGAGAACGCGCAGCCGCCCGACTCCGCCCCGCGGCGCCATTGGACGCCCCCACCCCGGCACCGCCGGTTTGAACGGCGGCGCTGCGCGGCACTGGCTCTTCCGCACGTCAATCCGGCCGTACGTCACGGGGGGCGGGGCCGAGCGGCGGACGGCTTGTGTCGTCATCGACTCGTGCGCAGACGTTGCCGGCCGCGCGGCGCAGGCGCACCGCCCTCCCCCGCCGCCTCGGCGCGGCCTCGCCCCTCCCCCTGGCGTGAGGCACGGCCCTGAGGCGGCCCCGCCCGCCGCCGCCCCTCGCCGCCCCTCGCCTCGCGCCGGGTCCGCGCGGCGGCTGAGGGCCTGAGGCGAAGATGCGGCTGCGCGCGGCCGCGGTTCGGGCGGGGTGGTTTTGTCGCTCTTGCCATATCGACGCCGGGGCGGAGTGAGGCGGTGCCCCGCCTCGGGTTTTCCCCCCGCTGTTGGGGGAGGGGGCGGCGAAGACCGTAATCGTCAGCCGGTCGCGTCGTGACCCGGCGGAGGGGCCGATCTGCGTTGACGGATGGCTGCCCCAGCACGGCGGGAAGATGGCCGCCGGCCGGCGCGTCGCGGTGCCTGCAGGCCTGGCTGTGTGCTGTGGGCCGGGAGGGCTGCGTGCAGCGCTCGTACCCTTCCGACTCTTTTCCTACCGTGTTTATATCTTACTTATCGTTTGCTTTGTGTCAGAAGGCATTCCGACAGATAGACATAACACAGGATTCCTTCGTGCCCGCTCAAAACGGTTCTTCAGAGCACCTTACGGTCTCCTCAGAACACTCCAGCGTGCTCCAGCCACGCTGCTTTCAGTCAAAGCAAACGCTCCCTGCAGCCCACGTGCAAGGCAAGCCGTGGCTCGCAATAGACGCTGCTGTGCGAGCAGGCACGTGGTGCTTCCCGCTCTCTGTGCCCCCTGTGAAATACCTGGGGCTCCACAAATAACTGGCTCCAACCACGCAGCACCTGATGCAGTGCAATGCCCTTGCGTGCTGGGAGCAGGGAACCTCCTGTCCGTGGTCACGAGCCAGCACATAGCTCTGAGGGCACGGCCGGGCTCTGACTGCAGCACTGCGCTGCACTGTGGGAGCTGTAGTTTCCCAGGGCTGCCAGGGAAACGCAGGCTTTGCTGCGGTGCAGGAGGAACAGTCAGTGAGGAAGTTTCCTTGGCCCAGCAAGGAGAGCTGGGGGAAGATGAGTGAATGTGTGTTAGAGCAAGGGAGGAGGATGACTTTGCTAGGCACTCTTGCAAGGGCAGCCTGGCCAGGAACGAGCAGTGAGGCAGCAGTGAGGAGCATTCTCCAGCAGAAGGCCTGGCAGCACGTGGTGACTGCTGGCCTCCTAGGAGAGGACTTGGGTCTCACGTGTAGCTGAGATGAGGGTGACAGTGGATTCCAGTGACAAGGGTAAGAGAGAAGGACTGTAGTGATGCATCCCATCCTCTTCTTTCATCCCAAAGAGAGAAGAGATTTATGCCTCAATTTGTGCCTCAAATAAGCTCTTAGGCCAAGAGGGAAACTGAGCTTGTTGCTGTATCGTAATTTTAGCACAAGCATGATACCAGTGCAAGTATGTAATTCCCTATTCTAGAGCTGGAGATGCTGATATAAGCTAGATATCAATAGATACATAATTTACTGTCATGCTGGCTGTAAATTATTTAACTGTTTGGGTTTGGTTTGGTTTTGTTTTAATGCAGCCCTAAATTAGGAGTCCACTGAGTCAAACTTACTTAACAGCTACAATGTAAGTTAGCTCTGCAATTCTCAGTAACTGGAATTTCTAATGGCATTGCTGTCAGCTACATCGGTTCCAAGAATCCTTCCTTAGTTTCTTCTGTACTAGTCTTGTGAGCAGGACAATGCACTCTGAGGATATTGGCCAATATCAAGCTCCTTTATGCTTCTAGAGATGTTTAAAGTGGAATTAACGTGGGTTTAAGTCATTTTGTTCTTAAGACACGCAATTTATTTTATGGGTCAGGCTGAATTGTGATAAAAAACAAACATCCTTGTACTGCTTTATGGCCAGTCTTCACATACCAAGCATGTTTTCTCTCTCTCTTTTTTTTTTTTTTTTTTTGCCTTCCTAGACCACTGAGACTAAGAACATCTTGCTTATGGGTTGTGCTATGCCACTCCATTTGAGTAGAAAGGAGTATCCATGCCTGTGCACATTTTTTTGTAAGTACTTTCTAACACTAATGCACATATACAGAAACGTGGATATTGTCTTCCATTCTAGGTATGGCTCTGTCAAGTCCTTGGTTAGGATTAAGAACTTCAGCAGGTTTGGAAATAATCCTAGGTGTGACTTACGGGGGGTCTTTGTGAATGTACAAAGGTAGCATTGAAAGGAAGGAAATAATAAATAAATAAATAGATTAAATATTGACAGTCTATGAAATTGTTTTGTAAATCTTGCATTGATCAGTAGGCTGTTAAGTATATACCATGCTGAGATAGATTTTTCTCCTGTGAAACTGTTTTAAGGAAAACAAAAAGTGAAACTATGCTCTCTGTTGAATAGGATTTCTTACAAGCTACCTATAACTTGGAGATGTTCATTCTTTATGTTCTTAAATTGTTTAAATATTGGAAGGCATCAAATAGGAATGTCTGATGAGATTGCATTCAAACACTACTCCTATAAATAGGTCCTTAAATCCATTTCCCTTATCAGACCTTGCTCCATAGGTGACCAGAAATGCCCCTGTCAACTTTGGAGGGCTTTCCAGATGCCATCTGTAAGATCTGAGATCAGAAGCTAACACGTATAGCTTGGTGTAGGAGAGGGCATGGCTCTCCTGGATTTTGTGTGCCATACATCTGTTTTTCTGAATATTTCTAAGGAGTTGCATAATGTTGGCAACTCTGAAATAAACAGTTGGTTACTGCAATACAGTGTAGTGTTAGTCATGATTTATGAAGCATACAGTCCTGACATTTGGCTATGACTGATGCCCATTCAATATAAACCAAGCAGGGAGATACGTTACGTAATCCTGGGTAAAAATACAGCAGTCAGATTTCCTGGTTTAATTCAGAGAAACCTGGCTACATGCATTTCTCAGTACCTACAGCTGGTAGAAATTCCTGATAGAAATAGATATAAAGAGGGATATTTTCCTTTCTGCTTGTATAACACCAACTACTACTGATTGACATTGGAGTTGTACTGAAACAATCTCTGGGACTGCAGTGTGAAGAGGCTTGAGAACTGGGATATTGAATTTTTCCTGCATATGATCAGATCGTTTTTAATTACATGTAGTCCATAAAATTAGAAATTGTCACTTTTTAATAGGATTGGTTGAATAATTTTAATGTGGTCTACTAACATTTTTATGCCATATGAATATAAAAAGGGAGCTAGAGACCTGGGAAGAAGTCACGCATTTTCTGGGACTAGAAGAATAACGCAGCAAAGAAGTTCTTGATAACGAAGGCAAAATTGATTGACTTTTCTCAGGTTAATTGTCGAGGAGGCAGCAAAGGAGAGAAGAGAAAGGAACAGCACAGTGTATAAACGTACACTGTCGCACCCAACCACTCTTCTCCCTGATGCCTCTTGAGAAGCATAGTGCCTATATCTTCTGGGCAATACTGAGTTATTAAAGAATTGTTCTTCCCTGTAAATTAAAAACAAATTCCATGCTGATCCATCATGACCTCCTACCCTAAGTAGCCTGGAACAAATGCAGCTGTGCTGGTATTGGGTGCTTTTAGGTCATTTGTCTTGGCTAGAGTCAAATGCAAAAAGACTAGAAGATCAATGGCTGATGCACAACAAATGTGGCATCTGAGTAATCTTGGTGTTTTGCCTCTTAATTTCCCCCATGGGAATGCTGTAGTGATGAGAGCAGCATGGCATCCTGACTGAGGTCTCTGGGGAGATAATTACTGGAGCATGATGAGGGTATGCTAATTGTAGAACGCTCTGAAGACTTGTTTTATTCCCTTAGCAGACTCTTACTGGGAGTTGAATTTAATGATAAATAATGGAAAACATCTTTTTAAATATGAAAATATGAAACTGGGGGAGAAGGAGAGATTATTGAATAACAAATACTCAAGATATGCAGCATTTGTTAATATTTGAGTATTTAGATGGTTGACTATTGACATGAAAATGTTTTCTCAGAGCTGTGGCTACATCAGAGAAAATTTCTCATGTACAAGAGAACTCTTGTGGTGTTAGATATTGGGGGAACTGAAGAGAGCATGTATTCATTTCACCAAAGCATAAAAAAAAAGCTCTGAGTATTTTTATTTCTATTCACTATTTGTCCTTTGGACTCAGACTGTAGATGTGTCATTCCCCCCTCCCCCCCACCAAAAAAAAAAAAGTAATCAGGGAAGGAAATTGCTCAGCTGAAAATTGTAATGTTTCTCAGGCAAAAGTTTTCAGTGCAAGTAAACCTGAAGTAAGTGTGAGAAACAAGGAGCAGATATTTCTGGGAAGGCTGGCTTACAAAGACCGTGGCACACTGACTGTTGGTACCAGATAATCAAGACAGTTTAACTTGTTATTGATGCAGTCAGCTGGGCTTTATTTATATTGACTTGATACTACTGTTCCTCTCTGAAGAAGCTGAAGAAGTGGAAAACCTGGGAGGCAGGAAAGAAAGGAAATAGAATGAAGGTATTTATTTTCTAGTTTGTGTCCCTAGGTAAAAGAATGTCTTCAACACACATAATCCAAACACAGAGGTGGATAAGCACTGCCTAAAAGCTACCTGAGTGGCATTTTGCATGTTAAAGTGTTAATAACCTCGAAGACAAAGAATACTACAATGGTGTCTGCATCCCTTCTGTGATTTCCTGTGGGCACATCAGTAATAGCTCTTTTAAAACTGATCAAAATGCAGTCTTGTAAAAGCAACTTGCCACTATGTGACTAAAATTTGGTCAATTTATTTTTGCCTAAAATAGATATTCTTGAATGTTGGCCTCAGAAGCCTGCTCAGTATGAGAAGGAAAGCAGAAAGTTCTCAAAACCTCATGTCAGGGCTCTGTTTTCAGTATGATTGAACAACTGTTCCCTTGAAATAAGCGGTGCTTCTAGCATGGCAAAATAAAGCACATGGTGAATGTGCAGTTGTTCTGCTCATGACTTAGAGCAGCTTGATCTTTTTTCCTGCCATAAGAACTGCTCAGAAAGAAGAACTCTGCTTATCAAGAGCACTTCTCTGAAGAGCGTTTTTCCCCCAGATTCAAATTTCCAGTGAATCATCAGAAATGAAAATAATTTCTACATAGCAAATTAATTAATATTCAAGAATGAGATCCTGTTGTTTGCTGTATGCAAGTGAAAGAGCTGATCTTTGCTCTGAAGGACTAGCAATTAAAGCACAAAGGAAGAAAACAGCCAGTATCGTATTTTCATGATGCAGGATAAATGAGCAGATAATAGAACAACTTTGTTAGTCTACGCATAAGCAAGTATTTCTGTTGTCAGTAGAAAGAAAGATTGATTTCAAAGCTGAATTCGGTCTGGGACCATTTATTATGATTGCCATAAATGTGGCCCAATCTAGATGTTTTTACCTCAAATTCAATCCCAAATCTAGGCCCAAGGTTGCAGATTCAGTCCCTGAGGAGAAACAATGTCCAATAATCTGTGATTACTGCAGGTCAAAGTCTGACTGTAAAGCATCATAATCACTCAGTGCAGATATATGACTGGCCTATAAAACAAAAAGACTATGGAATAAATGAAAGATTGGATAAAGCCATTGTGGGCCATCTGAGTGGAGTTTCCTTTGCTCATAGAGCACATGGCTTGCTCCATTGACTTCATGAGACAGGAAGCCAAGGCTTTTAAAAATCCCTAATAGGATATAAATGAAAGCAGGAGTTCTCCATGAGATCTTGTGGTGCGATGCTGGGATGTTTGGCAGTACCTAAATTGCTGCTGCTGGCAGGCACTTCACCACTTACTGTCACTCATTAGCTGAAGGAGCTGCAGAATGCCAAAGGTCTGCAGCAGGTTGCCTGCATGCTCCTATAGGCAGTTATGAATCACTGCAGCGTTTAGCTTCTCTCTTTTTTTAGAGCATCACAGGCTGCAAAAGCCGCTTTGCAGAGCGGCTGGGAATCACAGGCAGCAGGAGTGTTTCTTGAGTTAACCCTGTGCTCAGAGAAGGCTTTTTGTTTCTCAGCAAAGCATCAGGGTACAAGTTACTTTGTTTTTCTGTTGTCAGCTTACCTGCATACAGTTGGTAATGTCACAGAACTCAGCACTTCTGTAATCAAGAGGCAGAGTAATAGCTAGAGCTTTAATTTACGATGTAGCCTTTTGGGGTACAGCCATAACAAAACTCGTTTTATACTGGTTGTAGCATTGAACAGCAGAGATCCCAGAATCTTTTTACACCTGATTTTGTTGCAAGTGAGAATACATTTGCTCCTTTTATCTAGTAGCACACATCAGTCCTACAGCTGAGCTTCTCCCAGCCTCACTGATGGTACTTGCTGTGCACAGAAGGGGTGCAGGAGGGCTGGGTTGTGCTGTGCATACAGAGCTCTGCAGGAAACATTTGAGCAGGATTAACAATCTGAATAAGGCACAAAAAGCAAGCTTCCAGATAAAACTTGGAGGCTCAGCACAACCTGCACTGAAGCTACTGGGCATTTTGCATGTTTGGGATCAACTGAACCCAACTTAATTTTTTCTTTACATACTGTGCACAGCTGTGCATGGAGGTGAGTAGTAATGCGGGTAGAGTTAGCTATGAATTCCCTGATTCCAAGTTCAACAGCAGCGTCCTTTCATTGTTGTCCAAACAATGTACAAATCTCACTCTATGCCCTCCTTAGTCAGTAGAGTAGAAAAAAATAACCAAACCACCTGCTCCTATGTTGTAAGAACTGACTGTTCACGTTTAAAGAATCTCAAGTGCTAAATATAATATTTGCAGTTCTGCATCTCAGCTATTGGCAGATTCAATAGCTTTTGAATACCACTGATCTCTTGGGATGCTGGCCAGGGAAGACTTCATTTAGTTTGTGTGGGAGCAGGATACATAGCACTTCCAGAAATGGCTCTTCTAGATTTCTCCTAAGTTCTCCACCTGTATAAAGGAGACAATCTATTCCTAAATGGGTATAGAATTACAACCACCCTTCCAGGGATCGCAGTCGTGTCAGTTCTTCAAAATCTTCTTATTAATCTTTCGTAAGTAAGCATGTTGTGCTAGCAAACTGGGGAAGTTAATTGAGTTAATTTGTAGTGGCATTGACTGGTGCATCACTGGTATGGATAATGTATGCAGTTTCTCTTCCAGAATGTTTTTTTTTTTTTCCTAGTTCAAGGAAAGTAAGCATGTTGTCCTATTGATTCCAGAAGTGCTTTGTGAAATGTCTTCTTTCTCCACAAAAATTGTGCAAGGACGGATTTTTGTCATGAAGTTTTAATGAGATGTTTAGAATGAAACACAAGGGAAATACTAACAAACAAGGGGTTTAACAAACAAGGTCTGGATTAATGGATATAACATGATGTTATCACCTCCAGCTGCCTACTTGGCATCTGCCAGAAGCCACTGCCGTGCTGGCAGGGACAGCAGGGCTGCAGGAGCCCAACCATCAGCTGTCCCAAATCACCTCTGTTGGGGTCACGCTGTGAACTGGGACACTTTTGTCCTGGTGAAGGCTGACTGTACAGCAGAGGAGGGAGCATGTGAGGAGCATGGATAAAACTTCATCTTATAGAGCCCTTCCAGATCATTAAATCTCTGCACTATGTGCTATAAGAAGAGGGCCCCGAGAGACTGATATGAATTGAAGGGATTTGAGAGATCCTTTTCTAGCTTTGACCCCATTTTTCAATACCTCTCTTCATCACAAGAGCGACGTTACTCGTGCTTCCTGTTGCTGCTGTTTGATAGAGTGCAGAGGACTTCAAGTGGCGCTGGAGCTGGGACCCAGGCTTCAAGTGGTATTTCAAAACTCAAATACATCAATTTTCTTTGAGAAGCAAGGATAGGGAAGGATTGGTGTTGCAGAGTGGAAACACTTGGATGGGGCAGTTTCTGAGTTGCTATGGAGATAGTATGTCCTGCTGTGCTCTGTTGTAACGGACATGGAAATACAATGGGTTATAACCCATTCCACTGTCGATTTATGAGAGTTTTGGAGCAGTTACTCCAGAGCGTGTTCTTCTCCCCCACAGCTATAGTCACTTGTTGTCAACAAGTGTTCTGTAACTCTTCCTGTATTTTACTCCTGGGAATAGAACAGAATTAGGCCCTTAAATCCAATAAATATGGCAGTGGGATAAGTTTCCTTTCTTTGATTTTTTTTTTCTTTTGCATTTTCTTTGCCTTTTACTCTAGATTTGAAGCTGTGGCTCTGGCCTTACAGTTGTAGGTAGTTTGGGTCATTTCTGCTTACTCTTAGCTTTCTGGCTCACCCCTATTTCACTCCTGGGAGGTGAGAACAGTGTGAAATCCAAACCCACTTTAACCAAGGGCTCAGTCACTGGAAGTGCCCTCACACTCATTTCCCTCCATTTCTTTTATGTCAACATTTATAGCTGTGTACCCCGTAGCAAATTAGACCAGCTTGTAAACTAATTGCTTTATCTTACTGTGTTTGAAAAAGAGTGGTTTTCAGTGGAATTGGTTCCTCGAGCTAGCTCACATGTGATGTGGGGAGGGTGAGACACATCCTGTGACAGAGCAAACTTCCATCAATGTAACATCATTAAGTAATGACAGCTAAATATCGGTTTTAATAATTATTTTCTTCTGTAGATAAAATATTAGCTGTCTAACCCCTTCTCCTTTAAATTGTCTTTTGGGGAAGAAACATTAGACATTGGCCTTCTCTACAGAGAAAGTATCTACTCAGATGATGGGAAAAATCATAAATAATTCCAGCCCAACATGCAGAATGAATAAAGCATGCTTGAACAGCTCTGTTCAAATCTATTGTTAATTCTGTGTCCCCATTAGGAGTGCAGCTGCATCAGGCTCTGCTGCCAGCCCGTGGATTCACATCTTTGCTGGTCAGGAAGCTCCCAACCTTCATTAAAATGCACTTGTGATGGGAAGCCCGAGGTGTGGCAGCCTGCAGGACCTGGAGTGGCTGTTCACAATGAGAATGCCGGAGCCTTGTCATATTTGGAGGGTTTGTTTGGTTTTGTTTGCTGGCTTAGTTCTGTCAGAGTTTTGAAGAGCCTGAACCTGACCGCTCCTAGCAGGACAAGTTTGGTTGCTTAGTGCTTACCAGGTGTAAAACCTGGCTCCAGATGCTTGTGACGTGCTTTCAGTAGTGCTCATTTGCTCTTGTTAGGTATTTTGTGAGTTCGTTTGGGGCTTTCTGAGGCCAAATCATCACAGAGGCAGTGACGTGATCAGATGTTTAATATGCTTTTCTGCCTGCTGTGAATTCTTCCGATTCTTTTTCTCAAGCTTTGCTGCTTGTGCTTTTTTTTTTTTTTTAATTACATTGTTCTCCACACGACACATCATGTTTTCCACATCGTATTTTCTTCATTTTGGTGAAAATTAACATAATGTATCTAAAAAGGTGCATTTGTATTCATTTCTGCTATCTAAAGACCAGTGTGCAAGGTCTGTAGTTGGGAAGCAGTTGAAGTGGGATGTAAAAATACACATGGGCAAGGAAATGCCCAGATTTCCTTGTCTAGAGCAGGCTTAGTGCCTTGGCTCACTGTGTGCTGCAGCAGGCAGCTGGAGGGGTGTAGAATGAGGACAGTGGAGGAGAACATTTCTTTCAGCGTGCAAATCTTTCCTGGGGAAAAAAAAGAAAAGATGTTAATGTGTTTGAAATAGTAATACGTGCTTCTAAATAGCCTAGAAGCATCACACTGAGTTAGAGATGAGAAGGCAAGAGAGATACCGATGGTTTTCATTTTGAGGACTTAATACTGCACTTATGAACTTTTATAGCTGTTCCACCTGAATTTGTGATGGTTAGATTATCCCTTGGCTTTAACCCAGTGCAGAATATTTTTAATATTCACTGCTGTACAGTTCAGCAACTATAATAAAATAATTACAGATGCCATTAGCTGAGTTATTGTCCCTATCTGGGTGTATTTCAATGGATAATAACCTAATAAAATTAGCACTTAACTTCTCTGCTCAGAAATGAACATGAAACGAAAGCTTATTTAACTGGTCTTACTTAACAGGATCTGAAAATTCAGAACTTATTTTCCTAAATTTCAATGCTCAGTGGCATTCAGATGAGGACACATTTGAAAAATAGAAGAGAATCTCCATGTTTACAGACCATGCATGGGAAAAGAGAACTGAGCGGCAAAGCCCTCATCTCCAGCTCCACAAGTGGTGCAGAAAACACATCGAGTTGTCTTCATTTCTCCTTGGTGAATGGCGTGTGATTGTGCCTGCCATGTGAACAGCAGGCATGGTCACACGAGTGGCAGGTAAAAAGAGGGAGGTCTCTGTCTGAAAGCATTTGCTCTCCTTCCCTAAAGCTTGTCTTTGAGAGAGGCTTCCGGATCCAGAAGGATCGGGAAGGCAATAAATCCAAAGTGATTTTGATTGGGAAAGAGCAACAATGGAAAAGAATGAATTGGATGACAAAGTGATTGTTAGTGTTCACCTTCAGTGTCTGTTAATTCTTCTGCACTGATTTTCCCTGGGGTGTTACTAGTTGGAGGACTAGAATTGGGGAGGAATTGAAAAGAGGAGATTTCCATTCCTCTCTGGGCTTCTTTGTATCCTTCCCATTAGCTGTGCCCATGTTGCTGGCAGGCTCCAGGCCAGAGGTGCTGATGGCCAGCCCTCACACTCACCTCTGATCTTTAAAATTGTATCTTTGTTTTACATGGTGTAAGTCATAGAATTTCCAATAAATAACTCTTTAATGTGAAGCCACTGACAGCAGAGATTTGTGCTGCAGTGCATTTGAACCAGTTTCAAATTCATATTGTATTTCTCAGATAGGTTTGAGAACAGCACTGTAACCCAGACACGTCCCAGCAGCTGCAGAGCTGTGAGCTCCTATCAGGCATTCCCTCCAGACACTGCTGGGGCAGTCGGATGCTGTCTCACCTCACCCAGTTGTCTGAGCCTTCACATCCTTCACCCATACACACCATACATTGTCAAAACGTTTCATTCACACGGCATCCCCTGGGGATGGGAATTGTGACAGTGAACCCAGCACTGCAGCAGGTGAGAAATACCTGCACAGGCTGTTCCTCCCCCCCCCCCTGCCCACCTCTATCTGGAGGCTACTGCAGCCATTTGGGCCATAAAAGTTTGCGTGTGTGAAAAAAAGGCACCTGAATATTCACAGTTGGCTGAAATGGTGAAGAATTTCATTGTGAATGCAGGGGGAACATAAACAAAAGGACTGAAGAAATGAATGGATTCACTGCTAGTCAGTGGGTACAGTGGTCTGCATACTTCCAGTTTAGGAATTCCTGAAGTTCCTGCAGTGCAAACTGCATCTGTAGGTCAGAACAAAGATCTGGTCAGGTCATCCCTCCTACAACAGGGATGCAATGGCAGAGCAGCTCTGCCAGCAAGCAGCAGTGGATGGGGCTTTCTGAGTCCAAGCTTTCATCCATTTCCAATAATGACTCTATTTATTAATACTTCTCATCTGTCCCTTTATAAATAATTAAAAAAAAAAAAAAAAAAGCTGTTGAGAAATGATGTATAGTGGGATGGTTTTCAGCAGGTTGCACTGTATGTAGCTCTCTTCCTTCTGGCTCCCCTGAGAGCTAGCAGCACTTTGGTGCCCCAGGACATGGCTGTGCTGAAGTGTCAGCATGGGCACTCTGTCCCCCTGGACGCTTTGCATAGAAGTAAATGCTGTTGCTGAAATACTCAGCTCAGTGCTAAATGAAAATCAGGCAGATTTTCAAGTCCAGGCTGGATGCGGCTCTGGGCAGCCTGGTCTGGTGGTTGGCAACCCTGCACGTAGCAGGGAGGTTGAAACTAGATGATCATTGTGGTCCTTTTCAACCCAGGCCATTCTGTGATTCTATTATTTTAATAACAGCATTTCTGATAAGCAGAGAAAAATAAATCTAAGTTCTAGATGAAGTCTTTAATTGAAGCACTACCCTATTTCTGGGTTTAAATCCCTTCTCTTTCTCAGCCCCATCCTTGGATATGATTCTTCACTTCAATGCAGTGTTGCTTTGTGCTACTAAGGGAATATGTTCCACTCCAGTGGTGGCAAAGTGAAAATCATAAAAATATGCAGAGATGCTTCAGAATTTAAAGGACAATGAATTTGCAAGCTCTTACTAGCATGACCTCCTTTTATGGCATATATTTGTAGAAAAACATGATGTTTTCACATTCTAGATTTGACACATGGGTTCTTTCCAACTGGAATATAAAGATGGCATCAGTCATCTGTATTTCAAGTCTGAACAGAGGAAAATGCACACAGGAACTGGCATTGGGTAAAGAGAGGGAAGGTGCCTGTGTTTCCTACTGGCCCTCAACCTGTGACCCTGAGCAGGTCCCTACTCTGAGGCACAGTTAATGTGTGTACTTTATCACAAAGGATGCTGTGCAAGTTATTTAATGAATGCTTGCAAAATGATGTGCTGCATTTGAATGAAAAAGGCTGTGTAATTGCAAAGCATTGCTGTATTGTGTAATTGTGTATGTTGCTGGAAGGAAGTGTATGTACCGAGCCACTTGCTTGCTTCTTGCTGAATAGCCTATGATGAAATGATCTTTTTAGGGCTGGAAGGAAAATCCTGTTATGGCAAAGCATAATGTGGGTACTCTGCTTTTCTGGGCAGAGTTATGCTTCCTTGGGTAAAACTCAGTGGTAGAAATTCTCTGCTGTACACAAAGCAGATTTTCATAATGGTGTCTTCTGGCTTGAAATAATTACTTAAGCAGAGAAAAAAAAAACTGTGAAACTCAGTAACTGCCATCTCACTAGCCTGGAGAAGATACCAATTCTAAGGCTGTTCCTTTGGGATCAACACTTTGCCTCTGGAGCATCTCTGCCCCACAGAAGGAGCGCAGTCCCTGCATGTATGACGTTCGTGCTCTGTGCTGCACACCCATGCAGCTGCTGGTAAGGCATGCAGATGTCGTTTCTGTATCACACAGTGATTCCAAAGGAATGCATACAACAGCAAGGGACTTGGTTGCTTCATCTTGGTTGCTGCATCCCCCGACATCTGTCTCTCCCTGTGCCATCACTGTCTCAGGGACGATATCTTCTCTGGTGGCTGGTTCCTGAAGTACTCACCTGCAGCTCCAGCTGGGGGCTTGTCCTCCTACATTGTAAATAAAATCATATTTTGGGGTGTTTGCACTGGAACCCATGAACTACAGCAGTGCATAAAAGCAGTGGTTCGGTTGTCCCTATTGCTGCTGGGTTTTCTCCAAAGTGTATGCCTTCATGCAAAGCACTTATATTTCAAAACTTCACTACATGCACAAATACGCAGCAACTAAAAATATCTGGGTTTTAGAATGTAACTAAAAGCACTGGGAAGGTCCAGGAGTGGTGCACGCACATGTGCATATGGCTGAGAACTCCTACAGCACTGTGCAGCAGCCCTGGGACCAGAATGCACCGAGCATCCCCTTCATGGGCTCCAAGCCTCGCAGCATTATAGTGCATGGCAGAGCCTGAAGGGGAGAGTGCCAGGAAGCTGGCTGGTGGGAAGGCAGGCGCTTCAGCCCGCTTGCCTCACTGAAACAGGCACTGAAGCTTTGTTTCTTCCATGAGGATATAAATCTGGAAAAGCATTACAGATTTGTTCTTTCAGCATGTGGAGCTCATTTTTTAGGCCAAATGAACAAAGTCTGTGTCTAGAGAGCTCAAGAAGGAGGAACAAAAGTAAACTATAAATATTCAGCTCTTGATTTTGGGTTTTAATAAATTATGAGCTCTGGGAGAAGCGTTTTTTCTTTCAAATATCAAACGACTTGATTCATTTTATAATTTGGTTGTATAGTGCTTGTCACCTTCCATCTGGGTACAATATAACATCTCTGGCAGCACTTCAAGATGAGAAATCCCAAAGGAACAGGGTCCAAGGGTCTAATGAGAAGCAACCACTCCCTCGTGGGTGCTGAAGGATGCGTCCCATCCTCTGCACCCGTATCTGTATCTGTACAGACACAGACGTGGCTATAAATAAAACCTCTGCACAGGAGGGTCTGATCTGAGACACGATGTTCAGAGATCATTTGACCTATTTAAAAGCCACTTCTGAGCCTGGTGGTGGTGGGGACGCGCTCTGCAGCTCTGTGATGTGGGGTCTGCATGCAGTCCTGAGCCACTGGGGCTCCTGCAGGGACAGAACACAGCATGATCCAGGAGGATGGCATGATCCAGGAGTGCAACACGATCCAGTAGCGTAGCATGATGTTGGAGCACAGGGAGATCCAGGAGCACAGCGTGTGCCTGGGTGCTAGATGCCAAGCAGCATCGTGGGAGGTGGGGCCTGGGGGCACCCAGTACTGCCAGCATTGGCTGGAAACCTTGAGAAGTGCATAGGTGCTCTAGGGGATGTTCCAGTGGAACCCAAGCTGACTCAGGCCAGTGTACATTTTTAGTGTTGCAATGTACTTATGTTTATCAAACAACACATCTGGCTTTATGGGGTATCTTACTAGCACCACCTGAGTGCGTCCAATTCAACAGGCAGTAGAACAGCTGGGATTCATTGTTGGCTCATACTGTTAGGATAAACAAGAAACGATTATTCCGCCAACTTAAAAATTGGCCAGTGGCTTTATAAATCTACTGAGGAGATATTCTGGCTGCATAAAGACATGACAGGGCTGAGCTTGCTCTGGATCCTGGAGCATTCACCCTGTGCAATAGGAACTCAGCCTAGATGTGAAATACACAGTGGGTTGGGGCAAAAACCCTGGATTCCAGCACAGCACTGTTACTTGAAGCAAGAAGAGCTGAGCCCAATAATTTGCACCAGAGGCAAAACACCCTTAAGCAGAATGTCTGCTGAAGGTACCTGAACTGAAATCAATGTGTAATACTGGGGTGGTAAAACGTGCCTTCGCCCCGTGAGTTGGGAGCTGCAGGAAAAGAGCAGCTTTGGCTGAGGAAACAGCTCAGAATGTAAGTGGGTGCTGGCTCCCAGAAAGAAGAAGTAAGATGTGCATTGCACGAAGCCACCTAACACAACAGGCCGTCATTGCTGGCCTCAGGTTTCCTGGAGGAAGCCTTGGTTTTTGCAAAAATAATTGGAATCAAATTTGTAGATTTTTTATATTTTCTTGAGGGACTGTATCTTAAATCCTTCTTTAAGCTGCAGATTTAAGGACGAGATAAGATCACTGTCTTCTGTAGGAAGAGCTCCAAGCACGTTTCCAGGAGCAGTGCATTAGCTGATGTTCTCCAGCCTCCTTTGGCTGCAGTAAGAAGTGCTGCAGCACTCAGGCAGCGCTGTGCAGCCCTGACCTGCTGGAGTGGTGCGGGTATGGCACGGGGCAATGGCTTCCATTTCCTTGGACCAGCAGGTCCTTTGAAAAGAAAATCCACCCAGTAAATCTAAGCAGACACTGCTCCTCCAGAGACATTTCACTGGGACAATGAAGTACTGTCACTGTGACAGAGCAATAGCTGCTGCATTCTCCTCCAAAGCCACATGTAAAGTTTACAGTCACAGAATCACAGAATGGCCAGGGTTGGAAGGGACCTCAAGGATCATGAATCTGCAATCCCCCCTGCCACATGCAGGGCCACCAACCTCCACATTTAATACTAGATCAGGCTGCCCAGGGCCCCATCCAATCTGGCCTTGAACACCTCCAGGGATGGGGCATCCAGCCTCTCTGGGCAGCTGTTCCAGTGCCTCACCACTCTGTAGAGAATTTCCCCCTGACGTCCAACCTAAATCTTCCCTCCCTAAATCATACAACCTACATCAAACTTATTACTTAGAGCCAATTTTTTCAATTCACTATTTTCCAGAATTCTCACAACCCCAGGCTGGGAATATTTACTAGCATGGGGGTTTAGAACCAAGCCTTGGAATGGAACCTCCCATTTTTTGCTCCAGCTGCACACGGCAGTGCCTGTATATGCCATACAGGTCTGTGTGCCTGCTGCTCTCACAGGCAGCCCTGCAGCACCCAGCAGGGCACTGCAAGGCACAGCCTGGCTCAAGGTCTGAGCCTATGCCAGAGCTGAGCTCTATCTCATACCTCTGTCAGTGATTCTTCAAATCCTCAGCAAAGGAGCTTCTTTTTCACACCTCAGAATTGTGCTGCTTACCTGAGGGCATGAATACTGTGCTGAACACTGCAGCTGTGATGCAGAGATTGGCTCCGTCAGCCCAAAGCCATGCAGCCATGTTCCAACCAAGGAACTTTGATTAGGATCTGTGGCCAAGTGATCCAGGGTATGAGAGGGGGCATGGATGGGCTCAGCTGGTAGGTTCTGCCCTGCGGGTTTCTGATTTCAAGAAGTTGGCTGTGTGTGTGCTGTGAATTCTTTGTTACAAGGGAAACTCCTGTTCCTGAGTGCCTTTGCCTTTGGATGCAGCGTGCTGAGCATCTTCCTGATTCACACCCTTTATCACACTTAAATTCCCCATTTCTCCCAACGAATTTCTTCTATAAGATACTTGAACAATCGCATTTCCTACAAGTCTGTTTGTTACTAACATGTTGAACTGGAAGACTTAAATCATTGATCTTGAACAAACTCCTAGCCGATAAACATTGCTTTCACAACCCGTGTAGCTGCGCAGGCTCCGTTAAGCTCCCTGCTCACAGCATCCTCTAGGAAATGTATTTTGTGGTCGTTTAGAGGGCTTTTCCTTTTTAGTTCGTTCAAAAACCCTTCAGGAAACGTGACGAAGGTCTCGGGGCTCGAACCCGCGGCCGTGCCGCCACCGCCCGCACGCCGCTGTCGCCCCCTGCTGGCCGCAGAGAGCCGGGAGTTGGGAGCCGGGAGCGGAGCGGAGCTGCGGGGCGGCTGTCCGGAGCGGCACTGCGGCGCTCGGGGCGCTCCGAGGAAAGATGAGCGAGATGGGCTTTGCTGCGCGGGCAGGTCTGAGCCGCTTCCCAGCGACGAGAGGGCAAAGACAACGCGGGAGGGAATGTGTTCAACACCGAAGCTGTGCCAAGTATCCGAGTTTCCAAGTCCTCCCCAGGTTAGAAGGGGCATTTTCAGGCAGCATGCATCCCCCAGGAGAGTCTGTGTAGGAAAACAACATTTCTCTGGTGAGTTCAGAATGAATTTGGTAATTTCAGGCTAAGAGACTTTCTCATTCTTTACCTCAGCACCCACCTATAGGGGAGGGGACATGGCATCCTTTCCTCCAGGCTCCACTTTCCGACATTTCAGGCTCTCTTAAATACATTCAGAAATTCCAACAGATAACTTTTTGCTCCAAGATAAATTCCGCCTGGCACTGCATGAGTTATTACACCATCAGCCCCAGGCACTTCTAGGTAGGAAAACAAATAACTAATTAATTAATGTATTAATTAAACATAAATGGGACTTTGGCACAAACAGCACTATACACATCAGCACAATTTGATAGGGAACATTTTCCCCCAGTAAAAACCATCCTATTAAGTTCAACCTGCTACTTGAAGTGGAAGATTTGAGTTTACCTTAAAAGGTTATTAAACACTAATGTGAACTCTAACACTGGGCATCTCTTTAAGAGGGTTTCTTTAAAAAACAAACAAAAAAAACACAACTTTTTGGAGTTAAAAATAATATGTGAGTAATGTGAATTGGATAAATACTACAGAGAAAAATGCTGAGTGCTTCTGGATCATTGGCTCTCAGGTAGGATGGTGAGCACGCTTTGCTGATGCACTCTCACCACTGGGAGAAGCATTGGTAGTGATGGGGCCCATTGCCAGATTTCTCTCTCTTCCCAGCATTTAAAAAATGAAGTGTGCCAGTATGCGTGTGCATGCACAGAAATAAATGAGTATCTAGAACAAGCCATACAAGGGCTGCAACATGGAAGTTTCAAAGACTTTGTGGTGGCCCTCACCTCCCATCCATCCATCACGGAATGGCACAACACAAACTCACCTGTAGGCCATCTCCATCCTCTCTTGGTGAAGCTGTTCATGCTCTTCACAGGCACAAAATAATAATAATAATAAAACCGTAATTGCAATATTATTTTCTTTTCCATGGGCTGCTTTAGATCTCCTCTGGTAGTCTTCTCTTTGATAACTTGGGTCTTATTCTGGCTTTATTTACTCCTACTCTTATATTTTCATGCCTTTCTCCTCGCAGCGCTGCCTCAGCTCCTCTCTGCAGGCCTGCTGAGCACTGACTGCATGGTGTGAGCAGTGCTGCTGATGCCTGCCTCCCCATTTCCATCCCGTCTGCAGGTTTCTGGCAGGAACCTCACAGCTGTTTCACTCTTTAGCGCAATCCTTCTCTACAGTGAAAACCAATTCCCAGCATATTCTTTGCTGTATCTGACAACATTTAGGTCTCTATAAAGAGTTTCTTCTGTCTAAGAGCTGTTTATTTTTATATTAGATGACTGGGAAAGTCTGAGCTGAGGGGGAGCAACCAGCCCAGGGCAGGGGGTTGGAACTGCATGGCTGTAAGGTCCATTCCAACCCAAACCATTCTTTAATTCTCTGATTCCATGAAGTCTGCAAGCACTTTTTCAAACCCCATTTTCTATCCTGCCCAGTGCCTGCTGGGCATTCAGATGGGTTTAAATCCCTGTTGGTGCCTTCTGAATGTGCTAAGATACAGAGTATTGTCACTGTGCACACTGTTTGTATGGGTGCCATTGCTTGTGGCCAAAACAGTAAAACTTTCTTCTCCCCAGAAGCTGGAAGAGAGATGGCCCTTACAAAGCTTGACTGTGTTTAATGATGATTTTACAAACTTGAGGTAAACTTGAGGTTCTCCTTCCTGCATCACTGGGCTCACCCTGAAAAGCCTGTGCTGGGTTAGAGCCCTTCTCTCTCTGCAGGATGTCTTGGGAGGCACATGGCACCCACTGCCTGGTGGCTGAGCTCAGTGCCAGCACCAGCCTGGAGGGAGGACAGAACTGCTGGCTGCTCTGCTGGAGCTGTCAGATGAAGGGGAACAAAACACCAGCACTAAGGACCGAGTGTGTCCTTGCGGTTGCACATTAAAAGCCAGGCACTTTGTGGGATCAGGAGTGCAGAAACCATCCACGCTCGTGTGATGCCATTGCCTGGCATTAACCAAGAGCAAGTTTAAGATAGCAGTTACTGTAGTGTTTCTATGAAAACAGCTTCCTTGTGGACGCAGCGTTACAGAAAATCTCTTTCCATCACAGCTGTTGTGTTTCAGTGAGGTATATGCACTGCAGGCCAAGATGAGCAGCAGAACCTCGGGTCTGTCCAGTGGCCCTCTGCCAAAGCGCCTGGGGAAGGAAAAGAGGTGAGAGTGGTCTGAGGAGGGCTGAGAGCAGGACTGGTTTGTTACAGCTGCCCTCTTCGGCTTGAAAGAAGTGTGAAAGGTTGTAACAATGGTCAGTTCCTCACCAGAAACATTTCTCTCCAGTGTTTGTGTGTAGGTGCTCTGCTATCCTTGGCTGGGGATCTAAGTGTCACAGTCCCTGTATGGTATATCGAGAGTAATATTTAAAATTAAAATGGAGTAACTCACATTTTTAAACTGACCCTTTTTTCATTGTGCATCTTGACAACTGGCTGCTGTGTCTTTCTGATGAAACAACCAAGCCAAAATACAATCCCGCATGACTAAATGCCATCGAAATTCTTCTAAAACAGGTGTTGTGGGGATAGCCAGTGGACAAGTAATGCTTTTGGGAACTGATAGTTTTCACAGATATTTCACATAAAGCCCACCCTGCTTACCTGCTCGAGGGAAGGGAATCTCTTCCCCCAGCCGCTCCGGGCACTGGTGATTAGCAGAACAAAGGTAAGAGTCAGCACGTGTATTTAGGAAAGGAAGAAGACTGAAAAGGCTCGCCCGGTAACGCTGAGTGCTTTGGCAATGGCAGCATTAGGTCAGAGGATGCCCGGAGCAGCGGCCGTGCTGTGCTGCTGCCACCTGCATCCCGCTCTGAGCAACGCTCTGCTCTTGGCAAAACGCGCAGACGTGCCTTGGCCACTGACATTTGAGATACGAAAGACGGAATTAAGCCTTCTGTAATTAGATTTATCTTTTGGAGCTATGGGAAAATTACAGATTTAGAGCAGAGATCTCTCATAAATTTCCCGATTCGTTGAAGTCAGTGCCGTGCTGAGCTGTGAGGCCGGCAAAGGCGAGGAGCCAGCTTACATCGGAGGGTTACATCACTGTCTCTTGTGTCATCCAGTCATCAGTCTTAAAATACAATGCGTTAAATGCCAGCAATCCCAAACTGAAGCACAGAACTCACTCGCACTCACCATAGTCCATGGCCCTACGGGGTTCTGCCCTTCGTGTTCAGAACCTGCTGGTGTGCAGAACCTCTGCTTGGTGTTGTTTGGGAATGGGGAGCCCAGCAAACACTGACAGCACAAAGAATTCATTCTTGCAGTGACAGAAGTACCAGGAAACAAAACTGCTGCCCACAAAACTGAGACGATTATGTTAGACATCACTAGGTTTTTGGCAGTAAAATCATGTTATCTTGCCACAGTAATTCTTGGGAAATGTGGAGCAGTCCATAGCTCTGGCTAAATTGCATGAGTGTGGGATGTTTTTTTTTTGGTGGGACTAGAAGGTATCAGAAATCATCAGCTTTGCATTGTTAACTCTTAATGTCAAGCGGATAGGACAAGGGGGAATGGTCTTAAACTGAGACAGGGGATGTTTAGGTTAGATATTAGGAGGAAGTTTTTCACACCAGGGGTGGTGACACACTGGAACAGGTTGCCCAAGGAGATTTTGGATGCCCCATCCCTGGAGGCATTCGAGGTCAGGCTGGATGTGGCTCTGGGCAGCCTGGTCTGCTGGTTGGTGACCCTGCACATAGCAGGGGGGTTGAAACGAGATGATCATTGTGGTCCTTTTCAACCCAGGACATTCTGTGATTCGATAACTTTTGTACTGAACCCTGAATGCTGACCCTCCAAGTCCTTGGTTCACAGTGGCCCCAGTGATGCACTGCACTTCTCACTTCAGGATGTGCATTGTGCAGCAGTGGGTGAGCAGAATGCACTGCCCTACTTCATGCTTCAGGACCTGTGTGCTGCTGTAGGTTTCAGGAAAAACAGCCAGCTTCATTCTATGATTCGATTCTATGATTCATTACATAGCTGCAGTTGGAAAGAGGTTTAGGAAGCAGAAGCAGCTCAAATTTATAAAACTGAAGCAGTGCATAAGCGGGGGTATTTGGGTTGGCTGAGTGAACTTGCATCAGATTTTGCTTTTTCAACAAAGCAATTGAAAAGAGTTTTCATTCTTTTTGGCTGTTATTTTTCCAGAATGTGCCTGCCAGGGTAATTGTATGAAGAGAGATAAGATCTGTTTTGCAAACAGAAGTATAATGAAGTTCTAATATCTGGCATTTCCACAGCAATACCCTGGAATCCCCATAAGATAAAACACACAGTCAGGAAGAACAACAGGCATCTCTTGCGCTGTCACCACAGAGTCTCTGGCTTCAGTGCCCTTAAAAAAAAAAAAAAGGAATTGAGATGTCAGATTATAATTATCTATGATAGCAACACAATGCTCATAATGAGAACACAATGCTCTTTGGACTTCAACCCAGTGTAGCACCTGCCTCCTTCTCTTGCCATTCCTCTGCTATTGGATTTACAAATAGTATACGACCCAGAAGAGCATAGAGGCTGCATTTCCAGCAGTGCCACCCCAGTGCCACCCTGTGAGCCATCTGAAGGTCCTGTGCCACAGCACAGTGTGGGTTGGGCCCATGCCAGCTCCTGTGCAGGAGAAGACTGCGTTATTTTTGCTTTGACAACAGGAAGTCTGAGACGAGGCATTTCCCACTCTTGTCCCAGCATTACATGAACGGCCTTAAAGAAGTGTTTTGGAGAGGTAAACACAAAGGCATTGCTTACAAAGGAATGGTTTTTAACAATTCCTCTCCAAGCTCAGCTCTGTAAACCTTGCTACAGAGCACTTTGGAAAGAACATTGAAATGACTCAGACATCGCCTGAGTTTTTCATAGGTCCTCTGCAAAGAGGTGATGTTCATCTGAAAGATCGTCTTTAATTTGCATCACATGGGAAGTGGGGGCAAAGAAAAGCTGAATGCCCTCATTGGAGCCATGCAGCACTCCAGTGAGAGAAGTGGCTTCTTGACCCTCGCCCCAGACGTGGCCCCAAACCACATGCCAGGTAGGAATGCCTTCAGGATTGTCATATTGATCTCATCACTAGCATCTCACTCACTGTTTTTTATCTCTAATTATGCACTGACATAATTATCCTTCATTACGTAGAGTGCATGCTGTGCACACCTAGACAGGAAAATAAAATACACAGTGCAGCTGGGGCATGCTTTATTCTGTCCAGAGTTAAAATTTAGCCACCATCATTGGTTTTTAACTATTGTGTGTAATAGAAACCAACTGGGGCATTGGGTTTTCTTTTTTGTGATAGAACTGCCCTGGTGTTGTGGTTTGCAGTTCATCCACAAAGCTACAAATCATGTTCACGTCTGCTCACTTCTGTTCTACCATTTTCTTCAATATTAAAGCATCTTCTGAGATAGGTGTGATAAAACTTTTATCACTAAAGCTCTGTGCTTGGTTCAAGGCTATTTCCTATGTCATCTCCTTTGCTAGGATATCAATAGACAAAATATACCATCCTAGGCAATCTAAGTATAAACTACTTCCTAAGTCTTCAGATGGAAATCAGTCAGTTCTTTACCCAGTAAGAGGTGAATGAGGTTAAAGATTCCTGGCCTGAAGGCTACCAGAATCTGCTTCATCCATCAGTAAGATTTTGGTTGGAGAACGGAGAGGAGAGGAGAGGAGAGGAGAGGAGAGGAGAGGAGAGGAGAGGAGAGGAGAGGAGAGGAATGCAGTAGTGCAGCACTGTTCAGACAGGTCCACCCACCATAAAAGGCCCCATCTCACCTGCACAATGTGGCAGTTGGAGCTGGCAGTACACCAGGATCCCTGGCACAAGCTCAGTGCCCGGAGGCTCCCACAAGGTGCTCCCAGTGCTGTTATCACCAGCACTTCTAACCGTGCCCTTCCTGATAGACAACGTGCATGTAGCTTTATTTGTGCAAACGAGCAGTAGAGCTGTACCTTTGCTCTGAGGAGTCACAGGGCTGCAGGCTGTGAGTGCCCTGCTGTGCTTGGCTCCCAGCTCTGTGCTTTCTGCCTGCAAACAGTTCCCGTGTCTGATGCCTGTGGCCTTCTGCTGGTCTACATACAGCCCCTCCAGATAACCAAGGCATTTGATGACAGGAGTTTATCTGACCAAATCTGTAGACTGCTGTGTCAGTGTTATGAATGCAAGCCTTTTTAGCATCTTGGTCCTTCTTTAAGATTTTCTCCTTTCATCTTCCCTATTGGAGTCAACCTGAAGAAGAAATGGTTCCTGGTGTAGCCTAAACCTCCTTCGTACCAGCTGAGGGTGCGAGCCTATATGCTTGATACTGCTCACAAAAGGAAATTCTCTGTTGCCAAGAGCTGGCTTTCCCATTTAATTCAGCCTTCCATCCTGCTGCCAAGGGAGTGAGTGTCAGATTCCTTTGGATTTTGTTGGATGAATGATTAGATCATGCTGGTTTGAAAACTTACTAAAAAAAGGAGACAAGGCTATGTTCTCATTTGCTGGTATTGTTCTAAGCAAGTTGATACGTTCCACAAATAAAAATGTTCTTTGTTTTATGCATAACAGCAAAAGAGGTTGGGAGGCTGAAGTTCTCCAGAAAATCCCACAGGAATTTCAGTCCAGTACTGTGATCTGGCCCAAACACAGTATTGCTGGTAGGAAAAAAAGATCTCCATTGTCTCCTAGTTGTTGATGTTTGACTGAAGTCTAATTTGAGACCTCCACTTCCATTCCCAGTGGTCACCTCTGGGCCACGTCTCAGCTTCCAGGGAGCTCACAGTCAGGAGGAACTCGCCTGCAGAACGTTCAGCTCTTAACAGTGCACACACTGGATCAGAACTTCTTCGCTCATTCATATTGCCTTAAAGAACCCTCACTCCTGTGACTGCTCACCCTCCCCATGAGGCACGACAGCTTGCAGCCCTGTCTTGTAACCTGTGCAACCTGACAAGTTCACTATTGCACAGCACATGTGTGTGCCAGGAGTGGGATGCTTCGTGACCAATTCATATTTTGATAGTGCCGTATTTTATGTGCTACAGATCAGGCTTTGGCACCATCAGAAAAGTTCTAGTCAAACATTTTTTGTGGGAGGCAGAATAGGAGGCAAATGGGATCACTATTTTCCCCTCTTTTGGTCAAAGGAATGAAAACCATTCAAATATCCATTTCTCCTCTAAGAGCCCTGCAACACGGAGCAATGTTCGCACAGTCAAACAACAGCCCTGGTATTTGAGCGTTGTATTACAACTTCCTGTAGCAGTTAACCGTAAGCTTCTTGGGACACAGAATTACTACATACATTCAGAGTTTAACGTGGCCAAAACAAAGCGAGAGGAGTTGAAAGTTGAGCTCTTTGCTATAGACCATTCCCATCACCTCCCGCAAGCTCTTTAACTCTCATTTACTGCTGAGGTTTGCATCATACTGTTTCACCAGAGCCTCTGCATAAAGCAGGGCAGTACTTTTTTCTCTTCCATCTAAAAAATATCTCAGGCTTTGGGCTTTAGGAATAGAAGCAGAAGGTGAACGAGCTGTTGTCTAAGGACCTCATCTTTTGACACTGTGCCAGAATTAATGGAGGTTTAAACCAAAATGAAAAGCAAACAACCTTAGGCAACCCAAGGTGATGATGGTAGGGAGAAATGTATGTTTTGGGAACTGCTAAATATTTCTGAGCCGCTGTCAAGCTACAGGCTTTGCTTTCCATTGACTTATGACACTGGGCTTTATTGCTCTTGGCATTAGGATGACACAGATTCTCCCGGGCATCTGATAACTAGGGAGAATCCATCTCTGTGCACATGACCTTGCATGCACTGCATACCTTACATATGTGGTCTTGCAAGCTGTGATACTATCCTTCCTGAATAACTGCAGTAGATCTCAAGATAGAAATAACAACCAAATGTTGCATAGAAACTTTGGCTACATCTACGTGCATTGCTTAGAAGTTTGTCACATTTATCATGTTTGGGGGTTGTCACGGTGATACTCTGGGCTTTACACCAAGCTCTAATTCTGGGTCTATTACACATTGCTTTTGCCCAGGCAGTGCGTCTCAGTTTGCCCCAATATCCATCACCTTACCTTGGGATCAACTGTGCATTTGGATTCAATCCATTTAGTGATGATGACCACCTGAGGAAACCCAACCCACGCCGGTTGTTTTACATGGCAGACCTCATCTGGGGCAGCTTACTGCAACCACACATTAAGACAAGCTTTTATCTTCAAAGACAAGCCAAAATCTTCAAAATCTGGCATGAGAACCCCTTGGTGTAAGCTCGCCCTCGTTGCTCTGTCTGTCCTCTGCAAGTTCCTCCCAGCAGTAGCTTAAAATGACTCCTGATGGGGAACATCAACCACTTCAGTATGCATCTTTAAAAATAACTACTCATTTAATATTGGTGACAGAACAGAAGCCTTTTTCCAAAGGAACAAGGTAACACTTTCGAGAATCTCGTTCTCAGGCTTGGCATGTACCTGGAATACACATTTGCTCTGGCAAACCAAAGTTTCTGAATGTGTTTTTCCCACATGAAGGGTTATTTTTTAAGATATATACTCCCAGAATCTTTAATCATCCAAACTCAAGCTGTAGAATTGAGTGGCTTTTCCAATTTATGTTTTTCCACAAGTAGAAGCACCAATGCCTGGATGTTTGCTGTTCAAAAGGTTCTCACCTCCACTCTGGCAAGAGTTCAAGTAGCTGCATTTATAGTTACTTTCATCTTTTATTTGCTTCTTGCCTCTCCCTTTTCAACTCTTTAAAAGTAAGGTCAACATCACCACAGAGAATACTTTCCACACTGTTTTGTTGTTCTCTATTTCTTTAAGTTGTGGCCACCAAAAGCAGTTTGGACCTGGTCTGAACTCGGGTTCAGCCTCAGGACCATTTACTGAGCAGCCAGGAAGAGCGCATAAATTAAAAGTCACCTTCATGAAAGAGGAAAAAATATTCTCTTTAAAATTCACATTGATGTTTTATTTTCAGGGATGACTTGAAAACTCCGCTTACAAGAGAGATCCAGAGCTTTTCCTAACTGTGAAGCAGTGAAATATAGTATGAAATATAAGCAGTGAAATATAGCATGATAGACACGCCAAGATATCTTAGGAAGCAGAATACTTGAGGCTCCATCTCCTAGGATGCAGTCAGTGAGCTTTCTAAGTACGTTTTCACTTTGATGCCCCTAAATTCTCACTGCTACCTAAGTTTGATAATAATGTCCAACAAGAAGGCTTCTAGACTGCACAGCCTGTTCTCCTGTGGGAATCTATCAGTACTGCTGCTCCTGCACCAAGCCCTGATTTGTCAGCAAACCACTCTTCTTTTGAGAGTCCTACATGCTGGAAAGCAGATTTAGCTTCATTATCGTCTCCTATGAAGCAGGGTGACTCAGGCCAGGGAAGAAGTAGGTCGTATTAGAGAGGCTAACAAGATTATGACCAGTTCAGTAGGACACCCAGAAGGCCACGGATTTCTCCCATGCTGCAGCTGACAAATGCCCCGCAGCACATTTGTAAGTGCTGAATGTCCCTAATTCAAAGGCAAGTCTTAAACTGTTGTTCCTCAGGTACACACCTGCTGTCACCTTGAATAATGAAAAGAACGGACAATCTCATATCGGGGTCCAGGGAGTCAACAAAAAGACTGCACCAAATTCACATTTTACCCTTTTCTCATCTCTTCATTCTTTATTCCTGAAGCCCCTGGTGTCCCCACTGGGAGCTGTACATGCGGGACGCAGGGCTGGGCACAGACCGCAGTCCCTACCCTAAATCTTCATCAGCTGTCATCACAGCAGCAATTACATCCTCTCCACTGCCTCTAGAGGGAACAGCAATCGTGAGTCTCTAGCAGGGAGGCAGGCTGAACACTGCTATTTCAGTCTCCTAAAAGCTTTAAAATTTCCTTAGCAACCCTGCACAAAAACTGCCCATCAGTGCAGCCAGCCGGCAGACCTGAGACTGGTGAGACAGCAGTTTAGCAGCGCTTTGCCAGATTCATCCCACTCCAAACATATTCATAGCAGTCTCATGGAAGTCCCAGGACTGCTTTGGCAGCAATTGTGCAGGATAAATAAAGCTCCCATTGTTGCTGATGACTCTGCTTTCAATTGCATGGGAATCCAGGGCAGCAGAGACTTTGACTGATAAAGGTTAGCACATTCGCACTGTTTTCTAGTAACACAGGGCTGGAACCAATGCACTAAATAGCACCTTTTTGGAATTTGTTTTTGGGCTGCTATCAGCATTTTTAAGCAGATAAGTCTGCACAATGATTTTTAATTTTTGTGTAACTGTGCTGCCATTTGAGCAAGCATGAGTTAATGTATTCTCAGCCACAGATACATCTGGATCTCCACATAAATAAGGAGGGAGTGTTTGCCTCAAAAATCTTTGGGGAGGAGGTCACTATATCATGGGAGCATATATATCATATCAAGTAGAAGAAACAGTGCTCTTTTTGTTCTGTGTTGTGACAGAAACTTTCTATCATTGAGGATGAACCACGCAGGTTCACTCAAAGCAGTCCTGGTCACGACCTCTGCAAGTAGTCCTGAAAAATGTCAGAATTTCCCCGGCTATAAATATTTCATCTGTAGGAAATAATGCATCCTGATGCCTCTCCTTGTGCTGCCTTAACATTGCAATAGATTTATTTGTCCCTGCATCGATTCGCTGAACTGAACTTACTGCTCCTGAGTATACAGCATGTACAGAATAGAGACATAACCTCTTCAAAGACAAAAAACAGTGTGTCTTTATTTACTTAACTGCCTTCTTAAACTTGTCTAGAAAGAGCATGCAACTTTCCTGAACCAGAAATTTCCCCACAGTAGATAGCCGAGTAATTAGTGTTGTTATTGAAAATTTAACTCCAGGAATTTGGTCTGCCTGTGCAGCACATGGGGTTTTTTTGAACCTAATCACGGCTCTGAAGGCAGTTTATATAAATTAGCCTCAGGATGGTAATATGATAGCAGCCGAGCTTGTTTATAACACAGACTTCTACATGGTGCAAAGTCTGAGTTTGATGGTTTATAGCAGCAATGAAAGGCATGCCTCTGCCATGCCCTTTGATTGTTTGACTGATCCAAACCATTGAACGTTGCAAAAAAAAAAACAATCCACAACCATTTTATCTTCAACTCACCGTGTTACAGTCTATAGAACTGGGGGAGGAAAGGTATATCATAAAGTTAAGGCATTCAGTTTTTCAGAAGTTTACCCTCCTTCACGTGGGTCAAAACTAGTGTAAAAGCATACAGGAGTTTCCCTACACCAGCACAGTAACACAGCTCATGGGGCATCCCAAAAGGACAGTCTGCAACACTTTACATCAGAACCCAGCCACACAACAGCTCATGGCCTGCGTGCCTGCTGCCAGCCAGCTGGACAGTTTGCTTTCAGAGAGGAGGCAAAAAGTGGCACTGGGACTGCGAGTGAGTTGTTTCTGTTCCCACTGCTCTGCACACCGGTCTCGATCTGCTGCAATGTGGGTGTCTCTCCTGTGCAGCATTATTCAAGCAATTGGAAAACTCTGGTGCCCCGGGGCCAAATGTGCCTGCACCTGGCAGGAGAGGCACACTGCCTCACTTCTGTGGGAGCTGGGTTGAAAGGTGAAGTTTGGGCTGGGCCACGCTGTATGGATGAGACTTTGGGGGACAGTCGGACAAGAAGGGCCCAGGGCAGAGCAGGAGTGAGGAGCACATGTGGCTGTGCTGGATGTGCTGAGTCGCTCAGATGGGTAAATCAGGGCCAGCCATGAGTTGATGCTGATGTGCACTGCACACCAACGCTTTGGGGGAGCTTGTCCCCACAGCCCTTACCAGCACTCTGGATTTGCAGTCTGAAGGCTGATCTTGGTTCCTCTATGAAAGGAGATCAAACTTCTCCTCAGAGAAGGCAGCACTAGGGCAGGTGGGACGTGGGCCTCCCTCCACACAGCCAGCACCGTGCAGGAGTGCTGTGTGCAGGGCAGAGTGCTGTGTGCAGGGCAGCTCCGTGCTGCCCAGAGCAGAGGGGCACGTGGGCTCTGCCATGGATGATCACAGGTAACACTGCCTGTGCAACCTGGGGCTCATCCAAGCCATACAAGTGACCAGGAGCTGCTCTGCAATGAGCATCCCTGCATTTCATCGCTCGCCGGCAGTGCAGGCCGGGTTTATGGCTGCCATAAAGCTACGCAGAAGGTCACCTGACGGCTGGATTACTACAGACGTGCTTTATGGCTTATTGTTTTCCATGGTGCCCCCCCAGGAACACAGTGTCACCTGAGATCTGCAAATGCATACAATATACTGCATAAACAGACTCCAGTAGGCTGCACTGACAAACACGTACTGCCTTCATTGCGCTGCTCAGTTTTACAGCAGTCGAGGATTTACCTTTCAAAGCCCACAGCGTGTTAGCAGTGCTACTTTTATCATGTTGCTATCAGATGATGCTGCAGCTCATCAGATGGGAGGGAGATGTGCTCTCACCCATTTGCTGCCCCACGCCGTCCCTGCTGGATGAGATGCTGCTGGCGGATGAGCAGCTGTGTGCCCACATCTGGGACCTGCTCCAGAGAGCACTCTGAGGAAGACCAGGACACTGAGGGAATAGTCCCAGGGAGTCTTTTGGTTCCCTTTAGCAGTTTCCAGTATCTTCCTCTATCCTCGGTTTTGTGTGTGTATGTTTGGTGATCACAATGACTGCCTTTCCTACCCTCTCTCAACATCACTGACTGTAACAGAGTAGCTACAGTGATGTATTGTCCTGTTTGGGATTCAACAATGGAAAACTTGAGGAACTGATTTTAAAAGCTTAGAGAGAAACTAGAAATTAGAACTGTCATCGTGGTGCTGACCTCTTTTATTAGAGAAGGGTACGGATCACACGACTCTTTTCTTTTTTCTCTTACTTCCCTATCATATCCCTCTGTTCTCAAGGTAGCTGGCATTTCTTCTTGCACATCAGCAATGTTCTAAGAGAGTGATAAACCCTGGCAGCAAACTGTCTTAGGAGTGCTAGTCTGAATTTGTGCATTTTCAACTCCCGACGCAGGGCAGAACCATTTTGCCTTTCTGATAAAGATTCCTCTGGAACAAAGTGAAATTATCTGCAGGTTGCTTTTATCCTTTTGTATCTCTTTCACCTACTTGCCTTTTTTTTCCTACTTCCCAGATTAAAACATTAAAGCTATCCAGTCCTTCAAGGAAAAATTCAAATTTCCCCAAAGGAAAACCATAGTTACTTGACATGCCTCATTTCTTGGGAACCGTTCCTGCAGGACAACTGCAATAGTTAAACATTTTTGTTTCTAGCATAAGGATTAAAGAATTGTCCCAAGCAGCTGAGCCAACACCAAGCTGCTGACTGCAAAACATCACGGAAACGCATTCCATTTGTAACATCCTCATTCAAGTGTCTTTCACATAGTAAAAGCATTTTGCAACACATGCGGGCCACCAGGAGTTTATTCATGTCATTGTTTAATGAAGAAGTGCCATACGTGAGCATCTAGTAAAGGACAGATTTCTTTAAATGTCACCAAATGCACTGTTTTGAAAAAGAATCACTGCATCTGCTAAGTCAAAACAAGATGACAGATCTACGAAGGCTCTTCCAAATGTAATGCCTCCTATTTTACGATGTTGGTGCACAACGTCAGAGGTGGATATTGGTGGGATGGCAGTAGAGGTTGAACCTTCCCAGCAATATCCCATTACATTTTATTGCTGTGTGACAGATGGCAGCAGAGGGACACTCTGACAAAACAGAGTGTGACATGGAAGTGCGGATGAAGCAAAGGTGTGTCACTGAATTCCTCCATGAAGAAAAATATGGCATCCATTGACATTAATTGATGCTTGATGAATGTTTATGGAGACCAAAGAGTGGATGTGAGCACAGTGAGGGGTGAGTGGTGAGTTTCAGCAGTGGCAATAGTGGTGTGAACAATGCTATGGACAGCCATGCATAGCTGTCATACCACAAAATGAAGAGCATCTCGATCAGCCCACCCACATGAATCATCTAATGGTGGTGGTTATGTTGGAAAGTAGTGTTTTGTAGCTGAAAATTTGCTCTATCAAACAGCATCACTGTGTTCCTTGTATCTGTTGTAGTTTCCATGGAAATAAATAGGAAGCATTACTTTTGGAGTGACCTGATGGAAAGATGTGGTCTATGCTCTTCCTGCTCTAATTGCAAATCTTCTTCTGTCTCCTTCTATTTCACTGAGATGAGCCTATTTAATATAATTTCTATGTTAATTTTTCTGTACACAAACATTCAGTTAGTGCAGTATGTGTGTAATTGGTTGTTGTGTTAGTTAATCATGTGGCTAAATAATCTCTCCATAAATAAAGCAGGAAGAATCATACACCATCAATCTAGGAAAACGTGAATGTAAGAATTCCTACAGAAAGACTCTGTAAAAGTCTTAATTCTCAAGAAAAGAGGGCACACTCCATAAGCCTTGCTGCTGCTGCTGCTGAGCTGGCCCTCTTCTTTCTTGCTTTGGTCCAGGCTGATGTTTCCACAATCATATTCTGCTGTAGAAGTATTTGCTCAGCATTACAAAACATGGAATTCATTATTTCACTGATCAATCTGTTTTACGTTCTGTCTTTGGGAAACTGAAAGAGGTGGATTCAAAAATAACAGGGAAAGAATGAGGAAGCTCCTCCAGGCAGGGACCGGCACTGATGGAGCCAGCAGAACAGGAAGAACAACAAAATAAGGACCAATAGGCCTTTCTCATTCATGCACATTATTGCTGTTTGTCTTCCCTGAGGTCTCCTATACCCAGGAACTCCCCAGTCAGCCACTGCTCCCTTCAGTTTCTTGATATAATGTCTTCTGGTGGGAATTTCCAAACTGCTCTTGAAGAATTAACCTGTGAAAAGTTCCGGCTTCCCGATGATTAACATGGTGTGAAAATCTTTTTGCAAAAGCAGTGATTTTATTTCCAGAATAAAGGGAAAGAAAAGGTAATGAAGCCAGGAGAAAGAAGAGAGGGTGAGTGTGTGAGCACAAGCTTTGCACGAGGAGCATGTGTCTGTGTCCCCTGCAGCACTTCTGCAGGCTTCCAGGCCGCTCCAGCTAACTGGCAGAAAGCTCTGAGCCAGGCACTTGTCCTGCAAAGTCACTTACAGCACACGTAAAACTACTGTGCTTCTCTTCAGGGTTGTGCCCTGTCACAGGATCTGGGTACTGCATGGATTTCCCCGCTCCCAGGAACCCATCTGTGCTGTTTCATCCTTTCCCTCCAGGGCTTCCACCTACACATGGAAAATCCCTTCCCCTCTGGCAATGGGCATGGCAATGGTGCTCCCTCTCCCACCTCCTCCCACCCCCACACCCAGCTGGAGCTGCTTCTCTTCAGCCACTGACTCCCAAACTCTCTGGCTCTTTCACATTTTTCGTGCAATCTCTTAAAAACCAGCTGTGTCTCTTCCACCTGCAGTTCCTCCATGTGTTCCTCTCCTGTCTTTTTGCTGTGCGTATGGGATAAGACCTTTACTTTTTCATCTCTTCTGCTGTGGTAGAAGATAATGTACGAATTTCTAGATAGCCAATCCTCAACCTTTTGCTTGGCAGGGTTCAAAAACAGCCCGTCCATATGTCCAAGCACTCCCCAACTCCCAAAAACCCAGCTCTGGAGTATAAGATCATGTTATTCCAAATCAGACCAACGCTCTGCCTTCAGTACCTATCCATCACTTCTGCTGTCTGATGCTTAACAGACCTCTAACACACTGGGACAGTAGATAATTTCAGCAGTGCCTCCAGCTGGTGGCCTTACTCCTTCCCAAGGTGCAGATCTGGTGCAGACCAGGTCCCACGCTGCTGCTGCGGTCAGCCTGCTTTGCTAAATGAGTCTGGGCTGCAGCAGCCAAAGGGCTGATTCACAACTGCATGAGCTGTCCTTACTTTGAGGGCAGTGACGTCCTGCAAGAGGATGGGAAAGGTGACTAACAGCAGTGACATCTTTAGGCGTACTGACCCTTACAATGTGATATTTCTGGGACTCTGATGTTGCTGACCCATAGGGATATCCCATACAATTGTTCAGAAACATAGGAAATGAGAACATTGGACTGGAAAAAGTTTCCTATTTCCTCAAAACTAGTGCCTACCTACTACACTGAGGAATAAGCCACAGGTTGGAAGTATCCTCAAAATGTTGAAACATCAAGATACCTTCATGATTAAATAACACTCCCTTCATTATAAATTGTTTTCAGCTCTCAAATTATAGTCCACAGAGAGGAAGGCATCAATTGCATTGGGTTTGCAGGTTTGCAAATGCGTATGTGTAAATTTATGCATTGAAAAGGCGGACATGAGCCTTAGGGCTTTCACAACTCATGCTCTTCGAGCTGCAGCTGTGCTGGGTACAGCAATTACTGCCATCCTCCAGACCCAGATGTAAGCAGTACTTCTGTCTGTCCAACCTGCTAAGGCAGGGTTCTTCCTATTATTTAAAGCCCTTTAGGAACAGGCTTCAACCAATATGTCCGTGATTTAATAAGTAGCCCCAGTAAAATGTTCTTCGTGTACTTTCCCTAAAGGCTTTGAAAAATTTACTATCTTCTGTACATTTACCCAAATTCTCAAAACAATGGCATTTTTTTTTTCTTTTGCTTGTGTGAACACTCAAGATTTTATAGAACAATCCATTTCTGCATTGCCGCATGCATGGTTTTGCCTTGTTGACTTTTCTCTGGTTAATTGGTAAAACTTCAGTGCTGTGAATTCCTAATGGGCTCTTATGCTGTATTAGCAATGTGTCAAAAATAATTGATTGTGTAATATACAAACCCCTAAAAAAAAGTTACTGATCTGTATTAACCCTGTTTGCAGAGAAGATTCAGATTCTCATCTCAGTGAAGGTTCTCAGTCCTATTTTTTGACTACTCTTGGCTACTCAGATAAATACAACTCTCCCAAGCCCTGAGAAGTTTGGTTCTCTATAGGGCTGGCTTGGTACCAGTGCCAAGCACAAACCGGTGGTCTCCACAGCCCTATCAGCTGCTCTGCACAGCTCCCAGTTTGAGCAGAGTTAATGTTTTACCAGTGAGATAAATCAGTCAAGGAGAGCAAAAAAATAAAAGGGGATGGGAAGGGGAAGGAAGTCTGACAGAGCAGTACAGAAGTTACAAAATCAGTCTCTTTTTGGGGACTCTCCAACAACAGGACAGGGACAAACAGCCTCTTCAGGGCAGTGAGCTCTGCTGAGGGGGCTGCCCTGTCCTGTTTCTATCTGGATCCTCAGCCCTGGAGTGACAGGAGGTGAGAGAAAAGGAGCTACAAGAAGAAGGAAAGCCATTCAAAGATGGAGTAGAGGAAAGGAATAGTTATAAAAGCAAAGTCATAAAAGCAAAGTCATATTTAAAACAAAAGGCAACTCAGAGCAATCTTCAGCATTGCATTTCTAACTCTGAAAGATGCAAGCAAACCAAAAGAGACTCGGAGCTAAGGCAAGTCATTCTGCAATGGTTAAAGTCTCCAGTATGTTGAACAGCTTGATTCCTATAATCTTGTGAACAATTTCCACAGCATAGAATGACTAAAATAGGATTTCTTGCTGTAGATCTAATCTAAATCATAGTGGTTTGGTAAATGCACAGGGCATGCACCATACAACTAACTTGCAGTTGTCTTGAATGGTAAAACAGTGGAGGCTGCTTTGCTTCAGATCAAATGCAGCTCGACATGGTTTTCAGACTTCAGACGGGCTGTAAAACAAAATGTACTGGAGTAGCTTGGCAGTTAGACAGGGTATCGGTAACCAAGTTGTCTGTTGTGTTGATACCAAGGGTAACAGTAAGATAGATGGGCCTTCCAAGTGCTTTCCTTTGCCCACGCCCTTCAACAGCTGGTTTCTATTAAAAATAAAAATAAAATTAAAAAATAAAATAAAATAAAAATTAAGAAGGGCTTTAGTAGAACATGTAGAGCAGAAATGGCAAAGTAGCTCGAGTCTTCTCTTTGCTCTGCTTCCCAGATGAATCCTCTGCAACATGGTACCATGTAGAACAAAAGATGAAGGACTGACCTGTGAATCTCACGCCAAGTATTTAAGAAACCAAACCACAAAGTGAGTAGTTCCAAGGAAATCAGCAATGGCAGACCCCATAAAGACTCTAGAGCAGAGCTCTCAGCAGGAGCTTGCAAAAATACCCATTGCTGTATGAATCTCAAACAAAATTTCTAGAGCCTACCTTGGATGCTGTTAGACTTCAGGGCCTGTAAAAACACCAAATTAATGTTTTTGTAGAAGATGCTGCATATTCAGGTATTAAGGAAAAACTCCTTAAATTTATCAAGGCACCTTGAGCATTGAGGCAAGAGGTAAAAAGACTACCAGTAACTGCAGTCTGCCGAAACACTGAAGTAGCCTCCAGAGAAGGCAGGAAAATTCAAGTGTCAAAGCAGGTTCCTGCATGCATCACATCACTCAAGGCAGCAGCCTTCAACCCTGGCAAAGCTCTGATGATTCTGCAAGGACTTCCTTTGCCAGGTATGATTAGGAAGAAATGTTGGAGGATCTTAAATATAAATATACATATGTTTGGTGGCAAAGGGAAATGAAGATAGGAATCCTGCTTTTTGCTTAATGCAGCAACTGCAGACATCCATTACATTGTCTAATACGAAGGACCCAGACCAAGAAGTAAATGCTGACCATACACAGCCCAAAGCGCTCCAGTCTTCTCAAAATAATTAAATGCTTTATTCCTGCTGAAAAAAAAAACCACAACCTCATTAATAATGCCCCAGCGTGAAACAACACCACTACACAGGAGATAGGATGGGTTACCTGCAAAGCAAGGCATTCTGAATGATGGCAGCCAGCTTCACGCTGCAGTGTCAGCACCAACTGAGTGCTTGCTGCTCGTATTCAAAATACAAACCAGCTTGTATTAAATATAATTAATATTCATTGCCACATATTGAGATTGAATAAAGGTAGTCAGATGCCACATTTGGCTTTGACTTCACCGCTGTGGAAGTGTTAATCCTCGCTCTCATCTTGTCTCCCACAGTCTGTTGCCAGTTCTACATCTATATTTTTTAAAAGCCCAGCTTACCAAACTCCCCTAAATGTAAACTACTGCTGATAATAGGAAAGAGTGCAATTATGTGATTCCACCTGCAAACAATTCTACCAGTTTCAGTTCCATTTCAGGATTGCTGTTAAATTCATCCTTCCTATTTTTAAGTCTTCAAATGGAATTGCCCCAGGGAGCCTTCCAGATGTTTATCTCTGTGCTCCCAGCCCTGCTCTTTCTATTAGTCTAATTGGTATCTTCCTCCTCTCTGCAGCACAGCACAATCTTGGCATTGCTGGTGTGAGGAACTCCTCCACAGACCCCACATATAGCAGCAGTTTTCCAGCAATTAACTCTCAGTCTTTGCTCAAATATGTGTACTGCTATCTGTAGCATTCCTATTTAAACATTCCTCTGAAAATCATGGCAAAGAGGAGGAAAAACTCACGTCTTATTTGTTTTTGGTGTATTTTATGAAGCAAGAGAGAAGATACCTTTATTATTCTGTCCTGGAGTTTTGGCTTGCTTGTGCTTTGACCTCTCCGGCTTTGCTGGCTGGCACAGAGCACAGGAAAACCAGGGGTGGCAGTGACAATAGGAGCTGACATCCGAACAATCAGGGGGCAAGAGTTCCTAATCCAACTTTTTCTTCTGCATCCTACTGACCTCAAATTCCTAATAATACTTAGGAGACGACCTTCTTGGGAAAAAATCCAACAGTCATATCCCTACCAAAAACCAGAGGACTTCAACTTCAGCCCTTTCCTGTAGGAACAATGAAGCTTCATAATTCTGTTATTCCTTTCACACATACACACAAAAACTGAGAAAAAGACTTTTGTCTCTTGTGCTGAGAATTTCTGACCCGAAATCAAATCTCAAGACACTGGAGGACACTGCACTGCCTCTTGGATCTGCCTGCACAGAGCTCCCTGCAGGATCAGAGCTCGCATCTGAAACTTATAAACAGTCATGTCCTCTAGGACCTGGTTTTATTCATTGCAAAGCAAAATCTATTTTCCCAAGTTTATCTTTAAACATTTTTTCTGTTATTAGATTCACTTGTTCTAATTTATTCCCTTTCTAGGACCTGTTCTCTGCTGCTTACAACAAAAAAGATGAATTCAACCTATGCTAGAACATTCATTTAGAGAAAAAGTGCCAACTGCAGACATCTCAGTTGCCTTGTTCTATTTAATCACTGCGAGATTTAGTGAGGTTTGCTTGTTAAACAGGCTACAAAAATAATCTTCAATACTGGAATCTGATCCATCCATGCAGACTCCACTGACTTCATTGGGTTTACACGGGCTGATCAAATTGCAGGATCAGTTCCTACATTTGTTCTGAACTCTGCCAGACTGTAAATACGAGATTGAAAAGAAATCAGATCCACTTCTCAATGCATGGGTGTCCAACCTTTTGGTGTGCCTGGGCCACACTGAGTAAAGAAGAATTGTCTTGGCCACATGTACGTAAGTTGCTCTGAAAGTAATGCCTCCTATTTATTTCCATGGAAACTACAGCCAATACAAAGAGCACAATAACACTATTTGATCAAGCAACTTGTCAGCTACAAAATGCTGGTTTTCAACACAGTCACCACTGTTAGCTGTGCATCTTAAAAATCTGCACCAGCGGAGGTGACCCTCTGTCGTTGCTGCTGAAATGCACCACCCATCCCTCACTGTGCCACATCCACTGTTTGGTCTCCATAAATGTTCAGTAAGCATCAATGAATATCAGTGAGTGCCATTTTTTCTTCATGGAGGAATTCAATGACACACCTTTGCTTCATCCACACTTCCATGTCAGACCGGTGTGTCACAGTGCCCCTCTGCTGCCATCTGTCACACAACAACATGCAATGGGACGTTGGTGGGAAGGTTCAACCTCTACTGCTGTCTCACCAACATCCACCTCTGACGTCATGGGCCAACACCATAAAACAGAAGGCATTACCTTCAGAGCAGCCTTGGTAAAATAGACAATATTATTAATAGATAAGTAACAAACAAACAAACAAAAATACTATTTTTTCTTAAAACGTTGAAAAAAGAGGAACAAAAACATAAAACCAGTGGGATATGTGATCTTGTTTTGTGGAACTAACACATCAGGCTGGTTCAGTGGCAGTGGCTGCCATTCCCAATGAGCTCTCAGGGTGTTCGTCAGAGATTTTGGAGGAAATTTTACTCTTCCTGAACTTCATCCTTGACAATTGTTCACAAATGTGTGTACTGCCAAAATAATACCTGTTGAATAAGGCGTGAATGTGAACCAAAGGATATTTCTCTCTGGTAAGAAAGGTGTTGTGAAAGTCTGGTAAAGAGACATGATCAGATTGTTGTGTTGAGTACCTGACTGCAGATCTACACACTCCATTTGAAAATTTGCAGTTGATGTATTTGTATCAACTGAAAATGGTGTCACAGACATAAATTGATGATATTTTTGGCAACCCTGAAACCTATTCTCTCCTTTATCAAACCGGAAGGCACAGCTGCATGTTCTTTGCTGCACAGAGCACTGTGTGTAGCCCGTGTACCAAAACGCATACAGTTCTCTGCCACCACTTGAGTCAGCACTGCACAGCACTGCCCTCCCTGTGCCCCGGTTTCAGTCAGCACAGCGTTAGTAGCAGTTTGGCTGTTGTGAGCAATGTGTGCCTGGGGCCACTGAGTGGGGCAGAGCCACCTCTATAGTGCACTGGGGCAGAGGGCAGCCTGTGGGTTGGACATACCTGCCTTAATGTATGATGGATAATTCTAATATAACCATTCAGTATAGCTGTAGCATCACCCATGCTTCTGCTGCACCAGACCTGTTTTCACAGCTTGTGAAACCACCAGGGTAAAGGGAAGACCAGGGTGAAGAAGGCAGAATTAGTGGCAGAAAGGAGGCAATCATTAATGTGGACTCTCGAAGGAAAAAGAGAACTTGTGGAGGCAGGGTCTTCTCAGGAAGAACCAGAGTCAGGAGGAAAGGAAGTGGCAGAAGATAGACAGCTCTGTAGGTCCCAGACTTATGCTTGGGCTGTCATCTGCTTGGTGCACAAAAGCTAAACAGAATCCAAGTGGGGATTTGATGTGCAGCCAGGTGAAGGGAGGTGATTTCAGGGCACAGAACTAGTCTGAATTTTCAAGTACTCTTGAAACTCTTGGTGACTGCTTATTTTCACTTGAACATAGTAAGTTGGCTTGACTTAGCAGCACTAATGTGAAAGACTTAGTCAACATGAGAAAATGTTATTTAGCAGAGACTGTATCTGCCTGTGTCCGTGACCCTTTCCCCTAAACTGGCCAAATAAGCAGACAACCACATTTATGGATGGCACAACCAGCTCCTGTGCTCGGCAGACCCATGCTGAACCTCTGTTGTGGTCTTTTAGCTCAGGCAGCTGCTGCTTGGAGAGGTGGTACAAAGGAGCTCTGTGACGAAGCCAGGAGCTCAAGAGCAAAGTTTCTGTTCTTGGTGTCTTCAAGAGTCTCCTGGGTAGACAGCACAGAAACAAATTCTTTGGTATCCTTCACAGCTGAACAGACAAGTGGCCAAATACAGGCAGTAATTGCCTTTTGATGTCAAAAGTCAAGAGAATTAAAAATGAGCAAAATTGCAGAAAGGTAATCATTGCAACAGTAGAATTCACCTGATTCTCATCTCACTGCTTTGTGCCACCCTTCCTTGGATGCACCCAGTCCCACAGTGATGTGTATGTGGGTTATGGGGCTGCATGAGCACTGCCCGTTGGGGCACACATGGGGTGTATCTCCCAAGTCACCACGTAAATGATACAGGGATGGCTACAGTAAAAGCACACAACTTTGAGCAGAACAGGCTACATTTAATGTGAAAATTGAAACTTTTACATTTTAATAGCTATGAAATGGTATATCTTGACTTGGTGAAAGTCATATGAAAGATGTGGCTTTAGGAATCTTCTCAAACAATATGCTTTAAATCATGTTGTAAAGCTTGAAACTACGGGATGCATTCAGGTGTAATGGATTTCCCACCTTTTATTATTAAGGAATAATGATTTATATGTCTCCTTAAAAGCTAATGGTTGTTCAATTAAAGAGAAATCATTAAACCAAAGAGCTCTGAACTGCAAAGTTATCCGAAAAAAATATCGTAACTATGTATTTTTCCCATTTTCCTATGAAAACAGAGCTGAAGTTATGACATAGTCTGCCTGTCTGTCAGACGCTAAAAAAAAAGTAATTAATGAAGGGGTAGATGACTGAAATATTAAATATCTGCAAACTCTGTGGAAACTACTGGCTAATTCATTAATCACAGAAAAATTCAGTTTGAAACAGCTTCCAATGGCCACTGGATCCAGCCCAGAGAAATACTGGATCCATTTGGAGCTATTTGTCACCTTACGGAAACAAAAACCATGGTAATCAGGGGTTACTGCAAGAAAGAAAATGTTAGAAAATGTGGAAAATACATTCATAGGGCATGAAATGCTGTCCATCCAACCAGGAATTCACCAAGCTGTTAAACACATGCATTGGAGCAAAGTAACTGACCACTCTTCCCATGCAGTTCTGTACCTATAATGTTTCCTGCCTCCTGCTGATTGCCTTCCTGCCTCATGTGCTCCCCTCTCAGCCTGAAGGTGCTCTCAAGGGCAGCTAGCCCCTGCCTCAGCTGGAAGGTCTCTTTGGAACTGCACTCACCTGGAGAGCTCAGGATTCTTGGACTCCCTAGATATGGTGTGCTGAGAGCCGCCTGGGTACAGTGCAGGCCAGGCAGAGTGTGGCAAAACATCAGAAGGGGGTGGACCAAGGAGATGGACCAAGGGGATGGAGAGCTTCTGGCAACAGTGAGAATGTTCTACCGTACTTCTACCACTGTTGTACACAATGTCTCTGGTCATGGAAGAAGCAAAACTCTGAGAGTCCAGAGGCAGCCTGGTGGGACAGCAGCCTCAGACAGCCATACTGCGCATGTTTAGGAGTTAGGGCTGTGGTGTAACCATGGCATGGGCCCATGAGTGCATGCTGAATGTCCTGGGGAAGCACGCTGCTGGCACAGAGGTATGTTTGCATTAAAATATGTTCACCCAGAAACACGGTAGAATACGCTGCACAAGCGGTAACCCCAGTTTTGCTGGTTTAGTGCACCTAAATTAAGGGTGTGTGCTGGTGTAATTGCCCTTCTGTGATTACAGGTCTATAAATTTCCTTAATTATAGACATGGGCATCTGCACTCATTACAGAGCATCAGAAGTGGGGCTAGAGGTGCAGAGCCTGGCCAGGAGAGGACATCTGCACTGAAGCCAGGGCAGCACTTGGAGCCAAGCGGGAGGAGAGATGAACTGAGATATGGAAGAGAAGGAGGAAAGGAGCAGAAGAGCAAAAATGCTGCCGGGCACATTCTGCCATGGCCAAAGGACAGGCTGGGCAGCACCCTCCTTTCCTATAGTCCGGCTTTCTGTGGTTCCCCCATCCACTTCAGCAATCCCAGCTGGACCGGGGTCTCCCAGCCAGGGTCGGCCGCAGCCGGGACACAGGTCCTGGCAGATGCTGCCTTGTGAGTGCGTCAAAAACAAACAGCCTGAGCTGGATTTATTTTTAATTTCAGGGAGGCTCAGGAACAGTCAGCTTCACAAAGAAAAGCCCATTTCTTCAATGGCATTTTAAAGATGATAGCACCTCATCATCTCTCTTTACGGTGACTAATATGGAGGGAATGCCGGGAGGCAGCCCTGTCGACCCTGGAGCACAAGAAGAGGAACTCCTCTGCCTCCTGAGATTCGCTGGGACCTGGAGGACAGAATCCTTTGCTCAGGTGCAGCTTCACCAAATTCCTGGTTCTTTGTGTGGGCAAAGGGAGAAGGAGGGACCGGATTAGTTCACATGTCAGAGGGCTAAATTTAGACAAGATTCAATAAGTGGGCACAGGAAATGAAGAAGTGAAAAAGGAAGGACAAAAATAAAACTAATAGCAACGGATACATAGACTGCATTCATCATGTCCCCGCTTGTGATCTGTAGGTTTTTTTTCCAAATACCAATAACCCTCATCGGGTGTCACACAACTCTCCCAAGTGAGGCATTTACCATCAGTAAGCAGGAATCGTCAGCAGGAGCATGCAGGCATTGAGGATGGGGCGTGCAGTGCAAAACAGACGGTTTATGTGGATCAGTTGGATGGGTGATGGATGTCACTGCTGGAACAGAGGCTGCCAGCGGGCGATGCACAGCCAGCCCTTCCCACAAAGCACAGAGCATTTGCATCCTGCACCAGAGAGAAGTGAACAGCGGGGAGTTTCACAGGGAGCGGCAACAGGCCAGAAATACTTTGCAGAAGTATTTTTCATAAAGCTGGGATAAAATGTTAGCATATGTTCAGATCTGGACTTTACCTTCGGCTTGGCAATTGGTAAGATTTGTATTTCCTGTCCAGGAACAATTGAATCGCAGTGCTATGACCACCAGCGGGCTGCATAACGTGCTTACAGTTAATTACTTCATACATGTGAGACAATTATACACACTACATTTATTCTCTCTTAAGTACATGTAGCTGAATCAATTTTTGAGATTTTGTTTTACTCACAGCTATTCTGCATTCCGTGTGGACTCTGACAGAGTTCACTTACAGTGGGACTATGCAGAAAGGGCAGCGCTTGGTTGTGATGCTCCATCTTTACATGAAGATCCCTGCCCCTCTTTTTCGCTGCCCTCCACACAGCAGAGATTTGTGGGGCTGTCTTTGGGAAGCCTGATCTCTGCTCCTCCACAGCAGCAGGAGAATTCAATCGTTTTGGAAAACTCAGCTGCCATAAAGCAAACTGAAACACAGAAACTTTCATATCTAACTAGAGTGTTTTAGCACTTACGATAACATTGGCTTGTGACCGTCTTTAGGGACTTGTTCTTCTTTGCAATAGTGAAATTGTTTTCCTCCACCAATCCTTTTCTACAGCCGTGCTTCCCGTGGCTGAAGAATCAGCAGTAATCTGGAGCTCCCTCCTCATTGTGACATACCTGCTTGTCCTGTATTGGGAATCGCTTGTGTAGGACGGATGGAGGGATGAGTTCAAACCTGTGTATGATTTAGGAGGCTGGAATGGAAGTCGTTAGGAAAGAGCAGTTGTTCAGGGAGGTAATGGTAAGGAAAGACTGGCAGTGGGGAATTTGAAGTTCAGGATGTTAACAAACCAAAGATCTCTGCATAAATCTCTGTCCTAATCCTGATCCTAGTTCCCCCCCTCCCCCTTCACAAGCAGCTTGGGTTCAACTGATTTATCACATTTTTGTCCGGGTCAATAGCAGGAAAAGGTTTGTAAATTATTTTTCTTTGAACAGCTTTTGAGAACTGAGAGGAACAATGTGGAAAGTCAGCAAGCAGCACCTGAAAGGCAAACCGTCACACTGAGTTTTTAAAGGCTGATTTTCCCACTGACATCCCCAACCTCTGTTATTTTTCCTCTTTGCAGCCCAGGATTTTCAGTACCTAAGGCAGGGGGATGTTATTTTCCCGTCCTGCCCACCCTGCAGACTCCTGCTGCTGACAGACCGCCAACCAGAGCCCAGACAGGCCAGGCCTGTGCCCCAGACTGGGTGTGATTCGCTCGTTTTATACTCTGGAAAAACAAACAAACTTCTGGACCACTTATCCACCGGCAGTCAGAGCAGCACCGGGACGCACTGCCAGGCCCTTCAGGAGGCCCGGTCTGCACGTCCTGAGCAATTCCTCCGGGTCCTCCTCCTGCCCAGGCTTCCCACCGCCGCCAACTGAGCGCCGTGCCGCTCAGCGCCGCCCATCGCGGTGCCCCGCACTGCAGCGTCCCTTCACGTTCTGCCTCAGCCGGACCGGCCAGGCGTTATTTCTTCACCCGCACCCTTCCCGTCTCCTTCAGCGCGGGCACGCAGATCAGCATCTGCCACAGCAGGAACTCCGTCCTCTGCACGAGGCTCTTGCAAAACAATGGTATCCGGGCAGGGCACGGCCTTGTTTACGGACTTCTGCCTCTTCCCACACAAACGCCCTTCTCCCTCCCCGCGAGGCCCGGCTCCGGCCCGGCCCGCCCGAGCCCGGCGTCTCCCTGCGCGCGGCGGTACGGCGGTGCCCGGGCCGGGCCCCGGTGCGGAGCGGCGCCGCGGCGGCCCGGGCGAGCGCTGGGCGCGGTCGGGAAGGAGCTGCGGCGGCGCGGCTCCCGCGCGGGGCTGCGCGCAGGTGGCGGAGGCTGCGGGGAGGCCGCGGCCGGGCCCGGCGCTGCGGCTCCGCCCCTCGGGCCCTCCTGTGGCGGCGGCGGCGGCTGCTGTTCCCGGCGCGGCCGCGGCGCCGCTCCCCCTCCCCGGCTCGCTGGGCTGCCCCTCATGCGGATGTGACATTTCACGGCGTTTACCGCAGCCGCCATTTTGAGACACTGAGCGCTGGCGGCGGCGGAGCGGCAGCGGAGCGCCGGGCCACAGGCAGCCGGGGCGGCCCGCGGGCCGGGAGCAGCGAGCCGGGCGTCGGCCAGCGGCTGTGCCGGGGCGCTGGGGGGGCGGGAGGGCAGAGGAGGGGCCCCGCGGCGCCTCCCCGACTTCGCAGCGCCGGGGACGCCTCGCCGGGGGAGGGGGGAAGCGCCGGGCGCAGCCGCCGGGCCCTGACTCCTGATCTCCCGTCCCCCCCCCCCCTCCCTCCCCTTCCCCTCCTCCCGCTCCCCTCCCCTCCGGCCCCCGGGGCGGCCGCCGCCCCCGGCCGGTCCCTCCTCCCCACCCCCTTCCCCAGACCGGGTGCCGCCGCCGAGATTGGGCGAATAGCGAGCAAATACGTGCGCGTCTCGCTGCCTCCCCCGGCTGCCCGCTCCCTGCCCGCCGGAGCCCAGCCGCAGCCCCCCGAGGCGGGCGCCCGACCCCGGCAGCCGCCCGCGCCCCGCCGCTCCTCCGCCCCGTCCCCTCCCGACGCGGCCCCGCAGCCCCCAACGGGAAAGGCCCGGGCCGCCGCCGAGCCCGAGTCCCGGCCCGACATGAACCACCATCAGCAGCAGCAGCACCAGAAGCCCGGGGAGCAGCAGCTGAGCGAGCCCGAGGACATGGAGATGGAAGGTGAGGCCCCGCGCGGCTCTCCCCCCCCTTCCCACCGGGCCCTCAACTCGGGGCCGAGTTCCCCCCGGCCCCCTCGGGAGCTCCGAGCTCCGGCCGCGCGAGCGGGGGCTGCCGGACCGGGCGGCGAGGCGCCGAGCGGGGAAAGTTGGGGCCGCGGCAGCGTGCTCGGGGCCGGGGGGGCCGCGGGAATTTGAGCCGCGGGAGGGGGAGGGCGCGGGGGAAGCGCCGTACAAAAGGGGATCCGCGGCCCCGAGGCGAGGTGCGCGGCGGCCTCCGGGAGCGGGGCGGGAAGCGGGAGCTCCGTGCGCGGCTCCGCGCGCTGCCCCGGGGGCGGCCTGGTGGGCGCGGGGCTCGCGGGTTTAAGGGGCCTCGGAGCGGCCGCGAGCCCGGAGAGGGGCTGCCGGCGGGAGGGCGACGCCGCGGGAAGCGCCCGGGCTCCGCTTTCCGGTGGGGCGCGGGGCTGCGGGGCCGGGCCCGCTCTGCCGGCCCTCCGGCGAGCTCCCGAGGGGGGGGGGGAGACCGGGGCCGGAGGAACCGCGCGGCGGCCGGGCCGGGGCCGCTCATTGTACGCCCGCCGCCACGCCGCTCGCCATTTTTAATTAACCCTCCTCGGAGGGTTATTTACAGCCAGCGCCGCCGGCCGGGCCTAGCGCGGGGTCGCGGGCTGCGCGCTGCCCGTGTGTCGCGCCCGCTCCGCACCGATCCTGCACCGTCATGCAGTCGCGCGGCTCCCACCGGCGAGGCGCTGCGCGTGCCGCCCGCCGCTCCGCTCCGGGGCCCCGCTCCGCTTTGTGCCCGCAGCGTTCTCACCGCGCTGCGCCTCCGCCGTGAGCTCGGCTGCACGCGGCGGTGCGGGGCGGGCGCGGTGCTCGGAAGGCAGAGCGCTGGGCCGCGCCGTGAGACTCGGAGGTCGGGAGCACCGAGCTGCCGGCGTGCTCCTGTGTGTGCCTATGGGTACGGAAAGCTCCTCGTAAACGTGCCGGTGAGCTGTGCGGTCTGCGTCCGCCGAGGAGTCCTCGTTTGTGGCACACGGCAGCTGGCACAGGGGTGCGTTCCTGGCATGAAAGAGTTGGAATTGCAGAGGTTCCCGTGGAAGTTGCACACGATATCTGTGTGACTGCGTTTCGAGACAGAAAGGTCGTTGCCAAAAGCTCCTTTCTTTGAGCGCAGAGCTGTATCATAAGGTTTACAGCTAGGACTTACTTTCTGCTGAGCTTCTTTAGAGGAATCCCCGAATTGGCCTTTATATACTATGTGACAAATAGATAAGGAGTTGATTTAAAAATACTTTGTATTTGTTTAGGTGCACAATGCAAGTTAACATTTTGCAGCATATAATTTCCAGCAGGCTTTGATAGCCTTTAGCAATATGCTTTTTCTCAACATCCTTTATAATATTGACTACTTAATGTTTCTTTTTGTTTGTTTGCCGGCACGCTGTGAGGTGCTGAATGCTTCCATTCAGTTCAGGTGCTCTGCGCTGCTCTGGGTCCCATCCCCTCTGTGATGGGGATGAGAAGCCTGGGATGCCCCAGTGGCAGTGGTAGGAGCCTTCTGCTGGCCTCTGCCTCCTCTGGAGGGGTGAGAGAAGAGTCTGTGTGTATCAACACCAAAAGTACAATGTTATCTCAGGAATCGGTGTGAGATCTGCTGGACGTAACCAGCTCATTCAGGGTGATGCTATGGATTCATCTGTTTGCGAGAGCTTGCTGACTGTTCTGTGCAAAACCCAAAGGGTTTATTTAGCCTTTGGAGGTCTAAAATGCATATTTTCTTGAAATGCCTTAGGTTTACTGAATTGTTGAGATCAGATTATCGATAACTTTTAATAAAAGCAGATATCATGGGTGTGTATATACATATATATTCGTTTATCCTGTAAAACAGTGTTTGTTCTCTTAAAACATGGGTGTTGATGCTTTCTTGGGAGAGATGTTTTGAAGCACTGAGGTAAACATTTAATACCATGTGGTTAGTTTAATTCCAACATGTGTGCAGCAGTGTCAGATGCCATTCTTCCCTGAGCGATCACACTAGATTTAGGAGGCATGTGAAGAATGCACGGTGGAAAATTGCACATCTTGGGTCTGAATTCGGTGAGGGCTTGCGTGTTCTCCATACAGCCACACGAGACAAACCATGTTTAATGAGCGAAGTAGCTCTCTTGGAAGCAGTGATAAAAGCAGGCAGTTAAAGTCCTCTGGACTGAATCGGATCTGATGTTCTGAGTGTCTGCAGCCTTGTGCTGATGTGAGTGGGAGCAGTGCCGGACAGGAGCAGCCTGCCCTGTGGGAAGGAAACCGTTGGGTCTGTGCATCCTGAGCAAAAGAAGCGCTGACAGCCGTGCTGTGGTGTGTCCCTGTGAGACACCTCTGTGTGATGCGGGCTCACCTGCTTGCAGCACTTCAGCCAGGGTAGGGTGATGTTATGAATCAGCGCTTGGTGCGTTCAGCCTTCCTGTGGATGTAGTTTGAAATCAGTCTTATGCTTAGTGATGGCTGCAGTGATACTTGGACAGAGAAACTTTACAAGAACTGTAACAAGAGTTGTGTCCCTTCAGCTGAAGGCAGCAGCTTTCCCTAGCTGAGAACGGAGCTGGAAAATACAGCCCTTGCTGCTGGTGACTTTGTTCTCAGCCCAGCGTTTGGACTGGTGCAATTAGCAATCACCATAAAGTGATCAAAATTAAAAACAATTTTTTTGTTGTTTGGTTCTTTACTCTCTAATTTTGTTCCCCTTGCAGTCCTCTGTAGTGTTGTGTTAATGGGGTGAAGGTGTGGCATTGGGGCGGGAGGGAAGGAGGAAGGCAGCAGATACTGTTGGCACACGGCATCCTCGGGAATGGGGTTGGTGTGCATCACTGCTGTGTGGAGCTCTGGTCCAGCGGGGCTGTGTTCCTCACCTTCAGTGCCTGCCTTCTGGGGAAGTTAATGGCTTGAGAAGGTAATCAGTGAATGATTGCAGGGAGATTCTGAAGTTTGTTTATATACTAAGTAAGTTTAGCGGGAAAAAAATAAGTAATAGTTTTTCTGTGCTGTAAGTAGGGTATGTAAGTTGCTTTATCATGCAAAGAATTACAGCTGTTTAGTTGCTAGTGAGTTGCTCTGTGGTGTGTAATTGAATCCAAATCCCCATACATTATATGTGCTTCCTCTGTAACTTCTTTGCACAAATGTGTCTAGTTGAGCTTCAAAGAGCTCGGCTTAATACACATCTACAGTTACGTCTTTCATAAAGTTCTTTCAGTGCCTCCATGGAAAGTCTCATTTGCAGCTTAATGACTGGAGGTTTCCCCGTTTATAGTTGGAGTTTGCCTCTTTGTAGTTTCAGCCCCTGCCTGCAGTTACAGACGTGTGTTTCGCATTAGGGAGGGTTCCTTTCATTGTGGTGAGCACAGGAGTGCCGCAGCCGGCGCGTGGTGCTGGCGCTGGGGCTCTGCATCAGCCCCGGTGCTCTGGCACTGCTGGCGTCCAGCTTTCCCAGTTGGGGCAGCTCAGAGCTGAGATTTGGTTTCCAGGTGAGGTGGTGCAGCTGCTCAGAAAGAACTTGATGTGTGTGGGAGAAAAGTTGAAAATGGCACTTTCTTGCAGTGTCCATGCAATAGCAGGTGTGTGCTGCTTGCTGTTCACTACTGACAGTGGTTACTAGATTGTATCTCACTCTACCACGTTGGTCTCAAATATGTGATGTACTTTTTTGCCTGTATTCTGATTGTTTGCTTGCTTCTAATATTTTGTCCTTGCTGGAATTTGCATTCTTGTCAGCGTGATGCCATTTGTGCATGTGGGGTGATACTCCTCCATGCCTGGCTCCTGAAGCTGTGTGCCTGTGCCCTTCCCTGGGCAGCTTCTGCCTTCCAGGTGAGCGATTGGCTGTGCATCTGAATGGAGGCTGTGCATCCATGGCAGGAACACGGCTGCCTGCTTATCTGTCCTCCCTGCCCCTTCCCCTTGCCAGCCCTGACACTTTCTGTGATGGGTGCTGCTCACAGGAGAGGTGATGAAGGCGGTGCTGCTGCAGGCAGTGGGCAGGATTCAGCTAGTTCTGAGGTGACAGGTAGAACAGAGGGCCAGGCCTGCTCTGTTGCTGATGGCTTGCGGGGCACTGGAAGCAGCAGCCTGGGAGCTGTGTGCGTTGCATCCCTCCCATGGTGCTGCTCTGTGCCTGCTGAGGTACTGGCACCTTGGGAAGGTGAAATTGACTCAGTGTTCTGTCATGTGTTCTTCATGAACTAAATGCCAAAGAGCCTGTTGGGCTGGTAAGTGTTCTGCGAATGAGAGGTGTACCAAGTCAAATAGTGGCAAATGTGTGTGCAATTTGGAGAGAAGCAGGCAGTGTGCTCTGCACTGTTACAGACCAGCTGCATAGCCCTATGTATCTGACTTCCCTCCTTTCCACTTTTTCTGGCTGGACTCAAAGCAAAGGTGACATTGCTGCCCTTCCCACCAGGTTGCTCTGCTTGTAGCTGTGTGTGTGTAAGTAGTGCAACCCTGAATTTAAGATGCAGCCAGAGGTGGGGTTTGATGCAGCCGAGCAGTTCCCAGCTGCAGAGTAACTTATCACAGAGTATCTGCAGGGTGCATCCAGCCCGCAGCAGCCGAACCAGTTCAGCCAGTACATCACGTGTGACATCACTCAATATTTGGGGTAAGGGTGAAAATGAGCTGGTTCAGAGCTCATGAAGCACCCGCTTTTTTCAATGGCCGTGCAGTTACAAGTGGGCATTGTGTGCTTCTGTTGCGCTGTGAGGGGTCTCGGGTTAGTTCTGATTCAGCTTTGTATGCTGGGGCTGATTGTGAAGGAGGAAAGCACTGGCTTGTTTGCAATAGAACGTAGCAGTAATCCACAGCAAATGTGTTTGGTTTTACTTCCAAACACAAACGTGTATCTGTAGATACAGAAAATGTAATATATGCTAGTTTGGTTAACGTTTAATACAAAATACCTTGGTGGGTGGATTGGGGCTGGGGACAGGTGTTACTTATCCAGTTATTGAATGTGTAGGTCGTTCAACAACACCTTCCTTAATTGGCCACTTAAGATATTAATGCATATTTCTCAGATTATTTAAGTGCAAAAGCGCGTGTATCAATGGCACCAGCGGTAGCATCATGGAGCTGCATATTGTTGCAGGTTTAAACTTAAGACATTTAAATATTTCTGCTAAGTCCTTTTTTCCACCTTTTCTCACTGGCTGTACAAAACAGGCTCTGTGGGGTTAGAGACACTGAGAGCAGAGTGGATTTGGAATGACTTTGCGGCAAGATGAAGAATGGTCAGCTTGAAAATAACGTCCTTCTGGTTTGTGTCTGCCTGCTTTCTCTGGGAGGTTTTGTCAAGTAGAGGCAGTTCTGCTGGAAGCGGTGGAAGGGTTTCAAAGCAGTTCAGCTGTGCTGAATGCTTGCAGTTTGGAGCAGACAGTTCCAGTCTTTCACCATGTTTTAGTGTAGTGCCTGAGTGGTCTTCAGTGTACTTCTTTCAGAATTCAGAAACGTACTTGAGGACGGGCTCATGTTGGACTTGATATGCACCAGGAATAACAGCATGTTACCCAGTGCAAGGCAATGTGAGTAATGAGCTGAGATGTACTGTGAGAGGAAAGCTCCAAGCAGGGTTTCAGCAGTACTGCAGCAGTTTGCAGCCCAGAGGCATGGTGAGATTTGTTTATTTAACACCCACAGCTCTTTGATATGGAATGTCACAGAAGTGCTGGAAAACAGAACTTGGAGCTTTGTATTTGGGATGTTAGGGGGGTTGAATGCAGTCCTATAGAACTAGATTTAAATCCAGTTCCTCCAAAAGTAATGCCTCCTATTTTATTATATTGGCCCACAATATCAGGAATGGATGTTGGTGGGATGGCAGTAGAGGTTGAACCTTCTCACCAATATGCCACTACATCTTGTTGCTGTGTGACAGGTGGCAGCAGAGGGACAGTCTGACAGAACGGAGCCTGATGTTGAAGTGAGTATGAAGCGAAGGGGTGTCATTGAATTCCTCCATGTGGAAAAAAATGGCACCCGTGGCGTATGTTGATGGAGACCCAGCAGTGGATGTGAGCACAGTGACACTATGGTGGTGCATTTCAGCAGTGGTGACGGTGACATTCTGGACAACCACACAGATTTTATTGCTGATGAAAATGCACAGCTAATGGTGATGACTGTGTTGAAAAATATTGTTTTTTAGCCGAGAACGTGCTCCATCACAGTGTTGTTGTGCTCTTTGTATTGGTTGTCATTTCCGTGGAAATAAATAGGAGGCATTACTTTTGGAGCAAGCTGCGTAGAAGTCTGAAAATTCTTAAAGCCATTTTTCCTGGTTTCCCTTTTCTTTGTGTAAATGTGAAGGGCTGTGTAGGAGTAACATTGATAACAGCGTTTAGCACAGCTCTAAGTCTGATCCTCCAGTGATTTCACAAGGTGCGGCTGAAAGGGGGTTATTCATAAATACAGCACCTCCAGCTGTGCCTGTGCAGTTGTATAACGATCTGGGGCAGACTTTGGTTCAGAGCTCTGGCTGTGGTGTTGCACTAATGTAACGATTGGATGGATTTCCTTGGAGCTCTGTTCTGAAGTGATTGTGTGTTTCCACAGCAGAGGTTTTACGTGTGTTATTTTTCAGGGGTTTGTTTTTTGACATTGCTGATGTTCAGCAGAAGGTTGATGGAGTTTGGCTACAAACAGGTGGGTGCAGAGTTCCGCTAAAACTCAGTGACAGATTTAAATTCCAAATCTATCGTACTGAGTTGATGTTCTTCGCGCTCTCAAATTTATTTGTTAAGAAGGCTGGGAGTGCAGTGAAGGCCCTGGTGTGCAGGCAGTGGGATCAGAAGGGCTGCACAGACACCAACCTGCCTTGGGACCTGGCGCTTCCTGCATGGCTGTTGTCCCCAAAGCCGTGACAGGGACCGTTCCCTGTCTGATTCCCTGGGCCTGTGGCTGGGTGGTATCTGTCTTAAACTGCACTCACTTAGAACTTGACAGTATTTCAGCAGTAACATAGTGCGTTTTCTGTAGTCTCCAGCTGCTGGAAGAGGATGAAGAGGTTCCTGCTTGGAGAGTTGCCTTTTTTTCCCCTTGCCTTGAAATTGCACTTTGCTTTGGGCAGTCAGGGCTCAGCTGTACTGAGATAAGGTAGTTTGGGCATCATCTTCAATTTATTTGTTTGTTTTGTTCAAGAAAGGAGACTTTGAATTCTGTATCTGCTTAAGCACAGGCAGAATGAATGCAGCTTCATTGTTCATTGAGTCAGGCTGTGGGTAGCTGGATTTCCTCCTCATTGGAGCTGAAGTACTAACTGCTTCTGGAGATCATTTCAGCTGGTTACATGCACCTGCTTAATGGCACTGAGGGTCAAACCTGATTTCTGGAGGAGCGTAGGTACTATTGTCAATTTGAACATATAAGTAACTCTTAATTCCATACAGCTGAATTAAGCTCTGGGTCACAAACCACATGCAGACCTTCCTCAGCAGCAGCAGTGTCAGTAGTGTAGCTGTGGTATTTCACATTTCTGCTTTCCTTCCCCTCTGCTCATTCTTCCTGTGTGGCTTTCATCTCCTCTGGTTCAGGTGCTACCTGGGCTTCAGTAAAACAAGCCCTGTACCAATAAAACAACCTGCTCAAAAACTGGCACTGTGCTTTGTGAGGTAGCAGCCACACACATAAGTTCTGTGTCCTTTTTTTCTTAACGTGTACTTACTGCTGAGGAACTAAGAAGCAGTTAAATTGAACTGAAATGTTCCAGAAATGGAAACTTAATTTTTTTTTTTAAGCTTTGTATTTTAACATCGTTACCAGAGCATTTGATAACAACTGCTTGTTGCTTCTAATATGATCCTTCAGTTTATTTTATTCTTCTCAGCAAATGAGTCTTGTTTCTTAATCTGTTTTGTTTATCAGGCTTATGCTTTGGCTTGCAATTTATCCTGGAGTGTATCTTCCAAAGTAGGAGAAGGTTGGTGTGGGAGGGATAGGATCTGTTGGGGAGGACAGAATCTGTCTGGAAAGGATTATTGGGGTTTTCCTCTTGAGGACAGAAAGCTCTGCAGTTCTCTCTGTGTAATTGGTCACAGCAGGTCTCTGCAGGGGAAGCCAACTCTTCATCTTGATATTAGCACTGATTAAGTGAAAAATGTTGTGAAAGTTATGCAAAACGGGGTTTTGTTTCACCTGCTGCTGTTCATAAGTAGCTCCTGTTCAGCAGTTCTCTTTGCTGTTTCCCTTGTTTTGCTGGAAAGCAACCTTTGAGAGGTGCTAACATTAATGCAGTTCCTGAGTGCTTTGCCTCAGCCCGTTTACCTGCTGGTCGTCTTAGGGGATCACCTGTGCAGTGGCAGCATTTGGATTAATCCTATTGCAAACTAGTGATGCTAGCGAACCAACACGGAGGTTCTTTGTGGCACCTTTGAATAACAAAACTGATGGTACTGTTAAATCCTAAATGTTGGATTTTGAGCTGGGCACTGCATGATGACTATTTCTATGCTACTGGGAGCCAGCAGTTTGTGCGTAGTTCACTCTGAAGCTGCCGTGGAGAACAGCTATCTGCTGGAGCAGGCTTTCACCCTGCACCTCCCCTTTGCCTGCTCATTGCACTCACAGCTGTTGGTGGGAGTAAATAAGGTGAAAGAAGAGATTCTGATTTCCTGATTTTGGGGTTAATTTTAGCCTAGGTGCGTTCACTGATGTTGGTTGTCTCACAGATGGCTGGGCATGAGGTGGTGTAACTTTTAAGCTGTTCAGGACTTCCTTAACTTTTTTTTAAATCTTTTTTAAGTACCTTAGTTTGACAGTGGGCCCTTTCTCCCCAAGGAAGGTGATAGGAGGCAGGGCTGTAGCAGGGTTGCAAGTATGAGCATCAAACTGCTGCTTAGAGCTCTTGGTGCTGACACCTGGTTTTGCCATTACAGAAACAGAATATTGTTCAGATGCAAACCGCTTTGGGGATGAAGTTGTTCCCATTGCAGATCTACTTCTGAGCATCTTCACTTCTGTTATTACTTTAAACAAGAGTATTTCTTGTAGCTAAAAATACTCTCGATTTTCCAACTCTGAGGCATCTTCATTGTTCTCACCTGTATTAAGGGGGTTACTATTTTCAGGTTAAAGTAAATATAAGATTCTAACAATCGTAATGTAACCACTGAAGGAGGAAGGGAAGTTCCTGCCCAAGCCGCTTTTCATCTCGTACTTTCAGCATAGTGGCTAAAATCGCTTTAAGGCTGCGCTCAGTGGACGCTCAGATGTGGAGCCAGCGCTTCCTGCAGCCTTCCCATGTCCTGCACCAGTCTGAGAGATGCACTGGGTCTGATGTGTTTGCAGCAAGATGCTTAGAAGCTGTTGGAGGTAAACTTTTCAGGTAGATTGGAGGAGAAGATTGTTTTTAATCATATTAAATTTAACTTACAGTGCATCTTTTGCTATTAACACCTAGTTCACAAGTTAGACTTCAGCATTAAACTAATTTTACATTGTTGACAGGGCCTAGTTAGTGTATCCTGAGCAAAATATTGGCCAAGATTTACTAGGCTAGTGTTAGTTTTTAATCTCTTGTTTTAGTACACCTTGAAATGCATGTTAACCACCTCAGATCCATGCCTAATTAAGTGAAAGGATGGGTATACAGTAAAAGCACTTGACATTTTGGCAGGATATGGTTCTGTTAATAGAGATGTGTTTTCTGAAGTAGGAAAGTTTCTGGTATTGGGCTAGTTAACCTCTGAGTGTGGCAAACCTTCTTGGTGGTAGTGCTTCACCTCTTGTTCCTACATCACACTCAGGAATTTGGTCTGGTCACCAGGGGCTCCAGAAGGGATGCCCTGCTTGCTCCTTGGCCTCATGCAGTGTCTGCAGCTGAGCTGTCTGCTTCCCCAGGCACTGTCTGGAAGCTGGGGGAGCTGCTGAGGGCTGGTACAAGCCTGCTGTATGCCCCTGTGTTTCCTAGGGGAGTGTGCTTTGGGAAAACAGGCTCTGGAAATGGGTCACTACTTCCCAAGGAATGACTCTGGCCTACATGCTGGTTGCAGTCAGAGGAGTGCCTGCAGCCTGGAACTGCACATGGCTGTTGTACGGGTTGGTTCTGACTGCAGCCATGTCTTGGTGCTCTTCATATGCACACAGAGGTTGGAGGGGTGTCTGCTCCCATCCCTGCTGGCACTGCGATAGTGATAGTACGGCCATCTGCCTGGTGAGGAGGGGCACCACTGCTCTGACAGATAACATACAGCTTCCACTGCTGTGTGCTGGCTTTCAATTCAAAATAAGTCTGTATGTTTGGTCATATTGACTAGGGAATGGAAGCCAAAATGCTTGCCTCATCCTGCCATGGTTGTCTACCACTGACATTTGCTCACTGAGGTCTGTCAGTGCTGGTGGTGCTGTGGGCTGCCTGGCTGTGTGCAGGAGCTGTGCCTGCCCTGCTCACAGCAGCAGAAGTGCTTCTGAGATGGTATCGCAGATCAATACCTGGATGTACCTGAAGAATTCTGGTTTTTGGCCTAACCAGGCCACTTAACTGTCTGGTGAGATTGAAAAGACAAACTGCTGTAGAAGTGCTGCTTGTGGTGTGAAATGCTGCCTTCTTCCTTTAGAGCTCTGACAGTTCTTTTAGATGCATTTTTTTCAAGCTGCAATCAAGTAAGAGGATTGGAGTTAAGTCACTAAAGCTAAATGGGTGTATGTTGCATTTGCAAAGTGTTGACAGAGCAGCTGTGTGGCTAGCAATGCACCCAGCTGCCTGGCACAGCTCATTGCATGCATGCCATGATTTCTGCTGGTTCTCCTTTCAGTTCTAAAGCTTGAAAGCACAACCTAGTCCTGAAAATACTTAATGACTTAGGAACGATGTGCTTTTTGTCTAATGATTTTTCTACCCTCCTCAACCCCATTTTCACCTTAAGGTAAAATGCCACAGGGGTGATGAAGCTGCATCAGCAGACTCTGATGCTGGGCATCTGTATGGCTGGCACTGGGCTGCTGTGCATGGGTATCTGAGATCCATCCAACCAAGTGCACCAGGTATGAATTGAATGCAGTGGCCATTTATTTCATCCTGGGTAAGCATTCATGTGAAATGAACCAATGCAGTAATAATGTTATTAACAAAGACAGTCCTGTTGTCTCTGATTTTACTCCTTGCTTGCAGAACCGAAGCTGCATCTTGTCTGAGTTAGTCTTTCAATTATTAGTGTATTTGTTAAAATCAATATCAGTAACATAAATTGGGTGAAAACTTTGCCTGACAGTCATGCTTGAAGTGACATTTCTCGAATTATTTCATGTTAGCACATTAAAAAACATTTAATAGGAAAAGAACATATAAAGCTATCCCTAGAACAGTAGTTGCATCATGCAATTAATACAGTGCATGCAATGCTATCTTGTAACAGGAGTTTGTCACTTAATACAGGTTCATAACTTTGGATGTGAAGGGGACCCAGAATTTTGCTGGAGTGCTTTGGACACTGCTGTCATGAGTTCACCTGTATGCGCATGGATGGGCAGGAAGGTAGGCCGTTAGCAGGCAATAACTTCTCCTGTCCTGCTGCTGGAGCTGGAGCTCCGTGTTCGAGGTGGCTGTTCCCTGTGTGGCTGGAGCACTAGGGGAGCTGGGCACTGCTGTGTCTGAGAAGGAAGACTGTGCTGGTTGCAAGTGTGCTTGGACTCCAAGAATGCTGAACTGCAAGAGTGCTTATTTCCCAGCACTTAATACATCTGTAGTGTTTCTCATCTGCCTGTGAAGCTGATGAGAAGCTTGCTCCTAGTAACGTTTGCAGAAGAAAAGACAATTCAAATAAAAACATCAACAAAGATTTGACTGTCAACACTGCATCTGTTAGGTAGGGGTAATGGCAGAAGCAATAATGAAATCTAAAAACATAATGCCTATAAGCTATGTTGAAAGGGTACCCTTTGTGTTCTGGAGTCAGTATTTTGTCAGCACTGTGAAACAGATATTTGGATGAGGCAGTGTTTGCAGTGGTTTGTATAATGAAGGAACACTGCTTCTGTTTTGGAATGCGCAGGCCAGTAGCAGGGGGCTCAGTACTCCAGTGTGTAGCATGGTCCTTGGGATGGATGGCAAACCTGTGCTGCACAGCGGGGTGTGGGCTGAGTCCCAGGGCCTCACCTTGAGTGGGCAGTGTGGGGAGATCCCAGGGCCTGATGGGCAGTTTCATATCTCCCGGAGATCCCAGCACCCCACAGGTGGCTGTTTGGATGTTGGATCAGTCTCCTGTTCACCAGGGCTTCCCAAGACAAAGTGTGGCGGACTTCTCCCTCATCCTTTGAGTGCTTCCTTGTTCTTGTGGGGTGTCTTCGATCTACGGGATGCTGAGGCTGCGTCAGGAGCTGACGTCCACAGGAACATTAAAATACCCCAGCTTGGCCATGTGAACTAGAGCAAATTGAACCACACATACATATTTATTTCTGTAACCTTTTTATGGTCGAAGGATGCAATAGGAAAAAAAGCAAGTGTATCTGCTAGATAAAAGTACAGACACTGTATTGTGTGTGATGGGGTTTGAGAACAAGCTCTAATGCGTGAAGAAAGACTCTCCTGTTACATGAGCACAGATGAATTTCCTTTTGTGTAGCTTAGTTGTTATAAGTATGCCAGTGTTGTGTTACCACCCTGATAAACACAACATATTGCCACTGGCAAAAACCTGGTGCCTGCATATAGGTGAAATAACCTATGCTGCATCAGAGGCTTGGGCTGGTGCTTCTGCAGGTCTCCGTGCTTTGTCCGAGTGCAGCTTCAGCAAAAACAAACAAACATTGTACTCTTTTCAGCCTCAAGTCTATCTTGGCTTAGTTTTTGTTGTCTTTTATATCTCATTCCGTATTACAAAAGTGTGACACATCTTTTCCTTTCAGAAATGCAGGAGTATTCTGATACAAATAAAAGTTGCAGTGAAACGATTGCTGTTCCTGCAGTCTTTCTCTGATCATTCTGAAATCTGTATCTCACTCTGACTTTGGCTGATAATGCTTGGAGCTCATTTCAAGTTGGAGTCAGACCTGGATATGATGACATCTAAACTGGAGCTCTGCTTCTATCCTGTTGGTTCACAGTGTGTAGAGAAGTAATACAGAAACTGACTTTTAGATGAGAAACCTTTGAAGGATTCAAAGTTGCAGTTGAAAGTTGCAGATTTTGTTAAATATACAATTATTTCTTAAGCAAGATCTCTTAATGTGAGTCTTGTCTGCTTCTGAAAGGAGAAATAAATCCTTGGAAAATTGTTAAGTGAATAACACTGCACAGAAAGGTCTGGAGCTTAGGAAGTGCCAGGAATTCTGTATTGGACAGTCTGTGGGAGAGCTCTCCTTGCATTTATTTCTGTCTTCTCTCTGATCTGTCTTGCACTGTCCTGTGTGCACCCCTCCTCTGAGGACAACCTCGTCTTTCAAGTCGTGGAAAGCAGTCCAGGAGAAGGGGAGGAAATGAGCTGAGGAGCCAGCAGTGGGGAGGACTGGGGGGAAAAATCTACTTTTGCATGTAACAGGGGTATACTTAAATTACTGACAGCATTTGTGGGATAAAAGGTATAGCTGGAAATGTAAATGGCCTAGATACATCAAAAGCAGAGTGTGACTGGAGAGGGTTTGTTCCAGCTGTGTGTGTAGTCACCTAGTTGTAACTCTGATGATGGCCCAGGCCACAAATGATGCATTATTTGGGAGAAAAATAAAGGGTGGGGAGAAGGCTTCTGGGACTCGTGGCTTTCCTGAAACAAAGGAAGAATCATTCATCAGTGGAATAAGGAATTTGAGATGCTGCTTAATTCGGTGGTGATGTTTATACCAGCTCCTCGCCAGAGGCAAAGCAGGAAGACGGTAATTAATTTTGGAAGTCCTCAGAATTTGCTTCAGATGAGTGGTGCAAGCAATGGAGCAAAAATAGCAGTAGTTAGGAAGATTTGCCAGAGAGAATAGAGTATTGAGATTGGGAGTGCATTTGTGGAATTAGGGTATTTTGCAGAGCATAAGAAAGATTTAATTCAGTGGCTGACATGCAGTAGTCAGCTGCTCTAAAACACATTTTCGAGTCTGGGTTGTTGCCTTTGTGCTCTGAGGACGGAGCCCAGAATGCTATTGAAATACAGGCTGAGGATTTGGCCTATCAAAGAATAAAATGACATATGTAGTAAGAAAGCAAATACACAACAAATGCATAAGCAATGAAGTACAGCTTCTATTCAGAATGTGTTTTTGCTCAGAAATGTGCCCATTCTGATCACTGCCGCATGTGAGGCTACAAGCTTTTCAAGGAAAGAGGTTAACATTTGTGACCAACCTGTTTTCCTCCCCTGTCAGACAAAGCTAAGCTAAAGCTTGATGATGTGAAGAGCTGAACGCTACTCTTGGTGAGGTGAGAGTGCCTTGTTTGGAGTGCTCTGACTGCTGGAGAGGAGGGAGCAGTGGGAGGAGGGATTGGCTTGTAGGGAGGGACCTCCAGTGCTGCTCTGGGGATACCAAGTGCTCCTGCCCATGGGGTGGGCTAGAGAGAGGGAGTCTTAAGGGAAAATAGTTACTTGGGGCAGTGACACATCAGGGCATTGAGAGAGCTGCAGTACACGGGAGCCGTGGCATATAAAATAAAACCCATCCGAAGCATCTCTCCGTCCTTCATCCACGTGGTTGTGCTGCAAAATGAGACTGAAATTGAATTACGTAGGTGGGAGGCCCCAGTTTGTGAATGTCTCTCTTAAATTCCTGTTTCTAAAACAGTTGTTTGCATGATTTGCATAAGCTGTGTATTTTTGAGGCTTGCAGCTGCAGATGGTGCTGCACGATGCATTTGGTTTGCGAAGCTGTGTCTGTGATAAAGAATTGTTTTGAGAATGGTTGCTGCTATATGGGTGTTGCAGTGGTCGGCAGTAGGTATTTTTTATTCTTATTTCTTTTCCAAGCAGCTTGATTTTTTAGATTTAGATGTTCAGTGCTAATGCAGATGTGGAACAATCCTCAGTAGTTTTTCTGCCTCATTGATTTGGGTGCACTTCTGCTAGGTTTGGAAAGAGAGGGCCTCAGAACGTTGTGCCTGTTACGTCCGTATATCATTTTCTTTAAAACAGAAGGTGTACTTCTTTTCTGACAGTGTTTGCTGAACTGCTGTGAGGCCTTGTGTGGCCGCCTTCTTGGCACCAGGACAATGGGGTGGATGTGTTACAGTTGAGTAGTTAAATGGGAAAAACTTTCTGGTCACTTCTTAAGATTTCTTTTGTTTTTGTTCAAAAGGAAAAGAACCAACTGACTTCAAATTGCCGACCAAAAAGCGATAAAATTGTCAGTGGAGTGTTTAACAGAGAATTATTAAATTCCTGTTCTGCATGCTTTTAAGAATTCCTTTGTAAGTAATGGAAGCTGATGCCCAGGATATGTTCTGTATAAAGCACCTTTTCAGCTGCAGCTTGTTTGTTTGTTAGAAGAAAGACATTCTTCGTGTAGGCAGGATTAAATAATTAACACAGCTCAGTCCTAATTTTGGTACCTGCTAACATTTGGGTGCTTCCCATATAGTAAGTTGCACTTGAGAGAAGCTGATCTGCAGAACACTCATAGCAACAGTCTGCTCTTTCTCGGAGCCCAAGGAATTAATTGCCCACGTTAGCACTGCAATGGAGAAAATGGGTTATGTCAGGAGGGAAAGGGAAAATCGAGTTTAAAGCTTATGTACAAGTGAATGCTGGGGAAAGCCCCAGCTGCTCAGGGATGTGATGGTGATCCTTGGGTCAGTCCTCTGCTAAGGCCTTTTGAATGTTTTTGGTGGTGTCTGTAGTATGGAGCATGCAGAGGCAGATGGATGGGCCTCTGAATTAATGCTGCCTGGGAGTTCAGTGGCTGTTGGGAATATCCAGATCCCAACTCTTGTCCTCCTGCATGGTCATTGGGTCATGGATGATATTGTAGGACATGGAACAGTGCAACAAACAGGCTGGAAAATGTAACTTATTAAATAATAGTCTGAAAAACTCCAGAGAGCCATGCCTTTCAGGAACTTGGAAACTGGTGTGAAAGAGAGTCTGAAATCTGCGCCTTGGAACAACGCAGCAGTTCCTTGTCCAGCTCGTTGGAAGGCATCCCTCGTGAGAGAGGGATGGTTCTTGGTTTGCTCTCTGTGGGTGTTAGTTTAAGACAAGTGCATAATTGCTATTGTTAATTACATTGAACGTGAATGGTGACATTAACTTGAAGTGTAGGCTTTTCATAATAGGAATTACTTAAAATCATAGTTTACCATTATGTTTGCTTGCCACAAACACAAGAATATTGGCTCCCCACATCCCAGCAGCTCCTCGTGCAGTCATCTTCCAATCTTTGTTTCTGGAAGTGAATGGGAATGTTACATGCTTTGTAGAAGTTCACCATGCAGCCGTGTCAGATTTCTGTGGTCCCACTGTGTACATCCATCCATTTTTCCTCCTATTGCAATGAATAAAGAAGAAGGGAGAAAATAGGACCGGTGCTAGTGAATCTGTAATGTAACGATAGAGAAAAGCAGTGCCAAAAGTCACAGGTAGAAATGCTGATGGTGTTGGATCTTAGGTGTGAGGTCTCCTATGTGCAAATGCCACACTTTTCTCTAAATCAGACAGATCTGTTTTTGTTTGTTTGTTTGTTTAACAGACTCTTTAGTAGCAAGGTACTGTTAGGCCTACTTAAAGTGAGGCTAAAAGTGAAATTCCCTCCCAGTACAACCAGTGTTGTTGCAGTGCAAAATCTGTATTATTATCAGCTGATGTTCTCTGCTGGAAATTGATCTTTGCATTTAAGCTCTACCATGAGCAGGTGAACTGTGTTTCTAGTTTCAAAAAATGATGTCGATATTAGAACAAAAGAAGATTTATCATGCCCTGCTACCTGTCCTGCTGCCTGCAGTGTAGCAGAGCTCAGCAGATTTCAGGGCTGAGCTGAGGTGTGAGCAGTGCAATTAGTGTTTGCTGCATGCATGCGTTCTCAAACAGAATTGCAGTATCTTGCTAATAATGTTTTGTCTTCGTTATGAAAGTAACCATACTGAATCGTTCTGCCTTCAGAGCTAGCTTAACAAAGGGTAATACAGCATTTTATCTTATTGTTTCAAATGCAAAACTTCCTTGTTGCTGAACTATATAGCAAACATTCAGTTGTAGTATTTACTTTGATGGATGTGCTCCACAGCTCTCTGAAACACAGGAGTATGCTGAGTCAAAATGAAGCAGATTTGAGTTCTGAAGTCTTAGGTAGGTTCCCAAGTACTCCCGGAGAAGCTGAGTCAGGTGATAAAGCTGCATGCTTCTCTGTGCTTGAAGAAAGAGCTGCATCAGGAGCGCAATTACTAGTGCCATAACACACTTACACTCCTGTCCAACTAAGCTTGTTCTGTTACTGTTTGTCTCCTTTTAAAGCACAAAGAGTATGTTCAGAGCACTACAGTTGTGTCACGTTCAGTGCTGGTTGGCTCCTGGCTCCATTTAACAACATATCACTTTCTCTGTTTCAGAGGTTTGGTTTTCTCCCAGTACTTCTTCAGCCTTTCCTGTGATGCTTGCTGAAGAGCTCTGCGTTTGTTGTTGCAAGAGACAAGTGATTACTCAGTAAAGCAGTAAAACATAAAGAGGGGTGTGATGTTGGAAAGACACGTTGTTTAGGGTGTGTTTGGTAGGCTGGGACCAAGCGCCTTGTCTGCAGTGCAGATGTAATCGTGCTACCATCTCTGGAATGTGCAGAGACAAGACGTAACGAGTTTGGATGGTTGCTTCTCCGGCCTTGCTCCTCTAGATGCAGTGAAGAGGAGGGTAGCACAAGTCCAGTAGAAGTTGTTATAATGGCTCATGACACTTCTGATGCTTCAGCCTTTCCCTTATCATAGAAGAAAATGATTTGTCTTGTCAACTGTTCTGTTTACTGCTTTGAGTATTACATGGGAACCAGATGCAGTCGTCTTTCCTTTTTCTTCTGGGTCTGATAGTTTTTTTGGAAGTGTAACCTCAGCCAACAAAGCCCATCAGACTGGGAAAAAAAGCTGGGATGGCTTTCCCTTGCCCTGCTGGCTGCTGAGGAGCTTGTGGCACTGGAATGGGTAAACATGGGATGGTGAGTTGGGGGTTGGCATCTTTCAGAGAAATCATAGCACTGTGTTGAAGAAAAATGTGTGCTGGTAGTGTTGTCTGCCCAAGTTATTGAACACTTTGAGTGTATGAAAAAAATCTTAAGATGAGAAAGCAGTCTACAGAAACTGCTTCTGCAAGAGTATAAAGTTGTAAATATGTGGGTTAATTATAGGTGTGTTGTCAGTGTCCAAATTGATCTCTGGTTCATGCAGTCTTTCATTTAACACTGCATTATTCATAAAGCACCAAGTTCAGATGCTGAGAGCTGGCAGTAATTTAGTCACTGCTTGTTTTAGTAAATTTGGTGTGGAAGGTGACTTCTTAAATGGCAGCTTTTGGTTCACTGAATAATTGTGCTGATAATACCTTAAATGATTTACATGTCTATAAGAAATTAGTCACATTTTTAAGGCTTAAGATGTTTAGTAAATGCCATCAACATGCTCATCTCTTTAAAGGCAGGCAGATAAACGAGGCGCTGTGGCAGACCGCTTAATTTAGAGAATGGCTTCTGGGTCAGCTGTTTGTACTCAGCTATCTTTCTGCTCACAAAGTTACATTGTACCTCTCTTTTATCTTCAAGTAAAGATAGCTTTCTTTGTAGGGTGATGTTTCAGATGCTGTTTGCCTCGGCATGTACCTCTCATGAATGAAGTTTGGTGTTCAGGAGCTGCTTAGGGGAGTAACTTTGGCTTATCCGGGAATGCAATAGGTACGATCACCTTCAGTTACAAGGCTGTTCAGATTCATGAGGTGCACTGACACAACATATAAGCACTCATGCCATCTCATCTTTTGTCAAAATGTTCCCTTTGACAGGCAGACATAATGACAGGAACACAGGGCTGCAGCACTGTAATGATCCATCAGTGGAATATAGGCGGTGGCTGCAGCATCGCTGGCTGCCCGCTCCGTGCTCCACGTGCTGTAGGCATGGCAGGGCTGGGCCTGCTTCCAGGCAGCTTCCTCACCCCGGTGATGTTTCTCTCTCTGATGACTGCCTTGTGTAGCATCGTCTCCTACTGCAGAGGATTTGCAGTTCACAGTCAATAGTGCAATAATAATTTATTTTGGGCATTTCAGAGGGCAGGAGACTTCTGTGTAATTCTTTAAGCCCTTGCTCCTTCCCCCCCCCCCCTCCACCCCCCTTTTTTTTTTTTAAACAAGCATTGGCCATTTGCTCTTCTTTAAGGAGAGTAAAAAAGTCATTCGTATTTCCTTTCTTCTAAATTTCCTAAGGCAAACTGTGAGAGCACCAGTTGACCCTTAAACTTTGTCTCCCTTCTGCAGTCACCTCACTGCCCGTGACTGTGCCGTTCTCCCTTACTCTGCTCACTTGTCTATTGCCCTCTGGTACTCCTCCAGAAGCCTTTTTCCCTTTGGTCTTGGTGTCCTTTGTAGTTTTCTGGGTGAATTAATGAAAAAATAATAGAACAGGAAGGGGGAGAAGAAAAAAAAAAGCAAATTACCCACTCTTTTGCTAATATGAGAATTACTTTTTTTTTTTTTTGCTATAATTTCTAATTTCTGAAAGTCATAAGTAACATCTGTGGCATCAGCATTCTATACCTTAGCAACAGTCCTCAGAATGTTATGGGTCCTCTTCCCAACCTGGAAGGGAATGCTCAGCTTGATCTCCATCTCTGTATTTAGTCTTTTAAAATGTTTAGGGGAGTTGGGTTTTTTTTGGGTGCTTTCTGGAAAGGCAGCAATACTAAAGAAATGGGTCGATGCTTCTGCAGGTTTTTATTACAGCAACCTAGGTAGGTGTGCCTTGAAAAGGAAATGATAGAACACTGTTGCTTAATTCCCTTTCTCCTGAGTCCCTTTGTGCAGCTAGGAAGTGGTGTTTGTATTCTGCCTGTACATAGGGATTACAGGAAGGGTACTTTCTCTTATTCTGAAAGGCTTTGTTTTTCCAGAGCAAGCAAATTTGGTCACTTTTTTTTTTCCATCAGGTGAACAATTTCCAGTTTTTTGTCTTAAAACAGTTTTAGTTGCTCAAAGACTAGCTGTTGTTAAGTTACTCTGATCATGGGACTTGTTTGGTTGTTCCTGTTGTGTGCATAACCCCACCTCCCTGGGAGCACTGCCTGTTGCTCTGGCTTTTATGCAATTGGTCCCAGACCTTTGGAAGCCCAAAGGCTTTTTGTAAGCCGCTGTCTAGTTGCATAAAACCCAGTACCTCTGATGAGGCCATTTGCAGGCTGCTTCTGTGGTTTGGGGAATGTTTGCTACAGGGAATTGTGAAATAATCTGTATTTTAACAACTCCTACTGCTAGTGCATTTTGACTGCTGCAAGACTCATTTTGTCCACTTTCTAGTGACGTTTACACAGTCTGTCTATATACTGTTTTATTTCTGTGTATTTTTAGGAAAGGTACTAAAAGACCTGGTAGCATCTATGAAATTGCAATGGCTTTGGTTCCAGAATGCCTGGTTCACAGAGGGGGAGGAAGACTGTTCAGTCAGCTGCCCCTCCCAGCACCCAGTGTCCAGCCTTCAGCTTCTGCAGGCACCATGGTCACATCATCGCAGAGGTCTGTACAAACCATGGGCACACCTCAGTCCTCAGTGCTGGTGGTTTCCATCATGAGGCAGTTGGATGTGGTGAGGTGTAAATTTAATGGCACCGTTGCTTCAGCGCTGTGGTCTGCTTAACCTCAAAAGGAAACAAATTTTTCATAAGCTGCCAGGCAGTCTGCTTCACTTTCTCCTCTGTGGCCACCAGGTCCAAAAGCTAATGAGAAACACTGTAGGTAATCTTTCAGAATTTGAGCGCTTGGTATGACATGAGCCCTGACAGCATCTCTGTGCAGCTGTAGCTCAGTGTTAAACTTCTGGTGGCCGTGGTTTCATTGCTGAGTGAGGGGGGCTCCTTCTGTAGCTTTAGTTCATGTGGGACTGCAGGCATGTTCACTGCTGAACTGCACTTTGTATTCGGTGTTCTTCTCTACCAGTATAACAGGCTTCTTATTGGTTCAAAGGCCACATTATCCAGACAATATGATTTTTACCTTCTCATTAATAATAGAAAACATTTGATCAACTTTGATATTCCTTTCCTCTAGATTAGAATTACTGTGAGCAGCAGAGCGATGTGACGCAAAGTTGATCTCGTTAAACCAGCTGTATCCATCTGAAGAGCTTTTTGGAGTGAAGGGTTTTCAGATGTTGTACTTCTTTCTGATTACTAATCTGCACGAGTATTTTGGTGTGCTAATGTTGAGGTCACTGTCTGTAACAAAGAGATTTTTAGCAACGTCTGTAAGTTATGGCATTGCATGGTATGATTGTAGTTTCAGAGGGTTTGGGCTTTTGAACAGCCATGTTGCTCTCAGGCTTCTGTCTGAGCTGTTCAGTGATCTCTGTTAATAAACTGTGCCTTCACCCTGTCTTGTGCTGACCTGTGAGTGGGCTGCCTGGCTTCTTGCTAGTTCCTCACAGTTAATTGTCAGCATCAGCGTCTTTCAAGTTGTGTGCATCAATTTGTTTGACTTGGTTTCACGTCAGCATTCATGATCTTTTGGAAGATAAGTGAGAGCTCACTGCTTTGCTCAAACTTACATCTGAAATGCTTCTTCTCAGATGCCGTCTAACAGAACCTCCAAACTGCAGAGACTCTTTGAACACCAGGAGTGGTTTGGTTTCTTTGTAGTGCAGGCCTGAGCAGAAAGAAAACTGTAACTCCAAGTTTAACTTGTTGTCGCTGTTCATCATATTCTGCTTTCTTTTCTTCTAATGAAATAATACTTAAGTCGTAACTGTTGTGTTTTGGAGATGTAGAAACCAATTTAAGTGTTCTTTACAAGGCAGCCTAACCATGTTTATCTGCTGTTAGTGTCTGCTGCTGTTACTATGGCGTGTGCCCAGGGGCTGCGGTGCAGCCACGTGTGTTGGGATGGGCATTTGGGACACGTGCTGTGCTGTGGTTTGTTTTTTCCCCTCGTAGTGCCTTTGCTGTATCTCCTAAGGTGATTGCTTTTGCTCTGGTTGCTTCTGTGTTTTCCCCCTACTCTCTGCTGGCTGTGCTTTGGGGCAATGCAGTGCAGTGTCTCTCAGAAGCCCATCACTGTTAAAGCCAGGTCCTAGCCCACAGACATGTCAGTGCTCCCTGCTGTTGGCGAGGGACTGACTGCACCTCGGCTGTTTGCTCCAAACTGTTTATAGGCATTAAGTTGCCCTGATGGTGACTGGGAACAAAGCAGCCTGTGTGAGCGTGCAGGCAGTTGCTGTGCTGCCTCAGGCTGTGTGCTGTGTGCCCTGCGAGTTGCCCAGGGGCTCTGCCCCTGCCCTCAAACTTTCGGTGCTGTTAAAAGAAAAAGAAAGGCTAGCTGTGGAGATAAACGTGGTGATGTTTTTTGTTCCTTTCTGCTCTTGAGTTCTAGCAGTTTAAGCCTTTCCCTTCCCAGTTAGTTCTGTTGTAATTAGGTTGCTGTTATCTGAACCCAGCGCTGCGGTGCTGATTGCTGCCGGCGGGCTCTGTCTGCCTCGCCCAGCAGCGGCCTTCAGCGTGTGTCGTGTGCGGCCGGCGCTCGGAGTGGTCAGCGGCGTTGGGATCGTGCTGATGAGAGGCAGTCGGTGCCCGCCGGGACACAGCAGGTATCTGAGTGTCAGAGCTCTAATCCAGGCAGAAATCTCAGGTCTCATCTGCTTCTGTTCGTTAGTTCTCTAAGTTTACTTGGAGAGCTGCTAATTCGATGACAGCGGAGAGCAGCGCCCGTAGTTGCAGCGTGTTCTCTTGCACTGGGCTTCTGAAGTCGGCTGCAGCAGCGCCTGACGGGGCGGCAGGGCTGGCCGCTGTCCGAGGTGCTGCCGCCGAGGTCCCGCAGTCAGCAGCCCAGCGCCGCTTGTGCCGCGTGCCCGCAGTGCCTGTTGGTAAACCGGGATCGTCAAAGCGATGCGCCTTGAAAACACTCGTGGCATTGTTTTGTACTTACGGTTTTAGTGGCATTTAATGTATGTTTTAGATAGTTGTTGTAGCAGAGCTTAGTGTCAGTAGTGGCTGAAAATTGGAGAATGTTACTTCTGAGCTGTTCCTGAGATGGTAAAGGACCTTCTTTGCATTTTTTTTCCAAGTTAGATTTAAAAATGCACCTTTACATTTGATTGGATACTTCTGTTTTCCTTTAAAAGCAGTGAAACTGAAGAAGACATAAAGCATATTGTTGATACACCAGTCTGTTACTAGAAATGTATCAGTAAAGGCGGGACAGCAGGACAAAGTCATTTTAGAGGTCATTTTTACTTTGAGACTTGGTTATGAAATTCTGAGTGTAAGGCCATTGGAAGCTTAAGAATGTTTGCGTTCCCTGTTAATATGGGCTTTTTATCAAGTCGTTGGTGTTCATTGGCTTACAGAGTTCTGCAGTTGTGCATCCACCAGTACAGTAGCTGTGCTGCTGCTTTGGTGGATGCTGTTCAGCAGGACAAAGTGTGCCCTTCATATCTTTGAAAAGTAGTCTGTCTCATAAGTGTTACTTGAGATAGAAATGTCAATAGTTGAGTAATTTTTGTTTTTCTTTTTCTGTGTTAGCTGGAGATGCAGATGATCCTCCAAGAATTACTCAAAATCCTGTCATTAATGGGAATGTAGCAATGGCTGATGGACACAACAACACCGAAGAAGACATGGAGGATGGTAAGGAAATACAGATGAAAACATCTAGCTGGCTGGCTTTGTTATTTTTATGACTTTGAGAACAAAATGGCCTATGTCTTATCTGTCCTTTGAACTGCATCTCATTAAAAAATCAAAGCCTCAGTAGTTAACTCCTTGTTCTCTGTGTTGCTTTTCACATAGCTATCCAGTAGCATCAGAGACCTGACAGGGTGTTTGTTTATTTTCTCTTTTAAGTATTCCTTTAAACCCTGCAGAAAGTTATGCTGTTCATTGTTAAATTCTCCAACGCATTCATTTATGCATGCTGCAGCTGTGCATTACCAGATAGTGATGTGTGTCAGTTACACAATTCCTTCAGGACGGTTAGAGTCCTTATCTGTTCTGCTCTGTTACGTGGCAGCTATGATCAATTTTTCTTTGTATAATAAGTCACTGTAACTATTCCTTTGATGAATATATTCCACCCTTGCACTTGTGAGTCCAAAGGAAATCGTGTCTACTGATGTTTCCTTTAATGAGAGGGAAAAATGATGGAAGTTTTGAAATATTTTTGTTGACCTGTTAAATAAAAGTTCATGTGTAATTTGTGTTTTTCTTGTTACAAAAAATATAATTTTAAAGTAAATGTGATAGACTTACTTAAAGAAAGCTAATCTGTAGTTCACTTAAGTTTGTTATTATATTCAGTGAAGGAAGTGCCCAGTTGTATTTCTTTTCTTAAGAGAGGAGGTGAGGGAGAAACTGCCTTTATTTCAAAGAACTAAATAAAGTGGAACTGGGAGAAGGGAGACAATGTGAGTGGGATTTCTTCCCCTCTGATTCTTTGTCTCATGTTGTCTTGTGAGAGAGAAATCTGAAGTACTTGAAGATTTTCTTTAGTTTGTAGAAAATGCTCAGTGGTTTAGTTTGAGAAAAATCACAGTTTGAGTTTAAAGAGTAAAAAAGCGCTGCTTTCACGTATTCGAGGGACCTGATATTAGATAGAGTACTGGTAGAAAATGGTAATATTCTGCGAAGAGAATATGGTTTCAATTCAGGATGTGTTGTAACACTGGCAAAATCAAGTTTCCTAAGGTCAGATTATTGCAAGAGAGTAAAAACTAGGTCTGTTCAGCCTGTGATTTTTGTTATTGATCTCATTCAGGTGACTTTAATTCACTGTAATTAATTGAGTCTGAAACAGGAATTTTTGTTTTGATCAAGACAAATTTTTTTTGCGTGTTATAAAAGATCTTAAGTGCCTCTTATGTTTATGGTGATATTAATTATTGTCCTCATGTCATTCGATGTGGCGAGGAGCACTGATGCACTGTGCTGTTGGACAACTTTCAGAGGTAAAATCTGATTGTTAAGCAATACTCTGGTAGTTCCTCATTACCATCTTTGATGAAGGAGTGCCTAGATACATCTTGGTGCTGTGATACTTCTTTATATACACAGATAGAAAGTGTTGTTATTGCAAAGACATTCCTGAAGACTTGCATCATGTGAGTGCATGGTGCTGTTTCAAGGCCTTGTAAATCAGATGAGGTGTTTGTTATTGTGTTATTTACACATAGTGCAATTGCTGGCTTGCTCTTGGTTCATTTGCTATCCTGAGCTGCAGCATGGTATGCATGTATGGTGGGCAGCCAAGAGGTTCACAGGGTAGGGGAGAAAGCAGGAAGACAGCAGCCTCTGTAAGCATCCTCCATGTTCCTCTGCTGTTTTTCTTAGTGAGTGAGAACAAGCTGAGCTGAAAGAGAATGCAAGAGGAGAATTTGGATACTTCAGTAAGAAAACTAACATGAGTTTTAACAGTTTCTGTGGAAGAGGTGGAAAATAGGATAGAATGTTGGTGTGGGATCATAGAAACAACCTGTTTGAATTCAGGACACTTTTGAGATGTTTTTGTTTTTCTGTTTAGTATGGGAAGGAACAACTGAGATGGGGGAAAAGTGCAGCTCTCATCCCATTGGCCCGGCAGCTGACATGGGCATTGAGTAACACAGCATGGGACTGCAGTGCACCCCTAGCAGGACTTGAGATGGGGCTGTGTTCTTCAGGGGCTGGTGTTAGTCTGTGTGATGTGCTGGCAATACAGAAGAACCAGCAGAGGGGAGAGTGCTGTGATTTGTGCAGGAAAGGGCTCAGTGACCTGAAATTTGTGAAATGAAATGGCAGTTTTGCAAATATAATTAAAAGCAATAAAAACAAGGCTCTGATCAGATTTGCTTCATAAGCTCGTCAGTATTCCAAGCAGCACCTAACATAAATTCCCTCTGAAGTTAAAGGTGAAACAGAAGGTCCCTAACAAAACCAACTCACTGCTTTGCAGATTCCCACTGCTGCCTTGTTTCCATTAAGAATTAGCTGCGAGGGCTTCAGCAGTGCCAGTGTTAGCCACGTGCCAGTGTTGCATGTGCTGTTTTTGGATCGCTTTAAAAATATCCATAGAATATTCAGCTGGTTTTGCTATTAATAGTTCAGGTTCAAAATATTTTAATAACTTCAGTGTACTTTAAAGTTAGCAACGTCTACTAAGGGAAAACAGAAATCTGATTTTCTCAAAGTTACAAACACAAAAATATGTACTTCGTTTTTAAGATGGATCATGTGCTGTATTTGGATCTGTAATTTGGAGAGTCTTTGTTTTGTCACAGTGTTAAGTGTGACATTAGTGTCATCAGTGACAAAATCTTTTCCATCTAGCAGATGTGATCCATAGCATGTAACTTCAGTGGGCAGGGTTAGCTGGATCTGCTCTTCCAGCCTTGTGTTTAGCTCTGTGTATGGCAGTGATTCATGGAAGCCTTCCTTGCCAGTCACTGCAAAATTATCCTGCTGCCAGTTGCAGCCTTGTATTAGAGGTTGTCAGATATCATGGCAAAGGAAGGTTTTACTTATTTCTGTGCTCAGAGTATTCATCAGACTTACTATTTAAACTTTGTTTTATTTAAATACAGTTCTTGTTTTAATCAATTGCACTTGTTTAAAGCATGGGCTTTCTGGAAGGAAGGGAAGGTTGTTATTTCTAGGGACTGTGTTTGTATTTTTAGAGAAACTTCTATTTCAGGGTTGACCTTTGCTGCGAGGCTGCATTTTTGTGCAATAGCTTCTAATGATTACTGCAGTTCTGTACTGAGAAGAGCCCATCCCTGGTGAAGTCTCACGCACAGGCTTTCCTGAAAGAAAAGAAGTACAGGCCAGCTTGCTTGGAAGCATCTGCAGATGCTGCCTGAGCTGGTAGTGGGGCAGTGTCCTTGTGCTGCAGTGCTCTGAATGCTGCATTCAAGGAGGCAGAAAGCAAACTTGGTCTGCTCGTTTTTGGATGCTTAAACTAAGCCCTGAAGTACTGGGCTGTGACCAGGGAAGTGTTTTCCAGCTGTTTTGAGATACATGTGATACAAGACAGAGTTAACTTGGTAACTGTTAACGATTGTCTTTGTCTGCAAAGAAGCTTGAAAGTGTGGCACTCCTTTGCTTATAGAAGTGCAGCTGCCTAGGTTCTGTCAACAAGCAGTGAGTAGCTGAGCTGGGTGGGAAGAGAGCGATGAGTAGGTGAGAAACTGCTGGTTTGGCTGCACTTGCAGTGGGGGAACAGGAGAAAGTAAACCCCAGCAATGGGAAAGGTCAAGGAAGCTGGCAGCACAGAGCATTGTGACAGTTGTTAAAACTGTGGAGTAGAGATCAAGCAGAGGGGTTGGCTAGCTTCTGCTGTAGTAGTTGCTTTTAAGAGCTGATTAGGAAAGCTTATGTCTGTCCTGCCCTACACAGATACAGCCAACTGTGTTGCCACAGTCAAAATCAGCAGCAGGATAGCTGCTTGAAAAGAAAACTGCTTTGCAGGGGCAAAGAAGGAAATTTGTCAAAGCTCCTGTGCAGTTGTGGACAAAAATTCTAGTTTGTTGTGTGGAGTGTATAATCTTTCCTCTGTTGCATGTTGTAATTAAAATAATTTGGTTTCTTAAATAAGGTAATAACTAAGACTTGCCTGGCCCAGTTCCTGCCTTGTCCCTGCACCCCAGTGCTCTTGAGTTCAGTATCACAGCACACGATGTGCCCAGGGCTGCCTGCCCCGTGCAGCTTGGACCTCCCAATGCCCAGGAGCAAACCTGGCTGTGCTGTGCAGATCTTCAGATGAAGCCATGGAGGGAGAAAAATAAAAAAAAAAAAAGGCAGGAGAGTGTGTTGGGCATCCTCTGTTACATCTTCCTTGCCCCATGCCATTGTTCAGATGAGCTGTGGGTTCTTTATCCCTATATACAACATGAGGTGTATTGCAGGAACAAGAGCCCAGACTTGTGCCTTCCTGAAGCTGCTGCAGCTTCCAGCACACTTACAGCTCCATACAGCAGCAGTGGAGCAGATTGTGGTATACAAAGAAGTGAGGATGTGGAAAGAAAGCAAAATTAGATTCAGTGTGTCAAAATAAGCAGTGTTAAAGACTGTCTCATTTAACTTTGTTTTAGAACACTAAAAATCTCTAAAGCTTTTGCATACAAGAATGCAGGATCCTCCTCTTTAATAATTCTTCAGCTGTCTGATAGAAGATTAAAAGGAGGTTGATTTGTTCTGAAAAGACACTTTTGCAAGCAGAAACAGTAACTAGGCAGTGACTTGGTATTAAGAGTCAGTTGGACAGATTGTGAGAATCCTTAAATCATTAAGAAGAAACTGTCCAAAAGGAGTTTGTTCCAGCGCTCTGTCTTCCTAAATGCTATTGCAGTGTGTTCTTCAAAACAAAAAAAAAAAGGAAACTTCGGTTGTGTGGGAGGTTGCTTCCAGCACCTGGCTTTATCAAACACACTGATGTTGGCGGGGATTGTTTGGAGGACAATACATGAGATTTTTCAAATGCTCTCTGCATGTACATATATATATTTTACAGATACAAGTTGGCGATCGGAGGCAACCTTTCAGTTCACAGTCGAACGCTTCAATAGATTGAGTGAGTCAGTTCTCAGCCCTCCCTGCTTTGTACGGAATTTGCCATGGAAGATCATGGTCATGCCACGACTCTACCCGGACAGACCTCACCAAAAAAGCGTAGGATTCTTCCTCCAGTGCAATGCAGAATCTGATTCCACGTAAGACCCCTTTAAGTATTATTGGAGTCTTCATTTCACACTATTTGAACTGTACTGTAAAAAGTGTAGGCATCGGAAAACACCTACTTCATCCAGCTTTCTTTGAGAGGAAAGAATTCTTGCAAGGTGTATAGTCCTCTTTTCATCTTGACCCTTCAAAATCCTAAAGCACAGGACTAATCCTCTCTTTCAGCAAGATTGTGATAGAATTTAGGTATGTCCCAGTTTGAGTACTGAAGGGAAGTCTTTGACAGTTCTCTTAGCATGTGAGAAGTTCTGGGTTCATTTCAAGTGGAGGAGCTGCTGGAGCTTTAAAGCCTTGCTGAGCCATAGATCTCACCCTGTGAGGAGCAGGAGCAGGTCATTCTCTGCAGCTGAGGCAGGGAACTGTGGTGATATAGTCCTTGAACTGAGTTCATTGCTCAACAGCCATAATAAGGACTCGACGTGTTCTCAGATTCCTGCATGCAAAACAGATTTGACCACATCTGACCCTTGGTAAATACTACAGTATATTAAAAAGAGAATTACTGCACTTTATCCTGTTAAAGAGCAGGTGCCTCACAGGTATCCCTTCCACTATGGTAGCTTCATTCTTGCATCAAATCTTAGATGCAAGATCAGCTTTCACTCTGAGTAACAGTTGTTCTTTCTTGTCATCTTTGTAACCTAAAATGTGAATGCTCAGTGCGAAAGATAAGGAAGAAAGATGTGTTACCAGTTCCTGTGAGAAGTGGTTCACACATAGCAGTCACAGAAAAAGTAAAAAGTAATCTTCAAAAGTATTGAACTAGATGCTAAGAAAGCAGTAATGCTTCTGTATGAGACATTGATAAGGCTATGTCTGACTGATGTTCATTCTGATTTACACCAGCGTCATAGATTTGAGCAGGATCATAAATGCTGCTGAGAAAATCTGGGGAATTGGGAAATGTATCTGATGGGAGGGAAGGCAGAAGAACCTCCTCCTTTCCTTTGTGAAAGACTGAGTTATCCCAGTCTGGAGACACCAAGAGCCCTTTCAGCTGACATGTATGTTGGCACCAAAGTAGATTAGAAGTAGAACCTTAAACCGCTGTTACCTGTGATTCACCAACAGTCCTTTCTTAATAACACTGCCCAAGGAGATCCTCTGTTCCAACTGAATTCAGATTCATAATGTGGCTTCAGAAGGCCTCAGTGATTCATACCCTCAAATGATTAATCAAACCTTAACTTCAAACAAGAGAAAATAAAAGAAAAATCGGTGTATAAAGGCAGGGTAGCAAAAAACCATATCAAGGGTGTTCTTAGTGACTATAAAAAGCTGCTATTTGAATGATTTCATGTGCTTCTTCTGTATTTGTAGGTCATGGTCTTGTCATGCACAAGCAGTTCTCAAGATAATAAACTACAAAGATGATGAAAAATCATTCAGTCGTCGTATTAGTCACTTGTTCTTTCATAAGGAAAATGACTGGGGCTTTTCCAACTTTATGGCCTGGAGTGTAAGTAATTGGACTTCTATTAATCTGTTACTGGATAGGAGAAGTTTTGTACTTATCCTTCTGGAGCCTGAAATACCTGTGGAAGTGTATTTTAAGCTGCTTTTATTGTCATTGCTGAAGATTTATTTTCAATTTCCTATGAATTCTTGTCCTTACTGTAGTTTGTTTTTATTTTGACTTAATATTTCACTTGATCAAGTGTGGAGCCTGTTGATTAACCCACAGCAATGATCCAAGGGATGGAGCACCTTTCCTACAAGGACAGGCTGAGAGTGCTGCAGCTTGGGGAAAGATTCAAGGAGACCTGAGAGCAGCCTTTCAGTGTCAAAAGTGGGGCTATGACAAAGAAGGCTCTTTAGCAGGGTCTGTTGTGATAGGACGAGGGGAAATGGTTTCAAACTAAAAGAGGGGAGATTTTGACTGGACATAAGGAAGAAGGTTTTTTTTTTTGTTTTTTTTTTACAATCAGAGTAGTGAAGCACTGGAACAAGTTGCCCAGAGAGGTGATGGATGCACTATCCTTGGAGACATGCAAGGTCAGGATAGACCTGGCTCTGAGCTGCCTGATAAAATTGCAGGTATCCCTGTTCATTGCAGGGGAATTGGACTAGATGACCTTTAGAGGTCCCTTCCAACTCAGATATTTCTGAATATCTGAATGACTGTCACTTGGTGAAAACAAAAGAAAACAAGTAATGTCATTCTGGAGCAACACAGACTTTCTTGCATGTCCATGTGTTCTTCATGTACGTGTACATATACTTCAGTGGACAAAAATACTACAAAAGCTTACCTTGAGAGCTTTTTAAGCATTTTCGAAGGTTAGTCCTCTAATCTTTCATCTGGCTGGAGCAGTGTTCATTGGAAGCTCAGCGTTTGATTACTGACACTTTAATATCCACAGGAAATTGAAATAGTTCTGCAGAAGCTTAAAAAGCAGTAGTAGTTTTCCTGTATTGAGACATTAAAAAATGATCCAACTGTATTAAGCTGAAAACCAGCTTTTCTTTTCTGCTGGCCTTTGCTCCCTTCCCCCCCCACAGTCCCACTTTGGTTTATTATTTCAGATAGGTCAGGTTTGGAAATTAAGTGATGTCTAACTGGTTGCTTCTCTGCAGTGCTGTAAGATATAGAAGTTTTGCAGTTTTCATGTTCCTGTGTCATTTGTCTTCTACAGGAAGTTACTGATCCTGAAAAGGGCTTCATAGAAGAGGACAAAGTTACTTTTGAAGTCTATGTTCAAGCAGATGCTCCCCATGGAGTGGCGTAAGTACCTTTGCTCCAAAATAATTCTTGATTCTTCTGTTTTTACATTACTTAAAATTGTTCAGGTATTTTGGTAATAATAGTTGTAGCTCGTTCTCATTTAGACATTCTCATTTAGTCACCTTTAATTGATGAATTTTCCCAGTGAATACTTTTCATTAATCATATAGAGGTTTGTCTCAATTTCTTAAATTTCAGTATGCATTATTCAGCACAATGTTTGTCAAACTTTTGCTTTTGTACAATTGGGTTGTGATTTAATAGCTCTGCAAATCCAGCCTCAGTGTTTCTGGTCTTGCCACTCTTATCAGATGTAATCAGGTGATTCTGCTGTCTAGCTTGTCTGGGTTTACACTGTTTAAAACCTCCTTGGCTGAGTCACTCCACCTCACATCACTTCTAAAGAAATTGGTTCTGCTGAGGTGTAGACTTCCCCTTAAATGTATAGCTCTGGGTTCCAGCACACTTTCATAATAAATAACTTGTCTGCAATATGAAATGTATTATAAAAGAAAATTTATCAAAATTGCGAAGCGTGTAATTCCAAAGCTTGTTGCTGGTAGTGCTGGTGTTTTTAGTCTGTTATTTCAGTGTTCAGTAATAGAGAAAAATATCTACAGCACTGGTACCTTAGAACAGATAGTCTTTATTACGCTTAATACACTTCTGTCTGGATTTCAACCATAATTGATTGATTTTAACTTTTTCTAGGTGGGATTCAAAGAAGCACACAGGATATGTTGGCTTAAAGAACCAGGGAGCAACTTGTTACATGAACAGTTTGTTACAGACTTTATTTTTCACAAATCAACTACGAAAGGTAATTAGTATGTGGGGAAAAAGAAATGAGATTGCAGTATATAGAAGTGCTTCAAAACAGACCTATCTGACCCTTTTGCCTCCTTCATTCTCTTACAGAAGTTGTAATTTATGTGGTCATGCACGTCATACTTGAGGAAAAGGAAAGGAAGCTTCTTTTTCTAGTTTGATTAGTGTAGGCTTTTGGTTTTGTGAAAGCAATCAGGATACCTGGTGACAAACCTGAATTAAGGAATGTTTTTTAGCAACACCAAGCATAAAATGTCCATTAATTGTAGTGGGAAAGGAAAAGACTGATTCAACTTCTTACAGATCTGAGGGGATTTTCCTTAAATTAAAATGGAAAAATCAGTTGTGACTTCTCAACCCATAAACATAATTAAAAAATAAGTATGACCATTCATTCTGGTTTTTAATTTATGTTATGTGGTTGAATTATCTGACGTTGTGGCTTGTGTATTTGTAGTAATGAAAATATCATAACTTCAGTAGTTTGAACAACTTTTATATTTGCTACATTGGTATGTTTTTTATTTACTACAGATGGTTCTTCTGTGGTGGAAAGAATAGAATTCTGACGTGTGGGCTTAATATCTCAGTGAAAAACAGGATGAAAGACAGTAGATCACATGTAAACTTAAAATAGTGCAGTAGCCTTAATGGGTTAAAAACATAAACAATGACTTCATATTGGAGTGTGGCTAGCTGGAAAATGGGAAAATATGTATATGGGAAGTTATAAGTACACCATTTATTTTGTTGGCATCTCCTGTTGATCCTGCCTACTTCATTCATCTACTGTTATTGGTGATTAGCATTCCTTAATTTACAAAAGTTTTCCGCTTCAAGGATTTTTGAAGACTCTTTTGTCATTCTTAATTCTTGATCTGTTCTTTTTGCTTTCTATAGTTTACAGCTTCTCCCTGAGTGTTTAATGTCCATGTTCTTGCCATTTGTGGTTATTGTATCTCTCTTAGTTATAGTTAAGTATTCCGACCTGCTTTCTCTTGAGTGTACAAGGTTGTTCCATTAAGCTTTCTTTTCTTCAAAACTTTCCTTTTATTATATCATTTTCCACTGTCTTACCATTATTATTTGTATCACAGTGACCTGCAAGTGTTCCTGTTGAGATTTTTCTTTTGCAGTGTGCTGTTTACTCTGAAGTGTTGCAAAAAATAGCATGTTGAGCTCCAATAGCCTGTAACTGAGATCTTACCAGTGCCACACACAAGAAAAAAATGGTTGATTTGCTTTGCATGGTGCCTCTGTTCGTTTTTAGCAAGAGGTGTAGCTTTCACATTCAGTTTATCATTTGTTTTAATGCCTGGTTTTTACTCAGCGCTGATAATGTTTGTGACTTTTATGTTTTTGGACAACTTCACATTGCTCTTGAAAGAAAGATGTGTTTCTATAATAGCTACATCTAATCCAATTGAGTAGTTCCTTTCAAGAATGTCTGGTAGTCAGTAAATCAATATGTACCATGACGTAATCTTCTGTGAAGAAGAAATTCTTTTTGTGATACAGATTTGTTTCAACTGAACTGATCTTTTCAGTCATTCTCCTGCTCTCCTTCCTCAGAGCCCAAATACATACCAGCTCTTAGGGATCGCTAATATCTGGGTAGTGACCAAAGGAGAAAGCTTAATTTACTAGCCAGGAACTGCAGCTTCCTTCTGAAATGGTACTGGATTCTCTGCTTATTCTGCAGGTTTTCAGAGCACCTGTAAATGGAATAGTCACTAGTGTTTTTTTTGTAGACAGCTTTAGTACGTACTTGTTATCATTAGAGATGGGAAGAATCAGTAGCTGACTGGTCTGAAAAGTGACATTTCTACAACACGTTCATTTTCACTTGAAACCAATTTGTTCCGTTTAAAACAATTAATTATCACTAATTCCATTACTTCTGTTAATCCTCTCTACTTAGGAGAAATAAAAATTGTTTTGCTGTTATTTGGAGCTTTGTTAACAGAGGAGTTGCTGTTAAGAATAGAGCTGGGAAAGCACACCCAATAGCAAGGGAAGCATATACCTATAGGAAGTCAAACCTCTGAAGTGTGGGAGAGGATTAATGCAGAGATCTTTTCTGTGCTTTGTTTGCAAACAGCAGGCAGAGGATTCTCAGGTACCTGAAATGAAACATCTTTTCATTGGTAATTTGGTGCTAGGGAATAAAGCAGAGGAAGTTGCTCTTCAGAGCACGTGTTTGTGACTGGCAAATGAATGCCACTGGCAAGGGGCAGAGGTGGCTTCCCAGGTGGGGAATCCAGGGCTGCTCTCAGAGCAGGCTCTGTTACTTCCCGTGCCCATTATCAGTGCCTGCAGCCTGTCTGTCTCTGTTGCTTCACTAGGAAGTTGTACAGTTCCTTGCTGGTTCTCTTAAACAATTCCCTACGTTTTGTGAGCATGTTGCACAACGTCTATAGCTGTGCTAAAGTCATGTGTTGATGCATTGCATTCCTTCCTGATCTGCCTCTCCTTAATTTAGCTAATATGTTTTGACTTACCCTCAAATTTAATGCTCAGTCTTTGCTTCCCTTCTTAAGTAATTGTCTTGACTCTGAGCAGTGTCTTCAACCTTACCTGTATCATTCTTTTGCACGTAGCTATTCAGAGTTTTTCTCGTACCTGTGTCTGGTGCTTTTAGCCATTGCCTGTCTGTGTCCCTGTCATTCTTATGTGTTTGTTTCCTGGAGGAGCTTCTCAGGTGCCAAAGATCCTGCTTTTTTCAAGTGACCAAAATGTCCGACTCCTTGATCATAGAATCATAGAATAGAATCATCGAATCATAGAATCACGAGGTTGGAAACGACCTACAAGATCATCTAGTCCAACCGTCTTCACACTGCCACTGCTACCACAAGCTACTAACCCATATCTCACAGCTCGTCGTCCAGACGCCTCTTGAACACTGCCAGGGATGGCAACTCCACCACCTCCCTTGGCAGCCATTCCAGTGCCTGACTGCTCTCTGAGGGAAAAAGATCTTCCTTAAGTCTAACCTAAACCTCTTCTGGTACAAATTGTGGCCATTTCCCTGGGTCCTGTTTGTTGCCTGGGAGAAGAGGCCAAACCCCTCTTCACCACAGCCTCCCTTCAGGAAGTTGTAGAGTGCAATGAGGTCTCCCCTGAGCCTCCTCTTCTCCAGACTAAACAATCCCAGCTCCCTCAGCCACTCCTCATAAGACTTGTGCTCCAGACCCCTCACCAGTTTCGTTTCCCTTCTCTGGACTCGTTCCAGGGCCTCAATGTCTTTCCTGTAGTGGAGGCCCAAAACTGAACACAGAACTCGAGGTGCAGCCTCACCAGTGCTGAGTACAGGGGATGATCACCTCCCTGCTCCTGCTGGCCACACTATTTCTAATGCAGGCCAGGGTACTGTTGGCCCTTTTGGCCACCTGGGCACACTGTTGGCTCATGTTCAGCCGAGCATCAACCAACACCCCCAGGTCCCTTTCCTCTTCACAATTGTCCAGCCGCTCGTCCCCAAGCCTATAGCGCTGCATGGGGTTGTTGTGGCCAAAGTGCAGGACCCAGCAGGATCCTTGAGAACGAGTTCACAAAGTTTGGGAGGGCAGAGCATGAAAAGAGAGGTTTGTGAAGGATTGTGTTTGAGGGGTGATTTGTTTTAGGATGGAGAAACATTTTGCATTTTGAGAAATTGTTTCAGTTGTACTCACCTACACTACCAAAGAAAGGCTATATGTTAGATATTAGTAATTCATTGGAGCTTCAGAAGAAATAAAATGGGTGCTTTTATTCAACGGCATCTGGAGTACAGTCATTAAAAAAATTTTAAGCAATTATTTGATTATTATTTGAGAGATGCAGGAATGGATTTAGTCATAAGAATGACACGAGGAAACCAAATAAAAACGAAATGCAAAAGACCTGATTTTGTTTAGTTGTCACTGTATTCTGAGCTCCTATTCATTCATTTTAAAAGGAGGTATCTATATTGAGAACCACTAGGATGAATTTCAGGCTGCTGTAGTATCACTTGGGTTTGTCATGAAGGATGTTTAGCATTTGAATGTTGATTATTCATAAGTAAATACAAAAATACCTTTGGAGAATATATCAGCACAGGCTATATTGGAATTTTTTTCTTTATGTGATTTTCATATCCAGTTCACTTAAGCTTAGCAACTTGCTCAAGATTTGATTTTCAAGAAGCATTTACAAGATACTGAGAACAATGAGCAGAGGCTGATCAGATTCAGAAGACTTGAAATGTGGTTGTTCAAATACTACCCATTCCCATACTTGCCACTGAAGACCAGCTCATAAAAGAGCTCATAAACCAGGGTTAGGGGGAGGTTAAGTTAATTCTGCAAGATGCTGACTCATCTTGATGTTAGTGTTTTCAAGCAAAAAATAACTCTTGTAAAATCAAAGGGATAATTTTAGCTATCAGTGTTTAAATTGGAGTTTGCCCAGATCAGCGCAGTTAACTGTAACTCTGCATTAGGATGAATGAAAATAGAGAAGCAGCTGAAAGTGTATGTATGTGTGTATGTATATATATTTCTAATGGAGTTGTTTTGAAACCATACGATCTGATCTGAGGAAAGAAATTGTCACAGCGGAGTGGTCAAACCATACATACAGCATACAGCACGTGTGCAGAAAGGTGTTGGAGCAGTGCTCCAGGAGGGGCTCAGCTGGGCACACACTGGGCTGCTTGGAGCTGGGTCTGTGAGTGGGGCACAGCACACAGAGCTCACCCCCCCCCTCCCCCTCAGGTTGCCTTGCTGGAAGCTCTGCAGCCCTGCTTGGCCCCATGGAACACCTGCTGATGCAGCTGCGTCAGGATGAATTGATCCTAGCTGAGTGAAGCTGCTTGGGGTGGCTGGGTGGTTTCCCTGCTGGGCTGCTGTGAGGCCATGAAGGATGATGGAGGTTCGGCAGATAAAACTTGTTCCTAAAGAATAAAATAAAGAAGGATGTGGTTTTTGTCTTTTTAAAAATATCAGTTGGTGAAAGTGGTTTAGGCAAGCTCTGAGATCTGCAAATGCAGAGCAAAGGAAGATTATTAAAATTGAGGTGGTAATTGTTCTGTTTAACAGGATGTTTTCTCCTATAATTCTTAATATCGGTGTCTCTTTTTTTTCCACTTATTATCCCCTTTCAAAGTTGTCTCTATTTTCTTACAACATTCAGAATTTTTAAGTGAGCATTTCTCTGTAAATAGCTTTTCTGTAGACATATTGACCTAAGGTTTCATAAACAAATTCCATTTTCCTACCTGTTTGAGCTCTCCTAATGCCTGCTGGTCTATTTGCGTAACATTTTTGTTTTCTGTGTGGTATAATTAGTGAATTGATTTGATGAATCTGTTTACTCTGTTTGCCAGGCAGTGATGCTATTCAGTAGGAATGAATGTATCAGAGAATCTCAGGGCTGCCTTTGGTATCCTCATACTCCAGCTAGACCCTCTGTTTTCAATCTCCTGATGCCCTTTATGCTTTCATGTCATGTGGTTTTTCCCCGCAGTGGAGGTGATGATAGTCACACAGAGCCAAGCTAAAGCACAAAACAACTTATTTTCAAAATTCTGTAGTGCTATCCAGTATATCAGATTCTACTGTGATGATTGCATGGACATAGGCATGAAAAATTGTTCATGTGCATTGAATGCCTGAGTGTATTTACTTTCCTAGGGTAGAAGAAGGGAACCATTTAGATAACATTACCATGAACAGAATCAGTTGTTCAGATCTTTGTAACCACTGTGCTCTAGTAAGATGATTTTAGACAATTAATGTTTTTACATTACCATAAAAGATTTTATTTCTCATTCTTTTGGAGTGATGATTAAATGAGTTGTATGAAGTCAAGTCACGTCACTGGAGAGGAAAGCATGCATTAAGTGATTCGAGGAAAGAACTTTTTCCTTTGATACTAATTGAACTAAATACTTTTTCAGGCTGTGTACATGATGCCCACTGAAGGAGATGATTCATCCAAAAGTGTTCCTTTAGCATTGCAAAGAGTGTTTTATGAGCTGCAACATAGTGACAAACCAGTTGGAACTAAAAAATTAACAAAGTCATTTGGGTAAGTTTTGGAATTTTCAGCTATTATAGGTTTCATATAGTATTTCTTTGAAAAGGTTTTATTTAAATCAGACTTCTTGAGAGGTGCTAGTACAGCATGTTAATTGCTAGTTTTTCATAGGTAGCTTGGAAAGGTTTTTGTTAGTAATCAGAACCAATGACAGCTGGTCCAGAAGTCAGGTTTTGGAATACAGTCATCAGACACTCTAGCAGTGGGATTAGAATTTGCTATATCTGAAAGTTGTGTGACGCATTTGTCTAAGTAAAATTCAGAACCACACTGGTGAAACACTGCAGTTCATGTACTGTTCACATCTCTTTTGTTTTTGTATTAAATGTAGGGAAATAGTAATCTGCATCTCCACATTGTTAGTTTAGCACTGCTGCTTCTTACAGCACTTTCGTAGGACTTAGAAAGATCTTATATTTTCGCTCATCCTCATTTTAGAAACATTTATCCTGTATTCTGTTTCGTGATTTAATGCTTAAAGAGTATCTGTTGCATGGAGAAAAGCTGTCAGTCAGTACACACACACAGACACAATCTTTCTTTGCATTTTCTTCAGACTAGCACACTCCTCTTCTGGAAAAGGTCTGCTAAAAGCTTGGCTTTTATTTTCCCTTCCCTCCAGTACCCACTTCATTGCCTGGCGTCTCTTCATGTGATACTACCTCTTGTGAGACAGTGTTACAAAACATACTTTGTATCTGGAACACACAGGCTAATGGAAAATGGTTGTGCAGTACAGCTGTGCTGAGGATGGTGGTTTTGTTGTTGGTTGTTTGCTTGGTTTTTCCAGCAGCTTTATAGCTCAGCTGACCCTGTAAACGTAGCGAATTTTTTAATTGAAAATTGTTCTAAAATGTTATTTGCATTATTTCATTACACGTGTGTTTGTAAGCTCATCATTTGTAATAGTATTGAAAGGATTATTTGAAAATGGGTTAGAAAATTAAATGGTCTTCTCTGCAGAGCTGTCCTGGTGTTCAGCATAACAATCCCATTTGTGAGCTCTCTGATTCTGTTAAAGCTGTAGAAGTGCTCTGCCCTGATAAGATTCTTTCTGCCCTTACATCTGTCCTTCTTTTCTTTGCACTTTTTGGGGTAATTGTAAAATGAAGTTGGTAACCTCGGTGCTCTGTCTGATGGCATCCTCTTCCTACTGGTACGTTCAGTTTATCAGCACTCCTGCTATCCTGTTACACTACAGGGATTTGCTGATATTGTAAATACTTCACCTTGAGTTAGTATCTTAACTGTGTCATCTTCAGTAGCATGAAGAGATCTTTCCTGAGGGTGTTGCACAAGCTTAATTTTGTAGCTGAGGGCAACCTTTGGAAAATGTGCTCCTGCCTGCTTTGGTTCTTGGGGAGGATTTTTTGAATGTGGTTGAAGATCTGCTTTCTTTTTTTTTTTTCCCCCCTCCTTTAAATTAAAGGAGAGGTTCTAACATGGTGAGACCTGGCTGTATGCTGTGTGGAGCTTAATTTTGTGCTGGGTCCTACGACTTTCTGAGGAATGTAAATAAGCTTGACTTCTTAGAAGAAACTGATACTGTTGTCAGAAAGAGTCCTAATACTAGGATTTTAAAAGAGGGTATAACCTTTTCTTTGATTTTTTTTTTGTCCTTTAAGTTGTCAAATGCTTAAAGCCTACAGATTCAGAAGGTTATTTTCCATCCCTAATTATCCAGTGGATTAGTTCAGTGATCTTGTTCAAGTGGGGACCCCACACAGCTGTTTCAGCCTGCTTTTGGGAGTAGCATACTGCAGTGTAACGGTGCTGATGAATCTCTGAGAGTGGGAGGGGGAAGAGAGGTTAATATTGCTCCTGACTGCCCCTCTGCTTCTGGCTTCAAGAGCATGGGATCAAACCTTTAGCTCACTTGGAAGCCCGTGGTAAATACAGCTTATTTTATATAGCAGAAATGATGCCTGTTGAAAGAAGAGCTGTTAGAGTCCCAAACTCAAGAATGCTTCTTAAATCTAAAGAGTTTCGGTGAGAGTATTTTGTGGTGAAACCGAAAACAGCTCCTTTATGCTTCTTCCCTTTTACTCAAGGCAGGGGCCATAGCAGCCTTGCTGCCATGTGTTCCTTGGCCACTGAGGAGGCCTTTGAAGCCCACGTTGTACCTGCGCCATTCGCGCAGCTGTTCGCAGATGCACGGCACAGGTGGTGTGGGCATGTTCAGTAACACGGATGTGTCCTTGGAGTTACTGTGCATCCAAGATTAACTGCTCAGATGAGCACAAAGGAGCCACTGTTTCTTAGAAATCCATTTGCTTCTTCTGGTGTGCATAAATTTGCCTTGAACACGACTTAACTACACACGATGGGCACTCGGTGCAGAGGCAGCGAGAAGCATGTTGAGGAAACTATTCTGACAGCACTGAATTGCTCCCAGGCCTTTTCTTAAGTGTTTCTTGACATGAACTGAGAATAGGTTTTAAACTGGAAGCGTTCTGCTAGCAAGAGCCTGACCTTAGGCTCTTCCCGTGGCTTGGGCTGCTTTACCACTGCCTGTCTCCAGGACTGCAGAAAGAAGGGAGATGGGTGCAGGGCAGCTGCCCACGTGTTTGCTGCCCATTCCTGCTCTGAGCTCGGGGTACTGAAAGGAGAAATGGATCTGGGAGCAGGCTGTGGGCCAAGTGATGCTGCAGAACTGAAAAACTCATGCCCTAGGCAGTATTATATCTTAGAGCCTATGTATTTTGCTATGCATTGCATCATTGATTTCTGGGGAGAACTCATGTAAATGTCTTCTGAACTGTAAATTTTCTTTATGACATAGTAATTTTGTATTGATTTCTCTTGCAAAGGTGGGAAACTTTAGACAGCTTCATGCAACATGATGTCCAGGAGCTATGTCGAGTGGTATGATTTTGCTGTTTCTTAATGACACGTCTTGATGTTGTGTGTGTATAAGTAGGTTGCTCCAAAAGTAATGCCTCCTATTTATTTCCATGGAACCTACAATTAACACTTTTGATGGAGTACATTCTCTGCTACAAAACATTATTTTTCAACATAGTCACCACTGTTAGCTATGCATTTCTGTCAGCAGTGAACAAGAGCCTACATGCCACGCTCATAAAAATCTGCCCTAGTGGAGGTGACCCACTGTTGCCACAGCTGTAATGCACCACCCCCTGCCACCCTGTGCTCACATCCACTGTTTGGTCCGCATAAACATTCAGCAAGTGTCAATGAATGTCATTAACTGCAATTTTTTCTGCTTGGAATTCAGTGACACACCTTTGCTTCATATGTTCTTCAGTGTCAGACACCATTGTGTCAGAGTGCCCCTCTGTTGCCATCTGTCACCCAGCAGTAAGATATAAGGGGATATTAGTGGGAAGGTTCAACCACTCCTGCCATCCCAACATCTGCCTCTGATGTCGTGGGCCAGCATCATAAAATACATTTTGGAGCAGCCAACATAATACAAATTAGTAACGTTCTTAGTTATACTGACAATAATTAGTTGAAATCAAGTCAATAAGACTTAATAGCTTTTGTCTTGATTTATTTATTATTTTTTAAGAATGAGATTGGTTGTGGCCTTTTGGGGGTGAGGATTTTGTAAAGGACAGGGAAGGCTGAAAATTAACTAGAGTACATGAGTGGTCCTTAAATTGTTATAGAGCAGAATACAGTTTTGAAGATACAAGTGCATTACACCTCATTACACCTGTGAGGTTTTTTCACACTCAAAAGATGGTATCTGAGGTGGTCCTCAGAGTATTTTCTAGGGGGAAGAGGAGGATTTGAAGGATTAGAGGAGATGCCAGTGAGAATAGACTAAAACTTTTAATGGAAGTGGCTTAATGTTTTAATTAGTGAAGTAGCAATTCATAAGTGATGAATGAATCAGGAACTGTGCATGTTTATCCTGTGTTAAAAAAAAAAACTTGATTTTTCTTTCAGCTGCTCGATAATGTGGAAAATAAAATGAAAGGCACATGTGTAGAAGGCACTATTCCTAAGTTGTTCAGAGGAAAGATGGTGGTATGTATTTAATCTGCTAATATTTTTAAAAATTAACTGTTTTACTTAGCATACATTGAAATTCTGTCTTGTTTATTTTTGTTTACAGTCTTATATCCAGTGCAAACATGTAGACTATCGATCTGAACGAATAGAAGATTATTATGATATCCAGCTAAGTATAAAGGGAAAGAAAAATAGTAAGTGATACATTGAAATATGCACCAATGAAATACCTGAACATATTGGGCTGTTTTTCACCACTGCGTTTGATACCTGCAGATTTCAAATTCAATTTTTTATTGCTTATCATTTTGAAAAATCCTTTATTTAATTTCAGAGATGTTTTTTATTTTCGTTCTTTTGCCCCTTCTCCCGTTCACCTTCCTTGCTCCTTCCCATCTAATTAATTCTCTGAGATGTTTTTGTAAAACACTGAATTGTAGAAGTTTTGCGGGTGTAATAAAATAGTTTATGATGCCATCTTAATAACAGTAGTGTTTTCACAATAAGTTACAATTTATATATGGAGATTAAATTGTGGGGAATAGATTCTTATTCAGGCTTGACTGTAACAACATGCAGATAAGAAGAACAAACTAACCAGAGCATCCTTGTAGTGGTCCCTTATCATTTTACCAAGTACTTGGCATACAAGACATAGGAAAGAATGTGTAAGACTCTAGCAGACAAAATCATCTAGCTTGATATTTAGCAGCTGCAGTGAGAACAGGAGATTTGGCAGACAGTTGTAACTGTGGTTTTAAAATCTGTTGAAATTCCTATTTTTGCCTCTACAATTTTGGTGTGTTTCTTGATGTTCTTAAACAATATAGCAATAAAGACAAATATTCAAATACAAGCTCTGATGTCTTAATGTGTTATTTGCTGGATACTTCAAGCCCCCAGGCTAGAGTGAACTTACATTTTTCTTCTTCTTTCCCAATCCTTTTCATGTAGTTTTTGAGTCCTTCATTGACTATGTTGCAGTGGAGCAGTTGGATGGTGATAACAAGTATGATGCAGGAGAGCATGGCTTGCAGGTATTTTTATTCTTTGATTTTAAAGTTTGTTTCTGTGTTCTTGATAAAATAAAAAAGTTACAGTTACAGCAAAGTTACAGCAAAAAAATTTGCTACTGATACAATGATTTGAAATTGTATCAACTGATCTTGTTCATTTTTCTCTTTAAGCAAGCATTTATGTAGTTCCTCTTAATTGCTTTTAAATTTCTCAGAATGGAGCTTGGACTTGAAAACAGTCCAATCAGCACTAAATGTTGTTTTTATATTTAAAACAGTTCTAGTGACAAGAATGATTTTCATGATGAACTTCTTCTCTTCTGAGAATTCATTTAAGACCATCCCATTTGCCTACTGAAAAAGCAGCATAGCTCTAAAAGTTACATCAAGAGGTCATTTTTCTGTCATCATTAAGAACATCAAATGAGCCTATGCAGTTTTAACCATTTATCCGTGTGCATGTTCCTAAGCTTTTCAGTTGTACTTTGATGCTTCCACTGTAGGAAGGAGAAGTCCTTCCCTCCCACCTAGGTCTTATTTTTGCAGCTTCCATCTAGCAGATCTTGTCAGTAACATTCTGTATATTCTTAGGTGTTCTCAGGAAGCAGTGTTTGGTAGCCAAGTATCTGTTGGCAGAGTACAGTGGACATGAAATTCCTAACTGATCAGAAATTAGTTTTTGCCTTAGTATTTTTTTAAATTTCATTTGTACATGACTTGCTTGTAATGAGATATTCATGTGTGCTTGTGTGAGTGACTTCAATTTAAATGAAGTGATTTCTTGGTTAGTGATGCTGCTGGAGTAACTCATGGAAGATGGGGCAGCACTGAGGTGGTTCAGAACTGGAGCAAAAGCTGACTATTCTTTGCGTGTTGTTGTGTCAAACCTATAAGACAGAAGTCCATAGGAAAGTGTCTGCAGCAGACAAATATTTTAAATTGCTAAAAATCTTGTGCTTTCAACCCTCTGTTTCCTTTAAAATATGTAGGAGGCAGAGAAAGGTGTGAAGTTCCTAACATTGCCACCAGTACTACATCTACAGCTCATGAGATTTATGTATGATCCACAGACTGATCAAAACATCAAGATAAATGATAGGTAAGTTTTCAGTGGAATTTTTCAGACATAGGATTTGGACCTGTTGATATATTTTATATTAAAAAAATATAAAATATAGTAACAGTAATAATTTGAAAAAATTCAATTCTTGAACAAACTCCAAGAGGAAGGAGTGTGTGTGGGTGTATGTTAGAGGTCCCCAAAAGGTGCACTGATTACTGTTTGGGTTCTGAATGACATATGGAATACTGAATCACTTACAGCTATTGTATAAAGATTATTTTTATTCCATGTAAAAGGTGTGTAAAACCTACCAATGTATTCATATCCTGGGTAGAATTGTCACTGTAACTTGTTTACTTTTTGTAACTCTCCTTTGGCTTAGGTATTGGTGTTCTTCTTAATAGCATGCATCTCTTAAATACAAATAAACCTGTCTTAATTCTCTTCAAAAATTAGGTTTGAGTTTCCTGAACAGTTGCCACTAGATGAATTTTTGCAAAAAACAGATCCTAAAGATCCTGCAAATTACATTCTTCACGCAGTTCTAGTACACAGTGGAGATAACCATGGTGGACATTATGTTGTTTACTTAAATCCAAAGGGTGATGGAAAAGTGAGTATTGGAAAACAACTAAACCTATTTGTGTTTTGTAAGATATTTGATGTTTTCACGATGGGCAATTCTTTGCAGTTGATGTTTGCTAACAGAGCATGCTGGTGTGCTCACTTAGTGAAGTCAAATGTATTTGACTTGCCTTGTATTTACAGAAGAAATCAAACCAGTAGCCCTGGTGTCTAGTTTTTAGAGAGCAGCTTACATTTGGAGGGTGATAAAGACCCACTTGCCTTCTTAAGAGAAGCACAAGCACCTTCCTATTGCTGTTGGCTTCCACTAAAAGGCTGAGGGAATCCTTTCAGTTTTGTGTATGTGTGTTGAATTTCCATAGCAAGCAAATTTCATTCTGCATTTCTTTTGACTGACCTCGTGCTGAAGCAAATCTGAATCTTTCTATGACTCAAAAATTCAACATCTTTGCATGTCTGACTGTTGCAGGTTCAGGTGACTTGATCAGATTAGATGTTTATGGGTCAGGTGCCTCTTCCCTTGAGCTCACTGGATTTCTGTGTAAATGTTCACAGGAAAAGGAGTAGTCAGGTTTTACTGTGAATTTATTGCTGTGTGTCTTCTACTCTGAATTGCTTTTGTTTGTTTTATTTAAAATTTTCTCTAAACTACTTTAAAATTATAAAAAAAAAAATCATTATTTGCATGTTGTACCATTGCTCTGTATATTTTGTAAAAATAAGGTCAGTTATCTGAGCTTCATACAGCAATGTTAAATACTCAAGGAAAAGTCTTAAGGTGAATTATTTGTATAATTATCAAACTAAAAACTGTCAGTATTCAGTGGGAAATGTTCACGTGCATCACTTAAGGTTTGGCTCTTATGGTCTCCATAAAGCTGTAGCAGGTAGCACCAGTTAGGCTGAACTAGATTTTTTTTTTACCTCCTGCTTCTTGAAGACAAATTCTATTTACTTCAAAGAGCTGTAGATATGCCAGAAATAGGATTTATTTGTCACCCAAGAGCGTGTTTTTGTGTGTAAAACTACATTTATATAAAATTTTCTCTAGTGGTGTAAATTTGATGATGACGTTGTATCAAGATGTACGAAGGAAGAAGCAATTGAACACAACTATGGAGGCCACGACGACGACTTGTCAGTACGGCACTGCACTAACGCGTACATGTTGGTTTACATCAGGGAATCAAAATTAAGTATGTATATTCTGCATGTGCTAGATGGACGTACTGCCATTTAGGGCTGTGTTTCACTTAGGAATTGTGGACGAGAGGCTCTACGAGTTTTTGATGAACTTCGTAGATTCTGTGGGGATCAGCCATCATTTCCCTTGCTTATGGGAAGCGTGTTCGAATCCTCTGCTGCCTTGTCTTAGCACAGTAAGGCAAGACTGTATCAGCAGAGTGTTTTAGCCTTAATTGTTTTGTAGGGTGGAAAATTAGTGACTTACATCATAAAAACTAGAACTAATCCGTTATAGATATGTAGATCTATTAAAAACAATTGAGTGGTGGTAAATATTTTTTTAAGCCTGAAATGAATATTTAATTCAGAAATCTATGTTACTTATTTCATGGAAGTAGTGTATTTTGGCTCAGGATAGAAAACACTACTTCTGCCAAAACACAATGATATCGAGTCATTTTTTAATTAAAAGATGAAAAAGTCTGGTTTTGACTTCAAGTCAGCAGAAGTAAAGTGTGTTTGAAAACCTCGTTTGATGTAAATTTTGAAATGGTATCATAAAACCTTCTTTGTAGGTGAAGTCTTGCAGCCTGTCACGGACCACGATATTCCCCAACAACTTGTGGAAAGGCTACAAGAAGAGAAGAGAATAGAGGCTCAGAAGAGGAAGGAGAGGCAGGAAGCTCACCTCTACATGCAAGTGCAGGTCAGCTTTGGAAACAGATCAAGTTGCAGCTGCCTTCCCATTCAAATACAGAATATTGAGCATCCAGGCAGCAAGACGAACCTTGATTTTCAGTTTTTGAATAAGTTTGGGAGTAATGTTTTCACTGAGATAAAAATTAGTATGCTTATATGTGCAGTCAGTACTAATGAAACACTGCTGTACTGGGAAATCAAAGCATGTTACAGGCATTTCTGCTTTCTCTAGAAGCCGAAGTTGTTACTTGCTTGCATAGAAAAATAGTAAGTTCAAGTGAAAGGAGAAGGACTAGGTTATTTGAAAAGACTGCCCTGCCACTGCACTTTTATCTCCTTCAGGAATTATTTTCTAAAATTAGAATGTATCTAGCCATAGGCAGCAAGGCTGGACATCTGCCAAACTGAGCTCATCGAGTAGAAGCAGAAGGAGAGAGTGCTTATATTTGCAATTATCTTTTTGGAAAAGCCAGATGGACTAAATTGTTATGAATTGCCTTAAGGAGCCCTGTTTATGGCTCTTTCCAGAGCCCATCTGGTGAAAGAAAATAAAATCCATTTTCCATTTGCCTCCATATTTCTTTGCATTTTCTTGCTGGAGTTCATAAGTGGAGATGCTGGTGAAGTTAAGCTCATTCAATATTATGTTTGCACAAGGGCTATTTTCAGTGGAAGGATTGGCAGAGTTGTACCTTTTGTCTGTCAGTTAACAGCTGCAGCAGGTGCAGGAAGCATCCTCCTTGCATTACACAAAATATGCTGCTTTTTTTCAGGCTTTTTTTTCAGGCTTTTTTTTTTTTTTTTTTTAAGTGCCACTGTTGTGAAGTACATTTCCAAGATTGGGATCTAAGTGCTGATGTTTTATTATTCAGAATTTGTAAGAATTACTTTATATTTATTACTTAGTGATTTGAGTCACCACAATTCATTGTGGTCTATATACATAGAAATTGTCTTTGTGAAAACACAAAGTGAGCAGTGTGATACCATCCAGAGAGCCAATGGCACCGCATGGGAAATGGTCATAACATGGTGCTGTATTGTGGAGCTGAGTTAATATAAACAGTAACCTTTAAATGTAAACTTTCAGATAGTAGCAGAGGATCAGTTCTGTGGCCACCAAGGCAATGACATGTATGATGAAGAAAAAGTGAAATACACCGTTTTCAAAGTATTAAAAAACTCCACGCTGACAGAATTTGTTCAAAACCTCTCTCAAACAATGGTAAGCTTTCTGTAGCTGACTGTATGTGTTTGTTTTAGTATAATGTGTTCAGCTTAGTCATTATCTTCTTCCAGTCCTTTTAAAATGCAAGTTCTGTTTGGCTTCAGTAAGCATCTTAATCTCTTCTGTTTTCTGTCACAACTTTTATTTTAGGGATTTCCCCAGGATCAGATCAGATTATGGCCAATGCAAGCTAGAAGTAATGGAACAAAAAGACCTGCAATGTTAGATAATGAAGCAGATGGCAATAAAACAGTAAGTATTCATTGATAAAGAACATTACTTCTGTATGTCATCTGTGATTCTCAGTTGGATTGCAGAATCTAACTTCAAGTCATCAGTTTTTTAAGGGTTTCAATTTAATCTCCGTCTGGTAAAGTTTTATATTGGAGAGGACTAGAACTAGGTGATCTTTAAGGTCCTTTCCATCCCAAGCTATTCTGTGGATTCTAATATTTGAAATATAGTAGATTGTTTTGGAGGGAAGGAGGACTGTGGTGTGTAATTCTTTCTGTGAAGAGAACACATCATCATAATTTGTGTTAGGTTTTGGATGCAAATATCTTCCTGAGTCTTGTGCTATTTGGGCAGAAACAATGGATTTAATGGAATGTATTGCTTAGAATTTAAAATATTGTGCCTAAATAGTACAAGTAGTCCTGTGTTTTTCCAGAGTTAATTTCCATGAGTTAATAGTGATAACTGTAGGCATCATTTTTTAAATGAAAAAGAGATAGGTGAACTTTAAGGAAAATGTAATGTTTTTACTTCATTAAAATTTTATATTTCTTCTCTGGCATTGTTTCTCTTGATAATCTTCACAAACTTCCTGCCATTAGCCCAGCTAAAAGAAAAAAATCTCTCCCACTCAGAGTATGTCAAAAAGTTTTGTATCTGACAAACATTTCAATAATATGAATTGTCATTTCATATTATATTCTCCTGAGACTTTTTTCTTCTTCCACATCTTCCATTTAGATGATTGAGCTCAGTGACAATGAAAATCCATGGACAATATTTTTGGAAACAGTAGATCCAGAGATGGCTGCTACTGGAGCAACATTACCCAAGTTTGATAAAGATCGTAAGCTTATGTGCTAAATCTTGAGTAAATGCAGAATTCTTTGGATATATCTCAAGAAATGTTGTACACTCCTGTTTTTCAATGATGTCATTGATGTACCCATCAAACAACAGTGCTGGAATTGGTTTTTCCTATACACCTTTTGCCCTCATTTCTCCTTAAGTGGAAGGCATGTTTCAAATATTACTGAAATAACAGAATAATTTATTTTCTATAAATATATGCAGGTTTACAGAAATCACTATTTATTGATGTTTTAAGGATATTAATCAAATGAATGAAGGAGGGACTTTTTTTTACAGCTTAAAGAAAAATATCTAAGTGATTTTTCTCTAGACATGGTCAAATAAGCCTTATTTAAAACTAAATTTTGTGTCTTAATTTCTAGATGATGTAATGTTGTTTCTGAAGATGTATGATCCGAAAACTCGGAGTTTGAATTATTGTGGACATATCTACACACCTATATCCTGTAAAATACGTAAGTTATAGCATGTAGAGACAGATTGTATATCTACTGTATTTCTAATATTAGATGTTTTCTTGAAATCAAAGGTAGGCCACAGAGTGAAACTGTGGTTTCTCCTAATGCCTGTGCAGGTCCTCTGATGTTTGTTTTTCCCAGCATAGTCAGTGAAATTTTCTACAAGGCTGAAATCATTGTCTTAACACAGCATTGGCAGCCAACTAACTTTTTGTTACAGATTTACAGTATTCACTGGATCATTCTGAACATGAACAGCTGTTTTGAACTTGCTGTAGTTTTGTGATGTGGTACTGGTCCATGTTTTTTCCCTTGTATTTTGGATTATTTTGCAGAATGAACTTCTGAAGTTGTGTTTAAAATACTCTTGTAGAACTTTTCACAGTGGTAGCCTGAGAACAGCATCTGAGTCCATTGAAAGAATTCAGCACATGGTCACTGGGTTATAGTACCTTTCCATTTAAAATATTTCATTCTGTTGATTTGTACATACTTTCTGTGTTTTTATTTTGTCCATGTGATTTTTTTAGAAAGAGGTGAAAATGCTTTTCTGGAGAAAGAAATGTTATTTAACCTCTCTGATGTTGGATGGCCTTACACATTTGTTGTTCAGATGAAGTGGAAGGAAACCTTAAAGGCTTTGGGTTGAATCTGAATATGAGAAGCTTTAACCTTGAAGGCTTCATTCCTTAGAAGGGCATTTTAAAACTGTTTAATGAAAACAGAAGAAATTGGTTTTCTCTTTTGCAGATACGTCTTGCAAGCAGTGTAACACATTTCATACTCCTTTTCTTTTCCAATAGGTGACTTGCTTCCAGTTATGTGTGAGAGAGCAGGATTTCCACAAGAAACTAACCTTATCCTCTATGAGGTTTGGATTGACAGATTTGTTTATTATAAAAACTGTAATTGCTGTGCCAGTAGTGTGTTTTCTTTAAGGATGAATTGCTATGTGATAACATTCTGATATGTAATAATGAAGAAAAAATAACTAAGTTTGCGATGTAAAAGAAAATAACCAAGGTTGAGATGTAAAGCTTGATATGGGAGATACTGTGCTGCTAAAATTAGTAATCTTAATTGACATTCTCCCATCTTTCTGGAAACTGCATCAGTAGAAAGTTAATCTCCAAATTTTTATAAGAATTTGGTAATGCCAAATGATAAAATACTTCAGGATTTTAATGGAAGTTATTTTTTAAAGTGAAGTATTGGTAAAACCAGTCAGTTTTACCAGTAACAATGAAGTGTATCTGCATGTTACCTAAGATTACATTTATCTAAAATATGTATGTCTGTACTTCTTTCTGTAGATAGAAGGTACAAGTTACCATATTTGATTAATTTTAATATTGTGACTTTCACTTTTGTCTCTTGTTTATTCTGTGTGATTCTTGTTCTTCCTTGCAGGAAGTTAAACCCAATTTAACAGAAAGGATTCAGGACTATGATGTGTCTCTTGATAAAGCTCTTGATGAACTCATGGATGGTGACATCATAGTTTTTCAGAAGTATGTATTTTAAAGGGCCAATTTATTGCTACAATTAAATAACGTAGTTCACTTTGAAAGCAGAACTTCCTTTAATTTAATGCTTCAACAGGAGCAAGGTATAGCTTTCCAGCAGTGAACATATTCTCAGCAGTTCTCATTTGATCATTCCAGGAAGATAGATAGTTGTTTTTTAATTACCACGTCACATCATTTAAGGAAATTCATCCTAGTTTAGAAAACTAATACTCATAAATATTAAAATACGTCTCACTCTTACTGAAGAGTGGCTCAGCAATACATCTGAGTTCTGCAGCTTTTTACTTGAAGCTGTCATAACTCGGAGAAGAACCTACCAGCAATTCAGGGCATGGGCTCTGTACCATTACTACTATACAAGCTCTTGGCTTGGAGCTCCTTTCACCTTAGAACTAAACTGCTTTCCCTTTTTCCTTTTATATGTGCTCACATTACGCTCCATATTGGTCTGTGGTGATTCTCCCAGTTTGTCTGAGCGTATGCAACTCATAGGTGTACTGGTGCTTCAACTGGAGTTTTCTCCAAGGCAAAAGGAGAGCTCCTGCTCCTTATATCCATTAAAGGGATCTTTTGTAAGCTTGTCAGGGCTATAAATCAGCATTTCTATGCTCTCACTCCTGATGGTCACACCCAACTGTGTTGCTCTGTTTCTCTCCATGGGCTGACAGTGGGTGGAAGCCAGCTAGTCTATCTTCAGCACTCTTATCCCAGATTATGTGAGATGAATGTATTTCTCATGTCATGCCTTGGAACTCGCATTCCCTGTTGACCCAGTTGGTGTTATGCACCTTTGGCTGGCTGCTGACTTCTGGGTAAGTGCACAGCTTGTACCCTGGTGCTATTTCTCTGCTGAGAAGATAGGGGTACCAGTCAGTAGTGACCCAAACCAGCATCTGTGCAGGTGGTTTTGCTCTTGTGGTCCAAGGAGTGCTGGCTTCTGTGCAAAACAATTAACACAGTGGTGTATGGAAAGTTTGGCAGCATTAATGAAGACATGCACTGATGTGCCAGGGTGGAGAGGGAGGGAAGAGCACTGCTGGAATACTGCAGTGAAACAAGTGGAGTCAGCCTATTGCCAGATTAGCAAACGGTCAAGCACAGCGTGCAAGTGCATTTGCTCTTGAACTGCACAGAAGTGTCCAAGGGTGTGCGTCACTACTGACTGTGCTAGTTCCACTGTGTACAAGTGGCTCTTTAAAAAGGTTTCTTAACTTCCTTTCTGTGTTTCTCAACTGTCACTGACATACTGTAGAACCTGTTTTTAAGAGCCCTAGCTATGTGTACGTGTAACAACGTAATATGTAATGGTACCATCGTTTGTCTACTCTTGTAGGGATGACCCAGAAAACGATAACAGTGAGCTGCCAACAGCTAAGGAATACTTCAGAGACCTCTATCATCGTGTGGATGTCATTTTCTGTGATAAAACCATCCCCAATGACCCTGGTTTTGTTGTTACTTTATCCAATAGGATGAATTACTTTCAGGCATGTATCCTATTTGTTTCTCTACGTTTATTTCTTTGTGCTGAAAGTGACGTCTGCATTAGTTCACAAAGGCATCATGAATATTTTTTAGAAGAGAGCAGATAGGTTTTTATATATTACTTGCATTGTGGTAATGGAAAAATTAAAAATGCTTAAAAGTATTAGTTGTATTAATTAATGAGTTGATTGGCAGAACAGTTCTTTACATACCATTCTGCTCTAGGAATTGATGTTCTAATGAAATGATGGGTTTGCTTTCTATACAACGTATAAAACGTGCTCAATTTATTTAGCTGTTAATAGAAAAATATCTTGGGATGCTAATGATACCTGCTTTCCTCGTAGTTTAGCAGCAATATTAATTTTGTAGACCAAACTACTTCTTTCTCCACACAGTGCTGTCTTAAGACTCAGTGGCAATAACAGACCAAATTTGTTGTATTCATAAAGGGTGATCACAAGGCTTTTTAAAAGAGGCAAATTAGACAGTGAAACTGCTTAAAATTTTTTTAAAATAAAGTTGGGCTGGTCTGTCTAGAGCCTGGTTATTGGGTCTGGCTCCCTACAGTTCTCCTGCACCTGTTTTTATCAGAGTTTTATGTACTTTGTACAGGAAAACAGATCACATTTTACTGTCATGAAAGGTGGGATCCTTGAGCGCCTGAATATATAGAGAAAATCAGAGATTACTTCTCTGCTATCCTTCCTCAGTGTCTCCTGGGTGACTCACTTGTTTCATTTTTATATTAAGTTCTTTACAGCTCCTTTTGGCAAGGGAAAACTAGGCAGAAGATTCCCATTCTTTCTGTGAGGCTGCAGCATGAAATACTGATAGGAATAATATGGTGATACCACCCAGAAAACTAATGTCCTTTGAGTAAATTGAAGAACCTTGGGAGTTTTTTGCTTAATTCCTGAGTAATACTATAATTATAAAAGTAAGAGTTAAGCTGCTATTGTAGATTTTTTGGCCTTTTGGTGACTGTGATTTATTGTAGCAAGGGAGAAATTTCTTCTTATTTTCTTGAAAATCTTATTCTGTTCATTGTTCAGAAGTTACATACATGAAGTTTCTTTAGCCTTGGAGAAGTAAACACATGGTTTGTGTCTCAAAGAATTTCTGTAGCTTAATAATCTTGAAGTACTACAGTGAATGATTGGAATTGGACCAGATGACCTGCAGAGATCCTTTCAGCCATTGTGTGTGTTAACTATCTTGTATGATTGTAGTGCAATGACATAATTGAAAAAAATGCAAAACTTACGCACAATTTTATTTGCAGGTTGCAAAGACAGTTGCACAAAGACTTAATACAGATCCAATGCTATTACAGTTTTTCAAGTCTCAAGGGTAAGACAGATTTTCTTCTATGTGTGGTTTTCTGTGTCTAAAATACCCTTTAAAATACTTAGCCCAATAATAAGTAGGCTGCAGTTAATTTGTAGCTTCTTTCAGGTTGTAAACCATTTATTTACCAATAAAATGTTAGTGCAGCAAGTTGCCAAGACAGTTTAGTGACCATTGCAGTGGCTGACACTGGAGACTCCATGAATGGCACATCTTATAAGAGTAAGTAAAATTGAGAGACAGAAGCATTTTAAAGGATCCCTGTTTTAATAAAATTTCTGAAGCCATTAATTGCTTCAGAGCCTTACTGTATGGCTCGAATTATTAAACTAATGGAGATGCTATTTCAGTGAACGTAGATTTCTGGAATGCAGGACACCAGAAGCAGATGCAGATAAAAGCAGGATTTTTGCTACTGTTAAAACGTTATGTGCAGGAGTTACTTGACTCTGACTTTTATTTCTACTGTTTATTTGCTGGGAGTCTGCAGATGAAGAAAGTTAACTCTATCCTAGCCAAACAAAATAGAATTACTGTGATCTCACTCAGCTTCTAAAAGGAATGCTTCTGTTTAAGTGATGCTTTCTGGCAGAGTTGTGTAAAGCTGGATTTGAATCCATAGAAAACAGAAAATTTGTCATTATAGATATATGTACACAGATTGTCTCAATGTCTTGTATTTGTGGAAATGTAGAGGGCTCTTTATTAACCTGCAGGTATCTCCCTTCTTCACCATCAAGCCTGTTCCAGTTTGGACAGCTCTGTGTAGTTTACAGTGCTGTGGTCACTCTGGAATTTTGCTGTGTCCTATGACTCCACAAATTAATCTTTCACAATCAAAAGCATGTGACTTTAGTGCTGCTATAATAGTTTCAGAGGAATGTAGATCTGCTACTGCAGGATAGAAGGTGAGCTTTTTAACATCCAAGAGAGCTAAGGCACACAGTGAGTGGTATTTCTGCTCCCAGGCCTTACCTGTTCTTAAAAAAATCATTAATGCACCAAATATAATGCTGCTTAGGCTGTGCTAGCAAGTATGTGGAACTTGTAGCCAGGAATAAAAGCATTCTTGGTACTTCAATTCACTGTTTGTGGAGAGAGATTTAGGGTTTTCATTTTTCTTTCATAGTTATAGGGACGGCCCTGGTAATCCCCTTAGGCACAATTATGAAGGTACTTTAAGAGATCTTCTGCAGTTCTTCAAGCCTAGGCAACCTAAAAAGCTTTACTATCAACAGGTAAGAGTCTTTTGTTTTTGTTGGTGTGGGTAAAAAAAATAAAATACCATCTGCCCTATACAAAGTATGCCTAAAGTGTTTCTCTTTTCTTCTTTAAGCTCAAAATGAAAATAACTGATTTTGAAAACAGAAGAAGTTTTAAATGCATATGGCTAAATAGCCAATTTAGGGAAGAGGTGAGTGAGGCTGTTGTTACTCCTATTTGTTATTATTTTGTAGTCCAAGTTGATGAGGCTGTGATTGTGGTGCTGTTCACGTGCTGAAAGAACATTGTATAAGGCACAGCTCTTCTCTAATGCAAAAACTTGCCAGTTCTTAATGCATTTAGGTGAAGGTGTTCACTTCAGTAATTTTTATTTTTTAAAGATGGATTTTGATGAAGAGTCCCCTGTATTCTGTCCTTTACTGTGATGGATTACAATTGCAGATCTTTCTGATTGCTTTTCTGTTCCAAATATCCTGCAGGAAATAACAGTATATCCAGATAAGCATGGGTGTGTGCGGGACCTCTTAGAAGAATGTAAAAAAGTTGTAGAGCTCTCTGAAAAAGGTTCAGGGAAATTAAGGTAAGAGTTTGGATTTCTTTTGTGATTGTGTGGATTATATGCAGAAAATTAGCCTTAGAATTTAAAATATTGTGAAAACTTATCAAATAAAGGCTGATACTTTGTTAAAAGGATTCAAGATTTGCTCTAAGAGAGTTTTTACTAAATAAAAGTATGAACCTTATGTAATTATTCACCCTGTATTTCATTAAGTTACATTCTTGAAATGCTGAAGATTCATCAGTCACAGCTATTAACTCACAATTCAATAATGTTTCCAATTCAAGTATTCCATACTGTTCATTTCTCAGGAGCGAGAAGTGAGGTTATGTTCTTTAAAATAACTATAAATGATTGAAAACTCTTGGACTAGTAAAATTGAAAATAGATTCCTCCACCTTTTTTTTTCTTAAAGCTTTTTTAAAATTTGTTTTTAAGGCTGCTAGAAATTGTAAGTTACAAAATAATTGGTGTCCATCAGGAAGATGAGCTGTTAGAGTGTTTGTCACCCGCAACAAGTCGAACGTTTCGAATAGAGGTAAGTGCTGCTTTAAAACTTGCCTTTGAATGAAGGAAGACTTTTAAGTGGTTACTATCTTTTCTTGGGTGCTGATTTTTCAAATGCCATGGTACTCTCAGCAAGCTAGAATACACGTTGATATGTGTATATTTATAAAGACGATCTTTCCAAAGTTTTTCCTTTGTTTCATCTGCCACCCTGTCACAGTTCTGTTCTTCAAATTTTGACATATGTTTATATAACATTATGTGAACAGTTGGCAGTGGCCTATCTATAGGACGTCTCAGCAGTAATTCCAAGGGATGTCTGGGGGCTCATGATTTAATTTGTAAGCTGAGAACCCACTTTCGTATGCAGAATTGTATTCTGGAAGGCTGTTTCCTTTTCTTTTTAAATCAGAGTTTCTTTAGCCAAATCTTCTTTCTTACTGTGTAATTTCTCTGTATGTTTCATCTTACAAGTATGTTAACTTGCCTCTAAAATAAAAAAGAAGCAAAATTGTAATGATAAGATGACAGAAGGGCTGTGATATTTTCATAAATAGAGCTGATGGAAGAGTGCATGTCAAAAAAGCCACTGGGGCAAACCAAGAGAGTGTTGTACTGCATATGGGAAGCTGCAGTGCTGCTGTGACACGGGAATGCCTTAGTGGGGGTGGGGAAGCATAGTCAAGGAGAGTGTGCTTATTTTAATTGTTTTAAATTGACTTGTTTTGCATCACTAACAACACAGTTAGATTTAGCTAATTGCAGTCATAATTTTGTGTCTGGATCTAGGAAATTCCTCTGGACCAGGTAGATATAGATAAAGAAAATGAGATGCTAATCACAGTGGCACATTTCCACAAAGAGGTTTTTGGGACATTTGGAATTCCATTCTTGCTGAGGATACACCAGGTACGTCTGCCTCCCTTTTCTCCCTCCTTATGGGATAATATCTTTCATGATTTCTGAAAGAATAGTAAAATTAATTGATTAATGTAAAAATGTGTAGGAAAAATCCTGTATAAAGGTTCTGTGTTTATGCATTTTTGTGGTTAAATCATTTGTGTCTTAGTTCTTTGCGTATTAAAACTGTTCAGTTTTTCAGTGATGTTTTGTAGATCTTCCACATCAGACAGACTTGAATTACAGAATGTAATATTTGATTTTTTTTTTGTTTCATTTTAAAAGCAAAGCAACAAAACAAAGCCCAACACCAGCAACAGCTTAAAATCCTATTACTAATACTGTGTTAGGAATTCCAAAGTACACTTGTTGACAAAAATGCCTAAGCCATGGTTGCTTGGCTTCTTGAGATACGCTATTATGGGAAATGATTGTCTTGGTTTTTTTTTTTTTGAATGCTTCCTGTATTGATAGAAGAGGGAAAGCTAATTTTGAAAGCTCAATTTAAGTTTTCATGTGATACTGCTCCAACAGCATGTCATACTCCTCCTTTCAATAGGAAAGTGTATTCCTGAGGGCAGTTAGCACTTGTGCTTCTAAACTGCTTCTTTGGTCTTCGTGTGTTAGTCTATATGAAATGGTTTTGGAGTGAGAAATAATGCCCACATCTCTGAATCGTGTGGCATTTTATTGTATTCCTGTGTTTTTGAGCAATGCACAGGAAAATCTGAAAATTTAGAGTAAAATATTGTCTTAATTTATGGTGGAAACTGTGCACTATATTTCCCTACGGCAGCTATTGTGTTATTGATCTTTAAGTAAATGCCATCTAGCAGTGTATTTTCAGCAGCTCATATAAACAGCATGCAGAAGAATGCGACAAAATTTACTGCTCAAGAGGGGAGCATTGCAGTTGCAAAGGTTATAAGAAAATAGGGCTTTTCTGAACCCGTGGATTTTTAAACTGTTCTGAACTTTAACCTGACTTACATATGCCATGCAATGGTTTGTATAGTGATGAATCAGTAAGAGCTGCAGGTGCTGAATTTATAGCAAGTTGTACGTTGTTGATTGTTTATTGTAGTGGATGATGTTGACACTCCAGTGATTTTGGTAAAATCTGAGAGATTGAGGTAGGCAAAGTTTTCTGATGTAGCTCAAATTAGAAAATACTAACAGCACCCCTTTTTGTTTCCTTTTTGTGTGTGTGTGTTAAAAATCTTGTTGTGATCATCAGGGCGAACACTTCAGAGAGGTTATGAAGCGGATTCAGACAATGCTGGACATACAGGAAAAAGAATTTGAAAAGGTAATGACAACTTGGCAGTGAGTTTTAGTGCTAACTGCAGAGTCTATAATATTGTTTTAAGAAGTTGGAAAGCGTAGTGCAGATTAAGTGTAGATGTTGATCAGTAAAACAGTTATTAGCCTTAATGTTCATTCTGAGAATAATTAAGTAGAATGTGTGGGAATGGTACTGCACTGTATTGAAGAGATACTCAACAAAGCAGCAGAATAACCTAGAAGAGTTTAGATGGTACCAAAGCTCAACAGGTCACAACTTCAGTTTCCTGCTTAAACCAGAGCTAACTTAGTTAACTCAGGTCACTAAGGATTTTAACTAGCTGTGATTTTAAAACTCCCAAGAAAAGGAATTCTGCCACATTCTGGGCAGCATATTTTAGAGCTTTACTGCTGTCATTTTGAGGATTTTTTTTCTTACATGAGATCAGAATTCATCGTTTTGCAGCATGTGATAATTACCCCATGTCCTTTTGCTGTGCTTTGTGGGGGTAAGTGCTTTGGTCTTCACTGTATCACTCGTCCATTAACTGACAACTAGCTGCCCGTTAGCCTTTTTTTAGGCTAAATAAACACATTTTCTTTAGCTGCTTCTATGCCTTGCGCTCCAGCCGGCTGTGTGTCTTACTGGGCCTTTTGCTGAACTTTCTGCAGTTAGTTGCCAGTTTGTTTTCACTGGGGAACCTGGCCGCAGTATTCCACATACATTCTCATGATTATCTGACTGTTCATTTTATCCCACTATCCTAGTAGTTGATGAAGGTCTTAAATAGGATTGATCTCAGTGGAATGCCATTTGTAACCAGCTGTGTGTTAGGCTGTGAAATTAGTCTTGGAGGCTTTATTTTAACACAGTATTTTAACAGTTTTCTTCCTTTTCGTAGTTTAAATTTGCAATTGTAATGATGGGCCGACACCAGTATCTCAATGAAGATGAGTATGAAGTGAACTTGAAAGATTTTGAGCCCCAACCAGGTGAGTTCTTAAACAACCTGACTGTTGTTTTGATTTGTGAAATTGCTCTGCCAGTCATTACAGTGCAGTTACCATGAACTCAGAATGCAGGAACAGAGTAGTTATTTTTACTTCATGTATATTATATAGTAACTAAGCAGGTATTTGTGTATACTTGTACATACACTTAACTCTTAGTCTTGAGAATGCATATTCTATAGACACATAAGCTGCTGCATATTCTGCTTGTTTGCATGTTAAAAGTTTGCATTTGCGTGGCCAAATGGGTCTGTTTCCACAAAACATACTTCACAGGAAAGAGTTATGATGTCACTTGCACCATATCTGTATTGCCCATCTGCTCCTATATTTCATTCTCACATAATTAGTGAAGTAAGTGCTCTTAGAATTCTTAAAAAAATACTAAAGTGCATCCTCATAAGCTCCTTATTTTAAGTGCACTACGAAGAGATACTTCTCTAAGGCATTTCTTCTTCTTTCTTGATTTCTTTACTGAGTCTGAAGAATCCAACAAAAAATATTACATACGTGAATAGGATGCTTTTTGGATTCTTCAGTCATGATTCACCAAGCTACAAATACAGCTCTGTTCTGAATTTGTCTGTGGAGGTGGTTTGCCACCTTATTTACTTGACAGATATTTAAAGCTCTATTACCTAAGGAATTTACACACAGGAGGTACCAAGATAATTGTTCAAGAGTTTCACTGCAGTCATCTTTTGGGAGCTTTAGTTGGAAATGGCACTTTTGGGCTTGCAGGCAGGGTTCTGTTGAAGGCCTTTAATTCATGAAGGCTTTTTCCCCCTAGCTTAGCTGACTGTTTCTTTTTGTGCATCTGGTAGAAATGAGGTTGAGGACAATTTGCTCTCCAAAATTCTGTTTTTCTAACAATGATGAGCTCTGTTTTTTGCTGGCAGGTTGTACTAGGGCCAAATTTGCTCTGATTTTTCTCAGGTTGTGTTCTGGGTATATTAACAGTTGTAAAGGAATCCTGTAATTGTCCATTTATTTCAAAATGAACAGAGACTTAGACCATTAATGAGCAGTTTGTAAGAACCCAGCAAAAAGCCATCTCATTATGGTATGTTATGCAGCCAGGCTTATGGCTGTGAATATGAGGGGACTTGCCAAAACTTGGAGTATCTGCATCTGAACAAGCCATCAGTGAGTAGAGGGAAGGAATTGTGGCTTGTGTCGCTTGGGGCCCTGTTTTTCTGCACAAATTATGGGGAGTCTCTAGATGACTAACTTGGAAGTAGACAACTTGTCAGTGGACAGATAACCCTCTCTGGTCTGTTTAGGGCAGGCAGAGTCACAGTTTCATTCTGTGAGTCATCAGAGTGAGGGGAACCAGAAGGCAATAGTCCAAACCTAACTGTTAGACTTCCTGAGTAAAATTAGAGCTGTTAGTGCCAAGATCATGTGAAAGACCAGGTAACCAAGTCAGTACTACCAGAACATGGCAGAAAAGGGGAAAGGGAGAACGTGAAGTGGTTGAAGCAGTCGTGGGGAATTTGAGACTGAGGGGTTTTAATTTGAGAGTTCATAGAAAGCTGCCCTTTTTATATAATGCACTTCAGTAGAATCTTGCCAAGATTGTCCTGCTGTGTGATAATATGACACTCTAATGCGTTCTTATATGAACAGTATTTCAGTGTGCAGAGCTTTCACTAAAGCTTTGGCTTTCTCTAACTTTATCAGTGTAGTTGATGTCAGTTGATACTGTCACACTCAGTGATGCCTCTAATGACAACTGCAGCGGTGCTGACAGCGTAGGACTTGATTCCTTTCTTTAAAAGACATTAAGATGGTCTCTGTCAGATTGGCAGTTCATTTGTATTTGCCATTAACCATTACATCAACTGAAAAGAAAGAGTATTTTGATTGAGGAGAATATATCCAAGAATGCAGATACAGGAACCATAAAGGTCATGTGTTTTATGCCTTAGAGATAGCAGCTGATGTCTTGAAATGTAAGAGTTTGCTTTTCTTGCTGGGGGGCTATTTAGTTTCTGCTGTTACCATTTCACTTCAGAGAATGTTTGATGCTCTGCTTTGCAGTCACGTTGAAAGGGAAATTTGCCCATTTGCAAGACTGTGGATTGTGTATTTTTTTCTATGAAAATTAGCAGTAGGTAAATTAATGCTGAGTTGCACTAGTGAAAAGTTGTTGTGTATATTTTCTTCATAGTCCAAATGTAACTATTTTTTAATCAGAAGATTAAGTAAAGGTCAGTTACATGTTTTCTGAATTAGCGACTGATTTGCATTTTGCATCTATTTGAAGAATATTCCTACTTAAGCCAGGTGATAAGGATAGCTTAATACAGCAGCAATCACTTAAGCACCAGCATTTGCTATATTAAATGATGTTTGGATGATGGCTTTCTGTTTCAAACAGCCCCAGCAATTCTATGAAAGTTGGTACTGTGATTGGCGTGTCTCTGGCCATAAGTTACAACAACAAGCTTTTACTTCAGCACTTGTTTCACTGCTGTTAACTGCTGTGACTGAAGAAGAGGAAAACCAGCTATCTGGCACAGAAAGAATTGTAGAACATAATAATGGAACGAAAGCAGTGGTCAGGAGAGCAGCCTTATTGTCCGTAGGCTGAAGACTGTTTTTCAGCCCTCATCTGTGCTGTACAATTGCTGGCAAACTGAACAGGGCACATATGAGTAGTTTGTGTAAATGAAACTTTAAAACTTAGTCTTACAACTTCATTTTTTTTTTCTTTCTCTTCTAGGCAACATGTCTCATCCAAGGCCGTGGCTAGGGCTTGACCATTTCAATAAAGCCCCAAAGAGAAGTCGCTACACTTACCTTGAAAAAGCTATTAAAATCCATAACTGACTTAATAAACCAGATTGTCGAGGCAAGGGACAAAATAAGTGTGTGTGTGCACCTTTTTAACAACTGTAGAACTTTGGTACACGTGCACTATATCTGAAGTCTTCAGCAAGAGGATTTGCTGCTGATGTTAATTTTATTTTGTTGAGGCTGTTCAGTTTGGCTTCTCTGTATCTATTGACTGCCCTTTTTGAGCAAAATGAAGGTGTTTTTATAAAGCTTGGATGCCAATGAGAGTTATTTTATGGTAAACGTAATGCAAGGCAATTGTCAGCATAATGAGGGAAGAGTTTAGTAGAACAATTGACATTGGCAAAATATTTGTCTGTAGTACGTTTATAGATGGCATAAGCTGGCTGGCTGCCTTTCCTGGTGTGGTGTTCACCATCACTGCAGCTAGTAAGTCTTATGTTTAGACTCACATCAGATTTATTTCCTTCAGTTATACTTTAAATGACATTTTTGTGCATTTGTAAATGCAAAAAACTCACATCATCAATAAATAGCAATCTCTACTTCATTGTGTACATTGTTGGCACTTATTTGGGATTTTTGTCTCCTCCAGCTGCATAGAATCTTTTTTAATAAACTAGTTTTCATTTAATTTAGTCACTACTTTGCATCCTGTTTTGCCAAGTGGATGCCCTGACTCCTATAATGAGATATTTGGGTCTTTTTATGAAAATTTCAGCCATTGTTGAATACAGTTGCAATTTATTATGCCATCTTCTGGCAAATAGAATGACACTCAAAGTTGGCAGAAGCAAGTGAAAGGATTATAAATATCATTCATTTAGTTAACGTGGGAAGAGACGGGGAAAACACAAGAAATAGCCTTTTAGCACAGAGGGGCATGCTCACTAGTGTTTAGTAAGCTGTTGACTTTGTATAAAAAAAGGAGGAAAAAAAATGAAAAAAAGAAAAAATGAAATTGTATATTTAATGAATGAACATGTACAATTTAACACTTGGAGGATGATTTTGTTGGGTGAGTCTGCAAGTGAATTTCACTGATGTTGATATTCATTGTGTGTAGTTTTCTTTCAGTCCCCAGACTGCTTCCTTTTATTTTGGAGCTAATGCCAGCCGCGTGTCTAGTTTTGAGTGCAGTAAAGATAGAATCAGCAATTCACACTTAACTTTACATTCTTTTCCAGTATTTTATTTTGTTTCTGTAGCTGCAGTGTACAACAACTCTTCCTGTATATTGCCTTTTTTTGCTGGAAAATGTTGTATGTTGAATAAAATTTTCTATAAAATTTTTCTCCGGTGAGTGATGACGTGGACGTTGAAGAAGATTTCTCTCTGGAAATAGAGTTCTGGGAAATGTCGTCTTTGGTGCGCTTTCCAAAAGGTGTGTTTTCTCTCTTTGGTGTTGACGATTGTATAACCCTCATATTGATTGTTTTGGAGTTTGGGGGGAAATCTGTGGGTTTTTCTGTTAGATTTTTTTTAGATTCCTAAGTTAGTTACATATGAGCTTAATGAATGAAAGGGTTTTCCAGGAAGGAGCCATGTACAAATAAGATAAATGGAAGAAAATATTTTACTAGTTCATTTGTAAAGCTTGTAGTAGAGTCTTTGTGGTAGCCTTGACTCTGCCTGTACAAACTTCTGTCATCCAGATTCTCAAGCCTAATCGTACAAATGGTGTAAAGTTAAAATCTGCAGTCTCTAAAGGTAAGGTCTCTTAATAGAATGATAGGTTTCTGCTGTAGTGCATTCCCCGTGTTCGTAACCAGAGCCAAGTTTTACAGGATTTCTTTGCTCAAACCTCTCATTAAACTTGTAGTTGGGGCTATATACATGTGATGGCCCTCATCTATGGCATTTATGGGTGCTGCTGGTTACTGAAAATACCACCAAGTATTTTTAAGTTAGATTTCAAGATATGTTTCTGGTACATATGTATTTTTTCTGTTGTAAAATGCACCAATCTCTATGTTAGGTATGTTTGTTTTTGTTCTTAATTCGTATCTTGTGGTGATTCTGACATTTCTTATTCCCAGTCAAGGCAATCAAGTTTACATTATTTTGTCATCTGTGTACGTAGGTTACAGGTAGAGGGAAGTGAAGTGCTTCAATGGCACATGCCTTAAGTGGATCAAGTTTTCCTTTGCCATGAATTTGCGTTTAAGTGGTGAGAAATATAACACAGTCCAAGACAACTGCTGTCTCTGCAGGCTTACAGAACATGTCAGAATTTGTATTCCAAATTTTTCTGTAGAACTAGATACTGTGATTAGCAGTAGAATGCCCTAAGCAGACAGCGATAAAATTGAGCTTGTATCAGAATGTCACTACATTCTAGCATTAATGTCTGGGATGCTGCAGCTTCTAGGAAATATCTTAAGAAATTGCAATTTCAGAAGAAAATACCACTAGGAAAGTAAATTTTTGGATGCCTTTTAGTTTTTAAATGACAGGTTTAAACAAGTTTCAGTATTTGTGCTATTCCCATGTCAATTTTGAGATGATACATTAAGACATTCCCTGTGTACTGTTTTCAATAACTGAAGGTTTTCAAATGTTTCCTTTTTTTTCTTGGAGAACAAGTACCTTACTATTCAAATATGGAAACACACAACTGTGAAGAGAAGAAGAATGGAGGTTTTCTCAGGTGCAGTATCTCGTTCAGCTGGAGTACAGTCTTCAAAAGTGCTGTGCATTTCTTACTCAGATTTCAGATTCTGGAATTATCAGGATAAGAGGATAAAATTATCAATGGTAATGTTAAGTGTTAAGCAATAAGAATGTAATTTCATGTTACACAGGATCAGAGGAGCACAGTGTTAACGGCCCATGTGAATTACTCCAAATAGCAGTGGTTCCTGTAGGTTTATGTAGTGCCTTTTATACTTAAGGAGTCCAAAGCATTCTGTGAAATCAAAGCAAATCACACCAGTGAAATAGTTTGACTAGAGAGTGACAGTCAACAAACTCACCCTATGTACCAGAAGGCTGAGCACCACCAGGATGAATGTGTGCCCACACTGGGATCCAGCCTGCCACGCCAAGGGCCGGCCCCAGGCCTGACACTTGGACCTCCCTCTGCCCCACGGCCTTCGTGCCAGCTGCCATCAGCACGTAGGTCTGAGCTGCGCTGTGGTTTTGCTATTTAATATCCTTTGTGAGAAATCATATATATTTTTTTTTTTCTGTAGGATCTGTATATATTGTAAATAAAATAGACTAGGGTGAACCCTGGATTTGTGTCTTGTTCGTTCATTTTGGAAAAGCTTTTTGAAACGAAAGCAAATGGCTTGTTCAGAAGTCAGGATGGTTTTGAGTAAATGAGGATGAATTTTGCAAAAATTTAGCTAAATTGTGTCAAGAGTAACATTCATGGTAAATGCTAAGTAGTTGTGTGAGTTTGAGGGTTTTTTCACTCTTCCTGTTTTTTTCTTAGAGAAACCAAGCAAGCGTTTATGATTCCATGATTTGAATATTGAGGTGGGCAGTGTTGTTGTTCAGTGAGCAGCCTGGTGTTGTTTGTTTCCTGCCTTTAAATGAACCTGACCTTTAGGATTAGTAAAAGGGAGGAATGTATATGTGTGAAATGCCTAACTCAGGCTTCAAATCTGTGCTGTGCTTGGTTTCTGTCCCAGGTGATTCTTAAGCGAGCAGGAGATGACATGTGCCAGCCAGCAGGCTGTAGCTGGAAAGCCTGCCTGCCTTGTTGCGTACTTGCATGAACTCTGTGTCCAAGTACTGGTGCAAAAATGCTCTGCTTGTACTGAATGTCTTCTGCATATCTCAAATGGTATACGTTATTTCTTTCTGCTGTGTGTTCAGGGTTATTTGTTTCTCAGTGCTACCCAGGGCAGTTTCACTCTAGTATTGGCCACTATATAAAGGTGAAGCTTAACTTCTCGCATCCAGATCTTAAAACGGCAGGACAAAAAAAGAATATTTAAAAAATGTCTGAAATGGTGCAAGAATGGTGCTGCTTGTTTGGCTGCTGGTGGATTATATCATTGTGGTGTTATTTCTCATTTGATCAAAGTGATTAAGTGGGCCGGGTCACCTGAGGACAGTGATGCTGAGCAGCTGCTCTGTGCTGCATTCCCCTGCTGCTGGGTCGGTCCTCACACAGGCCTGGGGAGGTCAGCACAGGAGCTTCTGTGTATTGCAGAACCTCACCAGGGAAGTTCCACAACCGAAGTCCTCCCAGCTTCCACGTGGTTCGATAGTTTGGTGGTTGCTCTGGGTTGGTTGGTTGGTTATTTTTTCAGTTTGTGGTGCCTGCCAGGATGAAACGTCAGCCTGCGGCTCTGGCACAAACCTGGCTCTGCACGATAGCTCAGCACAGAAAATAGTTGGATCTGAAAACTGCAGTTCTCAAAGCAAAATCAAGAGTGCACGCACAAACCAGTTTAACTAAGGCCACCCTAAATGTGCTACTATCTAAATAGGTGCTATTTGTAATACAGTCAAGCTGCAGGCAATTAACCATGACTGCCCAGTGAGGAATACCATTCCTGGCACTGATTTCTCCCGTGTTCTTCAAACCTAAGCTTTCCATGTCCCAACGTAGCTCTGCAGAGCCGCCATGTCACCGGCACCAGTTGCACAGTGGCACAGATTGAGCTGCGGGAGGCAGCAGAGCCGGTGGTGGTAGCACCTGTAGGCAGACAAACTTGCTTTTAAGTCCTCAGATTGGCAGATAAAACTGCAGGGCTGTCAGTGAGCTGCGCTCTGCTCACAGGTCTCCGTGTAAATTCAATGCGGAGCAGGAGGCAGCGCTCCGCTGTGGGGCGGGGAGGAGCGCAGGCACGGCTGTGGAAGGGTCACAGCACCGCTGAGCGACCTGAGAAGAAACGACCGGCAGCAGTCATTTCTTTTCAGTGACCGCATTTCTGAGCTTTAGGCGTTAAGGCTGTCAGCAAAAACAGGCAGCAAGTGTGGATTTGGGGATTATTTTTGGTGATGGCCGTGGGTTTTTTTGTTCGTTTCCGTAGTTAGATCCTCGCTGGAGTCTGATCCCAGCCGCAGGGCTGCGCCGTTCCTCACAGCTTCCCGCCCGCTCCGCCCTCGGAGGGCTGCTGGCGCCGGGCGCGCTGTGCCGCCAGGGGGCGCTGTGTGCGGGGCGGGGCGGGGGGCCGAACCGTCAGCGGCGCTGAGCCGGGCGGGGCGGGCTGCCCTTCAGCTTAGTGATGGGGACAGGACCTCGGATGGGGAAATTTGGCTGTTTTAGTGCTGAAAGTTGGAGTTTGTGATGATTGCAAAAGCGACAAGTCAGAGGCTTGGCTTGTGAGCAGCTCAGCTCGGCCTCTTTCCGCAGGTGTGCAGCGCGTGCTGCAGGGTCCCCCTGCCCACCATGTGCTTATGGTGGCTTAAATTGCCCAGAGAACTAAAATCGATCCGATAACATCAGGCGGCTCTTCGGCTCGTTCCACTGGTCTGCTGTTGTGGGCAGGTGCCCCAGCATGCAGGGCGTCACGGACACAGTGCAGACAGCAGTGTTTTGTCAGAATCGTTAACAAGAACAGGTTTATTTTCTTATCTCATATGTAACACAGTAATGAGGGTTTCATAACTTACGTTTCATCAATAAATAGTCAGCTTGCCCCGTCCCGCCCACAGCCCTGCAGGGGTAGGTCACGTTCAAGGAAGAGCGGAGAGAAGCAAAACCCCGGCTGGGTTCAGCGCGGAGAAGGCAGCGCCTCTCGAGCAGCCGTGTGCCCGGCGCTGGGCTGCAGTGCAGGGGCTGTGTCCCCCTGTGCAGGGGTTTGGGAGCTGTAGAAGTGCCGAAGTGCTCACGAGCTGGTCGCTTTGTAACTCAGGTGTTCTGTCCAAATTGAGCGTTAACTGAGTGACGGTGTACATCGGGGCTTTTTAAAGTCGGTCCAGCCGTGCGACGGCAAACTCCAGGTGGGATTGCTGATGAGGGAGCCGCAGAACCAAAGCCTGCTCTGGTGTTTCCTGTCAGTAGTTCTACACGTGGAATCTTACGCCATTAGGAAACGAACTTGACATCATCTGGTAGTGCTAGCTGTCCCTATAGCCTTTTGTATCTGTAAATATGAAATTGGCAGTATGGGCAGTAATGGTCTGCGTCCTTGAAGATCCTCACAAAGAAAGGTACAAAGCAGCATCCAAAGCAGCACCTGTAGACAAAGAGGAGATGGGTGTGCATGGAATGAGTTACTAACTTTTCTTCCTGTTGGCTTCTTCTATTTTTATCTGCCGTATCACTTCACGAATCCACTTCTTTCCTAGGTTCTTCAATATTTAAATTTTCTTCCCAAGTATTTATCTTTACTACTAATGTCTTGTGTGTTAGTCTTATTTTTTCTTTATTTGGGAGTTGGACCTCTCTAGAGGTCCTTCTAACCCCTACAGTTATGTGATTCTGAGCCTGATTCTAAATTATGGTAGGGAAGTGGAATATGTTGTACTATTTACTTGTTTTACAAAGAGTAATAACATACTGTGCCAGCCATGTTGACAGACTGACTTCTTAGGAAGTAGGGAAGGAGGGCAAACTGTCTACATAAGCATTAACTAGAACTTAAATTGTATTGGACCTACATTTGTAACCTCTTGCTTTAGGAATCTGCAGTGTATACAGAAAAGCTTACCCAACCATGCACAGACTGGTGCACAGGAGGTAGGACAGTTTACCCAACCTGTAGGTGACCTGTGTGGTGATGTGCTGGCGGCAGGAAGGACAGATTGTGGACGTTGGTCTGCTTGAGAAGATTCCTGCTACGATGATCGGAGGCTGAGACACCAGGTAGACTGAGTTTAAGAGGAAATAAGAAGCAACGAGAGCAAAAAGATGGGAAACCTGTTACAAGCCATCAATTCTTAATTGTATAATGTAAGTTCCTAAAATGGCCAATCCAGAGCCACCTGTGTTACTGACCAAACACATTCATGAGAACTACTCGTAAGGACATACAGTGGGTGCTGACAGTGGGGAGCTCTCTGCAGTCAGGCAGTCTCTGCTGCCTGGTGGTGACACTGAGAGTTTATCTTCTGATATAAAATACTGTAAAAATGCATGTTCACCCTGAAGAGGAGATCTGAAGGATATAGAGGGGCTTTCTGGATCTCCACTTACTGAAAGAGGTTCAAAGAGGTAGTTATTCTGTTATACGAATGTTATCAGTCACGCATCCCCAGTTGGGAAAATCTCTCATGTTCTCAACTTCTCTCATGTTGTTTCTAGCCTGGATTTGACTTTGTCGTATCTCATTGAGAGGTGTGCATACCTTGTAGCTATGCGAAGGTGTTCTTTTCTTTTCCCAAGAATATTTTCAGTGAAAAATACCATCTTTTACCATAAAAAAAACCACCCTAAAACAAGTATAGGGTGTATTCAAACTAGTGTCTTAAATAGGATACCTGATACCTGAGTTTGTCTCCTGAATTTAGGGATTTCAGAAAACAGCTGCATCTCCTCTCCTGTAAGAGATGGTACCTGACTTTCTTTGAAGCCTTTTCTCTGTGTCTCCCTTGAGGTTGTCCACTTACATAAAAGTGAATAGAACAGGAATGATGAAATAAACTAGACTTGAAATCATTTGTTCTGAAAGCCCTCGCTGCATAAAGGGGTGCTTCTGCAGCCTGGCTACTACTGGAAAATGGGTCTGAGTCTGTCGTCTCAGTTTGTTTTTAACATTCCTAGGGAAACTTTCCATCCTCCTGGACTGTGTTTAGGTAAAAAAAACTCCACGTTTGTTAGCTTTAAAACCAACAGCATTCTGCTTTTGTTAGCAGTAGAATTAGGAACATTGTCAGAAATACCTGGCACTTACCGGGCTGCTCAACAGTGGCTGTTTCTCGGTAGGAATAAGGAGGGGGAGCAGGATATTCATATCCCCCTAAGGGAAGAAGGACAGTGAGACATAACAGAGGGGTCAGCTCAGCTCCCAGAAGGTCGGGCTGGGGTGGGCTGCTGCCTGGCAGGACGGCCTAGTGTGACCTTCTGATGTACAGGACAGGGAACAGGCACTGTTGGTTTGATTCATGAGTTTTTAAAGCCAGAATAGCCTGCAGTGAAAAGCTGTTCTCAATTTCTTAGCAACATCAACCAAGAAACCAAATCATTTTGTCAACACTTAACTGTATCTGTTCTGGTATGACACTGAAATGGCGTTTGATCTTATTTTAAAGGCTCCACTGACTAAAGATCTGTATTACCTCAAACTGGGTTCGTCCAGTGATTACCACCCTTACTAATAATGTTTGGAACTTTTTTCTAGTTTGATTTTTTTTTTTCCAGCTTCAAGCCAAGGAATTTTATCATACCTTTTGGTCTATAGAAAAAGAAGAAATTTTTTTTCCTTCTATTGTGGGTAAAGGAGTTGAGGAACTGGTGACTCAGTCACCTCAAGCATTTTCAGCCTCATTCCCCAGCCTCGTGTGAGTTCCTCTGAGAGCTTAGAGTGAGGCCAGAGAGGTCTTTGTGAAGAGAAATGTGTGGAGAGAGCTGATCAGGGTAAAGCACTCTGCAACACAGTCAAGTTTAGCAACCCTGTACTGCACCTTCTGACCTCCGTTCTGGTTTCTTCTCCAGCCCTGTCTGGTGAATGGCAGTTTCCTCAATAGCAAGAAGGCTGACATCAGTGTGTCTTTCAATGAGCATGAGCTCCAACAAGCAGAAGACAAAGGAGCATTGTGAGATACTTGCGTAGGTGTGGGAGCAATGCCTGGTGTCAAAGCAAAAGTCATCCCAGCCGCACAGCAGTCACTGAGCAGAGCTGCCAACCCTTCTGCTGTGCCAGCTCCCATGGGATGACATGGGGAAGGGCTGCTTGTGCCCATGGAACCCAGGTGCTATGCTGACTCAGTTAGGGAGTGAGGGCAGCTCTGGGCAGGAGTGCAAGGGAAAGGGCCAGTCTCTGGAAGAGCAGATGGCAGGCTAAGCAGCACATGGGCAGGCCATTACTAAGTCTGCTGCCTGAACAATTGTTTGTTAGAAATATAAAATCACTGTAGAGACATAACTGCAGCTCCAGTTAAGTGTTGTTGTTGGTAGAATGAATAATTAAACTTTTTTTTTTTTTTTTTTTTTAATTTCCCATTTTAAGTGGTGTCCACACTAGAAGATCATACCAGCCTGCCCACCCCAACCCTGGGTTTTATACACTGGCACAGGCACATTTTGAGCCTCTCATGTTGTGGCCAAGTTGGGCTCTTTATGAGCTGCTTGGGTTACACTCCAGATAATGACCACTGATGTTTGCCACAGAGCCAGCCAGAAGCTTGCTCTTTCCATCCATGCCCAGCAAAGGCTGCTTACCCCCTTGGCTGCAGTACTCAGGTGCAGAGGGTTCTTGGCGTGCTTCATACATAACCATGGGGATTTCCACACATCCCTTCTCACTAGCCATCTCTGGAGTTCACCTGCCAAAAGTAACACAAAAGAACATCTATAGTTAGTGGCTCTCACTCCCCTGTACTTCTCACTTCTTACACTCAGATTTCACTTAGAGGAAAATGAGCAGTTCTCTTATTCTGGCTGCTTTATAGACTGCAGAGCAGTTAATGTTACAGTTCCAGGTGAGGAAGATGAGGAGAAGCAGAAAATAGAATCTTTCTTTATTTCTTTGTGTTGGAAAGCTGACAGCGTTCACCCAGAAAGCATACTATATGAACCACTCCAATTTGTGCCTGTGAGTGTTACCTTTACAGAAAAGTTAATGTGATTCTTTTTCTGTGAATTGTCAAAATAATCAAGAGAGGGAAGATTGCACTTCCGAGCACCTGTGAAAACCCTTCATGTGTCATTAAATCAGAGCATGCAACTGTGCAACCCGTGGCAATTTGGATCTTTCAGCAGGTTATTGTGCAACCTCATCATCATCACTGCCATGACCAGTCTTGTACTGTGAAACTATTGTCTCATCACTGGCATGACGGGCGTTTGTTGGTCAATATCATTATTAACTATGACTGTGCTACCCGAGGCTCTGAGCAGCATCAGGCCACAAAGTATGTGTGTGTTGCAGGTGTTAGCAGGCACTGTTCTTCACAGTGCAGGAGAGTGGGAGGAAGAGGATGCAGCTGGAGATACGTGTTGTATTGCTGTGAATAGAATGGCGTTAATTACTCTTAGCTGTCCTTTGATCCACTATTAACTGGCTGATTAATGATTTGATAAACTAATGTTAACAGTAGGAATTGCTTTGCAGAAGAAAGTTATGGCTTTACGTGCAGGTCAGCAAGGAAGGGTGATTTGGAGGAGGAAAGGAACCGAAGATAGAATCATGGTTTGGGTATTCAAAAGGACCTTAAAGCCCATTGGGACCAACCCCTTTGTGACAGGGACATCAGTGCCCAGAGCCCTGTGCCACATGAGCTCAAGCATTTCCAGCGCTGGGGCATCCACAACTCTGAGCAGGCTGTTCCAGTGCCTCACCATCTTCATCATTCTCTTAGTTTAAAGCTATTTCCCCCTTCTTATCCAAACCTGGTTAAATGTCTCTTTGTCTTTCTTACTTTCTTTCTATTGAAAGGCCACAAGGAGATCTCCCCAAAGCCTTCTCCAGATTAAATGTGCCCAGCTCCCTCAGCCTGTTTCCCAGGAGAGGTGCTCCAGCTCTGAGAGCATCCTCGTGGCCTCCTCTGAACCCAGCAGGTCCCTGTCCCTCTTGTGTTGGGTCTCTAGAGCTGAACACAGTGGGGTCTCACAAGAGCAGAGGGGGAGAGGAGCAACTGAATGAGGCTGGTGAGGCTTTGGGTAACTTGTAGTCCAGCTATGTGTTTTGGGTTGCTGTGATGCAGTGGTGAGGGATTATACTGTTATGAGACAGTTGGATAAGCAAGTAGAGTCTGCAAAACATAATGCTTGGCAAATCAGCATCAGCTGCCTGAGTATGTGAGGTCAAACTAGAAGAGTATGGAGGCTTCTGAACAAGGCAAGATGATCTTAGCAGGTCTGTTTTTAGGTTGAGCTTGAGAACCCTGGATATGGGGGAGTGTAGTAAGGGGTGGGAGAGGAGGTCAGTAGTGGTGAGATAAAGCAGCAGTCCTAGGGAGGAAGAAAGAAGGAATTTAAAAGAATTGCACAGGTCTGGATGAATGGGACATAGTGTGGAAAATGGTAGCAGAATGAATAGTAAAGTTAGTAAGTGGAATGGCAAAAAGTCAGAAATAAAGTATAGGCCTTGTTAAGGCTGAAGAAGTTGGAGAAAATGGCTAAGATATGGATTATTTAGGCAGAATGGGAAAAAGTGTATTTCAGTGTGCTTGGTGTAAAGAAGCTAAAAGACTGGAAATGTTGGGTGTATTCATTGGTGAAGCTTCATGAGAATCTCACTGAGAAGAAAAAAGAAAAGCTGAGAATCAAGAGGTCCTGGATAATGTGGCACAGTGAGATCCAAGGAAGGATAATGAACTGTAAAGAAGAATATCTCAATAGTAACTGTGATAATAAACAAATGGGCCTGTGCTGATGACCATGGGCTGTTTCTTTGGGATGAGCATCAGTGGCCAAATATATAAGGAGTGTCTTTAAAGTTTTTTTACTTACTGCTGTCTTGATACTTAAACAGCATATGCTAAAAACTGGGTGGTGTCATTTCTGGTGACATTTCTGCTGAATTAATCTCATTCATTGTAAAACAGGAAAAAGAAGAAAGGGATTTTGAATTTCATCCAGTGACTGTAAGACTAGGCAAAATGAAGGAATAATAATAATGGTTAACATAGCGAGAGCATTGCAAGTTAACAGCTGAATGCAAGCAAACACTGACTAATCCTTGCTCCACCCAGTGAGGTGTTAATGTAATAGCACCAGGTAAGTGTACAGGGCAGGAGGTGCAGAAGAAAAGCCAGTGACTTCAGTGAATCAGCAGCAGAGCCAGGAATGGTGTGGGAGTCCTCATTTGTGTTGGCTCTGCTCGAGCCACGAGCACTGAAGCTGTGGGCCATAGGCTGCTGCTAAGGCTGGTGCCCTGGATTTGGATTGCTTTCAGCCTTTTATTTGCGGTTCTAACAGTGCTGCATGTGGAGATTGAGCAGCTGCCCCAAAGGAGGGGAGCCAGAAGCGGGATTTGATCCTTGCAGGTCCCTTCCAGCTTGAGGCATTCTGTGAGCCCCAGCTGCTGCAGGAGCTGCTTCAGCCCTCCTGCCAGGAGGCGCAGGGCTTGGGTAGCCTCTGGGCCCGAGTGCTGTGAGTATGGAGTTCCAGGAAGGGTTTTCCAGGAGGGTTTTCTGCAGCTCAGTAGGCCCTTTTGTTTAGGATGTGCTCTCAACTCAGTTGCTGCTGTGCCTGTGATGTCTGAGGGCTCACTGGGACTGTGAACATCCGCATCTGGTGTTACTGCCATGGGTTAGAGCTAGAGCCTTTATCAGAGGTGATAATCTGCTGGAGATGTGGGAGAGAATGGACAGTGTTAGGAGCACTGAGGGAGAAAATAGCAAGAACTGTCAGGCAGTGACTCCTGTGGAGTAGGAAGTGTCCTATCAGCTCCCTTCCAGAAACTAGCCGTGTGCAGTTGGCCCACACTGGATGCCAAAGGATGTGACGCGAGTTGTCCTGTCTGCAGCCACAGTGAGCAAAGAGAGCTCTCTACCAGGGCAGAGCAGAGTGCTGTGCACTCCTGGCATGGGTGCTGGGTTTATCTAGAGCTCTCAAGGTCAGCTCAAGGAATTACTAACTACAGGCAGGAACATACAGTCACAGGGATGCAGAAACAAGTCTGTGCTTTCTCTCTTCTCTCAGTTTCTTCTGCATATGGGTAGGATCAGTTTGCACTGGGAAATGAAGCTTGCTTTAAATTCAGTGTATTTTAAAATTATAAAATAGAGAAAGCAAATCACACCTTGAAGCATATACACAAAAACCCAGTTCAGAGAATGGAAGGTGTGAGGCCTTTATGTTTTAGGAAGGATGTGCCCTAGGGGAGGATAAGCAACAGCAGTTTCCATCACCCTCCTCTGGGTTCGCTCTGGCCTCAGCTCTGGTGTGCAGAGTGACATTGGTTGAGCCAAGCAAAGCTGCTGAACTGCAGAATTCCAGGGCAGGGCTCTGCTCTCCAGCACTCACCCACACCTCTGCACGTTCCTCCCAAACATCCTCAATGGCTAACTAGGGCCTAGTTCAGTGTGTGTGTCCAGGTGCCATCGGTGCTGTACAGAGGGGAAAGGAAGGCAGATGGAGGGCAATCTTTTCAGGAATCCTAAGAGATCCACCAGTCAGCTTTCTGTGTATGGTCAAAATAGATGTAATGAGAACAGAGGCTTTCCTCTCTCTACATGGTTTGTCAGCTGTATCATGTTTGAATGATGGGCAGACTGACAGACGGTCCTGGGTATGCAAGTCATTTTTTCATCTTTCTGAAGTGTTTTTTGCAGTTTGATTTCAGTTTTGAGAGGAATATGCTTTTCCTACAGGCACCTCTTCTAAGGTGATACTGTGGTAGTTGAAATGGAAATATTTGTGAGACTGGAGATTCGTGTCTGTTTCAGTCTGGGTGCAGCTCAGCAGAACATAAACTGGGAGGTACTGAAGACATTCAGAAATATCACTGCGTGAGCGCTGTGTATCTTTGCTTTGTAAGTATGAGCTGTGCTGATGATGTATTTACAGTTTGATTTGAGGAGCTGTAGTTTGCTGCAGTACGAATTCCTCTCCGTTGAGATTCAAAATTCTCATGTGAGAGGAGGCAGCTGGGATTTGGCAGGTGTGCATGTATTGGAGCCCACGTAGCTCTTCCTGTACCTCTGTTCTGTTGAGTTCTTTGTCAGCAGTGCGTTGGCCTGATTGAAACATGATGTGGCACTTCGGTGAAAACTGAGCAAGATTTACTAATCCCTTTTGTATTTAAGAGAGGCTTTTTTAGCAAGAAGGTTCATTGCTGGTCTCATGCTGCAGGCTCCAAATGAGGTTTCCAAAATGCTTCCAGGAGCACTGGAAGCTGGCCTGCCTCTATTCCAGCTGAAGTGGTGCTGCATCCAGGAGCTGGTTGTGGATGTAACAGCACAGAATGCCTGACGCTGCTCCGGGGGTGATGGAGAAAGTGTAGGGAAGAGCTGGATATTGTAAGAGAGGAACTAATGTTGCAGAGAGCTGTCCCTGTGCCCTGTCTGTTCCACACTGGTGTTAAGTGCTTGGATTGTCATCTGGCAGGAGGCTATCATCTTTGGCTATCACATCGTGTACCAGGATGGCATCCAGAATCTTAGGCAGGACAGGAAGCAGTGAGCTCTCTTCATAAAGATCTCTTTGCTTTCTCCAATTTGGAGCAAATGTGTTCTCATTCGTGATATTATAAAAGGTGACAAAAATGCAAAGATATTTGGAATGTTTATTATTATTATTTTTAATCCATCACAATCCAGGGTGTGTGTTTGCTGCAGTGTGCAGATGGAAGGCTGGTTCCTTGGCTGCTGGCCCTGAGCAGGCAGCTGCACACTTGGGTGTGCAAACAGCAGCTCAGCCCGGCCTATGTGGACCCACATGGCTGCTGGCTGGGCAGGAACTCCGTGCATTTTCCAGTTCTATCCCAGTCATATTTCGTTGGGTTATTCCTTCATCAAGGGAGTTCTACTCTATAATTCAGTACATCTTCTGCTCCTGCTGCTCACAGCACTATGCAAGCTTGTTGTGTCCTCACTTCTGGACAGTGAATTATTATTAATTCTGGACAGAAGTGACCAGATGAGCTCAGTCCTCAACCTGTAGAATAGTATGAATGTCTTCTTATATTTAGGGGAAATGCTGCCTTTAATAGAATCGAAAGTACTTTGTCCTCTTCCACAACCACATCGTCCCAGTGACTTGCATTTATGCTGTGTTTCTTTGTCCTCTGATGTCACTTTGTGCTGAGGAGCTCCCAGTTGTAGCTGCACTTCCCGATAGTAGTCTTTAAACGTACTGCTTTGGAGCAGTGCAGTAGGTAGGAATTCTGTCACAGCAGTTCTCTAGGTTTTCTCACCGTGCAACAGGTTTTCTGCTTCCTGACATTCATGTCTTCATTCATACATTTTTTTGCCACTCCCACATTTCTGTCAAAACTACTAATTAAAATACTAAATAAGCTCTGTCACTAAATTCTGTGTGAAGCTTTGATGTAAACCAGGTATATCCCTTAATACCTGCTCCTTAATTTGCTGTTTGAAGCACAATGCCTTGCCTTCACAGGGCAGCTTCACTCACATTTAAAGGGCCTCTGTTCTGAAGGACAAGGAGAATTGGGCCACGGGATTGCATTAAAACTTCTCCCTCCCTAATTACTGTTTCAAAAATAGAGTACTAACCACGAAAAGGAAGTACTGGCCAGTGGTTCATGCATTAACCTGGGCTGAGGGGAAAAAAGGGATCAGATCCTGTTGTACAACAGTGACGATGAGCAAATTAATTACTCTTGTTTTGCATACAGAGACACTGTATCAAGAAGGCACTGTGACCATTCTGCAGTGACATGGTCCAAATTTGGCTGTGGCTGGTCTTAAAATTTGAGCAAGCAACAGAGTATAGAGTATATGCCAAGTTTAGATTCCTCCTTTGTCCTCCACTGACACCGTTTTCTCTTTCACATTTCCTTTTAAATGTCTGAACTGAGGACAGCCTTACACAATTGCTTTCAGCACTTCATCGTTGCCTTAACATTTGATGATATTGCATCTTTTCATGAGGTTCTCTTATGGGTTTACATTCTCTTACTGAAAGCACTAAAGCACGGGAAGCTAGCATTTCATTTATAACCATATACAAATAATGTCGTGGCTTGTCCTTCAACTGCAAACTGATAGGACAGCATGAATAACATGTCACGTAGCATCTGGACCTGGTCTGACAACTCTTACAAAGTTATTATGGATAACGTTAATCTGAGGAAAGCAGGTGTGTGCCCTGCTGCTGTGTGTGACAGAAGCCCTTTCCGATGGCGCATCAGTTTGACTTTCTGTTCTTATTATTGTTCTCATCTTTACCTTATCAGATTGTTTTCCTGTTTTCCATCTTTGGACTGTTCTAGGAAATAAGCAAAGTACCCTAAGAACAATCTTTGCCTCCAGATTTCCAAAGCTTGGGGAAGCCTGACTATTCAGTCACAGAGTTAACATTTACAGCCAAAACCACAGCTGTCACACTCCCTGAGCTCCCTGTCCATCCCAGTCCTTGCCTTATCCCCTTCTGTATTTTGTAAGGAATAGTATTGATTCAGAGTAATTAGAAAGCTCTTACCTTTAGGTAACTGGCAAATTCTGGGAGCAAAAATGCTTTATAAGTTGATCAGTTCATCCACGTCTTTCCAATGCAGCTGTGTCTAGGAAAGGAAGCAGCACACACGACTGGTGACATGACTTGCCAACGTGCCTCAGTAATGTATCTGGCTGGAGAAGCCAGCGAGTCAGGTTAGTAGCTGGTGTATAATTATCACAGCCTACAGCTCACACCTGCTGTGCCACAGAAGGAATGTGGTGTGACAGGCTTGCACTGGAGTATTTCCCAGATAGTTTTCTAATATCACATAAATTTTACTTCATGCTATCCTGAAGCCTAGATGCAGACAACTAGAAGAAGCTTGGGAATAACTTGGGGGTGATGGAGGGAAGTGTATAACCTAACCCATCACACTTATATACCTAACCATCACAGGGACTTATAAAGCTGTAGGTGCTGTTGAATCTGGGACTCTGACATTTTGTTCTTGATGTCAGAGATTATTTTCAGTTCTGACTGATAAAGTCTTTATGCTTAGATCAACAAATATGTCTGTGCAGGGTAATAGCCTTTGACACCACAGCTATGGTCTTGGTGGCCAGGTTTGTGGCTGAACTTGGCTTTTTGTGAAAGCAGTGCTTTATCTCAGTGGTGGGGTGACCCTGGCCACCAGACCCCCACCCAGCCCCCTTCCCCTTCTCAACAGGTCAGTGGGAAGAAGAAAGGTGGAAATACTTGTGGGCTGAGGTAAAGACAGGGAGATTGCTTGCTGATTGTTGTCATAAGCAAAACAGGTTCGACCCGCAGAAAACTGATTTAATATATTGCCAATTAAAATAGATTTGGATAGTGAGATTGGCTGAAGCTAAAAACATTCCTTCACCCCCTCCTTCTCCACAGGCTCGATCTCACACCTTCACTCCCAGCTCTTCTATCTCCTCCTCATCCCGAGCAGCACTGGGCAGCAGGGGATGGCAGCTTGTGGGCAGCCCATAACAGTTTTACTTGTCCCAGATTTCAGCTTCTTCAATGTCCTTTCACCAGCAATTGTATATATAGGTATCCACTATAGCTATAGCTTTTGACATTTAACCTCATGTATGTCTCCCCATTAAATACAAACATCTCCATTTTTACAATTTTTAGTCACACACATGGAAGTGATCTTTCTTCTTCAATGACACTGACCAGTGAGCCCTGAGAAATAAAACCTTCCTTAAGAAGATGTCAAAGTAATACATCTCCTCCAAGCATTTCCATTTCAGTAAAGCAGCATTTTAATGTCTGCATTCAAATTAAATTGTGCAATAGTACTATTACCAATCTGTTATTCCTTTTACATGAGGAGAATGAAGGAGTGAATAACGTGCTTGACATCACACAGGAAACCTGTGAAAGAGCAAAGACTTGAAATGCAAATATAATAGGATTAACCAAGGTTAATGTCTGCCATCCCTCCACGTTTTTAATTTAGCCTAGAGACAAAGCTCATCAGGGGAGTCTGCCATTGTTCTGGTGGTGGTTAAATGTAGATCACGGCACAAGGGTAGTGCTGAGAGTGCTGAGACTTCATTCTTGACAGCGAGGAGCAGGAGAGCTGTACCTAGTCCTTTGGTCCAGCTGAGAGAGGCAGGTGATGTGCTTCCACATTAATATCAGCCATCAGCAAATCATCCATTACCAACAAAAATCTCCGTTTCCAAGACTTTCCAAGACCCAGTGAGGCAAGGAGTGTGAAAACCTGAAGTGCTCAGCACTTCACTCTGTTCTTCCTTCACCTGTTGCCAGTTTCTCGGCTGTACCTCAGTTGCAAAACAATTTTGCTACTCATTGTGCATTCCTGACTGTTAGAGGTCAGGGTTTTCCTGTCCTGCTGCAGCCCTTTCTTTGGGGAGGTTTTGTCCAGAGGTCAAGCACAGCCTAATTTGAAGTGGCAGCGTGAATTCCCAGGGAAAAGTGGGTGTGTTGTGCTCTGGCTGCTGGGAGTGCTGCAGATGGGCTCCTGCTGAGGAGAAGCCATTGCATTAAGCAGTCCTGTGGTGCACTTGGATGGAAGAATTACTGAGATGTTCACACTTGGGGAGCTATAGCTGCTTTATTTCCTCTCAGAGCGTCACTTGCTAAAGCCAGAGCACCCTGTCTGCAGACACTCGGGTGTCCACACATCTGTGCACACTGCTGCCCGCCATCCTGTACTTCTCACCACAGCTGCTGATCACTGCCGAGTGAGCCTCATCCCTATATGTCAGGTAGGACCTGAGAACACTGATGCATTTCTTCCCCTATTGCAGTGGGAGGGCAGGACCTGGGCTCTTAGCTGGGGCTGACCTGGCACAGACTCTCCCTCTACATGTCTCTGTGCTTTCTGTGCCGTGCAGATGCAGTCATTAACAGCTCACTGCTACTGTGAGATATAGACACTAGTATAAAGTTTTCAGTCACCAGTTGCTTCAAACTTTTCAGCTACAGATCCATCTGTGAACAGATTACCCTCTGCTGGCACACCAGGGATGTTTGTAAGTTTTGCTTGGAAGCACCTTGTTTGTTTTCACCCATAACATGCTTTGCACTGGCAAAAATCAAGAATGAAGGAATGATGTTCATCAGCAAGTAATGAAATGAATGAAAACAGGAAGGATAATGAGCCTTCAGAAACTTCACCTGGCTTATGTCTCCAGAACTCTAAGAATAACACAGTGTTACAGAATATAAAGTATATATTGTCAAACACATCTACAAGTATTTATCTATGTACAGGTGGGTGTCCTGCTGGCACTAGACAAGCATCTAATGTGCACCTGACTTTTTAGGGGTTCCATAGAAGAGCTCACCTGTCTGTATAGGGAGAGCTGGATAAGGCTGCCAGTGACTGCATGTTCACACTGCAACATACCATTCATTACAGAGGTGTTCTAGGATCTAGTGAAAACACTGTGTGAAGAAAGATACAGATTGCAATCTGAACCTCAGCAGTAGGTTTGGGTGTGCATGAGTGAATGGAATAAAAAGCCATGGATACCCAAAGGTGCATATGTTACTCTTGGTTTTAATAGCATGTGAGATGAGAAGGGAGGAATGGCTGCTAGGCTGCACGCTGCAGGGGCTGTCTGTGCAGGATTGCCTGCACCTTTCTGCTCCTGCCCAGGTCTGTGGGGAGACAAAGGGATACTCAACACAGACTGGTATGTTTTTTTTTTTTTGGCTCATGCAGAGTTTTGATCAAATAGGCAAAGGCTTGGTTTTAGGATGGCTGTAGTTGGTTATCAAATTCACACTTGTGTGGCAGGATATTGGGAAACTATGTATTTTAAATAAAATACTTTTTCTCGGAACATATTGTGTGTTCTGGAGGGTACAGAGTTTAGATTCAGCTACAGTTCCACTCTCGTTGTTTGCATATACAAATGTTAGCTTAGTAATTACGTACGTGTACATAATTTTGTTTCGTGGTTGTTGTGAAGGTGGTAATCACAGCCCTGAAATCCTTTGCTCCTTGCTTCTCAGTGACTGCGCACTGCAGTCGGAGACATCACCTCTGAGAAGGACGTGGCTGTGTGGAGAAGGGGCTCATTTCTCTGGGGAGGGGTGTCTCTCCTTGCCCCTTTTTCACCCCTGAAGACTAGAAGAGAAAAAAAGTGATGAAACCCCGAGTGCTTCTGAAAATGCTCACACACAAGAAATTCTTATTGCAGTGTAGGATGGCTTAAGTGCTGAAATATTTAGGACAACTTTAATGCTTAACATGCTGTCAAGCTGATGCTTATGAAAGAACCTGATGCTGTTTAAGCTCCTAGGGCTGTTTCCAGGCATATAGGAGCCAGGCATTCACTCTGAAGATGGACCTGTTTCTCCTCTTCCAAGTGGCTCTTGGCTTCTGTATGTTCTCACATTTCCAGCCTTTATTGCAGGTGGGATGGGAGGACAGAAAGATACCTTTTTCTTCCTGCCATGCCTGCCTCCCTCACTGCTATGGACACCCACTGACCTCCCGATGGTTCTTCAGTCTGTGAGGGAAGTGAACCATATTGAAATTTTGTTTACCTGCGTGTTGTTGGATTTCTTTTGCAATCTTAATTGCACTGTTTATTCTAAGAGTGTAATACTTAGCAAAGAGAAAGATTGTATCAGTCCCCTGAATAAGTATGTTGATCCCCTGAATATCCTGTATACTATCAGGGGAAAACAATGGTGTAATAATCATTATAAGTGAGTCCATCAGAGCTGATTGCTTTCTCTATCATCACAAAAGATTGTTCCATGTTGTTGTGTGTAGGAGCTACACTGGCATTTATTTGGATTTCTCCCCCACCCTCATTTTTGCTTGCAGTCTTTCATGTGATGGGACAATTGATTGTTTTTAATGTGTGCAGTTGATTACCCTAGATCTGACTGTAGAGGTTGTTAGCATGCAGTTAAGATCAGAGGAATCACTGTATGTGATACAGGCTGTGAAGCCTCACCCAGTTGTCCCTGCAGAGCTGCTGGTGGAGCCAGAGCACTTCTGGTACTGAGCCCTACACAGGCGTGTAAGGCATCAGCATGGGGAAGCTGCCCCAGTGGAAGATCTAGCCCAGGGCTGAGAGAATCCCAGGGACACACACAGGATAGAGCACACACCACTGAGCCTCTGCTGGGGTAGAGCAGCTGTCTTGTTTTGTCCAGGCCTTGCTCAGGTCATGCATGAGAGCAGAGTGAGACACAGTGGCATTTTCTATATCCACTGACTTTAGAAGGGCCTCAGTCAGCTGCACAGTAGTGCTCCTAACCTTGCAGGTGGATGAAATTGTGAGATGTGTTCTTCCTTTTGCTTCCTTCTCCATAGTCTGTGTGTTCTTTGATTCACAATTGGTTTTTTTTCTTGCTGGTTTGTGTTCAGGATCCAGCCCTGTGGACAGAAATGTCTTTCAGAATGTGACAAAAACAAGGTTCAATCTAGGACTTCCCAAAGACAGCACAGTCTATATTAACTACAACCATATAGTTTCTATAAAACTAGAAAATTAATAATGAATGAAGGTCTTTTCCTAATAAAGCAGCTGGCTATTAGCTTGGAGAAAAGGCTGAACCAGTTACACAAACAGAGATCTGTCTATAGCAGGAAAAAATTGTTTGCACTCAATGGAATGTGGAGCTGACAGTGTTTTGTGATTCAAGAAACCTCAGTGCCTGTGAATATTGCTGCTATTATCTTCTGTAACCATAGCATAGATAGAAAAATATTCCTCTTCTGATTAAAATGCCAAAATACTATTGGTGAGCATACATTCTAATTACTGGGAACCTACCTGTCCTGTTTGGTGTCTGAATACAGCATATCTCTTACACAAGATGGATGATAGTGACTCAGATATGAAACGTCATTCTTATCAGATAGGATCTAGAGATGTGTTGCTATAATATGCAAAGTAAACGTTTGAGTGACACATGGCACATAGCTCAAAACAAAGCAGAAACCACATGTATGCAGTCATTTCCAGATGAAGTTATGTGCAAGGTGAAAAAATTATACGTGGGCTTTTTATAGTCATTTGCCTATTAAAATAAGATGTGTAACATGGAACCAGCCACATGCCATGCAGGAACCTGAAAAATCCATGTATGCTTTGTAAATAAACCCCATCCAAAAGCCCAGCCTGCTGTAGCTGGATTGTGTGCCTCACCACAGTGGGGACCAATTCTTAATTTTGTTAGTAGTGATTTTCCTTTTTTTTCCTTTCTTTTAATATAACAGTTCTGAGAGCTCTGAGCTGGCTGTCAGAAAACATGATTGTAGCATAACAGTTTATTTTGAATTTGTTCACCGAATCATTGAGAATTATTGAATATCCTCCTCTGTTTGTATGGAATATCTTTATGAAAAATATTTTATTGTTTTCTTTTTAGTTTTGATCATGGCAGATATATATGATTTTCAAATATCAAGTTTTGAGACTCTAAATGGAAAAACTCAGTGATGACAATTCAAGAAGTTATTTAAAATATGTTGTCAGTGTTGGTTCTTTCTGACCGGCTGTTAATGGCTTTCAAGGGGAGACTCTGCCCTGCTAGCTGAGAATCCTTACATTCACAAGAGATGCTACCTTCATGTTCATTCATCCCTGCTGCCAGCTGTAATATTTGTGCTTCCAACCTGGCACCACAGTTTGGCCTGGACAAGGCAGACAAGATTTGTGGAAGTCAGTTGGGAACTATGGGATTACCTCTAAAGTCTTCATGCCTGGGAGTAATGGGCCACGGCAGAGGAATCCTTCTGTAAGAATTAAATTCCATCTCCTGGTTAATATTACACCTTAATGACTGCTAGACCCAGAACCACAAAGAAATAGGCTCTAAAATGGGAGAAAGCACAGAATAGAGACATTTCCTGCAGAGAGGACAGACTTATTTTGCTGGCATGACTGCGGTGCTCACACTGTGGTTGTGCAATTGGGATATGATCGGCATGTCTGAGAGTTGTAAAATTTCCTGCTGGAGTTTATTGATTTCTTTCTTTTCAGTAACACAGATGGGAGTCTGCAGAATTTCTGTCTGTGTGATACATGCAGTGAAGCTGCCTTATAGACCTCCATACTGATCCCAGGAGGAACGAGGCTGGACAATTTGTCCTTAGGGGCATTTTGGAAAGTTAGTTATAAGCATCCATAGCCAAGTGATCAATGTCAGCAGTAAGCAATGAGGTGCTGGAAGGAGATGGATGGTTGAGCTGGGTTGCAGGCCAGGGATGTTTCTGATGTAAGGAAGAGTATGTGGTTGGATGGCTGAATAATTATCTAATTACACACTTTGGCACGGTCAGAGGAGCAAATAAGTAAGTTGTCCTTAGAATTCTTTGTTTTAAATATAAAAGTTTAAAAGGAGATTGAACATGCTTTAAATAAGCCAAAAATACCCGTTCTTTTGCAAAGACTGCTGAGTCAGGGCTGCAGGCTAGTTCTGATTGCAATGGAAGTATTTTACAGGTGGCTCCAGCAAAGGATCCTGCCATAGAAGAGAAGGTCAATGCAAATGTATTGGTTACCACAAATTAAAAGGGCATCAAAGGCACAAATATACAGAGTCTCATCGCCTGCTGCCTCTCAGAAGAGGGGCTTTGTGTCCTCATATCAAGAAGGAGCCAGGTGTGTGCTGCCAGGACTCATGCCCACATTGATGGGGGTTCTGCTAGGGGCTCTTGAGTCACCTAATTAACTGGGTATGTAATTAATGCTGGTCCCAGAGTGAAGTAAGGCATTTCCTGGGAACATAGTTGCAGCTGGAACACCTACCAGCCATAGCACAGATAGCTATTCTGATAGGGATTGTGTGCTAAGAAAAATGGAACAGGCGGTTTCTTTCTGAGCAAGACCAGAGAGTAGTGATAGTAAAGCCAGATTCTCCTGAACTGAGTAGGGAAAATATGAACTGGAGAAAAATGGAAAAATTACCCACCTATTTGTTGTATTTGGCTCAGACAGCTGAAGGAGCTTCTCTTGTTTAGGAGATTTGACTGAGTGAGAAGCACTGAAAGCATTTAGAATTATAGATCGGAATCACTCAAGTTGGAAAAGACCTTTAAGATCATCGAGTCCATCTGGCAATTCATCCCTACCATATCCACTGCCCTTTGTCTCTCAGTGCCACATCTCCACGCACAATTAGAAGAGAATATGACAATAATATGTAAAAAGCAAAGCTGCAACAGTTGAAAACTAAAGTACAGATTAATAATACATTGATTACTGAAATCAGTATTGTATCAAAATGGAAATTCAGACTGAAGCTGTACAGGCACCAAAGCACTCACGGCATAGGAAGTGGCTTAAAAACCATGAAGATCCTATGGTGACATTTCTCTGGGTTCAGCTCACCCTGCAGCTGGTTTACTGTGTGCTGCCACCTGCAGTCTGTGTTGGTCCAGAGCTTCTCTGATTCGCTCAGTGACAGAACAAATGCACACCTTGTCTTCTCACTTTCAGAAGCCTCAGATTTAAATATATTCATATGTACTATACTGAAATTCCAGATATTGAATAATCAAATAATTTGTGAATACTAAAAACAGATACTAAAACAATACTCTAAACAGAATAATTTGTGAAGATTGAATTAAAAAAAAAAAGTAGAAGAAAGATAAAAACCAGAAGTATCTACTCAGATCTTTTACCAACAATTCCATCATTAATATAAAGATAGAAAGTAGTGGTCAATAACAAAGTCTTTAATTTAGTACCTCTTCTCAGTGCATACTACATAATAACTACTATTTGAAAGCTATGAATCCTTTCCATCACTGAGTTCAAAATAGGCCATTCAAAGCTCTGTGTGGGGGTTTTGTTGTTTTGTTCTTCTGGAGCTCAAGTTGAGGTCAGAATCTACAGCCCTTCATGATCCTTTATTATTTAGGCACCTTTAAAGTTATTTTTGGATTTGATCCCGGAGCCCTCTCACATTGGAATGACCCTATTCTTGAGCCTTGTGCAGCAGCTGGGGTATCAAGTCCTTACTAATTAAAATGATCCCATCTACTTTATATGCAGTGCTTTCCTTGATGGAAACAGGCGACATGATAGCTCACCTTAGAGGAAATCAATCCTCTGCCTGAAACAGTTTCCCCAAACCACTGTCCAGCAATGTCCAAATATTTACCAGGCTGTATCTGGAGCTGTGCCAGGAGTGACTTGCAGGGAGTTAAAGGTGTGCAAAAGCAGTACAAGAGATCAGGGAGGGAATTATCCCGAAATGAGCTGTAAGTAGGATGGTTGTTAAGGTACTTATTGTACTGTAGAACTTGCTTAATGTTCTCCTGTCAGGCTGTGAAAACACATCCTTATGCTGGTGTGTGACTGAATTTAAAAGTCATTTGTGCTTGGTGGAGTAGTTTAAAGCAATTTCCTGCTATTTCTAGTTTCAGTCCTGCTTAACTGCTGAAATCCTACCCTTTGTAATGCAGTCCTCATTCTGCAGGCGCTGTGACATGAAAAAGCAGGCACATAACTCTGGAGAGGTTGCTAAATGTGGTCACTGTGGTCAAGTGAAAACTTTGTTTTGGTATGGAAAGACAGGAATTTTACCTGTGCATAGCTTCTGGCTGCCTAGATGTTGTTCACTTAAGCGCAGGAAATTGTTCTGACCGACTGAGAAAGCTGTTCAACCTTCCTTTTGTTTGGTGACAGTGAAGTAATTGAAAGCCACCACCCAAGGCCAGAATTCACACATCCTTAAAAGTCAACCAGGCCAGGTAGTCCCATAAGCCCCGAGACTGGGGGTGGTGCTGGCTGGCTGTGAGTGAATGGGTGCCTATAAGTTGTAGAAACTGAAAGAGAAGACAAGTAAACTAAAGAGTCATTGTGCTCTTAGCTGTGTTCTTCTGTAGAAGGTCCTCTAGGATGTTAGCCCCAGCAGATGGAGATATCGCCTGCATTGCAGGACCAAAGCTAATTGGATTGCGTGAGCCTCGGTAAGAGGCAGCATTAGAGAGAACAAGGCATCTCTGTGCCGCTGAGAGATGAATGGAGTATTTCAGTTCTGCAGTTACGCCTAAGTTTTGAAACCTCTGAAGTGCTGTAATGTCATTTTCAGTTACGTTAGGATGAGAAAAGAAGATACAGAGAACAGCTGTGACAGGAGTCAGCTGGAGTAAATTGTGCTGTGCAGGTAGTTAGGATTTGTTTGAGATGAAACAGAGCCCTGGGATGGGCTCCTTGGCTTTGAGTCACTGCTGAGCAGCCCAGTCCCACTGCCACCACCTGCCTGCAGTCCTGCTATGGTTCAGGCAGAAAGGAAACGCCTGCGTCATGGCCCCGCTTATACATACACCCAACTCCTGCTTTACTTGGGAACCAGGTACTAAATCACCAAGATATTTTTACATGGAGATATTCAAGGGAGGAGTGTTTTCTGTGTGGAAAATTAATCAAGAATCTCTCTGCTCTCTACTTTGCTTGTGTGTGCAAACAAGCACTGTTAGCAGAAGTGGCAAAATCTGTTCCTAGTAAAAGAGGTCTGTCATTAGACTGTGTTCCATCAGAGGTGACATGTGCTGACATGAGGAGTCTTTGTGCATTCTTTTTACAAGATTTCATTGCTGTCCATGAGGTCCTGTTGTTGCTCTTCAGATATTTCTGACTGAAGGATTGAAAGAAACACTGTTGCTTCTAACCAAATGCTTTCATTTTTGGAACATAAGGAATTCATGCAAGTGACAGATCAGAGAGCAGTTAATTCTAACAAAGCATGATTTTCTCAAGGAGCCTGACTTGGGAGGAGAGTGTTTCTTCTCAATAAATAACTATTAAGCAAGAGTAAGCTGGGTTCGGTACCTCTGGGAATTCTTTGCTCTGCTCTGTCATTAACTTGTGCAAAAAATCCTCAGCAGTATAACGCATGTTTCCTTATGCCTCTATTAGGAATGTAACAAAGACATTATGCAAGAAATACCTCTTTTTTTTTTTTTTTTTGCCAGACCTGCTTGCCCCTGACATCCATTTCCTAGGAAAGATGAGTGAATGCTAGAGAACAGCCAGTGGCATTGCTGTGAAATGCACAGCTTTAGCTGCAGAATGAAGAGAAGTATTTCTCCTACTTTGTCATCTGATTGCCGCTCTCAGTGGCTGATGGCAAAATGGCTAATAGTTTCATGTAGCAGTAAGATAGGCCAGTGCACTGAGAACCTCAGGAATATTACTCTTTTTCATCTCTTTTCTCCTCGATGTCAGCTGAGTGACGCTTTCCCATCTGTCATTGCAACCTATCTCTGGATTGTTGCAACAGCGTTCATCAGCAGAACTGACAAAACCCAAATGACATGAACGACAACAGAGAAAGTCCCAGATGTTACTTCATCAACACTTTTACATGGGGTGATCAGCTGTGTTCTGCTCAGTCTCATCAGCTCGCTGTTTCGCTCTTAGCAAACAGTGCTCCTGCACTGGGGCTTTGTCTCAGGGTAAAGAGGTGTGTGGAGGGCAGAAAGACCAAAAATGAGCAGTAGCTCCAAACAACCTACTGCAAGATTTCCCCTTTTGTGGTTTAGAAATGTATTTCTTGGCATTTCAGTAATTCTGTGATCAGAAGATACACAAGTGATCAGGAGATCTGTCGCTGGAGAGTCCAGATTTGGATCCTTCTCACTCTGCAGTAAGAAGAGCCTGTGACAAAATCTGTCGGAAGGAAATGTGTTCATGGTTTGTGTCCTCTGCATTTTGCAGAGAAAGTAGTGAAACTAACCCAGCACGTACTCACACACACGAGTTGAAAAATGGTACCTTTCCCTGTTAATTTGGAAGGGTGGTTCACCAGTGCCCTGTCCTGATGGTGTCTTCTGAGAGCAAAAGCCAGGGAATGTTGTTATTGACCTTCCACATGTATTCCTGACAAAGTCACACGCAGTGATTATAAAAACAGTTCCAATACAGAAGAAAATAAGAAAACACAAATGTTTGCTAAATTGTTGGGAACCTGTATGGGAACTGTTGAGTCACAGCCCGAACCACTGATTGAGCACCTGGGAAAGGACCGGGTCAGCCCTGAGAGCACAGGTGAGGGCAATTCAGCTGTGCAACCAGAAGGGGTGGAGCCTGGCTGCACCTGTCTTAGACCTCACTGGGGAAGGGTCTCTGATTGGAGATCCATCCCTTGTGGAGTTTCTCTTGTGAGCCTACATCTCCAGAGATGGGTGAGCACTTTTTCTTTGTGACGCCTTTTCAGTGCACTGGTCCTTTTGTCATTAAACCTCCTGTATCACCATTCCATCTCATTGATCTTTCTGATGGCTGCAGAACCCCACACCACTATCCTGTGCTCCCTCTGAGCCAGCTAGCAGCAGCAGTAGTAGTACAGATCTTCTGGCTTAAGTTTACAACAGGATTTAAAATTTTTTGGAGGATTTTTTGAGTAATGATGTCGTACTGTCATTTTGAGCCTGTGGCATCTAATGCTGTCCACCTCTTTAAAAGGGTTTTAAGGTGCAGAGGTGCAGCATCTAATCAGTAAGGGATGGCTTGTGTCTAGAACAGAATATACCCAAAGAGAAAGCTAAAAGCAAAAGGCAATTTCTGCTGATGGTTATACAATAGATAATGTGTTTAGCCTTAATTGTGTTTACTGTAAATGGTGCCCTTGAGGGAAAGCTAATATGAGCAGTTTCTCAGTCAAGAGTGGAGCCACAAAATAGGTATGGTTTTAAAAAAATTCACCCTCTGCTCGTGAGGTTTTCAATCTTCCTGAGGGCAGGAAAGTGGTGTGCAGTAGTGGCAGGGTGAACATTCAGCTGTTATGGGAATGTTGACTACAGAAGACCTGATAATAGGACACGGCATCAGCAGAAATGGAAACATCCTAGCCAAGCAGCTTCATAGTATTTGTGACAGGGGGTAGTGCATTTTCACAACTGGCAATATCTTATTTTTCTGTGTTACCTTAAGATATAATCCTTAATATACCAAAGGTCTGCAGGCCAGAGACAGAAAACCACTGGTTTAGAGATACTGAGCAAAATGGAAGAGTAGGCTGGATGATGTCATGAGAACATCTGTTCCTTTGCCTATTAGAACTACTTTCTTTGATTATTATTTTCTTATGTTTTGACCTCACTTCTGTGGAGTGGTAGAGCACTGAAGCTGAACTTGTTTGCATACATGGAGACTTATGCTGTGTTCCTGCTTGACTAAGAAATGCAGTGATTGTAATTGCTCCATTGATGGCTGTGGTTGTGTCTCAAATCTAAAACAAGTCCCAGCAAAATGCTTGGTCTTTCAGCATCTTCCATTGCTTTTTTATCTTTCCACAGTGCAACCATAACTCTGATATGGGCTTCAACAGAGATGGAAGGTGAGATTGGCACACAGCATGTTTCTGCCAAGCCAGTCAGCAGTGGAGCTTTGCTTCCATGTTATGAAATCTAGAATTCATTCTGTAATTGATCTGAATAATCCCTGGGGAATCAAATCTTTGGAGGTACACATGACAGATTGGTTCTTGTAGCTCCTGCTAATAGCCTTGAGCTCCTTCAGCACAACATAGGTTATTTTCTTTTCTTTTTGGTTGCTTCAAGTTTGGGTAAACACACAGCTTCTTCTCTTTTTCCCTGTATGATGGAGAAAACTAAACATTCCTTTCTCTCACAAGGGTTTGTTATGACTGGTTCAGCATTTGAAAAGCATTTACCAATTAAGATGCAATTTGAGTTAAAGCACTCTTTATCATACAGTTTAAGTCCTTTTCCTCTCAGTCTCCACCCAGTACTGCTTTCCTTTTGCTCCAACATAAGCTGAATTTGAAATGCCACCACCCTTCTAGCTTCTGAGAGGGTAACTTCATGCAAATGACAAGTCCTGCTCTCACTGTTTGTTTGGAAGTGAATTGTGGGGCAGCCATAGAGTGCTCTGCATTAAATTGTGGTGTATCTCAAGATAACTACAGAATAACAGCAGAACTTCCAGGCAAGACTTCCCACCTCAAAGGACTGTTTATATCCAATAATGCAAGCTTGCTGAGCATAATTCCTGACTTGGATCGTTGCAGCCAACTCCTTGACAGGGTTTTCCATCAGGGTTGTTAACATATGCTGTAAAGTGGCACCAATTCACCCATGGTCATTTGTTGCACACTGGCTATATGACATCTCAGAATGATCAGCTGCTGGTAGTTTATTCTGTGCTGGAATATCTCCTGGCATGCAGTTATGCAAGGACCCAGGATGGACTAAGTTCAGATAAATTATTGTTTCATTTATGTGCTGCATTGCTTTTAACTGTGTTTAGCAAAATAATTGAACTGTTTAAGGCTGCTTTTCCTAGAATACATACACATGCCTGTATGAAGACACTTGCACCTTTGAAGTGCATTCTTCTTTGATCCCTATAATAGTACCTTCCTTGGGTAGAGTACCTGGTTCAGGTGTCTGCTTCTGTTAATCAGTGCTATTGAACATCGCTTTCCTTTCTCTGCTCACCAGACTTGTTTTAAGATATCCAGCCTTCTATAAACTAGAAAAAAGCACGTTCAGCTTCCCCTGCAGGTATTTGTTTGTAGATGCAATGTGTTTATTGTTCATTAATCAGATATATCTGTCCTCTTTAATGCCTTTAGCTGAGGAGAGGTTTGTCTTACCTTACATCTCCTTTGATCAGAAAGGTAAATTGGGCCCAAAAGCAATACTGAGGTTGTTCCAGCGCAAGAACATTTTGCATGCTCCATTGTAAGAATAGCTTTCTAGGTAATTAAAAAGAGAAAAGAAGAGAGAAAAAACATCAAAGCTGTGGAGCTTTTGTGTCAAGAGCACGTTGCTCCCGTGCTCTGTCTTGCTCTCCATCTGCTCCATGGAAAATGCACTGATTCCTTCATTGTTTGACAGAAGACTTGCTGCCCCAGATCTGCTCAGGAAACAACAGAGTACTTAAAAAGCAGAGAAGCACCTGCAGTTTAAGAGAATGGAAAATCTGCATCAATCTGTGCCATGGAACGCAAGGTGAGGAAGATCCTCAGATAACATGGAGTCCATCAAATATTATCATTTAGCTGGCTGATGCAAACCCTTCTGTTGTTTGCCCTGAAAGATTTTTCCTAATGAATTCCCAGTTTTAAAGAATGCATTTTGCTGGGGTGTCTAAATTCTGTCAAGTTTAAATATCTTCATTTGCAAATCAGTTTTGTCTGCACGTTTTCCTTTGCTACAAAAACACCTGAGTAAATAATTGTGAACCTGAAAATGTAATTAGTATCTTTTTTTTTTTCTTTTCCTTTTCAGTATGAATGGATCATGAATAATTTCAAACAAGAGCAAGATTTGAGACTGTGGTCAATTTCCTCAAATAAATAACTGACTGTAGGATATGACTGAGCAATGTGGAACCTGGCAGCAGAGTGGTAAGGCTAAAGGGCTGGGTGGTTTTTGGTTTTTTTTTTCCCAATTGCGTGGCCACAGTGAAAAATTGAGAACAATTTCACTTTGCTTAAACAAAAAAATGAAGTGACTTGAAAAGTTTGTATTGCACCAAATAGAACGTCTTATTTGCTATGAAACATCCATGCCATGATGCAGAATTTAAGACATTTGCAACCTGATAATAATAATTAAGCTAAGCTGTCTAAACCTGTTATTGAGAAGGTATTGCCAGGGGCTGTTGTGTGATAGCAGTGATAGTGTAGGAGCAGATGTAACATCAGGGTGTGGAATCACCCCATTGCTCACTGCAGTGACTTTAGTGAACGCTCCCATCTGTGCTGCCTTAAGATTTCATTTCACTCAAGTGAAAATCACCCAATCCCACCAAAATGATGTGTTTGGGCTAAGCACTGCACCACATACAAAGATCTATACGATTAATGATCCCAGATTGTCACAACACAGAACATTCATGAACCACTTCTCAGCGCTATGGAAAATAGCCCTTCATTAAAAGGAGGAAATAATTTAAAAAAGCTGATGCTGTGAACACTCCTTTTTTAATCCTCCTGCTTCTCCTGCTCCTTCTCCCACCATGGGGATAGGAGGAAGGAGAAGCCAGGACAGAAGCTAGTGAGATCCCTAGGGTTCAAGCTGCCTATGTAAGCAGAAGCTGAACTTTTAAAGAAGCACTTTTCTTGAGCAGCTCTCTCCTGCAATAGATATAGGCAGGAAGGAGTGAAATGGATAGAAAAAGATTGGAAGCAGGGTAGCTGAGTATTTCCTGTTTGCTTTATCTGTTTGAAACAAAAGGCTTGGAAAGTATTTCCTTTAGTTGATGATGGAGTTTGTAGTCATTGTTGGGAAATGTAGTGTTTAACATCATCGTGTGAGGGCTTTTCTGGTTAATCAGAGCTGAGAATAACTGTAACCAGCCCACTCTCCTGCAAAATATTGCATTGGTATTGCGTTGGTGCTAGAATAGCTTCTGCAGAAACAAGGTCACACAGAAAGAAACACAGTAAGTACTGACCTTAGCTGGCACTACTTCAAGAAACAGATTAGTTTCCTGGAAGAGCTACAGCACCCTCTCTGTTCTAGATCCTTTCTTCAGTAGTGACTGTGGGGCAGTCTCCATACATATTCATCTTATAGACTTGGAACAGGCTGAAAATTGTGTGTCTCACTTGCTCTTTTATTTAATGCAACGTTTACTCATGTTCTCCTTCAAATTTGAATAGATTTGGAATTGTCTTTGAACCTTCCTTCCCTCCCCTTCCCCCCAGTATTTTTGAGCATTTGCTTTATATTTGATCTTCTGATGAAGATTTGAAATTAGATAAAAGCTTTTCATTCAGTTTCGTTATTTCTCAAGCTCCTTCTCAGAGTTTGGAGTCTTATCTTGTACACACCTGCAGAAAGTGTATTGAATTCTTTGCATCAAGGGCTGCTTACATATTCCTGTACCTTATGTGCTGCTTAAAAAAAAATTACAGAAAATGAGTGTATCTGTACTTAGTGCAGAGTTTTACATTTATTCATTTATGTATTTTCAACACTATTAAAGCAGTTTTTATCAGGCATGTGATCTGTAAAAATCATGAGGACTGTGCAATTCTGTTTAAGTGCATTCACTTTTATCAGCTTGTTCCATTCATCTCCTTGCAAGAAGACAGGTGTTGTGGTTTAACCTGGCACCGTGCAGTTGCTCATTCATTCTCCCCTTTGCCAGTGGGTTGGGTGAGAGAATGGGAGGAAAAACAAGTAAAACTTATGGGTTGAGATAAAACTATTTACTAAGATACAGAACAGGAAAAGGGTAATAGTTATGACTATTGTGTGTGTGTATGTGTATGTGTGTATGTATCAGTTGTTGTTATCCTGGACTTAACCAAAAGGGCAGTGCAATAGTCTTTATTGCAGAACACTTTTAAATAAAACACAGCTACATTTTTCCCAATCTCTGTTCTGTTCTGCAGTTGAAAAGTATGAAATGCCATAAAAACAGCCTGCAGAGATTGTGAAAAGTATAAACAATCTTCTTTTGTAAGAGCAAGCTGGATTTAGAAAACCAGCAGCACCACTGTTTATTGAGTGGTGTGACAAGCCAAATCAATCCTGTTACTCTTGTTGTAAAAGAGGTTTTTTTTAATCCTTGTATAGAACATTCTCCTATTTCTGCAAACCAAAGTTCTTGCTGACTCTCAAACCAAATTTTTGATGCTTTTTGAGTCACCACATAATAAATCCCTTCTTTTGTTCAGACATGCATATTTGCATCGTGATCTAAGTGTCAAATGCAGAGTATAAAACTCTGGGCCCAAAGGAGAGCTGTGCTAATGTACTATCACAGTTAAACTTGCATCCATGGCACCCATAAGAGAAATGCAAGGGAGGAGAGCACTGTTATCTGCTAACTTTGCCATCCTCACTTCTTTTTTTTCCTCTAGCTGTTGAACGCATTACGAGCTTTGCTGGGATCCCAGGGGGAGACTACAGAAATTTTATTGTTGTCTTCAGTGAGAGCAAAATAATTTCCTGGGAGCTCTCCTCTGCATTGAAAGATGTCATAAAACTCAACACTTCACCAGGGATATGGGAGAAGTGGGCTTTGTTCTGTTCTCCAGTCTGAATGGATTTAAGCCTACATCGTGCATGTACCCCTCTTCTGGATCTGCATGGCCTTCAGTCTTAGAGCCCTCTGCTGTTGTAGTTCCCTTTGCCAAAAATGAAGCAATTTTATTAATACAATGTGAAAAGTATTAGAGTATCATCTATTGATAAAGGGAATTTTCTAGGTGAACGGAATTTTGTACTTGAGACACTCTTTGGGTGACTTGTACAGGCTGTTTCAGCCAACAGGGACCAGTGAAGAGGGAAACACTGAAGAATAAACAGCCTCGTCTCCCCTGGGAATCCCCTCAGTTGAATGTTCTCATATTCAACTTCAGTATCCTGTGCTTTCAGCTACTAAGTAAGGGGAAAAGCACCACCCTGCTTGGGTTATTGTTTTGCAGAAAGAAATGGGATAGATATTTGGCTCTTGAAGGGAGGGAGGGTCAGGAATCCTAATCAGAGGAGGAGGAACATTTGGCTGAAAGTACCTAAGTTCAGAAGGTGACTTAAGACACACTTTTCTTTTCTGACTGTCACATATTTTTTATATTACATCAGCCCACACATACTCTATAGTGTAACCAATTTCAAAGCCTGTGGCCAACTTCAAAACCTGTATGTACTTTCACATGCATCCACTGCATGGTTTACATATGCCAGGTCTGTAAGAAGATGCTTTTTAAATAGATATTCTTCTGCATATGTAGAATTTAACACCAGTCCACTACCTTCCAAGAAAGTATTATCTATTTTGACTTTGTTAAAGTTTCATGTAATTCTAGGGAAAAAAAAAAAAAAGATGCCACCACTATGAAAGGTGTAAAAGAACCTCTTTGTGAAAGTCAGTTTATCTCAAAGCAGTCTATGCTTTCTATGGCTTCAACATTCCTTTAGCAGAACAGGTCAGAGAGTTTTGCCCTGCCTCTTCATTTCCTAGCAAGTATGGTTAATTCTGTTTGGTGTGAGAAGCATCTGTGGGTTTGCAGCACTGTCTGACTGCACTTTCTGAGGCTGAGTTGTATCTAAAAAAAGAATTGATGCGGTGGATGAAGGCCGTGTCTGATGATCAAATATATAAACCTGGCAGGCTTTCAAGAGTGGCAGGTCTGCTAGCTTGTGGAAACACCCTTCTTTGGCCAGAGATGACTTGTTAGTTTTCAGAGGACTTGAGATAATGTGCGTGTGAGATTCTATATCCAGTGTATTTTAAGAGAGGATGAAGATAAAGATGCAAGCAAGGAGTGTTTTGTTGCTTGTATCTTACAGATTGGAGCGAGTAATCATACATTAAGAAATGTAGTTGGAAGAATGCATTTGTCTTTCCCTGGTGTGGGAGAGAGAATGCTAATGGGATTGATGCCCAAAATAAACACAGATTTTCTAAGCCATATATCACAGCGATCATAAATACAAGAAATCATTTCTTGTTACTTGGACAATAAATGCAGTTTCTGCTACAAACTCCTGGGTACAGGAGCACAGAGAACTCTCTAGACACCGGGATATTGGAGTTTTGTACTGATTTCTCCATCATATGCTTTGCTGTCTGTCTGTGTTCTTTCACTTAGCAGTTTTCATACTATGGGAATTTTACCTTGTTACTTCTTTTTTCTTGTTTTTTTTTTTTTTGTTTTTGTTTTTGTTTTTTTTTTCCACAAGAAAAAAATTCCAACTGTTGCAGTTTTTTTTTTTTTTGCTGGACGGATTGTTGAATTTGCAACAGTGTTTTGGAAGAATCTAGCTGCCCAGTCACACAGCTCATAACAGCTAGTCATTTTCTGAAAGAAGTAGTAACCTCAGCCCTAGGGATGTAAAGTTATTTATACCAGCTTAATCTTAGCTGTGACAGAGAACCCATCCAGTGATACTGAACAGAGCTCTTTGTAGGATGTGAAGTTTAAACATAGATGTGACCTCTCTGCAGTTTGGGATCTACATAGAACAGATGGACTGGGAAAAGAGGAGAACGGAGCTTGTTCTGAAGATGGCACTCAGGTTAGTGAGAAGATCTCAAGGTGCAAAATGGACTTCAAAGATCACCTTGTGGACAGTCACCTTATCAAGAGGGTAATCTTTAAACAACAGTCATCATTTGTTATCTAGAGACATACTTGAACTAGTGCTCAACTCCCAGAAAATGCTACCTTCCTATGGCCCTGCAGAGCAATATTTGTAGGCTGTATTGGCAGATAATAGAACTGAGAGCTGAAATGAGATTTTCTGAAAGGCCATCACCTGGCCAAGCATTACTTACACTCCTTCCCTATTCTATTATTTATATTATTTATGTACTATCACATTTTAATATGTGATATTGCTCTTTGCCAGTCTGTCAAGAGAGACAAAGCAAGTGGGATTTACATCACTGACAAATCTCTTTTCATGTCAAAGTATGAACCAAATGGTTTCTTTTACCTTTCATTTACAATACGAAGATAGAAATGCCTGTGGAGTCGGATGATGGAAAGATCAAGACATTTCATGTAAGAGATGACACTCGAAGTAATTACTGTCTCTCACTGATAACAGAATTATCTTATCATTTAAACACTTTCCTGTAAAACTTTTCATTGTCACATTTTTTGTATATTTCACCAATTCTGAATTTGTAAACAAATCTCAAACACCTGCATGCTGCTGTAGAGTGCTTTCTCCATCTGCACCTGGATGGCCAAACTCACCATTTAGCCTCTTCACAGATAGCACAACTGTCACGTGAGGTGATCTGCCTGTAATATATTTTCTGATCTTCCAACAAAAAGGTTTTTTTTTACTAGATTTTACTATGCATTGATTTGAACAGAGCCCAGCTTCCTTTTTTTTTTTTTTTCCTTCTGTAATTAGCTATCAGTATGGCATCATTTTGAATTGCATGATCGTTATCATCATTGTTCATCACTATGAATTAACGAATATTATCATCAAACGTGTGGTAAAATAAATGTATTTAAATAGCTGCAGATAACACAATATGATATATGTGCTATATTAGTCAAAGAGCAGTCATTTTTTGTTCATCACATCTTTCAGCACTAGTAAAATACAAGTCTGTTTGATCTCTGTTCCAGTTTAAAATTGGAAATCTGTAGAACAGCCATAGCAATGAGGTTCTTGAGCAGATGCTTTTGTATTTTGTAGTCTAAAATATTTCCTAATTCAGTGCTATATACTAGAAATGCATAGTATTTTAGAGTCTGGAGTGACATGCTGTAGTTCCTATGCTTAGTGATGTTCAACACTTTTTGATTGCTTTGTGCCCTGCATCACTCTTGCAGATTAATTTCTTCTTAATACGTTGTACCTCAGAAATGAAACTTCAACTGGGATGCTGCATCTTGTCTTCAAATGATAATGACCTCTGTCTCTCAGTTCCTGGCCTGACACTCACATGTGTAAAGCAAAAATTGGCACAAGCTCACATTTGGATGCCGTTAAAGAATGAAAATCAGGCTGACTTCTTGACTTCTTTTGGCAAGTTCATAGCAAACAGGCTTGATAGTGAATGTGGAGCTGAGGCTGCCAGGGCATCCACTGGAAATACAAGTGAAGCTTTCAGGAATGGCAGAGACTGGGGCTGCTCTCAAAGGAGTGGCTCTGCAAGCAGAGGTGGCCAGTGAGGCAACATGTGGTAATGACTGAGAGTAAATATAACAGAGATTTAAGGGGGAGAAGATGCTAACTGAAGGAGGAACAGGGACAAGTATTTTATTTCTGATGTAGCTGGTAATTTCTGTCTTATTTAGTTAATTATAGGATTACAGGCTGCTTATGGCAAACACAATCTTTATTCAGGAGGAGCAGAACCTGAAAACAAGTTAGGCAAGAGAAAAAAATCAATGTGTAGAGACTAGATGGACCTACCAAGCTGTTCACTAACGACTCCTGCATTGGCATGGAGTCCCCTCCTTTTTAATAAAGGTAACAGAATTTCACCTACATGCAAATCATAGGTGGAAGAGACTGAAAATATTTTAGTACAAGGAAAGGAATGATAACCGTAAGAAGATAAGCCTGCTAGTGGCCAGCTGATGCCAGCTCTCACTCTTTCTCTGGCCAAGTAAGTGCTACCTGACTGCAACCCAGAGCTAGCTAACTTGCAAGCTAACTTACTCTTTGTCCATCACGTAGTGTCCTACATGTAGCTGTGAGAGTATGGGACTCATTTCTCATCCTACTATTAAAAATGCTCTGGATATAACAACTTGGTCTGAGGACTAAATCCTCCTTCTGAAGGAAAGCTAGAAAGAAGTTTGGCTGAGTTCTCATTGAGAAAGTCATTAGTGTTACTCTAACTGTAAAGTTATGGCAGCTGAGGCCTTTGTTTTCATTATTTCAAATATGTAAAGTATTTGTGAGGTTGTTCGTGTTGTAATTAGTGTTACCTGAATTCTGAATCCAAAGGAGATTTATGTTTTGAGAACATTTTGTTTCCCTGATCCTGGTGCTATGATTTATCTGAGAATAGCAATGATGTCCTCGGTTCCTACACTTTACAATCTGAATAGAGCTAATCTCAAGCATGATTCAAAGTTACAGATGATTAAGACAGTGAGAGTGCACAATAACTTGTCAGAGACTGGCTATGAAAAGATTGATCTTATAAAATAGGATGACTCTATCCAGTTGTATAGTAAACAACTTTCAGTGAAAGGTGAATCACACGCTTTCAGTTTGGCACATTGGTGTTGCAGTTTCCAGTTGGCATTGCAGCTGGACGTGAGAATGTAAAGCACAGCAGAGCACTCCAAACTGAGGTGTACTTAGTATGCCACATCTTAAAAATGTTGTTTTTCCTCCAATTCTCTACAATTTGTTTGCTCTTATCATTAAGAACCTGCTTCTTATTTCCAGGCACAGTTCATTCATGTCCAGCCTCCACTGCCTGTGCTTGTGCCAACCATATCTTGTAGGGGAAATAGTTCTAAAAATTGGTCCAGAAGCAGGAACTGGAAATCCTCTGTGGTGCAGGAAGCTGTCTTAGATTAACTCATGCTTTTCTAATAGTGATGACCAGTATTCACCCTGTGTCCAGTACCAGCACCCCTCTAATCATTGAAGACCTGCTCAAGCCACCTCATCCTTGCTGCTGTACATGGATGTATTTCACCCACCTTTACTTAATGAATCACATTAGCTGATACATTTCCCCCCTACACACTCATTTCCTTGTCTTAAATTTCGTAAGTAACTGCAGTCTGAATACATTAAGTGAATGAAGAGTGTTATAATGTTGCTATTCTATCAAGAAATCCTTCTGTTTTTTTTTCCCCCGTTAGAATTGCTGATGGGAATGCTCTGTCCCTGCAACAGCCAGAGCCACGTCTCAGTAAGCAGGGGATCAGTTGGCAGGAAAGGGGAGAGGCAGGAGAGCCCTGTGGCTCTGCCACCTCCTGTGGCAGCTGTGCTGTGCTGTGCTGGACCACACTGACAGCGGTGCCTCAGAGAGGATTCCCAGCCCTGCCTGTGTGCTGGGGAAGGAGCCGACCATCCCACGCCAAGGACTGAAAGAGCAAGGTAGGCACATGTGCTGAAAATGATGAACTGGCCATTATTAATTGTTCTGTGGGAAAGGGGGGGCAGACAGCTCAGAGTACGGAGAGATGCTGGAACCTCTCTTGTCTCTAGCAGTTGGTGAAAAAAGCAGCAGGCAAAATCTCATTTCCTGACCATGACACATGCACATATACTCACACAGAGTCCTCTGAACTCAGAATTCAGTACTGAAAACCAACCTTGTGACTGTGGACATGTATTGTTGCTTATTTTCCATATGTTGTGCACATATGTTTGGGAAGAGGATTGAGAGAGGGCGGAGGAAGATAGGCAACTCATGACTACTGACTTTTGAGGAAAGCACAGGTGTAATCCCAGCCTGTGTGACTGGAGGAATTGCTCTGAGCCATGCTCACTTACGTAGTGTTTTCCCTTCATACTCTTCTACCTATAAAGAAATCATTCTGGTGACACAAGGAAAACAGAAAAGATCTCAATTTTTTTTACATTTTACAAGATTTATAATTAATATTTTAAGCAAGAGAAGTTATCAGTCCCTTGGCTGTTTATCTTACAAAGGGATAAGATTTGCTGTAGAACAGCAGTAGACACAGAGGTAAGACACTTGGGAAGCAAACTGTGTGGTTGACATGGAAAGCTGACTACTTCATGTTGCACAACCTCCCCTCGGTCCTCAAGATCACACGCTTCTTACTGTGTCAGTACTGCTTATTTTTCTGCATGAAAAAAAAAAAAAAGAAAAAAGCCTAGTTGCTATTTGCAGCAGTTTTAATCCAAGTTTCACAACACTGCTTTTTATGTGATTATGGATGGCCAACAGACAGCATGCTTGTCTCCTGTAAATGTTAGCTTTGTAATGACGTGAGGACATGCTTTGTCTGGTATCTCTGAATGGAAAAAAACCCTGCAATAATTCTGTGCCTAAGCTATCTTTTTGAAACCGTGCTCTGAAGTAGTGCAACTTAATATCAGAGGGAAAAATGTGCACAAATGGAAGCACTGCTAAAGCTGATTTCAGGATTCTGTCCCTTAAGAGAACTGTTAAAGAAAACATATTGGCTGGTGCTTTTGACTCAGTTGAGATGGTGAAGTGACTGAGAAATCATGTGAGTAACAGCTCTGATAATTTGGAGAAACCAAAAGAATCAAAGTTGGGCATAAGTTGATGCACCTCATTTTGTTTTAAATGCTCTTATGAGGGTCATAAGAAGTACTTGCAGCCCAGCTTCTTGCATTTTGTAACTGGTACTGACCTCTGGTGACAACACTGGATGAAGGCAGCTGCCCTGCCGTCATTCAGTCATTCTCATGCTCCTGTTAAAGTCTATTACAATTAACTGAGAATCTCATCACTCTGGTACTGTGTCATCAGTTGTCTTGCTGCAGGTTCTACTTCAGGCTTAATTCTGGCAGATTACACAGCTCTGGTTCGTGCAGATGTGAAACACGTCCAAATGACACTAATGCAGAACATATGCACGTGCTTTCTTGTCAGCTTGCTGAGCATCCTTCCTCACTGCAAAATTTAGGAAGATTTACCAGGATTCTTCTGAAAAGTCATCAGGCTTTACCAACCTCCCTGGCCTTTCTTTTGCACGGTTTTCTCACAATCACAAGATGGTTTGGGTTGAGAAGAGGCCTTGCAGCCCATGCAGTTCCAACCCCCTGCCCTGGGCTGGCTGCCCCCCACCAGCTCAGCCTGGCCTTGGGCACCTGCAGGGATGGGGCACCCACAGCTCTGGGCAGCAGTGCCAGGGCCTCACCACCCACACAGCAAAACATTTCTTCCTTATATCCAATCTCAATCTCCTCTCTTTCAGTTTAGAACTGTTGCTTCCTGTCCTGTCACCTCAAGCGCTGTTAAGAAGTCCATCTCCAACCTTGTTGCAAACCGCCTTCACACTGAAAGATCCCAGGTCTCTCCAGAGCCTTCTCTTCTCTAGATATTCAAAAAAAAGCTCTTTCAGCTTTTTGTCTTCTTTCAGCTCACTACTGGCATTTTATTGTTTGGCAAACAAGCTGAAGGCCAAGCACGTTCTCCTCCTTGGCTGTTTCCAGGAGAAAACTTCACCTGTCCGATCAGGTGCTTTGCGTGTTCCCCCCCGGGAGCAAGGAGGTTGTTTGGAGAGGGCAAAGAAAGCGACAAGAAAGGCACGAAGCGGTAGCAGCGGTCCGAACACAGCACCGCGCACCTCTCCCTGCGGCAGCCGCGTTCCTGCTGCCGGCTTGGGGCGGAGCGGGGCTCCGGGGCTGGGCCCTCCCACCGCCTTATAGCGCGCGGCCGCCGGGCCGAGCCAGCGCCGCCTGTCTGCTGGCCGAGCCGAGCCGAGTCCTTCGTGCGAGGTGAGCGGGCGGGGCGCCCCGAGGGGGCTTCGGCACGGGGTGGGCGCTCGGGGCCGGCGGGCGCTGCGGGCGGACGGCTCGGTGCTTCGGTGCTCCTGTTGCTGCTGCTCGGGTTTCTTGCGGGGCACCGCGGGAGAGCTGGGGCCCGGCTCAGCCTCGCCTTCCCCGTGCCGGTGGGTTGGCTTCCCGTAAAGCTAGTTCCTTACTTATTTCTTTATACACATGCGTTTCGTCGTGTTTTGTTTGTTTTTTTTTTGTTTTTGTTTTTTGTTTGTTTTTTTTTTTTTCGTTTGTTTTTTACGCTTAGGAATTGGGGATGTGCCGTTGTTACAGTCAGAGGTGTTGTTTTGTAGGAAGGCAAAGCGTGCAAAGTGAGGGCTTTCTTCCGCCGGGAGGAACGGGCTCCAGCCGCGCTGGGCGCTACGAGGCCTCCCGAACTTCTGCCGCTCCGGCCGCGCTGCGGGCGGTGAGCTGAGCTGAGCTGAGCTGCTGCTCCTCCGCTCGCTGACGCCGGATGAAGCCCTTATTTCGTGGTGTTTGTACACGGGGTGTACGTGCGTGTCGCTGCTTGCTCTTCGGGAGAGCTCTCCAGGTTGAAGTTTTGGATCCGTGCCTCTGAATTTGGCTTCTGAGAGGGGATTGAAGTTGGTTTGTGATGCTGTTTTTGCTGGAGCCGCAGAGCTACTTCTGAGAAATGTTTGCAGAACCCTCAGTGCTGCTGTGCTCGGTTTCCTTGAGAGCCTGAGAAACCTTTGGGGCTGCTGTGACGTGATAATCCTGATGAATTATTTTGGCAAATTTTATTTTCATTGGTGTGGTTGAAAGGTTGCGGGTTTTTTTTTTTTTTTTTTTTGACTGCTGTTCTGAGCATCACCTTCTGACTTCTGCGTTGTTTGGCAAACGAGCAAAGGGAGGCAGCACGTGGCTGCGGTGAGTGACCCTTTGCAGGAGCGGGGCCGTGGCTGACGCTTGTCCTGCAGCCCTGTGTGCATCAGGGCAGCACAGTGTTGTGCCACCTCTGTCCTCGTGTGACCTGTTCACCTGCTTCTGGCCACACGTACCCTCTGCACTGCCCTGAGCATCTGCTGCTGTAGCTTTCCTATGGCTGTATTTATTTCCATCAGCAACATCCTCCCTTATTTGCATGCTCGTATCCCCAGAAATATCTGCATGCAAATCACTTGAAAGCAACTCGATAAAGCTGGGTTATACGGAGTTCTGTCATCTTTTATGGCTGTTGCTGTTTGGGTAGAGGTGTACAACTAGTGAAGCCAATCTTTGTGCTAGAGGGATTGCGTGCATCGCAAATACAAATGCAGCATTATAGCAAACCACTGATGTCTGGTGTTGCACTGTGTGACATGGGGCTGAATGAATGGTGGTGTTGGGTTATCTGTAGGCTGAGGTTGCTCTTGGTGCTAAATATTGTCCTGGGGCACGTGTCACTGATGTGTGAGCAGTGAGTGCTGCAGAGATGAAGGGAGCCTTGGGGGCAGAGGTGCTTGTTAGAAGAACCAGCAGATGTAATCTCTGAGAGGGGATTAAAGGGACAAGACAACACTGGGCAAGTTAGCACTGAAGTGTGATAACTCGAGTGAGAGTGTTGCAGTGTTTCTGCTTGGGAATGTAAGTGAGCAATGAGAAACTGACCAGCAGCTTGGCTATGGCTGGGGGGCCTCAAGGGGAAAGCTGTCACTAGTTTTACTTCCTTCTGCTAAAGTTTCTACTGGATAATTGCCTATGGGAAAGACTCAGCAAGGAGTGATGGTAAATTCTGAAAGCATGAAGGAGTGAACGCTGTCATTAGTGAAATTGGATGAGATTGTAACACCTCGGATCCGCACTGATAAATATTCTGATGTTGGTGGAGGTCTGCCCCTCACCTGGGGAGTTTCTGAGAGAGTCTAAGGAGAGGTGCTTTGTTTGCAAAGTGCAAAACCCCACAACTTCCTCCTGAGGAGAGCAAGCCATGAGCCCTGTGTGTGGTTGTCACAGCCCTGCCCTCAGCTGGGAGCAGAGCTCTGTGCTGTGCAGGGGTGGTGGCAATCTCTGGGGAGAAGGAAAGAAGTAAATAGCTGTATAGTTTTTTTGTGTGTGTGTGTGAGTATGAAATTTTTGAAAGAAACCTTCAAATGCTGCTTTTTGCAACAGGTTGTGGTGGAAACTAAACAAAACGGAACTGCTGAAAGACTGGAGAGAAATGAGAGATGCCAAGTGGTGATTTAGGTCTGTGTGAAGTGTTATTCCTTGGCGTAGCTCAGCTAAAAAGAAAAATAGGAAGCATTAATCTGCCGAACTGCTTTCTGTTTTCTCCCAGGGCAGGTAGAGATGGTTGTTTTGCTTCTGTCTGTCGTGGTCTAATATTGTCTTTTCATCATATCCAAGGCGGCCCCCTCTGCAGCTCAGCTATCTTAATTTCCTCTGCTCTCTGCGCTGCTTGTTTCCGCTCTGCTGTTCAGCCGCGCTGTCTCTGGGGGCTGTGGAGGGGATTCAGAGCCAAGTGAAGCAGCCGTAGCCTTGTGAGGCTTTCTGCTCCTCTAGCTCTATAATTTTGTTCCTTTGAGAAACCTTTGCTAGCTAGGCACTGAGTTCAGGTCTTTTCTGTGCCCGTTTTCATTATTCACAACAGAAGTGTGGATATAGAGTACGTGATGCAGCCCAGGTTGTGAGGAAGAGCACTGATGAGGCAGTAAGTGGTGCCTGTGCAGCTTTCAGACATAGTGCTGCACGCAGCAGTGTGCAACTCTCTGTGCTGCAGCACTGCTTCTAGCAGTCACCCCTTCCTGAGAACACACAGCTGCCTCTTACTGTGGAGCAGGGCTTTTTGTAAACAAATGGGAGCAAGGTCACTTGGAAAACTTTGCTTTTTCCCCGAGCAGTTGGTTAGCAAGTGGGGAAAAAAAAAAAGGAACAGAAGATGCAGAGGTGGAGCTGCTCTGTCACGTGGTGGCATCTCTAAGCAGTGTCTGAGGTTGGGTGTCAGCTGCAAGGTGCATCTGGGAGAGGAACTGAGATGATGCGTTCTTTCTCTGCATGGTACAGAAAGGCATTTACTTGCCTTCCATTTCTGTTATTTGTGGGCCACGTGGAATGCATTAAAAAGATGCTTGCTTGCTGTGCCCCAGGGGAAGCTGTAAAGCATCGTGCAAGTCAAGTCTCAGCTTCTTTGGTTTGGCCACAGAGCTTATGGGTAAATGGGGCGTGAGTTCTGCCCTGGGAGCCTGACCTCATGCTGGTGGAGGGGGCTGTAACAGCCTGGAAAGCCTGGCTTCGGCTCTATCAGTTTTCATTTGAGTGGTTCCTCTGATGTTACAGTTTTACTGTCTGGCTACAGTCCTGCTGTCTGATCTCAGAGGTTTGCTGGTTGGTTGGGTGCCGCTGGCTTGAGGCAGTCGTGCAGCTGCTTTTCTCATTGGGTCAGTTTGAGATAAATAGTAAGATAACCTGAGACATCCTTTTTAACCAATGATTGAGTTTCTGGGGGCTAATGACCCTAGCATTATGACATTACTGCATTTACTAATGAAATTTGGAAGATGAATAAGTTCAGTTCCTTATGTCTATTAACGTTTTTGACCCACTATCCACAGTTTTGGACTCCTTGGTCCTATTTAACACTTGTCTTGAATTCCGTGTTTCTCCAGGGCGGAGCTGGAGGTGTGGTGATAGATTTGAATGATGTTTAAATACTACTATGTTTCAAGGATGGGAAATTTAAGCGTGGCCTTTGCATTCCTGTGGGGCTGCTGGGGTAGTAATTCTGCTTGGTACCCTTTGATGATGTGTTTCACCTAGCAGCTGGCTCTGATCTGTGTGCTGCCTTGAAAGGTGATCGGATAATGGAGGGGTAAAGGCACTGAGAGAGCAAAGTAACCAGCAGTTACACCCAGGAGTGGCTTTCCACTGAGAACAGTGTGATGGAGAAGGGCTCTATTACTGTACTCTGGAAAAAGCATGCAAGGCTGTGTGCTGCACGGCCATTGTCCTTCCCTATGGCTCCGTGCCCGATCCGATCAGATCGCTGCGTGTAAGATAGAGGAAAGCAGAGAACCTTGACCCAACAGTTTCACTTGAATATTAAACAGTGCTGATCCTTTGCCATGCCTCATGGGCAGCATATGACTTCGGAAGTGGCAGAGTATTAAGAGCTAAAGCTGATCCCAACAAGAAGAGCAAAGTCCATGCTGGTACAGCTTACAGTGGGAAGCTGCAGGCTTACAAGCACTGGGGGCTGCCATAAAACTGAGGTAGGAAGCAAAACTGGGTTGAGTGTTTCATGTCTGTGAAACACAAGGATGGTGTGGTAGGTGCTTCATTGCTTTCCTTACCTACAGCTCTCAAAAGGCTGTTTACTCCCCTGACTACCAAGGTAAGGAGCAGGGAGGCTTGCAGCAGACCCAGCATCTCTGATGCTCTCCTTGCCCTCCCAGTGCTGCCTGGGTCAGGGAGCTGGGATTCTGTATTCTGAGTGGTGGTTTTGCCCTTGAAGCCTCTGTGTCTTAAAACCTTTCCAAGGAACATCGCTTTTCTCAAGTTTTTTTCCCTTGCCATTTTAAGGGCTGTCTAGACATAGTCTGTCCAGGAAATGATCATTAAATCTCACCTTTCAGTTTGGGAGGAATTTTGGTTTTATGAGTATACTCACATGTTTGGTTTCTGTTGACCAAGGCACTCTAGCTTTAGGGAAGATAATGCTTTATGAGCTCCTGCTTTTTGGTGGTTGTTTGATGGCTTTCTCTTCATGATACAACTGCAGAAAGCTGGTCAAAGGCATTTGCTTGTTTTCAGTTATGTCAGCTACTTGATTAAAATAAACCACAGTCGTGATTGCAACTTCTTTACAATTACTTGAAAGAGGAAATGTAACTACTTAAAAAAAAAAAAAAAAAAAAAAAAAAAAAAAAAGGAGGGGGTGGGGGGGAGGGAAGAGGGGGAGAAAAAGCATTTCCTGTTTACAGAATTTATACCTATTACTTTATTTTAATGATTATTTTTTAAAGCAGTTTCATTATTTGTATCAGTTTGTTCTCTGTTTTGCTATGGAAAGCGTGTCTGAAAACTGGTCTTCTGCAAGTCCCAGGTTCTGAATGAGTGTACGACTTGTTTCTGTGCAGAGGGGCTGCTGCTGCCTGCTTCAGGGACTCTGGGGAGCTCCAAAAAGCTAGTCTCACAGATGTGTAGTGCAAAGGTTCTAGGTAATTTTTATCTCCATGTGAATCCACGTGACTCCTTTCTCTTCTCATCGTTTCTTTTTTCCCCCTTACTTTTATTTTTCTTATCACAAAACTTACACGAGAAGGATTTCTCCTAGGGTCATGACATCAGATATATTGTCTTTTACCCACAGCAGCAGTTTCCTTCCCTTTCTAGGAAGGAAGCTGAACTGCTGGAGCCGGCCAGAGCTGCATCTGGCAGAGCCGTGGCACAGATGCTGCCGGCTGCACCCCAGGGCTGTGGGGCTGTTGTACGGCTACCTGTGCTTTCACATAGTGGCCTCTCCCATCCTTCCGCCCCTCTGGCTCTTTTGTGGCAGGACTTCTCCTGGAAATCCTCCCGGAGGAGTAAAACAAGAACCAAAGGGATTGCACAGCTGACCTGGCTGTAACTGCTCTAATACAGTGCCTAGTATAAATTAAATGTGTACTTTACGTAGGTTTTATTTTTTTAATAAAATCATATGTTTTTAATGTCAGTTTCAAACCTGAAGAACGTACATGCCTCAAGATTTGTTTTGTTGCCTCTATCAGTTGATTATTTTATTGATTTTTTTTTTTTTACCTTCCCTGGAAAGCATCTGTTGCTTGTTTCCTTGCTTTATCTTGCTTAGCTTTTAAGCATTAACTCAGTAGGTGTAAATAACACTTGCAGCATCTCTAGTTCTGGACAGCTCTGGCCTGTTCCGTACGTTTCCAGCACATCACTGGAGCTGGGGCTCTCGAAATGGGAGCGTGGTAAATAGTTTTGTTGACGTGTAAGTAGACACGAAATCCAGGCTCACACACATGGCTCTGCTGGCTCTGCGATTTCATGGGCAGTAAAACAATACCATTCCTGTTGCCATTTAACTGACTCTGAACTCTGAGAGTGAATGTGCTGAGCAAGAAAAACTAGTTTTTGCATGCGTGGTAATTGGGCTGAAAGCAATCAAACTTCTGTAGGTCCATTTTCGTGTTAGTCAGATAAGAATGATGCATTACCTGCAGCAGACCTGCTGGACTGCTGGTATTGTAAGATGGATTTGAGACTAAAGAGATTTTTCTTTTCTTTTTTTTTTTTTTCTTTCCCCCTAGGAATCTACTTCCCAAACTGTTTCACAAAAGAATGTGATGGAATTTGTTTAATGTCTGTTTTCTGAAGAGTTCATGGTGCTTGCTGAAGTGGCTGTTGTTCCTGAAGCAGTTTGGGAGGTTGTGAGCGGTGGGTGTGTGCCTCAGCTGTGTGACTGCTAACACAGACCTGTTTACACCTTGTAGAGACGACCTGTTTGTCAACACTGCAGACCACATATGGCTGGTGGCAAGTTGTGTGAGTCACCCTTGTTCCCTGGCAGTGGAAGGTACGGCTGTACCCTGCGGTGCCCCAGCACTGCAGCCAGGTGTGAGAAGGGATCCTCCCCTGCTTGGAACTGCTGCAGCCTCACCTTGAGCACTGCGTGCAGTTTGGGCACCACTGTATGAGAAGGACATAAAACTATGAGATAGAGCATCCAAAGGAGGGCTGCAGAGATGGGAACTGTTCAGATTTCAGGAGCTTTTCCTGAGAAATACAGATCCTTATCTTCTTTCTCGTGGCTTGGGAGAGCACTTTTGTTAAAATCTGCAGGAAAGGAGCTGACAGCAGTTAAATCACATGGCACCCGAATTCCCTGAGGCAAGGCTCTATGCTGAACACTTCTGAGATTATTTTACTTCTTTGAAGATGCTGAAATAGAGTCCTGCACTTGGAATTAATTCTTTCTGGCAGTGTCCTGATGAATTCCTTTTCTCTTGTTTCTGTCAGAGTTGTGCTGGGTACAAGGGCTGAACATCCCCTGCTGCTGCAAGCTTTGCTGGCCAGGGCTTTTCGATGAGCAGAAGCTTGCATCTAGTGTGGGGGGAGCTGTAATGTACGTTGGGTTGAGAAATACAGCAGAGGGAAGAAAAATAGAAGTACAACTGTGAAGTGGGCCAGTGGTCTATAAGCTTATACATACATAGCATAAGCCTTGGAAATAGGGCACAAATAGGAATATGTGGGTCAGCATAAGGAAGGACTTCAGTGGAAATTGAGAATATTTCATTGCTGGTCAGCAGAAACTAAGATTTTTTTTCATCCTTGTGTCATATACATAGGACTTGCTTTTTTTCCTAAGAAATTTCAATAAATTGTGTATTTGTCAGTCACTTATTGATTTTGATGTAGGTTCCAAATGAGGTCTAAATCATAAGCCTTTTGGTTAATTTCTGAGAGATAATTGGAGTATTTTCGGGAGGGATGTTGAAAATGATGTGTCGTGTTGCAGGGCAGTGAGACTGGGGTCAGAACAGTCAGAACATAGAGCTGGGGCTGAAAGGACTCTGGTGTCTGTGGGTGCCTTGTGGCATTGGTGTGGTGGCTGAGGTATTTGTGAGTGACTTCTTTCTCAGCACCCTATTATTTGCCTCTTGCTGTTGGCAAGATGTTGGCAGATGAATTATCCTCAGAGGAGAATGTTTTTTTTCTTTTCCTTTGGTAATACTTTAAGGTCTCAAACTTCCGTGATTGTAGACCTTTCTAATGTGATCTGTTTTCTCCTACTAAAATGTTGATTAGGGAGATAACACAGTGAACTAATTGTTCTGAGAAACACTTGAGCCACACAAATATTTCAGGGGATTTTAGCAGCCTGGAGATCTCACAATTGCACACGAGCAAACATACCTATAACTGTGCTTGACTTTCTGTGTTGTGAGGAGGCTGGAAAAGGAAGAACTCCAAAGTACCTTAGGGTTTACGTTCCTTGCAATTGCATGGTGTTGTGTAAGTCAGTTTGCCTTGTGGATAAATGTTAGGTGACTTAGACACTTTAAGAGAGGCTACACATGTTCTAGTGTAAATATTTTCTGCCAAAGTGACGTAATTCCTGGAACAAACTCACATGGGATGCACTGGCATGGAAGTAATGGCAGGAACAAAGCTTCAGGCTTACAAAAGCACTAAAGGAAGATTGTGGAGCTCGAGAACAAGCGCTGGAAGGGACAGTTTGTTCCCTGTTCAGCCATATATTGTGCTTCATCTGGGAAATAATGTAAGTTCAGTATGATTGAAGCCCATTTAGCAAGAATAAATTGATACATATTGAGTGTTGCCATTTTATCCAAGAACAAAGTTCCCAGTTCTGGCTAATGGCGTGATGAAGGGAGCAGGAGGCTAGTGTGCAAGCAGTGATTATTTGCTGGAAACCATCAAATGCTGAATAGATAACGTCTTGCTCTTGGTCCACACAAAACCACCTAACTCATCGACAAACTGAATTTTTAGAACTATTTGATGCTGTTAGGGTTTATTGTCTAAGAAAAAGTAATTGCAGCCATTCAAGTGTGAAGTCACAGGAGCAATTTAGAAATCCTGAGATGTGTTTTAAAAAGCCACAAGGTTTTTCTTTTGTAGTTAGAAATGTAAAAGCAGGGAAAAGAACAGAAAGAAGCTTGTAGCCCTCCCCCTTTCTGTCTCTCTCCCATTTGTGTCACCTCTAGTGGAAAATTTAAGGCTTGATTTATGAATAAGCCTGTACTCTTCTGTGTGCTCCTCTGAGCTAATGCTGCCCTTTGTCTGTTGTATATTATGCCCTTCCCTTTTCTTTTCTTATCTTATTTGCTCTTCTCTGTGTTCTGAACTCTGTCCTTTCTTAATGTCTTTATATTCTCTGTCAATTAGAGGGAGATTTTTTTCACATGTCAGTTAAGCTGTGGGACTTCTTGCCACAGGATACTGTGGTGCTAAAGGGCTTGGGAAGGGTTTGACAAAGCTCCTAGTACGTTATTAAATATCACTGTGCCACCTCCAGCACAGCATTTGTTTAAGCTTTATGTTATGGGATGTTGGAAAGATGTTGAGAGTAAGTAACCCTGTGTGCTCACCTTGTATTTCACTCTGACCCATGCAGACATTAATGGCTACTGGTGTCAGACTGGATAAAGTCATCCTGATGTTCCCGTGTCACTGCAGAAGTCTGTGATCTCTCTTCTCGATTACCCTCCCTTTATTACAGCCTGCGTGAGACATGTAAGATTAACTATCTGAAGAAGCCAATACATGCTGTTGTGTGCTTGTGTGGTGTATTCTGCTCCAAGAGAGGAGCGGTTGGTGCAGGGCTTTCCTGTCCCTGGCAGTGATTTGGCATGCATCTGGGCAGTGCTGTGACACCAGCATCACTGCACTGCTACAGAAACCATTGGGGTTATAGACTGACCGCGTTCCTCCCCAGCTTGTGGCCTCTTAAATTTAATATGTTGTTAATCTGTACACTCTTACTTCAGGCAAAACCTGGTGAGTGCTATCACCTGTGGCAGCTAATGCACTCCAGCTGGATACAGCTTCCTGTGGTGGCTTACAAATAAAAGACTCTAGCTGGCTATTTGTGCTGGGCAGTTGAGAGCAAGAATTTAAAGCAGCATCAGTGATGGCAAATGTGGGATTTCTAGTAAAATAGGCTCTTGATTCCTCTGTAGTTTTGTTAGAGTAAGTCATGGAGTATCACCATACAGCTTTCTTTATAACCATAAACCAGGTGAAACATGCACCTACCTAATCCAACTTTCTACTCTGTTCCTTAACCTAAATGCATTTTTTTTTATTTTTTATAAATCTGTCTGCTTGCATGAACAGTGAAAGAAGATGACCTGTAAGAAAATCTCCTCTTTATCAGTGTACTTCACGGGCTGCTGCTGACTTGGTTCCCCTGACATCCCTTTTGTGATCTCTGCTGTGCAGGGTGGGTTTGGGCTGCTCCAGCAGGACTGGTCTCAGATGCATCAAGCTGCTCAGTGGAGGAGCACGAGGGCAGCCATGGTGTTTGGGGAAAGGGTGCTTGCTGTTGGGCTGCTTGTAAATAAACTTCACTGCTTAAACTTTGCCTAGTTCTAATCCAAACTAATCTGCATGCGTAGATGAGCAGTAGGAATTTTCTTTGTATTTTATCTACCTTATAATTAGGCTTTTATTGAATGTGGGGACAGTTGGGCAGTGTCCTGGTCTCCAACTGTGGCCTGCTAAGAGCATAATGTTTATACAGTAATTCTTTCTGTTAACACATCACATGCATGTTGCAAGTGTTCCAAGTTTTAATGTTAATTGAAACGTCAGTATTAATTGTGGAAAGTTGCTCATAAGCAAACTAAGCTGGAAGGAGAAACTTTCTGCACCCTTGGTCCCTCACATTCATCAGAGCAAGGTAGTGGGAGGAGTGGGAATGTGCATGCCTTCAGTGGGTGACATGCTGCTTGGGATTCTGCCCTGGGGCAAAATTGTTCTCAGAAGCATTCAGTGTGTTGTGATGCTGGTAGTGTGTGAAGGGATCATTCACAGATAGAGATGACTGTGACGGGCTCCAGAAAACCTGGTCCTGCTTTTTCCTAAGTGTTTCCTTCGTTCAGGAGAACCTAGGTTTCCTTAGTAGCATTGTGGTGCTGTTCAGAATATTTAACATTTCCCCGAAACTGTTCAGAGTGTTTAACGTTTCCCCAAATTTGATGTGTTTTTAGAGGTATGGGATAGTATTAAAAAAGGACAGAAGCACAGTGTGTAAATGTGCAGGGAAATGACGACACTTGCATGTCACCCACCATAATTATTTCCATAGATTATTTTTTGAGGGGAGAACTTAAGAAATTTCTCCTGCATGTACTGTATCCTATGCATTGTATTTTGTCTATGTTTTAGTGTGGTGCATTCCTGCAGTATTTACAATAAATCTGTGTTGGTCAGAGTTGATTGAACTTTGTGTTGGAATAGGCGAAGGCAGTGTGTGGTTGGAGTGCTCTGAAGTACAGCACCTGGAAGTGTCACTACCTTCCATCACTTTGCCTTCAGTCAGTAGATAATGGAAAGGCAAATACTGTACTGGCTCAAGGAGAAGAGATCCTGCCCTGATTGCCTCCTCAGTCAGAGCTGCATCTCGCTCAGCTGCTGAGGTGGGGCAGAGAGCTGGCTGAGAGCTGCTCTTGCTTTGCAGAGCTCAGCTCAGAGCCAAGGGCAAGGTCAGAAAAACCTTTGTAAAAATTCTCAGTAGCTGAATTTGGAAGGTGTGACCTGCACAAGCGAGGCAGGCTGGGAGGACTTGGGTGTGGGTGTTGATTTTGGTGTTTGCTGGTGTGCACACAGCCTCACATCTGCTCAGCAGTGCACAGAAGTGGGTCTGGCACTTCTGCTCCTCCAGGAGGAGTGCTGTCAAGTGAATCTGTGTGTGAGTAACATTACAGTAAAATCGCCAGTCGCTTCGGAAAGCCGCAGGCTTCCTGTGGCTGCTCAGGCCTCTGCCCTGCTCTGAGCTGTGCTCTCTGTTGGGCAGGCAGCTCCTGCATCTGCCCTGCAGAGTTGCTGTCACGTCTGGGCTGGTGTGACAGAAGGTACCAGGCTGTTTGGTTGCTGTGGCCGTGGGCAGTGAACAAAAAGGGCATTTGTGCAGTGCAGTGGTACCGCGTGTTCCACACTGCTTTCTATCTGAAGAGCAGAGGACACAAAAGTAACCTAAATGGGAACAATAACCTAGATTAGCACTCTTCTAAATCCGTTTAGCCTGTTTTGTTGTAAATATTTCTGTGGCTTGTCTGTGTTTTAAAGAAAAAGAGAGAAAATTCCGGCTCTCTGCCCCTGTATCAGGATGGGGATGGGCAGTGCTCTGTTTGCCTGTGACTGCTGCTGCAGATGAGTGCAGAGCTCTGCGTGTCGCTCGTACCTGGTGGTTTATATTTAGAGGAGAGAAAGCGCGCGTTTCTGTGGAAGCTGCTTTTTCAGTTGTGCAAAAGCTTAAGTCAGGTGCTGAGTTATGAGAATGAGGTTTTAATCATTTAAAACAGTTTAAATTTTAATCATTTAGCTTTTTTTTTTTTTTTTTCCCCTGTGACATATTAGAGTTGTAGTCCTGCCACTTCATAACATGCGCTCCTTGAAAGCAGGCTGCCCAAAGCAGAGGCCTTCCCAAATCTGAGTCTTCCTCATACTGGTCACTGCAGCAGGCCTCTTTGAAGAAGGCTTGGAAAATCACGTCCTTTTGGTGTTATTTTGGTCTTAACTGAATGTTGTCTGTGATGCTGGGCAGAGCATTAGCTGGTGGATTGTAAATGCCATCCATATTTGGGCAATTTAAAGCCATGTTTTTGTTTCCATCTCTGTTCTACTTAAGAGGAGGGTGGAAAGCTTAAGGTGGTGCATGAACATGACTATCCACTTCTACCTTCTCATACCCTGAACAATTAAACACAAATGCCTTTGTTCCCCGGTGACTTCATTCTTAAAAGACCTTTTTAATTTTAGTCATTAGTTTCAGGAGGGAATAATGAAGATCTGTCATTGACATGAAGGCTGCATCTCTAATGTGTGAGGGATCTGCTCCATAATTCATGGGCTGGAGAGTGTGGGTGTGGAAGGGACGGTGCAAAATGGAGATGAGATTTCAGTTCAGTGAGGCTTGGACCTAAAGACAGCTTTTCTATTCTTCGTGATATTTTCTTGACCTACATCACTACACATTTTGCTCATCCAGCTATTTTTAGATTTTCTAATTTAAGAACATACCAAATTATTGGTTATTTTTGTAATACTTATCCTGTCTTTTGTGATGGGAGTTTGCACACCAGAGCAGTGCTGATTTATTTCTCTTCCATCTGTCCCTTTGTGTACTTGTAAGCTATACAGACGTGTGCAGAAGTGTTGCTGTTTCTCATCATTCCCTCTCTTCTTGTAGATTCCTTGAGATTTTTCTTGTTGTGTGATGAGCCATGTTGGTGTGCTGAGAAGAGGTCCTATGCTGTAGGACATGAATGAGAGCAAACCTGTTTCATTCTACATTGAGTCTGAATGCAAACACAGAGTCATTGCAGAAATTTTGTAGCAGGCTTGGATCCACCGAAGCACACTGTGGTGTCTGCAGGCCAGAGGGATTCGTGCAGTCAGCCATCGCCTTCCAGCTCTACTTTGCATCATACAGAGTAAACTGTATGACTCTGCCTGAAGTGAATTAAGGAGCACACGGGATTTTCATCTTCTAGTTGAGCTGAAGATATTATAAGCAATAAAAGATGCACTATAGCCAAGCAGCAGCAACAGTGAATGAAGCTAACACTGGTCACTGCACAGTGAAAATAATCTCCAGCAGTGAAGATGTAGCCTTTATTTCTGCATTTCTTTTTGTGATATTTCTTTCTTGTAGCATGTGTTTGTGTACAGGTGCAGGAAGCTCCACTGTGCTGTCAAACCCAATCTGTCTGGGGCATGCCAATGCCTGATGTTGAGGTTAATCTCAGCACTGGGAGCCATTGCCTGTGAGCAAAGCAGAAGTAAATTCTAAAACACCTTGTGTTAGTTATGAAGTGATCTGCTTTCGATGAAGCTGCCTTGTTCAAGTTCAAAGGCCGTCAACTTTGTACAAAGAAAATTGAACTCATTGAATTTCTTAGAAGGGTAGAAAGGATGATGCAGGGAACTACTGACTGCTGGGGAGAATCATGGAATAGATTCTCTTGGGAGCTTGTAAAGGCATATGGAAGAGAGGAAAGTGATATGGAATAACCAGCATGGCTTCACCAAAGGCAAGTCCTACCATACCAACCTAGTGACCTTCTGTGATGGCATAACTGCATCAATGGACAAGGGGAATCCACTGATGTCACCTATCTGGGCTTCAGTAAAACCTTTGACACAGTTCCTTATAATATTCTCCTCTCCAAATTGGAAAGATATAGATTTGATGGGTGAACTGTTTGATGGCCAACAAACTGGCTGCTAGTTCATACTTGGAAAGTAATGGTCAATGACTCTGTGTCTGGATGGAGATCAGTGATGAGTGCTGTCCCTCAGGGGGTCAGTACTGGGACCTGTACTCTTCAATGTCTTCACCAATTACATCAAGAGGGACTGAGTACACCCTTAGCAAGCTAGGGGACACCAGACTGTGTGGTATTTGACAACCCAAGGATGGGATGTCATCCAGAGAGACTTAAGCTCAAGCAGTGCCCCCAAGAGAGCTTCACGAGGTGCAACAAAGCCAAATGCAAGGCCTTGCATCTGGGTTGTGGCAACCACCACTGTCAGTGCAAGCTAGGGGACAAAAGGATTGAGCACAGCCTTGTCAAACAGGGCTTGTGAGCGCTGGTGGATGGCAAGCTGGGCATGAGGCAGCAATGTGCCCTCACAGCCCAGAAAGCCAACTGTATTTTGGGCTCTATCAAAAGAAGGGTGGCCAGCAGGTTGCAGAAGGTGATTCTCCTCCTGTGTCTGCACTGGTGAGACCCCACCTGGAGTACTGCATCCAAATGTGGAGTCAGTACAGGACATGGATCTATTGGAGCACATCCAGAAGAGGGCCACAAAAATGATCCAAGGGATGGAATACCTCCCTGTGAGGACAGATGGAGAGCTGAGCCTGTTCAACCTGAAGAACAGAAAGCTCCAGGGAGACCTGAGAGCAGCTCTTCAGTAGCTGAAGGGGGGCTGAAGGGAACCAGTTTTGTTGTTGTTGTTTTGTTTTGTTTTTAGAGGGATCTGCTGTGATAAGACAAGGGGAAATAGTTTCAAACTAAAGGAGGGGAGATTTCAGTGGGGTATAAGAAAAAAGTTCTCTATTATCAGGGTGGTGAAGCACTGGCACAGGTTGCCTGAAGAGGTGGTGAGTGCCCCATCCCCAGAAACATTCAAGGTCAGGCTGGACCAGGCTGTGGGCAACCTAATTGAACAACCTAATTGAACTGTCGGTGTCCCTGTTCCTTGCAGGGGTGTTGGACTAAATGACCTTTAAAGATCCCTTCCAACTCAAACGATTCTATGAAACAGCAGGAGATTTTGGTTAAACTATGTCCATATGTACTTCAACAGGAAATGAGTCATATTCTTGCAAAATCATAAGCTGAAGAATTTGTGACTTCGGTATGAAAATTTCCATTTGTGAGTAAGTCAGATCTTCTTCTCTCTCTAGGTTTTTCTCAGGCATCAGGAATGTCTTCTGAGCCTGCTGCATCTGCCTCAGAGCAGTCCCCCTCCTCTCTGCACTCGTCCAGTTCTCTTCATCTGCCTGAAAACCGCAGGACAAGAGATCGCTCCCCATCTCCCATGAGGGGGTACCTCATCCCCAGCCCGCTGCCCACGCGGCGCACCAGGACGTATTCAGCGTGAGTACTGGGAAAAGTGCACTTAGCTGGGACAGCCAAGTGATTGCGTTTGGGCAGATTGATCAGCCCCTCGCTTAGGTGAAGGGAGGTTGAGTTTGTTGTATCTGGAAAGTGCTTTGGTCTTTTACTGTTATCTGTTCCCCTTAAAATTTCATGGGATTAGAATTTTATTAGTCTAAATTGCTTCTAGTTTTCTACAGTCCATTTGGATGAAGAAAGTTGGAAGTATTTCCCTCTTTAAGACCAGATTGGTACTATTGAGTAGTTGCTGCTGAGGTTATTTGAGCCATTGTGCCCGTTTGCTTGGAGTGCTGCAGCTGAACCTTCTGCATCCGTGCTCACAATGAACTGCTCTTTGTGCTCTATTTCCCAGAACTGTGAGAGCATCAGAGGGTCCCATCTACAAAGGCGTCTGTAAGTGTTTCTGTCGCTCTAAAGGCCATGGCTTCATTTCCCCTGCAGATGGAGGGCCTGACATCTTCGTACACATTTCTGAGTAAGTTGCTGCTGAGAGAGCTGGAGGCTCAGTTTTTTCTTGATTACTTAATGCTTTAGATACATCACATTCTAAGAGTGACAGGCTATAAACTGTCCTTAATACAAGCAGTTATGCAGATGTTACAAAAAAAGAAGACGATAATTTACCTCTGCCAGTATTACTATAAATCTGTTGAGAACTAGTAGATCATTTTATCAAGTCTACTAGAATAAGCTGTTTTGCCTCAACCTTTTCTCTGCTAGGGGGTTCATTAGTAGCTCTGCTTTTTTCCCTTGAACTCATGAAGATCTGTCATATCTGAATATACCTTTTGATAAATCAAATGAATTGAGTTTTTCAAGTCATGATTTTTTTGCTTCAGTCTAAAACAGTCTTTCCAGTTTCTTTTCTAAGCGTGCTGCAGCCTTTAAAAGTTACTAAAAAAAAGGGGGGGAGTTGAGGGGGGAGAAAATATAGCTGTGTGGATATTTTCAGTATGTAGAGATAGGAATCTTCTTCCATACTTCTGCTGCTTCTCTTTCTATACATCCCATAATCGCATTAGCCCTTCTTGTCCTTAGTCTCTTGCTGAGTTGCTTATCTGCTCTGACCTCTGCATCCTCTGCAGCATCAGAGTTTGGTGCAATCCCAGTTGCAGTCTGTCATCTTCTGGCAGCAGGGCCTGCATTCCTGGCTCCCAGATACATGACTTCATATTTTGTTGCACTGCAGCACATTTGATTTGAATAGGCCCTGCTTGCCAAGGGATCCAGATCACTCTGACTGTCTTCATTATTTATTGCTTGAGTGATCTCCAAGTTTTAATAGACAAACTTATATTTGTTTCTGGATGGGGTTGTTGGCCAGCATGGGGGTTGAAACTGGCCTATGTTAGGATTACTTTTCTCCATCAATTACTTATCTTTTTACTTATCGGTGTTTAGTCTAGCTATTGCTTACAGTGTTGAAGCTATGTAACCCTTATTTGTTTTCCTTGGAGTGGTTGTCCAGTGGTAAGTCAATAAAAGCCTTACCAAATTAACTCAAGTGTCCTCAGTTATCTTTTCTGCCCATGCAGTTAACAAATCTCCTTTGAAAATGAGCACGCTGGCATTTTTCTAGCTTTTCTGAAATATTTTCTGCATGATGGACTGTTAAGGGTACACAAACTGCTTCTGCTGTTGATCGCCCTCCAAACAGCTGTAACTCAAACTCCAGTGATGTTTTACTGTTAGTCTATTTAGCCAAAATCTCTCTTATGCTGAAGTCCTATATGACACTACAAAGATCTTTTTTTGGCTGTTGTGATTTTAGTGGTTTGTGCGAGAGGCCCATCTCACAGGAATCCCTTCCTGTGGGCTGTGCTACTTTCTGTATTGATCCTGTACGCTTCCAAAGTGCTTTGAGCTGTCTATATGCTATAGTTAAGTGAGTGTACCCTGGATGCGACGTGCCATCTTTATCCTTTTTTCCACCCACTCGATCCATCCTAAAAACTGTACTGAACAAGTTGTGGTTGTAAAAGTTCACAGGCAGCTACATTTCTTATTTTTAGCATATTTATGTTGCTGACACTTCTGTTTGCCCTCATCCTTATCCAGCCATGCTCTCAGCTTGCTGTCCCCTAGGTAAGGGATGAGAGGGGGAGAGCTGTTGTTTGGGCAAGGGATAGCATGCTCCAGCCTGAGCTGTGGCTTCCTAGGTCTCAGTTTGGTGTCCTAGCCCTTGGGTCATATTTCTCCTCTTCATTTTTAACTGCTTCATTCATATTTGAATTAGTTTCTGTGCTGCTGGGGACCAGACTATCTCTGTAAGTCATGCTGTGCAGAGTAGTGTACACTGCAGTTTTCCTGCAGTACAGCAGTTCTCTTAAAGCAGAGCAGTTTCTTCTTTCACCAAACATGAGAAAATTGGAGGGGCCTCTTCTGCCCTGTCTGCTGCTGGAAGGTGTCAGTGCCTTCCTGGCACCCAACCCACTCTCAACAATCCAGTGATGGAGTTCCACTGCCTCCCTGGCTGATTCCTTCCTGTAAGGAACAGGTTTGGTTCCTAATTTTTCTGGTGTTCAACCCACCTTTCTCTTGCTTTCATCGTGGCCCTTCATTCTCCACAGCAGATAGGTGATACCTTTCTTTTTTAAGCTTATAACTTCTGTGTTCACAGATCACTTTTTCTGGTGATGTGGGTTGGGTGTGCCCAACATAGTGGGTAAGTTGATGTGGTTTTGAGCAGTCCATAGGAATCCCACTTGCCTTTCTCAGTATATATAGGTGTGAGCATGTACAGGAAACTTCCTTTTTTTTTTATGCTCTGGGTCTTTGTGTTAGACTGGGATTTGGGCTGAAACCTGTGTGCCTGCAAAGACAAGGCAAGGAGATAGTTCACTAGAGAGCCCTGATGAATTAGTGACCACACTTTTTTTTTTTGAGGATTTTCTTTTTAAAAAGTAGCTGATGTCTTGGAGCCAAAAAGCATGTGCAGTGCTTGTGGGTTCTCTGTGGTTTGCTAGTGCTCGGCTCTGAAGGGGAAAATACTGCAATGCAGACAGGCCTTTGGTTTCCTGACCCCATGTTTGATGATTTGTAGAATTGATGCTACGCTTTTCCCAGTGCTTTGACTCACAGCACGTTTGTGTCCCAGGACAGATCCTGCACTTGTTGTGTTTTTCTCACACATTATTTTGTGACCACAGGAAAATATGCTTGTGGACCCATAACTCTGGTGAACTGGGACAGAGAAAAAGATAGCTGATATCTTCTGATGATGTCTCAGGTGGAGGTACAGTCTTGTTCTGTTGCTGGCTGTACTGGAGAGGTACCAACAGTGTCATCTTCCTGCAGCGAGGAGCCCAGCTGTGTCCTGGCCACTGTCCCACTGCATCACAGAGACCGATTTCTGAGCTACCTGTGCTTGTGGAGACATCACACTGCTTGCTTTCCTCTCTCTGCTGTATCACTGTATTTAAAACAGTGTGTTAATGCTACCATCTTCTGTGTGGCTGCTCGCCTAGTGGAGTATAATGATCCTGACTGGAAATTAACTGATAATTAGAAACCATCTGAGAGCTGAATCTGAGCTGGGGGAATGATTCATCCAGCCCCTCTTCCTTTCCTGTGAACTAACAACAGTTTCTGGGGCTGCTGGGAAGCCAAATCCGTGCTTTCTGATTTCCTTCAAAATATTTGAGGCATTTTATCTTGCCTGCTTTGGGCTGTGCACTTCCTTCCTGATTTCTCTCCTGGTATTTCTCTCCTGGTGCCTTGCTGCAACTGTTAAGTATCTGAAATAAGCACTTTGTGTGTGTGGGGGGGAAGAGGCTGCAGAATACCAGTTCTTCCTTAGGGAGGGGTTTGGATCTTAGTAAGATAGGGATAGATTTTCCTAAGAGTTCTCCTTTGCACCCAAGTTGGCTCAGGAAACTTGTATGTTGCACCAATGCACATAGGAATTCCAGCTTGTTGTGTTTATAGCAAAACTTCTCCAGAATCTCTACATAACTGTATAAGCCATGATAGCTGAAAGTCAACACTTGCACTGTATATGTAAGCAATGTGGTGGGCAGTGCAGGACACTGTAGCTGCCCAAGGACAGGGGCTCCCTGGTTAGCAAGCACAGAACACAACAGTCAGGGCTTTGGTTTCTGGATGTGAACAGTAGGTATTGCTGTGATGGTATCTCAGTTGGGTGCTTGTAGATATCTGAGCCCAGGTAGAAATCTTTGGAAAGCTCTGCTTCTTGTGATTATCACTTTCTTCCTCTTAGTGAGCTGCATGGTGTTGAATTGGCTGTTCAGAGCAGGTATGGAGACATAACAACCCTCAAGTGTGGATTCCAAAATCATGACAAGAGATCTCTGGAGACCTGAGCAAGAGTATCACACTCTTGTATCAACATCTGGTGTGCTGGAAGAGAAGAGCAGCTTCCTTCCTAGCTGTGGGAGGACCAAACCAGGGCCTCAGAGAGTAGGGCAGTCTCATAGCAGAGATCGTGGTTGTTTAAGCTGGGATTCCTTAGTGTTTGGGCCTCTTTCAAACTTGTATTTCCCAGTTAGGAGTGACTGGTGGGCAACTCCTGCTACTGGTTTGCCTGCCAACCATCTTGATAAAGACATTGCTGGCATTGCTGATCTCAGCTGACGCCGCATCGGAACGCATTCAAAATTAGAAACTCAGGATAGTTCATTACTGTGCTGAGTCCTGTCGTTCAGTGAAGATGCAAGTTCACAGGGAGGTATGCTGAAGGGTTAAATGAGCTTTAAGAGGCTGGCAAGATAATGCAGTCCATCGGTCTGTAGGAACTGTCAGTCTTGTTGGCCAACAAGGCTCAGAATTAACTGAAAACTTCTGTTCAGAAATATTTCCATTTGACTTAGTCTTTGTCCCCAGAGGTTTAACTAGAGCCCTGGAATATGAATAGCAGCTGTGAGGAGGAAGAGCTAGAACAGCCCTTATTTAGGTAATTTCCTAATAACCTCCCACCTTCCTAAAAATAGTGCAAATAAAATGCTCCACTGTACCAGGCTGAGACTGAGCTGGGAAATGGGAGTTGCTGGATAAGCTAGAACTCACTGTATTGTCTCATTCTGACACTGACACAAAAAAAAAATTTCCTATTTTTAGCTTAGTATATCAAAGAATGTTAAAGTTTCTGGATGAGGAATTTATATATACATAAATATTTATTATATATTATATATTCATATATTATAAATATATATATATATAAATGGATATACATGTATATCCATTCATTTGAATAGGAATGTGCATACAGATCTCTTTAAAAAAAAAAAAAGAAAAAAAAGTGAAGGTCTCCACCTCTGCTTTAGATCAACATTCAATGTATAGCTAGAGTAAAAATAGTTTTTAAAAGTCTGTATTTAACTTGTACCAAATTATCCAGGTAAATTTTGTATAGAGTGGCTGCTGCAGGCAGAATGTCTTCCAAGATCTGTTTACTTTCTCTGATCTCCTCCAGCTCATTTACCTTGCAGCACTTAAGGCAATTGCTTCCTGATGGAATCAGGATCATCCTGCAGCTCAGCCATCTCATCACCTTTCAGGTGCCATTATACTGTTCTTTCTTGACACCACCAAAAAATACTGCACAAGCTGGATGCTGTTTGTTTATAAGCCTTGCTTAGTGATGCTGATGCTGGAGCAAATCTGCATATATCCAGTACCACTATTTCCAGAAGCAGCATTTGGTAGGCAAACAGCAGTTACGCCATTCACAAATGGATGTGATTGGGCTGCAAAGAAAGACCTTTGTCCCCAGTGCATATGAAGATCCACAGGACAATGAGTTAATAATCTCATTTTAGGTAGGCACCAAGAGTGACTGACAGAAAGCTGCAGGGATGAAAAGAATATCTGTTCTGTGGGAGACAGGTTTAATGGCTGTAAGCAGAGTGCGAAATTTGAGCTGTTTGTGTGGTCACAGCCTTCTCACATAACTTTGGGAAGGACAGAGTTAGTCTGCATCAGGTCCAGCCAAAAAAGAGTATGACAAACCAGAAGATGAGAGAAAGTACTGTTAGGATTGAATGAGGTTTTATCACAGCTTCAGCTTCTTGTAGCGTCAGTTTAAATAAGGTAAGAAACCAAGAAAGGAACTGATGCTGTCATGGTAATGCTGGTCCTGTAAGAAGTGCTTCCTAGTTGAGAAAAGTTCTTATGGGTTCTTTTTCTTATTCTCAGGGATAAAAAAAACCAGCACCACTTGGGTTGCAGATGCACTGGTTACTGCATTCTTACCAAAACCCATCCTGATATGTATATTTGTATTTCAGTTTTAAGCCAAACTCATCCCAATGAAGTCCACATCAGTTTCAGCATTTGAGCTGTACTCATTTCTCACTTCCAGTGATACACGATTGCTTTTAAGTTCCTGAAACAACAGCTGCCTTTGTGCGTGAGCGTGTTTTTGGTGCTTCAGGAGATAGCAGAAGCCCACTGTGCTTTTACTTCAACCACACCTTCTAAACACTCTTTGCAGATTCAAATGTTTATGTTACTGGGTCTCTTCCTGTTTTACAGGAGCTCTCAAAGAACATGTAAAGTTGCTGTTCATGAGAAAATCCTTTCAGCCCAACTTAAGATCCTTTCCTGGGCAGGGCATCCCTATTGTTTGCTTCCTGTAAAGTGGTGATTTCTGAACTCACTGCTTGCTGTGCACGTTCATCCTCTGTGCAGGAATCAAAGGTGATGCCTGGTGTTGTGGAGTGGGTGGCCACAATGCTAAGAGGAGATGCTGCCTTATTTCCAGCTTCAAGTAACTGCTGTGCCTCAGCTTGCTGAAACCCTGTCTGCAGCTGCTCCTGGCGCTTGAGGCCGGATGAAGAAACACTTTTCATTACAATTTGTTCCAGAGGCTCAGCTGTACTTGAGTAAATGTAGACTTTCTGCTTTTGCTTGTATTGTCAGTGCTCATTACATCTGAGTTGGAAAACATTTCCACTCGCTGTGTTTTTCCTGGTATTTCTTTGTGTGGATAATGTCTGTGTGGTAGCGTATTCTGTTGAAAGCTGATACCTTTGCTAAGGTGGGACTGCTGTCCTGCACGGGTTGTGCTGCAGTTATGTATTTTTTAGCTCAGATAACGAATCCTTTATCTTTTGGGACTGATGGCTTGCTCACCTGTTTGCGTGAGCACTGCAGCAGCATGGTGGACAGTCATAGCTGATGTTCATGAGTTACTGTACTCAGCAAGATGATGAAGCATTCGCTTGCACTAGATGAAAGATAAACTGCTTTTGGAGTGTTTGTTATTTTTATTTTGCTGTGGTCTCCAAGTACGTTCTCCCTGATACCTTTCTTTGGAAGGGGAGGGTTGCTGCCTAGTGTGTTTGTCACATTGGCACAGGAGGGCTGGGGAGGTTTGTTGCTTTGTGTTGGCTCCTCATCCCCAGAGTGTTCCTGTAGTTCTTGCAGGTCTGTCTTCAGGTTGCTGGCCTCAACTCTAGGTTTTCAGGTACCAATTAGTACAACGTGGCATGAACTTGCTTCCTATCAAGCTTGTCTGCTAACTCCTAATGTGTGCTTCAGCTGCACTAATGAGCAGCAGGAGGGCGGACAGTTCTTGACTTCATCTATGGCTGAAACTTTCTCAGAAGGCCCTGCCAGGACTTCAAGCCAGCTGCAATGGGAATGCACATATGTCTTGTTCTGGTGTACAGACTGTGCTTTGCTGGTTTTTTTTCTCATTTGCAGTGGTCAGTACTTGAGAAAGCATATACAAGGGCCATGTGACAACAAGGGTGTTGCTTTATCAGAATCAGGTGAATCTCTGCTCCCCAGAGGACTGTAAATACTGGATGTGCAAACTTTTTACACACAGGGAAATCTCAAACCTGTTAGAGGAATTGAGGGCTATAAATAAAGGCAGTAACTGAAGAAGACTGCCATAGCAAGAGTCTGGAGGTGGGGACCCCAATGCAGTCCTTGCAGTATGATACAGGACTGTGCTGATGACAGGTCATCTGGGGACTTCGGAGGTAAGTAAAGGTCAGTAGGATCAGTGTGTATGGGGAGGAAAGGCTGTCAGGACTGATCAAGAAGGATTTTGCTTGGCTTTTCTGTAAATATTTTTTTCTGCTTGCAATTTACTGCCACTTTCCCAGGCACCACCCTGAAGAGTTCATCTTAGGACATTCCCTCTTGGGTCTGGTGTATGGCAGATAGGGTCTAAAGAATATGTTTCAAGTGACAGGAATGCCTTTAACTCCTTGTAACAGACTGTAGATCTGTATTTAGATATGGGAGCATTTTCAATATTGCCTTGATAGGATCAGTCAGTGAAGAATAAAGTTTATTTCTTTTCCTCAACTTCCCATGTGAGAAGATAATTAGCTTCCACTGTACGTGCCAGCCTGCCCTGTGTTGCAAGCTGCTTCTGCTCAGCTGCAGCCTGCCAACACCAGCTCTCCAGCAGTGGTTCTGATGCATGAGTCAAGGGAGCAGAAGCTGAAGCAGCTCAGAAGTAGGAAGAATGGGAGAAAGGCAATGCAAGTGATGAAGTGTTTTACTTAGTTTTACAGAACTAAGGGAAGAAGCAAAATCTGATGTGAAGTTGCAACTGGCAGCAAGTGACAGTATATTTGTCTCTTATTAGTCCTGTCTGTCTTTCCTGTAATAGCAAGAATATTAACAATAAAGAGAGGACGTGAAAGGCACTGCTGAAGTCTTAGGTTCCTGCAGTGCATTTGTAAGGTGAAATTCCTGGGTGGTGTGAGCATGCTGTCAGTGAAGGCAAAACAAGCACAACTGTCCGGAAAAGACTTTTGTTCCCTCCCTCTGAACTCTCTAAAAAAGTACGTGAGCAAATCATGCAAATCAGGCATCTGGTAGATTTTATAATTAGTGTGTATCTGTTCTTCTGTCCTGCTCTCACTGCAAATTGTATCCACTGAAAAATATCTGAACAAAAAGAAATCGAAAGCTTGAATAGTCAAGGAAAAGGGAGTCCCCAGCGTGGGCTTGTGAAGTAACATCCTGTCAAAGAATGAGGAAAATGTGGTTCAGAAGGCATCTCTGCACGTCTTCACTGGCACATGCTGAGATTTTTTATTAAAAAGCTTTGACCTTGAACGTGAGGTGAGGAAGGCCATTACTCTTGGCAGCTCTGTCTCATCAGTACATCACTCTGGTCAAAAGGTGCCAGCCATTATTGCTTTCCCACTATTCCCAGATAAGACTCACAGTCATATCACAGTCACAGCTGCGGGGTGGGAGTCCTCCAGCATCGCCCAGCATCGCTGGTAGTGGGCAGGTAGAAGTGAGTGTGTGACTTGTGGGAGTCAGGTGCTGGAGGAGAGCTGCGTTGCTGTAACACATCAGAACCACTGTTTGTTTTTCTCCACTTTTTTCCCCATAGCAAGTGATTTTAAAGCTCCTGACACTGTATATTACTTGAAGGGTTTTTTTTTTTTCCTAAATATTTTAAATACCACGGACAAACTGAATGTTATGGTGGAGTCACTTAAAGATAAATCAGTGAATATAGCTGCACAATCCAAGAAGTTCCAAAACGAAGTAGCAAGCAGTGTCAGCCCTGCCATCTAGTGCACCGGCGGGGAAGAGGCTTTAGGAACGTGGGGGAAGGTGCAGGGATCGCAGCAGTGCTGTCCTATGTTGGGCTCAGCTGACTTCAAGTCATTTTAGAGGTTTAGATAAAGGTTTCTCTGTTCTAGGCTAGTGTTGTTTATAGTGATCTCATGGGATTTTGCTGTGAGACATTTCAAATCGACCTCAGCTTTGGCTACTGATGCGGTGGTGGGTTTTTTTTTTTGTTTTGAACAAAAGACCACCCCAAATTTCCTTCTACATATATTTGTTATGATAAAAAATTAGACTAAAGCAAGAATGTGATTTATGATGATCTGAAACTTCCTTTCCACAGCATCGAGGGCGAGTACGTTCCTGTGTCAGGGGACGAGGTCACCTACAAGGTGTGCACCATCCCTCCAAAGAACGAGAAGCTTCAGGCCGTGGAGGTGGTCATTACCCACCTGGCCCCAGGCACCAAGCACGAGACCTGGTCGGGACATGTCATCAGCTCCTGAAGTTGCCCAGGGGATGCTGTCTGCGTGGGTCACTGCTCAGCGCCTGCCATCAGGGAACCTGACCTAAGAATAGTCTGCGAATGGTGCGGGAGGAAATATTGCATTGTCAATAAAAGCAGAAGTAGGCCAAAATTACCATTTTTTACAGTAGGCCTGATTTAACAAAGGAGAAAAAAAAGGCAATCCAGATGCTAATGAAATGAAAAAAATCATGTCTCTATTAATGTGTTTACAAAAATGTATTTTAAAGAGATGTAGTTTGTGTGCTTTGAGGGGTTGGATTTTTTTTTCCCTTTATTTTATTTTATCCAGTCCCTCAGGGGACTCGGGGAGCCTTGAAGGAGAGCCCTTGCAGCACAGCCAGCTATAGCAGATGCACAGGTGCAAGGCCCCATGGGTGCACGGTCACTGTGGTCCCTTGAGCTGTGCTTCTGCAGGTGTTGGAGTGCACTTATTGCTGGTAGCAGTGCCTCACTGCCTTGACATGAGAGTGAGCAAGCTGCTTCGTGCTGCAATTTGTTTTCCTTGTGGAAGAAAGATCACAAACTGCTGCACAGTGGAAAATCTCCATCTGGTGGTTATGCTCTGATGGCCTTCAGGTGCAGCATTTGCAAACATGTCTGCGTATGTGTGGAATATTGTGTGTTTTTTCTTAAAAAAAAAAAAAAAAAAAAAAGCCTGGATTGTTCATGAATTTACTTTGGTGCCTTGATGGTTGATTAGCAACAGATTTTATAGGCCAGTATTACTTTAAAAAAAAAAAAAAATTAAAAGTTGCTTCAAGGTAAGTGCTAGAAAGCTGTAGAGTAGCTTCAAAGCTTCTGGCTGTGTCTGAATTGAGACTACCTTCTTGACTGCATATAGCTGATAAATGTCTGCTGTGGTGTTTCACTGGCAGGCAGGCGAAATAACTTCTGAAAAGCAAGTTAGGTGCTGTTGAGCTCACTGTATGCTGGAGTACTGTGAGAGTTACTTAGTAGACTTGCCTCTGGGTGGAGTAGATTCTGCAGCTGTGTTTTTTAGAAGACTTTCTTGATAGGATGTGCTCTGGCCACCCTTGCCCCAGCTCTCTTCTCTGCCTGCGAGGTTGCATATAGCTGAAGTAATGTGACTATGCTGCTCCCGTTTGCCTTCCATTTTTTCCTCTTTTCTTTCCTAACAGTGGATTTTTATTGACTTTGCACATAAAAAAGAATAAAAATAGAAAAAGATTGCACGATACTCTCCTGTTAGCTCCGTGACGCGCTGTAACTTCAGTTGCCTGTTTGCAGTTTTTCCAAGAGGCACTCGCTGTCATGAAATGTCTCAGGACTCTCACAGCAGAGATCTGTTCCAAGGTCTGACCTGGGGGGAGCTCAGCTGTATGAAGGTCAGTAAGTGCTGTGATGGCTTGTTTTACTTTAAGCTGTATTACACTATAGTGTGCTGTAATGACCAGCCTGCAGCAGCTTTTTGTTTTTAACCATGACTGAGTAATGGCAGGTTTAACACTATCTAGCTTGTGGAGTATTGCATATTGCTTTCTTTACAATAAATGCAGCTGTTATAATGCTGTAATATGTCTTCAGTCTGATCTCTATGTAATCTGTGTTGAAGTTCTTTAAACAGAGGAGACTGCAGGTATCTGCATATGCATGCTGTTAAGATGATATGCGCTATCAGAAGTAGTAGAAAGTAATTTACCATGTTTTCTAGTGGTATGATCAATTAGTGTACAAGATTTTATATTTCTATAAAGACATTATTTTCATTATGTAGTATTCAGTACTAGCTGTTCATGTTAACCTACACTGGGGGGAACAGGGAGGACAGCCTGGCTGTACCAGCCGACTGGGAGACCAAGGCATTGCAGAAAGGGCTCCCAAGATAGAGCACTCAGCATTCAAAACTCCTGCAGGAAAGCTTCAGCCAGGCTTCAGGGGCTCTTTCTCTCAGTTTGCTTCTCGTCTGGTGGCATGAGAGGCAGATGATGACCTATTGGCAGTGGTTGCTAGTGCAACAAACCTGGTTTTGGTCCTTCGCAGGGTGTTTTGCATAGGTTTTTGCAAACAGGAAACAACTGTGAAGTAATGCAATAAGTAGCTGCATCATGTTTGTGTACATACAAAGCAGCAGCTATTAGGCTGTGGTTCTCTTTAGAGACATTTCTCGTAATACTAATGCGTCTGGTCCAGCATCTGCTTTCATTAAAATGGTTGAGGCTGAATTACATTATGGAAGTGTGCATATGAGAAGTGGATTAGGCTAGAACTTTTCGATGAGAGCATCAGAGCACCCACCACCTCTTTTGCAAGCCCTCTGAACTTAATGTTTTTCTTTTTTTTCTTTTTAAGCTGTTAGCAATCATGCAAACCTGAAATGGGAAGCATTAAATTAAGTGACTTCGATGTGCATACAGGAAACACACAACAGAGCTGCTTAAAATAATTTATTTGCCAAAATGACAGACTGTTAGAATTTTTCTTGTCTTTTTCCAAACTAAACCATTCCCAGAAGAGATTAATTTCCAAATGCCAGGTAGGAGTAGTAGTATTAAGTTACTCTGATTGCCATGCTTCAATGTGAATTTTAGTAGAAACCTGTATCATTTATTGTAGCACTAAAAAAATCTCACCTACCATATTCTTACCAGGAATAGTGTAATAAGTGACAAAATCGTATTTTGTTGCTGCACTCAAGTTATTTTAATATTGGGTTTCTATTTTTTTCCACTGTAGATTTAAAATAGTCTGCAAAAAGCAGGGGTCCATCAACTGTACACTGCATTGGCAGTGCAGGCTGTGGTGAGGAGGAAACCAGCATCAGGTGGCCCAGCCCTCCCAATGCTGACAGGCCCCACACCTGCTGACTGTGCACTAAAACATGAGCAAACTCAGGGACTTCAGGCTCAGTTCTGCCTTCCCACCCCCAGGAAAAAAAATATAAATAGTACAACATATCTTTTACTCTGGTGTCTTAAAATTCATGTCTTCACAGCACAAGGTTATTTACATATGTTTTTAAAAAGCCTTCAAAGTGTTTATTTTAAATAGCAGCTTCAAAGCCAAAACAAGGCATAAATGCCTTGCAGGCCAACTTTAAGGCCATAAATCAACAACAGGCAGATTAATGGGGGGGATGAGGAGGGAGTGCAGTGTAATTAATTAGCAAATAAGTTTTACTAGTTAGTTTAAAGAGAGGGAAAGAAAGAAAAAACAAGATGAAAAACTAAGTTCATTTTTCCCTGCACAGATTTACAAAACATACTGTCAGGTGTATCTGAAACAATGCATCAATGTAACTATCACCCCTTTATTTTCCAGTAGCTCCTGTGACTTCAAGCCACAGACACATGAGGAATCAAGTTCTGCAGGTTAACCTGGCCAGAAATGTCTAGTTTTCTAAGTGAAATTAATTACTGTTCCCAAAGTAATGCTCCACAGGGAAACACAGAGACACAATGAAGTCATGTGGGCTGATGACTTTAAAAAAACAAGCAAACAAATAAAAAGAACAAAACCACAACTAACCAAAACGTACTTCTGCTAATAGAAACCGTGAAAGGATGGTCCTAAATGAGCTCTGCTCAATTAACCAGTCACCAAGGTTCTCTTGAGTTAAAACCCTTCCCTTTACACCTGCAAAGCACTGAGTATTTATCACCAGTTACAAAAACAATACAGAATGAAGATGATTTGAATTATTAAGCTGTCTTATAACCATTTGGTAAATGTGAAGTCTAAAAGAAGGTCTTTTAATTAAAAAACAGCTCTTCACAGATTCTTCTTGTATCCTGCGGGGACGTAACGCTGTGGCCTTCAGTTCTGGAGTCTGTGAAAATTTCATAATCGTTCCCACCCTGAAAAAAGAAAAGGTAAAAAGCAGAAGAGGATTTATTTAACTTTATTTAACTTAATGGACAGTTGTAGTCTTGGGGTGGAGAAAGAGCTTGTATAGAAAATCCTGAAAAGAATATCCATTTTGCTCCAACTTACAATGTTGCTAACAAATGATCACGAGGACACTATTAAAACTGCCTATTGTCAAGCTGAAATGCAGGCTTGTTACTAAGGTAGGTGGGTTATTGCTGCAATACTGTGATCCTGAGCATGCAGTGGGCCACCTACATTTGGAACTGGTTACTGGTCAGAGGATAGTGATGAAAGGATTATAATTCCTGAAAGTAGCCAGCACTCAGCAGTCGCCTGGCATCTTTCTTGTAAATGTCAAAGCAAGTAGCATAACTGAACAGAATTTGCAGGCAAGATCTATTTGAAGTTTCAGACACCCTATTTATATTAATGTTAATTTCTGAGTGATAGTAACTCATTTATACATATGTCTATCCTAAATTCAATTCTTGCCAGGCATAAGCAGTTGACAGGAACCTACAGTACTTGCAGTTTAAAATAGCAGCCCTGAAACACGTACACAAAACAATATACTCACTGGCATAGTCTTATCTCCAAAGAAATAAATAGTCTTGTACCCATCTTCTGCAATGATTCCTAAGCAGTACCTCTTGTCCCAGCCATCTGGGAACACATCAAAGCTTATCTGGCCTCCTAAGAGAGATATGAACCAGGAAAGCTATGTTATATAATAAGAACATATTTGTGACAAGTGAGGAAGAACAAAACGGAGTATGGCTTTTAGTAGAGGAAATGCTGTCAGACCCTGGATCTACTTCTTAACAGCACAGAAAATATTCCATAGGCTATGAGTTGTTGTGATTGAGCAGAAATGCTAAGTCATGGCCTGAACCAGTGATTGAGCACCTGGTAGGAAGGCAGGGCCAACCCAGAGGAGCTCAGGTGCAGAGTATGTACTGAGTAATGGAAGGTCTGGAGCCAGTATCCATCCCTTCCCAGACCTCATTTAAGAGCTGGCAGTGGAGGTGAGGGTATCTCACTGGAGATCCCTGCGTACCTCAGGCCTTTTGAAGGTAAGAAGCTGCTTTCCTTTGTTTCTGTGCCCATGGCTGTTGTATTTGAGCAAGTCCTCACCTGGGACCTTGCTACTGTGCTATCTTTGCTCTGCTTTCCACCTTGTTACAGTCATTTTCTGACTTTACCCATTGAACAAATGTGAAAATCTTACAAGTTCCCAAATGCCACTGAATCTCAATTTGACTGTTTGACTCAACTGAATTCATCCTCAGTGTGGATGATGTTGCTTCGTATGGACATTCTTGTCTTGATGTGAATAAGTCTTTCAGAACAGAAAGAGGACTAAGCCAGCTTTTGTAATGCACCCTAATGGGACAGCTGTTTTTACCAACAGTATTGAGATTAGATCTGCACTTTTTTTTAATGTCAAAGAGTAGGATAAACTGTCTCAGTTCCAAATTTGTGGACTTTACCAATACACAGGTGCATTTCCGAGTTGAAGGAGGTGCCAGAATTGTATTGACAGCAAGCTGCAGCAGTCTTTCATTTGTGCTTTAATGTTTTAGCACAGAGCAATAATGGCACCCATATGCTTTTTTAACTGAGAAATAATAAAAGGCAAGAATTACTGTGATATAGTAGTGGGGAAAGGATGTGGAAAATTAAGTCCACCTTATTATCATCACTTCTTTGATTAAAAAAAAAAAAAGTCAGAAAACTTAAAAACGAGCAGAATCAGTCACAGGTAGCATTAAAATATACTGAACTGATGACAAGAAATGAAGCTGCCTTTGGTAAAATGTACCAAATGAAAGCCAAATCGGAGGGGGGAGGGAAGAGGTTGATATGCATGCAATGAGAGGATACAATCTGATTTAAATGAAATGGTGTTTCAAATGAAATTATTTCAAATTGATACCTATAGAAAATGTGAGGCCTTTTCCTGCAAATTCTCTTCGTAAATCAGCTACAAATTTTTCTCTTATATGCTCCTTCTGTTTAAAAACAAAACAAAACAACAACAAACAAAACATAAGAGATCAGCTACACGCTGTGTTAATTCAGCAATAAAAATATAACTAAAAAACCCAAAATATCCAAAGCTCTGAGTACCAGGACTGCTTTTAAAAGGCTTGAAAGAGTTGGAAAGGAGTAGTTGAGCAGGATGGATATACTAAAGAGCACTCCAGAAAAGGATCATTTTCTATATGACAGGTTTCTGTAGGAATATTTACATACAGGTAGGAGGACATCCAGTACTCTGGACTGGGGTTGAAAGAAACATGAGCCAAGCCTGCCCCTTACCCAAGTAATCGTTAACTATTACACAAAAAACCCTAACTACTGTATCTATTTCCTGATGTCTGAAGAAAGAAATTAGTTAAACTAATCAGCATCATACTTTTCCAGTATTTCATTTTAGAAGATTTTTTTTTTTTTTAAAGCAATTTCTGGCTGTAGCTACTTCTGCCAGAACTTGGATATTTTTCAAGAGCTGTAACTCACCTTATCAAGTTCATAGAACTCAATTCGTTCTTCTTGGCTACAGCTTCTTCCAATGGGGGACACGTTTAACATCCCATTTCGGAATTCAATAAAAGTCCCCCTGAAAGAGAATTAACAACGCAGAAAACAATGTTAAAAATACTGAATACAACAATGAGGCTTTCTTTAATTCTAAAGACAATGGGAATGAGATGTATCCTTCAGCATCCCCTTGTATCTAAAAAATGGGTAGAAAGAAGTAGTGCTGACACCAAGGTGTCTTCTGGACTTTTATGTTTGTGTATGATGTGGTTTTAAAAGCATGACTGGAGCATCCTGTCAGTGTGACTGTCAGGCCCTAGCAGCTGTTCTGCCTGCTTCTGGGTGGACTTTGAGATCTTGTGAACCTTGGCACTGTTTCTGGTTGGTCTGACATATGGTATGGTACAGACTAGGAGGTGCACTCCCACACACCACAGAACTCATCTTAATACATGTTTCACTTGTCTGGAAAGCATTATGCTACTGAATTCCAAACATATCAAGGAAATAGTCCTACTTCTAAACTGAGCTTCCTTCCCTCGAATGACAGTGATTATTTCAAGTCCTGCAAAGTTGTTTTTCAACCTTTTAAATCGTCGTCACCTGCTCCAGCTGGCAGCTTGTGTTTGCAAGCATGGATTGATCTGTTTCCTGTATGCACTGCTCCTAAAACACAAGGCTTTTTTTTTTTTTTTTTTTTTGAGGTGTCTGCTTTGCACATTTATGCTCAACACTCCTCGATGGTGCCTTGAGATGCATCTATGCACATACCTTTTTTTCGGCAGTTTAATCTTTGCAATGTAACTCAGGCAGTAGTTGATAAGATCTTGAAGCACATCCTCACCCAGGTGACCCTGAATGTTCTAAACAAAATAAATACCCATTTAACCAAATGTCCAGAACTGGAGAACATCAAAACAGTTTACATGGAGAAGACAGCTGCTGGATAATCAGTTGTTACTACCACAGAGCAATGGCCTTTCACTAAGCAACTCTCCATTAATGCACAGGTGATACTAACTAAAGGCTCTCACTTTTTTTTCTAAACCATGAAATCAAACTCTCATTTAAGATGCTCCCTTTTAAGTATTTGAGCTAAAAGCAAACCACAAAAGACAGGAGACTGAAAACAAAAGTTGCATTAATATCTGTTGTAGCCATACATGAAGATAAAGAGATTGTTACTGAATGAATTGGGAAGCAATGCTCAAGTTAGCAGCTGCAGCCAGGATCTTGAAAACTGTCATGTCTGTTAGTCATGTTGAAAGAAGGAGGGTGACTGGAGCATCTAGAACCAGCTGTTCATGGTCAGGTAGAATGCTGATCATAGAATCATAGAATCACTAAGGTTGGAAAAGACCCACAGGATCATCCAGTCCAACTATTCACCCATCACCAATGGTTCTTGCTAAACCATGTCCTTCAATACAATATCCAAATGTGCCTTGAACACCTTCAGGGTTGGTGACTCCACCACCTCTCTGGGCAGCCCATTCCAGCACCCGATCACCCTTTCAGAGAACCAGTATTTCCTAATGTCCAGCCTGAACCTTCCCTGATCTTCTGCCTTGCAAGGCACATGAGAATGTATGCTCTGAATCAATATCGAAAGCAGCTACAGGAGTCACAAGGAACAGTTCTAGACCTGAAGACCCATCAGCCATGCAAAGCCAGCTCTACGGGTGCTGCAGGAGCGTGGCCACAGGCTCTGGGCAGCCTGGGCTGATGGCTGGTGACCCTGCACACAGCAGGACGAGATGATCGCTGTGGTCCTTTTCAACCCAGGCCTGGCTATGATTCTATGGAAATGTGACCTTAATGAGAAGGGTGATTGCAGAGGACTGTGCAGCTCCAACAAAGCAGTGTTAGAAGATGCTGTTTCCCTGGCAGTCTCAGCCTTACCTGCTTGCTGAAGAACTTCCCATCTTTGTATGCCACGAGGCCGTTCTCTGGAAACACGTAGTCAAACTTTTCAACCACTGCAACCAAACAGAAAGACATCAATAGCAGAAACTTCCCGTGTGTTTAAACGTGCGGTTCCCTTCAGCGTTACGTAGGTTGAAACACAGAGACACAAAACACGTGAGATCCCAACGGGAGGGCCTCAGCAGCACAAGCATCAAACAGGACCGCGATCTGCGCGTTCCTCCGTGAAACCAGCGCAGCCCCGGCCGCACCTTCCAGCCCTGCACAGCCCGGCACGGTCCGCGTCTCCGGAGCAGCGCCGTGCCCGCGGGACAACGCGCAGCCCCGCCCTTACCGTCATCGCCGAGCTGCTCCTTGATCTTCTCGAAATCGGAACCCCCGACAACGCCCACCTTCACCTTCTGACGCAACCTCTGCAAGAACTCCGCCATTTCCGCCGTGATTTTCTACGGTTCAAAATGAGACAGACGGCGCACAGGAGTCAGCCTTCCCCGGAGTTGCAGGGGCGCGCCTGCAACAGGCGCACAGCCCCGTGCCCAGCCCCGCGCACAGGCGCTGCCCCCCTCGGCCCAGCACAGCCCGGCCGCAGCGCGCAGCCCTGAGCGCCCCCCGCCCCCACTCGCCTGCCGGGGCGCCGTGAGGGTCCCGTCCACGTCGAAGAGGCACAGCGCGGCGCGCTGCGGCGGCGCCATAGCGGCTGGGAGCGGCGGGACCGCGCGGTGCCCGCCGGGAAGGGGGCGGTGTTATCCCGGCGGCGGCGTGGCTGCGCTCCTGGACGGCTGCGCCATGGCGATGGTGAGCGGGGCGGTTGCCGTGCTCGGGGCTCGGCCCGGGGGGCGGCTCGGGGTCCTCGTTTGGGCCGCGGCGGTCGCCTCAGCGGGGAAGGGAGGAGGGCAGTGTTGGGAACGCCGCGTGTCTCGGAGCGCCGGGGCCGAGAGAGGAGGCGGCGCCCGGCGGGTGGTTGGCTCCCTGCGCCGGATCCTCGCGGCTGTAGGGCGCTGCTGAGAGGCGCCCCGAGGGCTCCATCCGCGCCCGCCCCGCCGAGCTGCCCCACGCTCCGTGCCGTGTAAGCGCCGTGCAGCGGTGCTCTTTTCCTTCCCCCAACAAAAGATGGAGGCCGGCGCCATCAGCTTCGCTGTGCCCGCAGGTCCGGCTGTGCCGTGTCCGGAGCGGCGGCACGGCGCCGTCCCCGGGGAGATTCCTGCGCTGGGAGCCCTGGAGGACGGCGTGGAAGAAGGAGGCTGCCGGCCCGCCCTGCTCGCTCGGGACGTCTGTGCGTTTGCGGTCTCACGGCGCTCCCCCTGGCCGAGGGACGCAATTTGTGCCGGCTCGGCTCCTGCGCCGTTGGGCTCCCGCTGCCGCGGCCCCGCAGAAGGCTGGAGATGGGAAAAGCGAAGGGTTCGACGTGGTGTACAGGTTCCCGGGCATCAAGTACTGCCGCGTGCTGTCCAGGCTGAAGCTGCTGCAGACCGCGACCACGCTGCTGGTGCTGCCGCCCGTCTGCTACCTGCACCTGCAGCAGCAGCTGCCCCAGGCCGTGCTGCTCTACACAGCCGGCATCGCGCTCTTTGCTGGAGTGATGCTGTACGGGATGAGCTATTTCTTCAGACGAATTATCGGCTTGATCTACTTAAGTGAAAGTGGAAGAACTGTCAGAGTGGCCCACTTGACGTTCTGGGGGAGGCGCAACGACATTTGCTGTCCCCTGGAGACGGTGATGACTTTGGATGAGGTTGGGGATGCCAGGGGAGAGCTGCTTCTGCAGTTCAGGCGTTATGACAGCACAGAGATCTTATATTTCACAATTAAATACGGCCAGATTGTGGACAGACAGAAGTTTATGCAAATATTTGGAGAGCTGCAGTGATGTGGCACAGATTGCTGGTGATGTTGCTTGTTGCACTGTTCCTTGTGTGGATTCTTGATGGCATGTAATTAGTTTATCCAACTGACATACTTCTGTCTTTTTCCCATGTGACCATATGTGTGCTCAGTGTAGAAACAGTAACCAGCAATCCACTGGGTAAGTAAGTGTTGTTGCAGCAGGGTTACGGGGTGAGCAGTGAGCAGGAGAGCTTCTTTTGGATGCAGTCAGTGTGTGCAGTGCTGCAGCCACGGCTGGTGCCACGCAGGACACAGCCACACAGACAGTGAGGTGCTGCTGCTGCCCTGCACTGTTTCAGCTTGCATTGGAGGTTAAGGGTAAATGTGACAATCTTTCAAAGTGAATGCAGTGACTGTCAGAGCATCCTCATTTCAAATTCACTGTAGTAAGGTTTAGGTTAGCTGGGAAACTTGTTGAAATTAAACTGGTCCCATACAGTCATATGATAAATAATACTAGATATCAGAGCGATACTAGCCCATGTATTAATGAGCAGTAAGTAATTAATAGTTATAATGCTGAAAAGGCTTCCTGACAATCATAAAAATCAGTGTTAAGGAAACACTCCTTGGACCAACTCTCCTGAGTACACAGGGCTGGTGGCTGTGTGGGTGCAAACAGAACTTGGCACGCAGGGCTGTGTGCTGCTGCACAGCTGATGTCTGGGTGGGTGAAGGCTGGGACAGCCCTACAGGTGCCTTCAGTGCTAATTCATTTCCCATTGAAATAAAGGAAAAACACAACATTCCTCATTTGTGGTGCTATGAATTACAGGGAGCCCTTTCTCAGTTCAGATTTTAATCATTATGTTGAAATTTGTAACTACTTGTCCTACTCTGCATATATGTTGGGGGGAGGAGGGGTTGTTTTTAGGTTGTATATATGAAAGACATTTAATCACTGCTGTAACAGTTGAGTTGCAAAAACAGTAAATATTGCCAAAAAATTATCTGAGACTGAAGTCACCAACCTTTTATTTACCCCACCATAGATTACTGTGTAGCTGTGGTCCAGCTGCTCTGTACTGCCTGATCTGTGCGCTGATTTGGGCTTGTTTTAACATCTACAGAACCCTTGCCAAATAGCCACCCACTGCCCCAACCTAAAACAAAGAGAGAAAAGGTAAGACAACTGCAAGCTGTGTTGAATTACAGCTGAGAAGTGTAACAGGTGTAGCTTGTGTTCTGTTGAACTGGTGGAGCTGATCACGACACCACCTGTGTGAGTGGAGCTCATCACCTCACCTGTGTCTGTAAAGGGCAGAGGCTGTGTTCTGCTGTGTTACTGTGATTCCTCCTTTGCCAAAGCCAAAATCTCAGCAGAAATAAGGATCAGGATTTAAATCTGGGAAAGAATGTAACTTGATCACTTACTTAAGATTTTTTTTAATTGCCAAAAGCAAATTAAGTCTTTACACTGCTTTTCTAGCTGTTACTTCATTTGATGTGAGGTTTGGCTTCTGTCATCCTATGCCCAGCAGGAGCAGGGGAGCATCTGTCAGAGCTTGGGTCTGGTGAGGCCATGCTTTGAGTTCAGCTTTGGGCCCCAAACAAGAAGAAAGACATGGAGGCCCTGCAGCATGTCCAGAGAAGGGCAGCAGGGCTGTGAGATGTCTGCAGCACAAGCCAGCCTTCAGAGAAGTAGATGAGAGAACTTGGATTGTTGAGCATAGAGGAAAGGAAGCCTGGGGACTTTATTGCTCTCTGCAGTTACCTCAAAGGAGGCTTTAGCAAGGCAGGGCTCAGTCTGTTCTCCCAGGTAATAATGACAGGATAAGGAAATAGCCTCAAGTTTAAGCTGGCTATTACAAAAAGTCTCCTTGCAGAGAGGGTTATGAAGCATTGGAGTAGGCAGCCCAGTGCACAGCTGAGGTACTGAGAAGACGTGTAGATGCAGCGCTTAGGGATGTGGTTTAGTGGCAGTGCTAGGTTAACAGCTGGGTTTGATGACTTTTGAGATCTTTTCCAACCTGAATGACAGCACATCAACTAACCTTCACCAGCAGTGACATCTGGAGTGTGCTTTTCAGTTTATTCCTCAGGCCTATTGAAATCCATCTCAGTGGATCAGCAGATTGAGTAAGTAAAATTGCTGTTAGAACGCAAAGGCTAACCCTGATCTACTGTTTATTCACATTGAATGTCTCCTAATTGGTGTCTTCATCTGAATTGTGGCTCATAGTGAGTTGTGTAGCAATATCAAAGGGAAAATAAAAGTCTTCCTTGGCTTAAATACTATGGCAGCAGAAAACCAGTTGACAGAGGTGGCCTGTATGCATACAGTATGATTTGTGGAGGCATCTCTTCACAGGAATATATTTAATATGCACTAATGATTCAGTTAGGCATGTGCTAAGTGTAAAATAAAGAGCCTTGGGGAAGTTCAATTATAAATATTTTATTTAAGAATACTGATTACACGAGATGTCATTTTGTTACGAATTTGTGTACAGTTACTAATTACACCATGAAGTGTACTTAAGTATTGGTTTAAACATTTATTTGGCACTGTCCACAGTATGCTGTAAACAATATTAACTTCATATGCTTCAGCTGCAGTGCTTTCTATGTATTCTCTAACATGATCTCATCGGCATGTTGTACACAATTATACAGTTACTGAGTGTCAGTAAAAATTATAAAAACATCTAGAGTATTCATCATAAAAGTGAAGATGTGGTAAGACTTCAAATTACTGGACCTTTGCTTCTGTAAAAGTACAAGACTTGCTAGGACACTAAAACTACTGCACTGATATGTCAAACTACCTAGTTCCCAGAATGCAGTCAAATGCAGTTCTCAGTTTGACTTTCCTCTTGGTGATAAAACTCTTATGAGGACAGTGATGACAGTGAGGCTTTGTTGAACACCAGTCCACCAGACCCTTCTCCAGATTTCAACAACCTGTTCAAAAACCTGCTCAGGTTCTGACCAGCTGGTACCAGAATTCTGGGTTCTGCAGAGAGGTTCATAGAAATCCCATTATTTTTAAGCTAACAGAAGTGAGTTTTCTTGAGTTGTCCAATACCAGAACTCAATAAATAAAATGGGAAAACCACGATTAAAATGTAGCAAGGTAAGAAACCTTTCACAGTTTGGTAGCTCTTTTAAGCATGTATAAATCCTTTAACTGCTCTGTCTTTACTGTAGAATTAAAGACTTGCTAATAGGGCGACTGCAGTGTCAAATGTGGTCCCTCTTTTTTGGTGCATAACATAAAAGAAGTTCAACTCAGTAGGAAAACACCTGGTGCCTGCTAGCCAAGAAAACAAACTGAAGAAGGTACCAGAACTAATTCAAGTCAGCCTGAAACAAACAGCAAAGAGTTCACAGTAAAGAGATGTCCAGAACAACTACAACACAACAAAGTGTTGACATTTTTTGATTCTGTGGCTTTCCAGAAGACCTCTGTAAACTATTAGGACAGAAATACGTTGCATTACAATGTGCAGTTGGGACTACTCACTGCTACTGTGAGTTTACACAGTAGTGGCTCTCATGTCACCCAGTGGCTGAGATCAAGCAGTTCTGCTGTAGTTTTACAAGATAGTCAAGTAGTAACATAGAACTTGTAATAGCTATAATTAATGGCTGTTACGGTGCGTTTTGGGCAAATGGGAAAATAATCCTATAAGATCACTGACAGAGGTGGAAATGATGTGCTTTGCACGATTCTCTAAGCTTTGTCAAATCAGAAACATTTCAGTATACATTTTTCTGTACAGGTCTGATTGTAAGAGAAGGCAAAAGTTTAGACCTCCAGGGCAAGGACAGAGTGCTTCAGTTGTGCTCTGCCCTGCACACGTGGCTGTGCATTACACCTCTGAAGCCGCACCTGTAGGCTAATGGCTGAGTAGAGCAGTGCTGTGATGCACGTGGTATGGCAGACCAGTGTTTAGGGGAATAAAGCTGGCAATTATTCTGTAAAATACTGTACTTGGCAGTGGTGGAAAGCAAAGCTTTCCTTGAAATGCCTTTTATTCTGTCTGCCATCAGAGAATGGCTCTTTCTGCATGGCAGGCATTTGTATGTGCATTTAAGTGTTAGGCCATACTTGTTGCTGCTTCTGGACACAAGTAAAACTGCTGGGATTATCGGTGAAGATGGACTGTGCCAGGTCCTATTTAGACAAATCAAGCAGTCAGGGCCATAGGTGTAGGGAGGGCTCTGCAGTTTGCACGGCCCAAAGATGGAGGGCCACAGCCTCTACAGGCGCAGCGCAGGGGCGCTGCAGGTACCTGCTGGTGAGCAGTACCAGTGCTCTGCCTGTGCTGTTTTGCATGGAGCAGCTTGCCTTGGGCAGGATTACAGACAGAACACAAACCTCAGTTTATGACTTTACACTTATCTCGTAAGTGGAGAAGACATGAATTAATGCAAACTACTTTCATAATCAGTTAGTTGTTCCATGTGAGAGAACTGCTTTTTACTTGAAGTTTGCCAAGATGTCACTGAAAATGTTCAGGAAGAGATGTGCGTGGTGGTCCTTGAAGATCAGCGTTGGACGAAAACGGATCGATCTGTCACCACAGCCTCCCAGCACAACACCTGCAAGGAGAACAGCTCCTTCAGTCATCACTGCCCAACATCCAGTCACTGCAGGTCGTACCTCACTGAGGAGGGTCAGTAAAAGCTTCCCCCCAATCACTACAGCCACAAAGCACATCACCAGTACCGCAGAGGCCTCGGGCTTCACAGCAACTCAGAAGAAACTCAGAGGCCATTCTGTGAAACACTTGAGATGCTGGAAAAGCTCCCTGCAGCACAGCGCTCAAAGCCACCGCTGGAAAGCTGCAGTACTCCATGGGTTAGGTGCCTCCATCTCAGAACTAACAGGCTTCTTTACACTTTTGTTTTTAAACAATTTTATTTTTAATGACAAAAATGTTAAATATCTCAGTGCTGGCTGTGCTCCACTACTTAAAGTACATGGTATATATTTTTTAAAGGGTTGTGGACCATGCAAACCTGTACTACTGAGCTGAGCTTTCCTTGCCTCTAAGCACAGCCTTGGTGCACCATAAAAGAAATGCCTTACCTTTTCTCCATGCTGGCTTTCAAAAACAAAACATACCAATGTCTTAACAGTGGCTAGATGTACTGTATGTGCTTCATTCAAGATATGTGAGCAACAGGAAAAACAGCTGCAAACCGAGGGCCCAAAGACAGGCTTCAGATCATTAGGAGGTTCCCCTCCTAAAACCTGGGCTGGCCTACAGCTGGGTGAAGTTCTGTACTAACAGAGGCATGTAGTTGTACATCCATGCCTGCTTTAGGCAATTCAATGTATATTTTGTTCTGAGGTATTCCATAGAATTCCTAGTTCTCCCTGCATTTTCCTGTATGACAGTTATGTTAACAATTTTCCTGATGTGTTTCTAGAAGTAAGCCATGCCAGATCCACCTCTGCTCACAGCTGAGGAACATTAAAGTGGGGTTATAAAAACAGTGCTCTGCATAGGTCTCTCTATGTAGCATCAGACCTAAAGAGGCAGTAATTGTGCATGTATGTGCAACTGGCTGGTTCAGATAAACGTTTAAGGAGATACATCTACTCCCAGAGAAGCCTCCATAGAGTTTGTTTGTAAGTCACTTTTGTCTTTGGATATTTTAGTATGCATGCACCAGATAAAAGAAAAAATTCAAAGCATTACACATATCCTGCTGTTTGTCATTTGAGACTTAATCCACACACAAAGTTTCTTACCTTTGTTTCTCGCTATTGTAATTAACTTGTTTCTAGTTGCATCATTTGGAGTGTCAAACGAACAGAACGTTCCTCTTCCTCTCACTCTGCTGATAAGATGGGGGTAGCGAGCCTGCAGAGAGAGGTAAGGATGTATGCACTGCAGCTGCTGTCACTGAGGGCACCTGCTGGCAGGCTCTGCCAAGCATTCTGCAGCACAGAAAACCTGCTGCCTCCTGTTCTGGTGGACTGGAGCTTGCGAACAGCCTGGGTATCTCATAACCACCCCCTGATCAATGTCCCACAAACAGTGGAAGAGATGAAGTCCCACTCCCTTCAAAATTCCTTCCACACGATGTCATATGGTGTGGAATATCCCCTCATTGTGTTCCCTCCCAGCTCTTCCAGCCCTTTGCTGAGAATGGTGTCAGCTCCGTACAATACTGCTTAGCAGCAACTGTAAATATTGGTGTCTTTTTAACATTGTATTTCTCCTAGAACCAAAAGCATAGCGTCACAGCTTCACATATTTTGGAGGTCACCCTTCATTTTGGATTAAGCTATATAAAAACTGCATTCTTAAGTCATTAAAGGAAAGTTTACTTGAGTTCAAAACAGGACATGTTTACTCAGGCTTACATTGAAGGCCCTGAACCACTAAGTTACCATCATAGTCTGCTGCCCAGCTGGAGTTCCTCAGTCCATGTATTTGAAACTGGATGAGGTCAGACCCTAACTGATCAGCAAATTCCTCCTTCTTACCTGTAGTAACCCTTAAGAACGCTTACCTGTAAATCCAGTAGGCCAGTCAGTAGTGCTTTTCCTGCATGGGCTGCGTTGTTTATAAGGTCTTCTCTTTTAATAACCCTAATGACTTCAGCAAGCAGAAGGTTTTTGGATGGATCTCCAAGCCAGGTGTTAAAAATCCGATAAGGCTTGGGAAAGAATGGAAAGAGAGTTGTGCAACAAGTTAACAGGCAAGTCACTATAATAAAGAAAGCAAACCAGCACATTGATCACGTATGGTATATGAAAAAGCATGCACTAATCTCAGTAAGTCCCCTAAGCTGCCTGCCTGGCATAAAGAAAGAGCTACTACTTTATGCCATGAATTTAGCATGTTTTACTTTGCTGCTCTGTCATGTCACAGGAACAAGGCTACAGATTATATTGAAATCAGTGTTGTCTGTATGGATTTGCTGTTCAAGCTTTACCTTCTCTTGTTAATTTAGTTTTTTTCATTTCATTTTCATTTAAAGTGGTATTACTACGAAGAACAAGTCTGGGTAACAGAGTTCATACTACTTGCATACAAGCTCTGAAAATGCCAATCCCTGCAGAAAAAGGTGTTGGTTTGTGGTGCCTTTTGTACCGAAGGGCAGTTCATTAGGCTGAACCCAGTTCTCCACTCTTCCCCATCAGTGATGTGAGTGACTGGCAGCAATCAGACTAACAGAGTGAAAGTAAAGATGTCTCCTGTAAGCAAGTGTCTCTGGGACAGCAGCTCCATCTAGCTGAACCTGCAGCTTGCCTCTTCCACAGACATGTCAGGTGCTCATAAAGGATCTTGCCAATTAGCACAAAGTTTCACTGGAAGTCTTACAGCATTTGGCCTGAACTCCTCTTTGTGGAAAAATCCTCCTGTCATCATCTTCTTACTAAACGTTACCACATCAGCTGGATCATCCAGGCCCCAGTGCTCGTGTGCCCAGAATTTTCCTGTGCAGCCACCTCCAGTCTGCACCTCATCCACCAAGAATGCACAGCCATGCTGCAGAGATTTAAGTGAAAAGCACAGAACAGGAGTCAGCATTTTCAAAATAAAAATACCTCCCTCGATGAATAGATGCATACAAGGCAATTACATTTTCTCCTTCCTCTGCCTTCACTGCTTTAAATCTCGTCTTCAACCCAAAACCAGTGCTGTGATATTTCCTAACCAGACTTTCAACTCACTGTGCATTGGATTTCACAATTATTCACCTATTCTCTTCTCTGTGAGCACACAAAAGCTTCTCCCATAGATGTCTGAGGGGAACAAAAAGCATGAAGTAGGTCTTACTGAAGGCCAGTGCTTCTAAATACATAACTGCCATGTTCCAGTTATGAAGGCATCTATCGTTGTCCTTGTTTTCTTGGAACATTTGTACTTATCCATGAATTTGATTTGTTTTTAACTTCAACAAGAGTAGAAACAGAAGTATGCCAGCCAAAAATTACCCAAACCACCTGTTCTAAAATTGTTTAAACCCCTCAACAATTGAGGAGTCCACCAACTGTGTGCCCAGTGTAAGAGACAACGCTGTGCTGACCACAGGAGTTGTTTGCATGGATACATGTATGTAACTAGCCCAGCTGCTAATGAAGAGGCTTGTGACATTCCAGGGAGAGGAAGGTCCCTGGAGACGCTAACAAATGATGCACATTTAGCTACCACTGTGTGAGCAGTGAAACACTTGATTACCTTTCTGGCAATATCTCGGAGCTTTCTAAAGAAGTCATCTGAGGCATGGTTGTCTCCACCCTCTGACTGTATTGGCTCTATAATGATTCCAGCCACAATCTTCTTCTTTTTCCTGTACTTGACAATCAGATCTTCCACCTGCAAATCAATTCATGTTACATTTTCTTCTCATAACCTTCTCATATTTCTTCCCAGAAAGATTAAAGCTCAGCACCAGCACTTCAACATTTCATAGCCTGGCTATAAAAGTGGCAGGAACCAGAAGAAATCTATAAGTGTCTAAGATTTAACTGCCTTCTTGTTCATAATTTTTGGTGAAGTTCAAACCACAATCTGAAACAAACTATAAGCAAGTTGTATAATTCTCCATAGTGTAAAAAGTACAGCAAATTGCAGCTGAAAGTATCGTTGAAACCACTATAGTTTGCTGTGCTGTTGCTGTCATTCCATCTCAGATTTAAAAAACATAGCACAGAACAAATCTCATCTGATGTATGAATGAAGGCAATCTTCTAAATTTGCATTTTTTATTCACTTCACATGCTTTTAACTTAATCTGATGAAGCACTGCAGAAATTCTGTTGCCGGTAAGGGGCTTACGAAGGAGTTTTAATTAACCTTGTAGAGCTGGTCATTAGGTGTCAGCTGTACTTGAATTATCCCTTCACAGCTTCCAGGGCCCACAGCCGATGTAGGCTGTATAAAGCAGTTCTTTCCCAAGAGTGCCAGTAAGCAACTTCAAAGACTTTCAAGAGAGCATTCAGCTTTCCTTTTTTTTTTTTTCCTTTTTTTTTCTTTTTAATAACGGCTGAAGTCTGTGGATTGATTTTTCACATCCCACTTCCCCCCTGAATAAGCTGTTGTCACAGGGCAGCAATTTGCTATGCTTTCAGTTTCCCCTGAAGTTCTTCAGGTTTAAATGAGCAGCCCCTTCAGCCCAGCTCTGCACAGCCATCCACGCAGCGCTGCTGTGTGCAGCACTCAGCCCACTCCTTGGCAGTCACTTCTAATCTATGTCCCACATCAAACCTGTTCCACAATGCACATCATGCTTTGCTCTCCACAGCAGTCTCTCAAAAAGAACGCCTTGCAAATGGCAGATCCTGGATGCCAGGAAGCCCAACAAGGAATCCCATCGTTTGGGTACATGGAGGCAGCTTGCCTCCCTGCAGCTCTGTTCGGCTCACCCTCCCTTCCTCCTGTACTAGGGAAGGCATGGAATGTGCCTGCTCCTTCCCTGCAGCTGTCAGAGGATCTTTTTTTTTTTTTTTTTTAATGTCTTTATGCACAAAGACTAACACATTAAAACTGAAAAAACTGAAATACTGGTACAGGTCTTCTGTGCAAAGAGTTATGCACACTGAGCTCTCTGTTAGCCCACATCTCTTTGCAAAATCTGGCAGACCAGTTCATCAGGACATAACGAGCTGCTTCTGCACCTGAACTTTCCCTTTGGTACAATGTAATGACAGCAGACTGGCTGCTCTTCTGCAGAGCAGGGCCAAACTGCTAACTGTAAACAACAGTGAATGCTGTTTTAATCACAAGCTGTTCCAATCCCCGAAAACATTCCTTTAGTGAAAAGCAACTAAACCTACTAACACCATTCATCATTTCCAAACAAAATTAACAGAAAGCTGCCAGCGAATTTCTTACCTCCTCTAAACAACGGGCTTCTTCCTGTTGATTCTCTTTCACAAAGTCTTCCAGAGGGTACTTTAGTCTTGGAAATGGAGCAATAGGCCAGTCCAGCGAGGGGATGTCCAGTTTGTGAATTGCTTTAGAGTGAGTTGTAGCTAAGCAACCTAAGCCCAAAATAACAAGAATTAGAGTGATATCTGACAAGGAACTGTACAGGAAAAAAGCAACAAGAGGTGAAAAATTGCCTGACGTCAGGACTTTCTGAATTGCTCCATGTTTTCCTTTCCTGAAATACTGAGTAATAGGATTTATTCAAGGCAGAGTGCTGTAGCCTCTAAGCATCCATTTCCATATGCACTGTTCCAGAAGGACAGGAGGACCTCTGTCACCGAACAGCAGTGCCGGGTAGATGGGTTCCACTCAGTGGAAGAAAATCAGCCGTGGAGCTCTGAGCCCTAAAGAGCGGCTAACGAGTTTGTGGCTGGGACTGAGCTGATATAAAATGTTAACCATGAGTGTCACCATTTTGTGTTGTGGCACTTTCACCCCAGGAGCTAGACTGCTAGTACATGTAGGAAACCCTGGATTCAAAAATAAGGGATCTTCATATTCAGAAGATTTGAGATTAAATCCCACTGTCACTCGAGGACAGTTTCAGTACTGGTGGGGCTTGTAAGGCCCATAGGCCTGCACCTGCTCTGCTGGCACTGCTTGTCTCAGAGCAGCCGCTCTGCAGTCTGCAGCAGGACAGCAGCTCATGCAGGGCTGGGGAGGAGGCACAGGACAAGGCAGGGCAGTTCTTACCGAAGGTCCTTCCGTGGAAGCCACCCATGAAGGAGAGCATGGCATAGTCGGGGCAGCCGGGGGGCTGGAAGCAAAGCACAGAGGTCAGCACGGTGCCAGAGCTCAGCTGCTGCCCCACAGCCTGCCCACAGCCTTCCTCCCCAGGCAGCAGCCACCAAAGATGGTTACATTGGCACATTTAAGAAGCATGTGTCAAATCATCCCCCGTGCCTGAACTCCTACGTTATATTACAGCATTAATGAACATTTGGCAATTTATACTGATAATACTATTGCTTTGCAACAGCAGAACACTCAGTGTAGTCAGCCCTTTCTGGTACAAACAACCACTTGTGCACCACGTACCCACGTGTGGAGGTGGTGGGGGCTCTGAGCAGAGGTGGGACTGCCCCGGCTGCAGGCCTGAGAGCTGAGCCCCGCGGTGCTGGGGAGCAGGTTTCAGAATGGGCAAAGGGGGGCTGTGGTGAGGGGAAAAATGACCCAGAGCAGATCACACTGCACAGCCTCGAAGGAAGCTGCAGCCTGTGGAGAACCCACAGCACAGCAGTTTTATCCTGAGGGACTGCAGCCCATGGAGGCCCTGCACAGGGCAGGGGAAATGTGCAAGGAGAAAGGAATGGCTGACAGGACGAGCTATGGACTGACCACTGAGACTGGTAAAGGGATGGTGAGGCCACGGGCAGCCCACCACAGCAGGTTCCCTAAGGGCTGATAAGCAATCTCTTTATATGCTACAGACTGCATTAATAGGAGGCAGAGATACCAAAGCAGTGAGTGAGTGAAAGCTGCCTCCTACGTGTATTTCTGAGTGTCTGCACTTGGGGCACGCTCAGACCAGCACAGAGCTTTGATGTGCTGCACCATGAATGAAAAGGAACCATGACAAAAAACATGCCACTGTATTCTGTCTGCAGTTCAGAAGAAGGATGTACTTCAGCTAACCCCAGCCACTCCAAATGTGCAAATTACCTTTTTTTGTGTTTCCCTTTTACCCTAGGAACAAAAGGCCTATCACCACTTACACACGCTTTAGACCTTTAGTCTCACCTATGTGCTCAAGGATCCAACATTTGTAACCCCCCAGAAAAAGGCATAAGTTGCTCTGAAAATTTCCCACCCTCAAACTGTAAAGAAAAGTCAATTAGCTCAAATGTGAATCTCCATTTTTAGAAAGCTAAGCCTGGACAAAAGGTGACAGTCAGTTCCACAAGTCCTTGGTCATCAGAAAATTCCTGTTCCTTCAGGCCGTTAGGTGCCATTCTTTCATTAGTATGGGCACAGCCATCTCTCTGGACTGTGAGCAACACCAGAGAACTTTAATTCCAAAGACAAGCAAAAACCCAAACCCTCCTCCAGTTTAAAGCTAAATGAAGTCAGTAATTTCATGCAAATGAACTGGAGTGCTTTTCACTAGAAAGGTGACTACATGGGGCTGAGACCAGCAGGTTACATGTGTCTCAAAGAAGAGAGAAAATATGCAGTTTTCTGCTATTGTTGCAAGTTAAGATTTGTGCCTGGCATGAGCAAGACCGCCTGAAAGCTGAGAAGGACTTCAGAGGTTTTTCTGTTTTATCTGTTTTCTCATCCCACCTGTTAACAATTGAGTTTTTAACTTCCCTCCTGATTAGTTTTAAGCCATAAGATCACAGCTTCTGGAAAAATGAAAAGGACAGTCAATATTACTTGCAAAAATGTGCATGTATTAATAACCCCTATGGACCCATCCATCACCTAATTCCCTTTCTTGAAAATGGTATTTCATGAAAAAGGAAGATCTTTCCAAGATTCACGGTGTGGACAGATGCAGAAGAATACTAGCAGCAGGTCTTGGTATTTGTTGGAAGCAGCTTGTCTTTCCCTATTTTCTAAGTTTACAAAACTGAGATTCCACTTCAGAGACAGGAAAACCAATTTTTCCTCCCAGTCTTTTTTTAGAAACCCAAGCCAGTGTTACATCTGTATGGTAAAAAACCCCACAGCGTTACCTGGTTAATCATGCATGATTCCAGTTCCTCTTTTGTGACATTATTACGGCCTCTCTCCTTGTTCTGCAAATAAACAAAACAAAAACAAACAGCTACCAACAGTTTTCCTTTAGTTGTAATCAATGAATTTGTACCCGAGTTTAAAGTTACTAATTCTGTTATTTCAAACTAGAGGCAGTGAAGACTGTGGTTCCTATGACTGTAATGTGCATTTTATAAGACAAACTATTTGTGGTAATTGTCAGTTTAAGATGTTGGCCCTAATAACGTACAGATAGGCAGAGTCAGTCTGTTCACTCACTCCTATACATCAGGAGAAAGAAGACTGCTGTAGGAGAGGCCATTTCCAAGGAATACATGACCTTCCTTGAGTTTTAGGTTAAACCATTTCTGGAAGAAGAAATAGATCACAGTACTGAGCTCATCATGCGGTGAACAAAGAATAAGCACTAATACCACATACATTTTCTTTCTTTCCTTTACTTCTTAATTTCTGAAATTGTATCAATAGAAATTGAAAGCTCAGATGAAGGCTTTTTAATAAAGAACCTATATTAAGGTGAATATAAATAACATCATGCCTAGAGAACCTCTGACCCTTACTTTGCTTTGTAACAGCAGTTATGCTGATGAATAAATAGAGATTTCTACATTCAGAACTACAAAACATAAACACTATTAATATTTTACTCACTCTGTACCACATAAATATTAATTTAAATGCATTTTCATTTGAGCAGGATCCACAAGCCATGGTCATCACCTGTGGCAGACCCTTGGGAGCCACCTGTCAATAAAAAGGGAAAATCACTTCAAAATACTGAGCGCAACTATAGTGGAAATTGAATGTAATGCAATTAGTTTCAATGTAATAGGAAACCAGCCATGCCTGGGATGAAGAAAGCTGACTCTTAACTGCAGCTGAAGAGGCTCAACACACACTCCACGTACGCTACCTCTTATGAAAGCACAGTGAACAGAACTAAACGAAAATGCATTCTGTCATCAATTCTTGAATTCACATTGAAAGCAGCAGTATCTGTGCTGAGAGCAGACACATCACCCTTTCACACTGAAGCCTGGGGAAAAAGGTTCCATTTTGTCACTTGCTGGTTCTGGTCTCTTGAAAGAGCTTCCCTCCAGCAGGCAGACAGACTGCTCACCCACGGTGCTTCCTACGAAGACCCCACAGCTCCCCTTGATGTACCCATGTCACTGAACACAGAACGCAGTAACTCACCGCAGCCATCTCAGACTTACTGATAACAAAGATTCCTTCAGTCTTTCTGAAAAGTTCTCCGGAGGTAAAATCCCTAGGGCAGGTCTGTTGATAAAAGTGCTCTACAAAAACAAAGGAAGAGAAATTGTTAGCTTTCAGTATTACGTGAAAAATATCGTGTTGGTATGGAGGCAGTTACATTTCATTCTTATCACAAATAACAGCCAGAAATTTGTACTTTTATGTTTACTGGGCAGTAGAGAGCAGTGCAGCAAGGAGATCAGTGAGAAGCTACCTTGCATGCTATTCTCTCAATAATCAGAGGCATGCATTAAATCAAGCTCAAGAACATCGACTTGACATACCCAGATGAGCTGGTGAAGATGCTTTTCAACCACATTCTGCTTTCATGAAGCCTGCCGATTTGCACGGGAAACATCCCAGTTAAATATTTCTTGTTCTGGTGCTTTTTGTTTGTGCAGTCACCTTTCCCACTGCCTTACCCTGAATTTTAGGTACATTCTTTATTGTAGAATTTATAGAAATAGAAGATTTCTAGCTTGTCAGCATTATAGTTTTCTCACCTCTTCTTTTCTCCTTTCCATTTCCTGATTAAGGTAAGATCAGGTGCTACTACTGCTGAAATAGTCCCCATGGTTGCATGGTTGCAACATGAATCTCTCCTAACAGAGCGCTTGCACAGCTGAGCTTTGGTAACTCAAGTCTTTACAGGTCTCCAAGAGGGAACAGGCTACATCCCAAGCTTGTACAGTTTTCATCAGCCTTCCGTCTTTTCTCGCTACAGGAACTCCTTTATTCAGACTTGTGGACCACAGTAAGAGGTTTGAGTGGTCATACTGTAAAATCACAGCAAGCCTGGAGGCACCTCAGAGTCCCTCTGCCCCAGCACGGCCCCAGCAGAGCCTTGCAGAGCAGGGCCCAGCCCCACAGACAGGTGGCTTTGGGAGAGCTCTAAGGAGGAGAACCACAGCCTCTGGGCAGCCTGTGCCAGGGCTCCAGCACAGCACAGCAGTGCTGCCTGACGGGCAGAGGGAACTGCTGTGCTCCGGGTTGTGCCCACTGCCTCTGCTCCTGGCACTGGGCAGCGCTGCAAGGAGCCTGGCTGTGTCCTCTTTGCACCTCCCTGTGGTATTTATGGACACGGCCCTCTGAGACTTCTGCTGGACAGCCCCAGTACACGTACAACATTTCAGCAGAACTCTGAGATAACCAAAAGTTACATAAGGTACAACAAAGTGTGAGCTAGGGCTCAGTAATTCATACAAGTGTACTATTTCCAAACCACTATTTGCTTCAACAGACTTAAGCTTAAAAAAAAAAAATAATCTAAGTAATGCCTATACTAGCAGCTAACCACAAAGTTTTTGTTTAGTACATATGAGAACTCTTACTTGACTTTTTACCTCAATTTAGAAGGCAATTCTCATATAAAATTAAGAGATGTGAGACCATAAATCTGTCATGAATTTGATTATGGGTTGTCACAGTCAATTGACAACATTTGCCATTAAGCAGAAAAGTCAATTTCTCTTTCGTTATTAATGAGATGCTCAGTATCAAGAGAAACATAACACTGATATCAAGCTGCTATGGTCTCAAATGAATGGATGCATATTTTGTTCTTTATAGCCGGCTATAAAGAGGGTACATGGAGCATTACAGATAAACAAAAAAACATCTCTCCAAGAAAACACCAATCCTGTTGTTAACTACAATCAAGGGCCCTCCATTGATGCGTATTACTCAAGAAACAATAAGGCTGTTTTTTGAGTACTAACGCTGGCACTGCAGTCAGACCCCAGCGTCTGCAGTGAGGTTCCCCCAAGTTCTGCCCTTCCAGCTCTCCGGCCTCAGTGCCACAAAACTGCCCTGCAGAGATGACATTCTGCCTCTGCTGGGCTCAGAGCAAAGGCTGCCAGGAATGGGCAGCGCAGTCAGGGACAGACTGCCTTAGTGCCACCTTCTGCCCTTGATCAAACTGATGGAGGTTTCAGAAACCAGAATAGGGCACCAATGTTTTTGATGCTGGAGAGATGGGCCTTATATTAAGGCTGGCAGCCTTTTCTGGCTTAAAGATTAGCAACTGCCACCACACAATTGGTTTTTGTTCTGTTTAAAATCTGACTTCGCCTACTACTGCATTAAACAAGGCACTGCCATCTCCAGAAATGATTTCATGACTTAATGTTAATGAAATACTAGTGCTTCCACGTATCCAGATCTGCCTTCATTAACTCTAGAATTTCTAGCCTTGACGGCAGACTTATTTTATTCTTATACTGAAATACTGCCGTTCTGTGAAAGGCAGAGTTCCTCTCATCCTGAAGGACTGAGCTCAGCTCAGCTCAGTGAACCCAAACACCTGCGCTCCTCTCATGTTTGGCCCCAGCTTTGCTCTCCTGGACAGAGCCACGAAACTTCATGTAGGCAGCACAGCCAAGGGATCTGCTGTGTGCAGCCCAAGGCCGTGCAGCTCAGTTCTGCCTGGCTGCATTCTGCTTCTCGGTTAAATCACAACTCTGTGCATAAACATCTCTGTATCATGTGCATCACTTGTGGTGTTAAAAAGTAAAGGGGTAAAATTAATACAAACAAACAAACCCACGAAGTGATTATGGAACTCCTATCCAAGAAATGAAAACACGAAGCCTGAATTAGAATGCAGCTTTTTTCCAAATAGTGTCAGCACAGTGTTGAGGAAATAAGAAGGTATTTAATTTAAGAAGCAGTTACTTGGCTTTGAAATCATCGTGTTGCTGAACTCTTCAGTTTTCAAGCACTTGCCAGTGGTTTAGTCAACTTCATGCTTAGGAGATGGGAACCAAGTACTGAAACACCCCTCAAAAAAAAAAAAAACCCACAGAAAACCAAACCAAAAAGAAGGAAAAAAACCTAGAATAGAACAGTAACAAACAAAACAGAGCATTCCAGATGTAAAGCACCATTTTCATATACAGAATACTACTCTCTGAAGGACTTGTGCTTGATTTCAGCCTCAAAAGCTTCAGTCAAGAACATGGCTAAAATAATTAATTGGAAACTCTGTGAAGTGTGGTTTAAATTGGCTGCAAACATCCCAAGTGCTTGCATTGACAATTGTCTCCTTATTGTAAAGCTTTGCATACTTTCTGATGTCTTCTTAAACACAACCAAGCTATTTTCATCTAATGAGAAACAGGGAGAGCAGATCTTACCCTACCTTCAAACTGAGTCATTACGTCTTCATTATCAGCCTAAGAGAAATTGGAGAAGACTGCCACAAAGAGGGAGAGAATGCCTTCAAGTATGTTGGAATTCACTTACCAGGTTCTGTGGCTGCTGGAGAAGCTTTATCAGAGACGGATGGCTGTAACCTAATTAAAAAGAGAAAGAAAAGTTGTATCTGGTTTATGTAAACTAATGTGGAGAGTGACCCAGAGAATAACTTTATTCAGACTTAGCTCAAATTCTGTTTAACGTGTGTATGCTTCAACTATCAACAATAAGACTTCTTTTAAATAGGACAGTTCTCTTCTTTTATGAACTTGGTGTCAGGCAACAGCACAGTGTATTTTAGTACATACGTTATAAACCCAGCACAAAAAGAGATGAACGTAACACTGATCTTCTGGCAGTTGAACATCACACTTTCTATCACATGGCCTTTCTATGCAAGATGCTGTCAAACTTGTTGAGAAGTGCATGCACTGCACTGCATGCTCTTTTCTGAGCAGCTTTCTTATCTCCCTGCTTTCCTCTAACACACTTTTTGTTGGACAAAGATGCAACAGCTTTCCTTTTTACCTATAAAAGTTAAAATATTAAGGAGGCTTCAGATTTAACAAGACAAAAGAGCTTAATTTATACTCATTGATGTTACATGAGATCACTTGCTTGCTTACAGGTAAACCAACAGACCTGATGTAGAACAAGTATTCAGCACAGAAAACTGTTTTAAACCCAATTTTTACATCTGATATATCAACGCCAGAGACTTAAAATAATCTTTTACATTCTCTTGCAGAAACAGCTGGAAACCTCATCTTCCCTACCGCTCAAGAAGCCAGCCTGCTCTAATGTTATTACAAAAGCAAATCATGCCCCTGATTTCCCCATTCCAGTTGAATGACAACAGCTTTTATTATCCTGCCTGAGCAGCAGAGCATTCGGCTACCGCATTAACAAATCAATTTTAAATTCCATCTTGAATGCTTTAGTTCAAAACAGGGGAATATCCAGACTGTTTTGTAGCTGCACATCATTCTGCAAGGTATCTGTTACAATTATTATGAAGATGATACAAGTGGCTATTTGGACACAGGCAACTAAACCTGCATTGCATCAGCTGCCGTGGGACAGACGGACACAGCTGAGGGCTGTGGCACTGAGAGCTGAAGCTGTGGCTGCAGCCCTGGGCACCTTGGAGAGCACAGCTTAGGAAATCTCAAATTACCCCTGTTATAAAACAACCATCAGTGCCTAGGAAGCTTAACCATTAACTCTGATAATGCTTGTAAAAACGTGTGAGTTCTGTTGCTGGTGCTAAGTTAGCATGAAGAATGCAGAGACCTTTGTATCTTTTGTTATGTAACACAAATCCAAGGTTTCCGTTACCCTTAACCCATCTTCTTCCATCCCCACAAGATGACACCTTCCTTTCCCTTCACTCTGTGCCCCACAGCTCTGTCTGCCTCCTCCAGCATTCTCTGTGCATCAGCACATCCTTGCCAAGGCACGGTAAGAAAGAATCCTTAAACCCTGCCTTTCTGAAGGAGCAGGAACAGAAAGGTGCTGACCTGCTGTGTGGGTTTTATATTAATAAATCTAACACTGGAATGACCGGAATGGTTAATTATTATGTAACTATTGTAGCCAGACTGCTCCTGGGCTAAGACAGCAGACAGGAGCTTGTTTCATTGCCAAGGGCAGCACAATGGTTTATAGCTTTATATCCACTCTCCAGCACCTTCCTATCAGCAGTGACAGAGCTGGCGCTAAGAGAAGGGCACCTGCTCCATCACTGTACCTGTCTGCCTCCATCAGCACAGCAGAAAAGAACTTGTCCTCCATGCTCACGGATGTGCCTGTTCGCAACAGGATCAAAACTGCTTGAAAGAAAGAGATGGAGAAAGCCCTGTGATTCTGTGATTCTGTGAAATGAACTCCAGGCTGCTGCCAGCAACACCAAACTGCACCTCCGTGAATGTCCAAGAACAAGAACAGACCTCACCATCAACAAAAAACAGATTACTTCATTTGGTACTGCAGGTGGCGTGCAAATAAACATGTTAATAGAACCCCTCCAGGCATTTGGCTTCAGGGGGTTTCTAACTCTATTACACACATTAGACACAGGTTTAAAGGAACATGTGTTACAATCTCCCCAAAACTAGGTGGTTTAAAAAAACAAAAGAGTTTTAAAACAGAAACTGTCCAGAACATCCTTGCCTGCAGATTTTTTACACTTCTTATCTCTCTGCACAGGTGCTTATTACCTCTCACCTTCTGCTGATAAGTACATCCTGCTGTAGCAGATTGCTATTAAATCTTGGGGAGCTCTGGCTGATTCATAAAAGATCCTATTGAGTGTGCGTGCAAAGATAAGCACCGATGACTACAAGCACCTTCATCTGAGAACGTCAGCTCACCCACAATCCTCAACAAGATTTTCTTCTGGTGTCCAAGTTTGGACTTATCTCTCTCACCAACAGGGACACTGTTAGTGACCTCTGCAGCTTCACTTTTTCTTCCCTGTCATTCAGTTCAACTTAGAAAAAACTAATGCTGTGTGTTCAGTCAGATTTAGGTCAGCCTGCATTACATTCCCATTTACTTGCTGCTGCACATCACAGATCCACTGTGTGAGATGCCATATGAAGTGCTGCACTGTAGCTCTTACACGGCACACTATGTTTCCTTTCTACCTGTCAGCATCCTGAATGCACTTCAAACAGTTTTCTCACCACACATTCCATTTTATTTCTTGAATATTTGCTTTGATAGAAGTTCAGCAATCATTAGGAGAGGAGGAAATGAACTAAGAGACCGGTCAAAATCCTGTTTTAAAACAATGGGATTTCAGGAGAAGAAATCCACACTCAACTAAATAAATAACCTGGAAAAATTGTTTTGAAGACTGAATTTTGTTAACTTTATTTTCTACTCCTTTCAAACTATGAAATTCAGCACTGTCCCATGCCTTAATATGTGACAGGACATTGAATGAATGCATCAAAGATGCATAAATGGATGATGAAAATCCCACTGGTGTCCATATGGCCCACTCCTCTTTTCAGCTCATGACAGAAAGGTTAGCTCAAGTGCAGAACATGCTTTCATGTTGATGTCTTAAATTAGATTTATTATGTTAGTGTTCAAAAACATAACATACTACTACAGAATCACAAGGTACCCAAATCCAAGCAGACAAAGGCTAAACCATGGAATGGCAAATACAAATTAATATTAGAGCTTCTTGCAGATACTGCTCTGTGCTCCAAGCGAGCCATAAGGACTGCATTTCTAACCCCCAGCTGTTCAAAAACACCACTGCACAATACACAGCAGTGTGGTACCCTGAGTACAGCGAGGCATACATTATGTCAGCTTTTTGTTGGGCTGCTGTTAATTAACCAACTTGTTTGGTAGCAGCTGAGAGAACAAAAGCACAAGGACAAAGCAAAACTTTTTGTACAGCTGTTTCCCACCTATCGGGATGGATGAAATCTGAGAGTAGAGATCCAGCATGCGATTGCCATCCACATCCACGAGGTAGTTCCCTCGGCTCTCTTCGTAGTTGCAGAAGAAGTGCACAGCTTCAGCATTCTGAAAGAAAAAAGCAACAAGCAATGAAAGCTTTAAGTAGCAGCAGCGTGGAAGAAGCAACAGCAAAATCTGATAAAGATAAAAAATATAAAGACACATTATATCCATTCCATGGGAATTAACTGCAAAGCTATTTTTATAAAGAGGAACTGTTAAGAATCGCCTGTTCTATGGAAAAAATGGAGGCAGAAAAATGCCCATTTCTAACAGCTGTCAGTCAGCTAATAGGCAACAACTGACCGACTCCGAGTGAACAGAAGGACTCTGCCAGTCCTCAGTGAGGAGGAGGCAGTTCCAGATCTGAGAACTTTCAGGCTGAGAACTCTCGGGCTTCTTTACTCAGTGAAGCCCCAGATGATGTCTGCAGTTACACAGAACACAAAGCCAGTATGAATCAGCAGCTGTTTGTAAAGGAGCTTAGAGGCAAGAATGTACTCTCTTTCACATTGATCAAGCACATGCCATTGATCAAGCACATGCGTTGAGGAATTGCTCATCCTGGGAAGGCAATTTGCACACAGGCTGGCACACTTCTAAGGCCAAATACTCCTGTGTTCTCAATGGCTGTGTGGTAACTCAAATGACACATACAGTGTTCCAGTGATTACAGACAAATCACTGATATTAGCAAAACAATTCTACAGTATTCGAAACAGGGTAGAAAAGATTTTATCCAATTGTATACATGCACCATGCATAATATACTTGGCATTCAAAGCCAAATTCCACATTTTTTTTTTTTTCTTTTGCACAGAACTAAACACAAAACCAGATTTTGAACCAAGTTCTGGAATCATAGTATTGATATCTGTACTGAATTCAGAAAATGTGACCAATTACCTGAATGCCATTCAGCTGCTTCATTAATTCCTGCAGAAAACAAAACAAAATAGATCAGCCTCAGGAATGTAATTACTGAATGCTGACAATCATAGAATCATAGAATGGCCTGGGTTGAAAAGGACCACAATGATAATGTAGTTTCAACCCCGCTGCTATGTGCAGGGTTGCCAACCACCAGACCAGGCTGCCCAGAGCAACATCCAGCCTATAAGAACATGTTTCTTTTATATGACCACATAAACCATGTGCAAAGCTTGCAATCTCACCTGCTTACCAGGCAAGTGCACTTGCCACATGAACCTTCACAGTGCACGGGGCACAAATGACAGTTAAAACTATGGCACACTGAGCTGCATGGGCTGCATGCACAGCTTAACTGTGAGACTCCAAAAGGAAAAGCTGCCTCTGTACTGCTCAGCTGAATGGAGAAGAGACAAATCACACGTGTAGAAGGAATACTGGCACACTGGTTCTAGAAACACAGCTTTAAAAAAATAGAAACCAGTCTCTTAACATGCAGAATAACTGTGCCCATTGTATTTGTGCTCCATGCACAAATTCCTGTGCTGCAAAGGAGGCAGCACGCAAATTCTTGGAAGAAAATTATTTTGACACTGGGAGCATTTGTAAGTGCCCTTAGCTCTAATGCTTGTTCACTTTTCCTCTGCTGATTTAACAGCTTCTGTTCAAGCACAGACTGACAGAGGAGAACTGCCCAGCAAACTGAAACTTTGCATTGTTTTCAACACGAAAGCATTATTTTACATCACAAGAAGTCAGCTGAGTCGCCTTCACAAGTAACCAAAGCTGCACACCAAGCAGACAGACCTTCCAGCAAATGGGTGCTCTTTGGCTCTCAGTTACTTCAAATGAGAAGCTGACAGCTGAGTTGCAGAGAAATTCAGGTCTCTCTCAGAGGGGCAATGCAAGTCAGGGTTTCTCCCTTCCTGGCTTTTCACCGTCAGCACTTTGATAAAAGAGGCACAGACTGTTGCAGTGTGATTTTTATCCATATCAAAATTAAAGTTTGGAATAAGATTTGTTTTCTAATAAGTTAAATACTGCTAAAGAAAAAAAAAAGCCACTATGCTTTGAGAACTCACCCGAGATCGTGGTCCAGGAACTTCTGTCTTCATTAGAGGTCCATCATAATCAAAATCCACATCAATTTTGGCTGCAGCTTGACTGATATATCTATGTCCTGTAGGAGATAATGAAAACCTGAGTACAGACCATAATTTCTGTGTTCTCCTTCAGAATAAATATCCAAACCTTACCTGAGTGTGAACACTTGACAGATGAGACCAATTACGTCGTGCTGTCTGGAGGGAACCAAATACCTCATCTCTTTGACAAGCATGAAATAAAACTAATACCAGTGAGGTAGCTTTAAAAAAACCCCACAACAATGAAGTGAGACGACAGGGCAGCCCCAGAGAAACAGAGGCAAATTCTACTGTAAGGGATAGAGCCCACGTGCTTTCATTACAATGCCAAGCAAACAGAGCTGGGGATATCCATGGCACCAAGCAGATGCAGTTAGTAAGTGCCAAGAACCACTTTGGTTCTGGTGGATCCCTCCTTGATACACGTACATTCCTTTAGGGGGTTTGGAGGATCACTGTGCATCTGCAACGAAGGAGGTATAGACTCAGGAGCTTCAGCCAGGTGCCCAGCAAGAGACCACGAGCATGGTGCATGCACTGTCACTAAGAGCTGAGCTGAAGCGATGTCCTTAACAGCCACATCTGTATCACAAAGCACCTGCAAGCCTTTAGCCAGGGCAGTATCAAAGACAAATTCATCTTAATAAGCTTCACTTAGGGGCATCACCTGTGCCCCAGGTCAATTCCTGAAGGATGAGGCACAGCCTTCAGTCCATGACAGGCAGGTTAACCCGGAGCGATTTGTGAAGGCCCCGCGAGGCCCTCGGCTCCATTCCACCAGCAGAAAGATGTGCCACATAAGCACAGTGGTTTGGAGAAAGTTTATCTGAAAAGTCACAGCCATTGGAAAGCATCCCTACTGTTCATCTGGGAAAAACTCGGGCTGCAAAGATAAATCTCCTCAGCCTTAATTCCATGTGCTGTATCCGAGGTGCGTCACTGCCTCTCCGCAAGCTATTAATAGGTTTCATTACAGCAACACCACTTCATTTTTGTGTCACTGTTTAGCTTTCATGTAAATTGGAGACTGCATGGCAACTGTTCCACCAGAAAAGAGAGCTACTGCAGATACATAGCCAATGAAGCTGCAGATAGAGCAGGCAGGCTGCAGAGACTCCAAGGGGAAAAGAGACCCAAGTGACCGACGTGCCCCCGGCTCCATCCGTGATGGGATACAGCAGCACACCAACACTGAATGCTGCTGCTTCTCCTGTATTAACCAGCATTTATTTTATAAATCTCAGCAACCATCAGATAAATAAAAACCTAATGAGCTTCCAAGAAGTAACGCAGACCACCCTTTTGCTGGTGCTCTGGGCTGGTAACTTCTGCTCCACAGATTCTGAAAGAACTGCATAACAGATCCATTATAACGCTGCCCAGGAACGTGCCAAATAGCGCAGGGCTGAGAGGAAAGTAGCTTTACAGTAAGACAATTGTTTTATTGTTGCCCAGCATGACTTTTCCTGGTATTTCTGCTAAAGGTGTGGAAGTGTGTACCCTTACCAGACCTGCAATGACTACAACACACACCTGCACCTGTCACACCAGCACCATGCAGCAGGCAGTCGAGAGACCACACGCTCCTCTTACAGCTGTGCTCCTCCTTGAAATTCACATTGCACTACAACTTACATGTGAACCAGCCCTCAGATGTTTGATGCTACGCTGCTGAGCCAACGGACCAACTCAACCCACTGACCTTCTGCTGAGCTCTGTGATCAAAGTGCAGTGGAGGAACGGTTCCTCCTGTTCTATTAACTTAGTGTAAGAATGGGACCAAATGATGTGACCGCAGCACTCATCTTAAAAATGTGAAGAGGTAAAGAGCTCCAGCAGGGTATCTGTCTCTGAAGAAGCATTAGTAATGTTTTTTAATTACATGTAGCTAATATGAGGCAGCACAGCAAACAGAGCACCTCCTGACATCAAATCGAAAGTCAGAAAATAAATGATGGACCTAATTATCAGAGAGCACATCAGCTGAATGACTTGCAGAGGATTTTTGACCCACCTGGTTTATAGACAGTGGGTACAATAAATCAAATTTTGCTTTTCTTGCTTCTTGAAGGCTACTCAAAAGTCTGTGTCATGCATGATCTTTGTAAACACCAGAGCGTGTAACACCAGCAAATCATCACATCCTTCCTTTTCACACAGCAGGATGCCATCACTTGCTAGCAGACAGAAAAGCTCCTTCTTCAACTCCTGTTTTCTAAACTATCCTCATCACTCACCAGGTGTCTTGTGCAGCAGTTTTTAATAAAGAAACACATTGCTATAGCAACATAATTAACGTAAATATGCCCTTGCATCACTTTCTGATGTTAGTCGCAAAGAGCACTGCTGTGAGCAGGTCTCAGTGTTAAGCAGCAATCTCTGCAAAGGAGAGGGAGGTTCACTACAGGTATAGCAAGTCCTTAGGCCTCCACTATGTCTGAGCAAAAATACTCTGATAAACACTGTTCCCGAGAGCACAACAACTGGGTATTACCTGAGAGAAACTCCAGAGGAGGCACCAAAATTATCTAAGTGTCATTAAGAGGAGGAACTACTCCCAAAGCAAAAAAATAGAAGACAGAAAAGAAATGCTGGCACATTTCTCACATGCAAATATTCTGCTGTGCTAAATCACAGAGTGAATGTCCCCCAGCCCCAGCAAGGGGCACTGCATGTGCCACAGCACACAAACATCCCATGTGTGTCTTTAACTTCTACCCCACGGTGTCTATCAAACTATCTTCCAGATAGAAATTTGAAGCATGGAGTCCCTGACGGCCAAAAGTAGGAGGACTGTGATTTCCTCCAAATCCTATTTTAGGTGCTGCGTGGAATCTGTTACTACCAACTCTTGAAATGGAATGGCAAAAGCCCAGAGGTGTTTGGAAAGTGAACATAACTGTTGCATAATATTGTGAAAACTGAGACTGCTATTTACAGAGTGCTTATGCTGTAAGATCAGAAGCTGTTCCACATGAGATGGACTGTGTTTCAGTACTCTCACATGCACACTGGAAATTTTTAAGGGGAACAGGGCTCTCCAAAGACCAAGACAAAAACTGATATCAAACAGGCTGTGCAGAAGTGGAAGCTCCCATAATAAACAGTAAAAAGCTGCCTCCCCCCAACACAGCTGAATCTCAAATCAACTTTTTGGCAGAGTAATGTGAGCATCAAGCTGCTAGTTTTCTGGTATGTCTTCCAGATAGCTGTGATGGGGACAAATCAATAACAAATACTAGTATCTCTCAGTCTTCACCACAGCATGCCTGTCAGATAAAGGCATGCAGGGAGAGAGGAACCAGGCTGAGATATAAGAGGCACAGCATCAGACAGTTAGTTCACACCAGGCCCTGCAGTAGAAGTGCAGAGATTCTGAAGAACATCTGGTCCTATGAGAACACACTGAAATGTAGATAGATAGATAACCTGAGACAAAAACACCAAGTGTTAAGGAAGGTTTCAAATACATAAAAGGCTTGCAAATTAAAAATAAGCATTTCAGCCTCCAGGTCCACCGAGGATAAGACAAAGAGTAAGGAGATGATTTTTTTCCTGTTTTGAAACTGAGGTTAAACATTAGAAAACAGCTTTAAATGTAAGGTCTGTTCAGCAATACAGCAGACTGCCTGGGGAAGCTGCAGAAGCTGTGGTACTGCGTGCCTTTAGGAACAGGTCAGCGCCCCTGGGGAACATGGGCATGCACTAATGCAAACTGATGCACCTTAAGGCAGAAGACTGACCTTTTGGTGTGCTGTGCAGTTCAATATCCAAAGATGAATTCAATCCCTTAGGCTAATCAGTAGGAAACTGAACCTGGACCTTTAGAGTCCCAGCCTGTCCTCATAATTATGGTACAACCCCCTCAACTAACAACAGAATGCTGTTAGATTGCTGGCTGGAACTCATCAGGAAAATGACCTGAAGCTCAGATTTTTCTATAAGCGTGAGTCTCCTGCCTGTTCTATCATCCAGGAGCATCGCAGGATAAAAGATTGCCAGCAGTCAGCTCCTTCTAGTGAGGGCTTCTATTGCTGTTCAGTGTTTTCTAATCCCTGAAGACAGGCGCACACAGCAGCCTGACCCACGTGCAGTGGTGCTGCCATGCCACCTGCCAACAAGACCCCACACTCTTTCCCAGAAGCCTGCTTTTAACAGGCTTTCCCGCTTACAAGTTTTCTGAAAGCAAAGATGGACTAAAGGAGTCCAGAGCTGCAGTCCTTTTGTACTGAAGACCTACACCTCTTCAGTGCAACATTAAGAGAAGAGCCAGCCCTGTGTGCCCATCTGCACCCAAACCGCTCAAATGTTTTGCACAACTGCACACTGTGATCCTGGTTGGGAAGCACCATGGAACAATGCAAGACACTGGGAGGAACACAGGAATGTGGAGCACCCACACTGTGATGACAGATTAGCCCAAAGATGGCTCATGGAGGTCTGCTTGCTGCAAGCACTTTCCGTTTGCACTATTGACCAAACGATCACTGCTCTTGCACAGCTCAGATAATCAGTGCGTCACTCCCAGAAATAGAAGGGCAGCCAGTCCTGAAACACTGACCTGTGACTTTTCCAATAGTTGAAAGACCAAACTTGGTGCTCCTAACCAAAGGTCAGCTGCTCCTCCAAGTGTATAATTTAGAAGAAAACCAACTAAATCTAAGTTTCTGAGCAATGGAAGGGTTTTGTGTTCGGCACTGGCAAAAGGAGCACACAGGCACAGCAGGTAGGTGGGATGAGAGAAGAAACTTGGTCACACAAAAAGCCATTCAGCCATACTGCGCTCAGCACAGCAGCACATAAGCTGGATGCCAGACTTAAAGCTCTACGCTTTGTCCAAGAAGACCAATAGAAATCTGCACTTTTAAAGCATGAGCCAGAATCTTGAACACCTATTTCACAGAGATTGCAGGGGCTTGATACACACACACACGCTGAACTACAAACATTGGGCCAGGCAAGAACTTGTCATCACATACTTAGGAGAAAAGTGCCTGATGCTATGGGCTCAGTGTTTATTTTACAGCAGCTGAGTGCAGGCAGAAGCACACAGCCCAGCGAGGGCCCACTCTTTGTGCCCACCATGCAGAAATCAGCATGGTCACACTATGTAATGTGAACTGGAATAAGAGTGATTTTGATGGAAGGTATTTGAATCTCTGTACCACACAGGGCCAAAAAGTAGCCCTGTGGAGGCTGGAGAACTTTGTTTCAGTTAATAATTTGCATTGTAAACATGCTAAGTTAATGAGTTCTTCAGTTTGCAAACTTAAAAACCACAAAAAAAATCCCCAGCATCCCTGCAGGCCGCTGCTGTACAACTGCATTGTTATCCAAGATGCAGAATAGTGTCCTTCAAGTTTTGAAAGATGCACCACTGGACAAACCTCAGCAACGTTCAGTGGAATTTTCTCCACTAGCATAACCAAATACAAACCAAAAACCACAATGATCACTTACCAAATATGAGCAGCCTGGAGTTCTGCTGCAGACAACAGCTCAGCTGTCGACTAAGTAGCATTGATGCCATTTTGTATGTTCTTTACTCAAAAAGGCTCAATCTTGATGCTGATGTTCTGGAAAAAAAGAAAAAAAAGAAAAAAAAAAAAGAATGAAAACATTTATTCATGTCCCTACAGATGCAGCCACAGTGCCATTCATCTCAGCTTCTCCATTCAGTGTCATGACGGTGAGCTGAGCCCAATGCTAGGTCCTGTTCAGGCAAAGGACTCCTAGAGCAAATCTGTACCTCCCAACTTTAATTTAGCCAAGAAGTAAAAAGATCATTTATTTTCCCCTCTTCCCTTGCTCATCTACTTTCAGTGTGTATCTTAGATTATGTTAAACTTTCTTAAAAATTGTTTCCAGTCGCAGTTCCCCCAGGCTAAAAGCATTACTTAGATTCAACCTTAAGTTTATGAGAGTAACTTCATCTCAGTCAAGAAGACAGCAGGAGAAACATTAGGAAATAAAAAAGAAAACTCATCCTCTGAAGAAACCCAGCTTCTTCCAACCAGTGACATTTGTGAGAGCTGGGCTTGTTCAGAGCACAGCAGAGAAGGCTCAGGATGCACCCACCCTTGTGTGCAGAGACCTGACCAGGAGCAGGGCTGGCAGAACTGACAGAACAAGACAAAGAACTCCTTGCCTGCGGAGATCTATTAAATCACAGATAAATTAGTACTCAGGTACAAAGAAAATCACCTGTGCCCTTCCAGACAACTGACACAGCACTTGGATTCTTGTAGCTTGCTCTGAGTTCAATTTTCATTTCAATATATTTTGAAATCCACCAAGGTGAACAAACACTTGCACAACGGTGCGCAGCTTAGAAAAAGCTGGGTCAGCTTTATTAGGTGTTGGGTCAGAGGTGTGGAAGGAATGGGATGCTTGGGCAGACAACAGGAACTCCTCCATAAAGCAGGGTGTATTTAACAGATTCCTTAGTGTTTTTGTGCTTAGCTTCTCTCTTCAGTTGTGCTAACCTGTGCATTATCAACGAGCAAAGAATGAGCCCTAAACATCACATTTCTTATTTCATTATCATTCTCCAATGAAAACCATAGGTGAGTCTGAGCCAGTGAAACCACCACAGCAGAAAAAAGCCACCGAAGGGCCCATCAGCCCCATAGCTCTCACAATGATTAACCACCCCGACGTCCTCTGCTCAGAGCTATCTGCCTGCCCCATACTCTGGAAAGCGACTATTCCCTCTGTAACTTTGCTCTGTGAGATCTAAGTGCCCCCATGAGACTGATAAAAGCTAACCTGAGCACCCAGAGCAGCGTGAACGTACCAGGCAGAAAGCTCAACCTGCCATGAAAGCACCACGTCGTTCCAGCCCCCTTCATGGCCATCTCCCATGGGTGTTCTGCTACAAACTGACTCCCTGCTTTCTCAATCACGATGTCTCTTCCCATCAAAATCAAATGCAGACCCATTGGTGAGCAGGTTCCTTCCAGCAGCACCCGCTCCTCCTCTCCCAGCTGAATCATCTCCTTCATGCCTGCTCCCAAAATGCTGTTTTTTATCTTTCACTTCTATTTGCCTTTTATCTAAAGGCCTTTAGTGTTTGAGATACAATACTTACACAGGCTCAAAACAGCATTTTGGTATTGCCTTTCTGAAGCACTCACAAGAAAAGGTTATCGCAAGAGGTTTAAAAAAAATAAAGCAGCTCAGCCCTAATTTTCAGCGGCAGCTGTTACATAAAAAGTTTCACCATTTCCCAGTCCAGAGTCAGAATGAATCACGTAATATCACATCTGAGCATAACTAAATTCAACTTCTTTTCCATCTCCATTAAGCACATTAATTCTCACAAAACATCGGCTGATACAACTGGTACATTTGCCTCAGCACACCTTATTTGATTATCGTAACAAGCAATTGATTTTTGCCTTCATAATCCATCTCTTGATCAACTCCCACTGGCCTTGCTTGCTCCAGCACCCCCAGCAGCAGAGGCAGAGTTTGGAAGCCAAAAGAAATCAGTGTGCGTACACAGCCAAGCTGCAGCACAGAGCTGCTCCATCGGCACCACATACAGTGGCAGCTGCTTTCAAATCCAGGCACAACAGAACCAGCAGTTTCAGACAGCAGACTGCAGATAGGGATGCAAAGGACAATGCTCAGATTGGCTGTGAGATGAAATGCTGGGCACCTCAGACTTCCAAGTGACACTTATCCAGTGGAAAAAGGTTCACGGAAATCCCTGTATTATTTTTCCTCTGATAGCAACTGACTGAGCTGCACCAGGTTAGTGATGGCTGTGCACAGCAGCTGCTCAGAATGCATGTTAGAGGCATCCCTTCTGCAGATATCCTGTGCAGTACATACACATGCAGCGGCAAATACAGTTTAAGACACAATGTTGCATGCTTTTCGTATGAAACACGTTTACAGAGGAAGCTTGGAGCACATGAAACAAGAACACACAATTTTTTCATGCAAACTGGATGTGTTTTGTTTTGTTTTTTAAATCGCAGCTCCTAAAATTCTGTATTGTGTGATTATTTCTGACAGGCAAAAGGAGTTACCAGGACTGACAACAGTCGCTCAAGCAGCAGCTGAACTGCAGGCACATAAAGACAAACTGTCTCCACGGGTTAACAAGCAGTGGGGGGAACCTCTGGAAAAATCCTAGAAATTAGTGAGCGAGCCCAGTGCTCAGGGTGCTCAATCCAGACACCAAAATACAGAAAGTAGGACTCTGTACAACGCTCTCACTTGCTAGCAGGGAAGCTAATGCAGCATGTCATCCCTGCTTCAGACTGCAGCTTGCAAAATCTGTCTCCAAAACATCCTCAGCATAGATGCAAAAGCAAGAGACACTACATACAGACATTACAAAGCATGGATTAGAAGTCAGCACTGCAGGTTTGTGTCTCTGTCTTCCAGTTCATGCCAAAGACACAGAAGCCTGTTTTAAATTCATGGGGGCACCTTCAGCTGTCTCTCAGCTGCTCCAAACCCATTTAACCAGGAACAATTAGGTGGTTTAGAAACAGCAGCACAAGCTGTACGCTGCAATTACCCCACAAAGTCTTCCCAATATGTATCTGAAGAGGGACAGGGAGGCAAAGACAAATTGATTCCTTCTTTGCTGTTTTCCTTCACGTGACTTTTCTAAAACACGCAGCACCGAAGGAATCATCGGGTTACATATTAATTGTTGTGAAATATAAGGCATCACAAACTATTTGCTAGTCTTGTTTGCCTGGATTCACCATTTTGTTGAAAATCAAGTGAGGCTTGCCTTCTTTTGAATCAAAAGGGAATTCCCTTGACTTTGCAGGACAGCAAGTCCAGCTACTGCTACAAAGACCCATGAGAGGATAGAGCATTAGAGTCCAGTCTTCTGTAGTACAGATCTCCTGTGAACTCATTTCTCCTTTTCTAACATCCATAACGCTCCCCATCTGCATATCAGGGTTCTTCAGGCAGCTTTTCTGGAAAAGAATCAGACTGAAATGTAATAGAGGCAAGCTGGAAAGCTTAGATAACAGGGTCAGGACAAGGGAACTAATAAGAAGGAATCATGGGCCCCATCACACAAGCTGGAACTGCTGTATGCTAACAGATGGGATAAGCAGTTTTGGGGTTGTTTCTTTTTTTTTTTAAAAGGAGAAAGGTGGGAAGGCTGAGAAAAAGGAGCTGGATAGGACTGCAGCTTCTGAGCTGAGAAGGGATGAGCTTCGTGCCACTGAGGATCTTTTTCTCTGTGACAGTGTGACAAGATAGAAGGAAAAATCTGCCTACCCCTCTGCAGTCTGCAGCTCACAGACTCCTAAAAATCCCCTGCTGCTCAGTTTTCAGTACTGTCACTAACTTCTGGCAGATACCATTCTGTGTATGGGTCCCACAAAAACCGAATGCTGCAGGGCACTCTCTTACAAGAACAACGAATCCAAGGCTGGTTGTTACATGGGGACAGCTCTCCTGGTTTCCAGCACTCATGAGCAGGCACCTTGCATGAGTTCAGTACTGCATCTCATGCACCTTACTCCTATACTCAGCTTAAGGACATCCCAGAGGATCTGAAGACAAATCTGCAAATTCACAAAGAGTACGGCTAAGGTGGAAGACTGCGCAGTTTGGTCTGCCACCCTTTAAACGTAATAAAGTCTTTCCTTAGCTCTGCATTTGAGGAAGAAAGGGCCAACCTACTGACAGTGCATATCTATGTGCAAAGATTCCACATATGCAGCATTTGCTGTTTGAAAACTGCACTGCAATCACTGCTGTCCTTCAAGGGAAGGTCTGCTTCTTCCCAGAGATCAAAAAGGAACAAGCTGAAGGATTTCATGTTATCTGTATTACTGACAGTGTGGGGTGATGTGAGAAATCCTGACACACTGCTTCAGTCATTTTAACACAGTAACTAATAAGGTAAAAAATAAAGAAAAAATAAAGAAGCCTGCCAGCGTGCTGTTCTATTGAACTGTTGGTCCCAGAAGCAGAGCTGAGTTCAATAACACCTTTGGAGTAATGAAAGCCAGAGTGCATGCAGAGTACAACAAGTCCTTCTACTTCAACAAGTTTTTCTCAGGACATATTTCATTCAATTTTTTTGCACTAGCTTGCAGCAGCTAGTTACAAGAGAGGTTTGCTAGACTATCACCAAGTATTCCTAGTGATAACTAGAGCTAAGGCTATCTGTAATCCTCATGCAAACAGGAAAAGTCCTCCTAAGAAGTAATTACATGAAAACTTACATCTAGTGTCCACGTAAGGCCAGCATTAGACCTTCTGTGCAGTGCTTATTTAGGCAAAGCACAGAACCGAGCTGAAACCCCAACTTCTGGAGGCGCAGCACGCAGTGAAGTGCTCATCCCACTCGCTCCTTGTGCAGCTTTGTCACCAATGGGCCCACAGCCCTGTCCTCCAAAGCCCAGCCCACACTGACACACAGCAGCCCAAGATGCCATCACCAAAATGACTTCTGCCAATGGCTGGCAAGTGTGGCCTTGCAGAGCACAGCCTGCCAAGGCAACTTCCAGAGAAGCACCCACCAACCAACCAAGGAGGTGATGTGCCAATGGATGTGTGCATCGACCACCAAAATGGGTGAATGTCAGCTCATGAGCTGACACAGTTGCTTTTGCCATTTATTCCTTTAATAACATCAGCGGCTTTGTGTAGAACAGGATGTAATTGGAAACCCCGTGATTGTACTTAAGTCGTCAAGGACACAGTTGTCATAGTTACAAGTAAAACTCAAGTGCCTGTTATTCATGGTTGCTTATTTATTTATTGACACCAACAGGATCAAACACTCCCACTGCCGTTCGGATCTGAAACGTGAAGACTGGTTTTGTCTTTCACCTCTTGACAAAGCAGTAAATATTGCACAGAGCAGCACAAGTCATCCCTAATAAATAGGCTTATTATAGGCTTATAAAGTAGCACAGCTACTTTCTCTCACCGCACTCAGCTGGCACTCCATCTGTTTTGGAAACAGCAGTGAAAGCCCAAAGCAAGATGCAACAAATGAGACAAAGATACGTCTACAGACTGAAGGCTGTGACACAGCAGTACCCATGTACTCAGACCAGCACCTGGTCACAGCTGACTCAGCACAGAAGCTACAACAGGAGCCCGCAGATCTTCCAGCAAACTCACCCACGTAAAAAGTCCTGTCCTCATACACTTGGGTTCTCCTCCTCAGATGGCTTCTAAGCATGGGGGTTGGATACTGACACACTTTTTAAAACCTTTCTGCCCTTGTCTTACCTCATTTTCCCTCCAACAAACACTGGACCAACCGAAGACCCCTGGGTCCATACTCCAGAGAGTAAAACTAGGTAGAAAAGCCATCACTGCAACACACGAGGATCCTGGTGACTCACCAAAGCTGCCAGCAGCTCATCTTTGCTGTAAGTACTATTGCAGCACCTGAGGTACTGCACCTACACCTACACCAAACACTTCTCGGGAAAAGAAGAAACAAGATTTTGAAAGCACCTGGCAAAAATTAGGCAAGTTCCAGAGCCACAGCTAAGAACACCTACATAACTGGCACAAATCAGTGTTAGAAGTTGGTGTGCAAGTGTAAAACTGAGCACGATTAAGTTAACGTTAGCCCAATTGTTAATGTTATCTTCACTTTTAGTTTTTCATTCTTTATCACTTCCCATAGCAAAACATGCACTTTATTTCAGGGTACCTTTACCTGTGAGCTGCCCATAGGAGCCTCTCTTCAAGCTCAGTACTCCGAACACATCATTTTAAATGAAGGTGGCAACAAGATAAACAAACCTGCCTGTTAACCTCCTGACATCTCCTCCACCAAGACACAGTCTGGTTCCCAAAGGGTTAACCAAGTGACATTACGATACAGCTGAACTTTGCAGATAACTTGTTCCACAAGCATTCTGTGGTTGTGGAAAAATCCAAGTGTTCCAAATTACCCTGAGGTGCAGCTTCCTTCAAGGAAACCCAGCGGTATTCCTTCTTTAACTCCTCAGCATCCCACCTCAGCCTCCTCAAGGTCACAAAACCAGCATCCAATGAACAGTACTTGCAAAGCACCATTTATTCTGCTTGCCAAGGCAGTCGCTGACAGCGAGGAAGCCAGCAGCACAGTGAGCAGGATGCCTGAACTGGAAGCCAGCGCTCCGGCTCCTCAAGGTGACCGCCGCTCCGGATGAACACAAAGCAGCAGACGGACGCAGGGGGGTTCTTTCACAAGGGATCCAGCAAAACAAGCACAGTGCAGCACAACAAGCACATCTGAATGCGGCACACACCTGCAGGCAGACAAACCAGCACTGTGTGCGGGGCACCAACCGCAGCCCGCGTTAAGCCCCGCCACGCAGCACACCCCGAAGGCACTTACACGCTCGCGTGTCAGCTCGCAGCAGCCAGCTTGCCGGCTCAGGAAGCCTCTCTTCCCTTTGCTTTAAAGCAGGCTGAAGCCAGGAGCCACGCTGATGCCGTCAGCTCGCAGCAGCACCTGCCTGCTGTCAGCAGCAGGAACAGGCATCACCCAGGGGCCCTGAGCGCACCAGGGGATGCCGTGAGTTCCGGAGAGTGCGCCGGCCCACCTGGCTGCTGCTGCACCCCCACGCCTCTGCCGCGCAGCTGCACCCGCCTCACTTGGTCTGAATGCTTCTCCACGGGATTCTGAAAACAGCTTACCGAGACGTGAGCCAGACTGCATCACAGCTTGAAACGGCAGAACCGTGGAAGCTGAAGAACAGATTTTCTCTTTAAAACCCTTCGTTTCGCTCCAGTTTGCAAACATCCCCAGGATAACACCAGGCAACACAACTACCACAAAATAACCTCTGCTTGTTTCCCTCGGACGCAGGGAGCACAAAAGCCAGCGGGCACTGTCACACCACCTCCTTGAGATGGAAAGTACAAGCGATGCTGACATTAACGGGAACAAAAGCAGCCCCAGCACCGCAGCATCCCTGCAGGCTGAAGCCCCGCTGGGCAGCTGCAGTGCTGGGGTGGAGGGGAAAGGGGAGATATGGGGCACCCCACCGGGTTGCCATGGCACTGGGGGGCACAGAGGAGATGTGCCAGAGCGCAGGGAGAAGCTGAGCCGCTTCATTTTTAAATCTGTGTGACAGCTGAGCTGCTGCACTGTTGCTGTGGCAACCGATGGGTGAAAATCACAGCAGAAACCTGTAATTGTTACAAGCAAGATGGTGACTTACCCACTTCAGTAATCGGGGTATTAAAACAGCTCAGCCATGTCCCCGGCCCACGCCATGCTGCACTGCTGATCCCGGGGCTCCAGACCCCATAGCTGTCAGGCTACGCCATGTCTCACACAGGGCTCTGCTGGGCTGGTTCTGCCCACAGCTGACACTGCTGCATGGAACAAAACAAGGCCACAGTCCAGGCCTCAGCTCAGTACACGCACAGCACACTGCAGGGATGGGGCCTGGGCATGTGAGGGAGACACGGGGATGTGCATGGGGAGCAGCCAAGATCTCAGCCATTCGCAGAGCCTACCAGTGACACGGGTTTGCACTGCACTCACAGCAGCACACCCGGCTCCACTACCTCCTCAGCAAACAGCAGCAGCACTCACTTGGCTGGAATGGTGCTGTGATAATTTGTGAACAGCGAGGGAGAGAGTCGTTCAGGGGGAGCAGATGCCATGTAGTCTCTCCCCATCGTAACATTACCCAGACACAGACAACTCACAGACTAACTGACACAGTGCCTGCCCCACCGTGGGGTATGCAGCATGCAGTCACCCTGCTGCTCCCTATGGCTCTGCAGTGCCAACACACACTGCAGGCACGCTGCTGCTGACAGGGATGCTGTGACATGTGGGGACAGACAGGCTGGCCCTGCTGCTTCTCCCCTCCTTAGCTGCAAGGAGTCTTTTATAAGATAGATACCACAAGTAAAAAGATGTGGATGTGAACTAAATTTAAAGACTGAAGCTGATCCCTCCCCTACTTCATAACTTCAAACCTGTTACCATTTACAGACTGCTTTTTTAAACTTACCAGTTACCCCATGCTCTGCCACCATGCCTAAAACTGACATATTGAAACCAGCCCTTGCTGGGTGCCAAACAGCAAAACAGACTGCTTCTGCAGCAAACCTGCTAACCAGCTCGTCTGTCACGGCACAGCAAGCCCACTCAGACAGATGGGAGCACAGGGACACACTGCAAAGCCAAGGGCAAGGGGCTCAGGAAAGTGGCAGGTACTACAGCCTACATATAATAGGTACTATTCAAAGGAAATGCACCGCATCTGCAGTTTATTAGCACCTATATAGTGAATGATCAGTATCACAGCTCCTGAGCACCCTGTGCCTCTGCTGAGAGCTGCCCTGCACCACGCAGTGCTATGCTCAACAGACACAGCTCACAACCAAGTGCTCCATGGCTGCTTTCAGCCCTTCCCTACCCTCCCTGAGAGGCTGGGTGCAGATGGGGAGGCAATGACTCACGCTGGTCCTGCTGCACGGTGAAGGCTGGAGCCCCAAGCACCCCTAGGTCAGTGATTTCCAGCAATCACAACTGCTAACCACTTAGTTGAGATGTCTAAAACATGCACAGTGCACAGAATTGTGGATTGCAACAAGAAAGCTGCTGACTTCCATTTGATTTAATCAAGAGAACACTGGTTACAAGATCTATTCAACTTGTTCCTCATTGGAAAGGACACTGCCAACCACCCACCGTACCTGTACAATCTGCACTGAGACGCATTTTTCCAAGGAAGACTCATTAGAGTCTTCTATTGTTAGAAAAGAATCTTCTGTTTAGCAGAATTCCTGCTCAAAACTATGCTTTTCCAAAGCGATATAGATTTTTACACATGAATACCATGCACATTTTCTGAGAAGTATGATGATGATGCAAGGCAAAGTGGCAATCAGACTCCGGCTAAACTGGTCCACCAGCCCAAGTAAAAGCACTGAGTTAGCATGCAGGATGTGCTGCTGAATTTCTCTGCAAATGACGGCAAATTCTCCCCAGAGCAACTCCACAACCTTCCTCCATCACTGCCTCACACTCGAGAAAGATCTGCTACAACTGTAAAGGAAGAACAAAGCATTTAAAGCAGCGTACGCAGCTCCAATATCTGAGAAAAATTCAGTATCCAGAAATAGCAGTTATCAGCCTCATGATGCAAAGAGCACAGCCAGCACCAGGTCCGAGTCCTCCTGCACAACAATGGGTTGCCACAAGGCTCAGGAAGGATCTCAGGTCTGAGATTGCAGAGGACTTGAATTCATATTAAATAGAGAACTTACATTCAGGAAAGCAACAGAGGAATTAATACAGTTACAAAGAATTTCTACTATTCAGGAGTCTTATAATTGCCTGATGTTCAGGGCTCAGTTACACCACTTGGGCAGTTTCCAAAGCACTTTAGGGAAGAGGGACACAAACACGGTATTACTTTCAATAGACTCCATGGCTCAATTCCCTGGGTTGTTTTTTACAATTATTTTTGGGCTCCAGATGAGGGGGAAAAAAAAAAGTGTTGCCACTGAGATTGAGCAAGATAGATACTTCTCAAATGAAATCCTTTGGCTTACATATAGCACCACTCAATCAACCATGGGTTCGCTTAGAAAAATTCCCTTCCTTTTATATGAACTGGATTAATTTATCAGCATACAGCAAAGAGAAGCGTTAAGCAAGGAAAACTTAAAGGGCAACCTCTAAGGACCTCAAGATCCTGAGCTAACAGAAGTTTATTGAGTTGCTATACTTGTTAAAGAATTAGCTCCCAAATTCAAGAAATACCAAATGGACTACCCAAATGGAAGATGAACAGATAAAAAAAGGCTTTTTTTTTCCCTTTTCTTTTTTGGGGAGGAAAAGGGGGGAGGGATGATGATTTAAAGTATACAGGACCTGGAAGCATTCACTGCACTATCCTCACTCCTTCCTTGTTGTATCATTCTTAACAGAGTTGCACCATGCCGAAGATGACAGAGAAGCAAAGAACCCTCATTCACAATCACACAATGGTCAAACTTCTGTGTGCAAATGAACACTGGGAATCTCACAGATCACATCAGAAGGTTGTGCAAAATCCCAAACCAACCCCCAGCTCCGCACCTCATGGTCTCCATCTGCCACCACTCCCTCTTCTGGCTTTTCTCATGTTTTTTTTTCAGCTGCCATAGCAGAAGCACCACGTTACAGCAGCTACATCAGCCCCTCCAACAGCTGCTGACCGAACTGTGCACCAAACCAAACATTTTCACCACCCAGCTCTGTAATCTGGTGAAGCCAGAATGCAAGCAAGGACTGTGGGATTTACCACACCACACTTATCCTCTGCTTTCCTACCTCCACCAGCATACTCTGCTTCTGTAATCCTATTTCCCTTTCCAAGAAGCTGCATTGCAGCAACATCCATGGAGCAAAACCAACAAGGTTTGCTTTACACTGGTGCTGGGATGAACACACACAGAAGTGGCAAGCAACACTAAGCACAGAGGTAAACGCATCCCTGTGCCTGCTGCCTGGGAGCACTGCCATCAGGGGGCCAGCAGCATGCCTTGCCTGCAGCCAGGAAATCAGCAACCACTCCGAAGTCATGGCCTCCAGTCTGTCCATAGCACTGACTGCTTGCAAGAGCAGCTGCATTTCTAACTGGCTTTTTAATCTGAAGTATTCTCTAATTCCCAGCAAGGCACCGTTGTTATCATTAGATTATACAGTGAGCTGTTCAAAATGCTTCAGTACAAATTTATTCTGATTTTATATATTTTTGGTGTACATCACAAAACTAGTGTCAGCTGAGCACCTGGGGAACACAAGCAGCAGAAAGAGAGATGACAACAGGATGCCTGGTTCCCATTATTGGCATCTGACACAAAGAGAGGCTGGCAGACCGGATTCGGAGGATGCATTATTAAAACAAAAAATATTACTGCTAATGAACTACACCAAACTTGTTTAAAATAGTTAACTACTGTTATTTGCACCACTTATTCACATTCTTGTATTATTTTCAGACCAATTTAAAACACAGGAGCTGATTGCAGTTATGTTTGCCATCAGGGGGTGCTGCCAAGAATCTCCACATCCACTCTCCTTTGCTAAAACAGAACTCAAAATTGGCATGCTGCTGTGATGTTCCAAGCGATTAATCAACACTGAGCTTGATGCTATACAAATGAGGGTATTGTTGTTCCCTTTCCCCACAAGCTTATTTTTTCTTGCTCCCTCAGCTCCTCTTGGGGTTTCTGCAGGCCTCTATGCTTGCATTGCTTCATTCAGAAAGAGCAGAGCTGGAAGGGCAGGAGGCACAGCCTAGGTGAGAACACCTGCAAGTCCGTTCAGTTGTTGGGTAGGAAGAGGAGGGAAAAAGAGATAAATCTGTACCATAATTACAGACTCAAAAAGTCAGCATGAGAGCCTCCAGCACCGGGGTACAGACTTCCTCGAGAAACTTGCTGCCTCGTGCTTTGCCTGCTAGGAGGCTCACAGATGGAAGCTGGATATTGAAAACTGAGCCAAGCATAAGAAATGAAGTTATGAAAACATCATTACTAATTTATTTCTCCTCCTGACACCCGTTGTTTTTTTCTGTGGGATACTAGTGATGAATCCAAGGTCACAAGGGGAAGGAAGAAAAAAAAAAAAAAGAGAAACTCTGCAAACAAAAAAAGCAACCAGAAAAGAAAACCTTGTAGTGAGAATACATGACACCACCATTCCCATTAGTTCATCACCTGCACACTCTGGGCAGAGATGCCAGCCAGCAGCACAGTGCTTCCCTCCATGCCCCCTCTTCCATCCCCTTTCCACAAGAGCAGATCTTCTACCCAACAGCTGCAGAGACAAAATGAAACGAGGGGGAGATGCTCACCATGACCCCAGCACCCACACTTACAAAGCAGATGCAGCTCTAAATCTGCACTGGTAGCAGAGAGTGGAGAATGGGTTTGGAGCCAGGAACCTGAATCCAAACCTCTCTGCTGACTCAGAGAAAAACCTCATTAGGGAGTCAGCGAAGAGCAGGAATGCTCTATGAACCAGGGAAACTCAAGCAAGCTTTTTCCACAACAGCAACTACTGGCAGCTAAGGAATCCCCTGCTCAGAGGCCATGTCCCAGTGATGCTCTCCTGACCACATCCCATACTGCTGATGTATCTGAGCAGGTGCCAGGTAAGAACTGCTCCAGGAATGCTTACTCAGCCTTTGTTACAACCCAGCCAATTTCCCACCTCAGATCTCCTTAAGGATGTAAGCTCCCCCAAAACGTGCCAGACTTTGGAGCTGAGGCATGCTGAGGACATCGTTTAGATGTCTCAGAATTGCAGCTGGACAGCTACAACAGCAGCATGGCACTTGTGCCACTTGTGCTGGCTTCTTAAAAGGAGCCGCCAGGAAGACGTGTTGCTTCAACCCACCCCCAAACAAAAGCAGAATTAGAATTTAATTTCTAAGCTGTGAGTTTCACATAAGTTGTAAGAAGATGAACACACCTCAAAGCGTTCTGTTCCCTGCCAGTGCCAAGCTACATTTCAGTGTTATAAAATCTGGATGAGAAACTCACTAAGGAAGCAAACAGAACTGTTCTACTCATTGCTTCATCACACCACCCATCACACATAACAGACATACGCTTATGATCACTGCAGTCTTGCATCACACACACACACAAAAGTCTATAAAAAAGCTTAGGCATCTGAATCCTATGGCAGTCCTACTGTTTGAGACCTGCCCTCAGTCCTGCTGAGTACCAGTCTGTAACTGCAAACCAGCCTGTGCCACATCCTTGGAAGTCAAAAACCCCACCCTGAAGGTGTTCCCTCTGCTGCACATACACACACCCTCTGGACAGCAAGAGGCAACCTCCTCTGCCACCTGCCAAAGGTGTGCCAGGAGGGCAATACAGTCTTGGTAGGTTCTCACCTGACCCTTCTGCTGAATTTCCAGCATCTGGCTCCTGGAGAGAGGGGAAAGGTACAGTGGAGTCTTTTTGCATAAGGAAAGATAAAACAAGGTAATTCAAGGACACAGAAACCGCTTAGGACAATGTTCTGTTTTACACACTTTAAATCCTTTGGAAAACCCCCCAGAATACTGTTATTTTTGCACAAATACCATCTGGCAAAGAAAATATCATCTTCCCTGTCTTCCTGGCCCACAGCCGTCATTTCAGGAAACAGGACTGTGGTTTGATACAACAGATCATGAAATACAGAAACAGAGAACAGACATATACTTCAGTCGGTTTGCTTCAACCTACACCAATCTCTCCTGTTCCTAAAGAGCAGGAGTTTGACTGATCAGGTTGGGCGTTTTTGGCCTCTTGAAAAATCAATCTGTTCCATCAGTGTTCAAGTCTTCATCCTTGATAAGTGTTCATTCTTCCACAGGTGAGAGGCCACAGCAGCTGTGTGCCAGTGGCCTTGAAGCTGCAGAGAGCCCAATGTGGCATTTTGGCACTGCCTACCTGTAATTTCACACCTTCCTGCATACATTTCCAGCTGCCCTCCTGACAGAAGGTATAAAATCCAGCCCTTTTCTATTACTGACTCTTTTGGAAGCAATAAGATGCTTCCGTTCTCCATGCACTTTCAGCATTCGGCCTGAAAAACTCTGAAGCACTTGTAGGAAACTTGCTGGAGCAAAAAGGTGCACAGACTGACAACATGCAGTGTACAAGAACAGATCAAATGGTACTGGAAAACAACACTAAGCAAACACATCCGATGTGAGGAAACCCACACAGGTTCAGAGTCATCATTTCAGTGAAGTTTTCTGGCACATACAGACAAATTTGAAGATGCAACAGCTTTGATTTCTTTAAATAAACAATGGACAATACGGTATTCATGCCTTCAATGGCCTTTTTCCACAAGCTGTTTCCATGTGGTTAAGAAAGGAGGGCAATCTCAATTTGTATCTGAAACAGGTACAAAATCACAGCTGGTGCAGAACCGGATTCCCCCACCCCATCCCATCCCCCCAAGCTCTGACGCGGGGAGCAGCTGACTTGCAGCGAGATGAGATACAGCTGAGGCTGCAAAAAGCGCCCTCGGTGCCGTTCACAAGACGCTAACCCGACCGTAACAGATTCGCAAGGCAATTTCCTTATGGCAGGGCTCCCAGGCGCTCACGCTCTCCCACCTCCATCCCGCACCGCCCGAACCAGCCGGGAGCTCAGGCCATCCTTTGGACAGCGGGGCACAGGTCAGCCGCGGTGAGCCAGAAACGTCCGTTACCTACTACAGAATTACTCGGACATCCCCCCCACCGCAGCCCGGCGTCTTCGCACATCGTTCCCTTCGCAGCGCCGGGCACGCGGGACGATCACCGCCGCAAAGGCCGACGTGCAGCGGCACAGCCCCGGCCGAGCTGCGGCTCCGCTCGGAGCGCATCTCCGGGACACGTGCTGCGCACCGCCACACGGCGCACCGCGCTGCCCGCCATACGCGCCCGCTTCCCTCCCGCGGCCCCGCCGCTCACCGCCACCCGCGGGGCTGCGCTCCTCCGCCCGCCGCGCTCCGGGCGCCGCCGAGCCCCGCTCTCGCTTCCCTGCGCGCCGCTGCCCGGGCGGCCGCGCGCACCGCAGCCAATCGGCGCCGCCGACGGAGGCGCGCGGCTCGGACTCGGACCCGCGGCACGGGGAGGCGCGGCCTCGCGGCTGCGGGCGGAGCCCCGGACGGCCCTCGGTGAGCGGCTGGGCGCAGCGCCGGGACCGACCGCGTCACGGCCTCACCCCGCGGGCAGCACCCGAAGCGGTGCTGCGTTCGCACGTACCGTGGGGCGGAACTCCGATACCTCTCGTGGTTTGTTACAACGACGAAGGCGCGGCAGTCCCACCGCTGCAAGAAAGACGGCAGCTTTGCTAACAAAGCGCTTTTTAATCGCTAAGGATAATAAAGCATCAGAACGGTGTACTGCAAAAAGTGCACGATGTTTACCGCGAGATGCCTAAATAATAAGCGGCGCAAACACTCGTCAAAGTTCTTACATAACTATGATTCTGCTTTGAGAGTTAATAGATGATGTCGGTGTGCACCTGCCAGCCTGCAGGTCCCACAGCCCAGCCACACCTGGACATCACCGAGCCGTGCTTCTCACACAGCTCTGCGCACAGCAGCTCTCCAGCCCCGGAGCAGCAGAGTGGGGATCTGCTCCACAAGGCCCCGAGGGAGCAGCTGGGTCAGTCTCTCGTGCTGGCAACAAACTGCACTTCATGATTGGAATTATACAAAATTCAGATACACCACCCCATGAGCACATTATTTTCAAGACGATGCTTTATTAGGAAAACAAGACCTTCCTGATGGTATAAACACAGACAAGGTGCCAGAAGCATTATCATTTCAGGCACCAGCTGGATTTCCAATTGTGATCTGCATGCTTTACATTAAACCATTTCCTGTTTCTAGCCCTAACAGACAACGGACTGCTGAAGGTATAAACTTATGTGCTGAGCATGACCTACATAGAGCATGATTCCAGACAAGACTGAGAAGGTGATAGATACCCTTACCAGTTCTCTGGCAGGTCAGTTCGTGCTTCTCATTAACACTGCAAAGCCAGAGCATTTTAAGGCTCTTTGCAAATCTCCTGTTCTTAGATACTGCCTGTTTCTGGCTATTCCTTATCATCTGTGGTGTCATATCCAAATGTACAAGCTGACCTTTACACCTCTGTATGGGAAGGGATGGGTCATGGCCTGAACCAGTGATTGAGCAGCTGGTGAAGGGGTGTAGCCAGCCCTGGGAGCACAGCTGTGAGCAATTCACCTGTGTGATCATTAACCTCACTTAAGGGCTGGCAGCTGCAAGGGAAGCATCTCTACTTGCAGATCACCTCCTTTGTACTGTTTGGTGAGCCCTGATCCTCAGAAAGGGGAAAAAATTTCTTCTTTATTATCAGATTGTGACTGTTTCCTCTCTTGGGTGAGCTGAAACTGGTTTAAAGCAACTATATCTACTGCTGCCTATACTTACAGCCTCAGACACTGAACCCTGAGACTCCCTTCAACAGCAGGATTAGCTCCATGTCTTTAGGAGGAAATTCTACTTCCTCTTACTTCCAAAAAGCAGTGATGTCTGTAGTTGCTCAGCCAAAGACACAAATGTTATTTTTTTTTTTCAGATGCTAATTTAAACCAGCTTCAATTCTACATTAAACAGATCCCAGCACCTCCTTGCCTGGATGAGTTTCTGTAACTGTACAGACTATCTTACATCAGTTCAAATTCATTTCTTGCTATTGAACATTCAAAAAAATAAAAATCACTACTTAAGTTGCAGATACACTCAAAAGAAGTTGTCTGCAGTTAATCCCCCCAGGTAAATAACATCACAAACCAAACTGCTGCAGTCTAACACTGGCAGCTACTCCACCTCACGGAGCAGCTCGCCTATTCCCCTCAGGTGGGATGGGGGAGAGAAATGGAACAGTAAAGGTGAAAAATATCCATGGTTTGAGATAAAGACAATTTAACAGGTAAAGCAGAAGCTGTTCAAGCAAGCAAAGCATAAGGAATCCAATCACTGCTGCCTGCAAGCCAGGGCAGCAAATGTCCATCATGAGTAGTGGCTACTTGGGAAGACAAACACCACAACTCTAGGATACCCCCATCCCATCTGTCCTCCAGCTTTTATTCCTGATCAGGACATCAGGTGGTATGGAATCTGCTGCTGGGCAGCTGGGGTTCACTGTCCTGGCTGTGCCCTACCCACATCCTGCAAGGGCATCCCAGAAACAGAGACCTTGATGCTGTATGACCAGTGCTCAGCAACAACTCAAACACGGGTGTGTTACAACATCGTTTTCATCACAAATTCAAAACACAGCATGGTCCAAGCCACTATGAAAAAATTAACTCTATCTCAGCCAAAAACAGCCAAAAACCCCTTATTCCACACCACTTAAGTAGTGCTCAGATCCCACCCTAACCAACGCATTAATCAGCATCCTTCAATGTATACACAGATATCATTCACTCAGTCTGTGGGCCACCCCTGTGAAAGGTCCATAAAAACACACACAGAATGTCCACAGAGCACATCTAGAGTGTGTTAGGTTCCATCATTAATGGGGGTCTCTCAGGACAGGAGAGGTGGTGTGCTGTCAAAATCAGTGCATGAACCAGAAATAAGAGCTCGAGTTGGGAATCTCTGGATTAAGATACAGGGGTTTTGTTTGTTTATCTTTGATGTTTAAATGAGAATTGTGAGAGAAATGTTCTATGTTAATCTAGGCAGATACATACCACATAACATAATTTTTACATTTTGATTTTACTCGCAGGAAAAAGCCATCATCTTTCTCTAATGACCTTTCATCTCGTTAAGTGACAGGAAAAATAAATATATCTTCATGCAAAATATACCCTAATGCTCATGCATTATGGAATAACTGACCTAAAAGGACCAAAGTAAAGCAAATGTAAAACAGACTTTCACAAAGACAACCAGATGCTTCTAATGTGATGTACACACTCCCACGTGTCACAGGCTGGAACAGTTTTATCATGACATTCTCACAATGCTAAAGAATCCAGCAGGCACAAGAATGTAAGTGACAGTGCACATATGGCAAGTGATATAAACATCAACACTATAGTACGCACAGAATTTGTAATGGGTATAAACACTATGATTTTTGGTTTCATTAATAACACAGAGGAGAATTGATAAATCCGTCATACTTTAATCCAAAAGCTAAGGCACTGAAAGCCTCATTTGCAGAGACGAGACATTCTGGGTCACCTTCTTCCCGGCCTCACACATCCACACTGAGAACTCCAACATTTTAAGAGGGAGGAGTACGTCACCTCCCCTTCCCATCCTCAACCTGGCAAGCACTGAATAGCTTAGAATGCCACCAGGACAATACAGCTCTAGGACTTCTGTGGAACATTTGAAAATGTACCTTGCCTCCTTTGCACTGAGACAGTTGCCCTAAGCTAGAACAATTCAGATAAGACAAACCCAAAACAAAGAGCTAGGTTTCATAACCAGATTGCTTAAATGGAAGTCCGTGAATGACAAACAGGGCTTGCCCATAGATTCTTTCACAGTTGTCCATAAATACAAATAATGTGCAACTCTAGTAAGACTGAGAACTGTATCCAAGTTCAGAAAACTAAAAAGTAACACGCGTGACATCTGCAAATCGGCCATATGGATCAAGGTGAAATACCTCTTTGTTAGAAACTAAAGCCTAAGTCATCAGTCCCAGAGAATGTGCAGTTCTGCGTCACTGCCACAGCTGCTCAGCCAGCACGTCCTCTGAAGATCAACATTAACCAGTTTCGTAACAGAAGCAAAGGAACCACATTCTAAGAGCCAAAAAAACAAGATTTGCTGAGGTAAGGCAAATCTGCAGGGAATTACTTTCTGAGAACTCAGATTCAACAGGAATTTTTTCAATAAAACATCCCCCCAAAATATTATGCTTAGATTAAGATCTTCTATTTTCTCAGGTCCCTGTCACGTTAGCTGATCAGCAGTGATCTTCCACAATTCCTATAGGAGGGAAAAATTCATATAGTTATTTCCTCAGATCAGTAGATTGTTATTACAAGGAAGCTCAACTTGCACACACTCTCTGATTCACAGAAAATCCATTTACGTAATCTCCCACAACAACCAACACATTATCTCTGAGATAGAACAAGAGAATTGAGTTCTTTATTCTTGCAGTATGATTTTTTAAAATAAGAAAATAGTATAATTCAAATAATTTCTAAAAATATTTAGAAATTGCTCTACATAACCTGCAGTATTTTGACTGAGAATCTTGTTCTTTTTCTTAGACTATGTTGAAAAACACTTCCAATATTGCTAGCAAAGATGTAGCTTAAAAAATAGTCCATTTATTGAGGAATCAAGGTCTCACAAATGAATACCTTATACACACACTTCTCCATACACTGCAGAACAAGGATGAAAAACAGACACTTTGTTTTCGTAGAGTAAATTAGTGTAAGGTTTGTCTGCTATATTAAAGATAAGTAATCAGATTATCATATCCCTATCACCACAACATCTGGAATTCTGGCAATGTGCTTCATGATAAATGAGAAGACTTCTGCATTTAAAAAAATATACTTATTTCAAAGGCCAGTAGCCTTCCACAGGTATACCACAGGTACACAGGTATGTAGAAAATACGTTCACACCCGTAGATATAACTCATACATGTGTAAACTTATTATAAAACATTCATGCAAAATCTTATTCCTGAAGGTGTCAGCACTAAGAAAAGCAAATTAATCTCATGAAATTGCTGTGAAACCCATAACCATACAATGCATACATACTGTACTACACAAAACAGTATGTTGGCTACAGGACTACAGATTCAGAAGCTAGTCCAAGACTTGCAAGTTCTCCCCAAAGGTCTCTTAATTTCTATTGCTACAGAAGCTAACAAGCTACTAGCTGGCTTGTATAATACTCGTAAGAGTAGACAATTGGAAAAAAGAACAGAGGGGAAACCATGAGTGCTTGGAATGTAATTAAAATAATGTATCTGATACATCTCTAAATACCAGAAGTTTATTACTTGTCAACTTCTCCATATATATATTAGAACATTATTACCTTAACACTGATTGGGAATTATGAAAAGGAGAAAATGAAAGCTTTTTTACATTCAAAGAAACGAAGAAGATATTGATCCATTTTCCAGTCAATCACAAAAATTGTTATTTTACAAAGTACCGGAGATTGCTCTCATTTCCTCTGAGGTTAAGAAACAATTTAAGCCACTGAATTGTTCTGTGATAGAAAAGGGCATGTTATGCCTATTTAGTGTGGGCTATGGAAGCACCGAGAAGAATCGTTTTAATACAAGAAAAACTAAATGGAAATAAATAAGAGCGTAACATTTGTTCTTCTGTTCTTACTTCAAGTTAAGTACACAGCTGAAAACTAATTTCAGATTGCTAGCCCAACATATGCCATTTATTTTAATGAATGCCACTTACCAACTGCTCAATCCTTTCATAAATGAGAAACTGGCAGAAATCAGGCTTAATGGGTTCCACACTGTATTTCATTTTTCCATCATGAAGGTTCTCCAAATCATTTAGAGTACTTCGAAAATGACTGTAGGCTTCACACGTAACATCCATCTGTCTTAAAGTGAAATTCAGTCTGACAAGACAATATTTAAATTAAAACCTTTTTTGTATACCTGCATCTTAAACAGCTATGTAACTTTCTTCATCTAATGAGAAATTTAGGTCCTCTCAGAGTAATTCACTTCCACAGTTAAAAAAAAAAATAACCTCCTGCTGCCCCCAGAAAGCCTGTCCTATCCAAAGTCTTGTCCTTTCAAAAACCCACTAAGTCTTAGATGAGACTTTCCACTGATTTTAGCACATTCTGCTCCAACAAAATAACTGGCTTTGTTTCTGGGACAAACACTTTGCACCAAATCGCATGAATAGCTATTGGTTACATACCTTTAAGCATAATCAACTTATATACTAGTTTATGAACAGACTTCAACATACAGCTACTCGAAAACATGCAATTCCTTGAAAGAAACCACAAAAGCAATTACAGTGGGGGGATGCGAGCTAGGAAATGTGTGCATTTTCTCATTCTGAGCCCTTTCACTCTGCTCCATAAGCACAGGACCTCAAAAACACAGCAAATTTTGTCAGACATTAAACTGGCCACCTATTAATCTTCATTTGCACAAAGGTTACCTAATGCATGACAAAAGTAAGATCACAAAAGCCACACTTTTCTGGAGGTCAAATTCTGAACTTATACAAATTAAAGTAGTTTAACAAATGCCTGTACTGGGCATTCACAGCAGCCTTCCATCAACCAACGTGATGATAATCAGAACCTGGCCTTCAGCCACATCAGGGCTTTCGTTCAAGGAAAGGAAAGAACGTGAGATTCTAGTCCTTCTTATGGTAGGATGTTGGTAATACTTGCCTCTTTTCTATGGCTAGGAAAACTGTGCAAGAATGTTTCACATTATGTGTGATTCTATACAACGTTCTGAATAAGGCATCTGTCAGATCATCATCATAGAACACTATGGGAAGAACATGAAGAGCACATCATATTTACATGTAAGCGTAGCATTTACTTAAATCTCAGGCTTGAAACAACAAGAAGCTTTAATTCTATTATAATCAAACAAATCATTATTTTATCTAAACCCCCAAAGTATTACACATTTAATGGCAGCAACTGACCGAGCAATAGTATCCAGTGCTGCTCTTTACAAAAAGAAATCTTATAGATATCTCTCATGACACTGGGAATCATTTCTGTCAGGCAACTTACAGAACTTTAACAAGATCTCTCTCAGCCTGGAAATACCTTACTGCAAAGCTAAAAAAAAAAATAAAAAAAAATCACATACCACATTTCTTTTTTTTTTTTTTTTTTTTTTTCCCACTTCAGCAAGAACAGGGAAAAAAAAAAGCCAGAGAGATGCAATAGGACACATGCAGTACCACATGCAGTACCTAAAAGTCTTCCCACACTATGGAGCATACTAGTCCGGCCACCTATCTGTCTTTACTTGCACCAAGGTTATCTGATTCAAGATAAGGGTAGGACAACACTTAACTCTTCTGAAAATCAACTTAATCACTTATGTGCAATTATATTCTTTGACTAATTTACTCACAAATAATAAGGCTATTAGATTTTTCAGTATCTTATTCTTCTACTGCTAATTCAGACAGTAAATAGAATTGTTTAAAAAAAATACAGACAAGAACACTTGAGGCAGAGATTTGAGAAACAGGTAAGGATTTGATCTATCACATTTCAAAAGCAAACTATGTACAGTTAAGTTGTTCCTCAAAATGCTCAAGAGAGCATTTTTGATTTAAAAGCTTGCTGGTTATATTTTCCTACCATCAGCTGCCATTATCACAGTACAGTGGTCATGCAAATCTGCAATCTCTTCTTCAGACCAGCTATAGAGAGCTTCCGGATCTGTAACAAAAGAAGATAGCTTGTTTTTAAAGCTACACCTTTAACTGTTTGACACATTTAAAAAAAAGCATTTTAATAATTTAATTTAGTGATCAGCTACTCAATAAGCAGAGCAACTCACTGAAGGGAAATCACAGCCTCCCCCTATTTGCTCTCTGAAGTTCCCTTCAGTCCTTTGCTTTTGCTCTCTCTTTCTTGCAGTTCACTCAGGGCTGACTGGTGTGATTAAGTTTCCCTTGACATAAGAATTTAATACCAATTACTATCCTGCAGCAAGAGTACAAATTCAGTTAGAAAACAAATGCATTTTTTGATTAAGCTTCCTCCTGTTACGCTTTCTAAAATTTAGAAGCTTTCTGTGAATATCTGAAAATCATCAAGCCTGTTCATCTGGCAGTATCAAGTATTTTCAATAAGCATCTAAAGTCCAAGAAAAGCTTCGAAAGCGTAAGGATGATTTTACTTCCTTAAATAGTTGTTCTACTTTCTGAACCATTACATCATACTACTACCATTCAACTGATAAGAAAGCCTAAAAAGCATAGCAGGATTCAGAAACCCAACTACTGTAACAACTACCTACCAGTGCAGAATTCATCTTTCAGCCAGTCTAGTTCTTTTACTTTAATTTCTCCTCCTGTGGGTGTAGAAAGATCCCAACAGTCACAAATGATCTTTCAGCCAGTACTGAAACATGTGGTAAGATATACTAAAAGGATATATGAAACAAATAAGACTGGACATCATTTACAAAACCAGTCATCCACTGACAAAAGGAGAGTAAGACAAACTTAATCATCAGAAATATCTTAATTTCTCTTCTATATGTCACCTGCAAGTTGCAAAGTTCAGCCTCTGTAATTTGCACTGTTTACACGACCCTTGGCACCCAAATGTCCACGATCCTCACAATTACCTCAATGAAATGAACACAACAACATAGAAGCCACAGCTGGGCTTAACTTCTTACCAGAGAAAGATTGAATATTTTGCTCTTTCCCGAAAGAAGCTATCCCATCTTGAAACACGTATAGATTTCTTGCATCTTTCTAAATGAGTCACTTTTAACCAAAACAGAAGTTTAATTTATCCATAAAAATGCCAGCCAGCTTGCCAATGACTTATGCTGTTTAATCCTACAGTAATTCATAGACAAGCAATTGCACAAGAACTGTCTGCACAGCACTTACCTCCTGGTTCCATCAGGTGTTTGTTTAATGCAACATTTTGTTCACACATGGCCAAAAGATCTTCACCAACATCTGGAAGAAAATAATAACAATATTCTAAATGAGGATATTTCACACGCGCTGTACATTCCTCTGACCTCTCAGACAATTTACCTCAACTTCTCCCAAACTAAAATTCAAAGCAGCTCCCTTCTCTCATGACTGCTTCCACAGCACCCTCGCTTTTTTCTTTCATTACTAAGCTCCACATCATCCTTGATAAAAGGAGTTAGATCGCCATACTGCCTATTTTAATCTAGAAAAGTATTTGGTTTTAAAAACATGTGCACCTGGAATTATTACTGCTTTTTAAATCTGTCATGAAAGTGCTTGCCATTTTTCAATAAACAGCAACATTTTATATGCATTGGTAACAAATTAGCAACTAAAAAAAGAGCAGGTGATGATAAAATCCCAGGATGAAAGTACTGGTTTGCAATATTTCATTAAAAATAACTGCCTTACCTGTGCAATAAACTCTGCTAGCAATCATTCCCATGATAATGCTTGCAATTCCTGTGCCACCTCCAAGCTCTAGCACTGTGCAACTCCTGAACACATCCCGTTTAAACAGAATATAATCAGCAAGAAGAAAGGCTGCACGCCAGACCTTTGGAGAAGAGTAGCAGTTAAACCAGAGAAATTCTGAAGCACAATTCATAAACAGCAAGGCAATGCAAGGCACAATACATACTTGTTTACCAACATCTTCTAAGGGGGTTGCCATAGTATGCTCTATGAAAATGGAAAGAGAATATTGTTTCAAAACACTGTTCAAATCAAGTTCCATAATAGCAAATTTGAGAAGTCAATTAATGCTTCCCTTTTAAGTCTAGAACTAAGCACTATTAATTCTACATAGTAACACTGGATAATGGTGAAAACCCCACTCTAATTAAGGAAAACCATTTCTCCACGATGTACAATTGTCCAAAACAGTTTTGGAGAAGAACTGTTTTTAAAGCAATTAACAGTATCACAGTATTACGATGGCTTATTATCTACTTTGACTTCCCAAGTTCTCTTTCATTTAAAAAACCAACTTAGTTTTTCTTTGTTTTACTTGAGCAGATATTTATTCAATTTCTCCTTGAACATAAGCCTATTATTTACCTATTTTAACAACATTTCTGCAAGTGCATTCTTGTTCTTCATCCTCAAAAGCATTTTCTTTTCCTTTCATCAGAATTACAGGATATACTCTATCCCTCATAAGATCCTCTGCCTCTGAGTCACTGGCTCTTTGAGGTCTTCTGACCACATCCAAGTCTCCGTCCTCGTCTAGCAGAGCTTCTATTCCTTCAGTATTCAATTCCTTTTCATATTTCAGATTATTCCCATCCTTGCTAGTTAGTTCAGCTCCACTTCTGTACTGGTGTTCTCTTTCAGTTGTAGTTTCTCTTGCATATTTCTCAGAGGCCTGATCATCTGTGTTCCAAAGGAGTTTGAAATACGACAGGAACACTGCAAGAACATGGAGTGGGAGGAGGATAAAGTTAAAGATCAATGCTAGGGAAGAACAGAATCTATACGCAACCTTCACTTGCATGACGTTTGATATGCATTTCACATACCAAAATATCTAGAGCAGTGGAAGTGTTACAGGTATCTTAGAATACGGTTCTACTTGCTAGTAAGAAATATTTCTGCTAATTCTGTCAGAAGGGATAAATGAAGCACTACCAGCATCTGCTCGTTGACTAAGCATCTACTCAGTCACAATTTACATTTTCACCTTACTTAGAAACTTGTTTCAGCAATCAGGAAAATAAATGATTTCTTACATCCTCTAAAAGATCTTCTGTTGAGACAGATCAAGTTGAGAGAAGAACAAATATCGCAAATTAGGAATTATATCAACATAAGGAAGTGAACACAATCTTGAAGGACACAAACATTTCAGAAAAAAAAGTAAAAGGATTTTCTTTTTCTATTTTCAAACCCTTTTGAGACTCAAGTAACTTCCCACCTTGCCATCAGCTTAAAGCAATATGAGGCAGCACAAATAGGCAGCGTGCCTCCTGTCAGCTTAGGTTGGACTTACTGATACTTTTTTTTTTAAGCCAAGAAAATATCTAGTGAAAACAGCCTACACCAGCAGTATCTAAGAAGAATTTCTTGGAAGTGAGTTTACTCTCACCAAGGGGAAACTGTTTGCCACTATTGATTTCAACAGTTTCACAATCTATGGAGTTCTATTTCAGTTGCTTCAGAGATATGCAAAGCTGGACATACAGGATACTATGGGAACATAAGAAGTCCTTCTCTAGAGATCGTAACAGCTAGATCTTATAAAAATCTTCACTGTCTATCCAAGCACAAGAGATTTAGTAAGTCGGCTACAGTTTGCATGACAACCACATTAAATGGATTTGACGAATTAGAGGATGCAATCAACATATCACAGAATCATAGAATATCCCAAGTTGGAAGAGACCCTGCTCTCTAAGTTCACCCTGATCCTCAGAGTTTCAAAATGGAAAATTGATCCAAATAAGCAAAGACTAAATCCCCAGGAGGTCCTCTAAAACAGCAAAGTGGCGGTGGCAGATTATTGCTGGATTTTTTAGAGTAAAAGCTGTCATACTACAATCCAGCTCTGGTATGGGAAATTCATTTATTTCTTAAGACTATGGACATTCAGAGTACATAAAACAGACTGTCATATTACTGTGTTGAAAGGTTCTTTGTGCCAAGGAGAGTCACATCAAACGAACACTAAGACACCACAGTGACTGAGCACCTGGTGGGAAGGCAGGGCCAACCCAGGGGAGCTGAGATGCATGCAATGTACCAGAGTGGATGGAAGGGCAGGAGCCAGGATCCACCCATTCCCAGACCTCATTTGAGGGTTGACAGTAGAGGCAAGGGTATCTCACTGGAAATCCCTGCCTACCTGAGGCCTTCCAAGGGTAAACAGAGTTTTCTCCTTTGTTTCTGTACCCACAACTGATGCATTTGGGCATAACCTCACTTGTTGCAGCCTCTGACTTTGCTACCCTGTTATCACTGCTGTGCTTTCTGCTGTATTATAGTGTTACAAGCACATTTTACTAACAGCTTCAAGGTCATTTCCCTTGACAACTTTATAGAAACCTACAAGCTGGTAGAGGCAGTCATTTGCCAATTCATTTCCACTAAGGGCTTGATTCTTTCATTTATATAAATCAGTCAAGCTCATTGCTATACTCAGATTTGTTGTAGCCAATTTTTTAAATTAAAAAGAAAACCAACCACACAACAGATAACAAAGCTGTTGAGTTCCTCTGGAACAGATGGTAAATCATCATTTAAAGATTTTATAAAAAACATAAATGAATTACTTATGCACTTATTTCAAGTGGTGGTATTTAAAACTGCTGGCTTCTCACTTCTTTTCTATATGCAAGACACAAACTAACTTGTTAGAGTGATCCCCAAAGGTGCTGTCTTGAGATTCTAGGTAAAGGAATAAACATGTAAAATTAAGCTTGCACAAATACTGATGTTACTTCTTCTCAGAAAGTAACTTAAGCTGTTTTTTTTCTGTTCTAAGATGCGCTATCTACAAATCCATATTAATAGTTTTATGTAGCTATTTTCGTGAGGAGAATCCAGTTAAACCTCTTCCCTCCAAGGAGGAGCAGTTCTTCTGCTTGGAGTAAAATACATAATGATTACTATCAACCAATCGAAGGAGGACTAAGACAATACAAATACATTAGAGTGTAATTAAAACACAGTTCCTTCAGTCTAAACACGCATTACCTGGCTGTCCGACTGCATTCAATCGTACCATGAGATGACTTTTGTTGGGACAGTGCAAGTGCACATCAGAAAGGACGGTGTCACTTTTGAACGTGAGGTTATCCATCTCCTTCCCCGTGACATCTCCCATGGCACGGCAGTCAGTCAGAGGGACGCTGTGGGGACAGCTGCCATGCAACTGCTCTGCCCAGCACGACCTCGGGGCAGCTTCAAGGCCTCGGGCAAGCTGCAGTCACACCGCCTCCCCTGTGCCCTGACGAGACACCGGGCTGCGCATGGGGGAATCCAACCTACAAGCAAACACAGACAGCCTTCAGCTCGGTAACGCTGCCCTGTGGCGTGAGGAAACAGCTCACACCAACAACTAAGTTACGGTGCTTCAGCGTTCCCTTCCACAGCGCTCCAACAGCTACAGTTCACCACGGACAGCAGACGCTCCAGGAGGGAACACCGCTCATTAAGCTGTGTTAAAAGCACCCGACCGTGCCGTGAGAGGAAAGCAGCACACAGCGCCGTGCACTGAAGGCTCCTCGCACGGCGCGGCTCCTCCTCAGAAACCAACGCAGTGAACGCACAGCTCAGTTCCGTACATTTTGTTCAAATACTGCCTCTTCCTGGAGAAACCCGGCTCCTCTCACGTGCCCCCAGCAGAAGGGCGGTTGGCGAACGTATCCCGCTCGTCTCTGAGTTCTCTACTTTTCTCCACAAAAACAAACAGCAGCCCTCCTCGCTGCCCCGTGCCCGCGGCTCCGCCGGTTCTGTCCTAAAGCGCAGACAAACATTTCCCCTACAAACAGACACAAAAGACCGACATTTATTTCCCCGGACGTTCTGAGAAAGGCGCGTGAAACACGAGTGCACCGCAGCCGTGAGGACAACGCTACTCCGGCTCACACGCACAGACCCGCGAGGCACAGCTCCGAGCGGCGCCTCCCGCCCGCCCTCACGCGCAGCGCGCCGCCATCTTGGAGCCCGCGGCTCCTTCCGGCGCGCAGCTGACGCGCCCGCCCCGCCCCCCTCGCCGCCATTGGGTCAGTCAGTCACAACGGCCGGCCTCAATGGCCGCCTGCCTGCAGCCGCCTGCAACTGCAGCAAGCAAATAACGCTCTCCACAAACTGTGCCACGTGCTTGTGAGAGCTACGTACAAAAATACCCTGACACACAAAAAAAAAACAGTCAAATTAGAGCAAATACTCAAATGAATTCAGTCTAGTTGGGCGCGATGCGGAGCTGAAGGACAGCCATGGCCTTGGTGCTCAGCCTCGAGGCATCACAGAAGAAATGAGGCACGTTTATGTTTTCACCCAGAGCAGTCACCTTCCAGCTGCTTTTTCAACTTAACGTGCTGTGTGTGAAAAATATTTAAAGCTAAATGCAACTGAACATCGAGTCACAAAGCAAAATAATACCGTTTCATTATCAATGTAAAAGCGGGATTTTTTAAAAATATATACTCCTGGTTGAGCAGGTTCTTGCAATACCATCGCACAAAATTGAAGAATTTTGCTTGTTTGCTGGGTAAGAACAGCTGAAGTGACACACCATCATTTTCCTGTACTGCAGCTGTGACTGTCAGAAAAGCCAGCAATGGACAGAAAAATAGAAAATTACAAGTTCTGCAGGTTCAGAGAAAGCAACTTGTCAGTAATACACTGTTTGTGAGCTCTTTGTTGCTAGGGAGCCAAAGGGAGCCAGCAGATAGAGAGCAGTGATCCTTCCCCTCTGCTCGGCACTGGTGAGGTGGTACTGGAGTGTGGGTCCAGTGCTGGGTCCCACAGAGACCATCATAAGAAGATGAGGGTCCATCACAGGGCCATGAAGGCTTGAGGGGGATGGAGCACCTCTCCTGTGAGGAGATGGAGAGAGCTCGGGCTGTTGAGCATGAAGAAGGCTCAGGCGGATCTCATCCTTGTCCATAATACCCGGAGGGAGGTGCAAAGGGGATTCAGTCTCATAAAGACATCTCAGGTGACAATACAGAGGATACAATGAACTCACAGGTTGTGTATAATTGCAGTCCAACAGACGTGCAGTTTTTCCACAGTACACTGCACACTGAAGAAGTGATGTGATTGATTTCCCCATTCATAGTTGTAGCCTTGCAATCAGCACAGACACTGAAAATAACTGGATTTTGTTGAAAGATACTCAGAACTCTGGTTGCTGATTATATTCAATTCAAGGTACGTTCTGATCCGATGCTTTAGAACAGGTATCATGAAAGCTGAAAAGCCTGCAGCAGCTGGTCTATTATGTTTACTGACCCATTCCCTATCCCCAAAATCTCACTAAAGCAATATATTTTGTAACAGTAATAAAAACGGTAGTTTAAAACAATAGCTTTGGGTCACATTATAATGATATAGACAAAGGAAAAAGATCTTTCTAGGCTTCAGATTAAAAGAGCAGCTATCAGAAAGACCACAGGAGATCACCAAGGAACTAAGTATAACAATAAAAAGCAGCTTAATATCTTGTTTTTCACATTGACATTTATGTGTGTGCATCCAGATTTTTGCTCTTGTTGAGTGCAGAGTAAATGGTGCTATGGGCACAAATATATATATTCTTTTAATAATTTTATATTTAGTACCATGCCTTACCATACTGAATTAATATCTTATAACACTTACAAATGTTTATCCTCCCAATCCATTTGTGAACTGGCTGATAGTGATTACTCTTCTTTCATAAGAGAAAAAAGCATTAAGGCCTTTAGGAATTACATGTCCAGGCAGCACCAAGTGCCTTTCTTTAAATTGCTTTTCCAAAGCAACTTAGTATTCTTTGCATACAGCAAGAAACTAAATTAGAACAACTTGTTTCTACCCTAATGCCCTAACCACAGTGCCCTTGGATGCCCAGGTTATTGTTTTTATTACAGATACATTAAGTCAGAATGAAAAGTGAGAGCATGTACCAGTAAGCTAAGGTGAAATCTGACTGTAATGCTATGATTGCACAGAGTATACCCTGTGTATTTCTGCAATATTGAAAACTATGATTAGCATTCGCTGGTATGCAAAGTGCTTTGAACTTGGAATGAATAAAAAGACTGTTGATATAGATGAAAAATCAGTGGAGAACTTTGTTTTGCTATCTAAGCACATGACACTTCGGTGCTGGCCAGCAGGTTGAAAATCCCTAAATCACTGCTTGAGGTTGAAAAGTTCATGAAGAGTAAATGAACAGTAATTTAAAAGGGCAAGTGCAGCTGTCAGCTTCCGTGTTTCCATATTTCTTGAATATCCACTTTTTCTTCCCAGGGGAAGCTTGCCTCATCCAGCAAGAAAACCAAATTACAAGGCAATGACAGCAGTGCAGAGCTAAACCCACAGTGATTTCTTTTTCATTAACTATTTTGTGGTTATTTATCAGAAACATTCACACTCTGATTATAGCATTATTCTCCACGGGATCGTTCAGAACAAGAATTTGCATGCCTTTGGCACCATCCCATCAGGACTTCTCCCATCCAACACTGGCAGATTTACATAGAATATTTTCTGAGAGAGGTCTGTATGCCACATGTCAGGCGGTTCTTAACACAGTATTAATCCAGTGACTGTGACGAAAAACACACACCCAAATTCTCCTTAAGCAGAAGGAAAAGAGCAAACTTAAGGTGAATGAAAAGCCCTCTTTTATGTGCAAGCACACTAAATCCATAAAACACAGAAGCGCTCTGATGCATTCAGTAGCAATCACGAATCATTGTCTTTTAAATTGGGATCTCTGAGCTAGATTACAGGGAAGAACTGCAGAAAAGCATTTGATGCTTGCATGCTCTATACCAAATGCTGTCGTAAAGTTTTAGTAGACTTTAATGCTGATTAATGCTCCAGAAAGTAAGAGAAAATTCCATCCATCCATTCTGCTCCTTTCTGCACACAACTTCTTTCCCATTCCCAGGCCCACCTCTGGGGTGGTCAGTCTCTTCTGAGATTTTAATTAGGCTCTTGAAGGTCAGAATGCTGCATTTTGCTACACTGCACCCTGTATGCTATTAATAATTATCTGTGATATCTGAATAGCAGGTTGTACAAAAAGGGTAGCTCCTTCTCCACGAAGATAATTCTGCATTAAAATCTAAGCTCTTCCTACACTGAAAACCCCAGTGTGACTTCCAAGTTTGTGTTATTTTTAGACATCTCTGTAGATTTGTAATTAAATCTCTGGTGAAGCCAATCTGTACCACTCTCTTCTTCCTTTCATTATGAACCCTTTCTCATGAATACACGAAGATTTTTTGACGAACTGGGATTCTTTTGTTTTCTGACTTTGTAGAAGTCCATTTTGTTTTTCTTCTCAGCATGAGAATGAATGCCTACAGATTATGCTGATGTGGAAATTAAATCTCCTTGAGCTGATATATTCTTGACATTAGCTTTTCTATCATGACAGACTGGGCATAAAAGGATCAGGAGCTAGCAAGTCTAGCTTTTGTTTTCTGTAAAGTTAAGCCAGACAGATTCTGCAGGGACCTCCACATATTCTCATGACTAAAACAAATTATTTAGTAATGTTCCTAAGAATAAGCACGTCTAGAGCTTTGTGGCATCAAGCTTAGGGAAAACAACTGTCCGGGATGCATGTCACAGACACACATCCTGTGTGGTAGCATTATTCTGGGGCCACTTGGACCTACTCAGCTTAAGTGCTGCTGTTTTATTCTGTGATGCCCTTTGCTTTCCCTTGACATTAACTGGAGGAGGGCAATGGCAGGCTGGTTGAGATGTGTGGTTGGCTCAGATCTGAGAAGTGAGCTGATGAACCATCTGCTCAACGCGTGATGCTTGTGGGGCCAAATAAGTCTGCAAACAGTTGGAAAAACAGACAAGTTTGGAGTCCCAATTAAGATTTGTGCCCCAAAGCTCATTTATGTCTTATTACTGGATCAATTAATCTAATGAAACATTTCACCTTGTTCCGTGAGGCTTGTATGGCTTCAGTCATCCGATAACAACAGCTGCTTAGTTTGTAGAATGACACCAGCACTTTCACGTGTTACAAATACACCCGGGGGAGGTAAGAGATAATAAAAGCTCGGAATGAAGATGTAGTCGCTTAACAGTGTATTCCCGAGTGGAAAGACTATTATAAATGTCAGCAATGCACATCCTTGTTTGGATTTGCACAGCAAAACATAGGCAGGAGTGATGCTGAGGGGTGTGTGTAAATAAACACGCTCTTTCCAGGAATATTTTCCTTCGAGCTCATCCTGCTGCTGAAAGCATACCTGAGAGCTTGTTGCCACCAGTGGGTCACACGTCGTGCCCGTGCCCATGCCAGAAAAGAACAGAAAATGACTGTGTAACGACTGGGCGTTACTTAACGTTCCCCTGGGGAGCCTGGGATGAGTTCTGAGCAAGCAAGCAGCAGAACGAGGCTCCCTATGGAGCGCCCGTGCGGAGCGCCCGGGAGCCGCGCTGCTGCTTGCGTGCCGCCGCCAGCGGGACCCGCCGTGCCGGCACCGAGCGGCACCGAACGGGCACGGGCATCGCCTCCTCCCGCACCGCCCTTCCCGTCAGCGTGCATCTCCTCCCGCGGTCCGACGGGCAGCATGAGGGTGAGCCTGAGCGTCCTGTCGCTGCTCGTGGCTCTGGTGGGAGCCTCCAGCTTCGTCTTCCTCGTGGTGGCCATCGCGACGGATTTCTGGTACATCATCGATGCCTCCCGCCTGGAGACGGAGGCCAACGGCACGGCCGCGCTCAGCTCGCACTCGGGGCTCTGGCGGACCTGCCGGCGTGAGTGGGGCGGCGGGGGGGCGGCGGGAGGGGGTCCCGGACCGTGCCTTGCCGATGCCGTCGTCTCTGCTGTCCGTAGCCGGGGGCCGCCCGCCCCACCCGGGCTCTCCCTCCACCCACGGAGGGTGCCCAACGCCTGGCTCCTGCTACTGGGCAAAGGGGCACGAGCAGAGCAGATTTTCTGCTCTCGCAAAGTAGATCGGCATTAACTTTTAATTCAGAGCAATTGAATAAGCGTTAAACATGTAGAAGGGAAGAGATCTGTTTTCATTTGGCTCAGGGGAAATTAAGGGGAGGAAGTCCAGCGGGGTTAAAGCCATTCCAGTGATCGCCAATGATGGAAACAATATGTACACCACCACACAATGCTCACTTTCTATCCCTAAATCGTGGTAACAGATATTATTATTTATTATATTCTTGTTCATGTATGATAATAATCTTTAGCTTAACGTTTTTCCCATTTTTTCCCTCTTCTATATCAGTTAGAAGCAAATGCTACCCTTTGATCAACCCCTTCTGGCATGAGAATGCAAACATCACCGACTCACACCGACAGCTCTTATGTGAGTAACTTCTGTGTTGCTTCCATTCTTTCCCCCACCCTGCCCACCTCCCTGGGCCACACTCATGCTCCCAGCACTGCTTCAGAGGGGGCTGTGAGAACTGCACTGTACAGTCACTGCATGCAGTCCTTAAGAGGGATTGCTGCTGGCACAACCCTCTGCTTGATGTCAGGTTCAGCCAGTTTCTGCCAGAGGAGCACATTCCTGCTGGGGGGCTCAGGAGGGTTCATGGTTGTTATAAACAAAAGGCAGGAACGTTGAAGATTCCCACATAAGAGTTTAATTCCTGGAAATGTTTAAGCATACCATTAAATTAACATTTAAGTCAGTCACTTATCTACCTTGTCATTGGGATCCATTCCTCCAAAAAAATATTACGGTACGGGAATTTAAGAAAACAAATCAATAACTAAAAGAAGTATTAAAGCTCTGTAAAGAACATCGTGCTCAAAAAGTTACTTGAAGTTTCTAACTGCACACATTGATGTTCTTTTTCTTTAGATTCATTTGTCAGAATCAGAATGTTTTCAGAACGCTCAAAGTGAACATTTTCAAATTCTTCTGGGCACCTGGTAAAAGATGAATTTGCTTCTTTGCACCACATTCATGGTGCATGGCACTTGGTTCATACAAGAGCTTGTTTACGAGCTTCCTTTTTTGTATACCTCTCCTCTCTAATTGTTTTCCCCTCACAAGCAGAACACACACATTTATACTGTGTCTTTCCCTCAGAAATCCTGTACTTTCCGTGAGCACCCCACGACACAGCCAGCAGTGCAGCCAACGTGGCAAAGTAAGCACAGGACTACTGATGTAATGCGGCTGTGTTGCTGGGAAGTTTAAGTAGAAATAAGCAGCATCACCACCAACACACTGACAGGTTGGAGCCTAGCAGCACAAACCATCTCTGCACTTGGAAATAGAAAGGTGCCATTTTTTTCACCTTCCTTCCTTAAGACAGAGGGCCTTAGCTTCATGATGACGGTAAAAATTGTGAAGATAATTAACAATGATTGTTTCCTGCATCACTGAATCCTTTAAGGAGTTCAAAGTTAACATTTAATTGATTAAACCTAACCACACCAATCACATTTACGTATGGGCACCTCGACCAGTGAGGTCAGAGGTTGCCTAAAATGTCAGGACAACATTATGTCCATGTTTGCAACTGCTACATCTGTAATTCCTCTCACATAAAGAGGTTTCAGATTACAGCTCTTCAGTGAAAGCTGAATTCTGCTAAAACAGAATCAAAACTATTCCAGAGCTTTTTATTATAAAAATGACGTTGGCTTGGAAACAAAGGACACCTCTTTGGTAGGCAGGCAGGGTAAGAAAATAGTGGATACATGGAAAAATTGGATCCATAAGTACACGTACCGACTCTTCAGAGCCTCAGAGAGATTTTATCTCACATCAAACACCACTTATAGTTTCTTAGGCAGAGCCTGCAAGCCTGCAAAGATACTTGCATGCTTTATTATGAACAGGCATAGCCTGCCTAAAAATGAGGATATAAGGGCACTTTAATTAAATGAACCTGTTAGGTTTGATTAGAATACCCAGCAAAGAACTCTGATGTTTTAGATGCACAGCTTCAATGCAACTTCAGTACACTGCACAGCAATAGCAGCTGTACTTCTAGGAAATACAGATATTTCTAAAAGTGCCATCTGTTTGGTACGGATGTTCTACTTCAGCCTTGTATTTTTTTCTTGAAGTGTTTTCTGACTGTGGTTCCTGGATCGTATTTAGGCAGATCTGGGCAAACCTTAATTGACAGCAAATTTTAACTAGGCTTTTGTAGGACAATTCTAGCATCCTCGGTTCCAGTGTAATTAGGGTAATTCAGGCAATTTCTTCATGTGTTGCTTTGTAGGACAATCCAGCTAACTGCATTGCCTTCATCAGTTAGTTTAAAAAAGTCGTATTTTTTTCTGTGTTCATTTGTGGATGTCAGTGTGAATAACACTCACATGGAATTAATCTCAATCTGCCTAGATGTACACTTGCTTTTCTCACTGTTTGATTGGCAGACTGAATTTCAGCAGCTCTGCTAACCTCGCATGTTCCCTGCCTGTTATTCCCAAAGAGCTTCAAAGCACTGTCTCCTAGTGCAGGCACTTAAGTCTCTCATCAGTAATCTTGCTCTGCTTTTTTCAGTGTTCCTATACCCTTTCTGGCATGACTTTAATAGACACGAGTGCCAAAAAGATGGGAGAGAGTCTGTACCTGCGTGCACAGAGCTGGGTCTAAGTGAAATAGAAGTGCTGGTCGCTGACAGAGGACAAAACCCTCGTTAGGGAATGAAAAGCCTTCGTTTTCTCTCCCTCCACATTTCCAATCTCTCCTATTCATCTCCAGCAGTTTCCTCGTAGGCTTATCGCGTGCTTCAAATAGAACTCCAGACAAAACAGAAAAATTGGGCTTTCAAATTAAAGTTCCGTTCTACCAGCAGCATTACTCAGGCAATCAGCCCAGGTCTTGTTAACCCTGAGAGTGCAACGTACTTTTACATCACTGCAGCACCTCTGAGCTGTTTCTTTCATGGCTCAGATACAAGCATGCCTTGTCCTGTACATTAAGCTCCCAGTTCTTTCCTCACCCCTTCCTTCAACTGAACATATGACATAGACCCTCTCACCCCCAACCTCACAGTGTATAAAATGCTTTCAAACTACAGATTACTTCAGAGGATGATTACGTATTTGCTTGAAACACCAGCCACTGTTCAAAGAAGATATGACCAGACTACCTACCGCTCGCTTTTCTGACATTTCTGCATTTATAAAATGTTTTTCTACTGCAGGTATTTTCCTCTGCTCCATAAACAGTTTTATGAAATACTGTGAAAAGATACATTTCTGAGGGAAATGCCACTAAGCTTTCATAATGTAACTATAATTTCCTTTTTCTGGATCTGCTCTGCTAATTCAGTGTAATGAAAGCCTGTCCATTTTGTGCAGAAACCAAAAAGCCTATTGTGCTTCTGGGCACTTCTCTACAAACATGGGTTTTGACAACAGCAGCCCAGGGTGCAGCAGGCTTTGCATGTCTGAAAGGCCTGAAACATTCTTGTGTTGAGCAAAAGTGCTTGAACCTACCTAGTACTTCTCCAAACAATTCCTCAATCAGAATGACTGAGCTGCCTCATCCCAGAGTCAGAACCAATCCATTCAGCAAAACATGGAAGAAGTCAAACCTACCACAGTCACCAACTGGAACAGAATGAATACATCACAGAAGACAGCAGCAGAAGTGCAAGTAGGTGAAACATCCCTACTTTCTTCTGCATGTCTACAGACAACATTTTTTTTTTCTCCAAGTTGCTCTTAATCTGTGTGTTGGTGGTGCAAGGTCTTCTACTATGCTGGGACATCCAATCAAAAGGGATTCAGCAGTCAACTGGCTGAGCACTGAAACACCAGCATTGCTTCTGCTCCCACCAGTGCCAAATGGACAGGTTACAGTGAGAGCACCACTTTCCGTAACTTTGACACTTACTAAAGTCTGCTGGTGACCACCAGGGCTAAAACTAGAATCTGTCAGCAGAAGCAGCTCAGATGCCTTTCTCCTCCATGCATTCTCCTGTGCCAGCTATAGGAGACAGGCAGAAGGAGTTTGTCACTGGAAACCAAGTCCAGCTCTCATAGAATGGTAAGAGGTGGATGCTGCTGACCTCACAGGAAGCAGTGTCAGGAGTTCTGAGCAGCTTTGCTGTTTTCCAGGATAAGAAACATAACATTCAAAATCACAGGATTGGGTACAGGAAGAGGGAAATGGGTGCATAGAAAGAATGGCATTTAATCTATTGAATATTTTTCCCCCAAGAGTTGCTGTAAGATCAGTTCTTAAAAAAATAAGTTTCACTGAAGGAAAGGTTACTCTTAGGAAATTTTGTAGTAAGAATATTTTTATTTTACCAAACTTGGCATTATAAGCAGTAATTACCCATGCAGGTTTAGATGAAGATGCAATCTGAGCAAAATGGACAATTTTATAAATATTTTAAATCAGAATCCAATTTTACTCCAAGTTAAGCCCTTCCTGTAAGACAGATTAGTCATCAAAAGAAAAGAGCAATGTGTCAGCTGGGGACTCCCACAAACTCAGCTTTTTGGAAACTCAAGCAATGCGTTCCTTGTGCCTCTGTTATGGCTGCAATGACCCCCGCCTGGTAACACACAGAATGCTCCTGGCTGCACTGAGCTACCTGCTGTGTGATCTGCTGATGGAAGAAAGCTGTGACAAAGGTTTTTTCCAATGCATGGTAACATTTGTTAAACGGTGGAAATTTCTGTATGGGACTTCTCTCCCCATCCTTTTTGAACTAAATTGTCACAAAGCTTTTTTTACTTTTTTGGCACATTAAAGCAAATCCGTTTCTGTCAAGTAATGCGTTATAGAAGAGACCATTTTGTGCCAAAGATGGAACCAAATGAAAAATTATAAAACACGTAATTCCTCTGAAAATTTCCTAACTTTGCAGCTGGAGCTGCACCCATTTACACAGCAGAGCTACAGTGAGTGTTACAAAAATAACGCAAGAGAAGCTACTGCTAGCTATTAATGGCTGTATAGTTTGCCCCAACACCAAAAGGCTGCATTAGGTACCGCTGGAGATCCTGAGATGTTGCTGACTATTATGGCCAGAGAGTGATTTTCCATTACAAGTCACTTCTTAGTGCTCTCCTTTGTTCCTGAGCTATCCTGCGAAGATCAGTTAAGGGCTGAAGTTTCCACTCACACTCCACTGAAGGGAAATGCTCTTCTTGTAAAAATCAATTCTGGAGCATGCAGCTGCCCATCCACAGCTGCTGAAATTATTCTCCCCAGTGTATTTTTTTCAGTCATTAATTTACTCAGACCCACAAGGCTGCAGACAAGTTAGTGCTTCCTGCAGGGAAGTTGGTTCATCCTGCAGGAAAGCAACCTCAGCTACAGAGGCAGTCACTGAGTAACCCTGGTGTTATCATGTAACAGCTGCCTCAGTTTCTTCCTCAACAAAATTAGTTTAATAGCATAGTAAAACAAGACTGGATTTCTTCACAGTGCATGGACCTGCAGTGGTCAACCAGCTGCATCCACTCTTCCCCCTATTCATAAGTTCTAGCTCATCTTCACTGTGTTCAATATCTGTACAGGATGCCTATTCTTTACTTGCCATCTGTAGCAACTGGACAGATCAATATGATGGGAAAGGTGCTATAATACAGGTGTGATGACAGAAGGACCAGCATGATAGAAAGGCACTATAAAGGAAGGGAAGAAGATTCCAGGTTCACAGGGGAAAGCTTCACCAAGGAGGGATCTCCAGAGACCCTTCTCCAGTGCCAGTCAGCCCTCAAATGAGGTCTAAGAGAGGTGCAGCCAGGCTCCACCCCTTCTGATCACACAGCTGAATCGCCTTCACCTGTGCTCCCAGGGCTGACAGGGTCCTTTCCTAGGTGCTCAATCAGTGGTTCAGGCCAGGACTCAGCAGTTTCCATACACCACTGCACATACGTGGGGAATTTACAGCTCTTGACAATTTTTTTCTTTTGGCTTCAAGTTACCAGAAGGAACCAGCTAGGCCTGGAGCAGCTGGTAAGAGCCAGTTTGCAAAGTTCATGTGTAATAAGGATGTACACAGAAATTCTATCTTAAGTGCTATGGTAGATGTATACCTAAATAGATGTGTTTTTCTTCTGAGCAACAGTACTGAGATTGTAGAGGGATTTCAGTGAACTTTTTTTCTAGTGCTTGCAGTTGATATTATGGTAAATATATATATATAAACCTGAAAATCTGAAACAATTGTAGCATCACTGCAGCTGAGATTGAATAAGTGACAGCTTCTTATTTTCAAATGCCATTACTATCATAGCAATAGAACATGAACCCTGCCATGCTGCTTGTGTTTAACATTCTGTCCCTTCCTAGTACTGAAGGGCTCCATCATTTCTCACCTGTACCAACTCCAGTATCATTGTATTTCTACTATCTGCAGTTTATTTCTCAGTTTAGCTCAGGCTTGTCACCAGGGAGCAGCAGCAACATCCAAAGCTGACATCCAGAGCTCAGCTCATTTCCCTGAGACACCCTCACCTTGCAAGCTCTTCTCCTTCACCACCTGTTCACTACTGAATGGGGCTTCATGCCCCATGGTTCTAGCCCAGAAGCCTCGCATTTAGCCACAGAGAGCAGTTGTTAGGCCTTCCAAGTGTGCTGTTCCATCTGAGCCCTGCCAAACCTCTCCAGAGCAACCCTGCTGGCTGCACTACTGCCAGCATTCTGTTGAACTGTAGCTTTTCATGCAGTGCTTTCTTGCTGGCTATTTACTTACTGCTGAGGAAGATAAACAGGTCTTTAATTAAGGTCTTCTGAGCTGCTGTCATTTGGAATATTTCTGATGAAATGACTATTGCTTGCTATCACAAACTGTGCAAACAAATCCAAAGTTAGTTTGAAGCAGTGGAGCTCCAGCATATTAACAGGAGATGGTAACAATGCTGCTAGACCTGCAGCTGGTCAGCTTTGATATCAGTCAGTTTTTATAGTTCATTCCAGAGATATGTTACGCACTGCTCATCAACAACTGTGCTGGATCATAATTTAGAAGTGTCTGCCAAACTCACAGTCTGGATACACGCTGCAGATGTCACTCTTGCAGACATCTGGTCACAGCTTTGGCTACTAAATGTAAAACTATATGAAGAAGCATTGAGCAATTTAAGTATTTTCAGTCCATAGAAGTGGAGTGGTTTTTAAATGTTTGCCTGTTTTACAGTATTGGATCTTTTTAGCTCTACCACCAGGGAACTCCAGTGCTCGTGAGAAATAGAAGTGGGAAAATGAATGCTGCTATACAGAAAGTGTACAGGCCTTTTTCTTTTGCAAAATACTTGGTTCCCCCCCTCCACTACCAATTTTATCAAAATGAAGCCTTACACAATACACAACCTGTGTATTTCAACATAACCTAAAAAAACAACAAAATGTTTTACCTTAAAATTTATGTTTAAACTTTTCTCACAGATGATTACTGAAGGCAGGAATACAGTAAAGATGTTTTAAGTCATGTCCTTCTATAAACTAATTCCCTCCCTCTAATCAAGCAATATAATAGTATAATATCATATGCCAGATGACATGAATTCAAATTCCTAAGTGGTTTCCATGGCAGCATTTTAGAATAAGTTTCACAGGCAGTTACAGACAGCATAGAAGAAGCATAAATGAGTATTAGGTACTGAACTGGAATACTGGAGGTGATGCAAGTGCTGTTTAACCAGATGCAGCCCGTAAACATTTGATTTTTTAAAAAGCTGCAAGTGATTCATGGGGTTTGTGGGTTTCAACCGAGATATCCCTAAAACTTATTTTTGCTGCAGAGGGAAAAAAAAAAAAAAAAAAAAAATCAGAGTTGTTCTGCCACTGCATGCAGTTGTCACAGATCATTAATGTACTTTATGACTCTCCCCAGGATAATACTATGACATGGATTCGTTCTCCCTTTGGCTCAAAAGAAAGTGCTCTGAATAGTCTTATCTTCCTCACTGCACTTGTCCTAGCTGAGGTTACAGTCCTAGCTGCTGTAGTTGAAATCACAGCACAGACAGGAAGTCAAAGGAACACCATTAGTGCTACTGTCCTCAGCTTTGATGGCAGCAGCCATGATTGGTGAGGGACAGATGGGAAATGACGAAGCACAGGCCCAGTGGCAAGCCTGCTTTTGTGGCTCAACATCCAGCAAGGCCAGCTCTGAGGACTGAGTTGCACCATTCTTACTCTTTTCTTGATAATTGCATCAAATTTTATCCATTAGAGAACTTTTCACCTGAGATTTTTCCTTTTCTCCATTTCTCAGATCCAAGAAATGTCCAAACAACAACAAATAACAATCAAAACTACCGGAACACTCCTTACGTAAAAAAATATTTGCTAGGTTTGATCATCCTTTCCCTCAAAGTATTTTGTTAGCTCATCGGGAATATTTGAGAAGGTTCTTCAACCATTCAGAGCTGAACTACTTACTATGTCTTTGACACATTACAAGACACTGCAAGGCTTCCAAGGTGACTGAAATGGCAGCTTTGTTCTAGAACTGAACAAAGATGCGTTGTTTTTGTTTTTAATAGCCTAAGAACAGATTCCCTTTTAATTTACACCATTCTTCAACTTGCTTCAGTGACTTTACAGTAGCACAGATGAGGAGAAAGAGGAATAAGTTATTTAAATTGATTGTTTTCTCCAAGAAAGAGAAAAACCAAAGATTGATTTGGAGAATTTTCTTCTTCATAAAGAAGGTAGCAAGGAACTAATATCTTTAATAACAATGAATCCTTACTCAATTAACCAAGTAAAATTGGTGTTGCAGTATTCAAGTATCATTCACAAGTCAGAGCTCTAAAGAAACAAACTGAACTTACTGAAAGAACAAAGCACAGAAGCAACACGTTTAACCCATGAGTGCATCTTATCTTTGTTCTTATATTGAAGATAAGCTGGATCCTTAACTAGTTTATATAGCAGTGGTATATCTCCACTTGAGCAGGGAGTTACAGTTACTTAAAAGGAAATAAATTGATGATCAGCCCATACACAAACTCTAATCTCTTAACTGACTCATCTTCCTTAGGAACTAGCTGATGTTCTATTGCTCCTCTGGGAAATTAAGTGGGGCATTGAAGCCCAAAGCCATTCAGAAAACAGAACATAAGTTTTCCATTCTGAGTAACTCTGCTCTTTACTCTGCTCAAACCCTAGGAAGAAATAAGAAGATACCAGAAGCTGATGCATTCGTGTTTTTGTTATTATTCTAGAAAAGGTTGTGTTGAATATTGTAGATAGACTGTGTGAGAAAGAACAGTGAAACAAAGATGGTTTATTGCAGAGAAAACAGCACAATACAGAAAAAAATACACAACAACCCTCTGTTTACACAGCTATTAAGACATTACAGGGGTCAATAAGGACTAATGTAAAAAATTTAATACGAGAGGAAGCAACCAGCGTAGGATAATGTACTTAGTGAAGCTGCTGTAGAAAACAACGACAAACATAGAATTAGAGCTGGATGGGAAAATGTACCTGCACTTGTTCAGCTACAGCAAAGGAAAAGGTCAACTATTTGGTAGATCAGTTTGGCAGAGGATATAGGACAGACAGAAAGCATTTAACCAAAGTGCTTGGTAGATTCCATCACCCAAACAGAACGATATCTCTTACTATGATATGTATGATTCAGACAGCCAGAACTACTAAAGGTTGCGAGTGACTACCAGATACCCAGCACACTACCTGCTTTCCAGCTGGGCTTAATATCTGAGAAGTGTCTTATTGCTTAAACACATCTGCGTTGACATACCTTTTACCATCACAGTCTCTGAATCACAGGCCATGGAGGGCTCACCCCATGACGCCTTTTCCTCCATACCACATCCTGCCTATTTAAACTGAAAGCCACAGAGTTAGTTCAGCTTCTTGTTTTTAATGCACAGAATAAGGCTTTGATGCTGACTGTGGGATCTGCACTCAATAATTATTACTGCATCAAGTGACACGATAGTAAAATATTTTAAATACTAACACTCTCCATTTTTTCTTCAGACATGCATGGGACATTTGTCATCCTGATGCCTCTGAGCCTGATACTGATGGTTTTTGGAGGAATGACTGGATTTATCAGTATTCTTGCCAGGGCATATCTACTGCTTCTAATGACTGGTCTGCTTTTTCTTTTTGGAGGTACTATATCAAACTCCTGGCTTAATGGATGTAAATAATAAGAGATTATATCTGGAAAACATTACTTTACCTTCTGGAGAAAAATGTTGAGCAAGACTGCTTTCAGAATAACACAGCTGTTCATTCATTTTGTGAATATTCCATCACGACCTGACAGTTTGTTTTCCTCTCGTCCTTCCCCAAAAAACAATTTTGACTTGATTTGAGAGGTAGGGGAAGCTTTAATGGTAATCTACCCTGAGTAAATAAGAAGGAATGGCAAGGATGCCCAGAGAGTTATGTGAGTTATGTGAGAGTTCTGTAGCAAACTGTAACTGACCGAACATGTTTTTCTTACCCAGCTCTGGTTACACTTACTGGGATTGGTGTCTACCTTGCATATTCAGCTGCTGCCTTTGAAGAAGCTGTCTGCCTCCTGAGGAGTAAGGATGTCCTGGTAGAAATTGACATCAGGTTTGGCTGGTCTCTGGCACTGGTCTGGATCTCTTTTGTTGCAGAAGTGATCACTGGGGCTGTGTTTCTCCTGGCAGCAAGACTTGTTGGCCTGAAACGGCAGCGTGAACAGGAGTTATGAACAGCAGGTATCATTGCAACAACAGAAAACTCTGAAATGTGGATTCCTTGGTCTGTCTGGTCACTAGGGAGAATAAAAGTGGCAAGACTGTGACTGAGTAACTTGCCAGCTGCCATAAACTCTTCTCCTCACTACTGTCTACAAAATACAAAGATTCTGATAAATCAGTAACACATTTCCAGTGTTGTCAATAAGGAAACCTTTGTGACTTTAGAAGAAATTATGTAGCACTATCAATGTTTCTGAAACAATTTCAGCTGGCAGCTCATGCAGCATCAATACACATTATTTAGAATTTTTTTGCTTTATCTTCTTTCTGCTATCCCTGGCTACCCTGCAGGACAGTTTGCATGTCCACTTAGCTTTTGGTTTCCCTTCAGATACTCCTGATATGTACGCTAGGATTCCAGTCACGTTGTCAGCCTCTTCCACATGTGATATATGATGCTTATATACCTGAAGCCAGGTACTGAGTGTGGAGACTACATGTATTCAATTAATATTGCACATTTAACGTGGCTTTGTTGTTCAAAGTAAAATCAAATGTAAAGGTCCAGAATAAGAACTTCAAAGTATTTGGAGAAATCTAGTGATCATCTCCAGCACTAGGGCATGGCTAGGACATCCAATCCATGTGCACCTTCCACATTTATAGGATCCTTCTTTTCCCTAGTGCCTCCCTGAGGAGGCTATTCTCTCTCTTCTACCACTATCACTATGTCTTTGTGACAACACACAAAAAGGTGAGTTTGAGAGACTGGAGAGCCCCAGAAGCCTACTTTATGCCAGCTATGGGTGTTGGCTAAGGAAAAACACAGCTTCATGTTATTTATTCAAAAATTACTTAAAGGCTGAAAACAAAGAAATAAGTCATTTTCTAAAACTGAGCTTTGGTGCTGTAAAAAGTAATTAAAAAAAAATGAAGGCCTAGAAACTGTGACTTAACACTAGTTATCCTCCAGACAGCATTGACTGTGGCTGTGAAGCTCTTAAGGGCAGTGAAATGATGAGTGTTCTATTTCAAGAGAAAGTTACAGCTGCTTCTCTGGATGTTTTAACAAAAGACTGCAGCCAGCCCACATCTATCTGATGCTCAGGCTACTTACCCATCTCTTCCAGCTTTTTAATCAGTTGTTTCTTCAATTCTATAATGCAGAAGATGCATCTAATACATTTCCCAGTTTTTACTTTGCAAACCTGATGCTTTTATTTCATAAAAACAATAACGTTTTTGTGCTAGAATGTGTTGAATTTGTGCTGGAAGCTTCTGAGTAAAACCAAGCACACAGGATGCCTGAACTTCATCTTAAGAACTAAGCAATCTAGATTTTCTTTATTGTTTTTTCATGTTGGTAATAACATTTAAGAGAAAATTTACTTCAGTGCCCACTGCAGTTAGTGAAGAAGTTTTTTCTGATTGCTGTGGCCCGGGGTAAAGACCTGAATGTACTCTCAGCTCCACTACAGATCCAGATCATGGTCAACTTCTGCATCTTATGGTTCAAGACTGTGACTCAGGAACGGCACCAGCTGGGCACACTTTCAGTGAGCAAGTTCCTTGTGCTTCCTTCAGGAGAGAAAGGGCATCACTTACCTACTTCTGTTCAACACTGGGACAATTTTATCATTGTCTTTTGTTAAAAATTGTGCCTTTGTGCTCTGATCCTAGTTCCACAGTACCAAGTTTCTTATGGAAAACGATGGCAGAGAGCTTGCAGTCTTTGAATATAAAAGAAAATGTTACTACCATGCTCTGAGTGGAGAACTGAGGCAGAAAAACTGCTAAAGTCCAATGAAACCAGAGCTTCTGATTCCCAATCTAAAATCTTGGTTGTCAGATCTTTCTTATTATCAGAATGAAACAAGGTTAGAAATCCCAAACAGGCCGAGCAGCAGAAGCTCTGTTAATAGCCAGCACCATTTCTACTTCCCCATTTCTTCCACACTGGTTGTCACACATTTTCCATGACGCCTTGTGCTGCGACTGTGTAATGGAGTCATTTTACAAGTTAAAGCTGACTAAAGCAGCTCTATAAGAAGATTAAAGAAAAATCCTTTATAGTGAATATTCCACATGCTTAAATGAATTATGTAAGATGTAATACTTCAGTGTTTTGGTGCTGGTGAAGTTATTTAATATAATATGACCCGTGTAACATTAGTCACACATTACTGTAAGTCATAATAGTAACTTATCATCCAAGTTATTAGTGAATGTTTATCACAGATGTTGTTTTACAGTGCTTTTGAACTGTGTAGAACTAAATAAAATGACACATCTGAGCTAGGAGATATTCGAAAAGACACTTCTTAATGGAAGAACTAAGAAATAACTTTTAACTCCTTCTGCAGATCTATTTGACAGTTTACAAGATGCTTTTGATGTACCTGTGTTGCACATGGTAGATATTTATAAAATACTTACGCAGCTACAATGTACAATTCAACCTAATTAGAAAGCCAACAAATATGTTATTGAATTAAAGCAATTCTCATTTCCATGGCTTTCCTAGATTTCTCATTCTGTCTTCCTGCAATATCTGGCACAATGGCAATAAAGAGTATATTCTGCTCCTGAATATTTCTTCAGTCCCTGAATTTCTCTGAAATCCCATCTGAATAGAAATAAAAGTATTGTTTTGAATAGTCAAATAAGCCTTAAACAAATTTAATTATGCTTGAAAGATAAAGCATTTCGGAAAGGACTGTATGTAATTCAATACAAGTGATCTCATCAAACTTATACTTAGAATGAAACTGATGCTTGGTACACAGTTCTTTGCTTATTTTCCCAGAATTCATTACTGAGATGAGGAGACTGACTGCTTCCAGCACTGCAGACTCACAGGTAGTTGGAGATATTTAAAGTGAAGAAAAATAAACATACTGAGCAAAGTAGATCGGTAGTTTGAAGCAGTAGAGTGTACACAGCTACTGGCCAATACTAGCTTCTAATTTGAAGGGTAGCTCAAGAGATGGTAGAGAAGATCAGGAGAAGTGATAGAAATCCTTGGAGGTAGGAAAATTTCACGTATTCAAGAGCTTTAGAGAAGACATTGGTGAAACTAATACAGACATACAACCACAGCCTGGGTCTGTTCCCAAGCTGGATGCTGCAGGGCATCTTGGATGTCTCTGTACCTGCTTCCATGACTTCCAAAGAGAGAATAGCAGCTGAGACACAGCTTCAGTTCAAATCTGCTCCATCTGTTGATCATCAATCCAAAGCCTACAGTTCCAACTGACTATGTGTTATTGTAGCAACTGGACAGATCAATATGATGGGAAAGGCATTACAACAAAGGTGTGATGACAGAAGGACTGGCATGACAGAAAGGTGCTGTAAGGAAAAGGAAGAAGATTGCTCACCTATATCAGAAGATTCCAGGTTCACAGGGAAAAGCTTCACCAAGGAGGGATCTCCAGAAAGAGATCTTCCCCTAGGGGCAATCAGCCCTTAAATAAGATCTAAGAGAGGTGCAGCCAGGCTCCACTCCTTCCAGTCACACAGCTGAATTGCCTTCACCTGTGCTCCCAGGGCTGACCAGCTCCTTTCCCCAGGTGCTCAATGAGTGGTTCAGGCCGTGGCTCAACAGTTCCCATACAATTACATTACAAATAATTCATAATCTTTTTCTAAATCATGAGCCATGGCAGGCTGAAGACCTAGCAGGACACGCTCTGTCCATGCCCTCCTGGTCAGCAAAACCAGAATCTGCCCAGAAGCCCTCCCTGAGGTGACCACAGCAAGGCATGCAGTGCCTGCCCACCTCCCTAGACCCAGGACACAGACTGCTTTCTGTAGCTGCGAAGTACATATTTATTCCTACTTCCAGTCAAGGTTGACTGAAGTTGTTAAGGAAAACTGGCCCATGAAATCCCAAAGACACTGACTGTCCAAATCTTGATTGGCATCTTGGGTTCTCAAGTAATCTTGGCCTCCAAATGACCTTCTTTTGCACTGCTCTACAAATGAAAACCAATGATCTCAACTTATTAAAACTGAAAAACTCACTGAAGACATAGGAGCCTACCTCAGAAATCTAATTTCCTTTTCTTTGCTTCAGTTTGCAAACTTCTCAGAGTGAACCAGCTTGTAGTTTGCCAAGATTTATTAGTAAAAAATGCATGTTTCTTGGAAGCCAACTCGTCATTTTCATATTAACAGCCTGTACTGCCCCGGCTCAGGGCCAGAAAGGTCAGACTGAATGCTCTGGCTTTGTGCTGGAGAATCAAACCCTCCCTAGAATTAGTACAACCATGCTCAGGAGAGTGTCCCCTTTGCCTTAGCACCCCAGTCTGCTGGTGTGTGCAGCTTTATGGCTCAGCAGATGCAAGCTCCACAGAGCTCGAATGCTCTGACTGAAGATTTTCTGTATTTCAGAACAGTGGTCTCTGCTGACATCTTGTGACAACACTGAGCAGTTGACTGAATTCGGAAATAAAGAATTAATTTCCATACATAACACTCCTTGTATAGTTTGTAGAGCAGAGGGGACCATGCTCACCGGGCCATAGCTCCTGTACCACACAGCCCACAGAATTTCACCTAGAAACTGCTGCTCCCAAGTCAGCAGCTCGCTGCCTTAGGATGCACATCCCAGCTGATGGTCATCTGAAGTTAAAATGTCAGTCAGTGATAGGAAATGCGCTGTTAACATTCCTGGTTAAAAAAAATAAAATAAAATCTCTAAACATATTAATGGCTTTTACTCCTAGATGAAAGATGCTACAGCTGTTCCCCAGATACATTTTGTTTAGATGCAGCAGTATTGGTTTTAGACATTAGCTGTCATGCAGGGTCAACTTTATAGACTTTTATGTTGGATGAATGCTATTTTTGGCTAGTTCCTCCATGAACAGCAGTTGGTTAACAGTCTACAGATAAGTGGAATCAGGTATTCAAGGGAAGGGAAGTGAAATGCAATGTCATGCCCTACTGTAACTAAAGCAGCACTGGCAGATTGAAATTTCTGGTGATTTGTGGCCTAGTTTCTCAAGCTATCATCTAAGAAAAAACATGCATGTGGTCTTAAAGGAACCTTTCAGGTTCCATTGCCACTGAGCACAAGACACTGAAATTACTACATGTAAAACTCATAAAAGAATTATCATCAGTTAATGAGATCCTGTTCATCTGCCAAGTTGTCACAACTGCGTGTATTTATACTCTCAAGTCATCTCTTAACACTCCTGAGAATCAAAATGCATTCCTTCAGCACACCACCTCTGCAGCCTTGTCCTATACCTACAGTGGTTTATATTAATGGATTTAATCCAGAGTTAATAACCAGCGAAGAGTTAAGAAATGGAGTCATAGTTCTTTTGGGAGTCTGCCTATACTGCTCACTGCAAAGCAAGCTGGAAGACTCCGTGCATGGGTTTGGAGGGATAACAAGCAGTTCTCTGAAGAGCTTTTGGCTCGTTGTTTTACAGCTTTCATTTTTGCCAAGGATAAGGCAAATACTTGTCATGGAAGGCTGGGACACTCCCGCTGTATTGCTCCCTAGGTGCTGAAGTGTATTTGTCTACCAATAGCTGAACAGCATTTACTGTTGGCTTATGCTTCTGGACAACACATCTGGCTGCTGGAGCAGCTAGCATATTTCTCCATCCAACCTGGCCTCCTCAAATATTCATAAGTTAATGTTGTCTGTAATGCCTGCAGCATACAGAGAGACTGAATTGAATTGCACTGTGGAGGAGTCTCTTCCACAGCCTTTCAGAGCTGGCTGCATCAGCACCGTGAAAACCCTTTGGCATCATAAACCTTTTATTGCCACAGCTCCCACTTGACTAGTATTATACAGTGAAGCATTTAATTATGCAAGAAACACATAAAAAATAATTTTATAACTGTCAGGCAAAAATCCATAGAAGCAACAAACTTTGGAGGACTTGTAATAACAACTACCTGCCTTTCCATTTAGGAATCACAGCACATTACAGGCATGGCAACAGCTGTAGCCAACTGACTTCAATGCTCTAACTCCTTCCTGCCCATGGCAAACACCCCATACAACATGACCTTGATTTGGTCCAGGGTACTTCTGAGAAAATGGTACATTTCTGCATAAGAAGGAACTGAGAGGTCCAGGCCTATCTCAGTCAGCAAAGAAACAAAAATTAGTTTAATACAATGTGCAGCATAAATATTTTCCTTCTCAAAACTCAGGAATAGTGCAATATTTCATGAGAACAAAAGAAGAAAGAAGTAGTTGTCTCTCAGTCAACAGAAGTCAAAATGTTCACAAGCCTTTCTTTTAGATACAGACTTCACCTACAGAATCACCTCATGCTCAACTACTCACTATTTAGACTGCTACTGGAATTTATGCAAAAATCCAAGAGATGGGACTTATAATTGGGAGCTCCATTTTGCTGAACTAACTGCAATTTTAAAAAGAGAAGCTCTACTAGCATCATTCAGCCCCCGATCAGGTGTGCATGTCAGTCTGGAGGCACCCAGCAACAAGAGGGAGCTGGACTGTCTGCCACTGACCTGCAGGCATTGGTGACATAACCAATAGAAGGACCACCACCACCACCAACCTTACTGTATATGACACTGTTCCGTGTGATTTCTGTGGCTTGCTACAGATGAACCCAATAGTTATTAACTGGTGCTAATAACCCAGCTGAATAGTAACAGCTTTTTTGAACGGGCTGACCAACAAAAACAGGCACTGCACAATGTCTTCACTGTCTTACTACAGGGAACACTTGTTTGTAACATGAGTGTGTAAAGATGCTACTGCTTCTTAGAAGTGGGATTTGTTATTGCCCTCAGCAGTGGTTAGCCAGGAGGCTGCTAAATCAACAGTGTGAGAAAAGAAGCCTATTTCCAGGACACATAACCATCAGAAAAATGAAGCACCTGCTCCAAAGCCCCTCCAGAGCACCAATCTGCCCTTCAGAGTCTACCTTGGGCTCACTTGTCTGCTCTTCTCTTTGCCAGAAGTCCTTTTCTCCTTTCTGGCAGCAACAGCCGTGTAGCAGATCCCAGGCAAAGCTCTGTCACCATAACAACTGGGTAGCTGTCCTATAATTCAAACTGCCCTCTCCAACTTCAAGGGCCTCTTCCTACACAGCCTAGAGCTCATCAATCCTTCCCTGAGCAATATTTCATTGGTGCAGCAACTCCCACAGCCACTCTTTCTAAAGCTGCTTCTCTGCCATTTTATTTCCAAAAAGCCTGAAGAACCACGCACTCGCCCATTGGGAAGAGAGCTGAATTTGGCACAGGTGAGCCTCAGGTTTCCAGAGACCAGCTAATCTTCTGACTATCCCCACTGCCTTGGGTTTGCCTGTACAAATGGTTGGCCAAAGGAGTTCAGAAAATAATCCAACAGAGAGTGAGCCACTCACACAAAATCCCTTTGTAACCCCTAATCCCTTTGGAATGTAGAGAACACGAACAGAAAGGAAACTCTGGAGGCTTTTAGAAAGCAGCACGTACCTCCAAAATGGCAACTGCATCCCCCAAAATCTTGCTCAGCCGCAAATTAATTCCATGACCTCTGGCTGCCTGAGAGCCCGTCTGTACTGCAGCTTATCTAATGGCAGTGCTCCCACCTGACTGTATCAAGCTGAACAAACGATTTTACTAAACCTCTCCAAGAACTCATTTAGAGATCAAATAATTTTCATCAGATTTTCTTTCTTTATATGCAGAGATTTCAGCCTGCATTGTCAGCTGCAACCTGTACAAGTAGTGCAAGTCAATACAAATATTTTATACTAACTTGGAAATTAGGTTAAGATGTGATTACCCTCTAAGTAGCACTGTTACATGAGAAATGAAGATACAGTACAAATTCATGCTTGAAAAGAGTTTTGTGATGCACATAATCCTAACTTGGAATGTCACCAAATTCATTTCTGGACTGTCGTCACGTTCTGGCCACCCATCTAACTGGTCACAGAAATGTCATTTTACCAGGATAGCTCCTACATTGCTGTGCTTTGCCTGAGCAGCCACTGCACGTCACTGTTGTTCCATACAGAAGACTGAAATGACTTGCTGAAGTGAGCAGGACTCAGAGAATCTTTGCATTTTCAATCAGGGGAAGAAAATGTTCTATAAACCAAGGGATGGAGCTGAGTGAAGTCAGGATGATTTTCTTTCCCCAGGACTGAAAGGAGGCCACAGCTGTTGCTGCTTTGTGTTTTCATCTGCAAAAGGACTTTCTCCGTCTCCTTAGAGGTGTAAGAAGAGAACAGCCATTAGTCAGGGACACAAAGATCCTGCTCTCCACAAGCCCCATGAATTGTGACAGACCATGGAACCTCCTGGTACTTAGGAGATACTCAGATGTCACTATAAGAGCAATATGGTATGTACCCACTTAGATTTGGGGTGTTTCTTTCATTTAAGTCAAGGAGAAGTTTTGGAGAGTCATGTAGCAATTGTAGAAATAAGGAGCTTGAGAACTTGGCATGAGTTTTAAGTCTAAAAAGGCAGCTGCAAGCAGAGGTCTGAATGATGTCCTAGAAGCCTGATGTTCCCGTGGCAGCTTTGTGAACGCTTCTGTCAAGTCACAAACACAGACCAGCACTAAGCTTCCATTCCTAGCCATTAAAATAAAGAAATATTCCCAGTTCCTCACATGACTTTTTTTCAAGTTTTCTGCAATTGCTATGTTGTCTGGCTGTGATGGGAAATCTCAACTCCCTTTTCAGTAAAGCTTCATACAAAACCATTTGGAAGAGAAATGAAGCTGCCAACAAGGACAATTCCTGCAGAATGCAGAAAGGAAAAGGATAAAACTGAAAATAAAACAAAACATGAGAGACTTTGAGGGGAATTAACATTAGAAGAGACGCATAAACTTAACAGAAAATGTAAGTAGGGCTCTTGGGGGGATCCTCTGTAGCACAGAACACAGTAAAATCAACACTTCCCTCTTTGTGGGCTTTCACACCATGCCATGTTTGTAGCCCACCAGGAATGGCTGTACTTGCCAGAATCTACTGCTGCAGCCCAACTTGGTTGCCACTGGCACATATATTCATGTAAAAACAGTGGCAATGGCCATGTCTGGGATCAGGAAGAGGCTACACTTCAGCTATAGGTGACATCATTGCACACTGGACCTGAATGCTGCTGGGGGTCCTCTGTCACAAAAAGGAAGAAACTTCCAACAGCAAATTATCCTGCGGCCTCCAGCCATGATCTTAATCCTTTGAGAGACCTAAAATCAGGCCAGAATTCTTCATGCAGCACAAGAACAAGGAGGTTTTGTTTCTGAGGTTGCTAAACCAATGTTTATTTCATAAGCCCAGATCCACAAACATGAGAGGAGAAGAGATCATACTGCCAGAGGGAAGGAAACCCTTTCCTGAAGCAAATGACTGGGCTGTAACACTGCATCCTACTGAGACAGGGATGATTTATAAAAGAGAAAACATACACAGCTTGGTGATCAAAACAGTTGCCTCAAGATTGCTGAGCTGAGTGAAGAAGTGAAGGGACACAAAAGTGAATGAAAGTCCAGAACTGAAGGCAGAGGTCTGAAAATATCTGTCTTTCTTCAGACTTTGTGAGAAAATGACATTACCTTTGCCTGCAACTTCTGTTCTCCAGTTTGTGTGTTACTCCAGTGCTGCTAGGGGATGTGTCACTTCCGAAGTCTGCGTCTCTTCCTCGTGGCAGCATGCATCGGTCAAGATGATCCCTGCTGCTGTACTGCCCGAAGTACACCGACCCACAGCTGTTTCCACTCCAGCAAACAGCAGATGAAAACACCTATCCGAATTGCCGGGCCAGATTCTCCTCCCAGGCAGAAGCCTTGGCAGGGACAGTGTGGTGCTGGGCTGTCACAGCTGCTGCAAAATGTCCTGGTGCTGCCGGCCCCCAGGCCTGCCTGCCTGCCTGAGGGTTCCCTCCTGAGGCCGAGGCAGAGCGGTGCCTGCTTTGCTTGCTCGCCAGCTCACAGGGTTACCATCCAAACAGAAATATCTGACTTTTACCAGACAAGTACTTTGCTTTTTTAGCTGGGAAGCTCTGAGCAGATTCACGTTGCTTGTGTGACTTTCCTGCTGTAGAATGACTGGAGCCAGAGAAGCCCAGCCTGGACACCATAAATTGTCTGATTAATTGTGAGATTTGCTTTTGTGTTGTTTACTAAATGAGCCCAAATGGAAACGTGAGGATCTGTTTGCAGATCCAGCTATCTAAAGCCCTTCAGCATACATGCTTGTAGGTCCAGACTCGTATTATTTAGAGCTTTTGCTTGTTGTTTTAGGTTTAATGTGTTTGCTCTCTTGATGGCTCTGTCAATATATATTCTGCGCTGAAAAAGTTAAATGTCAATATATAAAAAAATGATGGGGCCAAAAATACCCATCCAGGGTTTGGAGATGGAAGGCAAATTGCAGGTTTGTCAATAGTGTGTTTGGGAGCATTTTAAGTAGTGAATCACTTGGTGTTAGCTATTGTAAATATTGGTTTAAAGGCGCTATAAAATAAATGGCATGTAGTTAAACTTTCCTCCAGATCCCGATCTGTTTATGCTACCTCTCTTAGTGCCAGATCCAAAGACCACTGAAGGTAAGAGGAGTCTTTACCAAGTGCTTAACAAGCATGGTGTAATTTCACAACATGCACATAATCTCATGGTAGGGGCACAGTACCATTTCTCACGGTCTCTGTGAAATTAGGTGTACAACACTCCAGAACACACCTTTCATTTTTGTGTAGTTATTGACAGCTGAGAAAAATGGCACAGAGTGATTGCATTCAAAGAAGAACACCACTGAACATCACTTGATACCCTAACTGCACAGCTTTTTGTGATAATGGGATCCAGCCCCCATTATAAATCACAGTGTGGGACATGGTGATGGGGGTCTGAATCCTGTGCAGACCTGGCCTGAATATGATTTTGAGTAGCAGTCGGGTGAGGTTTGCTGCTTCTGCAGTCCTTCACTGAATGCTGGATTCAATCAGAGAAAAACAGTTGAGCTGTGATGCCAAAACAGTGAACCAGAAAACTGATGAATGTAACTTGTGCCCAGTTTAGCTCCGCTCTGAGATCTGAAGGAATTGTTTACCACACTGTTCTTAGTATCCTCAAAATCTTTTCTTATTTTGTCTTCCCAATGGCACCTAAGTGTCCCAACATCCGTATATTAAATCCTAATTTAGAAGCAAAGAATTATTAGTGAGGGCTAGGCATAAAAAAAGGCTTAACATAACCAGCACAGCCAGATTTTTAATGTATTGGATAAACATGAAAAAGTCTGTCCAGCACTGTCCTAGCATTGGTCAACACTTTTTATTTTTTCTTGATGCAGTTACTCAAATAGAAGAAAAGGTTTTAGGTATGGCCAGTGCCTTAAGGCCTAGCTAAAAGCATTCTTAAAGCATAAATGGGAATGTAGGTTTTACAGAGGTAAATTAAGAGTTTTGCTGTTGTTGACCTTAGTGGAACTGGACAGGTTGATTGGAAAACCAAATGAAAATCCAGGCCTCAGTCATACAAACAAGTTCCTCACTCAACCCAAGCCTTAAGACACTGGAATCTTTGCCTGGATTATTAGTATGCTTCCTCCACATTGAGAAAGAAATTGATGAGGAAGAAAATCCAACAGAAGAGTTACTCAAGCTCATTTGCGTTTGGTGTAGCTGTCTATTGTAGTCCATCTATTGCAGTTACCCTGTCTCCCTGTTTTCCCCCATCTTTTTCCCAACGAACGAAGTGAAAACAATTCTGCTGTGGGCAAGTCTGGAACCTGTCTGGTTCTTCACCTGTGGTTCCTATCACGAAGAAAACTGTGATTAAGGGTGACAAAGCCCTCAGGAGACTGGGAGGTGAGATGGCAGCTGGAGAAGAAAATGACAGGCCTCTAGAATTATCTGCTCCCACAGAACAGGTGTCAGCAATTGCAGAGAAGGCAATGCCTGAAAGTTTCAGTGCTCCAGGCGGCGCAGAGAGGGGAAGATGTGTTTGCAAAAGGGCATGTTCACTCAGTTATAGAGTGCATGTGTTGTGCTAAATGTCCTTAAATCCCTCTGGTAATGCAGCCGTCTGTAACAATAAATAGCAAATAACTGTTGTCTCCTCCGGGACTACAGCTATCATGCTTCCAAACAGGAGTCATCTTGCTCCCTGTTGAGGTGTCAGAGACCACATATTTGCTGTAAGTTCTAGGGAAAAATACTTAAATGTACACAACTTAGCCTGGAATCTCAGATTGTTTCTGTTCATAATCAATAATAACACTTATAATCCCAAACACCTGATTCCTCCCAATTATTCTAAGTTTAAAAACATCTGATAGGTAAGAAACATTTGTGTGATGGTACTGAAAGATGTTACCACTTATTTATCTTTTCATTCCCCTTTCTGCCTTCTTATTTCCACGGTATTTAGAAATCTCCCCCCAAGTAGAGATACAATTTATAATCCTTCAGTGCGCAAGTTTTGTGGCGGTAAGAATACAAGCACACAGGCAGACGAGCTGAGAAGTGAAAAATCAGACACTTTATGTACGTACATAATCTTTTAAGGGTGAACAGTGGCTCACCTACTTTGTTTTGAAATACTCGTGCCTATCTCTGGAAATGAGAACATCTAATAATAGTAAAGGGTTTTATAAGCCAAGCTGAGACACTCAGCACCTTGAAAGTATTCTACAAACAGGAGCATAACTGTTCCTTATGACTCACCTGTAAGGTAGCTATCATTAGGTCTCATGTTCAGATGGAGAAAATGGCATCCAGAGAAATTAAGAAACTCAAATAAGCAATGCACATTAATTGACCAGTGGGGATTAAAACAGAACAACGACCTGTTAATAATAGGTGTTATTTTGGCTCGCTGCCTGAAATGATCTGAACACAAACACCTGCAAAAAACCCAAGGCCACACTTCACTGCAGGATACACAGAACACCCTACAGAAAAGCACAAGTAGTACACAGGCTGTAAAGAATGAGGAGGTTTCCTGAGCTGGTCACAGATCTTAAATCATTATCAAAATAAAATAGAAGAATCAGGAACTCTCCAGAAGCTCACACCGTCCCATGTCATCAGTCCCATGTAACCCATTCCCTGTTATCTGACAGCTTCTTCCACGAGTGAACTGTGCCTCTACCTCAGACTTGGGAACAGAACTCAGAAACACGGGTGCCCTCTACCTGCTGTATTCTCCAAACAGATGTTTAAACCCTTCAAGGGCTGCAAAACTGGAGTGGTAATGTACCGATTGCCATGGTTTTGAAGCAGACTTTTAGAAAAGCAAAACCTGTTAGATTTGTTGCCAGTAAGGAATGTATTACTGATCATGGAGCAGTGGTACACCATCAGGGGTGCTCAAGAAGCTTGTTACATGCAGAGCTAAAAGCTGAATTCTGCAGTGAGTTTGGTGAAGGACAAAACTCTGTCTATCTTCTCACTTTCTTTCACAAAAATTACACACTACTGTTAGAAAGCAGCTAGTCTGTACGATGCATGGTGCCCAACTTACTTTTCCTTTCTTCACTCAGAAGTCCCAGTGCAAGTTAACCAGCATGTATTAAACACTGCCTTATGAAGAGCCCTTTGCAGGCTCGCAGCTCACAGCTACTTTGCAGAGCTATTGCAGCATTTCAGGGAGAACTTCTGACACTGGCATCTTCTGTCTTGTCTCTGTAAATATATATTTACTTTTTCATCTTTATATGTCATGTTCAGCTGCACACAGAATCAATACTCCCTTCAACTGCTTCCACGCCTGCATCGTTTTTTTGTCAGGAAATACAGTGTTTCTTATGCCTGCTGCCCCTAGATCTGCTGTCCCCTTGTTCTCTCTCCAGACTTTTGCTTTCTCTTACCATAGTCCCTGTTCTAGCTGGTATTAGATGGCTCCTGTCAGCTTTGTTTTCATGCACTGCATGCCGTGTAGTAAGAGGACCGCATGTTTCTCAGAGCGAGCTGTCTTGCTATTAAGAATGGTTTGCTCCAAGGTCACCACGAGCACATGGATCCGCTTCTGCTTCTTTCAGGCTCTTTCCTTCTGAATTTTGTTCTCCTTTCTCAAGTTTCTTCCCAGGTCCCCACATGTAGGCCCATTGAAAAGGCTTCTGAGCAGGACTATGCTTTCTTGTCGGATTCAGGGAGCAGCAGGAGGCAGAGGGAATACAGACTACATCCAGACTCTTTTTTTTGTGACCACATAGGCTGTCAAATCAGTCTGATTCTTCTCAGGCTTCTGAAAACTTCTCATTTACAAGGGGCGGACTGAGAGGCTTAGCAGGGGTATTAGCACAGTCAGTGCCATTACAGAACATGACATCTGTCTTTCCCTCCCATGTCCTCCTTGCCTTCCCGCTGATCACTCCGAAGCTCCACAGAATCACTGTCTATTTTCAGCTTTTTCCAGTATTTTAGCACATATCTTCCACCTCCTTCCCTGTTCCCACACCAGTCTCTTTTCTTCACACTTTCTGTGGCATCTTCCTCCACTCCCCTTCTCTGTTACATCTCAGCGTTTATCTAACTGTTCTTATTTTTTTTCCTTTTACCACCTCAATGCTTTCTATGCTTTGCTTTTGGTCTTCTTCACATCTATTATTGCTTATCAGGTTTTGAACTACGTAGGCCTTGAACATCTGATGAAATTATATCCCCATTATGATTAAACTTGGGTAAAAACTGAATATTGTAATGTCTGAACATATATTGCTTGACTATGGTGTCAGAGAGATCAGCTTCATCTTAAAGTACTTTGGTCCTACAGTCTGTAAGGAGAGGAATCACATTCAGAGGTCCATCAGCTATATATGTGCATACACACTCCGAACTAAAACACATGCAGAGGACATAACTGAGTGAACCGTTAAACCAACGAATGCAAGACAGTTTCCAAAATGACTACAGTACTCTGAATTGTCCATAAAGAAGCTGCTCACATCTGTCTGCCGGCTGGAAGCTGCGCTCCCACTGCATGGGCCTTTGTAAGCAAGAGCTCCATTTGTGCAGGAGGAGAGACAAAGCACGGCGATTTCCTTCTAGTTCTGCTTTGCTTTTTAGCATTATTCCATTTTTAAACAGGCAAATTTGAAACATTCTTTACGTTATAACCCATTTTAAAATCTGAACAGACTTGATTTTCCAGTTAGCTGCAATTACTGCAAAAGGCAATGCAGTCTGCCTCAGAAAACCACCCTCCAGTGGAGGTCTGTCGCTCTTCACAGGCACAAAAAGAAGCTCTCAAACTCCAAAATCAGTGAAACAGATGCAAACATCAGTATTATAAAATGTCTCATTAGAATGGACAAGAACTGTTTCTGTCCTTTAAAACCCAAGGACAGCCACCCACTTTCCTTCCATTGTGTGTTGCAGTTATGTTATTCTAGACTGTAGGGTACTTCTGTTGGACGTTTGCAGTATCTGTGTATTTAAGAGACTGAGTAAGGCACTTTTAGGTTAACAGCAACTGAGTTCTTTGCTCATTTGCTTCTCATATAGTTCTCAAAATCCCAAATTCTTTTTTTTTTGATCCATCACATGTAAGACCCAAACCAAATAAAAGCATCCAGTCTAATTTTGTAAGGCCCCCAAAGCACTGGGGACCAACACCACTGGGATGAGATCTGTCCAGAAAGCAATTCATTACATATCGATGTAAAGAAAACCCACTGCTCCTTATTTTCTTTGGCCAGATACTGGCACCTCAAACCAGAGGCAGGGACATAACAGGTGGAGATTCTCCTATGTTTTGCCTCTCAGAGCTTTTCCAAATATTCCATGTTGATTCTCCCTTGTGCACAAGCAGTTATACAGTTGACTTGCCTAATGTCTATATTAATTTTGGTACATTTTTAATTAGCAGATAGCTAATTAACGTAGTATAAGGTTATCTTGTTAAATGTTAATTGGATATGTAAGCATTCTTTACAAGTTAATATTCGGAGGAAAAATATGTAATATGCATTTGTTGCCTGTGTCATTCTGAATTAATTACATGACAGCCAGATTTATCCCTTCCCAACTTGAGAACCCTCAATAAGTACTCTTTTAAGAATCAATTGATACTTAATTAATATGTACTGGCTGTCCTATTTAATTTAAATGAGTTCTTTCAACAAGTTACAGTGCTGCAGAGAGGCGCAGTGCTCCCCCAGTGACACGGAGCACTTTCTGCTGAGGGCACACGAGGGTGCTGTGAGAAAAGGCTGGGTGTAGCCAGCCCACATTTCATGGCTGGGCTCACAGCCTCCTCCTTTCTTCTTATCAAAAACAAAAACTACCCACACAGAAATCTTTATGAAAGTTGCATGTACTGCGCTGTATCTCATTCCGTGGGGCTTCGCATTGCTCACGGCTCTGTGATAGCTCCCTACCTGGATGGTGTTTATTACATTAGATGATGAGGTCGGTAACCTTCTCCCCCGATCAGGTAGGGAGAGAGGTCCGCATTCCTTCACTCCCCTTTTATGTTATCTTCACAACGTCTACTGATGAGATACGTGCAGATTTAGCTCATTGTTTCGGCGCATTGATATTCCTAGCTACGGGAGAACAGCATGATTGAGTCCCTGAGGGGCTGAATTCTGGGATGGATGCATGGCAACGATGTTCACATGTAATTTATTATGTGTATGAAATCCTTAACATCAGCAAAATGGTCGCAGAGTTTGCCTTCCCTTTCATCACGCAATAAGGCTGTTAATGAGTAAGAAACGTCTCTGCATGCCGCAGTTTAAAGCATTCTATGACCAGACACTGGCAATGGGGATCTGAACAGCCTCTCTGCCTGCACAGCCACTGATCCGCTCCTCAGCCTCTTTGCTGCACATTACTGTGGGTTTAATTTCTGGAGGATTGTATCTGCAGCAATCCCCGAGCGCTTTGTAAATAACAATTAAGCGATATAAGTACTGCAGGCAGGTTTCCCAAAAGACGGAGGTGAAGTTTCTCGCCCAAAGCCACAGCATGATATAACAGCAGCTCCTGAGAGCTCTGCTTCACAGCTTTTCCCTCTGCACACAGCCGACACTCGCCTTCCCAGGTAGCTGCACTAACTGACCTCTTTCTGGACAGGTGATCAGTCATGACAGGAAAAATAAAAACCTTTGAATTTGGACTGGACCCCATAAGTGAGGGCCTGGTCTGACTCTGTGAGGTCAGTGCAAAAGATCCCTTTACCCTTGTGTGGTATCAGAATGACAAATGATGAGGATTAAGGGCTGGATTTCCCTAAGTGCGCAGACCCTGGGCCTGCTGGAGCTCCGGGGGGAGCTGGGAGAGCCCGGTCCTTCTAACCCACATCTGAAGGCTTGCCCAAGGTCACATAGGCACTCGCAGTGCTATGGCAGTAGTAAATTTGTCCAATTGTCTTGTCTCCCAGCTTGCTTGCGTTACTAAATTTTCCTCTAAGGAGGTTTGCCCCATTTGTTGTAGCTGAGAAAGCTGTTCTTCCAGCTTGAAGCAGCTGAGAAAATCTGAATACATTGTATTGTAATCACTAAATACCAGCTTTCTCCTGGATATAAGCAGAACACCTATTTTTAGTTAAAAAGCTGCCGTTAGGTTACACAATATCTTTTATGGGTAAAGTAATGCAGCAAGCTGGCACAAACCAAATGGTACTTGACTGTTTGCAAATTGAACATCAATGCAAACAGCAGGTGGTCACTCATCTCCAGTCTGTCACGCCGATCGTCATAATAATAGCTGTAATAACAATACTAAATAAATAACATTTGGCAATCTATGTGGTTTTTCCATGGAGGTTTTCAATACCGAAGATTCACTTTTACAATTCATGCTCAGACAATTATTACCTGCAGCTTTATTTTTATTATCACTTTCTCCATTTTCCTATTGTTGAAAGTTAGGATTAGCATCCCTGTAGTCGAGACCTTTAGGTCAGATACACACCAGGAGCTCCAGGGTGCCTCTCTATTGTACATGACTACTGCTCCAGGTTTTATCTGGAAGGAATTTTTTTAGTTCTGTAAGTATTGAAAGTATGAACACATGGCCCACATCTAGGAATCATAAATAAAAATTTCTGAAATGGGCAAGTATGACAGCAATGTTCTTATGGCACTTCTCCCAGCTTCACCAACTATTAACTTTTCCACTTAACTTCCTTATGTCCATCACTCTGGGAAGGGGGACGAACTGAACATTCATTTACTTTGGGGCATCTTATGACACTATCTCTGTAAAGATATTTGTGAAGAATTTGGTTTGTTACACAGAAGCCAGGAATGTTAAGCTGGAAACCAGAAGTTAGCTGAAAGAATCTCTTAGAATCATTAATGCTGGAAAAGACCCCAAAGATGATCAAGTCCAAATATCAGAGAGAAACAAGAACTTGTATTGAATAATCCTTCTTGCTGTACATGCCTGGGGCTGCATGCCACGGCCAGAGTGACCTGATGGGTCCCATGAGAAGATGTGGCCAAGACCGTGGTGTTTGGTGTGAAACACCAGTGCCAAATACATGAGATGCAGGGAGTAAATGTTTTCATCCTTACTGTGGGGAGAGTTTGCCTCTACCGCCATTTATTCTAACGGGACACTGGGAGTGTATCAGTTACAGACCAGCAGACATCGGTCCCTATGTGACAGTTCCCATGTGCTTGTCAGCCTCCCATCCTTGCTGATGCTGATGCGTCGCCAAGCAGCTTGGCTAAGTGATGACCTGAGACATCTCCAAGCAACTGATTGTGACCTCATAGCCCACACTGCTTTACTGTGGGTGCAGCGGCCCTGCCCAGCAGTTCGTGCCTAGACTCCGACCGAGCGTGAGTGCGAGGACTGGAGTGTGAACAGCACGAGCTTTGGTGCTGAAACGTGCTCTGGGTGCTGCTCGCGCAGCTCTCAGTGTCTGTCTCAGAGCCATTTGTTCTTTACCCCGACCCTGCTGGGAGGTAGCAGGTAGACGGGATATCCCGGAGAGGCGCGTGCAGCAGCATAGGTAGGTGGCACAGGGACTGATGGCTGGGGGGCCATCTTGAGGGACCCTTCCCAGGCTGGTGTTTGACTCATGTCTCTTGGCCTCTTCCAGAGTGACACCTGCTGCTGTAGCGTTACTGCTGGGGAGTGCATTGCCATCTGCTACTCCCTCTAGCCCGCCGACACTGGTGGAACCATGGCGGCAGAATTAGACACCTGCTGCCCCATATGCCTGCAGAACTGGGACAGCGTGGCGTACACCATGCCATGCTGCCATCGGTTCTGCTTTCCCTGCATTGAGCGGTGGAGCAGGATCAGGCTACAGTGCCCAGTTTGCAAACGAGGTCTGCAGTCCATCATCCACACCGTGCAAGCAGACGACGACTTTAAGGAGCTGGTCTTTAGACCAGGTGCAGGGCCGCGCGCTGCCGCACGGAACCCCACAGACGACCAGGAAGTCTGGCCACTGCCTGCAGTACTCAGGCGTCCTGTGGGCGGCCTCTCCCCTGACAACTGGGCTACCGTCTTCAGGGAGAACCCAGCCCTGCTGCAGCCCCTGCGGTCCTGGCTGCGACGAAAGCTGCACCGCATCCTGGGCAACGACGCGCTCCATGCAAATATACTGGCAGAGAGCGTCATCTGGGCCCTGCTCCACATTGGCTTGGAAGAGGAGGCCCTAGCAGAAACTCTGGATTCTGACCTGGAGGGCCGCACGGTGACCTTCGTACAGCAGTTCATCGCTTTCACCGTGCGGAGGTGTGGCAGAGAGGCCTACCGCCTGCTGGGCCTCAACGCCCCTCCTGCTGCTAGGGCACAGGAGGCCAACCCTGCAGCACAGCCCAGAGCTGCCCCAGGAGAGGAGGCTGCTGTCCCTGGCCCAGCGCCCTCCACCAGCTCTGCAAGCTCCATCAGGGGCGAAATGCCGGGCGGGACAGTGGAAGAGCTCAATCAGAGTCCCAGCTCCTCACATTCCAACCGTGAGACTGTCACTACGGAGCAGGCAGTGCCTCACGAGGCACCAGAAGAGCCTGTGGCAGGGCCCTCCGGCACCAGCCCACCTGAGGGGACCCGGCGAGCCCCAAAGAGGAAGGCCAACTCCCAGGACTCAGAATCGCCTAAGAAGAGGCCGCCCAGCCGGCAGGAATAGAACAGTGGCAGAGCTGCTGGGACCGGGGTCGGAGATCAGAAATGCTGAAAACATGCAGACCTTCCTATCGTTGACTCAGCTTTTGTTATTTTTATATTATTATTACAAATAAAAAAAAAATACAAATACAAAATGGTTTGGGTTGGAAAGGATCTTTACTATATCTAGTTCTATCTCGAGTTCTCCCTCCAGACCAGGTTGCTCACAGCCCCATCCAGCCCGGCCTTGAGTGCTTCCAGGGAGGAGGCAACATTCACAGCCTTGCTGGGCAACCTGTTCCAGTGTCTCACCACCCTCACAGTTATGATATTTTGTTATTGCTTTTAAATTACGATTACATACAGTTAGGCTGTTCTTTGTCCTCCTTAAAGAGCTCTAGAGACAATGAGGACTGCTTGTCAGCACAGAGACGGCCCAGCCTGCCATGCTGAAAACTGTTTTCATCCTTACTGTGGGGAGAGTTTGCCTCTACCGCCATTTATTCTAACGGGACACTGGGAGTGTATCAGTTACAGACCAGCAGACATCGGTCCCTATGTGACAGTTCCCATGTGCTTGTCAGCCTCCCATCCTTGCTGATGCTGATGCGTCGCCAAGCAGCTTGGCTAAGTGATGACCTGAGACATCTCCAAGCAACTGATTGTGACCTCATAGCCCACACTGCTTTACTGTGGGTGCAGCGGCCCTGCCCAGCAGTTCGTGCCTAGACTCCGACCGAGCGTGAGTGTGAGGACTGGAGTGTGAACAGCACGAGCTTTGGTGCTGAAACGTGCTCTGGGTGCTGCTCGCGCAGCTCTCAGTGTCTGTCTCAGAGCCATTTGTTCTTTACCCCGACCCTGCTGGGAGGTAGCAGGTAGACGGGATATCCCGGAGAGGCGCGTGCAGCAGCATAGGTAGGTGGCACAGGGACTGATGGCTGGGGGGCCATCTTGAGGGACCCTTCCCAGGCTGGTGTTTGACTCATGTCTCTTGGCCTCTTCCAGAGTGACACCTGCTGCTGTAGCGTTACTGCTGGGGAGTGCATTGCCATCTGCTACTCCCTCTAGCCCGCCGACACTGGTGGAACCATGGCGGCAGAATTAGACACCTGCTGCCCCATATGCCTGCAGAACTGGGACAGCGTGGCGTACACCATGCCATGCTGCCATCGGTTCTGCTTTCCCTGCATTGAGCGGTGGAGCAGGATCAGGCTACAGTGCCCAGTTTGCAAACGAGGTCTGCAGTCCATCATCCACACCGTGCAAGCAGACGACGACTTTAAGGAGCTGGTCTTTAGACCAGGTGCAGGGCCGCGCGCTGCCGCACGGAACCCCACAGACGACCAGGAAGTCTGGCCACTGCCTGCAGTACTCAGGCGTCCTGTGGGCGGCCTCTCCCCTGACAACTGGGCTACCGTCTTCAGGGAGAACCCAGCCCTGCTGCAGCCCCTGCGGTCCTGGCTGCGACGAAAGCTGCACCGCATCCTGGGCAACGACGCGCTCCATGCAAATATACTGGCAGAGAGCGTCATCTGGGCCCTGCTCCACATTGGCTTGGAAGAGGAGGCCCTAGCAGAAACTCTGGATTCTGACCTGGAGGGCCGCACGGTGACCTTCGTACAGCAGTTCATCGCTTTCACCGTGCGGAGGTGTGGCAGAGAGGCCTACCGCCTGCTGGGCCTCAACGCCCCTCCTGCTGCTAGGGCACAGGAGGCCAACCCTGCAGCACAGCCCAGAGCTGCCCCAGGAGAGGAGGCTGCTGTCCCTGGCCCAGCGCCCTCCACCAGCTCTGCAAGCTCCATCAGGGGCGAAATGCCGGGCGGGACAGCGGAAGAGCTCAATCAGAGTCCCAGCTCCTCACATTCCAACCGTGAGACTGTCACTACGGAGCAGGCAGTGCCTCACGAGGCACCAGAAGAGCCTGTGGCAGGGCCCTCCGGCACCAGCCCACCTGAGGGGACCCGGCGAGCCCCAAAGAGGAAGGCCAACTCCCAGGACTCAGAATCGCCTAAGAAGAGGCCGCCCAGCCGGCAGGAATAGAACAGTGGCAGAGCTGCTGGGACCGGGGTCGGAGATCAGAAATGCTGAAAACATGCAGACCTTCCTATCGTTGACTCAGCTTTTGTTATTTTTATATTATTATTACAAATAAAAAAAAAATACAAATACAAAATGGTTTGGGTTGGAAAGGATCTTTACTATATCTAGTTCTATCTCGAGTTCTCCCTCCAGACCAGGTTGCTCACAGCCCCATCCAGCCCGGCCTTGAGTGCTTCCAGGGAGGAGGCAACATTCACAGCCTTGCTGGGCAACCTGTTCCAGTGTCTCACCACCCTCACAGTTATGATATTTTGTTATTGCTTTTAAATTACGATTACATACAGTTAGGCTGTTCTTTGTCCTCCTTAAAGAGCTCTAGAGACAATGAGGACTGCTTGTCAGCACAGAGACGGCCCAGCCTGCCATGCTGAAAACTGTTTTCATCCTTACTGTGGGGAGAGTTTGCCTCTACCGCCATTTATTCTAACGGGACACTGGGAGTGTATCAGTTACAGACCAGCAGACATCGGTCCCTATGTGACAGTTCCCATGTGCTTGTCAGCCTCCCATCCTTGCTGATGCTGATGCGTCGCCAAGCAGCTTGGCTAAGTGATGACCTGAGACATCTCCAAGCAACTGATTGTGACCTCATAGCCCACACTGCTTTACTGTGGGTGCAGCGGCCCTGCCCAGCAGTTCGTGCCTAGACTCCGACCGAGCGTGAGTGCGAGGACTGGAGTGTGAACAGCACGAGCTTTGGTGCTGAAACGTGCTCTGGGTGCTGCTCGCGCAGCTCTCAGTGTCTGTCTCAGAGCCATTTGTTCTTTACCCCGACCCTGCTGGGAGGTAGCAGGTAGACGGGATATCCCGGAGAGGCGCGTGCAGCAGCATAGGTAGGTGGCACAGGGACTGATGGCTGGGGGGCCATCTTGAGGGACCCTTCCCAGGCTGGTGTTTGACTCATGTCTCTTGGCCTCTTCCAGAGTGACACCTGCTGCTGTAGCGTTACTGCTGGGGAGTGCATTGCCATCTGCTACTCCCTCTAGCCCGCCGACACTGGTGGAACCATGGCGGCAGAATTAGACACCTGCTGCCCCATATGCCTGCAGAACTGGGACAGCGTGGCGTACACCATGCCATGCTGCCATCGGTTCTGCTTTCCCTGCATTGAGCGGTGGAGCAGGATCAGGCTACAGTGCCCAGTTTGCAAACGAGGTCTGCAGTCCATCATCCACACCGTGCAAGCAGACGACGACTTTAAGGAGCTGGTCTTTAGACCAGGTGCAGGGCCGCGCGCTGCCGCACGGAACCCCACAGACGACCAGGAAGTCTGGCCACTGCCTGCAGTACTCAGGCGTCCTGTGGGCGGCCTCTCCCCTGACAACTGGGCTACCGTCTTCAGGGAGAACCCAGCCCTGCTGCAGCCCCTGCGGTCCTGGCTGCGACGAAAGCTGCACCGCATCCTGGGCAACGACGCGCTCCATGCAAATATACTGGCAGAGAGCGTCATCTGGGCCCTGCTCCACATTGGCTTGGAAGAGGAGGCCCTAGCAGAAACTCTGGATTCTGACCTGGAGGGCCGCACGGTGACCTTCGTACAGCAGTTCATCGCTTTCACCGTGCGGAGGTGTGGCAGAGAGGCCTACCGCCTGCTGGGCCTCAACGCCCCTCCTGCTGCTAGGGCACAGGAGGCCAACCCTGCAGCACAGCCCAGAGCTGCCCCAGGAGAGGAGGCTGCTGTCCCTGGCCCAGCGCCCTCCACCAGCTCTGCAAGCTCCATCAGGGGCGAAATGCCGGGCGGGACAGCGGAAGAGCTCAATCAGAGTCCCAGCTCCTCACATTCCAACCGTGAGACTGTCACTACGGAGCAGGCAGTGCCTCACGAGGCACCAGAAGAGCCTGTGGCAGGGCCCTCCGGCACCAGCCCACCTGAGGGGACCCGGCGAGCCCCAAAGAGGAAGGCCAACTCCCAGGACTCAGAATCGCCTAAGAAGAGGCCGCCCAGCCGGCAGGAATAGAACAGTGGCAGAGCTGCTGGGACCGGGGTCGGAGATCAGAAATGCTGAAAACATGCAGACCTTCCTATCGTTGACTCAGCTTTTGTTATTTTTATATTATTATTACAAATAAAAAAAAAATACAAATACAAAATGGTTTGGGTTGGAAAGGATCTTTACTATATCTAGTTCTATCTCGAGTTCTCCCTCCAGACCAGGTTGCTCACAGCCCCATCCAGCCCGGCCTTGAGTGCTTCCAGGGAGGAGGCAACATTCACAGCCTTGCTGGGCAACCTGTTCCAGTGTCTCACCACCCTCACAGTTATGATATTTTGTTATTGCTTTTAAATTACGATTACATACAGTTAGGCTGTTCTTTGTCCTCCTTAAAGAGCTCTAGAGACAATGAGGACTGCTTGTCAGCACAGAGACGGCCCAGCCTGCCATGCTGAAAACTGTTTTCATTGTCCTTACTGTTAGATATTTAAAATGTCTGTTGTTAGTTTTACTGTGTGGAGTGTTTGCCTCTACCGCCATTTATTCTAACAGGACACTGGGAGTGTATCAGTTACGGACCAGCAGACATCGGTCCCTATGTGACAGTTCCCATGTGCTTGTCAACCTCCCATTCTTGCTGATGCTGATGTGCGTTAACAGCCCAGTACAGGACGATCCAGCACTGTAATAGCATTAGCTGCTTGGTTAAGTCCACCCGTGTGGTGAGGATGACACTCGTGCAGAATGAAAAGTCTGAGATAAATGGCAGCTCAGATTTAAAAGGAATGAAAGCAAGCTGGTAAAGGGAAATTCCAGAAGAACCTTCTGCGTCTGAAGGAAAAGGGTGAAAGCAAATATTAAGGAAATGAAACCAGCAGAGGCTTTATCTCAACTAAATTTAGTTTTATGTATACAGCAGTATTTATATTGTGCATAAAAGGCTTCCCAGGGGTGCTACAAGGCTTACCCTAGAGTAATGCAACACCTAATTATCGCTATTAGAAAACAATGAAAGACGATGTTAATGTCGAACATATAAAGCAGTTACAAAGTTTAATTTTTAATCATTTTCAGTGCATTCCCATGAAATTTCAGATCCCCAGAAGCAAACAGCATACAAATGCATCCTTACAAGTGTAACACAGCAGTGTACTTCTGTTCGAAGCAGGCTAGCCCTTCATCTGAATATTCTTGTTGCTTCTAACTATGAATTCATGCCAAACATTTTTGGCTGAACAAAAGAGAAATCACTACATTGAAAAATATCCCAATGTTGTTTGAACTGTTTGAAACTGGATTTCCCTAACTCATGGAAAATTAAGAGCAATACAAAAGAGGCTAGTTTGAGATTTTCAGTCTGAGGCCCTGAAGTAAGAGCAACCAGAGATGGAGTTCCAGAGAGCATGGATGGGAGACAGCCATGTGTGACACAGGAATTGGCTTTGTACACACCTGGTTGGCATACTGAACACTTGCATCAATGAGAAGTTGACATTATGAAGCAAGGAAAGCATGAAAAAGATTTACTGACCACTGCAGAAAGTAGATGCCACGTTATTTCAGATTACCAGCAGGCCAGACTGAAAAAGCAGCAGATATTGTGTAACATACAGGGAGATTGCCAAAACCGCTCTCAAACTGTAATTCCCAGAACTGACAACCCTGAAGATCATACAAATACTTAAAGTGAAGCATTAAAAAGGGCCTTGTCGGCTGAGTGGCATGTCTGTTAAACCTTCTAAAGCAACACAATCAACTACTGTCAAAAAATTCAGATTCATATTTGTGTCAACATTTGTGCTCTCCAGTGTCAGCTAAGATATCCTCTTCTATGCTTGTCTCCTGAAATGATTAGGAGACCTGGGGAGAGTGAAAGCTATTTTTGTTAGCAGCAGGTTCTGATACTGTAAAATGAATCCACTCTGCATCCCTCTGAAATCTGGTGACAGGTGGGATTTTAATCAAACATGGCTGGCGTCTCCTGGAGAAGGGAAAAAAGCAGGGACTCCTCCACTGAAGGCTGCATTTTTCAAAAGTGCTTCAATCTCTGAGGAAGAGATGGATCCAAAGCGCCCACACAAACCCCTCACTTGAGCCGAGCACTTTGCTCCAGGCGATGGGTAGGAGTTGTGTGGCTAACCCAGCCTTGCTGTGCACCATCACTTCCGTGCTTGCCTCTAGCAGAGGATGATGTGGAGCTGGGCGAGTGCACCGGCTGGGCTGCAGTATGCAAAGCTGAGGGAGCACACTGGGAGGCCGACCTGCAGTCCTACGTTCTCATGACCACAGCCTGCACAGCACATGGCCTGGGGATGCTCCCAGGACAAGCAGGGCAGGGCTGTGCTTGGCACACAGCTCCCGGCCGAGTGATGGGGACACGGCCCTGCCCCACACATGTGGGATGACACAGGCGCTTTGCAAATGGAACTAAAAGCCCTTCCTGCCCTTAACGGACATCAGAACAAAGTAAGTTTCTTAAGCAACATACTCGCATTTTGTGAAACTTCAAAGAAAGCTCAAACTCTCTATTTCTTCATGAATAACCCAGTTTGAGTATTACAATATTAATAAATGCATTAGAACTATTTTTAAGTAAGCAAAGATTGAATGATAGTCATCCAAATTAATGAAGGGTATGAACTCAAAATTGATTATGTAAACCACACTAAATCCCCGCACAGATTTAATGATTTAAATTCAAATTTAATTTAGATTTAACTCAAACACTAACTTGAATTAAAGCCACTTTAACACTGTACGAGGGTGCCCAGAATGGACTTCCGTATAGGTTAACCAACGTGCTTTGTGCAAAGACTTTCCTGAGCAGTGCTGTTTTTCCTTAATGCCATTAAGCCAGCGGCAGTTGATGGAGCGCTCTGGGTGCTGAGAGGCAGCCTGTGATGGGAGCAGAGGATGACTCACCCAGACATATAAGCGGCCCCTACCTGTAAGCCCAGCAGAAGATCTACTGATGTCTTCAGGCTAATTAAATCCCTTAGGGCTTTGAGTTGCACCTCTCAGATGAAGAGGAATTCCTCCCTGTGCTGGACCCCAGGCCAGAGTGTGTGGGCACACCCTGAGGGATGCTGTACCCCTGCAGGGCCTGTGTTGGAGCAGGGAAGTGTGGGGTGTGTGTGTTGGCACAGAGGGGCTGTTATGGACTGACCATGGCTCCTGCCCACTGCTGCTCAGGGTGAGAAGCGGGGGCAGAAATGGAGTGAGGTTGAGCCGCGTGAGAAGGGTGGTTGCAGGGAAAGCATTTCAGTTTTTATCTTTGTTTCTCACCATACAACTATGTTTTTAATTGGCAATAAATTAATCTTCCTCAGATGGGTCTGTTTTTGCCTGTGAAGGTATTTGGTAAGCTATTTCCCTATATTTATCTTCCATAAGCTTTTTCATCTTATTTTCTCCCCCTGTCCTGTTGAGGAGGGGACAGGAGGTAGACTGGGCCTGGTAGCTGCTACGGTCAGCCTACTGCTGGGCTGTGGCTTGGCACAAGTTTGCAGGACTGCTGTGAAAAGGAGGTGTGGCTGGAGGATGTACGAAGGTACACATGCACACATATCTGTCTTGCAGCAAAGACAGTGGGCAGTGCTCTGTCAGGCATCAGAACACCTTCCCCAGTAGCCGGCCGTAGGGGAGGGTGCATCCAGCTCTTCGTCCTGCCCTCCTGCCAGGGCCCTCAGCCAGCCTCACTGCTCCAGCACTGTGAGACAGGCAGCCCAACTAAGCCTCATCAAAATGGGAATGGGGAGATGGAAGGGATCCATGCAAGTCACAAGCTGACTTCTCCGGTGAGCTGTGGGTTATGACAGCTGCCATTCGGACACGGAGAGGATGAGGACTGAAGATTCTGGGGCAAAGTGGAGGCTGGCGAGGTGCCTCTGTGAGCTGCCTACCAGCAGGCTGAGTTTCTCTTTAAGAAAGCACACACTGTACTCTGGGTTAATGGTACGTGTTAAACAAGAACATCTGCTTATGAAGAGATAGATATGCTGAAACATTTACTGATGTTTTGCTTCCTCCCCTTGTGTCACCTGAAATCTATCATCTCACTATGGTATCCCAGTGCAGTCCTGCTTGCACATCTAGGGAAGCAGGGCAGTGGTGCACAGCTTTTAGAAAATGATTAGTGATCTGTCAGGGTAATGTCTAAACACGGGCACTGACTCAGATGTGTTACCTATAAATCTGTTCATCAGCAGCTGAGGAACATATGTGCCTCTTCTTCCTTAAACATAAAAACATTAATTACATTATATTGTACCACAGTAATGGGCAATGTGGTGACAGAAGCTTGCCAAAACTTTAATTTTAACCATAAATCTGGAGGGTCTGAAATGGTGATTCAAGCTGCTTTAGAAGATGAAGATACAGCTTAAGTCGGTGTGTGGGAGGTGATGGGGGTGGGGAGAAAGGCACAGAGAATTAGCACAGACTGACTGAAACACTGGAGGCTAGGATGGTAAAATTGCAAACTTCCTTGGGCAAAAGATAGGAAAGAATAAATTATGGTTCAGTAACAGCTACTCTTCTGGCCTTCTCCATTTGTCCTGGAGTAAAAAGGTTCTTCTCTCCTACTATTTGGTCTTGTTTTCCTGCTGCTTGGTTTTGCCATCCCTCTTTTTCTCCTCCCCAGTGCAATCATCTGGTCACAGGGGAAATATTGTGGACAAGCAGCTCTCAGTGTCCTTCCCCTGGACAAATCTTTATTATGAGCAGAGCTAACAAGGAGAAAAAAAGCTGAGGCACAGCGTAGAGCTTGCTCTCTCCTTTGTACCTAGGCAAGGGCAATGAGGAGTAGCCAGGTTATTTATCAACAGAAACAGAGGGAATATGGAAATACATGTGTATCACTGAACACAAAAAGCACCACAAATAGATCCTCTTGCTTCACAAAGCGTTGTGCCACTGATTGTTCAAAATGTTCACCACATGAAGTGGTCCAAACTGATCTGGGATAGACAAAGCAGAAGGCAGCAGCTGCCAGTGCCCTGTGACACTGCTTTTCCCATCTGTGCTCCTTCCAGAACCAACCCAGTCCTGCCTGCTGCTGAGAATGAGCTGCTGCCCCTGAAACCACTGTGAAAAGGACTTGATAGAGATATTTGCTGCGACTCCACCAGTCTGCCCCACTGTGCCACAAGAAAAAGGGCAACCACAATTATCATACAGAAATTACGCAGATTCTATCTGAACTCACCTTTAATTTAGGATTTGCCTACAATGTTTCAGAACCACTTGGCCATGCTCAGGTTACAAACCTAAAATGTGGCAGTGACCAGGGAACAGGTCTTCAAAGCTTTGTTATCCCATCACTTGTATCCACTCTTCAAGGTGAAGAAAAAGATACTTGGGATGGGACTCTAGTGAAGGGATGCCTACAGCTTTCTCTTCTCATTTATTTGTTCCTAACTCGTTTCACACCAAATTCACCTCCACAAAAGAGTGATGAAGATGATGCCACTTGTCCACATAAGAAAATAAGTACAATTAAGCAGAAACGAGTGCTCAGAGTAATAATTGTTGTGGGCACATTTCCAGAAGGACATTCTCCCTTTGGAATGGCAGACATCGTTCAGAAGCTCGTACCTTTGCTGGCCATTTTGCTTGGGTAAAAAGCCCTGGGGGGGGGGGGGGGGGGGTATCTTTTCAGCACTTTATGAAGAGGAGAGAGAGATTTAAAGCAGAGCATCACACGCTTTTAAAACAACAGAAACCCGCAGTCAGCTTATATTCTACTCACAGGCAGTTTCCCTACTCTTTACTCCTACAAGCAAGTATGTTTTTCCATCTTCTGTAAGCAGTAACTCAGCCCTTTCCATGCTGCTGCTTCTGACAGAAAAGCACTTTCAGAAACTCAGCATTTAAACTACAGATGCATTGGCCCTGACCAGCAGTGCTTTAATCTGTCCGCATCCAGCTTCAACTGGTAATGTTTCCACAGGTATTAAAAGGGCAAAAAAGCAGGAGTACCATGTACAAACAATCCAAGCCCAGGCTGCACAGATCCCAGATAAAAATATGTAGTTGTTAAGAAATTCCATAAGGTCGATGTTTTTTTTTTTCCCCCAAAGCAAGAACCATGACATGGAAAATGCTTTCTATTTGCCTCTTGGCTAAAGCAATGTAACTGGCTGCCAGCTCTATTAGCCCAGACAGGAGTGTGCAGCCACAGCAGACATCAACCTGTTTGACACAAAGTGCCGAGTGGGGTGGGGGGTTGCAGCTGGTGTGTGGGGCGTTTCTCCCCTGTCAGCTCACACGGGATGTATCTATCATAAAGCAGAATACTGACTACTCGCTGTGCACTGGACAGCAGTATTTCATTTCATGCATCATTAAGAAGCCGCATTGATTCCAACTAGTCATATAACCTTATCTTGCACTCACTTTAAAGCAAAAGAGGAAAAAAAAAAAAAGCTCTCCTTCCCAAGTCACTAGGTAACTTTAAAAGTACCCAAGGTACTTCAAGAAATAGGCTTTCTTAGGCTTTCTCAGCATCATCTGTCTTGGGGACCATGACACTGAGTGCAGTACACCACAGCTTAGAAAACAGCAAGGGTCTAGGTTTGTTCTGCACGTTCACTTTACTGTCAAATGTTTGCAGGAGGTCTTATCTCCCCATCCATTTGATTTGGAATAAAGTTAATTCAAGTGTAATAAAAAGAGGGAGAGTATCACAAGAGAATAAAATGCCAGCTTCGCTAGTGCCGATGCTGAGCTGGCTGTGAGACGTGCTGCTGGGCAGCTTTCTTTGCTCCTCTGCTCCAGTGCCCCATGTAACAGCACAAGAAGACAGCAGTAAGAGAACTGAATCAGCTTAAAAAGTAACATCTTTGTGTATACTTCAGTTTGAAGGTGTATTTAGCTCCATCTACTACATGCAGATGCCTACAGCTACATGCAAATCTGGAGTCTGTGCCTAGATTAAGAATTTGAGATGTCTCAGATGCTAACACAGCCATACTTCAGAAGGTTTCCCCTTTTGTAGAAGTGCACAGAGGTCACAGATATCACCTCTCTGCAGTCTCCAGGGGGACAGCTGGACCATGCATGGTGGCCTTCCCCAGAGTCTTGTACAGATGGAGATGGGGTTGTTGAGCCTGCTATGTGCTCAGCTCGGGGTGAGAAGGTGCCAGGCAGTGGGATCTGGGAAGACAGCTGGCCTCAAACAGCTCTTGCTGTGTCTTTTCAATGGCCATTACTCATTTCTAACCACGGTCTGTGGTGTGTTACTCACGTTTCTAATTTAATTTTCCCAGAGTCCCACGCATCTGTCACTCTGAAAGTGAACCTGCAGATGTTTATTAGTTAAAAGAACTCTGAAGACTGAAAGTGCTATACATGTTTGCCAAACTCATGTTATCTAAGAGGAATGTTATTGCTTGTTTACACTAACAGCTTCTCACTCTCAACTTGAGAAGAAAAAATGGGGCAAAAAGATGAAAGTTTTGCCTGCATCATTACATCAGCTGCTCTCAGTGGCATCCATCTTCCCAGCAAGAAACAATCTCTGAAGGCTTATTAGCTATCTTCAAAAGAAGAGACTGCCTCTTTGCCTCTTATCTGTACATCAGCCTGTCCCAGCGTGTGGGGCAGCGCTCCACGATAAACAGTTTCACGTTAATATATTCTTTGCTGTTTGAATGAGGCACAGTATTCTTTGTGAAGTATGTGGCAAAGACTGACAGGAGTGCTTTCTCTCTGTGAATGAACAAGCTGGGTTTATTGTACGCAATAACATAGTTCATGGTAGAATAAGAGCCTTGCATTCATTTCTGACCATAATTTCACAACAAAACTTGCATTTTCCCTGTATTTTATTCTCATTGCCACTGTTTGACTTTTCTATTTTTTCTATCTCTTCAGGTCCCACAGCATCTGGTGGCAAATCAAACATGGTAAAATGTTGTTTTTGAGCTTAATAATATTTTCCAAGTCATTTATTTACCAAATGCTCTTGGAGGAAGTGTTTTGTTCTGTATGTTAACAGGTGGTGTATACTCAATCTGAATGTATGGGTAATCAAATCATAGCAATAGGGGAGTCTCTCAGGGCGTTGCAGTTGGACAAGTCCTCATAAATTCAGAGGTGGCACATTTTGAGTACCTGAGCCTCCTGGCCACTTCTGCTCCCAAATTCTGCCACATTTCTCTAGCTGCTATGGTTTTGCTTTGAGATGCCTGCTTTGTTTGTATTGCAGAAGCAGACTTCTACACTAAAGCTGCAGTTACAGAAACAGCAAAAATGGTAAGTTGTGGCTCCTATTCAAGAAAAATCAGCTAATGGTCTGATCCGATACAAAACTTCAGCTAAAAATTCAGCTAGGAAGATGGCTGTTCATCTTTCTTCAGCAGACCCAAGTATCTTCGCTCTGCGCTGTCTCCCTGGAATACTGGGGTTATTTTTAGAGCTTCTATCTCACTGTTCAGAGGGGTTCCTCCACATTCCCCCATTTTAGCAACTACAGATCTCAAACAGAACAGAATTAACAAAAATATATAATTGCTATTTGATCCACTGTATTTAGAAGAGTTCACAGCCCAGTTTAAGATCCAGCTAAAATTAACAGGACAACATTACAAGCAAAGTAGTTTTCTTCCCCCATAGAAAAACCACATCTTTCTTTCAAAGAATAATTTTAATCTGATTTCTTATTCTTACAGCACTTGCAGAAATTTGGATTTGCCCATCTGTAACACCAAAACATCAGGGCTCTTCGGTATATTCTACTGCTTATAAAAAATACTAGATGAGTTGTATGCCCCCATTAGCCAACAAAAAAGAAATTGATAATGATGGTATCAGAGGTGCCTGTCATGACCCTTCTAACTTCAGAGTGCTGGATAAATTCAAACTCTAAGCTTAGACATGGAGGTTTTTTTTCAACCCACTAAACAACAGGAGCAGATGCAGATTATTTTTTGGATAAGACATCCCTCTTTTGGAATGATTTCACATGCTAACTTTGCTTGGGAACTGCTCCTGTTGGTGACCATGTGTTCAACACATCTGCTTTGGCTTGTTGTTTTCTCTGAGACTGACAATATTGTGGCAAGACGTCAGAGTGAATTGAGGTGAAGAAAAAGGAAAAAGAAAATTAACATGAAAGAGCTGCATTGCAAATCCAAATGAACCCTGAGAGACGTTCCATCCCTTGATCATCTCTGTGTATATTAGGGTATGTGTAGAGGGATTTGAAGAGGTGGGAGGGATTGACGGGCTTGAAATAATATCTGGGCTTGTCTTGCCTCAGTCAAAAACTCAGCTTGAGCAGACATGCTGGGAGGACATTTCTGACTTTTAACCCAAGGGAGAAGACGCCTTCAAAAAGTTGGGAAAATCCTGCCAATGACTCATCAAGGCTAGTTTCACTGTTCACTGCATAATGCACTCATTCATCAAACTGAAAGGATTTCAATCAATACTGTCAAACTAAAAAGTTATGTATTAAATACACATGTACACACAAGAGCACTTGGTTATGCATAACATATGTGACGGCCATCATCAAATAAATTAAAGGACCAGGTGCCAAACTGATTTTACCAAAAATTCCCCTTTCTGTCTGTCCCTTATTTGAACTGAAATTCCTATCAAAACTATATACAATACAAAGGATGCACAATGCAGTTGCTCACCACCCACTGATGCATGCCCAGCCAGCAGCAGCCCTCCTGTTTCACTGCTGAACATGACACCACATGGTATGGGACATCCCTTTGGCCAGGGGGCAGCAGTCCTGGCTGTGTGGCCCCCAGCTCCTGTGAGCCCCCAGCTCCTTGCTGTTGGGGTTGCTCAACACTATGTAACAGAACTTGAAAGTGAATAGAGTGTGTCTAGCTCCCTTGCAATCTGATAGATTTCCACCACTCGTGCAGCTTCCTGCATGGTTAAGGACAACAGCAGCGAAGAATCCATTCTGTTACCTAAACACAGAGGTGACAGAGGAATACACCAATTTTCCCCAATTCCAGGAAGCTCAGCCCTACTGTGACCACAAAAGGAGAGCAGAAGCAGCACTGTTATTCTGTCTCTTTCATTAAACAGTTAAAAAACCAAAACCACATTTACAAACTAGATGCCTGATTCTCTCCCTGCATGTCAAGGTGGTGAAGTATTAAGAACTCTGCTGGCTCAGTCAGGTCACTCCTTGAGCATCAGGAAATTAGGCAGTGGACTGTGCTGCCCATCTGTTGAGAAAGTTACCAAACAGCTTTCAATTAATTATTTTTAGGAGGTATGCAAAGGACAAATTGCCTCCACTGAGGACAGCTACACTGCAGGCCAGAGTATGCGCTCCATAAAGCCATGTTGTTCCAGTGAAGTCAGTACAACTTTGTGCACTTGTGACAGCTGAGGATACGGCCCGTGCTATTTTTCTCTTAAAGCACATACATTAAAACATTTTAGTCTGTGATGAGTATTAGCTATATCGGTAGTTCAAATGAAATACTGATCTGATTGCTGAAGTTAATTCTATAGTGTTCGAGTCATCATCAGGAAACCAGCAGCACTCCCACTAAACAAGTTGTGTGTTTAATGTCTTTTCCTCTAAGCTGGAGAGAATGGTTTGCAATAGTTACAGAAATACAAAAGATCTATGCAATGGGATTATTATATAAAGTCAAAACCTGTATCTATAAATATGTGAGAAGCCATTGAGCTGAGAGCAAACAGAGGTACAGAGCACTGCACATGCACAGCAAACTCAGGTAACGCAACTCTATTTATGATAGAAGCTTCCCAGGACATGATTTTTTCAAGGTTCTCTTCCCTTTCGCTGTCATTCTGAAGCTCTCCCTTCCTCACAGGCAGGCCAATTACTGGGATAGCTCAGAAGTTTCTGTCACAACTTGAGCAGTTTCTGAAAACAAGTATCAGCTTAAAAAAGAATAGCGTAGGAAACAAAAAAAGCTACAGGGATATTGCTGGAGGGAGAAAAGAGAGGGAGTCAGTCCTCTACTTCCAAAGCAATTGTGGATATGGATTGCATGGAAGGCTCTCATCAGCAGGGAGTCTGACAGGTCTATCAGGGGAGAGTTCATCTACTTCTATAATAGTAGTTATTTGAACAACTCCAGATCGATATCGTTTCTAGGGGGATGCTACTATTTATTGGGAAATAAGAGAGCAACATTGGTAAAAGTTTCCTTTCTGTTTCTACAGTAACCACCACGAGGATTGTACCCGTCCGTCGGAGCTGGGGCTCACACTCAGGGGCTCACACCTGCACGGCTCTGGAACAAAAGCAGTGTGTGTGCCACGCACAGAGCACCTCTTGCTGTGCTTCGTATGATTCAGAGCTCAGAGCGGTCAAACTCAGGGCACTGAAATGATGACAGCACCTGAAGGAGATCGCTTGTGAAACAAAAACGGTTCTCAACTTGCATTGGCCTCTGGTGCCAGGACAGGGGCCTATCCACATGTACCTGTAAGGAATTCTTGCAGCCTCTGCTCACTACAAGGTTTCTGTGCATTGCTTTGTGTGCAGAAGGCAGCATGCTACAAGCCCAGGACACCCTCAGTGCTCAAAGTCAGCAGCTTATTTCTATGTAGAAAGCAGAAATATCCTGCTAGGTGGCAGGCCACAGAGTGTACTTAGCTCTGAGCTTCTTTGGGAAAGGACTGTAATCTCCTTCAAACCCCAAACGGAGGGGTGCAAGGCACTGGATTGGGAGGGGTGCATGGCACTCAGATTCCCTACAGAAACCTCATTTCTGTGAGCACCCATTGCAAAAAGGCAGCACACACAGGACTGGGATCTGGCTAAGTTATGACTGCGGAGATAATAAATGTTATTGCATTGTGCATCATCACAGCCAAGCAGGAACACTTCTTCTCCGTTAGCAAACACACCTGCAATATCTTTACCTTAAATGAGCTATAAAGTTGTCTACCTCTCCTTCACTGTTTACTTTGTGTTACCATTTTTCTGCACATGCTGCAGTATTTTGCTCCTTAAGAGGTGTGTGTGATAAGCTCATGAATAACAAATGAGGATTTATGTTTGTGGATTGTGAAATAATATTAACGTGACTATTACTTTTAATCTTTGCTTTTGAATGATGTATTGAGCTGCAGGTAATCCCAGAGGGATATTATTAGGGTCTGGGTATTGGAAATGTCTCCTTCTTTTGTCTTCCCTGCTATTAAGTGTGGAATTGAATGTAGAAAAGGGAAGAAAGTAGGACAAACACAGGCTCTCCACTTTAATGTCTTATTTTATAGCCTAAGAGCCCCATCGACTGTATCATCTAATGGGGGGTGGGGAGGAGGGGTTAAGGAAGGGGATAAGAAAGATGAGAAATTCTAAAACTGTGAACACCAGTTACCTTTCCTGAGAGAAATGACGAATGTCTCCCCACACTAAGCTTCATCTCTAGTAACAAAGACTGAAATTAGCTGTTCTCAAGAAATTTTCATCTATTTTAAAACCCAAATCTTCCTCACTGTTTAGAAATGAAAGAATACATTTTCTTTTCTTCACAAATGCCAGTACTGGAAGCTGCAGCCCAACATTGGAAATAATAGTAGAAAAAATGAAATGCTTGCAATTCTATTGGAATGAAATTAAATAAACTGCCTCTTCAAATCTACCCTTCTTTATCTAACTGTGATAGGATACTATTTCTTTAAGAGGATGAATTTTTGAAAATCTTTCCAGTACTGTAAATATAAGAGGAAAAATATGATGGCTTAATGCAAATACAACTCCCTTTTCCCTCAGTATTTGTAAGTAAACAGAAAATCTTGCTAGCTCTGTGAATCTACTGTTCATTTCAAGTCATCAAACAGATAACGTTCATTATCTTTGCATATCAGCACTGCTACTAACATTCATTAGTACAATAATGTTGTACTGCAGCTGGACTTAGGTGCTCAGAAGGGCCAACCCCTCGTCCACAGGTGGCTGCTGTCCCACTTGTATCAGGGCAGCAGCCTGCAAGGAGGAGGAAGATGCTCAGCCCTTAGGACAAGCTCCTCCAAGTGACTGGTGGCTGCCCCTCCTTTCAGGAGAGCTGCTGGTGCACTGCGGGGAAGCATTCTGCAGGCTTGGTCGGATCTGGGCCACTGAACCACATCACAGTGGTTTTGGCTTCCTAACAGATCTTGTCACTCTTAATCCCACTAATGCAGAGCTCCCAGGATGCAGCAATGCACAAGATCAACTACCAGCTCACTGTGCTGCACTGTCCCCTAATGCAACGCCCACTGAATGCAGCTGGAAAGGAACACGGAGTCCTGCCTCTCCTGAGGGGTCTCCCAGCAAAATCACGGGCTCAGCTGAAGGAAATGTGGGTTTGTAAAAACGCCCTAAACAAATGAAAACCCTACAGTGCTTGATAAGCTCAAAGTGCAGAAAATAAAATGTAGTCCCTGCTGTAGGCTGAGGCCACATCAGAACTGAAGAAAGCTGCGGTGTGAGGCTGGCTGGAAAAGAGCTGGGTCCATCGTTCGAGAATAAGGGTGGTAAGAGGTGAAGATCAGGTCTCTTTGTCCTTTCCAGCTTTACTCTGAGAAACAGTTTGAATTTCAGTGGGAGTTTTTATTCTTAAACATAAGGCAGTCCTGTCCTTGAAAGCGGGTAGACCTAATTATGAGAGGCTTATAGGGATGGTGAATAGATCATCTTTGCTTCTTGAGTTAATCTTGATACATAATGTATGGCAAATATTGTCTTGTTTCTTTTAAAACCATCAGTGAGAAGAAATTCCTGGAACGAGAAATCCAATCTTTCAAAGGATTAAGAGAGAACTAACTAACATGAACCAGATCATTAGCTTTGTATTTTCTGTTCCACCTTCTGATGCCCATATTTCACTCACGAGGATGAGTTGGAACAATTCCAAAAACTAAGTGGAAATTAATTTCTCAAAGGCTGATCGGGAAGTTAAGATGCATTTCAAAATCGTTTGCTGTATAGATCCCATCCATTTGCCCTGAAGAAAGACAAAATAATGCTTTATGTAGCAACACGAAGTACCTGAAGTTAAAAGGAAAATGGGGGAGCCATTAGAGGAGTCTTGGGAGGAAGCAGCCAACGGTTCAGTGATGCTGTGAATGTCAGCCATGGTGAGGGTGTACTGAGCATGCTTAAAACACATCTTAAAAAAGGGATTTTTAAGAAATTCCGGAGGATTGTGCGAGGAGGACTGTCCACATTGATTTCCCAGAAGATTTTAAGATACTGGAATTAGGTTTTCAAAGAGACCTCTACATTCTGAAAGCCTACAGCCAAAAAGTATTTGGAAAAAAAATCGAAGGCCTCATTTTGCTTTTGATGTTATGTTCCCTAACAGTATAGGCTATTTAAGAACCTCTTTTCAAAGTGAGAGGAATGTTGACAAAATGTGAAAGTTCTTTTCTTCCTCTAATGCATAATTTTTATAGTATATAAACCGCAATTTTTGTAAAATGTCAAACTTACGGGAAATTTAATTAGCACTAGAAGAGTGTTTTGTGACAGACTTTACAGGAGGTTTTGCAGGGTTGCTTTGCAACTAGTTTGAACAAAATAAAATTCAATTGCAAACAACAAAAGAGGAGGAAAACCAATCAGGATTGCTTCATAATTAGAAAGATTCTCTTCTGAACGTATCCAAGCTCCAGACAAACCTGGCAAAATTTGGGAAAGGTGGGGGTCTGGTGAGATCGGACGCTAGGCCAAGCCCCAAATAAGGTGTCTAATTTTAAGTCTGAGAAATGAAGAGCAAAATAGTGGTGCTTTGAGTTATGAATACACCAAAGATCTTTGTCAAACAACAGTAGGAGACTAATGATGATAAATACTGTGGAAGTGGTTAAAGCAGGATGGCACAGCATTGCATTTATATTGTTAATATTAGGTAATTAAAGTCCTTGCATTCTTTTTAGCTATGCTTGCAGGTAAGAGGAGTCACAGACAAACAGACGCCTTCATTTCCAAAACTGCTGGAAAACCCTCCTGCCACTGCCTTCTGTGTGCCATTGTCACACCTAGCACTGCCACAAACCCTGCTCAAAGTCACCGGGCACCTGAGCAACACCAGAGATCATCTGGATTCATATCTAACCTGCAGATCAGTTCAGAAAGATTTTCTCCAGGCACAGGGTGGGGAAGGACTGCAGCGATGGTACAGATAATTAATCACACCACTTTGTACCTTGATTCACATGATAAATGGAAGTATGCCTTTGGGGTAAGTAAAATGCTGATTCTGCAAGAGGAAGTGTCAAAATCAATGTGGACGTTAAGAGCACTGGATGTTAGCACTGACATTTCGGTGTGATGGCTTGTGAGATCAGTTGGCACGTGCCGGTCTAATTAAGAACTAAAGACTGAATGGGAGTGGCTTGTTCCTTTCTGCTGTGGGGGAACACTAATAAGATCAAGAGGACAAGTTGGTTGAACGCTATTCTTCGTGTAAATGCAGAGCTAAGTTTCCATAGCTGCTGCTGAAATCTCTTTTCAAAGGTTTAAATTCATTTAATTCATTTAAAACACAAAACTCAGTATCCATGAAAAATCTTCCTTTTGTTCCAGCCTTAAAAAGTGCCTTTTCATCTTGTTGAACCCATTTACACTGCCTTAAAGCAGTAATTGCTAATGATTCCTTTGGTTCAATGTTATCCTGGACAAATTATGGCAATTATCTAGATCACAAATATATGTAACAGTCTTTGATACTTTCTCTAATTGCACTTGAAGTTCAAATGCCTGATGTTTAATATGGCTTGATTCATTAAGGTTTCTTCCAAGTAAAGTCAATGGCAAAAGTCCCAGTGACTTCAGTGGTGAAGGTTCACACATGTAGATATGGCTCATCCTGTTGCAGAGGAAGATTTTGTTTTCTTTTAATTCACTAGATGGTAGCAGTGTACAATGTTGTTTTTTTTTTTCTTTTTGTTTCTTTTTAATTCATTTGAACCTTTAGTTCATTTGAACCTTCTTTCATGTTCCAGCCTATCCTTTCTGAGTGCTGCACTGCAGTTCTGAGCAGAAAGAAGACAAAAGGTTTTAAACATTCTTCTGAAAGGATGCCAAAATCTGCAGCACCCTCCAGATGTTTCCACGTGAAGACAGAAACCAGACTGCATCAGATGCAGTCTGATGGTCAGACAGTGACACTGATATCTAATCTTGAGCTTAAACTCTTTAATCCAACCAATACATACAAAAAAAGAAGAAAGAGAAATTAAATCTCCATTAGTTCAGTACCCTTCCACCAGTTTTTACTGTCAGGCACCATGACTAAATCTGTTATGACAGCTGCCTGTCCTGGGATAGTCACCATGTTCAGCAAGGGTCATTCTAGTTGGCAACTGGCAAGAGGACTTGGGCTTCCAAACTACTCTCTGGGGTAGGGTTGTTGCTGAGTGGAACCTTTTTTAATCAACAATGGATGTGCAGATAAACATGAAGCATTCCCTTGGAACAGATGCTGCTGTCTCATGTACTTTTGTCATACATAATGCAGTGTGCACATGTAGGGTTAACCTACAGGTTAACCTGATCTACAAGCTGATACATGAGCATTAACCAGTTTGTGAGGAGGAAGGGAAAATTATAACCGAATGTTGACAGTCTCTATCCAACAACAAGAAACTGTTTTCAAACTTGATGGTATGACCTTCAGTGTTTCATTTTTACCACTAGCACGCCCAATGCCTTCAGAGCTGATAGCCTGTCTGAGCAGTGCTCCGAGCTGACCACCACCACGTGTGCCACTAAACGGACTGCTTCCTGCAAAGGGCTCCCACCAGCTCTCTGGAGAAGCTGTTTTCTCTGCTTTTTCTTCTCTGTTTGGCCTTTCATTTGGAATCTTCTGAGGGGTATGCCTAATTCCTGTTGCTGCAGTGCTGGTTTTAGTCAAAAATGAATTCCTTCCTTCACAGTAAGGGCTGTGCTGCTATAGTCCTCCTCTGGTTTGGTTACCAATCATGCAGGGTTGTCTGGCCCTGCCTCTCCATGTCTTTCACAACCAGTCAAGCAAGCAGGCTGGCTGAATCGGCTACTGCAGAAACTTGAAACTAGCTCAATATCTTTAAATATATAGCAGCCATAGCTCTACATTTCATTCCTAATGTTAGTTCTACTACAATACATCAGACATAAACTATGGAAAATTGAAGCGGTCTTTAAGAGTCTTTTTTAGCCTAAAAATACATGATGCTAAATAAGATGAAGATATTTATGCACTGATAGATAATGGCCAGCAGTAGCAGAGATATGAATAATGCAGCCCTCGAGTGAGCAGTTACAAGTAACTGCAGTTATCCAGCATCCCCATCTGAACCCAGTGGGATGCAGATAGGAGCCTTATCATTAACTAAACCTGTTAGACAGGCTGATCCTGAGATCACTTTGCAGAAGTTGCTCTATTCAAGGCTTGCAGCAAACATTATTTTCTGGTGGTACAATGAAATAAATCCAAAGGACATTTGCAGGAGAGTTTTCAGGATTCCTTCAGGCAATGAATGTGAAAGAGAGACTGTAATGTAAGTATACTCTTGCTTTTTGCAAAGTAGGGTGAGATAGAGAGAATTAACACTGACAGGAGAAAGCACATTCAGGTTTCATGAAGATGTTTAAATATCTGATATCATTTTGCCAATTTGAATGGTTGAGTGGCAGGAATAACTGGGTTTTATACTTTATTTTTGGCAGATTTGACCAATTGAGACACTAAATTCTGAAATGCACATGCAGATGTAAAAAAAAAAATAAAAATCACAAGATTTGAAAAAATGGGCATCGTACCTTAAAGGTGCACCCACTTGATAACTCTTTGTAAAATTCCACAGATAGTACAGAACAATCTCCTGTTGAGGGTCACAAAAAAATCCCTAAAGCATATGATAGAAATGATTATAGCACAGGGCAATCAAGACCAAATTTCTACTTTCTTCTGGTTGTTGTAACTTCATAATCATTAACAAAATTTCAAAATAGCAATCCCAATCTAAAATTTCACCAAGGAACTGAATCACGCTTGGAAAACGGCAGGCTATGCTAAAAGCACCAAGCAAAACATAGCAGTCTATGCTGCATGTGTGTGAAAGAGAGGAAAGTAGGTGTACACTGATTCTCCATCATACTAATTCTCCAGCTATCACTTAGGAATTAATACAACATAGAACTTGACTCTCTTGCAGCTGCATTCCTGCTGGCTGCTGCTGCGGTGATACATTGCAATAATATGCCAGTGATGATATTCCAGTAATAAATGATGGTAATATACCATCGGATCGTCATCACTCCGGTGATGTACTATTGCTATACATCATGAGGCAACGGAGCTTAAGCATTAGTGGAAGAGGTTGAACACATGCCCAACATGGAGTATGATATGATGTGCCATACACGTTGTGTATGGGTTGTCATCAGTAACTGCGTATGCAGTGTGTACAGCATATACAGGTTTTCTCACTCAAACACTTAATAACAGAAGAGAATGTGAGTCCTCAAATAACGTAATCGCACATGTAAAGGTGCATGCTGCTGACTTCATGCAGCGTGGTTATATGCAAGCACTCAGATGTAAAAAGAAATGCACATACTTCCAATGCAGGTTTAGAGATGCAGATCCCTTTGCTACCAGCATAGCACGATATAAACATCTGTATCGATCTACAGCTGTGTAACAGATTCTTAGATCTACCAACTACTTGGGACAGAGATCTTGTCTTGACCCTGGCTGCTGCTGTTGGCACATTGTCAGCCAATATTTTTCACCATGAATATTAAAGGGCTTTACAAACATCAGCACATCAGTAGTTACATCCAATCGGGACCAACAGAAACAGAAACTTGCTCCTGTCTCAGAAACCAGCAACAGAGCTGCTTAGCAATCAGATATTCACCACCCTGTTTCCACTGAGCTTTGCCACATGAGTGTGTTGGATGACTGGATGCAGAGCCTTGGCATGATTGGTCACGGTCAGCAGATTTTTGATTTCATATACAACCATCTCTCAGACTGCTCTTAAGACAGTGATTGTTGCCAGAGGGCTCTCAGATTATTTTTTGACTACGGACCAACTCTTCTGCAATAATGGCACAACACTACAGCTGATATACATGCAAATGGGTCAAGTAATTGCAGGAAAAATAATTAAAAGATATTTCTCATTTCTTATTCCTTCTTTCTTTCATTTGGTAGATGTTCTCACAGGAAGCCTATGCAGATGTATGGCATCACAGTGGTGGCATTTTCACTGAAGTCTACTCAGATGACATAATTCACAGTGTAATCTCCAGTGAAGCTTCCTGAAGAACTGGCTCATCCCAGCTCCCTAAAAGTGATGCGAGTTTGGTGAGTCACCCTGAGTCACCTACCTACATGGAGGTTTAAAAGGAAACAAAGTTTTACCTTTGAAACTGAATTAGCAATACCAGGACATTACAGTCAACAGGAGAGATTCCTTTTTGTCAGCAAAGTACAGTTTCAGAGGTTCAGTTTTGATGACAGCAGACCAGAGAATGAAGCTATACACTTTAAAGATTTTCCCTAGCCTTTTGGATACTGAATTTCTCCAGAGGAATTCAGTACCAGCCAGCTCTGTGATCAATAAATACACTATTGATGGAAAATGAGGAAAGGACTTAAGGAATCATTAGAGGTCAGCTGATTTGTCCCTAAAGCTCATATGCTCTGCATCTGTTTACTACTTAAGAATCAGATTGAAACTGTGAAATCCATCTGGGAAAGAAGTTTATTTTATAAGCCTGGCTGAAGTTGCTATCTCTTAGCATGGAAGAGTATTAACTTCTAGGAGCTGGTGCGAGGAGCTATGAGCTATCGAACTAGTCGGTTCTGCCATTCTTTGAAGTAAAACAAGCACCTCTATTTGATTTCAAATAAAAACACCCGAGCCAAGTAAAGCATCACTCACACAGCTTGGAGTGCTGCAGTTTCATTAGGATGCCCATGACATCCAAGATGCTGCTACTGTAAATTTGGTTCAGCTACCGAGATTGCATCTTTTAGTACCTTATAAATAAACTTTTTTGGATACTATTCCAAGAGTCAATGCCACATGCTGGACAAGAAAAGCAATTAGAAGAAACCTAGGGGAGGGTGAGGATATCCAATTGTAATATACATGTTGTAACCCAACAGAGAACCCAAAGCCACAGGGCCAAACTGCAGCTCCTGCAGGGCTTGGAACATTTTGTCTGCTTTATTACCTTTCACTAGCAACAGTGGAACTCTAGCCTCGGTAAGAAAAGATATCCACCTCTCATATTAAGATTCTGTAGTGATGAAAACTACCCCAACCTTCATTAAATTGTTCCTTTGCTTAGGGAGAGCTTCACTGTTAGCAACTTGAAATATTTGGGTTCTGCTACAAATTTCATCGTTCAGCAGAGGCTCTTCTCTTTTCTTGTTCCAGGTACTTCCTCTGTAGTCAGGTTATCACTTATCTTTCTATTCTGGTGGACCTATTATTACACCTATTGATTTGTTTTCTTTGAAACCTTTTAAGTTCATAGTTCTATTTTGCCATCACTATTGCAATGCCTTAATGAAGCCTACATATATTTACTTAGTGCTTTTCCTATGTCAACTAAACCTAAAATCCATCTAAGAAGTTTAAAGTTACTTCAAGAAGAATCACTTCCTTAAAGACTTTGTTGATTAGCATTAATGATGGTATACATCTTTTAGTCACTGTGAAACAAATAAATTACGAGTTATTCCATCATTTTCCCACATTGATGTCAGCCTGACAAACTCTGCTGTTTCAGCCATATTCCCCAAACTTTGAAATAAACTGACAAGGAACTAGCCATCTCTCAACTTTATGGAATCTTCCCCTATTCACGGGTTACTGAAAAATCAATATTAGCTGCCAAAAAAGCTCCTCAGCCAGCTGCTTTGAAATTCCTCAATGCAAATTACCCAGAACTTCTGATTTAAGTATGTCTAACTACAGTAGCTGTTGATTAATATCCTCTTTAGTTACAGTAGGAATAGAAAGTGTATTACCATCATCATATAACAAATACATCATCCTTTACCCCTGTACAGAGCAAGACATCTCTATTGAATTCTATTGCATTGTTATAAAAAAAAGAAGTGTCTATTGTTTCCATTTGAGAACAGACCAGTGGTCTGTTTCCATTTTTTTTCTTCAACTCCAGAAATATTTTGCTAAAACTTTTCACTTATTAATTTTACCTCCTTTTTTTTTTTTTTTTTTTTTTTTGGTCACTTTCCTACAAGTTCTATTCTCCTTAACTATCAGCTTTGTCTCCTCCTTATCTGTAAGACTTATTTGTCACTTTCTTCCTGCTTCAGAGGTTTCTGATTTACTATGCTGAGCCTCCTCTGTCGCATTTCTACACAGACACAGTCTTCTTTCTCCTGCTAAATAATGTTATTCCTAAATAGTTCTTACAAAGGTCTCCTATTTTCTGCCTTATTTTCCTCTTCTTGCTGATGCTGCTCTTGATGTTTTTGGCCTCATAAAGCCAGCCTTCTGAAGGTGCCAGTATACACTGGCCTGGCTCACATTTCATTTTGCGTAGATACAGCCATATTAATTGAATTATTACCACTCCTGTGTCAAAAACCAGGAGAAGCCTGGTTCTTTATAAGAATGTTCCCTTTTGCCAAGAGCAGAACAAAGATAAACAAAAACCACTCATAAAACTGAATAATTCACTTTCGACACTAAAGCCATCCTTTCCCGTAAAGGTTGCTCTTCTTTCCTACAGGAAAGATCTGATGCAGAAGTGCCAGCCTCACCAGAGGAGCTTTATAGCTCCCTGCGGGACAGTGCAGCTTGCTCCAGCTGGGCCCTGCACAGATACCCCTCCCTCCCCCTTTCCCTATGGCTGGGTTTCCTGGCTCTCTCTGAAATGAGGACAGGCAGCTGTGAGATGTACTCTGCCAAGAGAACAGGAGCATTAACCCTCTTCTTATCACCCATCGGATGGATTCCGTAGGGCCTAGGAAGCTATCTCCTTGTTTATACATAAGGATGAAATGTTTCATGAGGAGAGCAGTGAGGCCCTGCCAATGCTGCCCAGAGAGCTGTGGGAGTCCCATCCCTGGAGGGGATCCCAGACTGGATGGGGCCCTGGGCAGCCTGAACCAGTGGCAGAGGGCTGGAACGAGAGGTCTTCAAACATCCTTCCAAACAATTCTATGATTCTGTGAACCCTTCAGAACCCACGGGATCTGCTCCAAAGCCGCCTGGTGAAGGGGAGCCCCTTCCCATTGAATTCTGTGCTAACAGTGGAAGTGAAGAAGCCTGGCTTCTGAGGAGGCTGCATTGTGCAGGTTTCTTAGCAGCACTCCTGTTGGGATGCTGCTGGCTGAGAGAATAAGATGCTTCACATATTTGTGTCCTTCTGGAGCAGGTTCAGGCTGCTCGTTGTTTCAGCCAAGGAAGAGAATGAGCTGATATTCCCCACTGCTCCCTCTCCTTAAAGCCCAGCATTATGTTGTCAGAACAACAACCCTATTTAGTTTGGTTCCCTGAACTAAAATGTCTGCACACTGTTTTCCTCACTTGCACTTGTGTTTGGATCTTTTCTCATAGCTGTCGTAATTGAAAACGGTTAATGTGCAATGGCTTCACTAGGTGGTTAACAGAAGCAATTAAAGCTGAGCTCAATATCTGTTATGCTGCTTTGCAGAGGCCCCAAACTGGCTTACATCTTAACTTCAAATGATTCAGTAGGAAAAAAATCTTTCAGAAGCTTTTTCCCAGTGTGTCTGCTTTGTCCCTGAACATGCTTGGATTTATGTGTATATTTTCACCTGTCAAATAGCAACGAAACCCAGCAAAGGCAAAGTGCTCGAGTCGCACAGCCTGCCACAAAGCAGCACCCTGTGATCACATCACAAACTGTGTCCACAGCTGAGCCGCACACAACACAGCGTGGCTGCAGCCTCTTCACAACTGCCCATGAACCAGGGCATGTCCAGCCCTGTGCCCCCAGGATGCTGTGGCTGCTGGAGCTGAGCAGGTACCAGGAGCCTGCTCACTTCTCAGGGCTGGGACTTCCCATTCCCCATCAAGTCTGAAGTTAAGCATCCAAATAAGAAGGCACAGTACATCAAGTACATGAACAAAGTATCCTTACAGCTGCTCTTCCTCCTCTTCATCCAAAAAAAAGGAACAAAGAATGCTTACTATCTTGAGGACTGACTGTAGGCTAACCTGCTGTATATATATTAGCCTTCAAAATGTGATACCGTATTTTATAAAACCAAAAGAAGATGTATTGAATCCCTGCCAGATTACTCCCCCTCAGTCCCATTCCTCACATGAAGCACCTATTGTGGATCAAGGAATACTCCCTCCTGGTACGTAGGTTTGTTCTTGTGATTGCAAGTAAGCCATAGAAAGAATATGAAAAAAAAAAGGGAAGAGAAAAGGGGAAGGAAGGATGGAAAGAAGGACAGGAAGAAGGGAGGAAGGAAGGGAGGAAGGATGGAAGCAGTTATAGCAAATAACTAAGTTTCTTCTGCTGAATATGTTATTGCTATTAAAATTTTAAGAGTTTGAAGTGACAGATAAACGTGGTCTTATTTTAGAATGGTTTCCATAACGCTACACAACAGTTGCCAATGGCACTTATGCCTTTTTGTACGTACACACACAGCTATTTAGCTGACAACAGTGTTTAAGCCATTAAACAAGATAATATTGTAACTGTTATGCAATGGTAAAGCTCGCTCCTCAAAGAAGTATTTGGTGTTTTAATCTGAAAGTCAACATTTGTTCCACATTCATTTATATTTTCTTTATTAGAAATGTATAATTTAATGTAATATTTAAGGCCCTTAGGGTATAAGCTCCGTTACCTATAAAACATTCATGCACATTGAACACTTTTTTGGTGCCAGTTCTTGGCTTTGTACATCTGCTTTACAATACTGAGTATTCTAACTAACAACATGCCTTAATTGAGTTTAGGTGTTCAAGTCATTTATTTAAATTTAGTACTGTGAATAATTTATTTCAATTTACATTTTAATTATTTTACCCACTTTTTTGGGAGCAACCTCATTTTCTAGCTCCTAAAAAAATAATCGGCATATGTTTACTGCAGCAACACTCACACTTACTAAATTCTCTGAGAAGTTTAGTTCCAAACTGAGAAATGCTAATGAATTATTCATACAGCAGGCATTAGCCAGAATTAAATTAGGATGTCCAGATCCAAAAGAAACCTGACCTTCTAATACCTATCAGCCCCTCAAGCTCCCTGAGGATCTCTCATCTGTTATGGCAAGTTCAGCTATGGACAAATATGAATATTTCTGCAGTCTATGTGGGCTTATATGTTCTTATTAATCACCTCCAGTCGAATATGGGTTGAGACATCATGCATGGCATGGATGTTCTCGTTGCTGGTGTGTCTCTTTGCCCATAGAGATCCATAGAAAACTGATTTTTTTTTTTTTTAATATATACGTTTATTTTGCAAATATTGACTACGTATTTTCCCCACGTAACTAATAGGAACTGAAGTTCTGAGATAGGCATTCCATTTCCAGCTCATGCTCTTTTTTATCATTTTGTCTCATTTTATAGGCACTTGTTAATGACTGAGATGGCTAAGATAGTTTGACATGCAGAAAAAATGCTTTCAACAAAGGGCAACAAAAACACTCAGCATTAAGTATGCACCGATAATTTTTTTTTATCAATGAAGTCAATCTGTGACATTTTGCCATCAGTCCTGAGCACAGGCAGGCTTATCCACATGCACGTGTGCTTCTCCAGTCATCACTTGTTATTTTTCTTACGGTCTTGTCCAAGTACGATATAAATATAAGCAAAAATGTACGCATTGGCTTCAACCCAAATGTCTTTGTTCCTTGGATTTCTATGTATACATACATATTATTAAGCACTGCCTTTTTTCCTCATGTATACCTTCTCACACACACAAATGCACCCTGAGATGTTACAATCTCCTTCGCCTGTTAATCCATAGCTACATAAACATTTCTACAAGTAAATAAATTTCACTACATTTTACTTTAAAATGTAATTTTTTTTTTTTTTCCAAAATCCGCTTTTACTCCAAATATAGCACACGGCAGCCTGACCATAAAGGAACACCTTGAGAAAGGAAAATGTAAAGCTGGAAATGTTATTAAGAAAAATTTTTGCCCTCAGCTACAAGAGACTTCAGACGTATTTTTGTTTGGAATACCAATTGCGGTGTCACCCAAAATAAGCAATGGCTGTATTATAAACCCACCCTACAGTCATCTCTCAATGGTCATTTCTCAGGCCAGAAGCTCACCTGCAATGACAGCTTCTCACTCATGAGAAGTTCCTACAACACGGATCGCAATGCACTCACCTCGCTGTGCAGCATGGAGCGACCAGTGGGCTGCAGACACCATGCAACGTGCAAAGCTCCCACACGTGTACGTCCCCTAGAAGCAGGAGAATTAACATGAACTCTGGAGAACACGACCTCTGGTTTGAATGTCACAAGAAAAAGGCCTTCCTGAAAGCTAGACAGATTTTTTCTTTTTCCAGATAACACGGATTAATTCCTGTAAGAAAATATTCCATCTTTGAGCAAAGAGTTTAAATATTATACAACACGACCTTGGAAAGCAGCATCAGCTGTTGAAAAATAATAATAAAAAACCCACCTTACTTCACACAATATATTTATAAAGACTTTTAAAATATAGTGCTGCAAATTTACGTGCATTTTGTGGACAACATAAGATGAGTTCTGTGTCCCACTGAGCTTACCATGCAACACTGCACATAAGCAAGAAATGAGCAAGCAGTAGGACTGGGAGTGACATGATTGTGAGAACATCTTTTTTGGCCTCGTTTGACTGTGAATGGCTTTTAAGGTGCAGATTTATTTGAAAAAGGGACCGATACGATAGGGATGTCTCCTTATTCGAGGGTTCTGAACCCACCCCCTCTCCTCTCCCTGGTGCTGGAGGCACAGTGGGTAGGTATGCAGGGAGAAGGATCGTGCCATGCTATTCCTCTAAGCCTCCACTGCTGGAAACAGGATATTAAATGCTTCACAATAAAGCTGGTGCTGCTTGTTGTTTCAGTAACCTTGTAGCCTTCAGCCCAGCGCTAAAATCTTACAGGAGCTGAGTTCCCAAGCATGAATCAATGATTTGTATCGGACAGAAAGGAGGATATTAAAGATACACCAGAGGAAACAAAGAGAAGCTGACCTTGGAGCAACCAAATGGGTAGAGACCCATCAGTTCAACTTCTAGCCCTCATTACTTGTCCCTTCCCATTGCTGAATTTAATCTTCTTTACATAGCTCCCTCCAGCCCCTGCCTGGCCTGGCACGCTGGCTTTTTAACGTGATGAGTGGCTCTCATTCACAGCCTCTACTGAGAGGGGAGCTGAGGCTGGGGAGCGAGATGAGGCAGTTGGGGAAATAATGCTGCCTTTCCATCTCCAGAAAGCCCTCGTGGATGAAACTTATCAATTACGTGAAAAGGTTCATCAGCACTGCCAGAGCTGAGGGAAAATGATTCCCACCACAGTTAACAGCCCACCCCACACCCCAGGCAGTGGCTCACCAGCAGCTGCCTTGCTGCAGCAATCCTGGGGACAGGGCCAACACCTGTAAGTCTGGGCTGGAGGGAGCGCGTGGAACAGCACCCAGCAAGGCTGCTGCTGTGGTTTGTACCTTCCCCTCTGGCCCTACTACATCCAACTGTCCTTCACCTCTCCCATTCATTCCTTCCTCATCTGTCTACAAAGGAAACACCAGACTTTATTTAAACTTGCAGTACCCACGGAGTTGTCCTTGCAGAGAGCACTGCTCCTTGTCCTCTGCCCTTCACAAAGCGTCCAAACCTGTGGTACAGCCAGACAGCTCTCATTGCACTGGGCAGCCCAGTGGGCCTGGAGATGGATCCTTACAATCTATATGTGCACCCATCACCACAACATCTATTTGGAATGCTAAATTCATTGCAATTATATGCTGAGCATCCACATTAGTCTAAGTTTAATATAAGAATCATTAATGAATGCCAAGCATCTGCATTCTCCTGTCCCTAGCAGAAGGCCGGGAGAAAGTCCCTGATTTTAAATCACTCCACTGAGCTCCCTTACTAAATGCCACAGTTTTCAGCCCTACATTGCATTATTACCATTGTTGTCCTTTAGGGGTTGATGTTAATGACGACTGAAAGGGCTTAATGAGCACGTGCCTTGAATAAGCTCTTTATACACCTTATAAAATAATTACTGCCATTTTACTGAGAACTCCACAGGGCCAAGCTCATGGAAGCAGTCAGGGTGCCAATTTAATACGATACGGTACATTGCTCTACTCAAATAAGGCCTGATCCTATAGAAGTTCACCTTCATTGCCACAACGGACATCCACACCCCTCCTGCAGCTGCAGCCAGGGCTGAGGGTACCATGCCCAGCCCCTGGGAGAGGTGCCTGAAAGGAATGGTCACAGAATATCTTCTGGGACTGGAAGTGATTTTGTATGGCAAGAGAAATAGGATTTGGGTTCTAACAGCACAAAGACATCTGATGATCTCTACTGACAAGCAACTAGTCAATAGCATGTTAAACATTCCTTAAATAGCACTTCAAGCTTGTAAACTCCTTTTTCCTGTCTTGTTCCCATCCAGCACAGATCAACACTGCTGACCAGAGAGGCTGTGGCTGCCCCATCCCTGGAGGTGTTCAAGGCCAGGCTGGACGGTAGCCTGCTCTAGTATTAAATTGGAGATTCATGGTCCTTGAGGTCCCTTCCAACCCGGGTGATTCTGTGACCTCTTAAGGAAAGATATTCACTAGAGAATGACTTGCAGCATCTTCTGGGATACTACGTGGCCCTTGCCTTTAACAGCATGCAGCAGCAGCGCATGGATGGGTTACAGAAGGATCTTACATAGGAAAGAATGGCAAACAAAGAATCCACTGAGTCTGCCACAGAGTAAGCTTTCATTTCACGAGTGTCTGTTGTTTGAGCAAAATGGCTCTGTGATTCGCAGTAGGAGAATTGCTTTTAATACACTTGGGAGGAAAATTAAAATTTTGAAATCTACTTTTTCATCTTTCAGCAAACACTTCCCCATCTGTCATCGAGGAAAAATTCTGAAGAAAATAAAAGGAGGAATGCTAAACAAAATGCTCCTGTAATGTGCTTTGACTGCAATGAAACTATTTTCTGGATGAAATAAAAACCTTTGCAAAAATATTCTCAACCAGTGCCAGCTTTTAATTATTATTTATATTGCTGAAATGCTTAAGGATCTCACCATTCCAGAAACTGGCTCTACAACAAAACGTGCCTTTTTCACTAGTGGGCATAGGAAAACTACTTTCAAATATTTATAAAGCACATGCAAGACATATCCATCAGCACCCACAACGAGCAGCATGTCAGCAAAGCTCCGCTCTGCCCGTGTGTCAGGGCAGGAGCCTGCAGCTCCCAGTGAGATACCTTCTGTCTGAGAGGAGCTGCAGCAGAGCAGCCCAAAAAACCAAGGGAAGCCAGATCCCAAAGTCCCGAAATGACAGAATTGTCTTTTTGTTAACACAAAGTCAACACAGAAAATCAAGGGAAGCTTATGGGAAGTAAGGTGTATGCCTGGCCTATTTTTTTCCAATCTTATGATTTCTGAGCCTTTGCAGCAGAATAGCATCAGGTTTTCCAATTTTTCTTTGCAACTTTGGATGCTAGAAATGTACTTTAAGATGTCATAGTAATGAACAATTACTGATTCCCTGCTATTCCTATAATGTTTCCAGGCTCCTTCCCACAGCTGCTCCTTCCTAGCCAACCAAGATGGGTCTCTGAGCTCTCAGCTAAGGAACACCCCCTGCCCCACACAGCTTTTTTTGCTGCTGGCACGAGACCAGGGATGAGGGGCAGGGAACAAGGAGAACTTCTCAGATAGTCTCAGTGCCCCAGAAGCAGAAATGCTCACAGAGAAGTATGTGCTTTGGGACGTTCTCACCCCTCTCTTTTCTTACAGCACACTATGGGACCACCACGATTTGTTGTAAGCCTTTTTCCAGCTGCACTGCCACAGCTGTCAGGAGGAATCTACCCTGATGGGAAAGAAATGTCCATCAGGGACCTTTCCTTAGTTTCACCCCTACTATTCCAGAGCACAACAGGAAGACAAAAGAAACCAAAGGGAGGATACTGAGGATTCCACCCCTCTGCTGAGTGTCAGCACAAAGGGTGGTTTGTGATGGGCACTCACACACAGCCCATCAGGCAATGCTCTGTGCATGCCCAGCTGAACAGCCCAAACATCGAACTTTGAAGCCAACTTCTCCACATGTGGTCCTCATGTGTATTCAGTGCCAGCAGCAGGAGTTATACCCAGGTGTCTCTCTGCAGACTATAATCAAGAGCTTTCTGAAATCATTTCATTAGGCAGGTGTGAGGGAAACGTGCAGTACGATCCAGTATAAGACAATCATCATCACATTTTGATTCCCCTGCCCATCACTTCCCATATTTATCTTCAAAGACCTCTTGATGAAACAGCTGCTTAAATTTAATTAAACAACAGCATTATATAAACAAGTTCTTTTGTTTTGTGCGCCGAATGGGGTATTCTTCTTCAAAAGCTATTCTGCCAAAGCTGGCCTTTCTGCCCCTTGACTTGTCTTTACTCCAATTACCACTCCAGTTTAGCTGATTAATTTGTAGCCACTGGCAAACATGCACAGTTGGCAGGACATCATTCCATTTCAGTGACAAGCACTATAAAAAGATCATTATTTTCATTAGCATAAATAACTGCATGTTGATAGAACTCTGCTTTCTGAAAATAGGTTAAAGTCTTAACTGTCTTTATTCATTACCCAGATATAATTGGAAGCAAAATTATCACATAAGTGAACAATACGCTCTCAATGTATAATGCTTAATGGCTGCACTCAGCCCAGCCGCAGCCTGAAATGACTTTTTTTTTCTTTAAAATGAAACATTCTGATGCAAATCTCCATATAGACACACTAATTTATTACAAAACTTGATAGCATATGAAGAGATCCAGTAGAAAAACAGACTCATATGACAAATAAAGATGCTTTGTGTTGCACTGCTTCAACTTGCATAGGGCAAAAGTTATTATTTTTCCAGTTGCTGGCCCAGGCTGGATGCTTTGAAAGCTTTCCTGGCTCCAGCTGAATTTCTCTAGCTGCCTGCTGAATTGCATTCCTAACAGATTCTCCCAAACAAGATTTTTAAGAGTTAATATTGCATAACAAGGCTCCTTTGAGATTAAAGGCTCACTTTTCTCTTTCATTCTCTTCTCTGCCACACTGACTCCGCAGTCTCAGTGGCGGTTTTATGCCAGCCTGGAAACGCAGCTCCTGAGTCACACCGACGGCTGCACTGCTGTGTGTGCAGAGCAACTGCCCACAGCGGGACCCTGCGCCGTGATGGTGCCTCCCAAGTGCCAAGGCAACAGCAGCAATAAAAGGAAGCAGCAATAATAAATACAGTGTTTGGAAGGCAGATATTGCAAGAGCTTCAGACCCCATTTTGGAGCCCGGCAGCTCCTCAGATGAACAAATTTATCAAGATACAGGACGTGACCATCCAGACGCACTCAGCCAACTAGACTAAAGAGAAAGTTTGAAGTGAGATTCCTGCTGTCAGCTCTTACTGAGCGTTTGGTTTTGTTTCCCCCAGAAATCTTTGTACAGCACCTTCTGATGCTGTAGCAGAGCTCTGCTTCTGTATAGCAATGGTCCAGCGTGATATGCAGCAACTATCGGGTCTTGGAGCAACTCACACTTCTGTCACTGAACTGTCTGCGTTCAGGGCTCAGAAAGTTTTTCCTGAAAGCCCTGAAAAACTACCAGGTTGGTTTTCTTACTACAGCGAATACTGATAGCAGCTGGTTTCAGCAAAACAAACTTCTCCCTTGTATTATTTAATGAAACAAAACACCAGAGCAATTGCTACCGCAAGATAGAAAAGCGACAGAAGCTGCCATCAGGAAGCCTTGCCACTGCTTTGAAACGTTGCCCAGAACATTTTTTTGTATATTGAGATACAAGCTGGACAAGTCAGAAGATGACTTTGAAAATTAGCTGTTTTATATAATGAAGAGGAGCCAAGGGCAAAAAATACGAGAGCAAACAATCGCCTCAGTATTGAACACTGACCAGAAAAAAAAAACAACCCAGCAACAGAGGAGTGAAAGGTGCAAGTAAGACCTGAACTCAGCTGCAGCGTCCACTGAATTCCCCCCAGGTCAGATCCTGTGAGCAGCCCAACCTGCTGGGCACTGCTCCTGGGGCTGCTTGGTGAAGGCTGAGAACCTGCTCTCGTGGCAGTACAAACCAAAAACACCTTACAAAACACTGCATAATAGCTGCTGAAATTTTGCAGCCAGAGTGGGATTCTGAGGAGGAAGGTCTGACAGCACTGGCAAGCATCCAGTTTGGGAATGGGTTGATAGGATGAGGTAAGGTGGACTTTTTCCTACTGAAACCACACTTTTGAGATGCTTGCACTGCAAAACATTATATAGCCCAAAAGCTTTAGTTTTTTATTTTTATTTTTTAAATGAAATAGAAGAAAACTCAAACCAGATACCCTGAATTAAACCATACCAGGCCACGGTGTCTGCTCCTGGAGACAAGTTCCAAGGAAGCAGCATGCTTGATGAGATCACTTGGGGCAGGCAAGAGCCCCTGGAATACAGCTTGGAGGCTGGTGACACAACAGCCAGGACCCAGCTCTGCTCCGGGCACTGGGCAGAAGAGGGTGTGGGATGGCAGGGGATGTCCTGCCCCTCACCTGCCCATGACTGCAGCAGGAATCCTCATCTCCATCACATAAGCTAATAGGTAAGATGCTCTCACAGTGGGTTCCCCATCCCTGTGGCCAGCAGACCACTCAGAGGCAGCAGGAGGCTCTTCTCACACAAGCAAAGGAATCCTTTGCTGCATTCCATGAAGCATGAAGAAGGCCAGTCGACCTCCGTGTCTGGGAAATGCCTCTCAGCAACAGGGATTTAGTAAGCTCTGGTGTTTACTGATGATAACAAGAGCCAGAACTGCAGCAAACTGCAGCTACTTATCCAGGGAAGGTAGAAGAGGTTAGGGATTATTTGCAGCAAGCAACAATCTGAAGAGAGGAGCAAATAGTTGTTTTTTTTTTTTTAAAGTTACTGTAAAATACCCTTGGAGGGTCATTGTAAATATGTACATATCAATATGGACTTAACTCCTTAGGGTGCTGCTGAGTAAGCTGCATTACATGAACAGGACAAAAGGCACTGGTAAGTTGACAAAAGTCAGGCAGTAAAGCAGAGTAAGAACTTGCCTATTGTTTTTAAGAGAGCAAACTGGAAAGCTGGGTATTTAAGCTGCAGTGCAACTGCTGGCAAAGCACAGGATTTTAAAATCATGAAAGAAGGAGACAGCGGCTCAAGGAATGATTCCTACTTGCCCCAGCTGCATGCTCACCAGGCTGAGGTCCTGCTGGGCTCACAGCACAGGAACACAGGAGAGGAGCTGTGTGCAGAGCAAGGACTGCGGGTTAAGCCAGGAGGTGCTGCCTGCCAGCTTAGCACTAAATGTGCTTTGACACCATTTAGGGAAGCGCTGCTTTCGCTGTGGCAGCAAACTTGCAAACAACAGCTTGCCTGAACATAATGAAATAAAAAGACTCCTTATTTTAGACTGGCAGCAACCACTGAGTTTTGGTAAACATGAAAATTCATTCACCTGAATTATCAGTCAGAAATGGTTTTGTAATATCAATTATGGTTATGAGGAAAAAAAAAAAGGAAACTGGAATAGTTTTTTGTTAATGAAATACAAAAAGCATTACATTCAGCAACATTTGCTTGGAATAGTCTATCATGCCTTTCTCCACTCACTGACCAAGCGATGTGCCCTCCAAAGCACCTGCTTCAACCACAGAATCATTTAGATTGGAAAAGATCTTGAAAGCTCATGAAGTCAAACTGACCTAAAGCTAACCTAGTGATCAGTCAGAAGAGTTAGCAGCTGCTTTGTTTTCAGAAAGTTTGATGGCTCATTACAGTTAGGACTTTGTGCTAAAACACAGAGCTCCTTTTCCTTTGTATGACTACTATTGTGCTATCATTACCACAGCAGTTGTGCCAGAAAGCAACACTTTTTACCTTGCAAGAGTCAGTGCTGAGGATTCATCCCACCCTATATTGCTTTGCTGAGCAGAAAATGCTTGCATTTGCACTTTCTTCAGCTGTTGCTACTCTGGCTGCCAACATGGCTAAAGTCACAATGGATCAGACTCACTGCTGCAAGATGGCTTGCTTGGAGCAAAAGCTTCCAAATGCTGTAAGAGGCATCCACGCTGTTCTCTAAGTATCACTCTACTGGCTGCCCTCCAGTAGCCCTATCTGGCTAATGTAATATTGAAGAAACAAAGTTACACAGATTAAAAAAAAAAAATGCAGTGCGTGTGGATTGGTATTGTAGTAACACTGATTAGGGAGAACACTTTATGTAATGCAGGTGATCCGGGGTATCTTTTATTCCTGTGTCCATTTCCCCATATGTAATACAGCAGATTTAAACACGTTTTACTCCTTTGAGCATGGATTTCTGGGCTGAGAGATCACAATGAAGTTTTATAGCCCTTTCTTATGAAGTGTGGCATTTCTGACATTATTTGATGTGCAAGAGCAACTGCATTAGTGAAAGGCTACGCTTGAATAGTTATCACTTTAAGCCCATGCCCTGGGAGTATTGTATTCAGTTCCCTCATTATTTCCAGCCCTGCAGGTTATACCAAGAGTTGCTATTAGTACATTACAATCGTAAAATGAAGGTAGTCACTTTCTATAAGGGTCAAGTTTGCTCCTAGAATCTGGCAAACTTCATTTTGCAGCTCAGAAGGACCAACAGTGCCACATTCCAAGCCAATCTACTGCCCAGCTGCTTTGCGTGCAGTTCTGTGTTTTGAATTCAAGATTTAATTGGAAAGCACTAAAATATTTAACAAAATCTAACACTACAGCATCAGTACGATACACCCATGAGCCTGTCTGCACAATCTCCTACATCATTCACCAAATGCTCACTCCATGGTATCTAACAACGTGTCAGAGCCACAGTTACTGAAGAACAATACTGAAGATCAGTTTTCACAATAGGTAGCACCTCATTTTGGTGAAGTCAGTGTGCCTTCCAAGCAGTCTTAACCTTCAGAGCATCTCCTTGGATGCCACTGGATAGATAAAGAAACAGACTTCCACGAAGCACCCGGCCCCACGTTTCACTTCATCTGCTGATGTCCATGAGACAGTGACACAGCTGTTAATCTCTAAGGAACAACGCTGATCACGATTACCGGGACTGGAAGAAGATGCTTAGAAAAGACAGAAACAATTGTGACATCCAAGGCAAAGTGCTTAACCTGAGGTTTCTCTTCTTTCTCCTCAAGCTTCGGAGCTGCAGGCTGAGTACTCCCCAGCAGCAGGCAAGGCAGCAAGTAGTGCCTGCAGGCTTTTATCTGGGAGCTGGGAGGACAGCACTCCTGTAAGTGTTGGTGATCGCATGTCAGGGAATGAGACGGCTCCTAATCTAACTTCCTACAGCCTGGTGAGACACTGCAGTTTGATTAAACTCTCCTCTGTAGGAAGGAGGTAGGTTGCTTGAACACCTGTCATTGTGCATATACTGCTGATAAAGTCCTGAGAGGTTTTAGGCATGAGAAAAACAGCTGGGACAACAAAGAAATCAACAAAAACAGTTCTTTAAGTAAAACTCCATTGGTAAGGAAAAAGAAAGGAAGGTGCTACAGGGATCACAGGAGGAACGGGTCACAGCAGCAGGACCACTGCCCCCAGCCTGCTCCCCCACTTTCCCCTCACTCTGGGGCCATCAGCCTTGCAGAATTGTCCCCCACTGCCCCACAAGCAAGCCACAAGCCCAAGCGAGAAGAGGTTTTTGGAAGGACTGCCTGAGTCCAAGGCTACAAGTAGTCATATCCCATAGAACACATCAGCGCTGCCACTGACAGCTAAAAGAGCACAATCCTGAAAAGCTGCAATTAATCACACAGAGAGCAGATGGGATTGTGTGAACCGTGAGTGCTCCAGCACCCATCCAGAACAGAAAATTCAGAGGACAAAAATGTCCAGACAGTCCTAAAGTAGATCTTACACCTCTCACTGCTGCAGAGAAGGAGAAAAAAAAAATAAAATCACTGGAAGTACAAAATGTTTTTCAGGAGAAAAATTTCCTTGACCTCAATAGTTTGGGTGTTACAACAAGCAAGCTGTACCTCCAGAGGACATACAAAATTAAACAGAAAGGAACAAGGAGCACCGTCCTCATTTGAGCCACACACTCACCTGTAGAGCTTTGCTGATGTGCTGTAGCAAGCACACACCACTTTCCCACACAACAGCTTTCCTTGACCAGTTATTTTTTGCAAACACAGATCAGTTTTGCTAAACCAGTATTTAATGGAGGTGACTCACTACTGATCAACATAAATCAGAGAATTTAAACCCAACATCTTAATGAGAAGATTAAGATAGGATCTTAATGCATCTTGATGACCGTGCTTTGCCTCAGAGGCAGAGGAGTGTGTGGATGCACTTCTTGTCCACATCGAAGCCTGGGCTTTCAGGGTGGCACCTTTCACTCTAAACAATGCCTGAGTATTTTTCCCCCCCGTAATCTTAAATGATAGCAAAGGTTCAATAATACACATGAGAGAACCTAAATATATTCTTTAACGCTTTCTGAGAAAATACCCATCTGCAAAAAAATCTCTGCTCTGCAGCATTAACTCCTAATAAAACAACAATCCTTCTCTTTTGGACCCTGCCTTCCCCAGCAAACAAATCATAGAAATATATTTAGAAAGAAAATTCCAGAATGATTCCTACGCTTTTTCTGAGACAAAGATAAAAAATATGATAGGTGTTAACTGCACCACTGAAAGTATTTAAGTGCTGCACTGTAGGAACATAAATAGAGTATCAGTTTATGTATTTAACACTATATCCATACTTATTTATAGATGTATTTCTAAAGTGTATATAGAGGCTATAAATACATCTAGTACACACAAAAATAGTCAGTGGAGATACCTGATTTTTGCAGCTTGTATTTTTTGGGTTTGATGAGGCTTATTATTCAGAGCATAGCCAGAATGACTTCAAAAGGTTACAGAAAGACTTCTAGTTTCGATCACTCTCTAAGATACTGCTGTAATGGCCAAACAGGTCAAAAGGTTATTTACCACCATGGCCTATGGACATCTATCATCTGCTGGTGTGCTTGTACTTCTCTGTAATACATATTGTTTATGCTGAGTGTATTTATACCTCTTAGGACTCCACTATTAACCTCAGTCTCGCACATGCAGATGTAACCTTGATATGAAATACAAGCCCTTCACTGCGGGCAATAAAGCCCAAGTTTCAGGAAAGCCGTTCTTCAAAGGCCAAGAATCCCCAGTCTGGAGCATATATTAAGATTGGTGCTAACAGCACCAGAAGCAGGAATGAATGGAGCATTCACGTTTTAAATATGACTTCAGTTGAACTAATTGACTCATGGTGCCAGAAGAGCTAAAACAGCATGGGGCTCTGCCCCTGCTAACGCGAGCGTAGGAGAAGAGAAGCCCAGAACAGCACCACTACATAACGACCCAGGAGCAGTAAAATGATGTATGAGCACTCTTCTCGTTTTCACAAGGCAGCGGTGGAACACTAACTTGTTTCCATGGCAACTCTGAAAAAGAATTACAGGTTTAAAATTGACTGAATGGTAGCCCCATGAAAAAGTAAAGGGCAGACCATATCTTTCTAAAATATAATTTAGTACTAAGTCACCTGAACAGTATTAGCTAAAAGGATTTCAGCAGTAGACTTGGGAAGTGACCCATTTGGGATATGGAGTGTTAGGCTTTTCTAATGGCGTGCTTAAGATCTGAAGGGCCTGGCGGACACGCTGTAGTATACAGCATAAAAGGAGAGGAAAAAATACCACCTTTCTGCCTGAAATCTCTTATCAGAAAAACAAGAAATTATTGAGGCGAAGGGGAGGGGAAATGCCTGAAAGATAACTGGCACTTTTATAAAGGAACACAGTAAAACACACGTCAATTTCCTACTACAGAAATATACGGGGAAGGAAAGAGGAACGTGGAGGAAATTAAACAATCCTCAGGGTGAGTAGAGGAAAGATCCTATATTTAGACTAGAAACATGTCACAGAATTCAGTTGTTAGATCAGGCCAGCACTTGCCAATAGTGCCATCTACTACTCTGCTCTAGGAAGGCTGCTCCTGAAGACCCTGCTCATTCCAGGAAGTTTTCCACCAGGAAGAATTCCCATGAACTCCACCAAGAGTTGAGGAAAACGCTTGGGATTTGGTCATTTATGTGAAGTTCTCTGAAATCTGAGTGCTGATAAGAAAGGAAAGGAGAGGTAATTTGCACATGCAAGATGGTGTTCCTTTAAATGACAGCAGTTCTAAGGAAGAATCAAATTGATTTTGGGAACATAACCGGGAAAGCAGAAATCAAAGTTTACTGGCAGGGAGATTCCATTACAAAGAAGAAAAATATATATATATCAGAAAAATTCCATATGCATTAGTTTTAGACTTAGCACTAACCCCAGATTTGGAAAGGGCAGCCTTACCTGCTTTGAAAGGCAGATCTGCTTTATAAACTGACAAAAATGACAACTGCACAGTTGAGGATTTGGTCAAGCAAATTTCATTGCGTATTACCTCGAAATACAGCCAATATACCAATGAGACCAGCGTAATAGCATGAAAACAGACTTCTGCTCAGCAGGAGGGCCCTGCTCAGCTCCTCCTGGAATCAGACGTTCCTGTATGAGTGGTGCTGAGATACTGGAGCCCTGCTCCCTTTCAGAGACACAAAAAGCAGCAGTCTGTAAAACCCCATTGAAAAGCCTTGTTTAAAAAATAAATACAAGCAGTGTCCTCAGCTTCTAGAAACGGCCACAAGAAGGAATTATTCCCGTGTTTGGGTGAACAAGGGATTCAATCTACAGCCAGCTTCTCCCCCCACCAGAAAACGCACAGATACCATTTTCCCAAAGTCACTGCTTTTGAGACTTAGCAAAACAGGTGTCCTGATTCTCAGGAATGATCAACACTCTTAATCCCTTAGGCTAGGATTTTCAAAAGAAACCAGAAAGAAAACTTCCGAGATAGAGAAAATGCATTCTCAGGCACCTTGGCCATCCCAAGGCCATGCCTGTGGGTGCAGTGCTGGCACCCAGCTGCAGAGGAGCTGGGTCCCCCACGTGTGGGCTCCCTTTGCCCTCTTCAGGGAACGCTCACTTAAAACATCACATTAAGGTATAGGTTGAAACAAATCACAAGTGTGCTTAATAACGTATAAAATAGCTTAGTAAAATTGTCATGAAAATTTAAAAGCTTGGGCAAAAAACCTACACCTCTGCCATTTATACTGATGACAATGATAATGAAAAAAATAATGATGTTTTAACTCACCCATCAAAAAAATTTATTCACCCTGAGAGAGTAGAACTATGCAAAGCTGGTAGAAAGATATACTTACCCTGAATTTATAAACTGCTCCTCAGATAAAGAAATACAGGATGAGGAGTTGCCTCATTTGCATTCATTCAATCACCTTTAGCCATTTTGTAGCCAAGTGGATGCAAACTCTTTGAAGTCAGAGCTTTTAAGAAAGAAGCCCTAAAACTCAGCCTACTTCTCCTGTCCATGTCTGCCAGCATTCTGAGGCAGTGACGGTTCTCTGCATACAGCAGCTGCCAGAGCAGATCCACAGCATCACTGGAAGCACACAGCAGCCTCCTGCTCGCTGACTGCAGCCCACCAAGTGCTCCAGGTGCCAGGAAAGGGGTCAGGACCATTCCCTGCAGCAGTGGTCTCCATGCCCTGCCTTACTGAAGGCCACACACACAACGACCTCCTTGCTTATTAAAAGGTGGACAATTGTTCCTTACTTCAGTAGCTTCATGGCAAATGAAAAAGATTAGAAAACAGAAGAAATCAGGTACTAATGATTAAAACAAACAGGTAATTACAATGCACCTGGTTTTTGCTGATTGATGTTCAGAGAAAATCCACATCCTAAGCTACAGCTCTGCTATGTATTAGGTAGAAAAAAAGAAAAAACAAAAAAACCACAAAACCAGGTCTTCCACAGCACCTTCCAGGATTAGCCCCCTGACCTCACCAGGTACGCTTTGATGTAACTAGATACAGTTTAAAATAAATAGCTACACTTATTTAGCATTAGTCACAACAGACCTGAATTCCAGCATTCTATTCCTGTACAAAGTGATATGGCTAACTTATGCAATTTGCCATGGCAAAGAACAAGAATCCCACCAGCAAACTGCTCCTCGCAGCGCCCAGCAGCAGACCTTGTAAATGACTATGATTGAATCTATTCTAAATTAATTTGGAAGCGTGTGGGATTTTAAGGCAGAAGAACTCATCGCAGTGCAGTTAATGGGCCCTGCCCTCGCAGCCCTGTGCCCCACCAGCCCTGCTAAGCAGCTGTCCCAGCCAGGGGAGAGGGGAAGTTGAGGAGGCAAGCAGAAAGGTCTGACAAGAATTTAAATGAAGTAAAATAGCCAAATTCTCCGCTCCATTGACTGCGGTGGGGTTAGGTCTGCAGAGAGCCTGAGCCAAACGCCATAACGAATACAAATACAAGAACAAGCTCAATAAACGCGGCGTTTCCACCATGCCCATCTCTCTGAACTCCTGCTCCTGGCTCTGGAAGCAGCTGTGGAGTGACTTGCAAAATCTCTCTGCTGTTACCTCTGCCTGCGTTTTGGACAACAGAGCTTAGGTGTCCTTTAGCCCTGCCAGAAGCGAGGGCTGAGGCAGCTAACATGGATGCAGGGCATCTTTCTCTCATGCTCAGCTCCTGGCTGCAGGCGTGAGCCCTGCTCGCAGCGTGCAGAGCTGGGGAGAGGGCTCCAATTACAGATGATCATTGCGAATCCTAAGTGTGTGCCAGGGTGCGACAGGCACGGTAATGCTGAGCCAAGCAGCGAAGGAGTTGGGGAATTTGCCTGCCAGTGAGAGAGGTGCGAGCGGCCTCCTGCGAGTGCTGGGGATGCTGAAGCTGCCCTCGAGGGTGAGAGATGCTTTATGTGCTCCTGGCTCAGGCTCCTGGAATGATCTGCCCAGCAGAGCCCTTAAAACAGCTAATGGATGACAAAGCAGGAATCCAAGGTAAATTTTCAGAGCTGATGAGTGAAAAAGAACTCGCATCTTTATGTACTGGCTGAGCACATTTAGGAGAGAATCGCTGGGGTGCAATAAGCACTGCTCCACATTATGTCACTTTCAGGAGTGAAACCTTCACAATCCTTGACAACTGCTGCATACTAAAAAGCAGTGTTTGAAAAGTTTCCACACCTGGTATGTCCAGAAGACCAGTGCTGCTCAGTTAACTCATCCCTCGGGGGCTTTGGGCACAACAAAGCAGCTGCATGCAGTGGCCCTGCAGCCCCCTGCCCTCCTGCACCAGCTGCCCCAGCCTGGTTTGCTCGGGATTTTAGCTTGATGGCTCTGCAGTGCTGACAAACCCGAGCAGTTCAGACAGAGGGCCCAGTGAGCTCTGACTCAGGCACAGTAAGTAACGGAACCAAAATTAATTAAATATTCTAACATTCTTAATTTTAAGGCAGCAGCTCATCCTGCACTAATTAGTGCAAATGCTGGGGGGATAAAGGAGAGAAAGAGCTGGCTAAACACTACAGTGACAGATGCATTTTATAGGTTTTAATGATTAATTCTGAAGCACAATCACCTTTTCAAATACTTATTACCAGCTACGCTTCAAAGAAACATCCATTTTCAGGGTTATACTCATCATAGGTCAGATCCAAAACCTAATGAAGATAATAGAAAGACTTAAATGCCTTTGATGAGGGACATAATAGATATGCTGAGAAATAAATCTAATTAAATTCCTAGTCATGTTGATTGTATATTTGAATACAGGTATAGGAAACTCTCTGCGAGGGGCACATAAAACCATTCTGAATCTAGATGTCATCTCTGATTGTTGATGAAGCATCGGTTAACCTCTTGCTTAGAATAAAGGAAGACTTTCAAGTGGCAGTTCATGGTTTTGGCTCCTGTCCTCCCTGCAGGCTGTTCCAGCAGTCAGTGTAGCAGAGGGTGCTGAACACTCACCTCTTGCACACCTACAGCTATTTTTGAAGATTTTAGCCATATTAGAACAATCTACTAAGTTTCTTAGCCCTGCTTCATGTGAAGTTCTCGTAGATAATTACAAAAACTATTTTGAGACAAAAAAAAACAAAACAACCAACACCCCAACAACACAACAAAACACCCCCAACCACTAGAATCCTTACAACGGTTGCTCTGTAAAATCAAACAGATTTTAGAGCAGAGATCTAAATCTTCTGTGCAGCCCAGATATCACCTTACTTTCTTTGCCTTCCCAGTAGACTATAGGAGTTTTACATGCAATACTAAAAAAGCAATGACCATGACCAGATATACAAATTGCAGCACAGGTGAAACCTTACACTTTGGGTATCTCAATCACCACTAGATCTGTATATCAGAGCAGTTAAGCAAATAATAATTTAACTAGCGCTTCAACGTAAGCAATACAAATTTAGTCCCTTGAATTCCATTCTTTATTAATAGGAATTCTTAGATGGGGGTCAGACTCCAAATCCACTTATTCCAGTTTGCTGTCTCTGAAGATGGCAAGCAATAGATGAATAGAAGAGAGAGCGAGAGCTGGAGGTCATGGGAATAATGGGCCATCTCATCATTCTGCTTGTGGTTTCCAGTAACCAAAGTCCGAAGCCAGCTCTGAGCACAGCTGCCACCCCCCAGCCGCAAACCATCACAGCACAAAGACAGCATCCATGCACATTCCACATCCAGAGCCTGTCTTGTTTTCCAGGTGGCAGCTGGACCCAAAACCACCTTTGGCAAACACAACACAACATACATAAGCCGGTCTTTCCTCCGATTTAATCTACAGTGATAATTAATGAATCTGACAAGCACCAGACGCTCTCTCTTTGCATCGCCTTTGAATGATTTGCCACACAGAGGGAGCATCGCTGCCTGAACACCTCGCCTACCACCGTGGTGAATATTTATACACATTTGTCACCATGAGCTAGCATGATTTTGCAGTAATCATTAATCTGCTATCTAGTGTTTAATTGCTCTTATCTGCTGCTGCAGAGAAAAGGAGCAGTTCATTAGGCAGAAGGAGTTCACTGGCATTGCATCTCCTGCACCTCTGGCCTGGGGCCGAAGGCATCAGACCCCACTCCCTCCCTTCTATGGTTGTAGGATTGGTGGCCAGTGGACCCCTTGTGCTGCAAATCCAGTGGATTCTGGGGCTCTGCGCGTTGTCCCCAGCACAGGGCTGCAGGCCATGCTGGCTCACTGTTGTGCTGCACAGCACTGAACCCACAGCCCTGCAGCCCACGCTGCCCAGGTCCGGCCATGCCTACAACCTTCTCCCCATGCACACCATGCATCACCCCAGCTCTGCCTTCCCCAAGGATTTGGTCTGTGGCAGAACACAAAACATGAGGGGCTATTTAATGCAACCAACTGCTAGCACTTGTTCCTCATGTGAATAACGTGAAGTATATGCCTGCCAAAAATAACAATACCATATACACAGATACAATTTTGCCATCAGATAGGAAAAACCCAGCAGCTTCCTGGTGAGAGATGTGAACACAGCTCTTCTGAAGCAGAAGGAGCAGGGAAACGTAATATTGACATAACTGAGTTTTCTCTGCCGTGCGCTCCAAATGACACGTTTTGCTCAGAGGCCCTTAGGCACAAAGAATCAGGATAGCTGGAATGTGTAAAATAATATGTTTAGTTTTGGGGGTAATAATACGTCTTTCAAATGAAAATGGCCTAGTGCTGCAAGCTTCAAAGAAGCAGTCAGTGCACTTTTTAAAGCCTAAATAGGCATTTTACGATGCAAAGGATAAACCTGTTAGTAAAGATACTCGTAAGTCAAGTAAATACAGATGTTCCCTTACATGAAAACTTAGATATTAGAATTCCGAGGAAAATTCTGCCCTGTCTGAAAAGGGAGCAGAAAAAAAGAGAAAAACAAAAAGGGGAAAAAGCTACGCACTTCAGGCAGAGGTACAGCTGCTATGGACAGAGCTGCGTATCATGGGGGGCACAGGACACACCTGATGGGAGCGAGAGAAAGGTGCCATGTTCCTACCTGTAGAGCACTGCTAACAGTCTCACATGGCTGGATAAGGCCTGTTGACATCAACACAGAGATAGACAGTACTGCTGTAGTCTTTGGCAGCCAGAAAGGAGAAAGACATTCACATATCCCTCGTTTATACAGGGAAAACAAGAAACAAAACACTGCTCCTTTCTGAAAATATCACTTCAGACTTCTAGGTCACAAATGAGACTGCCGCATTATTATGGGTGAGAAAGAAAAGGCTCCCGAAACTCACATTAGAGGGACTGAACCCTGCTGCTTCAAGGGGAGTGATACAAAGAAAGCTGTAGGAAATGCCTTTCCCTGCTCCCTCTGGCCTCCCCTGGGGCTGCCAGGAACCTGCTGCAGCACGCAGCACCTCCTGCCCTCCCCTCAGCAGAGCTCAGGGCTGCTCACATCTCTCTCACTGCTGCCCAGCTTTGACCTTTCTGAAATCTGCTTCCCAGCAGCAGTGAGGGGCTCAGCCGTGCTATGGCGGTGCCTGGAGCCGGGGCAGCCCCCTCTCTACCCAGCTGCCAGCACCGGGCACACAGAAAGGAGTTTGCCATTGGTCTGTCCCATAGCGCCCGACCTTCAATTATGCCTGTGTGTTAAGTGCGGAGCTGCATACAGACAACACAAACAATTTCATTTTTCTACCAGAACGAAGGCCTTTTGCCTAGAGCTGACATCAAAGCAATTCCTGTCTGCTTCTTGACCAGATCCTAACTTCCTACGAGCCACATCTAAGTTAAACCCGGGTGATTTGCTGAAATACTGAAACAACTGCCTGAAGGAACAGAGAGGGGATTGTTTCTTCTGCACTGTGCTCAATCTGCTTAAACTGCTAAAGTGCCCGACATTTCAATGGCCGCCCACCCTCCTCTCCCACAAAGCCCTCCCTGCAGCCCTTGCACAAACACCACCCCTCTGCTGCCAGCCAGCTTCGCGGGAAAGGCAGTGTTATCCAGCACAGCACATAAGGGATTTAAGTTGGATTGCAGTGGCATGATAAAGCATATCATTATAATTACAGAAATAGGCTTAGCCTGAAGATTTTCCCTTCACGAAGCCAGCAACCAAGGGAGCAGTGCTCCGTGAAGGCCAGGCCTGCTGCTCCTTGGCATGGTGGCCACTTCCCCTCCTGGTCCCTACGTAGCAGCACTGCCTGCTGCACTGCTGGAGGGAGCCAGGCCAGATCCTGCGCTTTGTTTGGGGAGGAGGTTCTGAGGAATAAGGCTTTAGTGTGTATGCGTTCAGAATTAGTCTGCCTGTAATGGAATGAGTTTTGATACCATAGTGCTTGCTCCTCCAGAATAACTCAGGAAAAATTAAATAAATAGGAGACAGAAAAAAAGAAGCTGTGGAGTTAAGTGAGCTTTAGATGTGTGCTATCCCCATACTCCTCTGCAGTGCTTGTGCTTTGAAAGCCGTTCGGCAGCCGCTCAGCCTGCAGCAGCAGGCAGGTGAGGATGCTTCAAACCACACTTAGAACAGTGCTCCCAGCTGCTCTGATGTGCTGACGCTTCAAAAGCAAAAGATGAGATAACAACAACTCACTTCCATCAGGAAGCAATTCAGTTCACATGGTTTTGAATCGTGTCTGCAACAAAGAAATTGCATCACAAAGCAGCTTCAAGGAGAAGGAGCAACAGAGGAGCTGGAAGAATAACTCTCAGTGATCCAGCACAACTTTCTCAGGCACGCTTTTTCATTTCTACAAATTATCATGACTTGGAACTTGAGGTATCTTACAAACATTCACTGGTTACAACTCTTGCTAGCAAACAAATAGATGTTAAAATCCCCAATTCCATTTTCTTAATTTGCTCAGCAGTCTTTTAACTGAGCAAACTCCTACAGGGCTGTATTTCCTGTCTGTAGCTTCTAACCAAAGATAATCATTTGGGAAGAGTTTTAGAAAAATCAGATACTGGTTTTTGAGTCATGGAGGAAAAGGAAATAATATGTTTTTCCTGTATGTTGTGATTGAAATGTTGCATTTACATAAGTCAAACCAGCTCAACCTCTAAAAATTTTAACTTGACTTGATTTATTGCCCTTATTCGGGAAGGAAAAACAAAACTCATCTCGAGACAATACATTCAATGGCTTTTGAGTTAGAATACAAATGGTTAAGTTTGGCACGTGCACGCTGCAATATTTTCTCATGGGGTTTTGTAACATGATGGAAAACAAAACAGCAGGATAGCAAGGTCTTAAGCTACAGAGAGCAAGGATCTGCTTAGATACAATAGCAGAAGGCAGAGAAATAAAGAAAAGAATCTACTTATCTTCAGAAGGCCTTAGATATGCAGGGAACTCCAGTGAGATACCCTCACCTCCACTGCCAGCCCTTAAATGAGGTCTGGGAAGGGGTGGATCCTGGCTCCAGCCCTTCTGGTCACTCAGAGCACTGCATACACCTGAGCTCCCCTGGGCTGGCCCTGCCTTCCCACCAGGTGCTCAATCACTGGTTCAGGCCATAAGTCAGTATTTCCACTACAGGTATACGCAAAGCTCTTGAACAAGAACATTTTAGCTTGCACAGATCTAGCAGTCCTGGCTGAGGGTGACTGCACTAAAGGACATTCAGCTAGTTTGCACTCAGAAATAATATTAATACTTATTATAGTTTATTCTTCAATATCGTTTAAATGTTCCACAGACGTTTGGCTCCAAACTGTGATGGCACTTTTACTTCAGAAGCATCAGTAACAGCCTAGCTGTCTTCAGTGGGGCAACTGACAATGAGACAATGCTTGGCTCGACTCAATCACTGTGACCTAGTGAGTGCCCTACCCCAAACTTCTTAGGATGTTAAAAACCGATATATGGAGGAATGTGGCAAATAAGACAGGGAACAGAGACAGATACAGAAAATAGAGGACACTTGAATGACACTGCTTCCTGTACAATTGTTTAGAAGCAGCTAACTAAGTAGCTAACTACTCTTCAGAGTGTACTTCAGTATCTAAGCCTGAGAACATCCTCGCTTCTCACAGAAAGGAGCATCTTTTGCATTCAGATTTTTTATTTTAGGCCTCAGTTCCTTTTCTGTTTTCCATTTTTCATCTTAGATGCAATAAGATGAACTCCCATGGAATTGGTGTTCTCTTCCCCTCTTTATATACTGTCAGAAGAGTTACCCTACAAATAAGAGATGCTATCTTGCTCCTCTCTTCCTGTCATTGCAATGAGAAATGGAACTATACTGCACAGCAGCTGAAATCTGGTCCTGGTGAAGTGAAAGAAAAAAAACACACCTTCATGAGTTTTGATGAACAGGTGAGCAAATGACACTGAAAAGACACAGTCAGTTCAGCCATCTCTGCAGATTCCTTCAGGAGACCAGTCCATTGCACAGCATATGCGAATGTTTATCTGTGCACCAAAAAGCTTGTCAGGTATACCAGTTCGTCTCATGAAAGGTATCACTGCTACTTACAAACCCTGACCTTAAGATCATTAAAACTGCAGCCAGGTAGTAATTAGTTATCAGCAGGAGCCGAGGGTGGATACTGAGAAAATGCTCAAAGTAGGGGTTAAAGAACTGTATTGTTGCTGTCAGCGGGAAGACTGTACAATCAAAATCCTATCTTGCTTGAGAGATCTCAAAAAGAGAAGATGGCCATCACATAGCTGGTAAAGAAAATGAGATTGATGCTGAAATGAATGAAATGATACCAAGCTATAGCCACTGAAATGTGGCACGTTTGTCCCTGGAGAGAGTTAACCTTTATCACTTTGTTGCCTTCCTGCTCCCAGAACTTACTTTGCAAATAAGATCTTGCTGAGGTTTGAAAAGCAATTGGGGTCTGCATGAGAAAGTTTGAGCGCCCTCGCTGCAGTGGTCAGAGTGCTCAGAGAATGCAGGATTGGTCCTGGGACTGCAGTTAGTGCAACTCTATCTATTTGGTTTTCTGTTTCCCACACCATGCTCTGAAGGTTTTGCTTTTGCTGGCAGAAGTTGTTTTCTCAGTGTCAAAAAATGAGCCAAAGTCTACAGAGTAAAATGATTTTTTTCACCTCTCTCACCTTTCCATGGCAATTGGCAGGATTTGCAGGTTTCACATTACGTTTCAAGCTGCTTCCAGAGGCTCCAAATTCCCAGACTCTTAAAAATCAATGAGCTATACACAGTGAAAGCTCAGGAATTTCTTGCTTCATCATGTACCATACAGCATATAACAGTGTTTTATAAGAAATAAAACAACCCACGTACACACGAACCTACCCAGAATTACAGCTTCTTGATGTTTTGTAGGGCTGAAACTTTGGAGAACTTGACAAAATGTCTGCCTACGTTAGGGCCAGATCTCATCAGCACAGAGGTTATAGGTTGGGAGCTGTCCTCTACGTGTGAGTGGAAATGAAGAGATCTGATAGGAGTATGATACCAGCTTTATGGTTCAGGGATTGCTTTGATCAACATCGAAGCGTCAACCTCTCCTTCTTGTCCCAGGGAGGAGTCCATTGTAGCAAGCTATTTGGTGAGTACCAATTTAAGAAAATCCCCAAATTATTTGAGGTTAATTCCAAAACTGAACTTTGTAGTGGAAAGCAGTAAACAAGCACTACTCATGTGCCTGTTCAGCAACACTAAGGTTCACAGAGACCCAAATCTTAAGGGAAACGGGGTGTGGAAGTACAGGCAGCTGCTCTCCTGCCTGCAGTGTCTGTACCCCTCTGAGGAAGGAAATGGGGGCTTCCCATCTACCTCTGTCTTCTGATATCCTGGGAAGGGGCAGGATAACAAGCATGCAAGTGATTTAAAGGAAAAGAAAGAAAACAACTGGAGCATTTGGCTGGAAAACCTGAGCTACTTCAAACATTTCAAGAAAATTTGTTTCTCCTCTGTTGATGGAGCAGTGAATCACCATTTATTTACATATAAGAAACAGCACCTTATAGTAAATGGATGAACATAGAAACTAAGTTGAAAGTGTCATTTTGTGAAATGTACCAGTAACATTTGTGACACATTTTGGTTTTTGACCATCTGGCAACGAGGAGGGCTAAAGTAATGTATAAACCTTGAGAGACCCCATTTGTAGCAGGAACTGCTTTAGACATCAAATTTCTAATGGAGTGAGATCTCCAATCAATGCCACCCTAATAATGCAGAATGGATGTGGGCCAGGACGGCACTGTTTATACTGGCTCTTTCTGAGAGGCCAGAATTACAAATAGAGACTAAATCTTTCTCTCCTAAATTGAAAAAGATTTGTTAATAATTATTGCGCACCAAGAGAAAAATCGAGACCTCTCTAGAGACAAAGGAACAGGCAAATGCAACTGGGAGGTCATTAACTTAAGCTTTACAATTGCTACCCAAAGGGTCTCCTGCCAGGAATTTCTTTACGATGGTTCAGCTATTCAAAAAGAGTCTGCTCTGATATTGCAGAAGGCAGAGTAATACACAAGGAAAGGACGTGGGGAAGAAGATGAGGAAACCTAGCAGCAAAGCCTAATGCCAGTCAAACGGGTAGTGCCTCTGGAATAATTCGGGTGGGTGGCCAGCCTAGGAGTGGGGAAGTGCTCCGGTATGAGGAGACCCGAGCTGAATTTCAAATGCTGAGGCAAATACATGGCTACGCCTGCCTCAGTTTCCCCTTAGCAAAACAGGGGTAACAACAGCGACCTTGTGAAGTCTTTCCCCTGCTTTCAGTGCACACCACAGATGGAAAGTGCTTACACAGGGGAAGCGCCGCTATTTCGGGATGCGGGAAGTGATGCACCGAGCAGCTGAGCGACTTATCTGCAGGCACACAGCGAGGCCGCAGAGCTCCAGGAATAGCACACGGGTCTCTCGATTCAACAGGAACAGATAATGCTTAATAAAGAATTTAACGCAACAATTAAGGGCACGCTTCCACCAGTGTTACATTAAACGAGGAATTCCGCTGTCTTCTCTGCAAGCAAATACAGTTCAAAGAGAATTAGGGGTGCAGACCTGAGGTTGGGAAAACTGCTTTGGACGAACAGCCTCACTTGAAGTGTTTTAGCAAGCAAAAACCAAAGTCAGTGCTGAGGATTAAGATTTAAAAGCAAGTGCTGACATACCGAGGTCACTGGAAATTTTGTCTGTGAGGAAATCTACTGTATAATTAAATTTGCGGTTTCCTTAGTGGGACCATCATTTCCTTCCATGAACAAAAAGATAAATTTCTTAGATATTCTGTCATGGAGTCTTCTAATGTAACGAGCCTTGACAGACTGAATAAGTAACTCCACAGCTTTTAAGAATAATCTTTTTGATAGCAGTGATTCCCTGAGATGATAACCTTCCTAAAGACAACTAAGGAGTCTACCAATGAGCTGAGAAGCGTGGTTTTGCCAGCCGCAGAGGAATTGCAGTCGTGACCTTGTCCAGACTCTCTGACAGGATTTTGGCAACAACTGCAGGAATTGGAGGCTCGGGAGGAAATGCAAACTTCCTGGTTGAAGTGCCTGTTAATAAGTAATTCAGCAGGAGTGCCTGGGCCGAGCTGGAGGGGATATGGATGGCAGCGGTACATGCAGATAAGATGAGAGCAGTGGTATTGTCAGAAAGGTGCCCCTTATCTGAGGCAGCCTGAGAAGAAGTTGTCTTTCAGAAAGACCTCTTCTGAAACACGGCTTGCCTGCAACAAAACACCTGTGACTCATTTTATTCTTCCTGTGATGTGGGCTAGCCAAAAACTGCCCCCAAATTACCCAATTAACAGGTTAGAAGATATAGAAAACTTCTACTTTTGCTTCCTCTGACATCTCCCATTTGTAGCTGCCATTTATTAGACTAGGGCTGCAGCCTTCCAGGTCCCAGAGGGAGGACTTAAAAATACACTTAAAAATAAACCTCACTGGATTTTATTTTATTCAAACACAAATTAGAATGGCCAGCAGCTTGAATCTGTGACGACATGTAACAACACGCACAGAAACTGCCCCACTTAAGTCTGTGGACAAGAAGACTTAGCAGTCTAGGGATTATAACCAAATTCAAATGATCACAAATCTGAAACAAGAAGAGCATGCCGACCACCTTTATCAAGGAGTGTATAGTTATGGAACTACAGAAATACAGAGCAGGAGGTTTGCACTGCAACCTTTTTCAGTAGCAGTTCATGGTGGCAGAGAGAAAGCAGATTGTTCCTCTGTACCTCCTCCACCTCTCCCCTCCCTGGCTCCTCTGAGGTCACCAAAAGGCAAACAAAATGAATGAGTATATCTTACAAAGCAGCTTGTAGAAACTACTTTTGCAAGCACGTACTAGAAATATCTATTAAAAAAATATACCAAAAAACATCCAGCTATGCCAGCTATTAAACCAGATTAAGTCCAGATTCACGTTTTTTCCTTATGCTTAAAGGAGCCTTTTAATCTACCCTGACCTCTGATATCAACAGAGGCAGTTAGTGCACTCTGAGGTGTTTAGAAGCACCTTTGGCAAAAAACGACCTCTAGCACTGGAATTTTGTCAGGTTTTGTCAAGTTTCAACATCTTCTCAGCTACAGATGGAAATCATACCCTGCCCCTCTCCCCCTGCTGAATGAGGACCTTCTCACTATAGCCTTTTTGGATAGAACCAAACTCTAGTTGTTGGTAGATAACCAACAGACACTATGCAAGAATGGGTTGTTTCTGTCCACAATGTTTCCCTTTGTCTATCTTAGAGTAAAGAAGAAGGCTTCCTGCATCATAGTTGCTATTTCTTTCAGTGCAAAAATCAATCCTAAATTGGCCTGCACTGAGCTCTGGTTAAACACTGGCTGGCTACAGGCAGACTTGTATAAACACACATCAGAAATACCCAGTACTGCAGCTGAGAGCAGACCTTCAGAAAGTGGGTACCCAGGCTCACAGCAGGCATTTCAGTGTCTGGATCCAGCTAATGTTAAAAACAGTCCAACCCCAAATAGATATTAAAAGCTGGGCCTGAAGCCTTATGGAACTACCTGCAAAAAGAAGCCAAATCTTAAGAAAATGGGGCATTCTCTGTGGGAACTAGGCTAGCCCGAACATCTGAATGGGTGCCACATGCACGATAAACACTTCCAAAGCCAGTTTTCCCCTTTTAACATCTGTTTGGTAGCTGATCTGAAATAAACTTTTTTTTTTTTTTTCCCCCCTGCTAATTGAGTTCATGTAAGAAATGTTGTTAAAACTGAATTCTTTTAGGGAAATGGATGAAGTTACCTACGTGAACTATATGGCTGAATCCCAGGAAAAAATACTTTGTTACAGTATTGATAGCATTTTCAGGCAGTCTGCAGTGGTGCATTCTCCTGGCAGGGGTCCCTCCCTAAATCACACACTACAGAGTGTAAAGAAATTAATGCTTGGTGTGTTACAATGAGATTCTCTGGCAAACATACGTGCAAGAGAACCACTTCACATACCTTGGCAGCCAGCTATTGATAAGGAATGAAAGATAAGCTCACAACTAGGGCCGTAAGGGATGTGAGAGAGACAAATGGTTTTCTGATCGCTGTGAAGCTACTTGGGGATAGGAAAAAAAACTGTCAGCAAATTTCTAGGAGCCAAAAACATATTCCAAGAGAATCCAAAACATATCTGTAACCTCATCCTGCCAGAGTGAGGAAGATTTGGATTTAGCCCCAATCCATCAAAGTACATCAGAGGGAACACGAATTTAGAGCACACGGCAACTTCAGGGCCACAGAATGGGTACGTAGCATTAAAGAAGGACAGCACGTGATCCTTTCTGCAGTTCGTCCATAATTGGAGAGCTGGAAGTATGGCTGTCAAACAAAGCTAACAGCTACCACAAAATGCAGTCACTTCACACATAATTACACCTCTGGGCCTTGTAGAAGTAAAACATTATACAGTTCAAAACTCTACTGTATTTTCAAGAAATACAGTGGGCAAAGTATTCAGTTCCATCAATGGCTTCCTGACCAGCGTGCCTTTAAGCAGGAAGCTTCTGTGATGTTAATCTGACTTTCCATAGGATCTTGAGGAAAGCCTTCGTGCAGTCCCTGCCTCGTTGTGTCTCAGCCAGAGGCAGCAGGCAGCACAGGGAGGACCACTGAAACAATCCAAAGAACTGCCTGTGCACTCAGAGCAGGAACAAAATTCCAGTACGTGACCTTCACATTCAATGCTCCACACAGCTCGACTGCTTCTCTACCTTCATTTTGAGTCAGCACCATCACTTCCATTAAACATCTTCATTGTAGTTAGGAATGAATAATCTGCTGTTATTGTACCACAGAAGCAAGCGCGTGCCATGGTACGCCAGATGTTAATGGTGCTGTTGTATGGGGATATATGGGAGCGTAACGGCACCTCCCTGGCACTGCCAGCAGTTGGCAGCCCATATGGTGGTGGCACACACCCCGTTCTGATGGATGTTCAGCAGATGCTCTTCAAGAGCTAAATAATGCAAACAGAGGCTGGTGTGATCGATCTACAGCCCTCATAGTTCAGGCACTGCTCACAGCCAACAAATGCAGTAAGCTGGGGGGGAGGGCTGTTAAAGTAAAAGTAGTCTTAAAAAAAAAAAAAGTCCCAGTAAAGCTTTTGGCATTTTGAATAAGCAATTAGAGGCAGCGCTGAAGAGAGAGTTGTACTTTGTTACAAAGCTTGGGCAATTAAAATTAATTAAATTAATTAAAATGCAAACATATTTCAGAGAAATTTCAGGTGTTCTTTTTTTTTTTTTTTTTTTTTTTTTTTTTTTTTAAATAAATTAGATGATACATTGATTTTCAGAAATCTTTATTAGCCTCCTTTTTCCTGGGACTTTTCTCAGGATACCCCCGTGTGTGTGTGTGTATTTGTAAATATAAATGCTCATGCATCCAGAGAGGGTTTTTTTTTCCATCTGAAAGTACCAGGTCCCTGAAGATTAGGACCCTTAACTCAATGCAATTCCTTCATTTCCCTGCGCATAGGGTTACATAAAACTATCAGAATCTTCTTTGGAAAATGTTAGACTATTTTTATTGTCACAGTTAAAAAAAAAAAATAACCTCTCTGCTCATATCAATATTTTAGAGCACCTTCAGTGGCTGAAATTAGGTCAGGCACAGCAAAACTGCTGGTAGTTGAGGTGAAATAAAGATCAGTAAGGTTACCTGATAAATAGACAGCACAGCCAGCAGCAATCATATTAGCACAATATGCATCAAAATCCGCTTACATGTAGGAGTCACAAGAAATGGAAGCAAATACTAAAACCCACAGAGAAGACATAATTTATGATTCATGGGATGAGACAGGAATGCAATTTTCAGAAGAACACCACTGAAAACAAAACAATCTAAAGGAAAATGCATCAGGTCTTGGTCTGTTTGAAGGAAAAAGGCAAATGAGCTGCCAGCATTGCTCCATACCTCCTCCATTTTGATTCAGCAAGCAGCCGCAGGGAAATAGAAGTTAGAACTTAATATCCAAGGTCGTTAGTGTTCTCAATAACTGATTATCCTTGAAAACATGTTAAAGGAGAACATTGTTTTAAATATAAAATTGGAATAAGCCAAAATTAGCCCATAAACTTGAAATTAAAAAAAAAAAAAAAACTTCTATGCATTGCTAACGCTTGTTAGAAAGAGCAAAAACTGTAAGGGGTTTAATGCTTAATGTGAATTAACTCAGCCATGTATATTACATAGCCAAAGTCCTAGAAATGGCCGTCTAAATTGATTCTGGAACTGGTAGGCCTGCAGCAGATTTGCAAATGATAATGCATATATTAATAGATACTTTCACTAATTTCACTAATGACTAATTTTAATGAGAAATTTGGCTTTCTAGATGAACAGAAATATTCCATCACTCACACACGTGCAAAGAATGCCACATGCCAGGGCAGAGTGCACCAGCCTCACCCCTGCAGCCCCTGCCCAGCACCGCACGCAGGGCCACCGCCTGCGCAGAGCTGGCCTGCAGGGCTGCTGTGTCTCACACAGTGCTGCTGGAATCCAGAAAATGGATCCCCTTCAGCTTTAGGAATAGACAGCTAAAGGCTTCTGTTTGAGGAGTTGCTGGGGAAGGAAATGCATATTAAATTAGCTGACAGACGGAACACGGATCCCTCAAAGAGCTGCAAAAAGCAGAACCCCAACTACACACAAAGCAGAAGCTTGTGCAGCCGCTGCAGATGCTCCGTGCATGGTGCTGTGGTACTGCAGGCAGCAGAACTGCACCTGCACAGGGAAAGGCACACTGAGCAGTCAGTCAGTGACACGGCAAAGGGGGGCACTGCCTGTGACAGAGAGAAGCTCCTCAGTCCTCACCTCCGATCCTGTAACTCTATCATCTGAGACTGCATGCGGTCCCACAAGAAACACAAGGAAAAGTCTGATAAACTCTGGGTTCCAAGGTCGGGGGAAAGCCACCAGAAAAGAAGAGCCTTGTGCAGAATGGCAATCCTTGCATGCAATCTCTCAATTCCTACAAGGCATTGTTAAAAAAAAATGTGTAAATTAAGTTTCTACTTCCTGTCCGTCAGATTGATTTCACAGGTCACTGCACAACCAGTCCTTCTCTACCACTTTGGTTTGGTCTTCCACCCCCTCACATTCAGCCTGGACCCTGTATCTCAATGAACGGAGAAATTATTTCAGCTGCAGCATTACCTATAAGGTCTACAAGCTCGTTTTCTTTTTCTCTAAGTTTCATTTATCTCGCAACTAAAGCAGTTTTACAATGCACACATGCAGAGACTCATTATCTCTGTTTCTGCCTTCAAAAGACTCTGGGACTTCCATGGACCCATTCAAAACCTCTTCCACTTTAAAGTGCCATCAAACATTATTCACCAACTGTAATGTGAATATCCAGACACAGTTTGCGTCTGATCTTTGTGGCCACCAAATTGTCACTTCTTTTCTTTCCTCATTCATTATATACATAGCTTTTTTTGTTTTAAATCTCTGCTTTCACATTTCCTTATAACTAGGATGCTTACCTGGGCAGCATAACTTTATTCTTATTTGTATAGTTGTGCCTTTGGGGCATTCAATAAATCCTTGAAAATTACTAGCTTTTATCACATTACTGTGACCAATCAACAATGCTGACAACTGTGGTAAGCTTTAAAGAAAAACCCAACAACAGGTAAAGTCACAGAATAATCTGGGCTGGAAAGGACCACGGCAGGCCATCCAACTCAACCTTCTGCTCAGAGCACTCAATGAGAACCCTGCACACCTGTGCCCAAGAAGTGCCTTATTGCATGTGCACTGAGCAGAGGTTCGGATTCCAAACATCAAGGCAAAAGCAGCAACATCAGAGAGTAGATCCTCTTGTCCCTCATAATTCATGCAATATTTCTCTCTTCACTGGAAAGCTCTCTCTTAAGCAGCCCCTCCAGCCCACCAGCAAACTTTACTATCTAGACAAGCAGCCTGCCTTAAATTGCCACACAGCAAGCTTTTCTCCCTGTGCTTTGCATATACCTTCACAAGGAGCACTGAACAGCACGCCCTCCTTCAGTTCACTGGATGAAAATCTAAACTAAGCCAGTATGTTAGACACAGCGTGGTAGGCATTTGCTAACACTTCATAGTCTGCCACAAAATAGCCTGCCATTGTTTTTTCCTCACATTTTACCCATGTGAAACATTTTTTTAAGCAATTTTTTTTTTCTTCTCAGGCATATGTCAGCATTTCTGTTATTTCAGATCTGGGATCACATACAATTCCTCAACTTATTTGGACTCCAGCATTACTCTACAGAAAGCCAGAATCATGTCTCTTACGTTTCCATTTGTGACTGAATTTGTCACAGCCCTAATGTTTAGGGCTACTCATCAGTCTTTCACATAAATACAGACCACAGTGCAAGCACTCAGCAAGAAACCATGTGGGAAGACATACTTCAAAGCAATGGCAAGGTCTCTCCCCTCCTACCCTTCCCACATCCCTTGCAAAGATAATTCCCGTAAGTATTAGGCATAATCCTACAAATCAGCAGAAAATTTGGTCTTGACAGCTGTGCCATCTTGTGTTATGTATTGCCCTGAAACACTTTCAGCTAATTCCAGTTTTATGAAAAAGTCAGAAGAAGTCTTTACAGGCTTCATATATTGACCTAGTGACACATACGTCTTTTCTCCTGTTAGAGTGTGTATTGCTTTCCACCTTGTCTGTGAAATAAATCAGTAACTACACCTCCTTGAAGAAGCAAAGTGGTGAGCTTTCCTTGTGCCAACAACTTATACCCAGCGTGATAAAAGCTTCGTGCAAGTGGGACTTGTGAAGGGTTGTCTTGAGAACATACAGAGTAAATTACATGCACAAGCAGAACTACTGCTCCCCTCTAAAGCCTTCATGAGCTCTGGGTGCTCTCAGATCCCAGGGAAAGTATCCTGTTGCACCCCTAACACAGGTGGGGATCCAGTAGGAAGGAGGCTCACACGTTGTTCACAGTCACTAGACAGCATCCCCAGATAGGAGGCACATTGCTAGGCAGGACACTCGAGAATTTAGTAAAGGTCATAGCAAATAGCAAGAACAAAGGTGAAGCATTTGAGCTAAAATACCTTTGAAATAAAATATTCCAATTCCTTTATGAGAGATGGTATGGCACTAACTTCGGTTACATTCAAATGGTTGAATATAACAGGATTTTGGAAATGTGAATTAAAAAAAGTTAATGAGGACACCAGAAGATACCAACATAAGCCGAGACGTTCCCAACCTAGTTGATCATTAACTTGAAAATGATACAAAGACAACTGACAATAGATCAGCAGTAGATTGTTCCCTTAGGATCACGACAGAAGTTTAATCATAGATACAGTACCTTTCAAGACACAAATGCAAGCAATTTCTAAAAAGATAAAAGACATTTCTAATAAACAGCTGGCAGAGGAAATATTGAAAACTGGAAAGGAAAAGAAGTACACACTAGATGCAAGTTTACACATGAAAAAGTTCAAGTTTGGTGATTCCTGCTGCTGCGTAGTGGTGAAGGAGAGATGAAGGTGGGGCTTACTCTTGATGTGACTAGTACCAGAGTCAAAGGACCTTAACATGGAAGAGCGCATTGGGTAAAGGATATCACAGACTGCAGCCTGGTACAGTTACAATCATAACCTATACACAATGGAAAATTGTTTATACATACAGAAAAATAGCTACAGCAAACAATGAATGAGATCAGAAGAGATGCTACTGCTGGAAGATCTGACAGTATCGTGCGGATGCCAAAATTCCTCCAAAAATAATCTATAACAGGAAACCAAGCAGGGTGCAGGTAGCCCTGGAGAGGCTCTTGCAGATTTCTGTTCAATGAATTCTGTTACCCAGATGTTCCTTTGTAGTTCTCAAAAACCTTTAAGGCTTCTGGTCAGTAAAGTTTGGAAAAGATTCAAACTTCAGCTATGCAGTGTCAGCATATATTCCTCTCTCTGCTAACTAAAGCACAGTGTTAGCAAAAAAAGCTTGTTCTGTAAAACAAGGCCACGAAATTCTACTTTCATTCTCTCTGTAAGATCTCCTGATCAAGCAATTAATCCCTCCCTGGAACCTTCTCCTGATAAGTGTCCCTCCCTTGTGCCAACAGGGATTCCCCAGCTGCCTGGGAGCTGTCTCTCTTCAACACCGAGGAGCTAAAGATTGAATTTGAGTGAAATGAACTGATACTTCCAAGTGAGAATTACCCCCAAGAAAGTGGGGGCAAGGACTGAAGGATTACTGAGAAGCGGCAGTGAATTCTGGAAAGACCTTAACCCAGACTTGTCTTTATAGCTGTCTGACTCAGTGGGATATAACAGTTGCACCAAGGTCCCAATGGTTGGCTCACCTCATTTAAACCGAGGTGAAAAGCAAAACTTTTAGATCTTGGTTCTTCCTTGCTCAGAGGATGGTAGTAGCATCTGTGCCAAAAATTAAATTTGGTTAAAAAATCAAACATCTCTACATCTGCACATTACTGCCAAGTAACGTTTAACAGTACCTTGTCACTGCTGCTCCAAGCCCTTGGATTGAGGATTTACCTCTGCACTTATCTTACCAAACGCTGTCCTTCATTACACACACAGTTTCCATTCGCTTCCCTGGAAGTGGAATGCGTGTATCGTAGCCACTGCTTGCAGCTAACAATGAATGGCTTAGCTCCTGTCACAAGTAGTCAAACTGCCTTGCATCACCCCAGTACTTTCTAGAAGGATGGCAGGACCATATTTCCCATACCAGGGGTGACACAGGCACATAAGTAACATCACATTCTGGTATTAAGTGAGGAGTATCCTTCAGGCCACACAGCAGTGAATCTTCATAGGTGTTCACACATGCATAGCAAGAAGCAAACAACCAGTTAGCAGTGATGCACTGCCTGCCTTGTGAAATCACAAGCCCCAGTAGCCTACAAAATGTGCACCCAAGCACAGGCAGAGAAGTAATGCTGTCTGAGAGGGGAAAAGCTACAGAAAGTTGCATAATATGATGGAAAGAAAAATGCTGCAGTGTCTGGAGACCTGAAGCATATTCTCTCCCCCTTCCCACACATGTTTTCATTAAAATAACTGTGTATCACAAGTCTTTCTAGCAGATGTAGGAAGAGTCTTCTGGATGTTTTTACCATTTTTCTCATCTTAATCTATTTTCACCTTAGAGATGTAAAATAGAGTGCTTACCAGCATACAGCTATCTCCCAATTGCAGTACCTCATGAGCAAATCAATATAACATTCAAATGCATTTTTTTTGCTTGCATTACAACTGGTTAACAGGAAACTTTTGGAAGAGGTAAAGTGTATCCACAAGTAAGTACAACACAGAAATATCAGCAGAACTGGAAGAATAGATCACACATGCAGGAGGAATACAGCAAATATCTGATGTATGATATTTATATTGCATCTATTATTCCCAACTTCCTTTGCCTATCTCAAATAGCAGAGGAATACATTCAAACAAGAGATGGAGTTTTTTTTTTTACCATTCAAAGTCTGCCTGCATTAGTGTCTTATTTAGCATTCCTACAAACTGGTGTAACCCCCTTTTATTGCAAGTCTTCACAATCAGTAGCTTGCAAAAGGAGACAAGAACTCAGTCTACCAGTGTGCAAGCGTGCTGCTGTTGGGGGCAATTTCAGATTTCTCATGTTATGGCAGTTCAAACTGCTGTGAACTGGCGAACTGTAGTGCTGGAGCAAAGACAAATTAAAGTGCACTAATTTCTAGATCTCCCATTGCACACAGCAAGTACAGCAGGCCAAGAGGTTAGCATGGTTTGGAGAGCCAGGAGTGCAACAAACAGAATTTCAACCGTCTTCACAAGAAGCACTGGTCAGCTGGGGTTTAGAGTTAATTTGGTTTCCACCCATTAAAATTATATGTTCCAAACATAAAAGTCATAAAAGGCCTATAAAAGTGAGAGCACTTGCACACTGAATAACTTTGGAAATTGGGTTGGCTAGTGGGTGAGTTGCAGCAGGCACAGGGGCAGTACAGGCAGCCATCCCCCAGTAGCACAGGGTACACAGGCTCCCCAGCATCCAGCCTTCCATAAAAAACAACCACTTTTTATTAGCTGAGCCAAACAGCAGCAAGACAGGACACAAAACAGCACAGAAAAACAGGGTGCTCACCCTTCTTCCCCAAGCAACACCCCACGATCCAAGAAGTTCAGCTGTGGATTTACACAGGCTGGTACACTAACAGCAAAGTTCTTAAAGAACAGGCTGCCAGAGCACACCAAGGACTGTGTCTTCAGGTGATGTAAATCTGCTCAGCTTCACTGAGCTGCAGTAATTTACACCAGCTGAGGGATGGACCAAAGGCATTTATTAAGGCTGCAGTGTATTTAAGAACAAGCACAGATCAATAGTCCAACAAATATTCATTTCACATAACTCCTTTTCAGAAGAGAAGTCAGATGGAGCCTTAAACATTTTTTTCTGAAATATCAAGCAGAGATCTGTGAAATACAGCAGTTAACCCCCTTTGAGGAATTGCTGGTGATGAAGGACAGGCAGGAGGTGGTAGCACACAGGAGCAGTGGTTATGGCTCATGAATGGCGTGGGCTCACAAAAGCTTGCTATTCCAGCAATGAAAAGCCAGGAGGAATGAATGCAAAATGTGAGCCACTTGGTGTGCTGGTCCCAAAGTTAGCCCAAAGTCTGTCATCTTAGAAATCAGTATCTTTCTCTGGTTATTTTTCATCTCACTGTACATTACTTCAGTCAGTTTTGCACCAGAACCGCTCTCTGCCTAGTTATAACTGAGAGATACAAGCAATATCACAAGGAAAATTATTCTCATGAGATTTCAGACTTAATTATGCAAACCCAAGACAAGGTTACAATTTTAATGAAATTTCTGAGTGTATTGACATTTTTCAAATACAACATAGCTAAAACTGGCCTTGGCTGGGAACGCGGCGCATACTGGGAAGGCAGCACACAGCCTACAGCCGAGCAGTCATCCCAGACCTTGGGACAACTTTCATCAGCAACGTATCTCATCAGAATGACACAAGAAATTGCATAACCAAAGCACCTGCCTCAGTGAAACAAAAAGAAAAGGAGCATTGTGTGTTGCATGCTAAAAACTGGGGCTGGCAGTGACGGTGATTTCTTGATGCTACAGTAGAAGTGTAGAGGTGTAAGCATCAGGCTGTATTCCAAAATATGGAATATTATTTGTCTCACAGGCTGGTTTTAAATAAATATCACCACCAGACCACTCTGTTTTGTTGTACATTGTTCCGTTCTTTGCATCCCTTTTGGAGCTGGCAGCTCTCCTTAGAGCTCATAGCAGTAAAAAAAAAAAAAAAAAAAGCCAGAGGGCTTTAAATTTTTAAGTCAGTGTTTTGAAAATACTGCTGTATGTATTAGGCTTCTCCTGTTTTAGAGGCCCTTTCCTGGAGAGTCTTCCAACAGGAATATCATTTACATCAGCAAGGCTTTTTGGCAGTTTTTCTTTTTTTTCCTTTTTATAACCACATTGCAGTGAGACATCAGTTTAGGCAGCCAGCACTGCAATAAAACTGACAACAGGTTTATTCTCCTGCTCCTCATGGGACCGATAGGAATTTTCAAAAAGAAAGCAGGAGGGAAGTAACAGCAACAACATGTGCCTATGATCTGCTTTGTCCCAGCATCCCAATTCTGCTCTTTCCATAGCGAGCCTCATTTAAAGATCCAATGCCTTTCTTCTATTTCATTAGATACTTTATTCATTCGGATTACTCTGCAGGGACACCACATTAGAACTGAGGGATTAGGAAGTCCTAGTGACTTCAATATTGGATTTTACCTTTCAGACCTAACCGTCCACTGTTCTCACCAACCCATCCAAATCCCTGTGAAGCACCAGTGCCCCAGGGCTCCTCTGCCAAAGGGAATCCCCACAAAAGCACTGAATGTTTCAGGAAAACAAACCCAAAAGAGTCCTTTCAGGTCATCCTTGAAGAGACTTTCATCCTAGAAGGAAGAAATCACTGAAACCTCCCCTAGCTGCTGTGCCTGCAGCTACACAACTCTACCTCAGCCTCTGATCCAGCACGGCGCATAAGCCCACAAGCAAAGGCTTTTTTTGCACCCAAGTGCCCAATGGCTCATTTTCTGACCACAAAAAGATGGCCATCATTCCCTCACCATCAGAGAAATGACTGAAACCCTCCTCAGCACACAGCGATGGTCTGCATTTCCACTCAACCCTATTTCATTCTCTAACTGACATTATGAGCATGATCCCCAAAGACCAGAAGATGAGCTGACATTCCAGGGAAGTCTTCTGGCCACCCATGGGTGTTTGCTTCCACGCTACCTGAGCCAGGGGTCACAGCTCCCAGGTCAGCTGGCTCTGGTGCAGACCAGCACACTTGCAACAAACATGCTGATAGATTAGAAACTGCATCTTGATTTAGTGGGTTTGGTCCCAGCAGACTAAAATGTAATTATATCTTAAAAAGGAAATTAATCCGTCCTTACTACCTAGCAGCTACAACTCCCAAACACTCACAGACTCTGCATGCATGTTGGAGGGTGACTGGAGCATACATACATACTTATTTAGAGAAAAACACTACTTTATTAGTAGGAAAAATCTGCAGGTTTGCTCTGGCTTGAAAAAGTTGTTCTCTTATGCAATTGCATGCGTTCCAGCTGCAAACAAACACTGTGCCCAGGTGGTGGCGCCTGCAAATCACAGATCCCTTCCCCGTAATCACTCAGTAATTCATTTCAGGCGGGTTGCACATTGTTGAGCTTTATGGTTTATCGCAGAGGAAAATAGAAGTCTCATTGTATTCCAGCCCCTCAACTATCATTTGCCCCAGCGTGCAACCCCTGCCTTCCTTTCTCCACAATCCACTGACTGTATTGTGGTGCTGTGTTAAATTAGCTTCTACAGCCGCCTTCTTTTAGGGGAGAAATAGTACCAGAATAAGATATAAGAAAAGAAAATACTAGATTTTAGACTAAAAATTCTGTATCCCATGAGAAATACATAATTCAAGATATTTGTAAATATGTTTGTAATGTGCTGAAAAGCTGAACTGGAACAACATCAACATCAAAAAAACACACCAAGAAACCAGACCTAAGAATCCTCATCTTAGATGGAAACCAGGCAGGCAGGTGTAAACGTACCTGTGAGGGGGCTGGTTGAACATTTGGATCTGGTCAGGGACAGCTTCGCAACCAAAATGAAGCTCTGAAACTGTTTAGTACAGGTCAGAGTGATTACTTGCTATACAGGATAGCTAATGTTCACTTGGGGGGCAGGGGGTGAAATTAAAGCTGTCAAGAATATTAGAGTATGGAAGAAGACAAGATTAATTAATTTCAAGTGAATCACAAATGATTCAGGGATTCAGAGTCTGCACGCAGAGTAAAAGTAGAAAGCTTCAGACTCAGTGTCTGAAAATCAGCTCAGTAAACATGTCTGGATGCTCATCTTGGGTTGGTCTTTTCAAGAGCAGAGAGACTGCCTCACACAGATTGGGATACAAGAAGTGCAAACATGCAACAACAGGGAGAAAAGCATATTGCCCAGAATGAACATGTTTTATTTGAATTTTGTGATCTTTGCTAATAGAGGTTTGGATTTAACATACCTTTTCCTCTAAATGTATTGTTCAGATACCTAAATGTTAATTCTGACCTTTGTCTACTAAGTACGTCCCATGTTTCTCAGATACAGTCACCTGTAACAACTACCCATTCCTACCAATTCTCTGTGTTCATCGTCCTTCTAAGGATCCCCAGAAAGGAAAAAAAGGTTGAGGTACAAAGATATGAATAACCGATTTCAGGTTTGAGAGCAATCTCACACCTTTTTAGGTTGTTCCTTACAGAAAAACAAACAAACCCCCTCTCCCAACAACAGCAACAACAAAAACAATAACAAAAAACTACAACCAACTGAAAATTAAAACACCCCAAACCCAAACTTCATGAGCTTTTTTGCAGGAAGGATTTTCCTAGCAGATTCAGGATTGCCATTTGCAGGCCCAAGGAAGTATCTCCTCATCTAAGCCTGGTTCATAAGGAAAACAGCTTGGCTGGATTGAGAAATCACTAAATTCCCTGAAGCTCAAACATCCCCAGCCTCCCCCCAACATAAACCTAGGCAAGCAGTAACTCCTGGCAATACTGAACCTCACCACTTTGTTCACTGCTGCGTGTGACCAAAGAGGTTGGGCAGGCTGGTGCCACTCCTCCCCTGCACCTCCTTGCAGCCTGCTCTCCATAGGATGCTCTGACTGCTGGACTCTTGCTTGCAGAGTGTTTCTTGCCTTCCTCTGGCTGTGAGACCTCGTTGGCAGCCCCAGCTAAACTGGATCACTGCTGCTTGCCCAGCTCTGTGCACTCAGCACAGCTCCTCGTCTGCCCCACTGCATGGGGCCATGCTGCTCGGGAAGGGCACCGTGCTGCTACAGCTGTGCCTGGTGTTTGCATTACAATACTGCAAACACTTAGCTATGAGTTATAGCTCCTCTGAGACCAGCTGACTGCAGGTATCATGCATAAAGTGAAGCAAATTCACACATTCTTGTCCTCAGATGATTTCCGGTCTGAATTCTAAAGGATCTCATTCTTCCCTCAGCACAGCTGGTATCTGGTAGCAGCGAGAGCTTCACTCAGGTTGGGCAGCAGAGCAAGAACAGCACAGCTAGCTGGGATGCAAACAGCATTGGTACTAAATAGAATTTCAGTTTCAAGATTTGGAATTTTTTTTTTTTATCTGGTTGAAAGCAAGTGTCTCAGGAATATATGAAGGTAGTAGCTGATTTTATGCAGCCATAAACAAAGAGACAAAGTGCAGAAAGATTTATTAGGAAAAACAAAAAAGGGAATATATCTAGCTATCTTCTATGATATTTGATGTTGTATTACAGGCAACTTAGTTAAAGAAACCCTGTACTTTAAGATCAACACATTTTTATGCTAACAGTGACAGATGTTGCTCATACGCCCTCGCCCCTCTTGCAGAAAAGCCAATGTATGTGCAGCGTGGGCTCTGTGTGTCAGTGATTTTGGATGGGATTCACATTTGCTAACTTAGCACTGAGCAGCAGAGCTGACCAGACTGGGCTCTCCTGATGGCTGTTCTTCCAGGGCCATTTCAAGTGCCACAAGTGTTACTGCTGAGGATTTAAAGCTAAAAACAAAATGCTGCCAGAAGTGTGAAGTACAATCCTGTAAATGTCCAAGCATGAATTTCTTTTACTAGCACAGATCTATTAAGTGGGTTATTTTTTCCGTTCAAGTGTTGATAATATTTTAGTGCCAAAGTGGCATCTTTGGCTTAATTAAGCCAAATCAAAGCTCTGAGGATGTCAATTTTTTGAAAGAAAGGACCAATCCTGATACGTTGTTTCAGCTTCTGGAAAAAAACAATGTTCAGCTTTAAAATTAATTCTGAAAGACAAATTCATCTGCAGTGATCTAAGAGGTGGAAGGAGAGCTCTGTTTGAAGGAGTATGATCAATGTCTGAGAGCTGTGCCAAAGAGTGCTTTTTATCAGCTCAGTGTGGATCCAAATTTCTCTGGCACTCCAGAATGAAGAGGATCTGTTTGATCAGCAAAAGAAACGGAGAAGTCCTGCTCCTTACTGTTGGTGTCTCAAAAAATGATGACAAAAAATCCCAACAAAACCAGACACCCACAATTAAACGTACTACGGCTTTTAGCTGTCATAGCTGAAGTTTGTCAGCAGGCCCAAAAACTGCTAGTGGGAGAGAAAAATCCACAGAGTAATCCTATAAGCTTCATTTCTACAGCAAAACCGGCTGTAAAATTTCCAGCATTTGTCAGAAGTGCTAAGAGATTTTTAAGAGTCCAGTTAAAATATGCTTACAAGATTTCCAAATAATCAATTCTCAGCATGTTGTAATAGTTAGGCTCCTTTAGTTTAGCCACTGTGAGCATGAATGGTATCTGGGAGCCCAGTATTTCCTTTAGTTAATACAATCCATGGGAATTAATACCACTGGTGCCAGCACTGTTGATGGCAATGCTCAACAAAGCAAAGAGTAGGAAATTCAAGTCTAAGTAAAAGTACCTGCAATTATAGAGGAAGATACCTTTATTCTGTTCTGCTGACAGAGAAAAACAGCAACACTGGGCTCGGCAAGCTAGCCAGATATCGGCAGAAATCTTCTGTAATGCCTTGCAGCATGCAAATACCTGAAATGCTGGGCATGGGGTCATGACATAGCTCAATATCCCGTGGGCTTAATATTACTGAAATTAAAATAAAGGATACGAGTGAGATATTTAATTTTTCAAAAACACTGACATTCTCAGAAACAATGGAACACAGCTCAGGACATGCTGAGTTACATAGAGTGAAACACAGACGTCAGGGTCAGCAAAGCGAAGCCAGCTCTCTAACTCCTCGAACATGCTGCAACAGAGCGTGCATTTATTTATACGCGTTTGAGGCTCAAGCGAGAGATTCAGACTTTCTGGAACGTGTGATTTATTTCTGAACTGAAGGCTAATATATTCTTAAGAATACAGAAAAAAAAAATCTCCAAACCCCGTAAGGTTTTATTTGATCTACAGTAATCCTATTCTTACCAATCACTGCATTCAAACAAACTTCAAACATCGCTTAAACAAGCAAGCAACCCCCCCCAAACCATCAACTTTTCCCTGCTTTTTAGGATCTGACAATAAAACCAGCTCCAACTGAAAGAGGCAGTAAAAAAAGAGCGTGTAGAGGAACGCATTGCCTACAAAAACCTCAGCAAATGGGAACAGCCATCCCTGCAGTGATTCCCCCAAGCCCTCCGGAGCAGCAGCACAGCAACTGGGTTACCAGACGGTTTCTCAGCTGTAAGATGTGAGGGATATTTTTGCACCAGATCACTCCTCAGAGGAAAGCTGGGAATCCAGAAACTAAGAATGAAAGGATAAAGGAGGGGGGAAAAAAAGAAAAAAAAAAAGTGACTATTGGGAAAACCTTGCATAGAGAAAAGCTAGAAGTTTGTAGGATGATCTGCAAAGAAGAGTGTGGAAAATCTCACTGGCAGAGACACATAAAGCTGGAACTGGATGAGATAATGCCCTTGAAATTTTATCTGTAGGAAAGGCTCACGCTCATTTCTTCTCAGCTGTGTTAGCCCCAATGAGGTGGCCACACATGCAAGGAGGATTTTGCTCTGCATGAACAACTAAGATGACAATCCCTATGTCTGCATTGTAGAAGTGCTAAATCTTAAAGATTTTGCTTGTTCAGAAAACACAGCTTGACAATGAGATCCCAAGCTGAGCTTGTGAAGGGGAGAAAAACCCCCACTTCTTATGCACACAGCAACAACAAACCCCACCAAAACTACTACAAAACATTACACACAGATGTGAACAGCAACACCTCTTATTCAAAACCTCTTTTCCAAGACGACATGTCTCAGCAGGCAACAACAGCACGAGCTCAGCAATGCTCACAAGAAATGCCTTCTAGAGCACCCAGCCTCGGGTCTTGGATGGATGGAGCTGAGGGCACCTGGCCCTGGCTGCCACCACTGCTCTGCAGGTGTCAACAGCAGGCAGCAGGGTTCCTGCTTGCCAGCTGTGCCACTTGCAGGGCAGCCCTGGGCCCCAGCAATGTGAGCAGACCCATCAGAGGGTGAGCCGTGATGCTCACCTGTGGAGTGGGACAGGCACCTTTGGGCTCTGTGTCTTCAGCACCCACTGGCAGGCAAAGCACCATTTCAGAATGAAATGGGTGGGGGAATACAAATAAAATTAATACAGTTTGCAGCATTGGACTGACTCTTTGTGTGAGATGTTTCTTTTTGCTAATAAAAGTTGCTCCTGCAGAATCTCATTCCTTTTTTTCAGTACAATTGCTGCTTCTTAATGGGGTGACAGACTATGCTGTCTGTATTAGTCAGCAATAGATGTAAGAGAGAAGCTTTGCCTGGTGGTGCCAAGCCTCAGTGTAATTTCTGCAGACATTCTCATCTGAAAACACCTCGGGTGACAGTTTGGCAGGCATGCTGGCATTTCCAGCCGAGTCCCTGCTCCTCCTCATTGAACTTCAGCACTGCCTAAAGTCACTAACTGAGACAGAAACCCCTCTGTGGTTGGAAGGGTATTGAGTGGGCTAGTCTTTGTCTCTCGTTGAAATAAAGCAAATAAACTTCATGTGGAAGGTGGAAAGGAGATATGGAGAGCGTCCCACCTCTGGTCCGTGGCAGGATACAGCTTTTTGCTGCACTTGCCACTGAAGGACTGAAGGTATGTTGGAGGATGAGCTGTGTTTCCAGCCCCACGTCAGTGTCTCTGCTGCCGCACCAGGCTGCTAACAGCACCTATGATGATAATGTCTGTGCTGGACTGAGCCCTCTGCTTTATCTGCTCAGTTATTCAGGTCATCAGCATTGCTGCTTCTAAGCTCAAAGGAGAGGAAACGCAGTTCTCACCCATTTATACGAGCAGTGCCTTCCTGGCCCCATCAGTGCTCAGACACTGCAGCATGGATTTTGCTTTAGAAACCTGACAGCCCAAGTCAGGCCTCTTTCTAATCTCACTATTCCCCTTGGAAAGCAAATGCATTTCTTTTGAGACCGCAGAGAGCATTCAGCCCAGACTCTTAGCTTTCATTGGTTGCGGATACTTTGAAAAGACTAACTCCTGTTAATTAGAAAAGGATAAACAAACCCAGATCTTGCAAGTGCAGCTCTTATACTGACCAGTTCCAAAGGGGAAGGGGATTTGGAAGGTGGTTTGCCAGACATGTTTCTGAACCGTCACTTGAATTAAAACAGACCCCATTCATTTTACGTGCCTTCTGAAAGCTACATTCCCAGTGAAAAGAAAGTAACATATTGATAACAGCATGCTCTGCCACAAGAGAGAATTGAGAATCACCCACGCGTTGCCTCGAAAACAAACAACCCCCAAACAATTGATCAGTCACTGCTAGTATAGAGACAGTCTATTACGAAGAAAAATACAGGTGGAAAAAAATCATCAGGGATGTGCAAATACCTTTATTTAAATTCAAGCAAATCAAAGTAAGCTTAGCTCCCATAAAGGGGAACAATAGATTATGGATGCATTTTTTTCAGGTCTTGGCAGAAAGAGAGCACATTTCCAGGCTACGGGAACCAGAAAATGGAGTCATTTCCCTGCCAAGGCTGGGATTTCTGAGATGGCTTAACCCAACTGCCAGGAAACGTGGAAGTGCATCAGAGACTTCTGTATAAATTGTTGCTTTGGCTCCCTGCATGTAATCTGAACACAGCCCCACGACTGAGCTCTTTATCCAAGTGCCCTGGGAGCACCACAATGCGAGCATCCGTGGGACACTGCGCAGCACTGCCAGCGACACGATGAGCCACAGGCAGTCCTAGAAACTTTTGCTGGGTGTGTAAAAGGCTTAGTTAAGAAAAAACGGACCAGTTTGCACAGCAGTCTGTGGAAAAGACAGGGATGAAAAACCATCTACCTACCTACAGAAGACCACCTCACCCCATGCACTGTAGCTGTACAAGCAGACGGCCGTACTCTGAGGAGAGGCTGAGTGCTGTGCACAACATACAGAGCCTGGTGCACTGCCATCCTAACCTCAAGCAAACCTTGTCCTGAGTGAAGAAAGCCATCAGCCAGACCTTCACCACTGGAGGTAAGAAAAACGCCCGCTGAGAGTGGCCACAATGCCTTTTGTTTTTGTAATTTTCATTTCCTTTTTTTTGCTGTGGCATGTAATACAATGTCTAATTTCAGTTCTGTCCACTGCCTACCTTCATTGCTTTGGGAATATTCATGACAGACCTTCACCTCAGAAGAAGTATAAATTTCAAACAGCAAAACCAGACCATGGTTTCTAAGTAACTCTACTGCTTTCTGCCTGACATTTCTGCCAAAGAGACCAAATATTACAAAATACCTCAGTTAGAAAGGAATAACAACAAGAATTCATTGGGTATCACATCCCAGCTGTGGTGGGGCAGCCCCACCTCTGCTCACAGAGGCCCCAGCACCAGACATGGGCACACACCGTGCACTGTGCCAGAGACTTCCCACAAACACTGGGAATCATTTTGCCACAACATCTGTCAGCTTAATTTCCAAAGGAAAATATTCTGGGTTTTTTTTTTTTTTTTTTAATTTGGGGTAAAAATCCATCTCTACCAAATTTTAGGATCTGTGGTACACTATCCAAAAGTTAGAGATGCTGCAGTTCACCATCCAGCTTTCGGAACCCAGGTCACTGATTTGTCTCTCTACACTGCTATAGGAGAGGAGGTTTTATATTATAACCATTGTAACCATTTCCCCCTTCCACTGTCTCTGCATAAATGGCTGAATCGCCACACAAAGTATTCAGATATAAGTAACAGAATCTGCAAACCAGCAATATCTCAATTGTCTGTCCCTGTTATTAGTTAAAAGCAGAAACTTTTTTGCTGTTGCTTTTAACAAAACATATTTTGCCCAAATTTGCAAGTTGCGTTCAGCTCCAACAGGCATTAAAAGATAATAATTCCACTCTTTCATTTCTAACATAGTTCTAATGTAATCCCCTTCCTTCTTAAATCTCTTCTTTTGTTAAAAACTGTATGAGAAAAGCATTCCAAATGATCTGGTTTGTGTTACACAATTCCTTTTCTGTAGGACCATTTTACCCTCTCACTGACTGCTCTGCTTTAAGCTGAAGCTCTGAAGCACTCCCTTGGTTACTCTGCCTGTAGTGGCTGAATAGCCTTCTGTGCTGGCAATGACTTGAAGACCTCTTAGCCACTTCCTAAGTCCAGTTCTTTGAGGAACTGGCTGACACTGAGAGCCTTAAAGTTTAGAGCCTTTTGTAGCTCTTCTGAAGGGAAACATATTCCATTTATGCAACAAACTGCTTAATGCCTGCTGCCTGTAATGCCTGCTGGTATCCAGACTACATCTTGTGTGCGAAACCCTGATGCAGTTGTTGAAGAATATGATTAACATAAAATGTCATTGGCATAAACATACATACATAGTCTAGAATCCTTCCATATGCATAGTCTGGAGTAACTGCATGAGTTACTTGCCTGTGAACAGAATGGCAGCCTTGCATTGGAGACTGAGCTTGGAATTCCAAAAAGCCCTCTTCTGTTTACATCTCCACAAGCACAACATTTTATCCTAACATTTAACAATATCAGAAAGCAATGATATATACATTTTAAAGTATTCTTCCCCCTTGCCCTGACCCCGCCACTCTTTTTCTTCCTAATGCAGTTTGTCCTAAAACCACTAAAATGATTTACCTTAACTTAAAAACTTACCATGTTTTTGCCTTTGAACGTCTTCAGATTTGATTGCAGCAAGACTTACTGTGAGTAGTCATTTATTTCTGATTCAGGTGTAGTGCTTTTTTAAATGCTTACCTGATAGACCTTTACCCTTCCCTCAGATACCTGCCTCAATTTCTGCTGCTCTTGACTTTAACCATAAGCCACTGCAATCAACAAGTGAAAGCTGTGACCAGACGTTAGAACAGACAGAAGAACTGACTGCTCTGCTACCACCATGCTTTCCCTTTCTATCCCCATGTACACAATGTCACATATATATTTTTTTCTTGTTGGCACTAACACTGATGACATGCAGCTCAGCTTGCTCAGAGAAATTTATTTAATATGGCAAGGCTAGTTTGAAGCTAGACCAGAAAACTGACCCAGCTGATCACTCTGTTATATGAACTCTAATTCTGGTACAAGAGAGAAGGTTGAATCAATTTCTGAAACAGCTGCTAATTTCAGAACATATGAAATCTTTGTAGACAAATATTATTGAAGTTACATAGCTGAGAGAATATTTTCTGTGTTGAAGACAGTAACAAAGAGTTACCTTAAATTTCACTGCTAAGAAAGCAATTGAAAGAGTGGTATGGATTCTCTCATATCCCTAAATTACTTGAATTATTATTATTTTTTTAATAATAGTAAATCAATATAAAACAAGACTACGGCTATAAATGGAATTAAGAGATATTTATCACCTTGTATTCAGACAGGAAAAGAAACCACACAGTCTGACAATTTTTTAGCCTTCCTATTTTCAATCCTAGATTTTTTTTCCAGCAACATTAAAGTAATTGAACAATATATGACATTAGCTGGCGAATGCTTGAACTTTAGTGTGAGCAGATGATGTATAGCGACTCCCCTTCCTTGGGCTCTATTCCATCTCCACCTCCGCAATCTCAGAAACATGAAACCCCCCAAAGTTATAGCATTAAAGTTGTTAATGTGAGGAGAAAACAGGTTATTCACTTCAGCTGAAAGAGCAGGATCCCTGATGAGAAATCACAAGTCAGCAATTTCTGGGATGACTTCCAAAGGCACAAATAGGTGCTAGGGCTCATAGTCACAGAAAATCAAAGGCAGTTTGATAGCTTAATTACAACACTTGATTTAAACAGTGACAGTCCCACTAAGCTGAATTACCACACAGCTCTGGAGAAGCTGGCCACCAGTTTTACTCTCCAGAATCTCTCATCATCTCTTCCTCCAAATGTCTGAGCACTGTATAACTCGTAGCTTTTATAGATACGTAGACACACAGTAACTTCTCCTGATCTTAAAGAATCTTAAGGAAAGCAAGGCAGAGAGAACTAGGAATGTTTACACTGGTAGCCTGTCCTTTGAGGGGGACACCTCTGCCACTATTTTCATGCATATTTTCATCATGACATGCCAGAGGAAGGGGTATCATTCAGTACCTCATGCCTTCAGCTCTTTTGAGAAACTCCTGCATTCATTGTTTGAGAACAGGATTTTTAAAAATAACAGATGGAGAAAACAAACAAAAACCACCATGAAAACAGAACAACTCCCCCCTTATCCCCAGCCAAATCTGCCATGCCTGACTAACAGCAAAGTCATCATTTGTTCAGACAAATTCCCTTCTGAAAGCTGTACCTTACACAAAAAGACTCCATTCAAATATGCAATTAAATACTGCTTTCCTGAACAGAAGCGGCCACACAGAGCATGATGTCAACACATCCCTACAAGATTTCTCCAAGAGTTCAGCAGAATAATTAGCTTTGGTACTGTTGCACAGTAGTTTTTATCTATCAGAGCTTTATCTTGCCTTCTCTCAGTGGTAAGTCTAAGAGAAATCCTGAACATTTGCCTCATGGGTCTAATCATCTTATTGACGCTCAAAGCGTTTAAATGTGATCTGCAGCTCCTTCACTCTTTGACATTCCAGTTCTTAAAAAAAGTCAGATATTTTGGCAGGTGCTTAGCTCAGACTCGTTCTTTAGGCTATCAGGCTTTTGCCTGTCTAATTAGCTGTGGCAAAAAGCTGAGAATGTTGACAATCTGGGGATGTGAGGTAATAAAAAATAGATTATTTACCGGCAGCAAATTAAGCCCTCTAAGAACCAGTGTGATGAGTTGTGCCCCTCTGACAATTCCCTCTAGCAGACAGATACTACTGTCTCCATCTGTCTATCAGTGCAAAGTGTACCTGATGGCATGTTTGTAATCTATTTTCCCATGCAAAAGACTTGGCTCGCCAAAGCCTTCAGAGACTCAAGAAAGAAACCTTTCTGGTGACAGGAAGCAAAATCTGTGTGCTTTCAAAGATGACTTTCCCAGTTTTCTCTGAACAGTGCAAATAATCGGCCAGTGGCACCTACCTCTGTTTACTAAGTGGGAACTGGGGGAATATCACGGAGAAGATCCTCCTGGAAGCTATGGTAGGGAGTATGGAAGAGAGGGAGGTGATGTGGGATAACCAGCATGGCTTCACCAAGGTCAGGTCCTGCCAGACCAACCTTGTTGCTTTTTATGATGGCATAACTGTGTAAGTAGATAAGTGAAGAACCACTGATGTCATCTATCTGGACTTCAGTAAGGCCTTTGACACGGGCCCCCATAACATCCTTCTCTCCAAACTGGAAAGATATGGATTCAATGGGTAGAATGTTCAGTGGATGAGGAACAAATTGCAAGATCGTACCCAGAGAGTGGTGGTCAGTGGCTTAACATCTGGATGGAGATTGGTGACAAGTGGTGTCCCTCACCATTGGGTCAGTACTGGAACTGGTGCCTTTTAACATCTTTGTCAGTGACATCAACAGTGGGATCGAGTGCACTCTCAGCAGGTGTGCAGATGGCACCAAGCTGTGTGGTGCAGTTCACATGACTGAGAGATGGGATGCTATTCAGAGACACATAGGCAGGCTCAGACTGCATCAGGCTCAGTGAGCCCAGATGAACTTCATGAGGTTCAATAAATCCAGGTGCAAGGTCTTCCACCTGGATCATGGCAAACTCTGCTATCAGTACAAGCTGGGGAATGTAAGGACAGAGCACAGCCCTGCCAAACAGGACTTGGGGGTACTGGTGGATAATAAGCTGGACACGAGCCAGAAGTGTGACCTTGTAGCCCAGAAAGCCTGGGCTTGAATGAAAAGAATCGTGGCCAGCAAGTTGAGGGAGGTGGTCTTGCCTCTGCTCCGTGCTGGTGATTCCTGCTAGCAGAGCTTACTTCACTTCAGATCACTTTGTCCTTTTAGGCAAAGGACCTAATGGGAGAAAAAACCTGATTTACTGAACTGTGAACAGAAAGAATAATAGAATTGTAGAATCACAGAATGGCTTGGTTTGGAAGAGACCTCAAAGATTACCAAGTTCCAAGCCCCCTGCTGCAGGCAGGGGTGCCAACAGCTAAATCAGATCAGGTTGCACAGGGCTGCATTCAGCCTGGCCTTGAACACCTCCAAGGACTGGGCATCCACAACTTCTCTGGGCAGCCTGTGTCAACACCTCACTGTTCTCTCAGTGAAAACATCCTAATCCTAAACATCCAATCTAATTTTCCCCTCTTTTAGTTTAAAACCATTCTTCCCCATCCATCCTATCACTACCTACCCGTACAAAAAGTTCATTTCCCTCTAGCTTATAAGCTCCATTTTTAAGTATTGGAATATACAGATTCCATGTAGTAAGTGGTATTTCATAAGATATTTGCTGAAATAAATTTCACTGAATCCACCATCTCATTGGTGATCACAGTTAGTAGCAACTGTTCAAATGCACAGGGAACAAGTGGGCACAGAAATCTTTGATTTCTAGCTTTTCCTTCCTGAAAATACTGGAAGAGACTTGAAATGTTAACTTTCCAGTAATACAATTAATTTGAAAAGAACTTAGGGAGCTGACTGTTTCATAAGGCTTTTAAAACAAATACAGGTAATGGACTTGGCACCTTTTTAGAAAGCTTTGACATCATGGAAGAAAAAAGAAAGAAAAGAACCCTTTTCCTATGTGCAGTTCAGAAAGAAAGAAAGTGTATTCCCAATACCTGACACTAAGTTTCACTACACTGTTGAAGCCACACACTGAAAAAAATTAACTGCCAAGGGGATTTTACCAATAAATAATTGAGTACAGCTTTCAAGAAGGGTCAAGGCTGGTACATTTTTCCCTGCAACTATAATGGTGTGCTGTTCTAAACACTTAGACTACTACTGCATGTGAGACATCACCAAACCTTGTCTGGGGAGGCAAAGATTTGATGTGAAAATCTGAAAACTAAATCTGAAACTAAGGAAAATAAAAAGAGAAAAGAAAGGAAGGAAGTTCTAGTTTTATTCTGGCTTTTTATACTGTGCATGTTCATATGTTCCTAGTATCTTCTGAACCTACTGACACACCCAATCTATATTTGAGAGCTATGCAGCTACCGGATCGAGTTCTATTAGATTCTATTAGATTTGCAACCACAGGTGTCTTCAGTGAGAAAAGGGACCTTGCTAAGGGGAAAACTAGCGCACGACACACCATTTACAACGGGTTCATAATAAATACAGCTTCTTCTTAAAGCTCCTGGATACAGACACAGCCATCATGCATTCAATGCAGTAGGTATTCACTAATCAGGACACCAAACAGAAAGGTACACCATTTTAAACTGCAGCAGGAGTGCTTGAAATTTCCTATGGGAGAAAACTCCTGGCTGGAGCTCACTGTCTGGGCTCGCTGTAGAGGTTCAGTACTGATGCTCCAAAAAGCCTCAGATGAATATCAGGGATGTCACAGGCAGGGAAGCTGTTCCCTGAGCTCCTGTAAATGCAGGGGACTTTGAATTCAGCAAAAGGTAAGCAGCAATAACTTAATTATCAAGGCTCTTATCTCGTTTAGGTCTATTTAAAACAGGTTCACTTGTTTCAAATATGCTGCCTGATCATTTCACTGGATATCTTTCTTACCTGCTTTACCAGAAGCAATGCGTGAGAACAGCAGCTCCTGAAGAGTTATTTGAGATCCTACAGGATCTGAAAGCTTGTCTTGTAAGGAGCTTATTCTGCCACTCCTGCAAGAACACTGGCTGCCCAGATAAACCAAGACTGCAGGTGCTGCAGGGACTCCTTTTATATAAAAAAAGGGAAACGCATACCGGTGGAGGACTTTGGATGGAGTTGCTCTGGAAGAAGCATTTGAGTCTTCCTAATTTTGCACAACGTGAACCATCACTTTTTTTTTTTTTTTTTTTTTGGCAATTCCCTGGTAACTCTTTTAGATGCAAAGTGCTCATACACACCTCTACTTTTGCTCCAACAGTTGAAGTGGGTTCCTGGCCTGGTGCTGGAGAGCAGTGCTCCCTGAGATGCAGCCGTCCTGTTTGCAGGCTCATTGCAGCTGTACCTTCCTCGCCATTGCAGTTGGCGTAATGTACCTTGGCACGTAAACATCAACAGGTGCGATGCAGCCAGGAGCGCCGTGTAGCACAGTGTGGTGTGAATTAGTACCCTGTTTCAGACAGGAAAAGGATTAAGAAAAAGGCAGAAAAACAGTTGATAATGACAGTAACTAAATTAGCCAGTAGGAGACAAAGTTGCCACCTTAAATCTTGGGAACTTTTTCATTTCCTCTTGTGCTTTGATGAGGGAGTACAACTGAAGTCAGCTTTGCATAGGGCTGGGAGAGTTTTAGAGCACTTTTAGGCCAGCGAGATGCTACAGACAGCAAATGCAATGTGTAGCATTCTCTTTCCCCACTCCTTCTCCTACCCCCACCTTTGGGAAACATTAAACAACAGCACAAAGAATTTCTAAGCAACTGAAGTGCTGCTTAAACAACAGCAACCAAAAACACAGACATACTTCTCCAAGGGATTTTGAAAGAAAGATCCTGAATTTGAATGGAAAATGTCTCTAAATCCTTTAAGCTGCTTTGAAAATCTCAGCCTCCATGATATGGTTTACATCTAAAATTACAGTACTGTCCTGAAAACAACCAGAAGACAACCTTACTTGAAAGAACAGCAGATTGAAAAAGCCAGAATTCTGCTGTACAGTGTTTGTTTGTGCTTTTTCTTTAAGCATAGAGTCAATTTATTTAAGGGCAGGCTGAATGCGAGTCTGTCCTTTCAGTACAGGAACCACTTTGGAGCAGCAGCATCGGGCCCCAGGCAGTACTCAGATAAGCACCACAATAAAGGGAGGTTCTTGGGGAGCAAAGCTCACAGCAGAGCTTTAAGCTGGGCTCAAATGAATGGCTGTGATAGTCTGAAGCACCTGCAACTACATAGGAGGCTCTGGATTTGGAAAGAAACTTTATTGTCAGAATATTATGTCACTACTTAAGACAATTTATAGCAAAACTAAGTACTACAGCAGGGATTCGGATGTGAACAAAAAAATTCACATGAGCGCTCTTATTTATACAGATGCCTCCTGCAATGGCACAGTGAACTGCAGCTCTCACACATCACATACTGGAATGTAGCACATATATGTCATATCCCTACATCTCTTTGCATTTTATATTCTGCTGGTGTATGCATCTCACCATCCTGGCACTAAAATCTCATCTCAATATTGCATGCTTCTCAGAAATAAGTTCATTATTTTTTGAAAGAAAGAGGGGCAAAAAAGGAAGGTAGCCAAGTGTTATACAGAGGGTGATGCTGAGGACGTCTTTATAAGTAATCTGGAGTGTGAAATAACCAGGGTGTTTAGTATTAAAAATGTAAATTCCTTAGAGGTGATCGAGAACAGTACAAAGAGAGATTTAAGCTTCACTTGTGTTGGAGGATTTATTAGTTCTTGAAAAGAAGATTTCAAAGAAACCAGTAATGAATGAGGGAATAATTACATACTGAGTTTGCAGAGAATAAACTAATTATAAAAATATGGTATGTTATAGGCCATCTGCCCCCCTCCCCCCCCAAAGAACTGAATTGTCAAATTACTGAGCCAGAGATGACACATTATAATTATACTGTTACTATGCAAGATTTAATACAAAATCTAACAACATTTTGCAATAACACCCATTTCTCTTTCTTGTTTGAAAATGAGAGTCATTATATGCTATCATGAGATTTGACACTGCTTGTCAGTATTCCAACATGTCAGGATAACTGCATAACCCATCTTTTTGGAATGAGAAAAGCAAGTGACAAATCCAACGGAGGGATATTTCACTGCCAACACGGGAAATAAGTGAGTTTCACTATCATTCCGAGCACAGAGTAATCACTTAATAATCTAAACCAAGTTATTTAATTCTATGAATAGGTGCATAGACACTCAACAAAATGCATCAAAGCAACAATGTGTCCCAAACAATTTCTCCTTGCCTTTGGGCTTTCTTTTATTAATCAAAACCAGAGATAAAAAAGGCTGTGTTTCCCTTCAGCCTTGGTGTTGTTAGAGTCTCTCCTCTGAGAATGCTCACTTAAAACCTATTTTAATATCTAGTTTAGACATAATCACAAAAACCCCACCATCCTGTTTTGCTGAGAAGTGTGAGCCCCTCCTGGAAATAAAGGTGCCTGGAACCTGGTGTTCACTTCCAGCTATTAGCAGTGGTGTATCACAGCTAGGAATTAAATGATTCAAAATGGTGAAGCCTTTATTTTATATTGCACTAATTTTGTCTGTTACTTACAGGTCTTTCTTCACTTCTCATGATTCCTAACGAAGCTGCATGCAGTAATTTCATAACTTTGTGAGATTCAGTGCCAAAGCTCATCCAGCATGTAATTTAGTTGTAGTACAGTTTTCTTCGGGATTTTATTCTCAGAAGGCTTTCATTTACTATCGGTGAGTTTGGGCTTTCCTGAAAAACACAAAGAGAAAATTAGCAGGTAACCTGTACCATTGCTAATGGCAAAAACAGTATTTAAAAGAAAAAAAAAAGCACAGAAAGCCAAAGAGAGTGTTTTCCTGTTTTCCCTGTTGATGACAAGTGCCTGTGCCATGACTGCAGGCACCATCTTCTCAAATGAAATCGTGCCTTTGAAAGCTTTGTCCAGCCACGTGCCTGCCATCATCTCACAGCCGTTGTTCACATGCACTGTGGACCCAGCAAAGCCCTTAGTGTCAGCTGGGCAAGGAAGCCTGTCAAAGACAGCACGATCCTCGTGAGCTTACAATAGAGTCAAGCACATGCATTTAAACTCCGAAACCTGAAGAAAATCACAAACCAAACCATTTTTCATTAACTGGTTTTGATGCCCTGAAAATCTAGTTCCAATCTTGTGGGCCAGATAACATTGTGAGAACGTTTCCACTTGCTTCGTTTGTCTCGGGGTAAGAAGCAACCAGCTATGGGCAAGGGAGAGAAGGAAATGGGAGGTGAGGATATTTTTAAGCACTGTAGTTCTAACGCTGAATACATCCCACTACAGCTAAGAGTCTGCTTCATCATCCTTCCTCCTCTCTCACCAGTGATTTAAAATAGTCATTTCTATTTCCATAATGTTTCTGTAGCAACGACCAAAACTGCTTACAAAGGGGAAAAAAATTGAGAAGAGATTAAGGTAATATTTCAATTCTTGATGTATAAAAGTACAAGGAGAATCTCCTTCAAGCAAAAGGTTTTAACATATTAAAAACAAACAAAAACCAAAACAAGCAAACAAACCAACCAACAAAACAACCACCACAAAACCCAGGAAAAAAATAGATGGTAAAATACAGAACATTCAAAGCTTTCAATTGCTGTCATAATATCCATCTGGTTTGAGATGTCCATGCATGATTACAGCTTCCTCTTTGCCCAGGACACTCTAAATCTGGACTCAGTTCTTATTTACACCAACTTCAAATTAAGGATTTAAAAGCTACTTAATAAAGCTGACACTTAGATGAGACAAATTAAATACAAATGCGAAGAATATACTAAAATTTAGTATTACATGTATTATAAATGAAGTTACATTTTCTCCCATTAATTTTGTTTCAGAAGAAAATCTTGAAAAACTACTGTGGTTTCCTAAACCCTGAGACAAAAGCTCTATTTCCAGTGCAATGAAATGGTATATTTCTAGACAAGAACACTTGAAGCCGCCACTGCTTTCAGAGAGGTAAGAATCTCCCAGAAGTGTATGGCATTCAGACTGGCTTTGCTCACTCAACTCACCTCCCAGGTGGGAAAAGGACTGCATCTGAAGAGATCAACCTCCCCCCCCTCTCCCCTTCCCCCCACTAAACAACATGCTGCATACTCAACTTACTGAGTTCAATTCACACTTCAGGTCTTGCTCACACACAATGGATATGTAGCCCTGTCCTTGCAGTGCAGTAGGTGGCATTCTGTTCAGTTTATGCTGTGGGTCTCTGAGTCACCATCCCTGTTAGATGGAATCAGCTGGTAATTACTTTTTAAACTGCTGAAGTTGTCCCCACAAGGGTATTTTTTGCCCTTAGGTGAACAGCCCTTTAAAATTACCCAAAAATACAGCTATATGTATCATTCTGGAGCTGATGTCCAGCCCAAGTGTCCACTACTCCAAAAAAAAAATTTCCTTTGGTGGCATCCTACCCTCGGCACGTTTTGCACATAGGACAAAGTGTCAAAAGTCTGCAATTTTGCACATGTGAATAGCAAACCAATGTCATCAACTGAACACAGCCCTAGCTGAGATTAATTGAAAAGCAAACAAACAGCCAGAAAAACCCTGAAGAGAGATTTTCCCCATCTCAGTATATTAGAAGAGGGATTACTACTGACAGCAACTTGAGAGAAGAAGAAATAAAGGACAGTGAAGGGGGAAGTAGTTTGCAGCATTCAATCAGTATGCAGCCTCAGACTCTTAATTTGCAAAAGCTCTGCTACAGACGACATTCGAGCACTGCTGATAGCCACTTTGCTTCCAATGACTGTAGCTACTGCAGATGCAGTGTAATGACTTCTGTAGTTGTGGAAAGATTTCCTCAGATGAAAGAGTTATGTCAAAACTTTGTTTCTCCTCTCATTGTTTGGTAAGACAGCACTGATGAAGTGGAATCCACTTTGGTGAGTTCTTGTCAGGCATGTATACGTGCACACTTTTTGGGATGCAACTTATGTTTGGCTTGCTTGATTTAGCTTTACCTCTCTTGGTGTGTTCGGATGAAAAAAGCACACAGCGACTTAAATTCATGTTACCTCTGTCTCCCTGTGACCCACCTATAGGGTCCCATGACTCAAGCATAACCCGCTCCTTCCCCACTACTCCAGCCCCAGCAGCAGGAGCGTATGGCATCTTCCACAGAGCTGCATTAGCTGAGGCTTGGCAGAGAGGCTGGCATGGGATCAAAGCTTGAACCACTGCTTGCCCACTCTTGGTCAAATAAAAAGGTCACTTGTCTGTCTCTCTAAAAGATGCCCAGTGTCTAGGTAGCCCGTGGTACAGAAGGGTGCCAGGGAACACTGTCCTGGCACAGGAATAGAGCAGATCCTGCCGACCTCAGGAAAAAGCAATAGCCACTGTACTAACACAGGTTCAGGTAATCTCCATCTGAATTTTCAGTTAGACAATATGAAGTCTTCCAACAAGTTTACCCAATACAGCCCCAATTAGAAACCTACTGAAAATGACCAAGTCCTGGAGCCATGAAATGGCAGCAATGGGTCCCAGTCCTGCTGCCAGTTGCTGGGAGAATCACTCTGCTAAGTTAACCAAACCCAGACAGAATACACACACAGAGCAAGTGCTCTGCACCTCCCCTTAGCACAGGGGATGCACTGTGCGTGGACTAGACCCCAAGTCACTGGATTTCTCTGCCTTTCTGCCCCAGTGAGTGTAACAAGTGTTTTTTTCTGGTGCTAATCCCAGGCAACTGCTACTAGCATCCCTTCAACCTTGAAATGTCTGCTTAAAATGCTGCTCTTCCTCCAAGTAAAATCATTTTGATCAGATTCTGTCCTCTGCATTTCTCATCTCTCTCTAAACTGAAATGTGAAACATTTTAAACAATAAAAATCACTGTACTGGAAAGCTGCACTGTTTACTTTTTGTATGCTGCATACAAGTGTACAGCAGACCTTTAAGAGTTCTAAATTCATTCTGACCTTCTTTGTCGGTTATTTACTTTGGGCCTTGAGGAAATGCTTAGCTAAAATGGCCTTTTTCCCTTTCAGAAATCTAATCTTCCAGAAAAATTCCACTGGACAGCAGGTTTTGTAATGGAATTACTGTAGTTAATTCCTATCACAGCAGTTCCTTAATGAAAGGCTGGAAGAAAGTCAACAGGTACCATATTCTGCAAAAGGTGCTGTAAATATGAGTGCCTTAGTACAGAAAGGTGTGTCATTCTCCCATCAAGATAATTAACGGTCTCTCGAGTCAGGCAATTAAAGGTTGCAATAATAATCTATAAGATATCTCCCTTTGTTTCCCAATTAAAACTTTTCAGACTAATTAAAAACATGGTTGTGTCATGCAGTGTGGTGGTTTCCAACCGGCTCAATAAAATAATGGGTCTCAGCCAGAGAAGATAAACGCTTGAAAAAAAATTACCCATTTAGCACCATCTTATGTCAACATTGATACACAAAGTTCTCTTTTGTGTAGTGAGAAACCATCTTTTCTTTAAGGTACTCCTGCAGTGCCTTTAATAGGAGCTGAGAGCCTCACCTTGCTCTTTAGGGAGACCTTCATACTTCAAGTTCTGTAGCCAAAAGCCAAGTGCTTGGGTCCAGAGAGCAAATGAGCCCAACGTAACGTCAACTATATGAAAAAGGAGAGAAAGATTAATTAAAACTTTTCAGAAATCTCTTCAATATCATTGTCTGACGTGCTTCCTATCAGCAGAGTTCTGTCTTCCATCTGGCAGCTTTAACAATATAATGCTTTTAGACTGCTCCTAAGGTAATTATGTCAAATACGCCGAACATGAAGGGAAGCAATTGGTATTAGTTTCAGATTAATCTCTGCACGTTCTGGCTTTTCTATTCTGCCTTCAGAGTCTGAGGTCGTTGTTTCTGTGTTGCTGGTCAATAGGTTTTTACCTGTTCTGGCTGGCATTACTGTCCTGCTGGCTGGGATCACACGGGACCTCGCTTGCCCCTCAGTGATACGGCACAGCCAGGCTCCCAGGAGCCAGTGGGCAGAACACAGAGCTGGGACATGGCCTCTGGTAAGAGTATAACAACATGGACCTCCCCCACGGTCTACGCATTCAAACACTTCCTGTGGCATTTGCTGGTGTTAGAACCCAGGTCAGAATAACCATTCATAGACTCAAACTCGTCTTTGCCTGCTGCAGGCCTGGGGGTTTATCATCCTTGTGCAGTGGGATACAGCAAAATCGTATCACTCAACAGCGTACACTGAATGACATCTGTCTCCATGTCTGTCCCTCACCTTACTACTTAATTAGTGGAAACTAATTGCTGTAAGAATCTTTTCATCTTTAACTAACCAATCCTTTCTATTTTTTTATTGTTTAAAAAAGAGAGGTGGTGGAATCACACATAAGTAAGCTGCGTGGGAGCACCCACCTGGCCATAGTAAGGAATTTGTTCCTGTCTTTGCTGTGCTCTGAATTATATCCATTTTTTGCTGCGTTTTTCAGAGTTGTTAAGCATGATCATTTGCTCTCAACCACAACGGACAGCTTGAGCCAGTATTCCTTTTACCTGACTGCACTATTCTAACACAGCAGCTACTTCTTACAGCAAGGCAAAAATGAAAAATGGAGGACTTGATAGAAAGCAGCCAGATGGCTTCTTGGAAAAGGCCTATCTTTTCTTTTAATTGATAACTACAGTAGATCAAAGAGACAAACTTTGCCCCTCAGTCTTGCAGACAGAACTATGTTTATACATAACTTTACCACCAAATTCATGAAAAAGAATGAGGTTGACTTCTAAAATCTTACTCTATATGAAAAAAAATATGAGCTTACTGGCCTTATCCAGTCTCTTTTTTCCTGTATGCATCATTTCTAAGACACAGCCCTGGACTTATTTAATCATGTGAGAAGGCCAGTTTGCATCTATAAAAGAGGAAAACACCACAGATTTCTGGTTCTCAGCACTGCATTCAGCTACAGTGAGAAAAATGTTAAAAAAAAAAGTAATGACGTCATAAATTTGGAGGCTATAATCTTGCTTATTGATTGCTTCAGGCTAAGCAAAACTTTGTGAATGAATCAAAACAAAAAAAATCATAAAATTTTAAGGGAAGCAAATTTGTAAATCTGTACATAAATGAGAAACACCCTAAGAAAATGATAAGTGGGGCCACTGCTACAGGGCTGGCTGCCCATATCTCTGTCTTATTCCTGGAAAGGCACAGCCAGACCACGTTCCTTCTGTCTTTAAAATCTCAGTTCAGTAGGTGAAACTTGTTGCCTGCTCACAGGATTTCAGGGAAATAAAAGCTTCCTAAACTTGAAGATGACTTGTTTGCTGCAAACATTTCACTCAGCTCTGACTACAAGACAATTCTCAGCAAGACTGAGTCTGAATCAGATCCTGCAGAAATCAGGGGAAGATTTTTTTCTCTTTGGAAGGGAGCATAACCAAATCTTTAAATTTAAAACCAAGTTTTAAAATTTAAAACTAGTAAATACACACAGTGGTCCACAAAAACACAAGTATCTCTGTTTCCTAGAAAAAAGTACTAAACAAAACTTCCAGAGAAAATGAAATACTCCCATCATTGTTGCCTTTTCCAAAAAATGACCTTGAAACAATGCACCAAATAAGAGGGAAAGGCTGGTGTTAGGACAAAGCCCTTCTTCCAGATGGACTGGACAGTGGGCACCAGCAGGAGCCTGTGCAGGTGTGTGCCTGCAGAACGAGTGCTGTTGGATCTGCCCTATGGTGCTGTAGGGAATGTTCGACTGGAGCTCTGCTTTTTAACTGTCTTTTTTTATTCTTTCTCTGTTTGTAGTTTAAAATGGCAAACTCATTGCCATTGCAATTTTCAATTCACTGTCACTTTCCAGTTTTTATAGCCAAGATGGCTATATATCCACCCTTCTGGGCAGAAAGCATCATGCAGACAAACTTGTTGGCTCCTCTGAAGGAGATGTCACTGCAGAAGTAGGCACACAGAAAACTCAATAGGTGAAAATTTTTTGTGCTACTTGTGGCTAATTAATCCAAAGCTTCATAGGTAAGGAGGTATGACTACATCTACAAAACCCTGAGCTCTAGCTTATCATATTCACTTATATGCTTGTTCTTTTACAGCATTTATTGTCTCTTGATTATGTACTATAACCCTGTCCCCTATTATGTGTTTCTCATAGGACACTACCCTATAGCTCAAGAACTCACTCAGAGTATCAGAGACAGACCAAGTACCTCAAGTGGAGTCAATCCAGGGGTTATTGAACTGGTAATGGGTAAAAACAGCTTCACACAGAATTCATGAACTGAATCTGTCCACACAGGCAAACTTGTGCGCTGCCTCTAATATACTGATGAGATCTTTGAGAAGTCAGAAATTTCTTGTTTAAAACACAGATAATAAAATCTGGTGGTTGCACTGATGTTACCAGCGCTGGATCAAGCTTGGAGCCCCTTACGACAAACAAAGCAGGTCCATCCTCTGTAGACATTGCTTACATAAACAGGCACACCTTGCTGCCAATGTCAGTTTGAATGTTTTGAAGGTCATTTCTGTAGTCTAAAAGAGATTAGATGTATGTTTGGAGGAAAGCAGAGATTATGGAATCATGAAATTGCTCAGGTTGGAAAAGATCTAAAAGATCGTGTCCAACTGCAACCTAACCAAACTACCCTAACTCTAGCAACCTTCCACTAAATCACGTCTCTAAGTACCACATCCAAACAGTTTTTAAACACATTCAGGGATGGTGACTCAACCACTTCCCTGGGGAGCCTATTCCAGTGCTTAACAACCCTTTCTGTAAAGAAGTTTTTCCTGATTACAGATGAGAAGCTTCTGTGAGAGAAGCTGCCTTGCCCATTCCTCCTTCTCCAGTTACCTTTCCCTAGTGCTAATCAATCACTGACCTAAAAGTATAGGAAGATGCTGATTCCTCTGCAGTTATAATTCCTGCTTCAACTGTAGAAAAGGAAGTACAACGAAGTTTTCTGCTTACACAAAAAACCAACACTTTTCATTAAAGAATCTTTACTTATCAAAAACTTTGACTGAAACTACTTCAGCTACCAATTACTGTGAGCCACCTACTGACTTCCTGTAACTAGAAACGTTCCATAAATTCATAAAAATATGATGTGAAATACAGTAGCTATAAGCCTTTTCACCAGGTGCAAGCCAGAGAGGTTCACCTCACTTGTAGGGGCTAGCCATATGTGCCATCAACAATGACATGGGTTAAAACTCATTTTGTTGGTTGATCATGTTAGAATTGTTAAATTTCAATCCATCTGTACTAAGGAGAAACAGGAGCAGCAGAAAGAGATAAGCACAATTCATCCAATACCTGTATCAAAGCAGCCATGTAACTGAGCACGACATAAGAGATGCTTTGTGAGAGGAATATATTTTCACCTACTGCTAGAGCCTGTTTGAAAGCTGGGAGATAGCCTGGTTTGGGAAGGAAGAGCAAGTTACCTGCAGGCATGGCACAGACGTGAAGTTATGTGGTCAACTACAATGTTTAAAAACAAGACAATCTGTTTTGAACACCAGAGTCTTCTGGGATTCAAAGCCATAACTTCTTTTATTTCCTTCCTAAAATGTTAATTCAAATGTGCAACTAAGTAAGTGCCAAAATAACTTGTAAAACTTTTAGTAACCCCACATTGACAGAAAAGATATATTGCAGAATGTGCTTCATTCCCTTTGATCTATGATTTATTGATGTACAGTATGAAATATTCATTAAAACAGACTGCTGTTTCTCGTTGATTTGTCATGTTTTTAATTCATATTTTAACACATTAATAAAACTGACACTATTAATTATTTTTTGAAATACCAAATATATTTGAGATGTAAAACTGGCATGGGTTATGTTTGATATTAAAATAGCAGGAGGAATTAGTTCAAGCAAAATATGATCTGCATGTGCTTGTAATGATATTCTATATTCCATAGCCCCAAACAACTCCCTAGTTCCCTTCACTACTTTGAAACAACTTTAAATTACAAATGCAGTCTTCACTTAGAAGCAGCTTTAACATTAAGCTCACGGTGCTTTGGCATTTCATACAGATATATACGTTCATCAGCCTTTGCTTCCAATACAACATATATATGTACTGGAAGGGCACAGAAACCTGTTTTTCTGGAATGATAACATATTTTTGTCTTCAGTGTTTTGTTTTTTTTCCTCCTTAGCAGCAAGGTGGTTTAACCATCCACAAAGAAGCTTGGCTCTGCCATGCTGTCTGCTGTGTAGTAATAATAGGAAGGCTAATTCATTTTTAAGGGTAATGTAGTCTGTCTTATAATGGTAGACATGTTATTACAGCTTCTAACTCAGAGGAAAGCACATCAAAATGAGTCTGGCTAATTGTACTTACTTAAGAGATTATTTTTCTGGAACTGAAACAACTCATTTAAAAATAGTTACAATTTCAAATAAATAAACTATTTTAAATTGTGCATCAGAGCACTAAGGAATCAGTTATCATTTCCCAGTGAATTTTTGAAGAGATGGAACTAGACAGAAAAGAACTAGACAGAAAACCATAGAATCCTAGAGAAAGCTGAGTTGGAAGAGGTCTTAAAGGTCACCCGGTTCCAACCCTTGCCATGGGAAAAGACATTTCCCACCAGACCAAGTTGCCCAAGCCCCCATCCAGCCTGGCCTTGAGGGATGGGCCCCATCCTCTGGGCAGCCTGTACCAGTGCCCCACTGCCCTCTCAGTAAGATGCCCAAGCCTGGAAGTGTTTGGCACACCTCACTTTTCTTTGGAACCCCTCTGCAACCCCACTCACAGCGGGGCTCTGGGTTTTCTCCCTTAACAAACCTAAGCCTAACCTGAAACCTAACCACATGTCACTAACATCTTTCTCACGTGGTGGAAAAGTAACAACCAGAAAAGCTTGCCTGGAGAACCGAGAAAGCCCAAACCTGCTATGCTGCAAGGTGCCTCATACAGAAAACTGTCAAATGAGCTTTTGCCTTGGTCTCTGACCGCTAGGTAACAGCTCAGACCAGCTCACCAACGCTGAATGCCATGTGGGAAGGAGCGTCCTGCAGGTCTCATGCTTTGGTAGAGAAAGAAAAAGATGTCCTCTTATAACACACATACATTATCTGCCAGTCTCAATGTCTCAAATCCTCCTATTTTCTACCAGCAATACAGAAGCTCAACTTTTTCAGTTGTTTTTTTTTTTTTAAATATTGATTTGTTTTATGTTAAATCAGCATTTCATCTGACCTTTAAAATTGAAGAATCCATGGTTCAGCTGCTCCCAAAGCCTTTGGCATCATGTTATTATGGAACTACGCTTCAGGTCTGTTTAGCAACTGACCTCAGACAGGAAGTTCTGCAAATATATTGTAGCTGCTTCTTTATTAACTGTCAGCATCTTCAGCTACTGCAGTTCAAAATCCATCAGAATACAAAAGAAATATTAAGAACTGACTGAAAATAAGACACAGCACAGTTTTGCCAGGATCCTGCAAAACATTCAGTAAGGACACACATTTGTGCTCCCTGGTGCTGCACTTCCTACGTTGTGAGCAGAATTGCAGGGCCACCCCAACACAGGCATTGACAGATTTCACTCTCATCAAGTTAATGACACTGGAAAGCACTCACTGATTGAGAATAAGCATTCCTTTCTCCACTGTGTCATGAAGAAGGTGTTAAATGAGAGCGAGACGAGATCCTACACTTGGATGGAATGGATGATGTTGATTAACATTTTATGTTCACTAGGATTTAACAAAATTGTAACCAAAAACCCCTCAAGTTGCGTGCAAAGTTTATTTAAAACGTCATTATAAAGGGAAAACAGTCCCTGTTCCAGCAAAATGAGGTTTGTGGCTGTATGCATACCTTTTGTACTAGGTGAGCTGCAAGGACATCTGAAGTCAGTTTCAATAAAACCGCAGGAAAGAACTGCAGTAAGAGCTAGAGACATAAGTCATAAGTCAGCTCTAAGAATGAAAAGCAAATTCGCTTTTAACTATAACTTCAGTTCTGGTTGTCAGTTTCAAGGCTGTGCCTGTGTGCACACCCAGGGTACTCATCCACTGCTTTGCTGGGACACCCAGGAAGGTGCAGCCAGGTTAGACACAGGACTGGCTTTAGACAACAGAGCAGCTGGAATGGAGGTGACTGAACCTTCACTGTTAGATGGAAGAGTGACAGCTAGAGGAGTAATCCGGGAAGAAATCCTGGACAGTTGCAGGGGTTCCTCTCAGCAGCTCCTGCTGTGCCTAAAAGTCTGAATGCCTCAGTACTGGCCAGCATCTGGGGCAAGAATCTGGACACTTCCACTGCAGACTTTTCCTGGTGGCTCCTGGTGCGAAAGGGAACAAATAGTGCATTCCTGAAATGTTTGTAGAAAGTCACTGTAGAACTTGGCATGTTGGTACGCATTTGTATATAGTTACACAATTTAAGAGATGTTTTGTCTGCAATGAGGATACACCAAAAATTGAGCAGCGTGGTACTTGGGAGCATCTCCTGTAAAGCAGATGAAGCCCAATCTGCAAGGATGGACAGCAGACTCCCATCTCCACACAGGCAGTGACAAACCACCTTTCACCTATAAAACCATACAGACCCAACTGCCTTACAGCACCCTGTGCATGCATGTCCAGCAGCTGCGCTGAGCTCTGGTCATGGTCAGGGAGATCCAGGTGACTCCACAATGACACTGAGCTGTTTGCTTTGTCTTTGCCTCAGTTTCCTTTTCTATAAAGGGGATGATATACAGCACTTGAAATTTGTGGATGAAAAGGGTTATTTAGGAGCTCTCCATTATTATCGCTCTGCTCGCCCGTTGTTGACAACCAGTGGTATTAGGTCAAAAGCAAAGCAAGTTTTCATTAATGAAACATGAATCCTTCCCTAATGTGGTGGGACTGAGCAGTCTGTAGGATGATTTTGTTGTCTGGTATCGTTACCCTTTATGATCTCATATTTTATGGTAGTTAACGCCATTGGTGGAAAACATGATTAGAGCAGAAAGCAGCTTCAAAGCAGCCATTGCTTACTGCATTCATCACACTTGCCGCATAGCTGGATTTTTCCTCTCTACAAATATAATCAATCAGTGCAGGTAAAGAGTTAGCAGCAAATAGAAGCACTTTATGTGAACTACTGTGTATCCTGTTTTTATCAGTGTGCTGGGAAGTGTAGTTAGAGTGGGATAAGTTATGTGGTGTGGGCTTAGGCATTAATGAATATGAGAAACTAAATTATTGAATTTTGCAATGCAAATTATTTTTTGAGCACAAATTCTTCATTTTTGAATGTTAAGGACTCATAAAAAATGTCAATGGTTTATGAATTAGGCCATTAGCATGCAATTTGTGATTCAAACAGTACCAGAGCCCCATGTAATAAGTGACTGAATAAAGAGCAGCATTCCTCTCTACACTCGCGAAATAGTTTGCCAGGAATTTCTGAAGGCGAATGCGGAAGGATGTCACACCAGGGACTCTTTCAGATCCTCTGGAGATACACCGTTAAATCACAGGAGGGTCCTGAGTGCATTCCTTTTGTAGCCAGTGCACTCATGGTCATAGGGGAACACACAGGGTATCTGAGTGAATCAAACAGACGCAGACCCTGCAGTCACTTTCAGCTCACAAGCGTGAGTGCATGAACACAGGCACTGCTACCCGACCTGTCAGCAATAGCTCTGCCTCCTGCTACAAGTAAAACAAGTTTAAATGTCTTGTGAGACTTGAGGGAGAAAAAAAAAAAGTAATATCCACCCCTACTGAGATGAATGTTGTAGTTTTTTGAATAAATACATATATCTTGATTGCAAATATTGAAAAAGAAGGAGAGCTCATTCTTCCTAGACAGTGTTTGTGCTGAGCAAGCGTACCTGAGAGGTAGGTTACCCTGCACGGGATTAGGCAGCACAAGGTCATCCAAAGTCCTTGCAGGTCTTGCAAACATTAACGTGTGCTGAAACTTCAAGGAGAGAGGTGCCACTGAGGCAGGAAATTCCCAATTCAAACAGTATTACAGTTCTTTTCCCAGGCTGGTAATTCCAAAAGGTAGCAAAAAAGCACTACTGATACAGAGATAAAAAAAAAAAAAAAAGCACAATTGTTATGGATATAAAAATTCATACTTTCCTAGGATGAGAGCAATTTTGGACAGAAAATGCTAAATATGATAAAATTTCTATGGCAGGTTGAATATTGCTGTTATCTAAAAGATCTGTTTGCTCAGTGTTCCAGAATTTGTGCTGAAAAATTCATCAGAAACAAGAGGAAGCAGAGGAATGGGTTGAAAAGGTATGTTAAATGCCTTTGATATAACACACACATTCTTAAAATAGTGTGTGTGTGTGTATATATATATATATAAAATACTTTGTATTGTGGTATATGTAACTCCAGGAAGGGAAGGGCTCTGCCAATTTGAGAATGCAGCTCTGTTTAATTTGTGCCTGTAGCATCAACGATCCTCCCTTTCTGCTCTTACAAATCAGTGGCATAAGGCTGAGGCTTATTCCATTACAGAGTTTGACCTTTGATATGGTCTCTAATGAGGCAGAAGCTATCAATTCCATGGACCTCGGTAGGGGATGTGAACTTCTTACTATAGAGCTGCATTCATCACAGTGCTAGTAGCAAAAATGGATAGGGGCTGACCAGCTGGTGGCAAAATAGAGGAATGGAAAGAAACCTTTGATTCAGAATCAGAAACTACAAGGATTTTTGGTTGCCCCTGCTGCTGGCTGAGGTTAGCACTTAAGGCAGTGCATCCTTCTGCCTGCCTATCTAACCGTGCTATGAAGCTTGCCATGGGCCATAGCTCAAGATCTCTCACCTGGCTTTTAAGATAGAGCAACACAACCTGGATTTTTTTTTCCTCTCTCCCTTCTTCCAACTGAACACACACACATGTTGTATATTTACATGCACATATCAGGCAATTAGAGATCAGTGTGATGGGCATATTTGAAAGACTGATAGAACAGGCTAGTTTCACATTACAGAACAACACCACATTAACATTCACTAACAATATACACTGTCAGTGGTTAATTATTAGTCTTTGTGAATAATTATCATTATGTATGCAAATCTCCTCTATTCAGCACTGGTGAGCTCTGAACTGCATTCAGAGCTGGGTCCCTCAGTACAACAGAGCCATGGACATACTGGAGAGAGTCAAATATAGGGCTGTGAAGGTTCTGAGGGGGCTGCAAGGAGAGACAGAGCCAGGGCTGATCAGCCTGGAGAAGGCTCAGAGAGATCTCTTCCATGTCCATAAATACCCACAGGGAGGTGCAAAGAGGACACAGCCAGGCTCCTTGCAGCGCTGCCCAGTGCCAGGAGCAGAGGCAGTGGGCACAACCTGGAGCACAGCAGTTCCCTCTGCCCGTCAGGCAGCACTGCTGTGCTGTGCTGTGCTGGAGCCCTGGCACAGGCTGCCCAGAGGCTGTGGGTCTCCTCCTTAGAGCTCTCCCAAAGCCACCTGTCTGTGGGGCTGGGCCCTGCTCTGCAAGGCTCTGCTGGGGCAGTGGGACCCTGAGGAGCCTCCAATCTCAGCTTGCTCGTGACTCTATGATCCTTGGCGCTTTGGATTTTAGTTTCATGACCATGTTTGCAAAGCACACCCCATCACACCCATAATGTAGCATGCAAGCATTTTCTTTCTTATCACAATATCACAGAATAATGTAGAATATGTTACATTCAAAGACTTAGGGTTTTTTTTGTTTTGTTTTTTTTTTTTGGTGTAATTCGAGCTTTCTCCTTATCTTTTTGCCTTTTTTTTTTTTAACTGTGTCCTTAGCACCAAGCCCTTACCCACTCTCCTGTCCTCCCACATCTGTCCTCTTCCATGCCACACCATGTACCTCTCAGTGCCTTGGCAGTCATACCAGGCAAGTTGGGTCATAATCACCTCCTTCTGCCCAGGACAGCCATTTGTTGCTGTAACCTATAGAGAACCGAAGCAGTCCATCACAAGGATGAACACTAGTCAAAGTGGGACAGACACCTGAACTGCTGTGCAGCTGCATGGAGCAGGACAGGCCCAGAAGAGCCCTGCTGCTGTCCTGTGAACAAACTGGTTTCAAAAGCTGTCCTAGGACATTCCTGCTTCCAATCCGATCAGCTTTCAGCTTCAGAGGGAATATGAAGTTGTAAAAGAGGAATAATTAGGAAAAAAAAAAGGATTACAGCCAAAGCCTGCGTAGAAATGAAAGACGAACAGGCCAAACACTGTACCTTTGGAAGCCTCATGTCTGACAGTGTAATTTAAATGGTTAGACACTAAATACAGCACAAGAACTCCTTTCCTCCAAAACCAAAGAGCCCAACATCCTGGCCTTTCAAAACAGCAGTCACATACTCTTTCTGGGAAATGAGTGATGGTTGCCCTGTGTAATAAAATATTCAGCTTCACAAGAATGCTTTATAAAGGAGGAGGTTCATGAATTTTTAAAATTATTTTGTAAATCACTCTGAAAGCTGACAATGAAGGCTAACCCTACAGCTGGAGTACAGGTGCCACGTTATCACCATGCTCAGCCCAACAGCGGTGTGTGTGGGCACTGTTCCCCTCCCCAGCACCAACAGCTCCCCGTACAACATCAGTCCCTACAAAGCTCCAGGGCCAGGCAGGGCTCTGCTTCCTGCACCCCTTCCTGCTCTGCCCTCGTGGGGAAGCAGCTGTTTGGCACTGAGTGGTGGCTGCCGGAAAGCTCAGCATGAGGGGAGAACGCGCATATGAACCACCCCAAAACATTTGGGGAGGTGAGCCGCAGCACCTGGAGGATGGTGGGAGGCATATTCACGTATCATCGACTCAGTGTACATCAAAACTGAAAGCAAGATGTAGTCACTATTGTTGCACCTGTGGTAGGAGGAAAAAAATCCACGCAAAATTGCAGGAAGTGGTTGTATGGAGAGATCTTTTGCTTTGACTTCACTAGAAAACAAACCAGCAAAACTGTTATTGCACGGTGCTAGGTAGGTGACAGACCCTCTCTCTCTGTCACCTGCAGGAAGCAGCACAGGCAAGAGCAGGTTTATTGGTTCACTGCCTTGAGAAGGGGTTTATTGGTTTTATTGTGTCTCTGCCAGGCTGCTGCAGAAAGGGCTCACAGCTTCGCGGTGCTCGCAGCGCTGCTCGCTCCAGGTTCAGACCCTGCTGGTGACCCAGATGGAGAAGTTGCTATACAATGTTCTTTAATTGGCAGTTTTCTAGTATGTTCTCTTCTGCATCTGTTATTTATGTCTCACAGCTTTCCTGCATGCTGGTAGACAACAAGGAACTACAGCAGTGCTATCCCCTTGTATTTAAAACATTTAGACAGACAACAGCCCCAAATTCACATAACATTATGGCTCATTGCACTCAAAGGAAATTTTGTTGCTTTATAGAACGTTTCTCTGAGATGATGAAGTAAGCCCACGGCTGCCACACAACAACGACTGAGCAGCAGAGGAAGAGCAGGGGATAAAGCAAACAGTGAGGTGCTCTGGCAGAGCTGCTGACCTGACGCAGAAGCTTCCAAGGCTCAGAGCTGCAGCCACAGCACCGCCTCGGAGTTCAGTGCCACGCCAACAACACCATCAAGAAGCCAGATCTCTCCTCGTTATTAAATTGACCAAGCAAACAAATGAAAGGAATCAAAGCAATAACAGAGGGCAGATAACCCCTGGGCTATCTTATAAGCAGTGGCTGACAGATGTGGATTACTGAAAAAGTAAAGAGCTTGCCACTTGTATGTAATAAAGCCACAGGGACTGCAGCAATACCCTTTTTGTTTTAAAGAAGAGCAAAGGCATATATTGTCAAAACCATAAAGCTTGCCATAGAGAACCGTTGTACGCTTCTGAAGCTATATAAAGACATCACAGGCTTACGGTTTTGAAAGGAGTGACAGCTATTACATTCTGCAATGTTTCGGCAAGGCACCGTGCGGAGTAACTACGGATCACACAGGGAGCATCATCTATTTGTGCCCTGACAAGAACACCTGGATAACCTCTCTGAACTGGTCAGCTGGACTGACTGGCCTGGGCATTTATCACTGCTGCAGCTTCTTTTTTAAAACAAGCTCTAGGAAGCAGTATTTCAGCTTCATAAGAAACCTAGAGGTAGAAAAAATGTTGTCTTGTTTGTTTTCCATGCTTGTGCTGACCAGGTATAATTTGTCATCTGAGGATGCAAGCTGCCATTTGAACTAGAGCTTGTCCAAATTTTGGCACGAATACCGGCGGAGCTGTAAAAGCTCCACCTGTCACCATTTTCACTGCCTAGTCAGCTTACAACATTAAGGGAGCGTTACAGGTCCCGGAAGAGCTCCTGCTTTGTTGCTGTTGTAAAGGTCTTTAAGCCCTTCTCTGTCAAATTCAAATCTACCCTGTACTCTTCTAAGACTGAGATATTCCCACCTTGGTTAACCCCTCGCTGCAGTTGGTGCCTGTTAGCATTCAGCCTGTGACAAAATGAATGTGATGGGTACGGAGGAGCAGCGTAACCGGCAGCTTTTTCATATAACACGCATGCTGCCATGTGATACATAAACATAATGGGTGCGACACAGAAAACTGACCTCACGAAATACATGCTCCTCTGTTCCCCATTTATCTAACCCAGCACTTCCTAAACTTCCCACATGCCCCAGGGCAGATCTCCCTGTTCCTCTCATGTATTGCTGTTCAGCCTCACACATCCCAGTGCACAGCCGGTCAGAACTCTCAGATGGGCCAATTCCCATTGATTTGACACACGAAAGTTTGTTCTGACCCAGAAAACCCATGGTGTCTAACCTAACTTTTCCCTGTTGACAGTACTGGAAATTGCGCTGTGCTAATTTGCAGGATACATTACAACTACAAATGTAACATGTTGCTCCAAAGTTTCTAAAATGTCCCTTTGCCTTGTATAAATCATAATCCCAAAGCTACATGTCAGTCCTACTGCACAGCAAGGAAGAACATGGACATCTATACACATAACTTGGGACAAAAGCCCATAAAGAATTGCCATGGTGTGTCAGTCTGTCAGAGCTGACACTGCCTCTCTGCTGGTGGCCTGGGATGCTGTTCAGGGGAGGATAGAGCAACTTCCCCCTCAACATACCTTTTTTTTTTTTTTTTTTGCCCACAGTGGAGAATTATCAACACCCAATCACTCAAAATTCAGATCACTGCCATCTTTAAATCAACATATACTAATCCATCAATTAAGTCAGCATACATCATTCCTATATCATGTTATCTCCTCTTTTTCTTGCATGTGTTAACTAAAAATGTCAGCTGCCATTTCTGCACTGCAAATGAGCATGCACCAATTCCATTCTAATAAAATTGAGTAGAAAAGGCTCTGCTTAGAAGGAGAGGCTGAAGATTTAGAATGAAACATCCCAACTAAAAGAAAAATTTACTGCTCAGAAATAATTTTTTTTTTTAAACAAGATACATATATTCTTTACATATGTTTTTCTAACTTTGCCATATTTTTATGTTCTTTTCAGCTACTGCTTTCTAAAACCAGAGGCACAAATAATTTGGAAGAAGCTATTTTGGTAGTGATTAACCTGTCAAAGGCTTTCAGCTGAATTCGGTTACTAATCTGACTAAAGGTGAAGCTCTAAGTGTTCTGAGGTTCACATATTGCTTTTCACTGAAGCTCACAGAATGAGTACAAGAAAGGGATAAGAAAATAGGTAGCTGTAAAATAATTCTAATACATAAAGAAAAAATGCTACATCATCATCTATAGAACTTTCAACGTGAATATTGAAATAGCTAGTCAGAAAAACGTAATTTTCTTCATTCTAAAATAAATTTATAGCAACTACTCCTAAAAATTGTCTAAGTAGGAAAATATTAACACTAACTAACTCTAAAATATTTTAAGTTACCAAATGAAATAAGTATTACAACCACTTTAATAAGCAAAGTCTCTTGTTTCCTGCAGACTTGATATGATAAATCTCATCCCACACATCAATTTGTTAGAAGGCAAGTCAGAACAATAACAAAGACAAACAGCCATTAGTGGACAAGACAGTTTCATCAAGCAAGACCTTACAAATAATATATTGTTGTTTGTCATCAAGACATTTTTAATACACCAGAGTCCTTTCCAAAAGCACCTATAATCAATTCCTTCTAATTTACAAACTCAGAAAGACCACAAGAGTGATAGTAATTTCATATTTTACACACCCACAGAGGTTACGACAATTGATTCAGTTCAGCAAAGTACCGTAATGACTTTGAATGCACTTGAAAGATTTTTGCATTTGTTTTCTAAAGCTGTAAAAAAAGTAATTCAAACTCTGCCACATGGGCACAATTTGTAAAGGTTGTACATGAAAAGTATGGATTCAGTTCTCACAAAGACAGCTCTCGTCTTATTATAACCCATCTGCAAGGCATGCTGGTCACTGCACTAAAACACTTTGCTTCTCTTTGTTCTTTATGTGGTCTGAATAGATTTCAGAATTCCTACGGCAAAAAGAGGTGGAGTGAAAAATGGGTAATGCTTAAAAACAGTTCAGAACAACAGGTTTTTAGTCAATTACTTTCACCAATGCTAAAAGTAAGGATATGCAACCTCTGCCCTTGGATTAACAACCCACATAAAGATGAAAGCAATCAGAACCCTCCATAGCTCAATGCACAATTTTTGCCCATAAAACAAGATGAATAGGTATGCAGCCTGCCTTTCATTAACTGTTCACTAGCCAGATTTAACTATAATGAAACAGCAGCCCTGCTGCTCTTCCCTCAGAAAATAAGAAACAGCTCCAAGTTCATTGCATATTTAAGTGTCTTTGGTGACATTTTTTGAAAAGGTTTAGTGACCAAAGTTTCAGCTTCTCGGGGTTCTGGCCTCAGAATGAAGACACCTGCAGCTCCTGTCTGCAGGCAGAACCAAGTGCTGAGCACACCTGGGAGGCTCTGATTGTGCTCAGCACTGCAGAGGAGCCCTGCCATCCAGGCACAGCAGAACAACAGGAACAGTGGAACTTCCTCTTGTCTTAGTGACAGAGGAAGGACTTGGGTCATTGGCATTTGCTATAAGATAGAAGCAAGGAAAGAAAGGGATATTCAGCCATCATAATGCTGCGGTGTGAGACTCTGAATGGCTGTTTGGCTACGTGTGGGAACTTCCTGGTTGCTGAGCCCTAATTTAGGAACCATCTCGGAGGGATTTTTGTCTGAGCTACAGAAAAGACAATTAGCAAATCACTGCAAACGTGTATGTGCACCCTCTGCTCCAAACCCATGAGACAGCATTCCCCTGCAATGCTCAAATATGCTAAAAAAGGGAAATCTGTTTATAGGAAGATGAAAAGATTTATAGGTCCTGTATGTTCAGCTACGGTGATTTGCTGTTACACCACTGAAATCAAAGGAAGTATATGCAGAGAATTTGACTTGTAATTTTAGATGAAACCTTTTCCATGCATACTTAAGACAGTTTTGGCTTAAAGATTATGCCATTTGAGAGCTCCATGCCACTGAGAAGATACCAAGTAGCAGGAATTTGAAGGGAATAAAAGGAGTCCTCTTCCAATGATCCTTGTTGGTCTGTCTTGATAGCTCCTTTTAATATTAAGAGATGGTGCTTTTGCCACGGTAGAATGTGGCAGAAGCCCAGTAAAGGCTTTTTAAAAAGAGCTATCACATTAAAAATGAATGCTACAAGAAAGCTACAAGAAAAAAAACAACTCAGAAGCGCTGAATTTGTATTTCAAAATATAGCATTTTGAGCCCAGGGAAGGCTGTTGGAGTTCTGAACTGTGCTCAGATCTAGAATTTCACATACAGTATTTTGGGGTTTAAAAGAGCTTGCCTGGTTAGTCAGCTGATGAAGCATGAAGGAGAGATTGCTACTTTCAGCCAGACTAGGAGAATCAGTGTCATGGAAGACACTAGTAGCAAAGAAATGGTACTGGAAAGACAACACACTTGAATGGTTTTATGATTTATATTCTCCTCCTTATCTGTGACAATATCCATTCTCTGAAGATGAAACAGGAAACATACAGCTGCTGCATATATATTTATTTTCATTGTGTTCTAGCTATCAGAACAGTGTCAAGGTCCATGAAAATAATAACTAAGGAAGAAGAAAAAGATGCAGATGCACTCAACTTACAAGGTGCTCTCCTTGTAGCTCTGTCAGAAAGAAAACAGAAACCTTTTGCAGAGCATAAGCACCCTGTTGCTACCAGCTAATGGCATGTCTCCAGCAAACATACACGTTCCTCACTGCACTTCTGGACTACAGTGCGTCATTCATTTATTATTTTTTGTTTGACCTTCTTGATATGAGATGCATCTTTACATTTTACATAAACAAGCTAGGAAAAGGTCCTGAAAAACCGAAATTGCCTACCTGAAGTCTTGGTCAAAAGGAGCATAAAACAATGCAGTATATCTTACAAAAGCCCTCAAACACCTCCAGAGGCAGGACATCTACAGCTTCTCTGGGCATCCTTTGCCAGGGCCTCATCACCCTCTGAGTAAAGAATTTCTGCTTCACATCGAATCTAAACTTCTCTTTAAAAGCATGCTTCTTCTCCTATCACTATCAGACCATTTAACAAGTCACTCTTCCATTTATAAGCTTCCTTCAAATACTGAAAGACTGCAACGAGGTCTCTCTTCTCCAAGCTGAACAAACCCAGCTCCTCAGCCTGTCTCCATAGAAGAGGTGCTCCAGCCCTCTGAGCATCCTCGATCCTCGTGGTCTCCCCTGGATCCTCTCCAACAACTCCATGCCTTTCTCATTCTGGAGGCCCCAGCCCTGAATGCAGTGCCGCAGGTGGAGCCTCACGAGGGCAGAGTAGAGGAGGACTGGATACAGAAATCAGATTAATTGATCATCACCAACACCAGTCTAATGAAAATACCTCACAGAGGACACGCTCCAGAAAGGTCTAGTGGTGCTGCTGGTAAAACAGCCCCCCCGGAGCATCCTGCAGGTCCATGTCCCCAAGCAGAAGTGTCAGGGCTTTTACAAGCTTGCTTTGAAACCAGAGTAAATCACTCATTCTTTTTATGACTGCCATAAGCAACTGCATCAGTGCAAAATCTGGATCTCAGTACAGAATCTGAGACTAAAATACAAACTGAGTATACGAGAGGTTCTCCTCCATCCTTCTCCAAGACAAAGGTGTGTCTCACAAGCCTGTTTTAAACCTCTCTACCTCAAAATCTATTAGAAATGCTTTGATAAATGAAGAATTTAAGGTATTTCTTGAACATCATGATATACTTACTAAGTGACTTCCAAGTCTAGTTTTAGTTCCTAAGATATTGCAGTGCTTGGAAAGCGGTAAATGATTTTTTATTAGCCACAGACAAAAATCAAATTTGTGCCTCAATCTCCATCAATCTTAGTAAGACTCTGATACAGTGATGCTCTTTTATTGGCTAGACTAATGAACACTGGAGTCAGTTCCTTTGTCTTCAGCTGGTTAAAAAAGTTATTCATGTCCTGCTCTCAGTATTTCCAAAGCTAATGGTCTGATTTCTGCCACCAGATTGAATCCTGAGAGAATTACATGAACATTTCCTTTCTTATCCTTTCTTAACAGATATTATCACACATAGAACACAAAGGGTAAGTATCCTGAAATTTCACTATCATAGCATTGTTCGGCCTTTTTTTGCTGAAGCTGAGTATGCATAGTTTTCCTGTCTTGTGATCGAGGAGACAGGGACTTGTGAGGAATGATAACGCTGAAGAGAGATAAATGCCGTCCTCAGCCTACTCAAACAGAATGTAAGACATTGAAGGCAACCTATGTGAACCTATTTTACTTCATATTTAAGGAGCAGGTGTTGGTTCATCATTAGGCACTGGAATTCATTGGGAGAACAGCAGCTTAAAGCAAAGGAGATAGTAACTTCTTAATTGCCCTTTACTTGAAGGTCATTTGTTATTTACAAAATGAGAAGGCTCTGTTCATTTTCACATACTTCAGACAGGACGTCTCCTCTTTGCAGGCTATTTAGGAATCAAACATAACTGATGATGTGTTCATCCTCCCTTAGGGCTTCCAACCAAAAATACTGCTTCCCAAAACACCTGAAATAACATCTTAGAATGTAACGTAGAGCTAAAAAACGATGAAGAAATACACTCACTATCTCCTCCAGTTATGTATATTATGTGACTGTTAGTTTACTATCAGATCACAAGTTCCTCAAGCTCGTTTTTGTATTTGTTGACATTTAAAGTAAACATCTGAGGAAAAGTTTTGCTTTGCAAAAGCATTACAGTGTGGGAAGAAATAGTTTTGGATGTCTAAATCTGGTCTATGAAGTTTTACAAAGCTCATGTGCTCTCTAAAGACTGTTGGACAAGGCCAATGTATGGAGCATTGCGCAATGCCTACAGGATGCAATCCACACATAAGGGTCAGGGCGAGAATTAATAATGCTTGTGAGATGCTATCCAAACACAGGAGTTTTATATTAATAAAAGCCTAAATATATTAAAAAAAAAGCAACCAAAAAATACACCCCACAATCTAAGAAACCCTCATTTTTAATTCCCTGCTTTTAGAAGATGACATTTAATGCTCAGTTTCTTGCATGGAGAAAGTGAAGCATGAAGAAAATTCAAAGCATTACCCTGTCTATCCATTAGCCTTTTAAAAATAATTAAATGAATGAAAATATTCTTCTCGCCACACAGACCCAGTATAACAAATACAGCTTTTATCCATGGCTTAAAATAATTGCCCTAAAAATACCTGGAAGTGTTAAGATTTGCTTCCAGTGGAGATTCTGATGGCCATTTCTTAATACCTGCTCATTTCATTATCTCTTGCCACACCAACTCAGCATGCCTTGAGTGTCCAAAACTAATGTTCTTTAACAATTTATTATGGAGGAACGTATGCATATATTCAATTACTCTCAGTGGAGAAGTGCAGGTTTCCTTAGGGTACTGCTTTGTTTCCTCACAAAACAACATACTGCTTCTCCATAGAGCACTAGAAACTATATGAGAGAGCCAGAAGTCACCAGAAATGCTTTTCAGTACAAGTAGCTTTGCTTGCTCACAGGCTAAGGAAACACAGGTTTATTCTTCCCTTTTTAATCAATGTTACATTCCAATAATAGCATTGTTTCTGAACACTTCAGGGACAGAGATCGGCCTCAGTTTAGAGGTATACAGGTCTTCTGTTACCCATTTGCACCACAATAAAACTAGAGTAACTTGGCTAAGCAACCTGGGCACCAACAGCAACAATAACCGGAGGGGTGAGTAACTGCGTGCATGCAATACCTTCACAGATGAGTACAGAGATCTGTCCTGAAAGCTGCCCTGGTTTAGTGCTGTCACTGACATCAGCACTTGATCTTGAAGCAGACACAGTGGATAGCAGCAGACATTTCAGGATGATGACATTTAAAGAAAACTGGTCTAGAAAAAAATGTATATATGCCAAATGCTTTTGTTATTGTTCTCTGGGAATCTGTGTGGCTAAAGCATTGTACATCATCACAAGAACCCTAAGTGGAGCCTTCTGCATCTCCGTGCAGCTTAGGACACACTGCGTTTTCCAAGCCCAGGACCACAGAGTACAGTGCAGAGCTGCAGGGACAGTCCCACCTGGGAGCCCAGTGGCACCTGCAGGTCACAGCCATTGCTCCGCTCTTCCCTTCTGAACCTGCAGGCAGGCTTTGCACAAGCTTACGCAGCTCTGGGGTTTTAGTACTGTGCTGCATCGCCAGTATCAGGTTGCTCTTTTGCTACGTTCAAAGCAAGGAAATTAAAGAGAGGAACCCAACCAAATTCCTGGCTCTGCATTGTTATTTGCAACTGGTTTAGAGACAGGTCTCACAAACAGCCACCTCCTTCTGAGTAGTAATTTATGTGCCAATTCTTCACCAGCATTTAAATCACTATTAACTACTTCTAACCAACCTTTTTTTCTTTGCCTTGAGATGTTTAATTATTACAGGATAAATGGTACTAGTGAGGGATACATGGGGAAAGAGTAATTAGTGGTTCCATCTATCTAAATGAAAGAAAATATTATTATTAATTAATATCCATACAAGGAAGCAAGAAGAGTTTTAAAAAATCTACAATAGAGATATCTACAGGGGCCACATTTGCTCTGAGTGTCGCTTTGACAGGTGCCCATTTATTATTTTAACAAGCTGAGATTGTCTGCATCTTCAGTCATGGGAGGTCAATCCTTCATTCCTGTCAATCCTTTGATAACTAAAGTGTCTGTATTAATAACTAAAAACTGAGAAGAACAAGCTAAGATAAGTACGGTAGGGGGTCACATTGCTTGAAACCGCCAAACGGCAGCCAGTTTGTTTTGAATGAAGGAAAGAGTTTATCACTGTATGTGTGGTGCTGTTTAGAAATGCTCTGGCACAGCCTGTCTAAAGGTGGACCTTTTCATCCGCACATCCCTCTTTCCTACCACAGCAGCTTACTTCTGTGGAGGAAGCCGCAGCTCCATCTCTGCAAAGGGAAGGCAGAGGGATTTTTTCATGCCTGAATACCACCTGACCATTGTGCAAAGGCAACTCTGAAATTAATGTCTCCTTTTTGTTTCCAGGGGAGCTACAACAGATTCAAAGAGCACAATAACACTACTTGATAGAAGAAATTCTCAACTACAAAATACTTTTTTTTTTTTTTTCCAACACAGTCACCATTGTTAGCTATGCATTTTTGTCAGCAATGAACAAGAGCATGCATGTTGTTCTCACAAAAATCTGCACAAGCAGAGTTGACCCACTGTTCCACACCTGCTATGATGGTGTTGTTGCTAAGCAAGTGTTGCCCATGCAGTTTGTTGTTCATTAATCCAAATGGATGGAAGTCAAAAACTGCTAAATCCAGAATACACAGTGGGTGTGGTAGGACAGTGCAGTCAAGATTGGCGATGGCTCCACAGTCTTCAAACCAACATGCGGCCTGGCAACAAAATATAATGGAGCACTGGTGAAAAGGTTCAACATCTACTGTCACATCATCAACATTTGCCTTTGATGTCGTGAACCAAGACAATAAAACAGTAGGTATCACTTTTGGAGCAGCCCTTATAAATGCATAGATGGTCTGTAAAATGTTCATGCATCGAACACCTGAGCAGAGCAATAAAAAGAACAGCAAAATTAAAGCCTCCCTGGAGAAACAGGTGCATGTTTTTACACAGATTTTTAGACCATTAAATTGTCAGATCGCATCACCCCATGATCCTGATCCTGTGTCCTAGACGGACAATTTGAAACTGTCTCAGAAGGAGTAAAGCAAAGTCAAACACATCTGTTTTCTATGCCCTCACTGAGAAATTTTCTTACTTTTAAGGAAATGGCATTTAAGTGTCCCAAGCTGTTTGGATAACAATACTGGTTTTGAAGCAAATAGCTTTGACAGAAAATTTCCAAATTAAATTCATCATGAACAGAGCTCAAGACCAAACAAGGCGCAATGAGCGCCTGCAGAGCACACAGAAGCTTCCCACCATACCCATCAACTACATGTTGGTGCAAACAGTTTTAAAAAAACCTCAAAACAGGACACTGCCAATGGAGACCAGATCGTGGCACTTCCCATTAAGCGAATACAGCCTCAGCAGCTCACTCAAGTACAGGCTCTCTTCCTCACATGGCACGTACCGACGGTGTCAAAACTGAAGTAAAACAGTCTTCCACTGATCCCCCCCACGCCCACACTCCATCCAACCCTACAATTAATTTAATTCTCTCTCGACTTATAAAGATTTTCCTGAACTCTTCAGACTCTTTCTGCTGCTTCTGTCTCAATCTTTATAAATACCATCTTTTGTCATCTATCTAATCAAACTGTAAAAACGATTGAGTATGCAAAAACAGGGGCTTGGTGACAGCCGGGAAGAGCTCTGTTGCTCACAGAAGCATGGGAGTACTGATGAGCACCAACAGTTTAGGAAGGTACAATATAAAAAATAATTCAACGTATATATGTTGCAATATAGGAAGAAAGTAGGTGTTATAAATTTAGTTATGAAGTCCTCTAGACAACTTGTTTTAGTTGCCTAGGAATGCAAAGTACAACAGTTGTGCAGGCTTCTTTACTACCCCTTTGGTCATCAGTCAGACCGAGCTTAGCAGCGGGTGTATCAGCAGAGCTGACAGCAGTAAGAAATCAGCTGCAATGAGACAGACACACTGCTCAATCTGCTGCAAAGTACAGACTCAAATGTAGTTAAATGTAGAAGAGAACTTGAAAAACCTTGGTTGTCTCTATGCAGTCTTAGGTTTTGTTCCTGACTCATCTGGTGAGCAGCCTGGTCATTTCCCTGAGCGCTTCCCCTCGTCGCAAACCAGGACTAACAATGCTGCCTCATTCGCAAGGCACTAAATTGGCTATTATCATGGCCATTCTAAAGAAATTACTTGCAACAGAACTACAGATTTTTAATAATGCTTACGGTGATAACCACTGTACAAATATACAAAAAAAAAAAAAGGTTCAGTTCTAACCCAGAATACAGTGGCAGTCTGATATACAGGGAAAATAAGCACAGAATCAGAATGGTTTGGATGGAAGGGACCGTATGCACCATCTGCTCCAACCCCCTGCCATAGGCACCAGATTGCATTGCTCACCCACCAAATCCAATTGCCCAGGGCCCCATCCAATCAGGCCTTGAATGCTTCCAGGGATGGGGCACCCACAGCTCTGAGCAGCCTATGCCAGTGCCTCACCACCCTCATAGTGAAGGATTTCTTCCTTATATCTAATCTAAATCTACCCTCAGGCCTTCCCCTTCCAGGCCTTGGTAAAAAGTTTTTCTCAGTCTTATAATGATCACTCCTACTTCTTCAGCTTACGGTTTTGGTTTGGAAATCTCCTGTGAGAAAGCTTTGCAGTTAGCATTTAAGAATACTCCCAATTTTTTGGATATACGTGAGGTTTAATTAAAAATGAAACGCTCTTCAGTGAGGTTATTTTAATGAGTGCAGCCCAACAAGGAATAGTGACTGTTCTATTGCAAAAGAAAAAATACGATAGAAGACGTCCTTGCTCATACGCCGCTCAGAAGGATTTTGTCCTTCTCACGTCTTTCACATTACCTTCTCATTTTCATATTTTTGTTTTCTCCTTTGCTTCACTCCACGGCAGCAAATAATGCTGAATACCGAGGCAGCTGTACTCACTCATTTACAGATCATTTCTCTAAGTACCACATACAAGTGCTCCGCTTTCCAAATACGAATCAAGGCTGGTTACCTTAATTACTCGTGGATTTCTGAGGTGCACAGGTGAGATGGGCTTTCATTGCCCCCACCTACATTAAAAGCAGCAGCTAATTCTACATATTCTTTCAATGACTGCTCAGTGCACAGCACTAGCACAGATGAATCCTTGTCAGAAATAATTCACTTTGTCTGAACAAGGAGTTTCAGGAGATGACATTATTTTTTAAGTCAGCAGATGAATAATAATCCAAGTGACTGCTTTGGGAGGAATACAATATTCAGTGACTTTTTCACCCAATTTACTTTTGCTGGGAATATCAAAACAATATTTAGACACGTTATCATAAAAAAAAGTTAGACATGTTATCCATAAAAAGAGACTCTTGCTTCTCTTTTACGTAAACTGGTAGCACAGTACTAACAAAAAAGAAACCAAGCAAAATGGAAATGCTAGCAATGTAGCAGTACTTAAATTTTATGGGACTAAGATTATGACTAGGTACATAAAAATGAGCGGGAAATCCGCAGCTGACAAGAGGTCGGAGCGTAATTACTTTTCCTCTCTCACCAAATGGCTCCAGTTTGAAAGGCTTCATTTAAACAGAAAGACAGTGATGAAAATGCTGACTTGAGCTGAGCGTGTGCAACCCAAGCAGATTTAACACTGTAAGACAAAAGCAATGCAAGGCTGCAGGGGCTTCTCAGACAAACAACTGTTTCTCTGCAGTCTGACAGAGACATCTCAGATGGGGCTGCTGGAGGCCTCAAGCTCGACCCCGTGCGTGGGTAAAGCAGGTTGCTCAGGGCTGTGTGCAGGCCACTTCGGGCTGCCTCTGAGGCTGGAAAGACCACGGGCTACTCTGGCCACCGCTCTGTTCACTCTCACAGGGAAGAAGCCCTACAGTACATCAGGATGGCTCGTCCCATGCCCAGCTTGTGCCTCTCGGTCTCCCACCACGGACCGGAGGGCAGCCTGCTGCCTCCTTTCTGCACGCTCTCCTCAGGCAGTAGCGTGCAGCAGCAGGGTCCTCTCGCCTGCTGTTCTCTCAGCCACCCTGTGTGTGCTGCAGGCCTCAGCAGCCCAGCTCGGAACTTGTTCCCATCTGCCAGCACCTTTTCTATACCCAAAAGAGCACACAGTGCTGCAGCTGTACCTCAGCAGTGCCAATGGCAGGAAGGATTGCTTCTCTCGCCTTGCTGGCTGTGCTCCTGCTAACTGGCCCAGGGTGCTCTTGGCCCTCCCTGCTGCAGGAGCACATCACTGCCATGTGTCCTGCATGTCCTCAGGCCCTCTGACAATATGGTGACTTAATTAAAAAGAACCATCTTCGTCAAAGAAGAAAGCAAGTTCAGTCATTCCAGGCTGACCTGGTCCTGCTGCCTGGCTCACTGCTCCCCGACCCCGGGGCCAGAGGAGCAGCAACTTGCTTTGTAACACTGCAAGATCCATTTTGATGTTTTGTAAAGTAAGAGGAATAAACGACATTCCGACCACACAAACACTTCTTTTTCTCTGACAGAAAGAAAAGAAATACTGCATTTTCCCCTAGTCTGAATAGAACATTATTTGAAGTTCCAAATAAACAGCTCTTCTCAGTACACATTTCAGGGTAAGCAAATGCTTAAGTCCCATCTGATTCAGCAAAGCTTTTAACCATCCAAGTGTCACTGCCTTCAGAAAGAACGCTAAGTGAGTGCTGCTGTGCTTTGCTGAATTTTGGCCTCACACTGTAAGAAAAGGATAATTTGGCTCATTATATTTTGTGAATGACACAATGCCCCTGAACGTTAAACTTTAGATCTATTTGCATATATATATGTGCAGCATTAGGTTGGGCTCTCAAGTAACTACAGAGATCAAAGTACACATAGATCCTTAGAGACTATCAGACAGCAATTACGCTGCAAAATAAATTATAGGCAGTCTCTCTGTGTCACTCTCTGTCCAGCTGTACATGTGCTTGGGTTCCTCTATTGCCCTTGAACATGCCTTGGTTTCATTCGTTGAATAAAATACTCTTAGATGAGGGCTTATGAAACTACCACTTCACTCTCAGCAGTGCTTGCTTTTAATGAGAAAAAAATTCTGGGAGTTGAAAAATGAACAAACAACCGCAAAGAAAACTAACCAAGCAAAAATTTGTCATGGGTTATGCTGAAAAGTTCCCAAAGATATTATTAGGGCTTTAAAGTAACTTTTCAGAGAGAACTAACAGTGGTTGGGGATGGTCCGCGAGCAGTGCGTACCTTCACAGTCCTGGACAGATTTGATGCCTTGCTGCAGATCTTGATTTCTATGAATGTTAATTTACCTCAATTTTTTCCATGTTACGGCAGCTTGAAGCATTCCTGTCACTGCCACAGCCCATGAACTGCCACTTCTTCCCCCTGCTCACAGGACATGCTTGGGACCCAAAGCACAAGCTGGCCGAGGTCACCCCTGCACTGCTGTGACTCAGGTGGCATCGCCTCTAGTGGCTCTTGTGCGGCTCACTGAGGGGCTCTGACATTCCTTCCCTCTATCAATGTCAAATGAATGTTTGTGACTTCAATGATTACCATTATTGGCACTGTGATTGTGTGACTGCACTTGGGATGGAAACTTAAGAACGGTCCAAAGAAGGAGGCTACCCAGCTCCTCTCAACCAGCTTTATGGGGTGAAACACATCATTTAAAAACACCGGGTTTAGCTGATCACAATGTTTAAGTGATTTTTTTAAGCAAATTGTTGGTCCATGATAGGGAGCCTGTGAAACTGAAGTTACTATTTTACTATTTTATCCCCTTTAGAAGATTGGTCAGGATAGAAACAGCTCCTTCCCCAGTTCTTATCTCCATCACAGCTCCACGCACAACAGTAGAAAGAAAAGCTCCTGATCCACCTGGAAAGGCAGTTACTGCAGTAGTGGTTTCCCAGGGTGCTGAAAGCTTTCCTCCAGCCCCCCGAGCTCACCCCATGTGCATGAAGGATGCCAGATCGGCAGAACAGGGCCCTGCTGACCCTGGCAGTTCCCTGCTGGCAGCTTGGTGCTTGTGGCAATTGAGTCACTGCCTCATCCTCACCTTACAGCAGCAGGAGCAGCAGCAACCCCGCCCTCCATCCCCGCACCGTTCCTGCTCTGTTCCTGTGCATCCTGAAGAACTAAGAGCAACTCCTGCAGCCCGCCCAGGTGGGTGTAGGAAACAGTCACTGAACTTCTACTGAAGCACATAATCCTCAGCAACTGAAATCTGGCCAAACAATGTCACCTCTACGTTAACGTTATTCCATCTATCAGCAAACCCAGAGAGGTGTTATGGGGAACACTACCGGCTGTCTCTAATGTCCAAACCAACAAAATTTGTTATCAGTTCTGTTGCTCTCCAGACATTTACGCTAACTCTTGAAAATACTTCCATGTATCCCTTGGACAAAACAAGTCCCTCTACAGTCTGATGGTTCCCTAATACCACTGCAAGTTTGTTGCTACTTAGAGTTGTTCTTGTTCTCCTCTATTTCTCCCTTAAAATGCAAATTTCAATTTCTTTGAGAACAGGAACGTTTTTTTTTTCCCCTGCTATTGTACAATGTCTTGCCAAATGGGATGCCAGTGCTTGATTAGGGCTTTACGTTACTATAATAATAGAAATAAATGGAATTAAAAGTACGCAGTCCAATATCTTGCAGCATTGATAGGTTTTGAATTCTGCAATAAAAGATTAACCCAATGTATGTTTAGATAGAATCTCTGTGAGCCTGTGATATCCAGAGATATCTGAAAGCTCATGTGATTTACAATACTTTGCTGCAGCTTTGAGTTTTTCAAAGTTTTGCAGAATGAATTCTTTCTAAGGACAAATATCAAAAGATGAACGGGAAGAAGGTGATTTATGATGAATAAATCTCAAAAGGTTCAGAACCTACACTCTAATGGGATATGCACCACAGAGTTTGAAAAGCTATCTGAAACTGAAGCAAAATTCATATTTCATCAAGAGGAATTTGGGGGACCATAGCAGTCTTTCTTATCCAAAATGAATCTGGTTGTGTCATTCCATAGGAAGCATGTCGTAATTTAAATTAATGTTCACGACTGAGACAGAAACATTAGGTAACAGTAGGAAAACGAGGGAAGTGAAACTTGGAATCTAAAATAAGTTTTTCAGTAAAAGCCACAGACAACTGGAAGAATCTTTGATTTTTTCAACATTTCCTATCTATCCCTAAAAAGGATTTTTCCTAATTTAAGAGAAAGAATAAAAGAGCTTTGGATTGAACTGCATAATCAGTGAACCAGACAATCCCAAACTGCTCAAGCATATCTGACATCTGCTTGAAGAACTCGGCTGCAAATAGCAGAAGAGAATTTCCATTACAGTACACGCAGAGCCGGGTTGGGAGAAGCAGCATTAGAAAGTGTTATTCCCATTTAGTAATTATGCCTTGATTGTTTTTTATATGTTTGCTCTACTGTAACTTGCTTGCCTTAGGGTGGCACTACTGCTAGAGAGAACACAAAAGTAATTTAGTTTTAAAGGGGAAATGAAAGTTTAAAAGTAGTTTAACGTTTCAGTAGAACTGTAACGATTGGAGATGACTGGATTGTGTCGATAAAGAGTACTAATTTCAATAGTAACTCATGCCTTAATTCTCCTCACAGCAAACAGACTCTCTTGCTCCTCTGTGGTACGCAATATACTCTTTACATCACAGTTAATGTTATCGTGAGGAAAAAAAAATACATTTTCATTTTTATTCCTCAGAAGCTTCACAAAGACCAAATTTTCACAGAGCTGTTATTTACTCCTATGTAAATGGCATTGGCTCTGTAATGAGGTGATTCCGTGAGGTGTAATCACCATCACACAGTCCACGACCTCTTTCTCTTGCTTAGATTTACCATCCCATTTCTCCACTGGTGGCCACGACCTCAGTAGAGTTAGAATGCGATGCCTTGTGCTGATGTCAGTGATCACCAGTTCTCCTAACCTCCGCAGAGAAACCAGGAGCAAGAAACAATCTTGCAGAGCTGGGGGCAGCGGAATGTGCTGCTGAGTGAAGACTTCCCACACGACTTCTCTGCAGACACTTCTACCCCTGTACATCAGCAGAACTTGACTACACGTGGCACAAGTGGGCATAATGGTGACCTAGTCAGCAGGTCAGCTGCCATCCCTTGTCATTTTAGTCTAATAAACAGACATTTGTTCACTTCCACAATGTGGTACAGAGGTCAGTGTTTGGTCCCAGAGAATACCGTATGATTAGTGCATCAGAAGACTTGTCTTAAATTCTCCATCCCTCACTCTCCAGCCCTTTATTCTCTCACTTACATTTTTCCTTTGTTCCTTTCTGCAAATCCTAGTGTAAATGTTTTTTTGAGTAATTAATGTGTCAAATACAAGACCTGAATTTTCATGGGCAATTAGTGGGCTGAATAAAACCAGTGAAATGCATTTTAGATTTAATAGTAAATCGAGGCTCATTTGCTGTTTTGCAGAGCTGTATCCTGAAATACAGAGAGCTTCATATGCATGTAAACTTTTATTTATTTCACATACCAAACCTTCCTCTCCTTTTCTACTTTTCACTGCATACAAAATGCTGTTTGTAGTCTATTACAATTTGCATATTGTCCTTCTGCCTCACTGATAATTGATCAGGATAACATCTGCTTTCTGCTGGTGTCAAGAGAAATGCATCGGTTTCTACAGGACTGTGCAATTCCTCAAGCCTTGCAGAAGTGCAGTTCCCTGACAGAGAGCCACCACGTGCCTCCCATAGCTACGCAAGGCACAACTGAAAATGCGTACCATGCCCATGTATGTTGCTCCAGGAACGTAGAGTGGCATACAGCTTACTTACACAGCCACACGTTGTGGCATAGCAACGCAAAGTGATGTCTGCTACAGGCAAAGTAAGAGCATTATAAATAGTGTAGGTAGCAAGCGGGACTCTCAGAAATCATAATTCCTGCTGAAAGCACGAGACATTCAGTGCAAGGGGAGAAAACGAAGGATTGAGAGATTGCCTAAAGAGAAGAGCTGGTGTGCAGTTTAACCATGGGACATACACTTCCAACAAAATTTAGAAGTACAGATACTGGATCATTTTGATGTTAGAGGACTATAAGAAAGAGTTTTATGTTTTCCAATGTTTCTGGGGATTTAGCTGTCTAGTTCAAAAAAAATACCTGACTCTGAATCAGCTCAGCTTAGAGGCAAGCAGTCAAAATGATTAGCAAGCCAAGGAGATGGCTGAGTCTCAAGGACACAGTGCTCTACTCTGACTGGCAAATCCATCACAAGTTGCATATATCATAATTGAGCAATACAAATTTGTAAATAATCTCTACTTCAGTGTCTATGTTGACAAGGAAGAACATGAGACCTTCTTTGTTAGGTAACCTTCTGTCTAAACAGACCATCCTGACACTTAAGTGTGCTGAGAGCATCTGCATGAATGCCTAAAGAATATCAGGAAAGGACAAGAGATTGACCAAGGTAGTAAGCAGAGGCATACCATAAACAGCCTAATCTTCCCAGCCAGCAGGGGTGGGCACAGGTAAAAGAATTAGGCTTAGGATAGAAAGCATACAACTAGGCTTTCAGTGCACTGCCTGTTTCCCTAAATACTAGGTGCCTTTCAAGGAATATATTTACTATCATTGAAAGACTGCAGATATCGCTGGAATCTAACTTATAAGCAGATCTAGGTAGATACTTACTAGCACCAAAATACAAATGATCGATGAAATGTAGAAGTGAGAGCAATATCCCTTCAGTGCCATTGGACCTGAAGTGATCTCAGCCACAGGTAGGCAGAGCAAGGGAGCACTGTCACGTAAAGCGATGACACAGGAGAGATAAATGTGCGAATCATGTTCTGGCCATCCATAACATAGATGGAAGATTAAAAGCACAGTTACTCACTGAGAAAGTACAATAACTGTGATCACTTTTAAGAGAGAGATAATTTGTCAACAGTCACTACTCAATGGCACCTGGAATGCCATGATTCCTAAATGCAATTAGTAGCTGCAGGTGACCAGTTTGAGACAAAACACAGTAATCATATTGCTTTGGGAAGTGCTGAGCACCCATCCTAAGGAGTGGGACCTTTGGATATGCCTTTGCTTTGCCTCAAGTCATCCCACATCTCAGGGTCCTCCAGTGAAGACAACATAATGGGACTCTGCCAACCATACGAAGGTGCTGCTTTTTGCTTACTGGGGTTTCAGCATTATAAAACTCATGTGATTTATATCCATCAGCATACCAGGTTTCCTTCAGCACTTTTTCCTATTTCATTCATGGCAGTATTGGTGTTTTTACAGATATTTGCATTTAAAAACCACATCAGGAATTCATTCTGGAAGGGAGGAAGTCTTCCTCCTCACTTCAGGCGCATGAATCATACCCCAGTCCTTCTTCCCCCAGACCTACTCTGCAGGAAACAGCGCTTATAATAAGGTTACAGGAAAATGAAATACATCAAGGAAGATCAAACAGTTGCAGCAGTCAAGCCCCACACCAGACACACAGGACCAGTCCCTGATTCGTAGCCAAGAATCAGACAAAGAAAAATGAGTTGTCAAGAAGCTGATTCTACTGAAGAGACTCCTCCTGGAGCTGGACATCTGGGTGCTTTGCATGCCAACGTTAAATCATCAGTCAGTTGTTTTCGGTAGGGAAAGAGGAGTAAATTTCGTACTGCCAGTGCTGAGATGGGTGGGCAGCTGCAGAATCACTCACGTGCCACAACCGTGCTGCCAGCTCTGCCCAGCACCTGCTCGCTGCTGAGGGGGCGGCCATAGCAGCGCCCTTGCAGTTAACTTGCTTCAAAAAGTTTTTCCACCTGCTTATTGAGCTTGACTTCCTCCTCCACTCTGTACATCCATTTTCCAGACTGTTCTGGGTTTGAGCATTTTCAAGGCCTTGAAGCAAGTACTTGTAAGGACAGGAAATTTCCAGACAATTAAACTGCATGCACAAATGTTCTGCAGAGAATTTTGCAGTAAAATTGTCTTGTCAGCCCATGTTTTTCATCTCCAGAATAAATTGCTGTAGAATATATGTAATACTACACACAAAAAGCTTCTGATCATTTTCGTGGGTATCAGCACTATATGCGTAGCTCTGGTACAATTCTGGTGTCCCAGTTTCAAACTCTCAGAGCTAGTGCTTGAGGGAACCAGAAAACAAAGAAAAAGAACCTTAGAATATTAAACAAATTGAAACTGCACAGTACTTTCTGCTTGCAAGGATTTGCAAATCCATGCATGAGTTTAAAGATCTTGATAACTGCAGTGGGAAAAACAAGGGAAAAATATTCCGGTTGCATTCCAGCTTTAAGAGAAGTCTAAAGTTCCTTCTACAATGGCAGGGATAAAGATGACATTCATCTTCTGTTTCAGCAATAAGCCTGAATTTGGTCTCTTTTCAAGACTGTTCATCATACACACTGTCCTCTGAGCTTGTGTTTTCCCTTAGTTTACTGATGGTCTTATTATATCCTTATGCATGAAAGAAGCACTTTATTCCCACAGCATTAAAATTGTCTTCTGTGAAAGTGGGGAGGTGGTGAAGTGAGGCATAATTTACAGTTTCAGAATAGTGGAATAACTTTAGTAATAAATCTGCAGCTCTCATGGGTTTCTTACCTGAAGACAGGGAGACTTACAACCAGCAACACAACAAAGATCCAGTTAAACTATTCATTTAAAGAAGGGAAGACTGACAAGTATACTACAACGACAGCACAACAGCACATCAAATATGCATTAAAGATGAAGAAAGGATAGTGGTTTAGAATGACTGCAGTTGTCTGCCTCAATTTTGCTCCTCCTCTCAATATCAGTTTCCCAGTATGCGTGTTTGCTGACCTAGATCATATTCAATATTTAAATTCTTGAATATTTTTATTTGAAAGGAAATGTAGCTACACAAAGTAACATTCGAGTCAAATATACACAGCTAGTTACTACAAGAACAAATCTGAAGCCTTTAAGATAGTCCTTAAAGTTCAGACTTGATCATCAACTTCACTACGATCAAGGATCACAGCATTTGTGATCCAGCATTTCCAATGAAATATATGGGATGCTTCTTATGTTCAAATCCAGGACTGGCAGACCCTTTGCCCCTGTCTGTAACATCTACATTATAAGGATTTAGAAATCCATGACATTTGTCTACTGACTGGCAGGGCTGGATGTTGAAACCACTGGTTTCAGCTCACACGATCATAGAATGGATTAGGTTGGAAGGGACCTTAAAGATCATTTGAATTGCAACCCCCTGCCACGGGTTGGTTGCCACCCACTACCTCATGCTGCCCAGGGCCCTATCCAGCCTGACCTTGAATGCCTCCAGAGAAGGGACACCCACATCTCCTCTGGGCAGCAGCTCCAGGGCCTCATTGCTCTCTGAGTAGAGAACTTCTTCCTAACATCCAACCTAGTTTTCTCCTCTTTTAGTTTAAAGTTATTCACTTCTGTCCTATCACAGTTCTATTAGACCATGCAAAGAAGTTGTCCCCTCCCCTGCTTAAAAGCTCCCTCCACCTACTGGAAGGCCACAGTAAGGTCTCCCCAGAGCCTTCTTCTCCAACATAAACAAGCCCAGCTCCCTCGTCCTTTCTTCATAGGAGAGTCGCTCCAGCCCTTCGGCCATCCTCACAGCCCTCCCCTGGACCTGCTCCAACAAGATATCAGCTGTCTCTACCCTGGGCTTCGTTCCATACGTTTTCATAACCTTTCAGTTTCAGTCTTGCTTGCAAGCAGATCTCTCATTCTTCTGTTCAGCTCTGGGACTCTGGTACTTATCAGAACTTCATCCTACTGTCAAAAAATCCCATGAAATTACAAAGCTATATCAGAAAAAAAATACCAAATTCCAGCCCACTGAAAAATATCTTCTGTACTTTCACAGAAACAGAAAAATACAAAGACTCAAAGAAGTCTGAAGACATGAATCAGCCTTAACCCTCACCTGTGCCTTCTATTAAGGCTTATACCTAAAACTATGTGCTGTTAGCTTGGCTTTGGGTTTTAAAATTTGATAGCAATGGCACTAGTAACCAAGCAACAGTAATTGCTTCTCTGAGATTAAACCACAACATGACATTAAAGCTCTGCTACTGAACTTCCTTACAAAGGTGCAAAATTTTTGCAGGCAGAAGTTAATTATGTAGAAGGGCAATTTCAATTTAAGTTGCAAGTATCACTGAGCTGTTAGGAAGCAGGATACAATGAGGTCAAGAGTTCAGTCTACCTGAGTTTTAAATCTAGAGAAGGATTACTGTAGTTTCCCATTTTTAATTGATGCATCCAGCCTCTCCAAGTGGTTCCAGCTACATCAAAACAAATGGCCTCTAAATAACTCCTATACAACAACATGATCATACTGCAGATTTCACTATAGCTACTATTACAATTTCACAATTAAAGAGATGATACTACCATGAATAAGAACTAGAGGGCATTGTGTAGCTTTTAACTAAACTAGGAAGTTCAGTGTACTCTTCAGCTTACGTGTAGTCAAACCTACTGGAAGACAACTAACATGGCCCTACAGATAAATCTACATGAGCTGCAGAAAGCACTGTGTTATTAGAAGTGCTATGATATCCAAAGTTCTTGAGACAAAGGTAGACAGAACAATAAGAGAAAACTCATAACTGCTCAAGGAAAAGTTGAATTAGCAAACTAGTGGTTGATGGTTTCAGTGCCGAAATACCACTTAGAAAATCAATGACATGCAGATGAGGGTTACATATCTTGAATGTGACCTGCACTGATTACAGGCAGAGAAACGTACCTGGAGCCCACATCACAGCAGCAGAAGCAGGCAGTTTTGCCCTGTGCTGCGCAGCCACCAGTTCCACGTCGTGTGCCTCCTGATCCCGTCAATGATACCGGGTCTGGGGGTGGCTCCCACAGATGCACCAAACCGTGCCAAGACACTGTTGTTTAAACAGCCCCCTTGCACCAGAAGGCACAGAAGCATTTTTGTCACTCACACAGCAGTTGCCATTAAGAAGTAAATGTTTGCCAACATATCAACCCAGTAGGCTGCAATTGTTCCATATGCTTTGGATCTGGCTTTTCTGCGGTAACCATCACATATCCAAATGCTAATAGTGACTGCACTCCAAACACCATAACTCCTTTATCAGAGCCAGACCCTCCTCAACCCCTACTTGTTTCAGCAAAATTCTTTTGCATTATCTATATAACATCAATGATACAACAATTCTTACTATCCTCCACCATTATAGCAGCTCCTTTTCATGCCCATTTTTAACACGATGAAACAATCAGAAGAATCAATGCAGTGGAATGGTGACACAGGAGGTGTAATGACAAAGGGACAAACACAATGGAAAGATGTCACAAAGAAAAAGAAAAAGTGCTCACCCATCTCTGAAGACGTAGGCTCACAGGGAAAACTCCCTAAGGAAGGGATCTCCAACCAGAGACCCTTCCCCAGTGGCAGTCGGCCCTTAAATGAGGTCTAAGAGAGGTGCAGCCAGGCTCCACCCCTTCTGGTCACATACAATTGCCTTTACCTGTGCTCCCAGGGCTGATCAGGTCCTTTCCCCAGGTGTTCAATTAGTGATTCAGGCTGGGACTCAACAGTTCCCATATACGTCAATAAACATTCAGCTTCTGAAGTATGGGCAAAGAAATCAACGTATACTCTGTCTGACATTCAAGTGAAAGAACATGATGAACAGATGAGACCTAGAAAATTTGCTTTGCCAGAGAAAACAGCGTATTATGTCTAAAGCAAGTGTCCAATGCTTTCCAGCTGAATGTAAATTATAGTGTTTAGCCTTGTAGAGATGAAACATCTGGAATAACTATCCAATTTATAGCTCCAAATCACACATATTAAGCTTTAACATACTAATGTCAATATTCCAGAATCCCAGCTAATTTGATGATCTCTGTTCTGAGAGTTTGAGTTGGAAAGGAATGTGGACCATCAACAAAAACAAAAAGCTGAATACAACATCTCCCTGCGGTGTTGCAGAGATAACTAAAGATGCCAATCATTCAAGTATGTCCATACGTTCCTAAGTGTCTGTTGCTCAAGAGAGGGGAACAGCACTGACATCTGAATTGGTGCAAATCCAGAGCTAAGATCCCCCATGCTACGCTGCACAGACAGGAATTAGTCCCTTACAGGCACAACTTGAAAAGCTGTATTCAGAAGATGAACTTTTAACTTTTGCTTTCCTACAAAATGACCAGAACCTTCCTACTGATATTAAACTATCAATTTTTAATACTGTTATCTTGCATATTGCTTTTATTATCTGTCACATTAGGTTTATTGAGCTTCATATTTGCTCTCCTTCTTCCCAGATGTAAGCTATTCAAGTTAAATTAAAAGCACAGATTGCAAAATATCCCCACTGACCTTACAACCAAGTAATGCTCTTAATTAGAAATAAACAAACTGGTTCAGACTAAATAAGAACCTGTCTAGACTTTAGACAGAAGTTTGAAGGGAACTTCTTTATCATCAAAGAAAAATTATTTCTGTTCAGTCTCTCTTTTTCTTCTTCTTTGAGATTTATCTTCTCATTTCTTTATTTTTTATATCATTTTCATCTGACACATTGGGAACAAAAACAGCCATCTACTTTGTTCAGCAACGTGTTCAGAAAAGCTTGCAATGCACGATTAGAGACTCCTTATTGCACTAGTTAGCAGGAAGAAAATATACTTGAAACGAGGTCTCCCTAGCTCTGTTCAGATGAAATAATGTTTAATGGCTTGGGAGAGGGGACAGAGAAAGCTGGAAGTTTGCAAGAGAAGAAGCACAACAGACTCTGAAATGTGGCACCAGATTCCACCCTTTGCTCATTCTTTGAGCCTGAGAGCACATCTGCATGATCCCTAGCAGAAAACATTTCATTGCGTTTCCTAAGCCACTTTAAGATCTGCATAGGAAAGTAGCTATTATGTAATTCCCATTCACTGAAATATAAGCAAAATCAAAATAACCATCAATGTCAGATTATAGTTTTATAACATGGCAACACAAATAATGTTTGCTCTCTCCCTAACACAAACCCATAAATCCTCAGTGGATTAACCTTTCAGAAACTCTTGCCAACTGTTCCTGCCACTACTGCACAATTCAAAATCTCAAGCTGCCAAAAAGCTCAGTTGCTGTTTTCAGAGCACAGCAATCAATCATGCTAAGGACGGGAAGATGAGAGAGCAGATTAAGAAGAGACAGAAATGTTAACTTCAGACACAAGCATCTAACTTAGGTTTTTATTACAAAGGGACAAAGATAACAGTAAAATTTGAGTAGGTCTCTCACTTTTCCCTGTTGGCACAGAGGGACTCTTCAACGAACACCCCAAGTGTACCCCTGTAGCACAGCACAACTTGTGCTTTCAAGATGTGCAACCAGCTCAAGAATAAATGCAGCAGAGGACAGTAACCCACGCACAAATTTGCCTGGAAGAGCTCACCTTCATTAGTGCTCTGACAGATCCACACTTGCTGATGCTAAACCTGAACTACCCAGCTGTGCTTCTGTTTCAATTAGTTGGCTAGGCTATGCCTAGCATTGCAGCTGGGCCATAGCAAGGCCAACGTGATCCACAGCTCCTGCTCAAGGGCTGGATAAAAGTATGCTAGGCTGAGCATCTCATTCCTGCCAGTATTAGTTTCCTGCAGTTACTACTGCAAGATAATCTCGTTATATTTTATTTTATGAACCTGCTCATTCTCTTTTGTATGAAACTATCTTTATCTCAGCCCATACACTCTCTCCCTCTTACCTTTCTGGCTCTCACTCCCACTGAGAGCTGGGAGGAAGCAGCTGGATGGTGCTGAACTGCCCTCCAGTGTTAACCCACAATGCTTGCCTAAAAGGGGATCTGCTTAGTTCCATCATGTTTTTATTTTCCTTTTTACCCTAGGGGGAGAATGCATGAATGCTACTGTCATAAGAAGTAATGGAAAAGAAAAAGAAAACAAACTAAACCTGAATCCAGCCTGGTCAGACTAATGATCTGGGTGATGTTAAATGAAACCAGAGGAGTAAACATGCAAAAGTGACCAGCATTGCAACGATACTCCAGCCCCCAAACTGTACCAGACTTTCACAGCTCCCCCTTAAAGACAGTGATATCAGCACTTACACCTTTCAGTATCCAGCTTCTGCTCTACGTGCTAAGGGGAATCTGCATACACCCACCTACAAAGTGGGAATCCCACAGAGCTTCTTTCATTAAAGCTCAACAAGAATCTTAAAATTAAGACCATATTGTCATCCAAAATTTGTGAAGGAAACTCTCTAACTCCATTGTGGTGTTAGAAAGCCAACATTCCTTTATTCCTCATGATACATACCGGGCTACTTGATAAATCAAGCATACATTGGCACACATATTTATTATTTTGCAAGAACTTATTAATGTATGCTAACGTCCTTCTGGACATGTGTGACTGCATCTAAGGTGGTCGTGTGACCACCTGCCTCTTCCCTGTTATTTCTCCTTCAGCTTCGTTGCACTGACTTTTGGCTGACCTTCAGCAGTTTTTCACCACTATATTCACTATAACCTAAAACAGTGTATGTGAAATCCAAGAAAACGTTGCACCTGCTGGATGCAAAGATAAAAGTAGTCTATTGTGACTCCAGTGTTTCTGTGAAGCAGGATGATTGAGAAAAACAAGGCTGTTCACACACCAAACAAAGCTAAACTGGAAAGCTTTAGAACTGGCACTCATTGATTCCTTTTGCTAAACTAATATATTCATCCTTACACTAATACACTGCTCCATATTGCTAAACCAGCCTATATCAGTATAAAATTACTGGGCCTCATACTGCAGTCATAGTGTGAAGAAGAGTGCTGAAGACAGAAAGCATCGTCTGTATTTCTATATGTTTGTGGACAATTTGCCCTGAGTATAAAGAGGACCCTATTCCACTCTTTATGGAAAATGAAAAACACCAAGACAATTATCATCTCTAGATCAGAGATATGAAAACTATTGTACGTAATGAACTTTTCTTCTAGAGCTGCCCAAAGATGGTCCTCCCATATCAGGGCAATTTCACAGACCACAAAGGACTCAGTAGTCCTGCAGGCCCCAGCTCAGTAAACCATTCACGTACGTATCTGTACCCCAGAACTCAGTCCTGTTGACGTCCCCAGGTGCTGAGCCAAACCCATTCATGTTTCTGTACCTGCAGGGCTCTGTACATGTGCTCAAGTGCAAAAGCAGGAGCTGTCCTCCTGTTCCCAGACTTGGGCATGTGGGAGGTCAGACCCAAAAAAGACCCAGGCTCATTCACATTGTAAGCTCAAATTTTGCAACTAAATAGCTAGAAGAAATCAAATATCCTAGCCTGTAGGTGGAGGCTGCAATAACCTGCACAGACTTTTATGATTAACTACCTCATTCAAAGCTGGTTTCAACTACAGAAAGCTCTTATATGCACACTGTCCTCCCTAAAGCAGAGCTTTCTTTCTTCAAAGATTTAGAAAGGGTTCTTGGCAAACTTTTCCTAACGAATCCAATCTGATGGATGTTATCCACTGTTGTTATCATATGTCACTTCAGAATATACATGAAATAAAACCAGTTTGCTGTAACCAATAAACATTAGATAACCCCCTCAGGTATATATTACAGATCAAACTCCTTTAAAATTCTCCTGAGGTCAAAGAAATAGCAGGGATATTATCCAGTCGTCTTCAAATGTTTCCTCTTTTCAATGTCATAAAAAAAGCCACTGCATCCATGGTTCTGTTCTTTTCTATTTTTTTTTTTTTTAACTGCAAATACATGTTTTGGCAGCCGCCTCTGTTCCCCTTGCACTCTGGGAGGATCTGAATGCTGCAGACAGATTTTGGGAGCCGCTCCACCTTGTTGTCAGGATGCAAACGGCTGGTTCGAACCCATTTAACTGATGAATGTATCATACAGAGAATAGCTGTGGCAGACATAACTTGATTCATTAGTAGTCAGGATGAGTAACCTTTTCATTCCAGTACACAGCACTTATTGTGGCTGCCAGGCACCTCCGTGCTGATTTACAATTGCTTGGCTTTGACGTGAGTGGGGGAGTTCTATTTCTCTCTGAGTGGGACCAAGAGCATAAGTGTGGGCTTACAAAAATATTGATCCAAACCGCACACACACACAAAGGCATGGGAGGACGACAAACTACCAATTCAAGTTACATCTCTTGCTAGGAAATAGTGTTTAAGGTATAAAAGAAAACAAACAAAACCCTACACAGTCTTATCAAAGACCACAGAAAAAAAGCAACCTGCTTACTAACACACACACACAGTTAGAGCTGTGATGCAAACAGCTGTGTTCTATTTTAAACATGGAAACCATTGCTGTAACTTGTGATTCTAGGAAAAAAAAAGAAGATAGGTTTTATTTTCTGATGTTTATACAGAAAAAAAAAAAAAAAAAAAAAAGACTGCCCAGCTTAACTCCCACTTCCCCACTAACAAACAAACAAGGAACAGAAACCCCCACATAACACAAGCTCCATCTTCTCAATGCCAAATGGCTGCTTTAGGGCTGCAGCAGCTTGGATCGAAAGGTCTAGAGAAGAAACTGCAGAAAAGCACATTGAACAACTTGGGAAGGAGGGAACGAATACAAGGAAACAAACCTGTATTTGGAAGAGCTCAGTCAACTGAAGCTGATTGGAAAGAGGAAATTTCCCTGCAGACTGATACAACAGGAGTGGGGAGTTCTGTGGGGAGTGCAGAGCTGTCACCAGAAATGGCATATTCAGGTGTTCTTTGCACAGCCAAAGGCAACACCAATTATGAATCCCCTTCAGTCAGATTCTCAGCCTGCTCCCAAGGCTGAGCCCCTCTGGTCACCCAAACACTACCATGTTTCTCAAGGCAGGACTGCTGTTTGTCTCTCTAGTTTGCTGCAGATAAGTGAGGATTTGCTTTCATTGTCTGCACCGTTATGTCCAAAAGCTACATACAGTAACTTGAGAGAGATGCCAAATCTGGTAAAGAAAAATTAAAGTAAAAAGTAAAAGCTGGATGTAAAGAGCTGAGTTACTGGGTACATTAATATACGATTTTTTTTGTGGAAAAGTCAACACGGGTTTTTGTTATGACTTTCAAAGCCACTGCTACTGAAAGCCTCTCACCAAGAGTTCTTTGAAGAAATCAACAAGCATGTGGATAAGGGAGTTTGAGCTGATACTGTCTATTTGTATTTCCAGAAGGTATCTGACAAGGTCCCTCATCAAAGACTTTTAAAGAAGCTGTGCTGTCACGGAACACAAGGGATTGTTCTCCCTCAGAAAAAGAGGTGGTTGAAAGATATGGGACAAAAGCAGGGCAGCTGTCGCAGAGGCAGGATGGCACCAGGGGATCCCCACGGGCAGCTGAGCTAAACATGTCCCAGCCTGATCTAGTGACAAAGGGCACGGATAGTCAGCTGACAAAGTTTTCTCAGGATGATGAGTTTTTCAAGATAAAATAGTTTTTTTTTTTCCCGTAAAGTTGAAAGCCAACTGTGAAGAGATGCAGGGTACTCCTGTGACACTGAAAGGCAAATGAATTTCAATACTGTTAAACATAAAGCAATTTATGTCGGAAAAACTCCTAAGTTTTACATATACATAAATAGGTTCTGAACTGATTATCAACAAGAAAGAGATCTTTAAGTTATCAAAGCTTGTTTTATGAGAGTGGCAGCCCAGGGCTCAGCTGTGTCCCAAAAAGAATACAGGAGAAATAGAAAATGGATGGGGAATGTGCCAAACGCATTCAAAAGGACAACCTCTACACAAGGAACTGTTCAACAGACTGAGATTCAGATGAAGCTGTAAAAGAAGTGAATGAAGACAATGACAGAAGTTCATAAAATAGTAGGATGTACAGAGGAGGTGCTAGTGGAGCAAGGGAACAGCTGTCTCTATCCAGTGCAAGGGAGGGAGGCAGCGGTAACTGTAGGACCTGTCTGCAACGAGCAGAAGGAAGTCAGTCACCACAGAGCAGGTATGTAAGCCACTGTGTGTACTGACACAGGTAACTGGGCTGCTAGTACTTCACATGAGTTCAAAAAGCAATTGTAGAACCTCATGGAAGAAAACTCAGAACAAATTACCCCCCAAAAAAACACTGAGTCACAAAGTGACTGGAAGAGCATTCCAGAAAGGGTTTGCTTTCTGCCTCTTCCTGTGGACTCAGACTTCAGCTGCTACAAGCTGCTCTACTTTCAGCCTGCCCTCCTATCACCAATCCTATGAGGCTTCAGTGATGAATGCTTTACCAACAATGCTTATGCTAGAGAAGAATATAAACTTTTCTGGCACCCTTGCCAGTTGTAGCCAGAATAAATTTGACTCCAAGAGCGGTAACAGCAAGATTTGACTCCATCTTCACCCTTCTGCTCGTGCATCTGTTCAGTGCACCAGAATCCTTCCCTACGCTGAGAACAGTGGTGTTCTGGACTTGTAAGAGGAGGCTAAAGTTGGTGCTGCACTGAAAAAAATATTTAGACAACTTGGTAGTTTTAGTAGCAGTGTCATGTACAAAAACTGGGCAGCTCAGCTCCTTAACTTTTGGAATTGTGCTGTGCTGCAATGCTGAGATTAGAACATAAAATGAACGCTTAGCAGTTTAATTCACCATAAAGAAAGAACTTTATTCTCATGAAATGTTCTTATCGGAAATGTTGTTCCTTCTTCATTTAGCAAAAATAACAATACCCCAAGGGGAATGTAGAGTTGTAAGAATATAAGCTTCAGACTTAAATAAATAATCCAAAACAAAAATAGATGTTTAGACTGATAGTTGGACTTTGCAGCAGAAAGATGTTAGCACTAATAGTAATTTTAAGACAAAATTTAGATGATAATTTAGGGGCTTTTAAGACACCACATCAAAACAGACAACTGACATCTACAGGGTGTCTGATTGGTCTCTACCCAGTTGTTCATTTTTCTTTCTGTGGAGTAATATCTGTTGTCACTATTCAAAGGAAGTCTGATCAAGACAAAACAGGAATACAGAATCTTCTTATAGATCACATTCATCCTTTTCTGAACTGTTATTTCTTGTTAGAGATTTGCCAACACATTAATTGGGCATGTAATAGCACCAGCACTACTCTAAGGTTCATCTTAGAGTCAGATCTGTCTGAGTACATGGATGCTAACAGAATCAATAGAAATGTGTGCATGTACTCAGAATCAGAATTTGATCTCAATATTTGTATGCTGAGATCTGGATCTCTCTGTTCAGATCTAATTAAAATTATTTCAATAGTATTTTAAAGGACTGCACATGAAAATACAGAGTTGGTGTTACTTGAAGCAGTATATATATTTTTCTTCTCTAAAATTATCAGATGCCTGAAAATGCAGTGCTGTGCTGGCGTTATTTTTTCTAATATATCAGAGCATTGCATGTTTTCTTATTGACCAACAAACAAGTTATTCTTCATATTAAAGTATTTCTTTCCAAAAAGGCGAAGGAAAATCTTGTCTGCTTCCATTATGAGCAAATTAAGAGTAATGGCAAATGCTTAACTTCATATGCTTATAGAAATTCATTGTTCTCCTGTTATAACTGAGCCTTTTATTTTATAATAAACAAGGGCAGTCATTGGTATTCCAGCACTGCACAGTTGCTTACCTTCTTAACTTCCACAGCATTCTTCTTAATTTATGTGAAGCCTTCTGATAATCCTTGAAGGCCAAAATTAATTGCTGTCTGTTGTTCCAAACTCTTTTAGGGTCCAGATTCATAGCACTGTGATAAAGACTCCTTGCCCTTCTTCTTGACTGAAATATATCTATATTAGTCTGTAGGTTGACACTTAAGTAAATCATTCATATGCAAGGCTGAATATGCTAATTGGAGAATAATTTTGAGTCTCTTTCTCCTCTGCAAGATATTTATTTCAGTGTCTTTGAATATATTTGAAAATAAATTTTCATTTCCACCCTTAAAATGTACTTTTAGAACAGCCTATTTTTGTCATATCTTGCATGGATAAGGATGTGGGGCTTTTAGCACAGGAGAAACATAATTCAATACACTCCATCCCATATAAATCCAGTAAACTGCTTTGATGCAGGACTTTCATCTTCTGGATCTTCTCGGTCTTTCTCTAAACCAAATACTGTTCTTTACCATCTAGCACTTCTAAATGTCATGTCCAAAGAGCATAAATCACTTGATTGATGGATTTCTCCCCCTGAAAGGAATCCTCTAAAACAGAGTAGCTCAGCAACAGCAAGTTAATTTAAAATATACTTCCTTAGAGTTTCCATTCTCTGTAGTAAAGTAATTCCAGGGAATTCATAGTCATTTGATAGTCTGTAGAGGTCAAGCAATGCTGAGTCCTAAAAGTAAGAGACTTAATCAACAACAGAACGTGGGACTTGTTATGTTATTACATTTTTGCCATAACTAGAGCTTGCAGAGCATGCAGGGTTATGGCACGGGAGAATGTGTAGAACCTTAACTTGTGTATTAATCTCCCTGAATAAACAAATAAATCAACCAGCCAACCACATTACTGGGAGGAATTTTGGTAAGGATTTAAGCTAAAGAAATACTAAAACCATTAGTTGAATACTTTCTTCCCCCAAACCCTCAGCACTCTAACAAATATTCTGAACACAGATGTGGGGGCCATGAGGAGTTGTAATTAACAACAAAAAAAGAAAAAAAAAATATCTTCTTCTGGTTCTTGTCATATGCCCTTTGTTCACAGTGGTACTATGCTTGTTATTATATGAACACAGCCTTTTTAACTGGGTGCAAATTTCACTAGTGTTAACAGAAGCACAATGTGTAGATCTCTACTTAAAAAAAAAAGACTGAGATCTCTTTACCAAATGCCAACAAAAGCAAACAAGGTGGTTCTATTCCCACTAAAGTTCACAAAGTTCTCCCTGGCTGTGAGACTATGATTTCATTCTTCTGTTTGGCCACAGATTACATTTTTCTGTTTTCCAGCAAGTGAAACTCTTAGTCATCTGTCATGACTGCATTTCATTTTTATGTGTCCCTCTCCCCCTCCCCTGCAAATTTTGTTCTAAATGGCCACATCCTTCACTAGATTAAAATTAGTTTATGATCAGGAGAAAATATGCTCCCAAGGAAATGTTAGGATGCAAAGTTAATGGAGTGTCCCAAAAGCCTCCAAGTGTCCTGTCTGGTATCCATCAAGCAAACCCCAAAGGTTTTGTGTAGTTTTGCTTCCAACATAACAAACAACTCTCTTGCCTCACACAATTCTGCTTTACAGTTCTAAAACCTGTGCTGATTCTGGGTCCATTTTTCATCAACTTCAGTTTGTCTTTCCAAAGTTCTTCAATCATTACTTTTTCCTTCTGTGCTAGGCAATATGAATATTCATCTTGCTACTCACAAAACGTCTGGATATCTTTGAAGCAGCAGTCCTTTCCGACTGACAGTGACAGTTAATAGAACATTAAACTGGAAACACGATCAGTTTGATCTTTGCCAACTTTGTTCTTTTCTTTGTAAGAGGCAGCTTGGACGTGTGTCTTTCCATTGTACTCAACGTTATTTGTTCTTACTGCTACTACCGCTTGCTTTTTGTTGGTGTTGCCTCCCACTATCTCTGTTATGTCAGTATGTGGTGACAGCCAGTTGATTAGGTTGGTTGTCATTCATTTAATTAATATCAAGTCTTGTTTTTGTCTCAAAATTTCCTCTGTGTTATTTTTCTTTATACCAAGTCTGTTACAAAGAGCAGCCACTTTCTGCAAACTGAGTTCTTTTTTTCTTTTTTCCCGTGTTTGCACTGCAGTAGCTCAGTTGCAAACTCATCTCTGGCTTAGTTCCAAGATACTATCAAATTACACAAAAACAATGACAATAACTGTATGGACAGCTGAAATCTGCTCCCCATACACAGTGATTTCATATTTGAGAGACACAATGTATTACTTTGGTCCCATTTATTTAAATATTTTCTAAGACTTCATAAGTTTAGAATTTTCAGAAACAATCAGTCCGGCTTACCTGCATCCCCATCAAACATCCCCATCAAATTCAACAATGATTATACCAGATATAAGACAGGAATTAACTGCTGAAAACATTATTCACTGAAGTTATAGAGGACTGAATTTTCCCAGTACTCAAAATGATCCCAATTTCATTCTTATCAAGATGGGCATATGATTATCTATTCTCTGTTACGAAAAAACCCCTCATTCTTATCATCAGAAATCTCAGTCCTGTTTCTTAATCCAAGGTCTACAAACACTGTACAAGGTGATGTCCTACTTTTCATTATTACAAAGCCTTGCAATTTTTTTTTTTTTCATTCTAGGACTGCACATAACACATGCCATACATAGGATGGTTTAATTTAGATAATGTTACAACTGAAATTATACAGGATATAGAATGACGCTAAAATGTCGGTAATGAAACTAAACAGCAAATATGGTCACAAACTAGAAGAGATGCTGACTGTCTAGCTGGCTTGTTTTTTAAGTGCTGAGATGCTAGATGGTGCACTGTCCAAAAAGAATCTTAAAGGCACCATTCTTTGCTTGATTTCCGTAACATACATATAAAAACATATTGACATGGTAAGCATGCTTATTCCTTCTCCATATATTTAAAATATTAGACATCAAATAAGCAAGCTCCTCCATTACAAGTTGAAGATTATATGATTGATTTATACTGGAATATTCACTGCTTAAAAGTTCAGTATAGGCTGAAGATGTTTATCAGGCCAAGAAAGGAAAATGCAGATCTGTGGAACTGAGTTGGTCATTGATTAGGACATCATTAACTTCAGCCTTTGCAAAGACTTCATCCTCTAGCTGCTTCCCAATGCTAGTCAGTTTCCAAGAGCACAGTGATCGGTGTGTAAATGAAAGAAGGCTCTTTTCCACAGAACTAAAAGAGTTTAATTGCAGTTCTGATTTTGTCCCAGATGTGCAGAGAGATTTGGCACCAGGAAAACTGAAGTGAAACTTTCCCAGAGTGCTCTTTCTGCTGCAGTGCTCTCTTTGAATAGGTCCTGGTCCAGCTTACTGTTACTGGGAAAAATTTAACTGGAAAAAATGTGAAACCTTTCCCTCTAAAACTGAAAGTGCCCACCTGAAGCACTTTTTTTTTCTTTTCTTTTCTTTTCTTTTGCTTGTTTGTTTTTTTTTTTTTTTTTTTTTTAAGCTTTCCAAAAGGAAAAACTTTTTAAACAAGCTATGAAGTTTTCTTCATAAACCACCAACTTTGAATTTACCTCCAGTAGAAGAAATTAAGTTCAGTGAGATTGTAACAAGTTGTTTTCTCCTTATAGTTAGCAAAGAAATGCCTACTGAAAGAATGTCCTTACACAATCTGACTTCGAGTTTCACCTAACTTGAAAAGTAACAAAAAATACCAAAACCTTGAAGAAGTCACAAGAATTCTTTTGCTATCATCACACAGATTCTCCACTCAGGATTTTTAAAAAAATATTATAAGCCATTATCTAAAGTATTGACTTGATTTTTCAAAGGTCTTAATAAGATTAACACAGTAAACTCAATGTAATAAAAGGATGATCAAATGGAAAAATGATTAATTTCCACAGATATTAATATTCAGCATGTATTTTATAGGAAAGATAAATCCAAAAGTATGCTTACAGTCAGATGGTATCTTAGACTAGCTGTATTGCTTTACAGGGAGAAGAACAGGCAGCAAGAGGGGCCAGAAGATAAGAGATATTATGGTTTGATGCATCTTAAAATATTGCATGAGTGGCTTTGAAAGTGTGAACTGTAGCACTGTTTTGGGACTCAGGTCAAGGTATCCATACTTTCTCTCCAATGTCAACTGCCCATTTACCTTGAAGTCTAAATATGGAGCGTATGTCATGGAAATAAATTTCACTCTGGAGAGAGTCAAGGAAAATACTTATTAATTGTTAAGTTTTAAACGTGGTGCTTATCCAGGTTCAGAAGCTATGAGAGTATGCAGGCAGCGACGCAGTCCTAAAACAACAGGCATGATATTTTTGCAGAAAAAGCGTTGCATAAATTTTCCCCTGATATTTCATGTCATTCTACTTATTGATCGCAAACCTACTCTCATGAGCAAGCACAAAATTTTAATCAACATACTGGACTCAATCCCGCCACCACAGACTTCAATGGAAATTGGATCAATCCCATTATCTACCATATGACTGCGCAGGGCTTCCATGGGGAGAACCTCATTTCTAGCTCCTGCCCACGGGGCCCCCGAGGCTACATTTAAAGCAGTGAGCAATGTGAATACCAACAAGCCTAAAATAGCATTAAATGTGCTTAAATAGGCCAAGATAATTTGGACAGCTACAAAAGCATAATCTGCACTGAAAGTCCACCAATATTTCCCACGCATTTGTTGCAGGAAATGAGCTATAAAACCCAAATGTGTTAAAAATATATTGCATATTCTGAAAGTGAAATGCTGGCCAGGAGGAAGTCAATGACAGAAAAAATCCTACTGACTTATTCGGGGAAATTCAGACCTCTCTCATCCCAATGGTACAGACAGCACAAGCTAAAGAATGTCATATTCAGGAAGAAGAGATTCTACCTGTCTTGTTTTATCATGAGGCCATGACTGGCATTGCTAATCAGAGCAATAAATGTACTGCTTTACACAGAAAATTAGACCAGATCCCTAGCTGGTGTAAACCAGCACAACGTTCTCTCTGGATGAACTTTTGAGGGGATTTGGGACAATGGAATGCTGTGGTGTTGAAAGGGGCTCAAGACACCAACAGTGGGGCTGGTTTTCAATGAGGGTATTGCTCCAAGCCTGGCTGGCCCATATCATACCTGTTTGGGATGGAAGCTAGCCAGGCTCTGTGCTGCAGTGAGCTGGCTTGAGCAGTGGGACTTGTGCTGAGAGCCGAGGAAGAGCTGCAGGAGGCCGAGCTGAGGCACAGGGGAGCAGTTGCCAGCAGGAGACACAAGGAAAAGCTCCAGAGCAGTCTCCAAAAATCCATATGTCTGGGGAGCGAAATGCTGCCTGGAAAAAGGCTTGGAGCTGGAAGTAGTCTGTTTGGTAACTATAAGAACTTACAAAAAATGCTTTTCCCTCAAGAAATAAAAAAAGATAATAATAAAAAAAAGGCAGATCATGATTGTTAAGTATAAGAGAAAGTATCTTGATTGATCATTAAATACAAACAACAAAAAAATATTATGCAAAAACCTACCTCCAGCCAGGGACACAGCCTGATATACCTGCCCTGGTGGCCCTGGAAGGAGGGCTGTTGGCCTTCTGTGGCACCCCAGAGCCCCCAGGATGGGAGGGAGGCTGTGCACAGCAGCCAATGTTCATTACTGCAAATAATGGCTGGAAGTGACTGAAGCATTTTTGTATTACTGTTCAGGAACCTCATTCGATCTGCCAGTTCCTAGAAATTAATGGTATGATCACGTGTTAGATCACTCCATCATTAGCCTGGTTTTCATTATGGCAACTTCCTGCAAGCAAGCAAGCAGGAAGCCAAAGGAGTACCTGCAGACCCCAGATACAATGCAGGATGGTGCACTGCCCGGGTCTCACAGCACACGGCACTCGCACCAATGTAAACTGATGGGACACGGCCCCACGGCCACGGGAACAGCCGGAACAGAGATGTGCTCTGCTTGAGTCACACTCATGGTACACCCATACAGCACCTTTGGCCTCATGCTTCTGATCTATTCCATAGCTTTCATGAGGTCAAGGAAACCACCTGAAGGAGGAGTCCTCCAGCAAGGAACCTTCAGGACGCAGATCAGCAGACATGAGGCCGGCTGCTGGCAGCACAGCACAGCAGGGTCCTCATGTGCTGCGAGGCTGGGGACTGCCACAGAGGTCTGGTGGCACTGATGGCTTGGCTTCCTGAGAGCTGGCACCATGAGCAGCACCTTGCGTGGGAGGAAACCGGCCTGCAGAACTGCCCAGCACCTGTGAGCCTCGGGTCAGACAGCAACACAGAACACAACCAAGCATAAGCGAGCTTACGCCCTACGCGTGTGTGTGAGCACGTGTGTAGCTGTGTATTTATACATATTTACACAAACAATTTTCTGCACGTGTTTGCAGAATGTTCTGCTAAAAGAGGCATTCAGAAAAATTAAGATGAAACTCATTTTTAACATCCACAGCAAGAGCCGTGTTTCTTCCCTTTGCCATCTACAAGGAGCACATAAAGAAGCAGAACAGTTTCAGCAGCCTTTAGCAACCAGTCCAGAGCACAACTAAAATTGTTAGGATTTTCTTTTGATACTTGCATTTTCATTATTTATGAAACACAGTGGAACTTCAGTTACCATAATGCCTTATCTGAAAAAACACATCCGATTGAAATGAGGTCATGTCCCTTGACATATATTAAGTGATGTGAAAAGCCCGCATTTATTCAAATGCCCATTTATCCATGCTAATACCACTGGAATAAAAAAGGTTTCACAACACGTCAGACTTCTTTTTTTGAACAAAACTCAAAGTTAATTAAACCAAGCCCTACAATATTTATGACTTTTTTTTTGTAGCTCAGTGTGGTTTAGAAAAGGTGATGTTAATATTGACATTCATTAACGTCAATCTTAATGTACTATTACATTAATAGGCTGGCATATCTTTCAGCCTAAGGCAATGCACTGTGCTGCTAAAGCTATTTATAACAAAAGTATTTTAAACAGCTTTGCCCCCCACCAAAAAAAAAAAAAAATCAATTTATACTAAATGTTGTTGCAGAATCAGATTCATCACCCTAGGGATTAAGAAAAAACGAAAGACCAATTTAATGACGGGATTTAGTTCATTATTTATCTTCTAGCATGTAAATTATAGATTGTCATGAATTTTTCATCCTTTTGGTGCCCACTACCTAATTCATGCGAAAAACATAAGCCTGTGTTACAAAGAGCGAGATCCCTGGCTCTGTGTACGAGAAACATCTCCTCTGCCTTTTGACAGACGATAATCTGTCAAAATGAAAAATTAATGGAGGCTCCCTTAATTCATCATCTTCTGCCTCTCTTCTATTAATGGCTTTTTTTTTTTTTTCTTTTTTTTTACTTCCATAACTCTGCTCACACTGAACAGAGCTGGTGGGTGGGGGGGTGAAGATAAACAGGTCAGCTGACTGCTTGAGCTTGTGCAGCACACTGTAATTCAGCTGATAGATGGATGACATGTGTTATTTATTAAATACATTCAGGAATCCTGTGGTTCCCAACATACTCTGTAAACGTGCTGAGATAAAGCTCATGCCACATGTTTTACCAGTCTTAGCTCGGCCACAGAGAAAATCACTTTTGTAAATGATTATAATGAAGTTGCATGAACTAAGTGTGATGTGTTACATACAACTCCAACCATCCACACAGCAATCAACAAAAAGAATAGATATCATTCACTTTGGTTATTAAATATACATAAAACCAAAACAAGCTCTCCCTCAAATTTGCCTTATTTAAAATATTTTATCTTGATGAAAAAAACAGAAGTCTTCAAGCACAAAAAACTTATTAATGCACTTCATAATTTTCCTAAACGCTAAAATCTGAAAATGAAAAAAGCTGTGCCAAAGGTTCTTTTCACAACTCATCCACTTTTACATGTCTGATGCTTTACTATGGTTATGACAAGATAAAGCCCAGGAAAACCATGCCTCATCACAGCCCAGGGATTTTGACAGCTGCATGATGTGATTGTTAAGGACAGAGGTGCTTTATGGAAATGGATCAGCCTACGAGTCAAATGCATATCTGCTAGAAATAGCAAAGGGGATTATAACATCGAAAAAGCATCTCCTTTAATAAAGTGCACGTAGTGCATCTATGGCAAAGCATCTACACATACTTCGAAAGAATCATTTCCTGCTATGGAAATGCCTACTCAAACATCCATTTTTAGCACTACTGCAATACTGCAGGCCTATTTCACAGAAAAAAAATGTAGCTTGACTGTGTCAAGCTGAGTGGTACTTAGAATTAACTTCTGAACTAGTAACCTTCAAACTTTGGGAAGGATTAACAGTCTATTCCATATTCATTTTAACCTGCAGCCAAACAGGACTTGCTGTTCCTCACACAGCAGCGTACGTATGGCAAACAAATTCATTTATCACACTAGCTAGAACATGATTATGACACTGAAGCCTGGCCAGTATCTCCCGATGATAATGGAAAGATACCCTCTGAACTCACGAGTAAGCCTTGACACAAATTTTGCAATCAGCTCAAACAACAGTCTGCTTCATTTATGTAGAACCAGCCTGAAACCAACGGGTCTTGGCCCAGGATGTCACAGGCCAAGCTGCCGGCCTCTGTTACTGAAGATGTTTGCAATAGTTGCCAACTCCATGCCTTAGGGGCTAAGTAAGAGAAAACTTCATATCGCATTCCTCTGTGATGAGAAGAGTAAAAATGATACGATCATTTTTTAAAATATTCTTTTCTTTATAAAATGACTTTAATTATAGTAATTTTCATAGACCAGCTGCATAAAACAATAAAAAGGAATACTTCCGCTCAAATAAAATCATAAAATCTTGAAAAATATCTTGACCATCCCTAATGGAAATTGGAGTAATTTATCATTACTGAACTGTTTTACAATGATGTGACTGCCTCCTCAGATTCACAGGCTAGGTGCCTCGTCAACAGATTTGGAGCAAGAAACCTCCAGGAGTGAAACTTGCCAACACCTGGAAGATGTTTTGATTTGCCATGCAATGAGCTGCCCAGCTCTCATTTCTAACTGAATTTGTTTGCATTACACAAAGCACCACTCAGAAACCACCACTCCACTTTTCTCTGCCTGCCTCAAAAACCATCCAACAGCCATGAAACCTGGAATACTGCAACATGCTAATGAGAGCTCTCTTTCACCGTGGGGCAAGGAGATGAAATCTTTACTGCTGTTCTCCATGCTGTGCTTGGCCTGAAAAATCAAACACTCTTCTCCAAAATAGCTTACCTGATACTCAACTGTACTGGCTATTATTTCTTAATAAAGCTTTACCATGCAGATTGCGTTCACACAGAACGGCTATTTGCCTTTAAAAGCTTGATGATGGAGAATAATCCAAGGGGGAGCAACAGAATCATATTCCTATCTGCCATGGGTCATAAAAGGAGCCCCCAACACCTTCTCTCTTGATCAAGTATTAAATCCTTCAGATACCTAAAAATTATTATGCTGATATGGCTGTTAAGGTCAAGGTTTAAAGCATAATGTGGATCTTAGAAGAAATTTTAGTGATTGATGTAACATATCAGACACTTACCTTGAAAAAGGTATTATTCAGCTGCCTCCACAAGAAGATTAAAACTGGGGGAAAAAGAACTTTCAGAACTGGTTAAATGACGGGTGGTGGTTCTCAGTGGTCAATGTTGCAATGAAATTACTGTAAAAAATAGCTACTGATATTGAAGCTTGCCTGCAACATCTTCTGATCTCTCTAATACGTGTCCTCCAGGCAGCCGTTCTCTCCTCACCTCAGTAACCTTGTTACACCGGCTGGTTTCAAATATTAGCAATTTTCAAAATCATGCCTGAAAGATGCTTTCTGTACATTCTGCATGTGAAGTTTCTAAAACTTTTCTGACAATAAAGCAGGCTCCCTTTGCGTTCTCTTAGAGCTCAATACATTTTCACACAAATTGCTCATTTTTTTCTGAAATTGTATCTCATTATTGTTAATGATTGCATGGGGTTTGTGACCACCACGCTTTTAAACAGCATTAAGAGAACAAAAACACTGAAAAGCGGGCAGAATTTGGAAGATGCATAGCTACAGAAGCTTCATCAAAACCTTAACACACTACCAGCAAATCTGACATTTCTCCACAACCAGTGTTTAGTGACAGATATCAATTTATATCACAGTTCCAGTGCCTTATGACGAGCCTCTCTTTAATATAAGATTATTGTATAAGATATATAAGCACCTTTGTCAACAAGCCCAAAGCAGATGATGTTAAGTAGAAGACAGACTGAAAATGCAATAGTATGATAAAATTCTAGGGAGTTACACTTAAAACATGATCAGCACTCGTGCAGGGCAGAAACAGGCCCTGGAGGAGAGGTGAGAGCTGAGCACCTGCTCACTCCTGCAGCGGCCTCCTTGGCCAGGCCCACTCACATAGAAACTGGGAGAACAACAGAAATAACTGCTTTTTCTCAAAACACCTATGCCTATACACAAATAACTGAAACACAGAAAAAAAAAAAAAAAAGCAAAAAATTTGCTCTGTTGAAGCAACCTGAAAAGTTCACACGCAGTTGTTCAAAACGATAAACAACTGAGGCACCAAGAAACTGAAAATCAGGTCCTGAACCATGTGCAGAAAGTTCAGCTTTCTCAGATACTAACTGAACTTTTTAGCAATGAACTTGTAAGTAAAAGGAACCTGCTGGGGCAGAGCAAGAGCTCTGCTGCCTGCAGGAGGCCTGACTGAGGGCTGTGCCAGTTTGGGTCTACCAGCTCTAAGACCGTGATCATGCTAGACACGGTGTTCCATGGTCTAATTAGAGTCCTCCACCCCTCTTCTGCCACAGCCTAACATAAATGAAGCTCTTACAGCCACCTGAGCTTGGCTGCACCTGGGTTACATTTGTCCGTGCCCTCGTGTGACTGCACTGAGATGTGCCTGAGCTGCAGCCGCAGGAGGGAGAGCAGGATGGGGCTTCCTGCAGGGTCAGAACCTGCCTGTGCCGTGCCCACAGGGATGTGTTTAGGACTGAGATTAGCTTCATTAAAAGAAAAACTCACAGAACTAAAAATATGAGGCACCTGATTTTGAAATAAATTACCTTCATGAAATTATGGTCTTTTCTTCGCACTGCAATATTCACAGGAAATTAATGAGGTTGTCAGATGAATTCTATGAAGATTTATGTGCTGATTAGGTGACATGTCTTAAAACAAAATAAAATAATAAAGAACCTCTTCCATTAAAAAGGCAGCATACTTAATTTGAATTCAATCTTTTATCAGATTACTCTGTTTAGTGGCAAATAGTTCCTTTGTTTAAAAACCCTTCACAAAGGCAAAGCCTCGGGAAAACATTCTGTAAAAGTATTCTGAAAGTCAAAGTCATTTTGACAGAAATCAAACCAGAAATAATTTCTCCCTGAAGGAATCCTGCTTTATTTTAATGATGTCTGGATTGTTTCCATTTAAATAGTGTAATGGGAATTTTTTTAAAAATTTCAGTACAAACTGTCCGTTTTAACAATGGTCTTTCTTGTAAGCTTAGGCAGTCATTTGTCATACACGTTTTATTCAAGTGGAGAAAACAAATATTAAAGGAAAACAATTTGACTAAAAACATCTTCCCTTCATTAAGGAGCTTTATGTTCTAATGTCTGAAAGTGAAAGTCTGCTTTAATGGCTGCTGGGAGCTGGGGATCTCTGTCAGACACTTACTGAGGCATTCTATCTGGGTAATAGAGGCTATTTATGGGGCTTTTCATGACCTTTCTTCTTGGTACTACCAACAGAGGAATACTGTAGGCATCTCTTTTGCATCCACATATCTGCTCGCTCACGGATTATTGTCTCTATTGTTTTCTTCATTTTGAAGAAAAATGTTGCATGTAATTAAAACAAGATAACAGCACGGTACTGTGTGTTCTATCACACATCTAACCAGTCCCTACAGTCATCACACATACTAACGTACATTGCACTGCAGAGGCAAATACATAGAAATAAACTCCCCAGTTTCATCATGCAGAGCATTATGAAGTCTGTTCCACGTTCTCAGAGACAATTCTTCAGTAAGAAAAATACTTTTTGTTTTTTAACGGTACAAGACAGACCTTCTATTAAAAGAAAAAGAAACACACCCCGTGATTGTTTACCCAAATCCCACAGTCTTTCCAAGTTAAATTGAAAGCCTATTTACTTAAACTAATCCACTTAATTTTGCATTGAACACCACATATACTCGCTCCGATTGAGAACTCACTTCCAGAAAACCCCTCTGCACAAGCTCATGATTCTGAAAGCACCTCCCACCTTAAGCAGAGCCACATAGGGTGAGGCAGAGGAATAGAAAACAAATTGCTCAGTTCCAGAATTTCTAACTACAGGCAGCAGCAGACCTCTGAAAAGCCACATCCTTCAGCCATACAGACATGTACTGCAGCAGCAGCTTGCAGGCTCCCAAAGACTCAAATCCCCGCATCTGTAAAAAAATCTGTCCCAAAGACTCAAAACCCTGCATTCTCAACGTGGTTTCCTTCTAGAAAGCATTTGTACAACAATTTCCAAAATAGCTGCCTTTATTTTTACAAGTACAAGAAAATGGATATAGCATACACTGCTCCAAATACATCATTTTTTTAATATTATATGTTACTGTTCTGTCAAAACTACAGCTAATTCACGTGTTTTCCTCTAATGACAATAAATTTGGACCCAAATAACGAGTACGTTAACTTGGCCCAGATGCCTAGGGCTATGTAATTCCATGCTACAGAGCTGCACACGAGTCAGAAGCTCGCTATGTATCAGCAACGAGCAGTCGGATTTGGAATTGGTGTTTTAGCACAACGGCGTAACCAAAGGCTGATAAAATAGTTCTGAAGCAACACTCGTCAGTACAATCTCCATGAAAGCTAAAAATGGTGAGCTAAGCCATCATATAGTTGAGCAGCACCGGGGATAATTGCTGCTGTGTCCTACTGCCCAAGTTTCCCCTACGGTTCCAATTTGATACAAATGTTGAGAGCTATATTAGATTCTGAAAAATAAATAATTCAGAAGGTTATTAAGGTTGTACATTCCAGCATGCATAAGTTTGGAGATACTAGGCAACTGGTTCCTTTTCAAACCTGAGTGCAGCTGTTTGCATGTATATCCGTAATGAGAAAATAAGTCTTAAATTTCATGAAACAAATTATCATGAAATTCTATAAAGCAAGAAAGACTCCTTGAGCTGGAGTCTCAGGGACCTGAGTACATAGCGTAGGCTTCAACCACTGGCTGTGATGAGACGTCTGGCAACGATAAGCAGACTGTTATCATCACAGGGGATCAAGTGCTTGAAGCAGGGAGGGTTTCACTGTCTCCCTGTTCTCTGGTTCAGTGCTTAACACCATAATTGTCTCTACATTCGCTTCCTCCAGCTGCCAGGGTAAGTCCTGCGCAGTCCCCACAGTGCAGTGCTGCAGCATGCTCAGCACAGACAACTTCTGGACTGAATCCAGAGAACTTTTGTTTCATTTGTAAGTGAGCATTAGAGTAACCAAATAGCACAGTTAGGCTTGACACCGTTGTGAGTATTTGCCAACCTCCTGCCTTACCTCGCCAGACCCCTCTGCAGATTCCCGCTAACAGACTTCGTTGTGACTAAAGCTGTCGCTGCCAACTGCTTGAAGAGTGATGGTCATCCAGGTCAAAGATGTAATTGCCAATATAAACTGGCTGGACATCTCTGAAGCTGGTTTAATTTTTTACAGGTGTTGATTTGTAAGGTAGGACTTGCCTCTCAGCTGAACCACAAAGTCTGTCGGTTCACCAGGGAGCATGGCCATCACACACCTCACCCCCGGGGATGCCAAACTGGAATGAAGGAAAAGCTATTAAATAGAAAGCACATGTGGAGCACAGAGATTTCCTTAGGTTGCTCCTGTAAATTCTGCAGGTTTGGTAGAAGGCCACGGCCTTACACAGCCCTCCAAGGCCAGTGGCAGAACCCATCTTGAGATGGGTTCTGAGATTCAGAGACCCCACACTCAAACGCGCAGCCACGGGGAGCTTTTCAGAAACCTGTCCTGGGTGTTCCAATAGCTGGAGGAGACAGACCTCCGATGTCACAGCAAATCTGACCAATTTTTAAACAAAGAGCAAACAAACCGTTCTGATTAAATCATTTTAATATTTTGCTTCTCGTGAGGAAAAACTAATCTTCTCCTTTCCTCTGTACTTTGATATAGATTTCTGTAATATTGGACGCAGCTGAATTACTTTCTTTTTGAAAATTCCCTAAAACGTTTAGTCTGAAAGCAAACATTTGCCTAAAAAGCTTTACTTTGAATAATTAAAAACTTGGCAAGTGAAAATGCCAAACGCTGGACTACCTTAAGAAGGAGCAGTGCTACCAACTCCATCTGTACCAGACGCTTGCATAACAATTTATGAAACCCTTTAGGACAAAAAAAATTTGCACTTTCTCTGCTGACATACTAATAATTTTGTATATGAGAGTGCAACAAATCTTCTAAGTCAGACATTACTGATAAAAAGCAAACGAGGAACAAAAAAGATCATAGCACTGCTTCCCAAACATCATAATATATTTGATGCATAAAATCAGAGCAAAATGCCTCTGAGAAAAATGGAAGTGCAGTCTACTTTTTAAAGAACAGTTTACAAAATAAAATAAAAAGGCTCTTCTTTGCTCCTCAAAACAATTTCATGAAAAAAAAAAACAATGGAATTACCTAGAATTTTTTTTTTAACTTTTTTTTTTTTTGAGCACTTTTTTTGACTTTTTTTCTAAGTGAAGAACCAGACATTGAAAGAAATATCAGACTGCTACACGTGTGGGTCGCTCCAAAAGTAATGCCTTCTGTTTATTTCCATGGAAACTACAACAGATACAAAGCACACAATATTTGATATAGCAAATTCTCAGTTCAGTGACAAACCTTCTCTTCACATGCACTTCCACATCAAATGCTCTTCTGTCAGACTGTCCCTCTGCTGCCATCCGTCACACAGCAACAACATATAACAGAATACTGGTGGGAAGGTTCAACCTCTACTGCCATCCCACCAACATCCGCCTCTGCCATCATAGGCCAACATCATGAGTAGGAAGCATTACTTCTGAAGCAACCCTCATACATAGATAACTTTTAATACATCGGTGGGAGTTATTACAGATTGTCTCAGCTTAGTAATTAATGGACTCTAAGCCACTCACTAATCTTTTCATTGAGGCATTCAGTAGTAACTTATTCATAGGTAACACAGAAATGTACTGTTTCTGCTGCCTCTTACCAACCACTTGGTGGACAAAATGAGTCAATGCCCTCCCCAAACCCTCAAGAAGAAAAAAAAGAACCTATAGAGAAAGAATAAGTGAAAGGACTTCCAACCCAGCCCTCTCCCCAGAATTATAGGCTCTCTTTCAAAATAGGTTAGATAAATACTTCCATCAAAAGCTTAAATATCTTGTTGATCCTGCCTTAGGACAGGGGGAGGATTAGTGAACCCCCCTGAGGTCATCTTTCATCAGAACTGTCTATAGTGCTACGTTTGTGAAACGTTAGGGATTACCTTGGCAATAAGATGTCTTCTGTTAAAACAAGACCTTAAAGACATAAATTAATGACTATGACTAATTGGATAACACAGCAAAGAATGGGTCATGTCCTGTACTGAGGTTCAATCAAGTTCTGGTCCTGTTTGGTCAACGCAAATCAACATCAGACTGCACTGCAGCTATCTCCTGACTGTACAAACTGAAAAGTTGCAGCCTCTATGGTGTTCGGTAGCTTGATCCTTCAAAGGTCATCATCTAACATGATAAATGCCAGCACTGAGGACAGGATCGAGCTGCTTCTGGTGCGCAGAACACTGTTCTGAGATAAGCACAATGAATTCCTGCACTCGTGGGTTAGAAATATCAGCAAGCTGCTTGATGTACTGTGACAGTACGGGAGGTGACCTTTCCCCCGGCTCGCTTCTCTCATCATCTGCGTGTTGATACAGCAGCATCTGACTGCAGACTGAAAAGGAAACAGCACCTACGCCACATGGCAGCAGCCATGCAGCCTACGCGCTGAACAAGCTGTGTGAGAGGTACCCACAGCAGAGGCCCTGCAGCCTCACCACCAACATCTGATCAGCTGCAACACAAGTCCATCTCTGCTGCTGTGCCCCAAAATCTGCATGTGTACCGAGCAGAACTCTGCAGGCCTGGCCCAGCCTGAAAGAGAGCAACAGCCAGACTGCACAGCAGGGCAGAGCACTGGGGTGACATGGCGGGGCCGGTAGCTGGGGCTGTGGGATCCCATGTCACACCAGAGCCAACTCCAGCTGCCATCACAGCATGCATCACCTCAAGGGCCTGTTCCAGACCGAAGCTCTCTGGTTGCAAAGATGCTCATTAGCATTTGGCAGATGTAGCCTTATAGCACAATTCTGGATGACTGTCAGGAACCGATCATAGTGCTCCTCTATCCCAAGGCAGGCTCTGCTGGCCCAAGGAATGCTTCGATAAGGGCCCAAACAAAACAAACCTTGCTACTGTGGTACTATTTCCTCTGTTTTCAGAAAACCAGAGCCTCAATAGGCTTTTTATTTCCTACAGCCACCTGACTACGTTTAGCCTTTTACTGCCTTAGTGAACTAATTTTCAATCAACTTTAAAATGAATTCCAAATGCAGTGCCCATAATTAAAAATAAATCGAGTTAATCCTTTGTGACAATCTGAGTCCAAAATTACGCTTTTAAATTATTTGGACGATCATTTAGAAGAAAAAAATCTCTCTCCCAAGCCTGATTACATCAATGCTTTACAGAAACATTTCTTCCTTGGGTCTCTGATTTCCCCAGTGGCAGTGATATAAACCCTGAACTTCTTAAATGTCACTTAATTTATATGATTTTTCTGTTTACCCTTTTAAAATGACAAGTTGGTCTGTAGTATTTATGTCTGTTTGAAAATTACATAGCATGGGTGATCCAGTGCTGCAGCAGCATTTGTTAGCTTTCGCTTAGTAAGCATTTACCATAAAAAGAGAAAATAAAAACACATCTACTCTAACTTTTCCAGTATTTTCTTTTGTTACAATATCCACAAATTAAAAAAAAATTACTAATTTAACTTTCCACATGTTGATTCTTGGCAGTATAAGAAGCTTAAATTGATTTTTACTCTGTCTTCGACAAGCAAATGCAGAAGTTACCGGCCTGTTTAGCTCTACATCGCTGACATGGGTTAATTAATTTCACTACTGCATGTGGTCCCCAGTGAACTCTCCTCATGTGGCATCACCTCGTAGTGGGCAGTTGCTCGCAAACACTATAAGATTTCCAGAGGACTTGGTGACAGTAACGAAATTAAATTGACCTGTGTTACATTTGGTCTCTGTATTAAGATGGTGAGATGCGTAGCTGTCCGTTTTGGCTGGAGAATCATAGCCCAGCTCCTCACATCCTGTGGAATTTTAAACAAGCTCTTTTTCATATAACAATTTTACAGGCTTTCCAAAAGGCCATCTCCATTAACAAGGGAAAGGCAAGACAAGTTTATCATACTAAACAGACGCACATGAGCTATCCCTCTGTTTATAAGCTCTGCTTATTTTATATCAGTGAAAAAACACGACTTGTACTCTCAAAATTAATCTATTTGGCAAAGTATTTTGTAAAAATTATACGCCCACATTCTACCTGAGCATGGCAGTTCCATCCTCAGGTCAGGAAGAGAATTTATCACAGTAAAATCTAGAAATATCTTCTTAATCTTCCCTGAGGAGATGAGGCTTGTGTCGTCATACTGTCTATACGCTTCTAATAGCTTTGGAGTCTAATAGAAGTAACTTCAGTATTTTAACTGAATTTATGGGATGATGGAGATTTCAGAGATGGGCATTCCCAAAGGTCTGGGAAAGAAGGAACTGAAAAGACTCAGAAAATGTCTTTGTAGGGAAAGTTTGCCTTCGAGCACAGTACGAGATGCTGATAGATCCATGTAGGCGAACACCACAGAACTCACGTATTTTGTAAGGGAGGCTCCTGATGAACTATATTTTTTAGCGCACCCACACTAATGAATTAATGCAATTTTATTTAGCTGGATGATCATGTTCAGTTTTCACACCACTGACTTTGACAGGCTTCACTTCCTAAAAATGAACCAGACCTTGAAAAATGCTGGAGAAAACATGCAGCACAAGCTTAGGATCACAAAGATCATGTGTGAGCTCTGTAGGTCAGTGATCACTGCCATGGAATCTCGAGCTGAGAGCAAGCTGGCTTTTCCCTGCCTCTTCCTGCAATGTGAGACTGAAACTAACAAATTCCCTCCAGTGCCAACCTCTTAATTCTACTTGATTACCTGCTATATTAATAAGATGATTTGCTCATTTGAACCCATTGATCTGTTGATTCAGTTTTAATTGCAACCTTGATTTGATCACTGTATTGCTCCTTTCTTAATTACCTCAGAGATACTATCTAAGATTGGCTCAGTTATATTCTGGTTTAATTTAATAGCTCCTTGCTTATCCTATGTTTTTAATCCTGAAGTAGGAGATCAGACTGCAATGCAGCTCAGAAACGCAAAGAAAATGGCATCTGCAAGTCACTGGCGATACTTTCAAATGGGCACCCAACTCATACTAATTCTGGAAAACATCAGAAGCTGCTTTTAGTTCACTTTTAAATAGATGAGTTAAAGGACCTGCTTGAACCTCAGTATCCTTGGGAAGTATTTGCAAATTAGACTTCCACTTCGGGATTCAGAGAGGTGATCCCGATTTTATGCAAAGATTACTGAATTCCTTGAAAAGGAATCCCAAGACTATTTTCTAAAAAAAGCAAAGAAAAAAGATTTTCATTTGATCTTAATTTTATTCATACTGAATTCTAACACCACCCTCACTTAACAGAAAATTAAGGCTTCTGCTGAAAGAAAAAGAAAAAGAAGAGGGGGCATCTGTTGAAAAAGGATCTTCAAGGTCACTTTTTTCCTGTATATGTGTATGAAGAGCGTAACCCCCTGAAAGACCTAACAGGAGTCATAATTAACTTTCATTGTCTCAAACCCCAGGGCAGAAAGAAATTGAACCAAGGGTAAGAAAAGAAAGGTCAGAGATAAAGCTTTGCATAAAATGTCACACGCTACGCAGGAATGGCATGCCTACCTATTTCCCAATTTTCTCAACAGGCATAACTGCTCATTTTCCACCTGTTGAACATAAGGGAACAGAGGAAAAGAACAGCGAAGAGCACATCAGTAAGAATAAAGGGCCTCCAAGAAATCAAGATGACATAGTACGCCTTCTCACCTAAGATACCTTAAAAACAACGTTAAGTACTAATGTGAAACCTTAGAAGTCCGAGACCTACCAGCCCTCCAAAAACATGAAGCTATTTTGGGCAGCTCTGGGAAGAAACTTGGCAGAATTTCGAGGCAAGAGCTACAGCACAATCCCTTATTCTTGCAGCTGTGGGAGGTCCAGGCAGCCCACACCTCCCTACGCACTTGCCTTCTTTGAATAATTCAGTGCCCTAGTTTACCAGAAAACCAGAGAAGCTGTACTAGCCAAAGCTGTATGCTGGCATGAATGCGCTCCTATGCTAAAAAATGGTGCAAATCCACATTTATTTAACTAAAATTAACTCCATGTCTTTGACTCAGTGGTATTATTTGGATTTTGGGGCACAAGGCCAGTATTTAATTGCAAGAGGCGAGGTAAGACCGAAGGTAGAGCCGGTTCATGATGAAGGCTTATCCCAAGATTTTTAAGCCTCAACTCCATCCAACCTGCTTTTGTCCATCCCAAGATGTGCAGTCTTGCAGCAAGCAGACCTCAGCTCCTCTTGAGCTTGGCAGTACCTACATTGCTTTGTGTTGTAATCCTTCATTAGTACAGTATGTCTTATTAAGAGAGTTCGATAGAGGCACCCACCTGCAGCAGCACCGGGTCTGCTGTCTCTGCACTGGTGATGTTTGGGCTCATCAACGAACACAAAAGACTGTCTGCACATTTTCTGTGCCAGGTCTGCCTTTTCGTTTGTACCACGGCTGGCATAATGGGGTCTCCAGACACTGCATTACTAATAATAACTTCAAAGCACTTTTTTTTTTTTTTTTTGAAGTCCAGATATTAAGCTTGAAAACAACTCTTAAACATGACACCTTTTAAGGATAGCAGTGAGTGGACTATGGAACACCAACAATCATAGTACTCAGATAAACAAACAAGTCTCTGTGGATTTGATAGCCCAATAAATATCCATTATTGCTTGTTGCCAAGCTGTGTGCCTGAAAATGAAAATGAGGAAAACACAGATCTTAATGGCTGATAGCAAAAATAATCGAGTCTTATCTAAATCAAACTTTATTGGCCTGGATGAATTATTTTTGGCCTCCTGTAATCAAAGCTGAAATTTCACCTGTCAGGCACAGTATGGTAAAACTCATTAGAACCTCACCATGTGCTGTTATGAAATTGCTCCATATGGCAGCACATGATTGTTTATTTACTAGATTCAAATATAGGCAGGTTTCAGAAAAAAATATTATTTTCAAATTTCTGTAAGGCAAAAGTGTATACGCTGAAGCTAACACAGAAGTAATCATAATATTTTGCTTGTACAAAGAATTTTGCCTTGTGCAGCAGCAAACCTATTGATCAGGCAATTGGCAATCCTCAAGTGTGAGCACTCATTAAGGCAAAGGTATATGAATCATTTTTTAATGACATCTCTTTGCTTTCAGCAGCTTAGCATGTGTCCTGGTTTCAATGGATGCACTGTAATTTAGGCAAGCTGTCTACAGACTTCAGCCATTACTCTTACCATATGTTTTCTTCAAAAATTACCATGCACTGGGGCCTGCTGGCTGCATTCACATAGCGAGGTGCAGTCTCTCTGTTGTATCAGCGTGTTAGCATTACTTGAAAAAGCAAGAGTAATGTGCTTATTATAAAGAGAAATTCCCAATTAGCAAGTTTAGTGCATGTGTGTTAACTTGGATTAAATACATTCCAATTATGGGCAGCTCATTATTAGAACTACAGCCAGCTGTTTGCCAGAAATGTGAGATCTGGTAAACAAGCTTCTCCTCTGTTCCTCTGCAAAAGATTCCAGATTGTTTCTTCCCATTGGTTCCCAAATAACAGGTACGAATCTGCAGTAAATTACTCTGCCACCCTATTCACACGTTTCAAAGCTGAATAAGTGCCAGAGAAAGGGCAATGGGTTGGTTAAAACACAAGGAAAATAAGAATTCAGTGACCAAAAGAGCATGTAGGTTCACACACACAGTGGCAGACAGCCTGCTGGCAACTTCCCTTGCTAAGAAAATTGGACCAGAGGAAAAATATTCTATTGACACAGGAAGGATTTCATCCTACTACTTCTCACATTCTAATAATTTCAAGTAAAGCACCTTTGATGTTTACACAGACAAGTGAGGAAACAGCCTGAAGTTGTGCTGGGGAGGTCCAGGTTGGATATAAAGAAGAATTTGTACAATGAGAGGGCAGTTAGGCACCAAAACAGGCTGCCCAAAGTAGCAGAGGAGTCCCCTCTTCCCTGGAATTATTTAAGAGATGCGTAGACATGGCATAATGGAACATGGTTTAGTGCTGACTTTGGCAGTGTTAGGCTGATGGTTGGACTTGATGATCTTAAGGGTCTTTTCCAACCTAAATAATTGTACGATTCTCTGATAATCTGTTATACTATTTAGCTTCCCTGGTTACTGGGGGCCTTCCAGAGTGGCCCAAACTAAGGTTTTTTAAACCTTCAGTAAGTGGAAACAAAATCCAAGAGTTAGACAGAAGCAAAAGATGCTGTCATGGGTTTACACTGCTTGACACAGCTGCTGCATGGAAAGCCAATTCAAGTTGTCTCCAAAGGGAATTCCAGGATGCATTCCCAACTACTGATACAACTGAATCAGAAAACCAAAAAACCCACACTCAGTATAGAAACTAGGGAGGGTGGCAACTGCAAAGCTATAACTACACACATGCATGCAGAAGGCCAAGTGCCAGCTGAGGGCTTCAAAGAAACAAGTACTGCAAACAGCAGCAAACAACATGCCCATTCCAAGGTCTGCACTCATCTAAAACCCACCTAAATCCAAACTTCCTTCTAAAAAATGAAGACTCCTTTTTCAGATGTAGCAAGCGTAGCTCAGCTGGTGCTGCACAAAGCAACACAGTACCAATATTGCCTTTCAGACGTGATATTCTAATTACGTTTATACTCTGACAAAATGAAAGTAAAGTAGAATATGAAATTAAACAACCAATAAATATTTTTGCTTACCCAGTATTGTTTAAACCACTAGCTGAATAAAATAAGTCCCCAGCAGACAATATGCGTGCCAAGCTGGTCAGCAGCATGGAGCATGGCATTTGAGTGACCTTCAACCCTGCTTCAGTCCAGGTGTTCAGCCAACAAGCAGGGAAATGCCCCTTCACTATCCACACCCAGACCAGAAAGCAAAAAATGTATTTCTGTGTCCCATGATTAGAATACATTTGTTATTTTTTTGTGGCTTCCTTGTCCCCACACTTAAACTGACAATAGCATCCAGGTGTCAAAGTAAGGAATAGAAGGTAAACGGACCTCTGCATTGAATTCCTAGACAAAGGTAAGAATAGGATGTCTTACACTTACCGTGGAGAGGGAGCAAGATCAGCTGTTCCCAGGTACAAGCACTAAAAAAGAACACACACTTTTTCCACCAATGGACAGGTTAAATAGCAGGTTTGGATGATGTGGATGCCTAGACTGTCTCAAATGCCAGCAACACCAGCTCCTTGTATATTTGAACAAGATCACCACAGGCAACTAACAGTTTTCTTACCAGCCCAATACAAAAAAAAAAAAAAAAAAAAGTAATCAGCAATCCAAGTTAGTGATAACTGGAACAGAATACATGTCTGAAAGATAAATCCATTTCTTTTGTCAATATCTTTATGTTATTAAGCAAAAACATTTAGCAAGGCCAAATGAAACAGGATAATTAAGGAGCACGTGGAAATACCACTCAGAAAATCAGAGTACTTGTAGGACTGCAAAAAAGGAAAAAAAAAAATAGTTGAATCAAATCAAAGACAGAGTACTGAAGGATTAGAGAAGAGGTAATTCCACTGTAGGCAGCCACATACATTCACAGTATCATTAGGAAATTCTGTTTAGTAGACAAAGAGTTTACTGGCTCAAGGGATATTGCTATAAAGGTTTTCAGCATTGTTTGTGCATAATCTACGTATAACATTCAACTTGGGAATGAGATATGATGTAGAAAATTGCCCTTGCAGTCCTTGAAGCCAATAATTTAGCTCTGCAACCTTAATTTATAAAGGAAAAGGGATGGTAGCTGGAACATGAATTTGGATCACTGTCAGATTTAGGAATGAAAGTAATTAATGCTTCTGTGAAACTCCCTTGATAGTTATTTTTGGATTCAAAAATCTTTAAAGAAAAGTTTTAATTTAGGGGCAGAAGCTCATTATACTCTCAAAAGAATCCTGCTGTACTAAATCATTCGGCTTTCAATTCATGGCCCCACATTCCCTCTATACATACAGCTCCTTCACTGATAAAGCCACAAATTATTTCCCACATTAACTACTGAAACTTCTGATTTGCTCTCACTTCAAGTCACTCTGTGTTCAGGCTGCTGGCTCTCATATTCAAAGCCTTTACTCCTATCAAACAATGACGGTTATCGAAGACTTTGTTTTCAAATTTCTCATTTTCTGCCAGCTTTCACACCTTCACATTTCCTTACAAGTTCTCCAGAACAACTGACTCCTACTGGACCTGCCTAACAGCACTCCTCGAGTGGCCAAACCCTTATCAACCACTGTTTCCCCACTGTAGTACCTCCAAGACCCCACAAAGGTGTTAAAAAAACTGAGGTGATGAGATTATATGTAATCTCTAAATATCTAAAATAAAGGAAAATGGATGTCTTGGGAGAAGTGGGTGGGACACGACAGAAACTTCAGTGATTTTCAAGCTGAGATTTTATTTTAATTTTATTTTAATGTTCTTTAGAATACTTTGTAAGCTCCAGATGGCACCAACCAGGCAGAAATTAATTTTTAATGCTACTTCAGGTTCCTGAATCTTACAGCTTTTGTAGTTCTGTGAGATTTTTCATTTATAGCTATGGTTCCAGGAATCAGCACAGTGTCTGCTAAAGCCAATGGACAGGTTCCTGTTGGCTACAACGGGCAATGAAGCAGGTGCTTAGGCAACAAAATAAAGCACAGTTTTTTAAATATTTCATTTATTTACCTTTATACAAAATTCATCTCTCACCTTCAGTTATTTATGTTCTCCAGTGTAGGGCTGCAAACAAAACCCACAGGTTTTGGAGATGAAAAGCAAGCAGAAGGGCTCCATCACTTCTAGTAGCTTGGAGGGCTATTTTCAGACTCTCAATCAAACCCACAGCTCACACAGGGTTAACTAAATTTCTGAAAGCTTCCAAAAATGCTACAGCCTTACCCATGGTTTTAAACCAAAAGGACTACTACTCAAGCAAGCTGAGCCTCCACAGGATTGTGCACTTAAGTTATAATGATTATGCCGATGTTTGTGATTAATTCTTCTTATTTGCAATTTGAGTAAGAATGATGAAAGGAAAATCATATACTCCCCAACTTCAGCATTAGCTTAGTTCCTCTTCTGAATTAAAAATGACAGACAGTATTTGCTAAAAAGTATGGCTGCACCATTCTATTCCAGGTTAGCCCCTGAAGAATGTATTGTTTGAAAAAGATCTTGAGATTGGGGTTTTGATACATTGCTCTCTTAAAGAACACCACTCAGCATTCCATTCTTTTTTTTCTTTTTTTTTTTTGGAGGGGGAAAGGGGGTCGGTGGGGGTGGAAAAGTAAGATTTTGTTCTCCCTTTTTAATAGGCTGTCATAACCTTTAACATGCCATGAAATTAAATGCTTCCATTGGGGATCCATAACTTACCATAACAATAGTATTTCTAGCACTTGTTGGAACTGAGGAAAGTTACTATAATAATGAGTGTAATATTTTAAAGGTCTACAGAATTGTCACTATGCATTACTGAGTTCCCATAGTTAACCCATGAATTAAAAGCATATGAAAGTGATAATAGCCGAATTTCTAAAGAAATGATTGGCACTTGGCAAAATTATCACTTTGCTGGAATTAACCTGTGATCTGCTGGGAAGTATAAAAAGAAAGTACTTGGAAGCACATTAATCTCATAAGTGACACTAGAAGCAGGAGTTTGGGCTGGTGACTTTCTGAGATCTCTTCCAAGCAGAATTATCCTATGGTTCTAATCACTGCTACTAATTCTTGCTAGGTACATGTAATGATAGTTACATTAAACGTTAGCAAGAACAGATCCATTTCTTCCTGCTTGCATAAAATTACAAAACATTCAGTTAAAAATAAGAATTTGAAGGCCAGACTTTGTCAGATGGTAATAGTATTCTTGTAATGGTGACTGAAACATGCATCCATTCCTTGCTCTGGGGAGATGCACATGGCCTGATTTACAGAGGAGTCAAGCATTACAGTTCTCACTGAAATTTCTTTACTTTAAAAGTAGAGGGTGGTTCTTCAATCAAGCAATCAGCATCATCCAGGACTGAGATCATGATTCAGGAAAACTTTTTGTTAGAATACTCGAGCAGACACAGCTGTGAGTGTCTTCCCTGGATCCAAAGCCTTGCTCAGCATTCTATCTTCCAATTCTTCAATGAAAAAATGCTTAATGTGAGCCTCTTCTAATCTTTTATCAAGCTGATTTTCTGAATCCCACCAACTCCTCCTTGAATTCTGTTCAATACTGTATTTTTCTTTAGTCTACCAGTTCTTAAAGGACAATCTGTTACATCCTATCTTTGTACAGCTTTCTAATTTCTAGTATTGCAGCCACTTCAAACTGCTTGTTTTTACAAGCATACAATAGAAAGACAGACACATCTTCAAAGAACAATGCAAACATTACACAAAAAATCCAACCCAGACAACACAAAAAAATGAACAAAACACAATGAGATTCTCAACAATGAAAATTTTGACTTAAGTATTGCAAAATTGAAAATTTCAGTTAAATCACTTGCAGAGATGAGATTACTTAGAAAAAGCAAAATCACGTACAGTGATTATTTATTGAGGTAGATTCTGACAGGGAATACAACCACCACATACTGCACTTCCATCGACCCTTAACTATCCTGCGGGGATGAGGATTTATTTTGACACAGATCTCAAAATACAAAGGAATAATTGAGGGTAGCCATGAGAGAAGCCAAAATTTTCCTAAAAAGTCTGGAGAAAATCTTTTGTTACTGCAGGGGAAACTGAATGCTCATTAGTTAGCATTGCTGAACACTACTGGAAAGAAATATTGGTTTTCTTCACCTAAAATACACAGCTAGGTTCAAAGGAGTTTTTCTGTATTGCTGGAAACTAGAATCAGTAATTATGACTGAATCTGAGCCTAGCCTTTCTGTCCATCAGGATTAACAATAGCCAGTATCACACAATCAGGGTCCTCTGACTTACTGGCATCCTCAACCTGCAGCAAGGTCTTTTTGCTGCTACAGGAGAGCCCATCTGGTTTTCACAGGCAATGCTTGTGCCACGTGATCCAAATGATCATGAGCACGTGCTTATGGAGCTAGCAGAGTTTTTTGAGAATTTGAATGCAGATTTAAATTTCAGTACTAAATAACAACAACATAAGGTTGGTGATTTGGAGAGAACGTGGGAATTCTGAACGTACAGACAATTTAAGAACATACTTCAAAGCGATACTGGTTTAGGGTATCCTTACACCTTCCACTGATGACTGAAAAAGTGAAAACTTGAAATCACATCCAAAATATTTGGACAATCAACTGTGCCTGAAATCTTTTTTTCCACTCCAACGTTACCCTAACATGATGCCAAACATCATCACTTCAACTACGCATAGAAACCCCCTCCAATTTGACACCTGAAGTTTTCAGGCCATCTAACTAACAAATTGCCCAACAGCAAGCACAACAAAGTAACGCACAATAAAATGACAGCCAGTACTTGCCAGCATAAGAAATAAGTAATGTGGAATAGCAAGATACAAGTAATAGCAACACACACACTTAAATTAAATGACAATATCATTTTCTTGTAATCTTTCTCTAACTCTGCTGGAAGAGCACAGTGTTGACAGGATAATTTTATAAAATTCCTTGACGGTTCATGTTAAACTAACCACCATTCCCTTAGATTGATAATTGGCACTTACAAAGAAAATGAAATGTCTGAGAGACTCATTAAAAATGTCAGATATCTGAGAAAATTCAGTGCAGAGGTTGTTACCTAAATCACTAGGTAAGCCAGGTAAAGGGCTGCTTCCTTTTCCAATCCTAAAAAAAGTGTAATGATCTCATATTGTATTTTTAATGCAAAGGAAATGAAGAGGTTACTGTGAGACAACTTCAAGTCTTCCTGCCATCAGCTGACACTGGCAGCATTTTCAATTAAGTCAGTAAAGTTTACAATATTTGACTTCAGCTCTGCTTTTCTCATATTTTCTCCTTTCTCAAGAAAACATAAAATGGAGAGAAAACCTTATTTCTGCAGATATTCCCTTAATAATCTATTGAAAGAGAATCTCATCAAAAAGTCTTACTTGGAAATGTTCAAGTGATCTACTTTGACTGTAGCAGTTATTTCTCTATCTGAAGTCTAAGCACACAAGCACACAGATCATACAGAAAGTAACAAAACTGCCCTCTTCAACGAACTAGAGAATCTCTTTTCTTTAATGTACTTTGGCATTTGCATTCCCAGTGGCTGCTATATCTAGACATTTGAAGTTGCTTGAAAAAGCAAGAACATCCTTTAATTACTCAGTTACTAAATACCTGACAGAAGGAAGTTCCTGAGGAAAGGCCAACCATCTCAACCTACCATTCCAGCCAGCTGTGCTCAGGAAAAAGTAAAAAAAAAAAAAAAAAAAAAAACCAACCACCAAACCACACACAAACAACAAATAACATCTCCTTTGTCAAAATGGCTCTTGCTTGAGCTCTCATTGCTGAAAGGAAGCTGAAGAATACTCATAAACAAATATTTATTTTCCTAACTACATGGAATCATAAAGAATAATTTCCCCAAACCATCTACTGTGGACAGAAGGAATGGAGACAGTTTAAATAAAATAAGCAGATTTAAAGCTAAACACTGCCTGTGCACAAAAATATCTGGGACCAGATCATTCCCTCTCCTGGCCTCCTCTAAGAATGATCAGACAACTTTTTTCTATGCCTACTGAAGAGGAGTCTTGTTTTCACTTGACGCTAAACTACACGTGAAGGAACCCATGCAGTAAGAAAGCCCTCTGCTGCAGTAGTACAGCAAAATACTGGACACAATGAGACAAGGTACAGGACCAAGTTATCAGGACCAAGTTATCAGCTCTCTGACATACTCGATCACATTACAATCACTTACTGTAACAAGCAGCAGTGGTTCAATCACATACACTGAAAGTAGCAAAAACTCTAACTTCCTTAGTTTACAGATGAAGTGACAGAACTTGATCTCTGCTCTACTCCTACATCCATGTATTTCTCAGTTTCTCTTGCTATCAGATGTTAAAAAGAATTCAATAAATTAATTATCTTGCCTACAAAGGAACTTCTTATGAATCTTGCTTGCTTCTGCTGATTGAAGTAGAAGTTTATCAAATAATTCAATGAAGAATCAGAGATCTGCTGTCACACCATCCACATTTCAGAAGCTTTATACTCTGAGCTGTGTTGTTGGATCTTTGGCATATCTGAGTTTAAAACAGCAGTCTGTCCTCTGAAAGTGCAAGAGAATAAGAAGTTTCTTTTAGTAGTTATCTGGCAAAACTGCTTAACTAGTCTAATGAAGCAGAAGAGTACACGAAATCTGCTACTAAGATATAAAGTGAATATTTTGACATATATATATGTCAAAATATTTATATTTATATATATCATATATGTATATGAGATTATATGAATAGACTTTTTAAAATACAGATGAAAGGAAAATAAGTAGGCTTGATGTCCATGACAAAGTTATTTCTGTCATAAATTAAAGTTACTTTCCCTCAAGTTTCTCATTGGCAAAGGGGATGGGAGATTGGAGAAATAGACCTCATAGAACAATGGTCCAGCTTCTACAGATTTTTCTCATTAAAAAATTACTAGTTCCATTCTTAGGTTCATGATCCAGTAATCAAACATTCACTACTATCTGTAGAGTACTGATATCTTTTAGGGTTCTGTGAAAATCCTGAAACGTAACATCTGCAAGTACCATCACACCCAGCTCTCGAAGCATCTGTTTCTTCACCAGACTAGAAAGATCTCCTAGGAAAAAGGCAAGGGAAGGGGCAGCTCCTCAGAAGGTTGGCCAGAAGCAGTATACCTTGTATTTTAAGGTGTTCTAGGTCCGAGCAAAGCTACAGAGCATATTATCTCCATATTTCAGCCTTGGCCTTATTGAACAGCTTCAGCTCTACGAACAATCCTATTTCAATACTACAAGGTTGAGTTCCTGAAGGTTGGTTATAAATTATACCTATAAATAATTTCTCAAGTTACTGTTGGTAAATTCCTTCTGTTAGAATGGCCTGTCCTTAGACTGACGCAACTCCAGCCCCTCATCTCTGCTATTAAACAACAAATCCAAAACATTTAACCATTTAACAATGGCTCTTTGAGTTTCTATCCATTCTATGCTTTTTCTATAGAAATTCCTTATGCATTAACTACAGCAGAATTCACATAGATCAAGTGAACCATTAAGCTGTTGTTCTGGATATCACATTTTTGCTTTTTTTTTTTTTTTGTTAGAGTGCACTCTTCAAGGACTCAAAGGAAAGAAAAAAATAAAAATGGGAGTAGGTCAAAAATTTGTTATATGCTTCCTTGTCACTATGTGAAAAGAAGGAAAATCTAATAGGTTACTTACTTAGAGACTTAATTAAAGCTTATGCTTCCAGAATAAGAACTGCAATTAAAGCTCGTGGTTTCCACGGTTCTTGAGACCAAGTTACTGGATTCTATTGCTGATGAAAATCTCCTGAGTGTATTATGTAGTAATGTTATAGAAATCAGTGAGTTTTAAATAAGAGAGCTTACTCATTTGAGAGGGTAAAGAAAAGGCTTCAGTTCCTTTTCCCTTCCTCCTAGGTGCTAACAGCTTACTGTAATCACCCAAGTTCAGGGAAACTGAAACAAAATGCTGCATGCTATCAAGGATGCAAGGAGTCTTCTCTTTTTTTCTTCTTTGACCCTGGTAATAAAGATGCATCTTTATTATTTTCTTAGCTGCAGCCTGAAACAAAATAGCTGATTCTCAGGTGGAAAAATAATTAGAAACATAGGAGGCTGAATGAATTTTGAGATATTGAGGAAAACGTAGTTTGAACTGTCAGGTTTACCCGCTTACCCAGAGGAACTACAAAGCAGCAAAGAAATAAAACCTTCTTAGAACTTAAAGCTTTCATCAGCCTATTCCCTCTGGCCGATTTTTTCCCCAAATCTCTCTCTTCCCAGTGGCTCCTATTAGAAACACAAATAGTTTGCCTCTCTGCTTAGTGACAAATGTCACGTTACTTTAGGTTGTTTTTTTTTTAATACTATGAAATTATTATGTTTCTTTTAACACAAGGATAGAAAGACTATGCAGCATGTTCAGACAAATACGCTTTGTTTTGCAAAGGATTTTCAAAGGAAAACAAAAGTACTCGAAGTTCAACTTCAGCCTGTTAGGCCAAAGAGTGCTGCCCTCTCTTTGACACCTGACCTGCACAGCTACAATAGCTGCCAACAGGACCTGTACTATCTCTCTGCATATGTTTAGAACAGGTATGGATTAGTATAGAGAATGCTTACAGTCTTTCTTGTAATCACTGTGACCAGATCATGAAAAATTAATGGACAGAAATTGATTCCTTACTTTGCAATTAAAAAGATAAGGACAATCGGCATCTAGTGCCTCAGCAGGCCCCGAATCTTTCATTGATCATTACATTTTCCTTTCCCTTTCCCTCCCAGAAAACACTTTTCCTCTCATCACTTAAGTGCTTTTTGGGCAGTAGAATGCGTACAGAGTAAATCTCTTCATACTCTTGCTACAGGAAGCGTTACATTTGCCCAATCATCTTACGCTGCCATCCCACTCCTACAGAAACCAGAACAACATCAGTAGCAGCTCCAGATCTTCTAGATGAAATTTTTTTTTTTTTTTTTTTTTTTTAACCTCTAGGCACAAAGCACCAGCTCCATGTGCTGATGCAGCTGAGACTCCTAGCAGTGTGCAGCAGGGCTGAGTCGGACCAGCTCCAGCTGCAGGCTCTGGGCAGCCTCCTCTTGCTTCAAGCTACAGAGTGCTGGGGAAGCACACTGCTACAACTGTTGTGTTTGCTCCTCTGTTCTGCTGCCTATGCCCAACAGTCACAGAAACAACCAGCACGATAGAAAGGTGCTATAAAGTAAAGGAAAAAGATTACTCACCCATATCAGGAGATTTCAGGGTCACAAAAAAAAAGTTTCAGCTAGGGTCAGTCAGCCCTTAAATGAGGTCTAAGAGAGGTGCAGCCAGCTCCACCCCTTCTGGTCACATAGAATTGCCTTCACCTGTGCTCCCAGGGCTGACCCGGTCCTTTTCCAGGTGCTCAATCAGTGGTTCGGGCCAGGACTCAGCAGTTCCCATACACCACCCAACAGAAAAATCAAAAGGGCATGGAAAGTCATCTTCACAACCTAATTTCTGTGGAGAAAAAGAATCTGAAGTGAGAGGCTTCAGCAAGCTGAAGTCTCCTGAAAGAACGAGGAGGAAATGTGTCATGGAGTGATTGCAGGTAGTCTTCCTACCAGAAACCCTTTGGAAAGTAATTACAGAGAGATTCATGTCTTGATAGATGGAAAAATGGTTTTAACAGGGATGTCACAAGTGGACTTCCAGGAACAATGATAAGCATCAATTCCTTTTCACAGCAGCAGAAGCATAAGAGTAAATGACTTTCCCTAACTATTCACTGCTACATTTAAAAAAAGATTAGAAGGGGCAGAGGACATGAGAAGCACCAGGGCAAACCAGTAAGCTGCTCAGAGCACAAACTCCACACTACATGGAGGAGAACTAGGGGAAACACATTTAAGAACAAACTTATTCAAAAACTATTTAAACAGCCAATCACTGTTAAATTGTGCAGAGGAGGCAATATGCTCTAGAGGGAGTGCAAACCAGAAGAGATTGACTTCTTCAAATTCACAGCTGTGGTGAAGCAATCAAACACTCCAATGCCAGCTCTCCCCTCGGAGACAAGACAACCTGGGGCCATATGACCTCAACCTCTGATATGCACAGGGAAAATCTAATGAGAGATTTGCTATAGGAACTGATGTCTTGAAGTGACAAATTACAAGCTTCACTGACCTCTCGTGAAGGGGAAGTTTCAAACTTTCATCAACACAATTGAGCAACTGAGACAGGCACGTGCGAGGAAAGGAAAATTGACTCTAAGCAGAGACATTCACAGTTGCTGATAAAACCAACTTTAATTCCACATTCTTGTTAGTCAGAAGTGAAATGACAGTGAAGGAACACAAAATATAGAAACACTGAAAAACAAGAAGGTGAAATCCTTGGCTGGGTAATTGATTTAGTGCCCCCCAAATCAGCACTGCTTGAGAAGAGATGCTCTGAGGATTTAGTCATTGCTAGGCTCAGTCAGAACCAGGAAGTTCCCAAGCGTTCACAATCAAAATAAATTAAATTAGATTAAACTCTCCCAAGCTTCTAGAACGACCAAAAAGGCTTACTTTGGATTTTGACTACAGGGTAAATCATGGGTACAGTGCAAAACAGAAAGCTTATCTTTCAAAACTTGTATCTCTGTAATTGCCAGAATGTTAACTGTGGGAGATTGCAGTACTGCAAACACGTTAGTTAATATTTCCAAGTGGCAAAGATTTCACCCCAGATTTCCAGCTCCATATCTTACGCACTTAATAGGTTTCATGCTGATTATTAAGCTGAACAATACAGAATATCATGCTGTTGGCAAAAAAACATTATCATTAATAAGATTATATATTTGCCTCTAAGAAGGAAGAAACCACTCTGGGCAATTGATCTATGCTTTCAGAAGACTAATAATGTGAAAAGTGAAGTGATTTGTCCCATCAGCCTTCACTTCCTATTCTAGGAGAAAAAAAATAATAATAATTCTGCGTACTAAATACCATACAGAACTTTCAGAAGCTCTTTTGCTAGATCAGAGCCTGATACCCAGGCCAGTCACTTACAGCTCTCGTCTTCAAACCCAGTGATTTGTGGTGTTCCACTTGAGATCCTTCCTACTCGGGGTCCAGCTTTTCTAAACAAGCTGACTGTGCATGTGCCAAGAATCAAGTCTCTCTGGAATGCCAAGCTGGGAACCTGAAGGCACAGACACCTGCAGTCACTAGCAAAGCTTAAAAAGTATAAGCATAATTCCCAACACTCACACATTCTCTCAAAGCTTGCAAATGAGAATAAATCACACCTCACAGAAAGCCTTAAATGACAGGATTTGGCTCCGCTGCATACAATTCTTCACTGAAATGTTACTTCATGTCACTTTTTATTGCCCTGCATGCATGCCAATGTGTACAAGATTAGTGCTGCTGCCGCAGATGAGGAGATGAACTACCACTGTTCCTAGGCTTGCATCCTTTTAAAAACATCATTGATACTATGAAATCCAATTAAAAGCAATCCCATTTTTTTTTTTCCCCAGAAAAAGGAGACGAAGCAGAACTCAGAAAATGATGCCAAAGGTAAAAAAAAAAAAAAAAAACAGAAAATGAAGTGCCTTACAGTGCAACATAACAACGAACAAAGCTTCAAAAAAGGAAAATACTTTGGTAGTAGGATGATTAAAAAGAGCTCACACTAAAATTCAGAAACAAAAACTGGAGGCAAAGCAGACTCAGGTGTTCTCAATCTACCCCCAAACAGACAAACAGCATTAACAATCAATACTCTTTAGGTGTGTTAAAGCTTCACCTTCTAGCTAAGAGAAATCCAATGGTTGCTCCTATATTTATAAGTGGAATTTTGACAGCAGAGCAGATACATCTTCATCAGTGCTTTGTGTCTGCCTGCCCCCTCACTTCAGTTCTTATTGTCATTTTGCAATATATTAATGATCCAAATCATCGAGTGATTCCAGTTAGGCTGCGAGAGCTTCTGTGAAGTAGGCAGCACTCCTCATAATGATAGATAGCAGGAATAATGGCCTCTTTACTGAAAACGAAGCATAAGGAAACTGGCTTAGAAATGTCAAAAGAGGAGGGGCTGAAGATCACAAGCGAGTGCCTTATTAGGAAAGATAGAAACAAATATTCAAGAGGGCAGCATTATTTTGAATTCACTTCTGCAAGGCTACCTATGTACCCGGCAGTGAGCATCGGATGATGTTAGGACACTGATTTCTCCATGATGACCTGGACATGACCAGCCCCATGTCTTTCTCTGTAGCACTGAGGCTGTAATGAAGCGAGTACTTTCAGCTGGAAGGTGCTGATGTCAAGCTCACAGCAGCTGGGGAAGCGCTAGAGAAGCCCTACCACTGTGACCATTGCACAGATGGAAGTACTCTGGTGGTACTTTCATATGGTGGATTTTCCCAGAAGATGCCACTGCTATTCCATGGTTCCGAACAGTGAAGCTGCTACAGCGGTGGGCTGTGGTGTTTTGGAGCCAAACACATGACTGGAGCTGGCACACACACACCTCGTGCTCCTGACTCACAGACTGCATACACATCACTGAAAGAAGGCAAGAAATTGCAAAAAATGCTGGGGTGTGGTAGTGCTGGTCTCCGTTCCTACCCAAACACTGAAATAAGCTAATAAAAGTGGCTGTTCACATATTTGAGGGAGTTCCACGGGTTCAGAAGGGTCAGTGACCCTCCTAGGTTTGGCACATCGAGGCCAGTCTGAAACTCGCAGGGTTAAACATGAATAGCTTCATGCACAGGCCAATTAAAGCAAACTGTTTTTCGCCCCTCCTCTCCCATTCTTCCATTTTATCTCTTTGCACTGACTGCAGAACTGGCTGAATCTTATCCCTTTCAACTGCCCTGTGAAACCCTCTAATTAGCTTTCTGCTCCTCTGATTAGTAAATGCAATCCAGTGGCTATGATTATATTTCCAGGTGCTCTACAAATTTTCTGACGATAAACTAGACAGACAAAATCCATGAATACACAGACAACCTGTAAAGTCTAATGCTTCCATGAATTAGTCTATCTGAAGAAGAAAAATGCCATTAATGCGGATAAGCCCCTTCAACTCTCCCCATTAATGGCTGGTCTTAATTCACAGGTGCCTTTTTAATCTCTGCTGAATTCCTCTAGAATCTAATGAACGCATGTAATAATAATAGCAACTAAGAATTTAATCCTGATTCTCAACTTTCTTAAATTAGACCTTTGTCATTAAGAGATTACAGGATAGTGAATGATAGTTAATCAATGTTTTTAATTTGACCCCATTATTTATTTGATACATGGTGGCTATAAATCTTCCCCCCTAACCAAGCTTGGCCACTAGAAGCAACAATGAAATACTGAGCAAAAAAATACCAGATTTGATGATTCTATTAAGTGCAGGTTAAAGTATAATTAATCTCTCTGCATGTGAACAAACCTTTCAAACCAATACATATATGCACATATGTAATTCATACATAGCCAGACACTTCATGTAAGATTTATTGTGCTTCATTTTTTGTCTCTGTTAACTCTTAGCACTATCAGTCAAGATTTCCCAGCACTTACCACAGCATTAGCCCTAAGCATCGGGAAATCACATTTCTTGGTGCCAAGGCTTTAAAAAGATTCTAATTCAGCTATTAAACTGGAGGCAGCATGTGCCAGCCCCACAGCACATTCACCCATTAATTCTGTCCCCTGGAAAAATGACTGCCTCTTGCACCAGCCTGATAAAATGAGGAAACGTGCCGATTATGTCTGTGGCAGCTATCCTTGACCCAACCAACAGTGACAGTCATCAAGCCGCAGTACCTAGAGCGCTGCAAGCTGTGTGAGCTAACCCAAGACATCATTAATTCTAAACACCAGAGCTTTCGTCCAGATACTGGAGTTCAGAGAAGCTTAAAAACAAATCCCTTTGGTGGGATGAAATCCTGTATGCTGTTCATATTAACTTTACAGACAGTATTTGGAACTTATTTCTCCAGCTGGACAGGTCAAATAAGAGAAATCAAAGCACCGGTGTCCCTTCCTGGATTGCTCAGAACTGGACCTCAGGATCAGGTAATAATGTTGCACAGACAGAAGTTGAACTGACGGAGAGTCAGGCTGGTTTTTATTTTATTTTTAACACAACAGAGCAGAGGGGACAAAGGAGTTGTGAATGCCATAGACTGAGTGATTTCTCCAGGCAGGATCTGAAAGCACATGTTCAGTAGAGGAAAATTTTATAAAAATGACATTTCATAAGAAAAAACTAACATGGTATTCAAACAGCCCTTACAACCTAATCCTATCAAGTCTTTAGGAATACATTCATAATTCACAAAGGGCCTGGGTCCTGGAATTTTGGAAATTTATTCTGTAAGTGAAAATCTTGAAGGTGTCCCATGGGATTACCATAAATAAGCGTATATTGTAGCTTAATGAAGCATTTCATCCCTAGAAGAGCTGACGTACTTGATGCTGTTCTAGACACGGTGCAGCATTCTTATTAGATGGAAGATGGTAGCTTAAAGCATTGCCATCCAGCTGCAAACCTCACCCAAATAAAGACATCCTCTCTGCTGTCACAGTCCAAGTATTGTCTCTGCCAACACAGCCCCGAAGTGAGCATCTTTCTTCTCTCCTCTCTTGTTTCAAAGGGGCAGGATTTGGCTGGAGCCATTGCACAATTGGCACCATTTCCATTGTCACATCTGACCACAGACCCCAAACATCCAGAAATGGGAGATCTTTGTATGACCACCATGGAAGTGACAAGCATTTTGGAAATGAGATTTGTTACTTTGTGATGTGCTACCCTGAAAATTCTTATTTATGCCTCTTTGCTCAACACGCACACACAAAAGACAGAAATACACATTTTAATATAGAGGTAGGGAAATGGTATCTCATAGATGAAGTACCACAGGAATGCACTATACCCTTTTCTCCCAGTTTCTGCTTCAAAAAGTAGCTGGCAAACAAGGTAAAGCTCAAACAGGATGGACCTCCAACTGTCCATTAGTAATTGCGCCTCCTCAGCTTCCTTTTAGGCATAAAAAAAGTAACCACATCTCTAGAAGATCTCAGTACATTTGGTTTGACAGATTTCTCTTAAAAAATGGGCAAATGCTAGGGACTAAATGGTAATAAAGTCCTAGGGTGACATTTCAGACCGCCCAGGGCCAACTGGGTGCACCACTAGTTTCATATTTGACTTTTTATTTCAAAAAATACATACTGAATGATAAAATCTCTGGCCAGTTGAGCTGGGAATAGGTCCAAGGAGTTAATACAGAAACATCATAGCCTAAGTCAGACAAATCCTTTGAAAAATTGCAGCCAATGATTTATTTGTGGAGTGCTGCTTTCCAGTAATAACAATTTTAGTTTTGGATAGTCTTGAAATGCTATTCACATTTATGCCTATTTTTCAAAGTAGAAGAACTTGTGTTGCCTTAGCAATATAATTTAATGCTGTATTATTATAATACTTTCTGCATTCATATTTATTTGTCCACAGCAACAGACCTAAGCAATTTTTGTGGGCTCACTCTCCTTTTAAGAAATTTTACTAGTTAATAAATAAAGCTTAGCCTGGCTGCAGAGGTCCATCCCCCAATAGTTACTATTCTCTTTCTGACTCACAGACCAGCTGCAATGAAAACAATGCCCTCTCGTTCCTCTTAGCACTTAAAAAGGTTTATAGATCTCCAGCCTCCTACAACTCAGCAGAAAACTGCTCGCACTTGACAGTCTTCAGAAATCAGCATTGTTTCCATCCTCACTAAAACTGTCAGCCACACAAGGTCAGGAAATGAGGAGAGCTGATGCCACCTGAATCATTACTACCTCTGCGAGACCTCTCTCCTCACTCCTGTCTTCCAGAGAAAGCTGGTATACCCAAGAGTGTAAGTCTTTGAAGTTTTTTAAAACTGTCATAAAATAGTTTCTGGAAACTGTTTGGAGAACTACAAAGAACTCAAACCTTTCGAATTGTAAACTCATGAATACTTCCTTACCACAGTTGTCAAACTGCAGTAGTGTTTTGCAGGGGTTCATGAATATGAGCACCTCTGCTATAGCCTCTAATAGGTTATTTCTTTTAGATATGATCCTACAAGGACAGCAATAATGAATCCTTTAAAACTATCTAGACTGCATCTACTCTCGTGCCACTTAAAGTCACCATGTAAATCTGTACGACAGCTCAGAAGAAACAGTTTGCTTCTGAATACCGTGATATGTGCTCATAAAAACAATGTCCAAAAGATAAGAGGAAAATAAATTCCATCATATGCCTTTGAGACGTTGTTTGTCTATTTTATTCCGTTTAAAAATCATAAAAACTGTGCATGACAGAATACAAGCAAAAGGTTTTTAGTGAGCAGAGGTGACTTTCTCTGAAGTCTGTAAGTAGTTGAGAAGACTTCATGGATAATAATGCTAGTTCCCTGACAACAAGGCAGTTGTAATTAAATTGGTACTGCATACTTTCATACATAAGAAATTGTACATCAGAAAATTCAGTTAGGGGTCACATCCATAAGATATTGCACGTATAAATACGATGTGTGTATGTATTACGCTTACCTCCGTCCTACCAAAGGCATCATCATTCACCTTAATTCTTAATCTTATCCTTGCTGTCATCAGGTTATACATCTCAGATGGGAATGTTGCTTTCCATTTTGTGGTCAGACCTGCTATTGCTGTTGGCTTTTTCACTTGTCAAGTACACACCTTTCAGTTAATGGGATAACAGTGACTATAAAGCCATGGCTGGTGTAAATCAGTGTGGCCACACTGGCCTCAGCATGCTCTGAGCAGTGAGTTGCAGGCATGGGCAAGTTCCTTGTGCGGGGTGGAAGATCGGCCAGCCAGCTGCCATCTCTGAATGGCGAGCTCTTTGGGTGCTAAAGTCTGAGTTTATACAGATGAACTTTTTAGCAGTAAGGCCTATTAGACTTCATTCGGTGTCGTGAAAAGCACGCTAACACACAGAACTTACACAAACGTCTGGTCTGATCTGGCATCCCTGAAATCTGCAGAACTTTCCAGTCAACCTTCCTTTTGCTGTATCAAACCCGAGTCAAGTGCAGTTCTCTCGTCTCAAACCAACAACTGATTTCAGCTATGATTGGTGTTCCAAAGGTATTTTTCGGTCAGCTATGCCACTCCCCTCCCTGCTCTGAGCAGACCACTTTGCAGTACGGCACTCACCCTTTGGTTAATGATAGCGTTAAAAAAATCAATGGCTCAATTAACAATCAGGAATGGAGCTTCCAGGCAACAAGCACCATGATCAATAACTTATGTTCAGTGAAATTAAAGGCACTTGTTAAGTCAAGTGTTAAAAGCTGCACACACTTAATATGGGAATATCAGTCAAGAACAGTTTGGCAGTTTAACTTGAGAAAATCAGTAAGTACAAAGTTCCCATACTATGTTCCACACCAGTGGGTAACTAATGAAGCATAAATATTCGCACAAACTCATTTCTGTAATAAATTCTCAAAATCCCCAATCCACAGCAGTAGTGCTGAGTTGACATAAGCTTTCACTTCTGTTAGGAGTTAGTCTTGTAAAATATGAATCCAAAACACAGCTGGCAAAACCAGATTCAAAGCTTGCACAAAAGTAGATCCCGGTGACTTTAAGGCACTTCAGTGCATGACGGCCTTGCTGCTAGGAATGGCAAAACTTTCCTGCCAGTATAAAGTGACATTTTAAGATTGCTTCCAGCAAATTTCTCTGAGGTCCACAAAACGCTGTCAGTTGAATTAGAATCCATTGATTTTATGGGACAGAAAAAAGAAAGGGTGCAAACGGCAAAGAATGAGTGATGTGAAAACATTCGAGATTTTGGAAGATTTATGGAGATGCATTGTAATATCAAAATCAAAATCCAAGTGCAGACATAATGTCCTACTATCATATCCCCACCGCATTTTACAAGATGGTGGTTTGAGGGAAGATTTTTCAAAGACATAAAGGACAGTGAGCTGCTTAGTGTGCAGTAGAAGCTCTGGTAAGTCAGATGTCTCACTCTCATTTATGCAATCTAAAATCTCCTGCTTAACTTTTATACATCAGCTCTCAATAGAGCTTTCCTTGAGAAGAGAACACTGTGTCAAAACTGACTCCTACATCAAGCTGGTGACAAAATTTGTCTCGTGGTCAATAGCCTTGTTTTTAGAGCTCCACCGATAACAGAGATGATTTAGCAGCAAACTCCTGTTCTGGGAATAGCCAAATTGAAGGCTGTTCTTCTGATTATACCAAACTGCTTCTACAGAAAGAAGGGAATATTCACAGGATTATTTATGCTTGTTCAAAACTTTTAAAAATAAATAGAATAAATGAAATCTTTGCATGCCTCATTTTGCATATCAAGGACTCTCTCTCATAGCAGCCTGGTGTGTATATATATATATATATATGTATAGTACCTATTTCCAAATAGCACAGTTTTGTGAGGTCTAAATTGCTTGAGCAGTAATAGAAAATGTGGGGGTGGGAGAGTGGTGGGATGGCAGGCTGATTCTCTTCAGATAATGAGCTGCCCCTTTCTTCACTGTGTTATGATCATACCCAGAGCACTGCTGACTGCACTTTGATGGGTACCTAATCAACAAAAATCAATCATCCGAAATTGCACAGACAGTATTTCATCTCCATCAAAAATTGTCTTCCTACAGAGCTCCATTAATCTCTTCATCATTGTTTAACACAAAAAGAAACTTCTGTTGTAAAAGATATCCGACTTTGGTTTAAATTATAATTAAAACTGTGCTGTATTTGCTTTAAGGAAGCAACTAAGACTATATCAAGCATTTGCTCAACAGGACAATTTTGCTATGCAAAATTAAGCAATGCCCCTTGGCTACACATGGCAGGATGACCAAATGGTAAATGCAAGTGTGAATAACCATGTTAACTAGCACCGAAAGGCTTATCCTTTCATCTCATTCACAAGTGAGCACGTTCTCAGTTCTCACAACTAACCTGCTTGCCCTGGGCAGACCAGAAGCCTGGCCCTACCTGCTCTCAAGGCAAGGGTGGGAGGTGGGCACAGGCAGAGCACAAGTCTTCCTTACGTCAATCTGCAGACAACAGCTGTCTTCAGAGCAGCACAGACTGCCCAGCCTGTTCCACACTTTCCTCTCCACAGCTCCTTATAGCCTGACATCAGTCCGCCACAAACTTCTATTGTGGGAATGCTACAAGCTGCCCTGTGCCCACCTTGCCCCTTGTCTCTCACCCCCTCCCCTTCCTCCACCACCCTAATCAGAATCAGGCATGCTGCAGAGGACATTTCTCAGTGAAATGCACTGAGCTATGAACAGAGCAAACTGGGGCAGCTGGGCAGTTAGAAAAACATTTAAGCTAGCTTGGTACATGTCCTGGAGCAGGGGATAAGACTGCTCTTTTCGTGAGGACAGCCCAGCATATTTCGGTTCAGGAAGCTTTTGGAATGCAGGACCTAAAGAGAATGCAGATGAAGACCCAGGAAACAGCACAGCAAGGGCAGCAGTGGAGACTGGGAGGGCAGCAGGAAACATGCTGGCAGCAGCAAGCCAAATCTCAGTTTGTGATTATAATCCAGCATAAATCCATGCTGCTGTCCAGCAGTGGGCAGGCTGCACTGCGGCCTCTCATCACAGCCAGTCTCCCCTTTAATTGCACCTACAGTGTCTTACATGCCATAGGAAATCATCAGGGGAAGGAGTACAAAGCCATTAGGATCCTTGCTGGCAGAGCTGAAAGAGGTGTTTTCTGTTCCTCTGCTCCAAGAAGCCCACAAGAAACGCTGCCCGGCATGAAGATTTATTTGTGTGTGGGCTGTCAGCTAGAGGACCTGTTCTAACCATAGCTACCCTGGAAAGACAGCCCATCACAGAGGAAGAAATCAACACTGAGATACCGCTTCTTGCACTGGGAGCTGCACTGCTACTTCCTCTCATGCCTCTGTGCTAACAAAAAGGGACTACAGCTGCAGCTCTCTCTGCCCTCCTTATTTGCAGGAACACATTACTATATGTGAACTGCATGACTTGTATCTCCCTACGCTTAGCATTTAAAACAAAGAGAAACCACTGAACAAATACAAACACAAGTACTATAAAAGCAGTGAAACCTAATTCACACGCATTTAAGTGGATTCACTTTAACTCTTTCACAGCATTTGCTTCTGAGCCTATATCCAGTAAAGGAATGTTGGATAAAAGTAAGTCTGATGGTGAATTGCAAAGGCAGAAAAAAACTGGTTTCAGTTTTGGGAAATGGAGAACTGACTTAGGTAAATCCTGGTTTCCACTTGCAGATTTGGTCCAACCAGAGTACTGGAACTGAGATAGATAAGAATTCATCCAGGTTCTACACCAGGGTTATGCAGGTCAGATCAGGATCTCTACACCAGTTCTTTCTAAGCCCAGAGCAGGGTTTATCAACACCTGGGAGCAAATAACAAACTGATCATCCAAATATTCCACCATCCTCACTGAGAAAGTCACAGCTAGGCACAGTTTTGGGGTATCAAGATAACAGCAGAATGCACGCGTGCTAACTTCCACTGATTTTGGCATTGAGTCTCAGTAGTTAACATTCACTCATGTAGATGACAGTCCTTCAAGCAATTTTTTTTTTGCTCTACGAAGTCTAATAAAATTCCAGGGAGCAAATCTTTCAAATGAGTGTTTCTATGGAGGCAAGTAGAAGGTCGTTTCACACTCAGGTTATTTCAAAATTTTACCTCTGAAAGATTTCTCACAATAATTACTGCTTAACTTGCAAATTCTTGGGATACTGAGTTCTCTTTTCTTGCTATCTGTACAGCCCTACAGAGCAGAAACATCATTCTGAAATTCTGTTCGTTAATAACCATGTTTCTCCCAGGAAATCTATGGGAAAGATGGACCCTGGGCAGCATCACACTTTTCTGTGGTCTTTCATGCTGCTTGCCTTTCAAATAGCCAGCAGTAGATGTAATTTCAGTTTTCAAAATCACAACTGCTTTTTGGGCTTGTCAACACAAGATGGCATATACTTTACACACATCTGACAAGCATGATGGATATTAGAAAGCAAGCCAGACTTTTTGTATTACTTCTAGTTTAATGCTACTCTCTTACAATGCAGCGTTACCAGCACTGTATTGTCAGTGCTCTGCTAGGAACCGGAAAACCAGATCAACAAAATGCATTTAACAATCAGGGAAGTCCCAGACTCAGGTCCTTTGCAGGACAGTTGTGGGCTGTTAGCATAACACCCTCCTTCATGTACCTTGAGAGTGAACAAATACCGAGCCTGGCAAGCCCCTAATGTCACTGAAACAAATCAGAATGTCAGTGCAGGAAATTGGGACCCAAGTACAGGAGCCATAAATCTGTCCCATCCTGATTGAATGAGTTGTGCCCTGAAGGATTGTGGAGTGCTGAATGGCTTTTCCTCCTCCAGCATTCACTGCAGTCTGAGGAGGGGACAGAGTTATGGAGAGGGGGAGAGGTGAGCCCTGCTAAGGGTCCTGTGGGAACAGGGACAAAAACACCAAGTCTGGACCAGAGCTGAGGAGAGAAGTCAAGGAATGAGGCAGACAGTCATGGGCTGGTATATCATTCAACTGGATATTATTCAATTTGATATACTTCAAGTTGTTCTGCTTTTCTTGATGATGTTGTTTTTGTTTTTAATGTAACGGAAGATACAAATGTGCAGTGGAAAGGCTATGGAAGGAAAGGAGAGCAACTTCCTTTTACAGAGTTAGGCAGAACTGGCTAAATTTAACCTTCAGAAAGATGATGTGGCAATGCAGCTACAGTGAGTTAAAACAACAGTACATTTTTTACCACAGAAGAAGAGGTATTGTTTATTTTAAGCTGCTGTTTGATAACTGATGGTTCACAGAATGACAAAACTGCTTAATAACAAAGAGCTTCTAGGATATCTCCTGAAATATTTAGTGAGGAACGCATGTAGAGTGCAGATATCTGTTCTGGCATGGGTAGTCAGAGCTGATCATTTATTTATTGAGAGAGAAGAGATGGAAAAGCAATTTGGATCTTTAGTAGAAAATGAGACTTAGGCTTGAAAACCCTTGAATCACTTTCAAGAATACAGCTTACGTATCTATGTCACATAAGGCAAAGACAGGCATGCTTGTGCAGCTCTGCTATTTCTAAAGCTGCTGCCAGCCGTCTGCATGAGCACTCCCAGGCTCTTTCAGGGCAAACTCAGGCTCCTTATTTTAAACTTTTTTCTTCAGAAGCTCAAACTAATCCAGGCTGTAAATCTGTTACAGAGGCATAGCTAATAGGGATTGTAACACACAGCAGGGGGTTATAATGTCTTAAACAAATGCAGCAGATCCTTAATAGAGGGACAGTATTTGTGTGTGATATTATTAGGTCAAAAAACTGACCCTACTTTCTTTGTGTGAACTACGATTTTTAGGGTTTTTAGCAACTCAGAATATAGACAGACAGAAAGACTCCTGAGCAGATTTTCTCTAATCACAATCAAAGGCGCTTTGTCTGGTCTTGGGAAGCACCAAAGGCTCCAAAGGTGTGTTCAAGGGAGCGGCCCCTGGCTTGGTGCTGGGCTGCCAAATGTACAGGCCCTTTGCAGCAGCTCTTGTCCGGCCTGACAGCAGCGGGGCTGACTCCCTGCCCTGCTCCAGGGCATCCCACTGCACCATGCACAAGTGCTACCTGACCACTGGGAACTTCTCTGCTGCTGGCACAGCAGCACAGGGTGTGCACAGGCTGGGCAGTGCATGGTGCAACGCTCAGCATGACAAAGGAAGAGGCTGATTTGGAGCAATGACATGGTAACAAACATGGTAAGTTAGTGCTGTTTAAAATATTATTTAAAGGAAATACATATAGAAACTCCAAAGGCTCGACCTTGTTTTCCTTACAGGCAACAGGATTTTTGCCTTTGATCTAACTGAGAAAAGGAAGGAGATTTTAGCAAAGCAAAATAAATATCATTTGTCTAGGTACACAGGTACTCCTGTGTAATACTTTGTGCATATTTAACGGAGAATATAAGTGGCTGCAAAAACACTTGTGAAAGATTAAAAAGTTAAATCACTGTTTAGTGATTCTCCAAAAGTGAGACAGTTCATGTGATCAGCTGAGCTCCCAGCAGTCCCACTCAAGCTCAAGAAGGTTTTTTCCTGCCAGCTCTGTCTCACGGCAGAAACTGCTTTGGAGCTGAGCACCTTACAGGCTCCTGGGAGAGGAATGTCTTTGTTTCCAAAGAGCCAGGCTTCTTGACATTGAACAAGTAGTCAATCAGTTAGCCAGGCAATATAAAAACCCAAACAAAGCAGTGTCGTAGAGGTCTGTAGCTGGTGCTCCCAAGGATTTCTTGTCTCCCAGACTGCTTAGTAGACAGTGAAGTTTCTTGGGCTCTTAGGCTTTCTGGGTAATACCGTAAAATAGAACAGCACAGAAACCTGGAACGTTGCTCTCTCAGAAGAGTTGAGATTGTCCAAAATGTTAAATGCATGATAGTTGGATGTCAAGTTCAAGAAGCCTATACTTCAGGATGAATTGAATGAACAACAATATTTAACATTCTTTTAACACTTCGAACACATCCTCCAGTTACAACGTTCTTGTTCACCTCTGCTTACAAATTCATTACTGAGTACTGAATGCATACTAAATACGTGCATTGCACTGCTAGGTTCCAGTGGAAGCCAACACTTACAGATCTACTACTGTATACATTAGTGTTTGCATGGACAGGATGCATGATGTTGCTATACTATCAGCATCCCCTGCAGACCTATTTGGCTTTACATGTTCCTTCTCTAGGTTAAAAATGCTATTGCCATGGATCATTCACATTAGCAGGACCAATTTACTCAAGACAAGCCAATTACTATCCATAGGATCAACATTTCTTCAGTCAACCCAATGCCTCACTGCTCTTATCTCGGGAACTCGTCTCCTCATTCATGGCTACTGTGATAAAATGAACATTCAGAAAGCAAAAAACCTTTGTTTTGAAAGGAAAATCTGCAGAACTATTTTACACAGCCTCTGCCTTGCTCATGGAAAACAAGGCCTCGTGAAACACCTGCCAAAGCTGGAGCACTGTGCAGGTGGGGCTGGGGTGGAACTGCAATGGATCTGAGCATTGAAGCATTTGAAAGAAAAATACAATGTTTCCTGCTTTGATTGCTTTTGTGCATTTACCCACTCCACACTCTCCTTCTTCAAATAAGTGTGTGGACATTCATTTCAGTTATGCATTTCTAGTTGCTTTATTATCAAAAAGACATGAAATACTGTGAATTGTTGCTTATTCCTGTACACTTTTTACATGACATACATGCAATTTTCTTGTTTTTAATGGTGGAACAGAGGAAAAAGTCTAAAAGGATGAATGTGCATGAAAAGGAAAAGGAGAGCAGGCAGGAAGAAGGATTCATCAAGGCCAAGGACTCTTTCACTGAGCAAAGAGATATTATCTTTGAAAAGGAGGGCTTGCACCAAGATATTTTTATGTCACTTTGGCAGCATAAAGGGCTCTCAACATAAAGAATTGGACTCCTGAGAATAAATCCTACAAAAAAGGTGATGGTAATTGATGTAACTATGTCTGAAATTCTCCTCCAGCTCTGCACCCGGTACAGCAGCTGGATTAAAATGAAGTCTGAATGTAATAAGCTATTGCTCTTCTTCTTAACCTGGCTGCCACATGACAGCGAAGGGACAAAACCACACGACAACACTGAGATACCAAAGCAGAAAAAAAAACGTGTGCATTCTTCCATGTCCCAGTTCACATCACAACACAACATTTTGCTTTGCCATTTTTTGCTCTTTGATGCTACGAGCCCCACTCTGGATGCACCTCTCACCCATCCCAAAGATAGCTAAAAGTCTGCAATGCCCTGGCTGCAGAGACCTCCGTGCTTTCTACATGCATGAAGAAACAGTGTCATTAGTTCCTAAGAGTCTTCTCTGAGTGCAGATTCCTCTCAGAACCGTCATCAAAGCATACAAGATACAAGAGGAGAACCTGCAATGCTGCTAAAATGCTCAATATTTAGGATAGGATACTTTTAGAATTATTTTCTTTATAACTACATCCAGGAAAAAGAACTCAGGAATTCAGCAACTTCTAGAAAACTGCATTTCATCAGTATCAGTTTTGCTGATTTTTTTTATAAAACAACATGTTCAACAAGGTCTTTTTTTTCCTTCTATTCTAATTCACTAGTAGCTCAGAATAAATCTCTTCCCTCCAATTAGTTCCAGGACTGAACACACTGATACAGCAGTTTGTTTTGCATGCATTAAGAAAAAATGTTGGATTAAAGGATTCTGCCATGACTTTTAGAAGAAAACACCTAATTCACAGCAAGTACCCAGCAAATCCAAACTGCTTTTCTGCCTCAACTAACCTCAATTAGTTACTGCTCGGTTCTGATATAAATATATGATGAAGAGAATACTGGATGGCTAAAGCACACTCAGTCCAACCAGCACTCAGACACAAATCTGAACAAAATAAAAACTTGCCTCAGTATGAAAAGCTACAACTTATACCACTAAAGCTGTGAATATTGCCTGAACTAAGGCAGCGATTCTTGCCCTGGTTACATTGATTCATACCTACAGTATGACAATTTGTTTAAAATGAAAACTCAAGGAAGAATCGTGGCATTTTTTGTGTGTAAGATGTGTGAGTTATGTGCCTATGGCATAAACTGGGGCAAGCACCAACCGTTCTTATACTGCAGCTTTAAAAGAGATACCAACAGCCTCAATGGGGAAAACACACGCTCATCTTCATGTGGAGCTAAGCCTGAGCTAAGCAGTCCTGCAAGGAAGTGGGAAAAATGAGTATGGGTCAGTCTCTATGAAAACACAGCTCTCACTCGGAATTCCTGTGAGATGAAGCAGGGGTTTTGAAGTCAACTTTCTCTGGTGGTCTCCAGAGATATTTCCTTTATGGGGGAACTGAGGTCAGTAGGGGCAGAGCTCTGAATATAAGCACATTGCAGCACAGTACTTGAAAACTTAGACCCCACACATCTGCACACAAAGAATTGTCAGTTCAGTTTGGGTCCAAGTTCAGCCTTTGCAAGGGTGAAGGAATTGGAGGACAGCCACCATGTCTACAGCCTTAAAATTCTCACCCTGTCGCAGGAAGGTGCCGAGGGCTTGCTGAGTCCTCAGCTAAGACAGTGATTGGGCAGGATGAGGCAAAACATCAGTCAGTACTTTTAGTCTCATATTTGAAAGAGGCTGCATGGGATAGGTGGAAGAAGCATGATGCAGAGGGCGTGGATTGTAACCATATATATCAGAACAGTCATTTCCATTTCTCACTTGCCCCAGCCTATTCTATACGCATGTTTTCTTTCTCCTAGAAAAAACCCATGTATGTGTGTGTGCATGTTAGTGGGGCGAGAGGGGGCAGGAACAACACGGATGCTTCGTGTCAAGGATTTTTTTTTTAGATGCTAAAGTAGAGCTTTGGGATTTTAAAATAATCTTTTTTGTTAACTTTTTTGAAATGCTAAGGAAACATTTCAATCACTTCACCTTTCCCTCCCTAAAATGTCTCCAGGTTATTTCTTCTACATAAGAGTTACATCAAAACTTTCCCTGAGCCTCTCCAGAGTACTTTACTCAGAAGAGCAACTATCAGATCAAAAAGCACTTCTGTTTATTAGTTCAATCTCCTTCATTAGATTCCCTCTATCATGTGTTTTCCCACACAAACAGCGATAAAAAAATCTGCTAAAATCCACTGACAGCTGTGGCTGTGATAGACTTTTCCTTAATCCGATTAGCTGCCGCCTCCCTGTTCACACCAGTTTCTGTAAGCAGTTACCACATTACACTACAATCTGCTGATTTCATCTGCACTGGCATCAGGCAGCATTCAAAGAAAGTCTGGCCTCATAATAACAGCCTTTGAGAGCCGGGAATCTCCTCTACACACATACGCACAAGCTGCTGTCTCTCAAACTGTAAAAACCGTCATGATTTCAGAATTCAGCTCTAAATGAATAGGGCATTTCCACAAACAGCCAACTAAAACTCACCTTGCCCGAACTATTCTCTGCTCCAGCTTGTCTTTTGTCAGCTTTTGCATTGTTATGCTTAAATCTGCTGAGATGCTGAAAGAAAACTCATCTTTGCTCAAGCTACTGGCTCATGCAAAAAAGTAAAAAGGTCTCTTCAGAGGGAAGAAAAATAAAGCAGCTTACATTTGAGCAGAAAGCTTACTGTGTCTGCTCAGCCCCTTGCTGGTGAGAGCCTGCACAAGCACTTACTGCTGCCTGCAGCCTGAACGGCCACACTGCCTTCTCCTCTCTGCAGCAGCGAGCCAGAGGGACAATGCAGGTCTGAGGTGCTTCATCACTGCCTGCAGGTCATGGCTTGGCTGGCAGGGAGAGGTCTTATAGAGGCTGAAGGGAGGGCTGGAGCGGCCTTGCATCGAAGGAGGCTGGATGAAATTTCAAGAAGTGGGCCTAATTTTAGAAAGAAATTGCAGGTTTAAGGCAGCGCTTAGAAGAAATTCTGATCTTCTGATGACTATAATGATTCTTTCCTTTTGGCCTTTAGGTAAGAGTCACACAGGTGGTCCCCCAAAAAGCAAAAGCATTTAATTTCTTTTCATTTCCTACCAGAAGCAATGTCTCAGCTTCTGTTACTCAAAGGGGGGAAAGAAAATGGCAGAGCACAAATTCACAGAGGAATTTTTGGAAGAGAGATGGAAATTATGGCTCTTAATACAATATATAAATGCTGCAAGATACCAGTGCAATGCTTAGCAAATAAACAATACGCTCATTCTGTGGAGAAGGCAATGTGCTAATAGTTCCTGAAAGACAAAATGGAGATTTTCATCCTGGGCAGAACCCTGCTCTCTGGGCAACTGGGTTCCTCCTGCATAGTGGGGCACAGCAAAACACGACAAAGTGATTTGGCCAATGATTCCAAGTTTACAGCATTTTGTTTTTGTTTGGTGAGAAATCAAGCAAAAACGATGCTTCATCCTCAGAATTATGGGCATGTGAGAAACTTCTGCAGTGATGATGAGGGTTTTAGAATTTTTCCCAAAATTGCCAAATGAAAAGCTCCCTTTACGTAACTGTCATGCAAGTAATGTTGTTACATATCTCACTGTCATCACTGAGTTGGGAAACACTACCTTTTTGACTGGAGACCCAAGCGGCCCAGGAGTTAGATACGGCTGTGTAATGAATTAACTCACTGGTTAAAATTTCAGCTGCAGGAGAAGTGTTAGAGCAAAAAGGCACAGCTGTACTGAGAACATGCAGTTTTAAGTCTCCACTTCCTTCACTTCTTCCAAAGCAGACTGCAGCTCTAGAAAGATTACAACCTCAAAATTCAGGTCCTAGCATTAAATTCTATCAAGACAGGGCAGTTAAACACTGTCAGCATTCCCTTTGTCCAACTTCTTTTGCAGATGCAAAATTTCAGCACAATTGATAACTTCAGAACCATTTCACTTCTGGCAAAAAGCTGAACTCCAGCAGGAGATGGCGCTACCAAAGCATTCCCAACTCGATCCGAGCTCTCAACTGAAGAGCCTTATGATAAGAAGTCTCCAGATGAAAGTCTCTTGCTTTTCACACAGTAGGAGGTAAGACGATGTAAATAATGTATGCATATAACTGGCTAAAAATATTTTGACTAATAAAAAACCAAGACCAGGTTTAGACTTGAGACTGAGAATTCAAAGCAGAATAAGAAAAACAACCTCAAAATTTCAGTCACATATCTGCTGTTCTTAGCATAAGACAGCATCCTGCCTAATGGTCTTGATTTTATCTCAGGATCTGAACAGAGTGAATGCCAAGTCTGCGCTGAGTTCCTGTGAAGGCAGAAAGTAGGAAACTGGGTAGTTATTCTCCATGGCAGCACTGAAAGCCCCATGGGAGAGAAACCCAGAAATAAAAACGTATGATTATAAAAAATAGGCACAAGAACGAACTGCTGCTCCAACAACTAAATGCTTCAAAATCCTGTTTTTGTTTTAATTCCATAAAACAAATTTCTATTTGAGAAATGAGATTCTCTGAATAATCCAAACAACTCTTTTACTGTAGCAATGATTATTATCCTATTTAAATAAAAGACCTGTGTTTCTGTAGTAATTATCATACCATATCCCTAATTAATTATTACTCAAAATATCTGTTGAAATTCTTGCCAGCCATTTAGAAACAGGCACAAATTATTCCCTTTGATCAGACTTGCATTGCTAAAGGCACATTAAAAATACAGAGAGAGTCTGGAAAAGCCTTGCAAAATTGTCCATAAAGCCAGAATTATGTTAAATACTGCAGCAGCCCTTACTCTGCATATTCAGAATGATTGGATACAAAAGGGAATTTCTCTCTTTGGGCAAGAGGTCAATCCACACCCCCAAGATTAAGTTGTATACAGTTTAAAAGAAAACAATTGCCTACTAATTAGAACACATAATGAAGGAAAATAAAGATTAAAAAAACAACACAGCATGACGTTTGTGGGCTTCAAATCAGTTTATAGCTACATCGACAAAAGCAACTGCACACATTCTGAAAGGCTGCATACGACCCCTGGATGTTTAGCACACTGCCAAGTAGTTAATGAAGGGAAAAACCCAGCCAGAGAAAGTGCCACTAAGCTCCCAGTCTTACACAAAACTCTGTGGATCTTTAATTCCCATGAACAGAATCTCATTTTTTTTTAATGATTCCTGTGAAAGACCCATGACAGTTAAAATACATGCTTTCCACAATTCAAATTTGTGATGCTCCTGTCTTCAAATCTCCGATGTTTCTCTCAATAAACCTTCCCTGGAGTTGCAGTTTCTATTTCAGTGTCCTCATTTCTAAAAAAAATCTGAGGATCCTCACTGTACAAGTTTTTATCAGAGCTTTGAAAATGGTTCTAAACGTACAAAAAGCCAATGCAAAAGGTTCTGTGTAGGAACTCGGTGCCATCAGGATGTCTTTACACAATTATTTTGCCCAATTCCTGATAGTCACAGGTAAGTTACCGAAGAATTTCCAGTACACTTTCAAGTGAGCATTCCAAGATGAGGTACATTAGGGATGCAGTTACATCAGAGAGTAACTGTACTTAGCTGGGTCAAACTCATTTCTGTTCAGAACTTAGAAAAGAGGCTGAGCTCTGGAGATGTTTTCCTGCCTCTGAATGATGCAGCTTGTGGAAAGCAGGAAAGCATACTTCAAACCACGTGCCATTCTGTGTTGTTTTCCAGATGCCTCTTTGCCTCACATATACCCTCATGTCTCTCACAGAGCCACAGATTAGCCAGCACTTACTGACAGAATCAAACCCACACAAGTAGAGCCACGACTTTACTCCTCATTCATTTTTTATATCTTCTTAAAAAAAAAAATAAATAAATAAAAACAACTAATGAAAATATGATTTATGGAAAAAATTCAGTGAGATTCAGTGTGAACAAGGAACTACTGCTTTCCTGTAGCTTAGTAGGCCAAGTACTGAACTCAGCAGAAAAAAACCTCTGTTCAGTATCCACTTCAACAAAGCAAAGGCAGAATGCCTCTGAGGCTGTCAGAAGGTCCTGCTCAATGATGGAGATGTTTCAGACCCCACAGTCAGCTCTGTATGTGTGCTGCACAGTGTACCTGCAATGGCCAGATGCCTGTTTGAAACTCAGAAGGATGAGCAAGATGCTGATGAAGAAATATCCTAATAATTGTCTGCTCAAGACAGTGGCTGAGGCCTGAACTGTTAAGCTAACTGTACAAATTTAAGAGGACTATTTTTCTCTGGCAAATATTTCATTGCAACAGTGTAGTCATGAGACTTCCTTCAATACGCAATCTCACGCATCCAGGACTGCTCTAAAACACCAAAATAAACCAGAAAAAAAGTACTAGCAAAAAACCCCACAGAACTCCACCCAAGCCCAATACCAATTAAGGAGCTTCTCTCCCTTCTCGCTTCCCTGTGATATGTACATGTGATGCTAATGGGAGTTTTGTGCACTTCAAAAAAAACATAAAAAGTAATTCCCATATGTTGCATTTGCCACGGGGAATTTGTTACATTCACTGATGTTAAATTAGGCCATTGTGTATATACTTTAGAAACAGAGTCAGGCCATAAAAACTCCTACATGTTATTACTTGAGCATTCATTCCTCAGATTGTCTCTTTGCTGATATTAAAGTCTGAATGTTGTTCATCAGAGAGTGACTGATAATAAAGAAGTGATTGACAAACTTATTACTTGGCTTTAAAGAGAAGTTCTCCCAATTCAAAAGGTTCTTCTACAGTCCAGAGAGACAGTTTGTTCTTTGCACAAGAAGGCTGTAATTGGCAGAGAATATACACAGAGGAAAAAAACCAGACCTAGATTGTATTTAAACTGGTAAATAACTCAATATGTAGTGCTGAAAGCATGCAGGATTGCTTAGAGAGGGCAAGCTGTGGGGTGAGGATGCCACAGTGGCTGCTTTCCTTGCTTTGCCACCAGATTACCTAGCCTGAGCCAGCCCCATGGCACTCCTGGGAGCTGCCTTGCTGCAGCCATGCACACAGTGGCACCACAGCAGGATGTTCCTCACCTGGGCCATCCCTGGGGGCCATAACCCTGTGCACCTTCATGAGTTTTACAGCCCATGGCAAGGATGTACTTAATTGTTAATCCCCACAAGAATACGAGCTGATGGCAAAGTGGTGCTTTCTTCCAACCCTCTGCCTGCTCTGTCCCCTTTCCTGTCTGCAGATGGGGAGCTGTTTGGGTTGCCCTGTGCTGCTCAGCGCTGGAGAGCAGGACCAGCACAGCACGTGATGGCACAATCTGGCAGCTCCATGTGTAGGTGCCAGGTCAACACAGCTGTCACCGTGCTGCTGGGGCACCTCACACTGGAACTGGCCTGGCCAAGCAGCCAGCCACGTCTGAAAGGGGAACGCCGGCCACATCACAGCTTCCCTTGGTCATGTGTCTTCTTCCTCAGAAGAAGAAACTGCCAGAAGAAAACTATCCTCCACATCTGTACTTTTATTCTGCTGCCCATTTAGCTCCTGAACCTGCTTGTTGTGAGGTCAGACAGCAACTGCTGTCACCAAGGAAGCGGCAGGAGAGGAGAGCAGCTGTACTGCCAGCCATGGCTCGCTGGTGGGAGCAGTCCCGGAGCTCCAGCTGCGGTGTGTAAATAATCCTTTAGTGCCATGGGCCTAATTGAAGACTGCTTTTTGATTCATCGAGCTCTAAATTAAGGTCAGACTTGCTCATTTTTCACTTCCAGTGAACTTTCTGCATTAGGCACCAAGCAGCAAACACATTTGATTTCAAGCACAGACACCAAACTTCAGCAGTTCCTTCTCCTCAGCACCAGCCTCCGTCACAGCAAGGTCACCGAGATTTAAATAGAGGCTGAAGAGCCCTGCCTACCATAATCTGCAGCCTGAAAGCTAAGCAAGTGCAGAGGTGCTCTCAGGAGCACAGGAAAACAAAGGCTTCAAGTCTCCTGAGCTTGGGATAATTTGCTGAAATTTGCCTCTTAATAATTCTAGACACTTGAAAGAAAACCAGATGAAAACAAAACTCTTAGGAGCTATACTATGGGATAATGCCAGCTGGTTTCCTGAGCTTGGCTCCATGTTTTCCTTCAAAATAACTGAACAAATAATTTTCCTCATGTCTCCTCTCTACCTCTTCTTTTCTTTTAATCCTGGGCCAAGTCACAGTCCTCCCACGAGCCTTGTGCCACTAACCTCCCATTGCTGTCAGCGTGGTTTGCCATCGGGCTGAAATCTTCCATCTTGAGCTTACACATCATTACTTGAAACAGCTACCTTTTTCCCAGCTGCCCTTTTACACTACCAAAAATTGTGTTTTTAGCCGGTCTCCTTCCCTCCTCTTCCCACATTACTTATTTTCAGTTTGCCCACCCTCTTGGACTCATCTGTCTTTAAATAAACCAGAACCAAACCCTCTGCTTAAGGCATCCATTGCCTTTCCGTATCCACCTGTTTACGTAATGAACTGCATCTTACTCTCCTTCTGGGTGCTAATTCACATCCTGGTGCCTGGATGCTTAGCAAGAACTGAATCCATCTTCCTTCCTTTCTGCTCTGTATTTTGAGGGAGTGTTGCAAAAGGCTTTTGAACAATATTTAGCTGCATACATACAAAAATTAAAAAGGACCTTATATTTCATCAGAGTGCATAATACAAGTACTACTCCTAGGAAAGTGAGAGGCTATAACAACATAATGCTGTTTAGGACTACAAAATTATAGCTACATCTCAGCTAGCAGCATACTTCACATTTTATTCATGTTAAGAGAAGTCAAGCTATGCAATCTTACAAAATAGCTTTTGTACTACAGGTCTTGGAGTGAACTATATTTCTGACAATCTGATTACCACTGAATTTCACAGAACCATAGAATGGCTCAGGTTGGAAGAGACCTTAAAGATCATCCAGTTCCAAGCCCCTGCTGTGAGCTGGCTGCCACCCACCTGATGAGGCTGCACAGGATCCCATTCATCCTGGCCTTGAATGCCTCCAGGGATGGGGCATCCACAACTCCTCGGGGTTGAAGTGCCAGGGCCTTACCACCCTCTGAACAAAGAATTTTTGCCTAACATCTCTCCTCTTTTAGTTTAAAACCATCCCCCCCTTGTATTCAGTAGTGACAGGACAGTGCAAAATGTCGGTCTCCCCTCTGTTTATACACTCCCCTCAATTACTGGAAGGCTGCAGTGAGGTCTCTCTGGAGCCTTTTCTTCTCCAAGCTAAACAAGCTCAGCTCCCTCAACCTTTCTTCACAGGAGAGGTGCTTCAGCAAAGCAGAGGAGCACAGTCATCTCTCTGTCCCTGCTGGTCACCCCTCTGTTGATGCAGTCCAAGATACATTTGGCCTTCCTGGCTGCAAGTGCACACTGCTGGCTCATGTCCAGCTTTTCATTCACCAGGACCCCCAAGCCCTTCTCTGCAGGCCTGCTCGCAATGAGTTCTTCTCCTACACATATCTGGAATTGGCTCGATCCAAGTGCAACACCTTATAAGTTGCCCTGTTGAACATCATTAAGTTCACATGGGCTCACTTTTCAAGCTCCCTCTGAATTGGCATCCCTTCCTTCTGTTCTGTCAACTGCACCACTCAGCTTGGCGTCCTCAGCAAACTTGCTGAGGGTGCTCTCAGTCCCCTTGAATTTACCCAGGAAAATATTTTATCTTTTGAGTAGAAAACCAGTACAGATGAGTAGTTTCCTTCAACACAGGTTAAATAATAAGTGACATATTTTTGATAGTAGATCCTGCTCCTTCAATTCAGAAAGGGACAACAACAATCAATGTTTTTCCTGAATCCTTGCCCAACCTCCTACTTGTCTTTAGAAGGTTACGTGTGGTAAGAAAAAAATCTGCAGGACTTGAAATTCAGGTACGCAATTGAGAGATTTCCAGAGAGTTCCATGACATTCAAAATAAGTGGAAAAATACGCATATTGATTTTCTGTTTTGGCAGCATTAAGATTTATTTACTCTTGATGTTATAGTGACCTCTAGTTTGTCTTGGTCAATACATTCCTCCCGGGTTGATAAACCTTAATATTCACCTCCATGAGAGTCAATATCCAGTTTATAACATAAAAGCTATCCCATGAGACAAATATTAACATTGCCGAATAGCTTCAGCCACCCACTCTTTTTTTTTTTCCCTCCTAATGTGAAAGAGGACTGAGCTTGAATGGTTGGCAATATTGAAAAAAAAAAAAAAGGCAATGACTTCTAACAATCTAAAGAATGTGCAAAATGCGCCATTGACCTTTTGCAAAAAGGACATTGGATGAAAGAATCATTTAGATTTGTGTATTAGGGAAGAGACAGACTTCCTTTTTTTTTTTTGTACAATATAACCTCAAATTTGTCCTTGTGAAGATCATCCACAACTAAAAACTCTAGGTACAACCTGTCTGTTTTCACACTTCTTTTTTTCTTGTGCCGCTTTTCCCAGAAGATATCAATAAATGGAAAGGGATGTAGCTTTTCTGATTCTAATGCTAGCTTCTTTCTGGTCATGAAGTTTCTGGTTATAATAAATGATGATTACCAGGGAGCTTCCTAGAAAGACGACTGCAGCCGATAATAAAATCTGGGAATTTTGTCACTGTGCTTCTCTTTCAGCCATTCAGGTTGGCTGCTATATCACTGGGAAAGCTTAGCCACTCCAGGCAGTGCTCATTTCTGTGAAGGAACTTAACTGAGAAACAAAATAAGTTTTCTTATAATCCATAAGAAGATTGTAGTACTATACAGACTAATTTTGAATGACTGCTTCTGTCATTAAACCGTCTGTTTTTTTTTCCCCAATGTTTACTACAGAAACACTTGGGGATTTGGCAGCCCCTTATACTTCTCCTACTCAGGTAGCTACTACTGTGGGATGATTTGTTTTTTACAGCAACTGCTGTCTGTCTCGCTGTGCAATGAACTGGCACTAGGCCAGGTTCCACAGTGTGAAAAAAAATCCTTTTGCATTGAGGAGAGCTGTCAGTGTAACAAAACTTTCTGATGAGCAGCTCCTCTGTTCTGTGAATCCTCTGGTGGGAAAAAGACCCCTGCAATTGCAGAAGCTGCTCTGGTCAAAAAAAAAAAAAAAAGACCTACTGCAGAAATGGGGACAAGGGGAAAACATGTTCTGGTGCCCAGTAGATCTTCTGATGCCTTAAGAATCACAGAATGGCCCGGGTTGGAAGGGACCTCAAGGATCATCAAGTTCCAACCCCCCTCCCCCCACCACATACAGGGCCACCAACCTCCACATTTAATACCAGACCAGGCTGCCCAGGGCCCCATCCAACCTGGCCTTGAATACCTCTAGGTAAGGGGCATCCACAGCCTCTCTGGGCAGCTGTTCCAGCACCTCACCACTCTCTCTGTAAAGAACTTCCCCCTGACATACAACCTAAATCTTTCCTTTTTCAACTTAAAACTATTTCCCCTTGTCCTGCAGTTATCAACCCTTTCAAAGAGTTGGTTCCCCTCCTGTTTGTAGGCTCCCTTTAGGTACTGAAAGGCTGCAATGAAGTCACCCTGCAGCCTTCTTTTCTCCAGCTGGGCTGAACAAGCCCAGCTCCCTCACCCTGTCTTCGTAGGGGAGGTGCTCCAGCCCTCTGATCATCTTCGTGGCTCTCCTATGGACTGTCTCCAACAGCTCCCTGTCTTTCTTGTACTGGGGGCTCCACACTTGGATGCAGTACTCCAGATGGGGCCTCACAAGAGCAGAGTAGAGGGGGACAATCACCTCCTTGTCCCTGCTGGCCACCCCTCTTCTGATGGAGCCCAGGATATCATTTGCTTTCCGAGCTGCAAGAACACACTGCTGGCTCATGTTAAGTTTTTCATCCACCAGGACCTCCATGTCCTTCTCTACAGGGCTGCTCTCAAGGACTGCTCCTTCCAGTCTGTATGGATGCCTGGGATTCCTCCAACTCAAGTGCAAAACCTTACATTTTGCTGTGTTGAACCTCATTAGATTCTCCCTGGCCCACCTTTCAACTCTCCTGAGATTTCTCTGAAAGGGAGACCTGAAGCTATTAAGAAATTCTTCACGTTATGATGGATGTAACTTATATTGGGAACTGGAGCAGTGCCCAAGATTGGGCTAAGTGTTCCATGTGTCCTCCTGCACATTTCCCTGTATAAATGCAAACTACAGCAGTTTTCCTAAAATACAGTGTAGTGGTACCAGATCCAGTTCTGCTCCATCAGCCCATAAAAGTGTCTTCACAGCCTGGTCTGAACCGTTGCAGGTACAACGCACCGCACTGTTTCATTAAATTTTCCTGCAAATTATCTGAGTTATTTCCAGATCTATCTTTACAGTGCATGCTAAGTCAGATCATTTATTTTCCAGACAAATTAGAGTACTAATGAAGTTTCAGAGGAGTCTATTTTAGTTGCAGTCTTACTTTTCATTTACATTAATAATATAATGCAACAAACTCTTCAGTTCATCTTTATGCTGATACGGCATTTTGCGTTCAATAGGCACTTCTTGGTCGGCAGTAACAAAGACGTAACAAAAGATATTAAATAAAATTCAACAAGCATTTTTAGGTATGCATTCTTTACATGCAATTAAAAGCTATGTTCATCTCTTTTAGAAGGTGCATTACTTGCAACACTGCTAACACCCCACCCTAACTAATAATAGCTGTAAATCAGATAGTGAAGTAATCTCATTTTAAAACTACTTGAGTCTATGCAAAGCTATTCACTAGACTTTAACACTTATATTGATTCTTCAGAGCAACAAGAAAAATAATCAGACCTGAACTGCAGTTTGATAGCAAGTCCCACTGTGCTGGGCTGAAGTCTTGCTCTTTAGAATTGCCAAGGCATTGTGTAAGATCATTTGATTGCCAAAAGATGAGGGCTTTGCCTCCCCACCAACCCAATTCCTGACTGAAACTCTTCCAAAATTATCCCTGAGATTAGGATATCTCTATTAATCTCCAGCCTAAAATTACTGACAGGCTGTCCAGATACACTATTTGTGTACCACCGCTGTTTTGTGTAAATTCTTCCTTCCTGGAATGGGATCCACGCTGCATTTTTATAGTGCTGCATTTCCCTCACTCTCTTCATTCCACTACACTGTGCCGTGTAAGCTCTTCTAGTCTCTCACAGTTAAAAAAGCTTTCAGTCCTCTTTTTGTCACTTTCTGCATCTGCTCTTGCTTCTATCGTTTATCTGAGGGCATGGATGTGCAGACTCTCAGGGAGCATTCCTGATGAGATGCACCCTAAGCGCCGATGCTAACCCCTTCCCTAAATGGGCAGCACTCAGCTCAACACACCCGTGTGTCTCACTGCTGTCTCACAGCTGCCTTGTACTAGCAGCCTCATGTTGGATTCTTCTTCTTGCCTTCCACTTCTATTGCAGAAGCACAGGTTAATTTTTTTTTTTTTTTTTTTAATCTGTGCCACTGATGAGACCTGGGGACAGTGGCACTCCTACGGATATCGGAACTCACAAAATAAACTCCCCAGCTGTCCTATTTCCCTCCTAACAAAGGCCATTGAGCAGCGTGCCATTGCTATTGTGTGCATTTTTCAGCTGTAAAATAGTAGTTCTCAGCTGTTTCAATTCTTTGCCATTGGGTGAGACTTGTGACATACTTGAATTTTACAGAAATGAAAGAACTCTTCACAAGAAGTTACACAACCCCAACACATTATACAATTTAACAAAGTCGGAGAAGCATAATTATTTCTACTTCTCAACAGAGAAACAAGCACACATGTGCCCCTGAATGTAGATTTAAATTTTTTTTGCTACTTTGGCAATCACCAGGTGATGATATAGCACTAGCAGGCACTTTTGGTGCAGACAGGCTTGTCTCTTCAATCCCAGCACCTCCAGAAGTGATATTTGGTGACTCGGGCTCTTTTTTGAGACACAGAAAACAGAAGTTAAAGGTTATATACTAACACAGAGTGGAAATATTTTAAATCATGACGGTTTCCATGGGATAAAATACCATTACTTGCTTGGATGCAGACGCACGTACATATTCTTTTTTTGGCACAAAAATATAGGAGTCAGAAGAAACACTTGTACAGTTGTTTTTCCTGATGTGTATTTCTGAGCACAAGCTGTGACGTTAATCTAATGTATGTCTCTCCACATTAACTTATCAGCAAATTCTTCTTGAAATATTGCTTTCCCAAGCCTGAGTATGGGAGGTTAGAAAGTACCTACAATTTATACGTACGATTTGTGTTTGCTCTTATGCTTGGATGACTAGAGGTCTAAATATTGGAAAGATCCCTAAGTTCTGCAGTCAAGATTTTTTTTCCAGAAAGTTATACTCAATAAAAGTCTATGGTTATAAAGATTTTGTTTTTAATCTATATTTTATTTGTTGAATGCTTGTAGCAGTGGCTGAAACACAAGACAAAGTGTAATTAGAGAAACTGTTTTCCCCGCTGTTTTAACACCAAGTTTGGAGGAGCTCAGAAATCCAGCGGCCCCAGAATCTACTGTGTAACTGCTTCTCTGACAGATCTGCTGCAGTCTGCTTTTTCTCTTCTCTCAAAGCAATCTTTAAGGATCCAATAAATCCAACCACTACTGAGAACAGCCTGAAGCCTCATATTGAAGTCAGAGCTATTCCAAGGAGGAGCAGGTAAACAGGGCAGACAAAGGCTGCATAAAACCTTTACAACCCCCATACGGCATCTCTGCCAGAATGCAAAAATCAGGCATCTGGACCAAAACGCATCCCCACCAAAAGCACATGATTTTCCTCACAATTATCATTACACTAGAACAATTGAAATAAAAAAGTATTCATCAAGACACTTTAGAGAATTCCCCCTGCAATGTTTTGCTTCCCAAAGACAGGTGGTTTCCGCCATGGCTTCTTGCTGCCCAGTGAGGCTGTCCCTCTCCAAATTCCAGGAGCTCTTACTTGCCTCTTCCAGCAGTTTCATCACAGCTAGCAAAGGCCACTGGGTATGAAGCTGAAGGCAATTCTCATCTCAATCAACCTGACAAATTCATTCAGATTTTTGAAATCCTCAAGAGTGTATACCTGCTGAAGTGTTTCAGATGGAAAATCTGGAAGTAGGCACCCTTTGGAAATATGATCATGCTTGGGGAAGAGGCTGAGGAATGCCACTGTAGGAACAGAACCTCACCAGGAGTAGCCATCAATCATTAGCAGAAAGTCAGGAAGATGTGTGCTAAGTGACATGAGTAGGATGGATGAGAGAACGTAAAGAAATATTTTTCTTGCTGCTTAGAAAACTGGAATCCAATTTTTAGATCATTGATGTTAACAGGAACTCAGAGGAATCTGCAAAGAGAATTCTTTGTTCCCAAGTTACAAGAAGTGGCTCTGTCTAATAAATACGTTGGCACAGAACCATATCAAGAAGAAGAAAATCCACTTAGAAGTTAATCACAAGTTATTGGTTATTTAATGTGTTCATAAAAGTAGCCTATTGAGCCACAGATGAAGAAGTCCACATATAACAAGGTTTAATACAGTACCAACCTCTGTTCTCCAGGGCTGAGAGCAGAGGGCAAGCAAAGGGTACAAATTCTACAATGTGCAATGGAGTGAAAGCAGAAATGTTGTGGCTTTTCCTTCAGTAAAGCAGTTCCAGAGGTTATTGCTACAGTGCTTCCACCCGCCCAAGAGCTGCTGTGCACAGCCACTTCACGGCTGCAGCATCCAGCTGGGTGTTATGTGACATGTCCCCTCCCTGCTGAAGGGCAGCACACAGCAAAGCACTTTCCAGGGAAAATTCCAGGGTTCCAGTAATTCAGGGAAAGAAATATAGTAGAACCCAAAGGATGGTAACATAGTAAGTTCTATCTGCAGCACAACCCATAGGCAGGGCAAGAACTGGTTTTGTTAAGGGGGCATAGCCAGAAGTCTGCTTTTATACTATGGGGATAAATCTTTGATACTAGAAGGTACAAAGGTAACTTCAAGACACAAAATCTTCAATTTATCTCTTGGAGGTATAATACAGACCTCTACATTGTCTGCAGAGGATTTTTCTAGTGCTAAAATAGTAAATAATAAAGCAGTTCTTATTAGTAAGCATATAAACAAAAAAAGCTTCCAAATACACTTAAAAAGAAATCTGAAAGAAAAATATTGAAGTTTTATTTAGAGCTGTGCCCAACACAGCATGCTCACTTTGTGCTGGCATCATCTCTGCTGCTGAATTATAAACCTCTCAGAAACCAAGGCTATAATTACTGCTGGGTGACACTTGAACTTTCCATGGCCAAACATTTTACAGGACATAATTTCAGCATGAGACTTCATGGCACGTTGTAAAGCTTTGAAATTCTTCCATTAGTTTAAATTTTGTGATCCTCTTTTGCCAAGGCTTAAATGAATAATTATTGGCAAGTAATGATAAAAATGAATTACGTTCATTTTTGACGGTGGAATCAGTTAGTTCACTCTTGGTATTGAAGCAAAGGAAAAGGAAAAGTGGCCAGCAGTGTTATCTGTGGTGTTTTGTAACAGTGAATGATAGCTGCTGGCTTAGAGGAGAGGGCATTTCCCATCTTCTTTTGCTTTCAATCACATCTTTTCATTAGTGATGACTGAATCACAAAACCAGCTGGAGATGGTACAGATGTGCACTTATAAGCTTGTGATGGTTATCTAGAGATTATCTGAACAACTTTTAACAGCAAAATTGTGATGGGGATTTCACAAGAACAGTTTATCTGGTTCTTCCTTTTCCTGATTAGGTTCTGCAAGAGCCTGTCTGCTGCTGCGTTCATGACCTGGTCTGCTGTGTTTCTCCAGACAGAATGTGAACCAAATCAGATTATTTCACATGGTTTCAAAAGTGCCTTAGTAGATGTGAAATTAGCAAGATGGTAAGGTTGTCTTAAAATAAATAAAGCTTAGTTTCTAGGCAAAAATCAGACAGAAAGGAAAGCCCATAAGCTATTTTTAGTTGTTTCTATCCTTTTTTTTCCCCTTCTCTTCTTCCCCATTTATACCACAAGATTAAGAAAAGACAAATTCAGATCAGGTACAGGAAACAGCTGCTAAGATTTAGAGCAACTGGACTGAAAAATTGGAGAAAATGAAAGCCTGATTATTTGGGTCAGTTAAAATTGGTCAAAGCAAATCACTGGAAAACAGAATAGAGAGGACAATTTCGAACTGCCTGGAGGGCAAGTAAGATGACCTAATGCAAGCATCCATTTCCAGCACCGAGGATTCCCTCGCGCAGTGAACAGCTTTCACTAGCATGAATGTGGACAACAGAAAAATCAGATACCCAGAGAAAGCTGGTTTCCTTTCTCCTGGCCCTGCCCCCTGAAAGCATCTCTGCCCATGGGCACATGCTACAGCTGGCATCTCAGGGTTTCTCAGGGGGAGGAAGGAGCAGAAGGGCTGCAGCTCCTGCCATGCTGCTGACACCCCTTGTCTCAGATGACCCATTTTGTCCCACCTGTAAAATCAGCACAAACTGGATTGTGCCTCTAAAAAAAGATAGCCATAGAATGGTTTTCTTTAATGCTTTTAGCAGGTTTGCTTCACCTAATATATCTAGAAAGTAAACACCTCTCAGTTCTTCCCTTACATTCCTCTTTCCCCCCCCCCCTTTTTTTTTTGCTTGTTTTGTTTTAATTTTGTTGTGGGTTTTTGTTTTTTTTTTCCTCTTCTGGGTTTTTTTTAGGTTTTTGTTGTTGTTGTTGTTGTTTTGAGGAACCACATCAATTAATTGATATTGCCAAAGGCAGAATTTTTGCTTAGCAGCTGTTCTTTCACTATAAAGAAAGCAGCCGAATACATTACAGACAGAAAAAGCAGCCCTCACTACACACTAAAGTTAGATAACGGAGACCAGAAAGTTGCAAGAGTTATCAGGCCTGATGCTCGTTTTGTAGAAGTTCTTTTCCACTTACATTGATTTTTCTACTCTGAAATGTGAAATGTAGTTCAAAATATCCCATGTGGCATGTCAACTTCATTTACCCACCGCATTTCTAATATGTTTTCTCCATACTTCTCTATCCCATCACAGCAATTGCTGTATGCCACAGCATGCTATCATGTTTTATGCAGAATTTCACAGTGAATTCAATGGTGACTAATGCCTAAAAAGAGCTGCCACAACATGGCCCTACCTTTTATTATTAAAGCATATACCCAGGGTTTTGGATCTAGTCTTAAAGGAGAACGCTCCTCTAATTTCCATCATTTGTTTACGTGCACAAGAGAGGGGTCCACACCAAAATCTCTGCTCCAGTTACCCATCAAATATTCACACCAAGATCTGAATGCAGATCCAGGAGTTACAGAAGCTTCTCCCTTTTAAGTTGTTTGGAACTGATACACTGCAATCAGTCATATGGCCACAAATGCATGATTTGGACACACAATGCGGCAACAGTTTGCCCAGCATTCCTCAGGAACTCATTTTGTAAAGTTCACAACATGAAGCAATGTGAAGGACTAATTTTACCTAAGTGTGAAAAGTTAAATCACTACGTAAAAGCAGAAGCTGACAGTCTGTTGCTCATCAGTTATCTGCTAGTTTTATCTACGCTCAGCTAAAAACTGAGCAATCTTAATTAAACTCCACTGACACTCCCCATCCAATTTAAGATGGTGCAAACAATATAATCCCAGTTTATACAAACATTAAAGCTATTAAGAAAACAAACAATTTGTTAATCGCATCCACCAAGATTTGCAGTAGTTTCACAAGGCAATAAATATTCAGGAGCTGGGCACGTTACCAGCTTTGCAAACACTCCGTACTTCAGAAAAGTCTTTTCGAATGGGATGGAAGAGGCAGCGTCTATCTCTTCACTGATTGTAGAGGGAGCACAAACAAGCTTAGATGGGCATGAATCATCCTTAATGCTTCCAAACAGGAATCTGCCAAATTATATACAATGTTGAATGTGTTTTGTAGCACAAGAAGATATGGTTTTAATTATACAATTATTTTTATTTCCTACTGCACAAAATTACTCCTCCAGACAATGAATGCCAACTACTACTGTAGTATTCCCTAATTTTTGAGCCTTATTTTGAACATCATATTATTAGCAAAGACCCTTAACAAAAGGGAAAGTGACTCTTTTAACTCTTCATTTTACATGCAGAAGCATTCAAATAATGGATAAAAGATTAAAGCTGGATGAACAGTCTGAAAGATTCACAAGTAGTCATTCGCTCCTCACAGTTCTGCAAACGCTGGGTATGTACCTTCTTACACTGCATTCAAGTCTGAGGGTCAGGTCCTTGTCCTATTTCTCCCTTTCCTTTCAACATTTTGCTTTGACAAAAGGAAAACAAAGTTAATATTAGATGATTTTCTCAGTTTCTGCTTTTGTTGTTGAGGGCAGAGGGAGGAACAAGCTTTATGGGCTACTCAGACATTTTCATTACTTTCAGATTTGAGAAGCAGATGCTCTACATAGCAAATAACAGCTCTCAAAACCATTCCCTTCGTTGGCAGGTAAATTGCATGGGTTGTTTGAACGTAATCTCTGAGTGATAATGTGCAAGGTCACAAAAGGCTGGTCTTCTGGACATCAGAGAGAGAAGGTGGTGACCATCATGGGTAACCACAGTTAAAAAAGGATGCACTGTCTGTATTCCAAAAAGCAGTCATAGATTGCAGGGTAGAGAGCTGCCACTGGTATCTGATGATGATGCAAGAGGAAGACATCAAGAAGGAGCAATTGTTAAAGAATAAGTTAGAATACAATTCTCAAAAGAAGAAACAATCTTGTCAAAGAGATGGAAGATTGAAAAAGACAGAACTGAACAAGAATGTAAGCACCACAGAGATGGGATCCACTTCTAACAGGCTGAACTCGGCCTGCTGGTTTCATTCAATGAAAAATATATTTACCAAAGTTTCATAAATGCTTGGATCAGAAACCAAGAATTCTTTAATTGCTTTTCAGACTGGTTCAACACAACCTTCTAATCTTGAAAACTACATAATAGATGTTACATGCATTCACATGGACAAAATATATCACAGCTGGTTCACTTCACTGCATTTGGGCTGGCTGTCTCCCCATGTAAAATCAATGCCTGTACTCCCACAAAGTCTGACGGGAGCAAGATCAGTTCTGCTATCTGTCACATCGGTAACTGCTACATGCATTAAAAATTAACAATCTATTTTGAAGGACTGAAACTTTATTGGGTTAAAAGCAACACTTCCAGCTAGAAACATGGTTTATCTTTCGCTAAATCCACTGCTTCCCATTACCGCTAAAATGAGATCTCTCTCCCATCTGCAATATATCATCTACCAAGTCCCTGATCCAATGATATACTCTCAGAATTTAAAGTTTAGACTGATGTTTTGCTTGAGATAATACAAAGCTTTCCATTCCCATCAGTAGAAATTCATGCCCTGTCAACACAAAATTGACTGTTAATGTACTCAAATAATTTAGTTGGGAGAAAAGACAACTAATGCAATTATCCCTGAACGGTTTAGATATTAATGTCTCTAGAGCATACTAAGTGCCCAAGAAGCCAATTGTAGCTTCTTAGAAATGAACCTTTAATCCCTTCCACTCCTCTACAACAAAGAAAATAAACCTGGAGGTTTACAAAGAGAGAAAAAGCCAATTTTTTATCCAAATTAATAGACCATTATTTTTCCCATGCTTCTGAATTTCAGCAATGCATTCAGAGGTAATAAAAATATACTGATTTTTCTCTCCAAGACAATTCACAGCTTTATGATCATTCCTCTCACAAAACTATCTTGCTGGTCTCTAATTAATATTTCAGAACTCAAATCTACATAATCACGACCTGGAAGGTTTTCTTTTTTATTTGTCTTGAAAACTGTTACTTTGCAGTATTAAAAATAGAATCTCAGGATCAGATAAGAATCTGGAGTGGAAAAGGAAAGAAATTAAGTTCCTCATATATGCTGCTATAGTCTACCTTTAATCTTACATTTTGCAAACATACATAACTACACATATAAACGCTTCATATATAAGCTTCCAGGGGAAGCTTCTTCATTCTGCCTCTTAAATTGCAGCAGACAAAATAAGGGTGGAACCAGGCTATGTGCAGGTGGTTTGATTGAATCAGCTGCTAAAACTCACAGTCAGCTCCCAAACTGCCTACTTAGCACAGCCTCCAACAAGCCCTGCAGTCCCCCAGTGCCCTGCCATCTGTGTGCGCACGGTGTGCAGCTTTTCCTCCTCCTATTTCACATGTTTAGGTTGTCCCCCCAAGCCCCTTCCTGGCCCTCCTCCAAGGGTGGCTTCTTAGAATGGCGGCAGCACGCAAAGATGGGATAAAGGGATGGCAACCTTCTAACTGTAACAAATGCATTTCTTCAGGCAAATCCCCACCCTCACCACCTACACTTCTAGATTTTAGTTTTAAACTGCACCATGCTCCCATTTAAAATAATTATAATAATAAAGAATCAGCCAAAATTGTTGGCAGTGTAAACAACAACAACAAAAAGGTCTGTTCTCAAGACAGTTAATCTTGAACAGTAGGGGTTTAGTCCTTCAGCTCGTGAGAAGGGGCAGAGAAAGCAGTCTGTTACATTCTTGCTTGCAAGACAGGGATAATGAGGTTCATATGCTTCTCGTTTTCTGTCTCTCTTGTCTATTTAGACTGTAAGCTTCCAAGATAAGACTTGTTTCTTTTTTTTTGCTGGTAGAACGAAGATTCAGCTGTCAGAATAAACATCCTGTAAATGCTTTAAGTTGAGGATGCATTTTAAAGAATGCAGCTGTACTAAACTGAATTTCTCAGGTTTCTAAATTGTGCTGGACGCTTCCTGAGAACAGCTTTATTTGCTAGATAGGTCATTTCTACTTTTGATGTTGAATAAAATCTAGACGTGCCAGGTTTATAATCTCTATAGGTTCCAATGTGTTATTTATAACATCTGGAGAAGATCGAGTAGCATTAAAAAGTTAGAACAATTTTCACAAACCCAATTTTCATACTGTCAAATCTCATAACAGACCCAAATCTTTTCTTTCTATATTTTTCTTGTTAGAGGAGCAAAAATTTATTGACAGTCCGATAAATTTGATATGGACAAACTTAGATAAAAGTGGTAGGAGGTTAAAAGAGAGTATCATCTATGAAAAACAAAAACAAGACACTGACCAAAGTTTTAGTCATACAGTCTTGATAAGTAAAGCAGATCATCCAGTTGAATTGATGACAGGCAGTAACACCAAATGGGCAAAAAGTGAAATGTTAAGGCTGAGTCTAATCCAGCAGAGGAATTCACAGATCTGAAATTTATCTTTGATACAAACGTAAAGAAAGGTAAAAAAAAAAAATAAGCCACGTATAGCAAAAAATCAATGTAATTCACAGCAGGATATCCTGACTTGGCAGGATACCAAAAATACAAGCAATACTCATTCTGTGCACTTTCTTAGCATAATCTGTGCTATGGTTAACTTTATTTTACTTAGATAACTACTAAGAGAATGCATTAAAGTCTGATGGCGTTTCCATGTAACTTCATGCATGCTTGACTTGAACAATATGGTAGTTAAGCTACTCTTCTGTAATGCTATTTGTGGCATTTTAGGCCAAAAGATTGTCCTTCTGAATGGCTCAGCTGCAGCCACAAAGGCTTCAGTCTCAGACTCCTGCTGCATTAAGGACAGCAGCTATCCCTGCCCAGGGAGGTCAGCGTTTGTTTTTATTTCTGAGATCCATTAAAAATGCGGTCTATGAAGAATGAGGTATTGAAAGCAGATTTGAAATCTAATTGAGCATAAAAGGTTCGCCAATTTTCAAGACAGAGCTGAATCATATGAAATTCAACACCCACTAAATATTATTTCTCTCGACAGGCTGCAGGAGAGAGTTTTAATGATTTTACTTCTTACACTGAGCCAGCAGATACCCAGATATAATCAGTGTCGTTGCTATTACTAATTTCACAGATTTGAAATTATTTCAAATATTAAAATATCTTTCACATTGCCAGCCAGAGGAGACAAGGCATAGGGAGGTTAAAAAGCAGATCTGTTTTGTGAATATGAGTCCTGATTCTTTGCTACTTTGCTCCCGGTACTGAGGAGGAGAAAAGTATTTTAAAATCTTCCTTTTTAATGCTCCTACCATGTCAGGTTTGTATGTGGAAGTCAAAGAACGTGAAAAAAAGAAAGTATTTGCAGAATGCAGAGTATTTTCCCTCAATAATCTATGGAAAAAGCAACAATAATCTCCTGAAAATCAAGGGATATCAATCACATGTGTTTCATCTGAGACTCGAAAGGTGCCTGCCAACATCTCACCATTTACTTGGTGGCCGCAGGATGCTCCTGAGGACCTCCATGGCTCTAAGAGGTGCTTGAGGCTTGTCAGCTCCACTGAGACCAGGTCTTAGTCACCTCCAGAAAATAGTCCAGAGGTTTTCAGATTCATCACTGCTCTCTGGTGAGCACAAGGAAAGACAGTAAGAACTCTGCAACCGTCTGTCTATGGGTACTAAAGATTTAAAAATGCCTGGTTCCATGGCAGCCAGCATTCTGGCTTGCTGAGGATGGCCCTAGGCAGCACGAGATGCCTGTCAGTTCTCTGAGCCTCTCCTGGGAGCTGACAGCCCAGTAGAGTGGCTGCAATGCCTTGAAACACGGCGTTAAGTCCACCAGGAAATTGTGGTAGCAGTACAATTTGTATGTGGGCAGATTCCAGTTAACCGAGAAGCCTGAGATTCAATGTGTTCTGATTTTTGACTCACTTCTGCTTGTAATAATGCATCAGTTTGATCATATTAATGTTTAAGCAGAAGCATGCTTATCGTTCTGAGTAGAAAGAAAATGTGTAGCATTCTGAATTTCTCATGCCTATTGCACATGAAAAAGATATTAAAACTCATCTTTTCACTTACGGCTTAAGAATTGTGTACTCTTCTCAGCACTCAGTATTTCACTTAGCAAAGGACAGCACTTTATAACTATTAAATGCACTGCCTTAGGGATGTGGTAACCCATTGACTTGACAAGTCTTTTAAAAAATGCTATAGTCAAACAGCGAGGCAGGATACATAGGATTTATCTGATAAGCTGAAAAGTCCCTAATGACCCCAAACACTTCAGGCAACGCTAAGTAAAAAAGTCATTTTGATGAACCTGCAAATCACATATAAATCAGGAGAGGATTTCTGTGTCCAAATGTTTTTTAAAGGCATATATTTCCATTATGTCTTTTTCTTTTTCACCCTTTACAATTCCCTTGACAAGAAAATATAAGAAATCATTGTGTTAACTGAATTCAACCTTTTTTTCTCATTGTCTCCCTACCTCCCTTTTTATGACTTCAATGTGAAAATGGCAGCCTTCACTCCCTTTCCTTTCCCATGCTTTACAACATAACAAGTTAAAGTTTAATTTATAAAGGAGTAGACAAAATTGATGCTTTCCCACATGACCACGCCAACGATGCACTTGTTCTGAAGATAATTTTAGCTATATGCTACATGCAGAAGTAACAGGAGTTACCTACAGACTCTGTTCAGGATGCTGGTGTCTGCCAGTCTGCTATTCCAACAATATTCTGTAATTAATGTTGAGTGAGCAATAAAGAAAAACCCAAGAGAAGGCAAATCTGCTTGTTTTCTTTTGATTATGGATGACTATGCAAGAGGAAACCAGGAATATTCTGACAGTGCAGCTAAGATCTGGAAACTGTACATCTGTTTCGATCGTTTGGATCCCAGCATTCATAAAGATGAGCAGTTTATTATGCTCAGTGCCATTTGTCAATACATCTTTCCCTATTTGTCCCTGCTGAGATTATGGCTGCTACAAAGTTAACAGCTGGCACTAGCACTGACTGCCCAGGGCCAATTTATGGAACTCAGCTGGTAAAATACTGACCACTTCTGACACACAAGGATGTCACTCTCCAAGCCATCCAGCTCTCTGCCCTTCTGCTGCCTTCTTTCCTCCTTTTGGCAAGAGCTCTTGCAGTGTATGCTGTTTGCCTGAGCTCTGAATTCCAGCAAACCAGTAGCGCTCCCACTGCTCCATTAGCTTTGAGGCTTTCTGCCACCCCCCCCTAATTTTGCTTCTGGCAGATGGTCTGCTCATCTCAGCTGAATTTTGTGCCCTGCCTACACCGTGCTAGCACTGAAATTGTCCACTTAAAATGTATGCTGAGGTACAGAAGCCAGTTTGACTGTTGAGAGGGGGGCTGGGAATAGTTGTTTTCTTTTTTTTCCTCTTTAAGAACTGCATACTAGGTCCTACGTTTTTTCTTCTACAAGAATCTATTTTACAACTGAAAGAGGAAGAATATGCTTTAATTTTTTATTTTATTATTATTATTTTTTAGACTATCAAGCTTAAGAATATCGGTAGGCTTTTTTTCTTTCCTCCCACCATTCCCGTAAGTGGAATTGCACTGAGTACAACCGTGATATTACATTACAGGTGAAATAAATCCTCCTTTCTGTATCTCTGGCCAAACAAACAGATCTAGAGACATCTTGTTGGCCAAGCTGACTGACTGCGGGGCACTGCTGCACAGGCACACTGCCATACGCCTTACAATTAGCACCACCGAGTCTGCATGCAATTGAGTTGTCACAGAGAGAACAACTTGATACAGAGAGCTTTGCAGGTCTCTGTACTGTTGGCATTTTTGGGTGACAGATATCTGCTAAACCCACGGTTATGTCTGTCCTGCCAACTGTGTAACAATTGCAGCAGGCAGGCACCTTTCATGCTCCACCTTCCATTTTCCAGTTTTGTACATCAGCATCTTGCACTTCTAGATCTCTAACACATCATCTGTTGGCACAAAAAAGTGAGCAAGCTGAACCAACTGCCCCTGATTGGTAGTTTATACCACTGCTGTGGTTTAAGCCAGCAGGTGGCTCAGCACCACACAGTCATTCGCTCATTCCCCCATTCCCAGCGGGATGTGGGAGAGAATCAGGGAAAAAAATAAAGTGGAACTTGTGGGTTGAGATAGAACTATTTACTAAGGTAGAGAAAGGAAAAGGATAATGACAGTCTCTCTCTCTCTCTCTTTCTGAATGTATGTAATGAGTGATATGAAAAGAACTGCTCACCAGCCCTGGACCGATGCCCAGCTGGCGCCTCGAGCAGCAGAAGAATGTGAGATGAACTCCCTTTGCTGAGAATGGCCCTGGTTCTGTACAGCACTGCTGAGCAGCAATTATAAACATGGGTGTGTTTATAATGTGTTATCAACACTGTTTTGTCCAGGAACCAAAACACAGCATCATACCAGACATTCTAAAGAAAACAATTTCAACCCAGCTGAAACTTGGAGAACCATTCTTTCTGTCACCTGCACTTCAACTGAACCTGTGCAAATTAATCTGTTTTCAGGATTAGTCAGAATCTGCCCAGATTATCTCAGGGTGCTATTACGACGTGAAATTCTGGTTGAAATGAAGTACAACAGAACAATCAAAAGTAATTGTAATAGTGCTGGGATGTCACCAATGCTATTTGGACAGAAATAAGAGCATCAAAAAGCACTTCTGGACCTCTTGTCCTGCATGGCACTACTCCATCTCTCTTTGGGATGGAGTGCTACTTGTTCTTGTCACTGTCAAGGCAAAGAAAGGACAAAAAGAAGTACAAAAATAGTTTCTGTTTAACTGGTCTCTACTGTCTACAGCAATCAACAGTTTCTCCTGAAAATGGACAGACCTAGCCAGCTAGTATTTGAGAATAAGGAATATCCAGCTGTCACTAATGCATCCAAAATAAAAGAGAAGCATAGAAATACCTGTCTGACTATTACCAACGTGTGCTGCTTTCTCTGCTTGTTGGGCACGTCCATCAGTTACCATACAAATGAATTTACAAGTCAAGCTCTTAGGTCATTTTCTCCAATGCTTTCTCCTCGGTGCACAATATACCCTTCAGTAGACAGGGCACAAATAGACACAATTCCCCTCTCCATCACAAAAATGGTTCATACTCACACTTCATAGAGGTAAATAACAAAACTTTTCTAAGGCTTTGGAAAATTGCCTTGCTTCTGTGTAGCATGTTTCTGTTAGTCATCTTACTCATGGGGAAGGAAAGTGCTCTTACAAGGCTGGTGGGATCCGAATGCCCTGCTTGTTCCTAAAGGACTGTGTTTGTATGAAGAAATTTGAGTAGAATCATACTTATGACAGCTTTGCAATGCAGCTTTTGGGAAGGTTTCACAAGCTTGCCTGTTCAATAAATAATCCTTTTGGAGCCTTTCTAAACACAACGGTGTTCAGAAAAGCATTACAAGCTGGCAACCAGTATGCAGTGTAGCCATCATGAATAGACTTCAGGAGCTGCAGATCTTGCCTAAGCAGATAAGAAAGTGCCATTTACAGGGAAATGTTTGTGTAAATTATAGGCATGAGATGCAGATTTCTTTCTTTTAATGCTATTTTTTAATGTGGTTAAGTCTATCAAATGCTTCATAGCAGTAGGATGTGCAAGAAAGGCCTTCTGTGCAACACAGATTGTATTTACAAATACAATCAACAAATAATATTTTGCAGAACTGCATTGCAGGCAGCCTTTGGGCACATTCCTTGTGTGGATTTTTTTGCTTTTGTTGTTACCTGAACACTGCATCATCAAAGAAGGATTTATTTTGCTCCTGTGAGGTGCATAACAAACGAGGAGATCTCACTATCCTCACAGGGAAGAAATCTGAGAGCTGAAATTAGGCTAATTTGTCCCACAAGAAGCCCACATTTTCACCTCATGCCTTTGCAGAAGCTGAAAGCAGTCTGGAAACAGACTGGGAGACAGCACAAAGGTGGCAGCAATCCGCTGGGACATGAACAGTCCAATGCAACTTAACTCCTATAGAAGGCAATGCACAAGCACAGAGAGCAGTAAGCCACGCAGGCACCATGCACTGATATATTACTCAAGGTATACAATCTGTGCTAGCAGCAGCTGCATCACGCAGCCATCTCAAGAAAGAAAAAAGTATCAGCACCAGACTAATAATCATTGATCCTGACTCAAAGTTTCACACAGTGCCCATCACAACTCCGTGACTCACTGCTTAGGGCTATGTATAAATTATCCCAAAGCTTATTTTATGCAGATGATGTTGCTGCAAATGAAATCTATGAAAATCCTGAGAAGTTAAGCTTGTTTAAGCCTTAAAATAGATTTCCAAAACTGAGCAATGCAATTGCAAAGTAAATGTGTATGCAAACTTCAGACTAAATATGACTGCCTTGCTTTATAGGCTTCACAGAAAGATCAGTCTGTTTGTGATAATTAGTTTATGTTAGTTCCAGTAGCACTTACATTTTAAGAAAAAGCAAACTGTTAATTGAAAGATGAAACTGGAGTGAGTCATCAGTGACCTAGTCTTTCTAAATGCCTCCTAAAGATGAGAACAAACAGAAGATACCTTCATTATTGCTCATTTCAGTAGTCAGTTCATGACACTACTACTGTACAAGAACAGAATGAACAAACCTACAGCAGTACCAGATTCTGCCTCTGTAAACAAACTCGAATCTCCAGTCCAGCAGGCTGGGAGCTAGTTTTTGTACACGTTTCAGAATATTGCTGTACAAGTCAACATGTCTGACAGATATTTCTTTATTTTAAAAACTACTACAATTATTTTTGCAATTTCACTGCCCACATCAACGCTGCTTTTCTTTTCCCCTCATTTGGCTTATGAACTACCACCATAAGGTTCTGCAATGAGAATTTGTAGTGGCATGCGGATGCACCACAGGTAGTTAAAAAGAACAGGTAGCCTGCTTTTCACAGCTACATTTCTGAAAGGACTGCAATAAAATTATAGCAACGTAATTCTGGCCTCGACCCCTAACAGTGTTTTCTTCCATTGAAATCAATATTCTCATGAGCAGACCTAGAGACAGAGAGGATATCTCCTCAGCAGGCAGCACTGTGGCTGCAGCAGGTGCCTTTGGAAGGCAATGGCAAAGCTCCCACTGCCCTACATGAAATTAGTGGGCGCTGACCAATGGGCTGCTAAACACAGTCATCGTTTTTGTCTACTAGCGTTAAACAATCCACTTCCATTCTGCCTTCTTTAGCAAATACTTAGCAGATATGTACATTTGAAGCATGACATCGTACATACAACTTTCCCTTTGGGAAGAGAGAACAAAGCATTTGTGACAGATGGTAGTCCTGCTGCTTAATGTGATACTGGAAGACACTTAGTTACACACACTTAAGATACACACTGACGGAAACAGCAGATGGACCAAAATAGAAGAGGTATTAAGCTTGGAACTTTGAAGCTCTTCCTTTGAAATGGCCTTGTTTTACCAGAGACATTTACTAAAGGCAGAAACATTGTTTGCACTGAACCCCATAAAAGGATTTGGTAATTTAGAAAAAAGAACTTTCTGACACATACTTTCAAGAGAAAGTGTACTGCCAGCCTTCAGATTTTTCATGCTGCTCTGTGCTCCTGATACATCTTCTGAGCTATTTTTTAAATGTATGTACATCTTAAGGTCTAAGATCTAACATGAATAATAACTGAAATGATACATAATTAAACATTTTGCACATCAACGTGTGATATTGATGGTTTAAATATTTAATGACTAATATGTTCAGTTAGGTTTAAGCCAAGCTACCGAGTTATTTCTCCATCACCTCCACTGCCCTACATCTCTGAGTATTGATACAGCTTTCACTACAAGTTGAAAAGACGACTTCAAATCTACTTCCTGGAAGGGTGGTTAAATAATTACTGTCATGCTAAAATAAGTAAGGATCAGTGAGAAAATAAAGGATAGGGAAAAGGTATCTCTTTCTGCTAGCATGTAATACACAGTGCTCTTTGCTGTGCCCAGTCTTCTAAGCCGTGGTGGACGTTGTGATGGTGCTCTTCATTTTCAAGTCTTACAAGAGGTAAGAAAGAGGCAGGAGCCCCCATGGTCCTCAGACCCACACCTTCTAAGGCATAAAACATAGTGCCTGCTATAGTGCCAGCATTTATCTGAGCCTATTTCCTGCACTCGGCTTAGTCATGTCAAGTTCACGGCTTCTCTGCTGAATAAATGAGTAGCTCAGTGTTCCCTCTGTATTGCTATGCCGGCTGCTACTGACTTACCAGAGCATTGATTCTCAGGCTCAGTGAGTGAGATCTTCATGCTTAGCTTTCAAGATGAGAGATCTGTTCCTGCTGATGACTGCTGTTGTTCAATTTGCACCCAGGAGGAGGATGAAATACTTGTGAAGAGTAGGTGAAAAGTCCAGTGACAGCAAAACTCTTCTTCAGGTCACTTGACTTCTCTAGTTCTAATTAAATGAAACTTTTTCAATTATTCTGGTCTTTTTCTTTATTCTTATATTGAATTTTTCAAGACACTTAAACTTGTAGTGTATTTTGAGGTACACCTTTTGAACTAAATGTCTAAAGTATCTTTTGCTACTGTGTTTATTGTACTTCAGTGTATCCAGAAGACTTCTCCTTAGTTCATAGATAATCACATTTCCTTTTTTTTTTTTCTTTTTTCATCTCCCATCCCCCTGAAAATGTGCCAGTCCCTGAAATATACACAAGTTTCTCTTATTACCCTTTGAAGTGCAGTAAGATGTACAATACAGATACATCTATCATCTCTTCTACAGTATAGAAAATGCTGAAGGCCAAACCACATCACTTGCACCTCTGTAACGTTCTTCAGAAGCATTAGCACAAGGCAGGCCACCACAAGGATGGAGTTATATGTTGAGAAAACTAATAAAGCAATGAAACTCGTGAAGAGGTGCTGTAAATGTTTATATTCAAGACTTGTACTCATACTCAAACGACTAATCCCAGGATTTTCACAGAAGTTTGAAGGAGGTAGGCACCTAATTCCTTTTGACGATAGGATTTGGGAACCTAGTCACTTGGTTGATAGTTTCGCTTAAGATGTCACCAGAAACACCCACAGGTACAGTCCAATAAACAAGGCAAACGGCATCTCACAGTCATTCTTAGCACTAGTTAGGGAGATATGTATATTCTAAAGGGATTAACTGCTCTGTGATCCATTGCCAAAGCTGTATCATAGACACTGCTTACTGTGCTGAGTATGCTGTCAATTGGTGACCATAAATATCTGTTGTAATAAGGGAGATACAGTCACTTATACAGCTTGGATAGCGATAGAAGGGCACATTCACTGAAAAAAATCAATTTTAATTAGGAAGACAATTATATTTTCTCCCAAAGGTTGCCAAGGTCTCAAGATTTATCTTTAAGGTGATGGAGAAGTAATCTTTTGCCATTCTATATCTACTGGGTAGCACTGAACTGTGGAAATATTTCAGGTCCAAGGGAAGACCATAAGGTCCCTCAAGGTCTTATAACCCAAGGCAATAAAAATCACTGGCACATCATTAGCCTGTCCCCTGCAACAGCAGTTTATGATTATGTCCTTTGATTTCTCTGAATAAATGTTTGTTCAGTTCATTCTCAAACTATGTCGCAGTGATTTGGCCCACGCTGCTGATTTCATTTCTATTTACAGTTGAGCTCTAAGCAAGGAGATAACCCTGGCTTAGTACCACCTCCCCTTAAAATTGAGACAAGCAATGAAATCTTCCAAATGCAAATCAACTGCCTAGCCACTGCAAGTTGCTTCGTTTGGGGCATTTTTTAAAGGAAATCTGTTCTACTAGCTGAGAAGAAAAGCTCTCCACATATTTCAGAAGCAGTAACTTGTTGCTGCCAAGCCATTCATGTCCATTGGGAAGGCTGCAGCAGAAATGGGCAGTAAGTATTTGCTTTTTGTAGAATTTTTCTGAACAGAGAGAATTACCCTAAACCTGTCACAACTTTGCTTCCTAATTTCCCTTCAAAGAGTGTAGTGATAATTGCAACACCAAAACACTACCAATTCTTGGTTTCTAAAGATGTCAATTATAAGGCAAAGGCCATTACATTGTCAAGTGAGAATTCTGCTCCTCTGAAGGAATACATTTGATTGACATGTTAAAGTAGTATATAGAAACCTGTGTCTCTGGATTCATAAAGCATCCTGGTAACTATTATTATTCAATAGTCAGTAAATAGAATGGTATTTTCTTATGGCCTACACCAAGTATTGGCACTTGTGGGTCACATGTTGGTTTATCCAAGCAGAAAAATCATTAAGTATTGTTTGTGTCTTTTCTGAGACGCTGTAATTACAAACTACTTGCTTCAATCAGTCAAGACCCATCCTTGTAGCCCTTTTTCATGCAATTTCCTCTCTTAAACTCTTCTGCTCTTGTTTTGAGTTCCTTCTGGCCAAATCATCCAGAAGATGATTGGGAAGGCTGAGGGCAAGCTGACTGTCTAAAAAATCAGGTTGCATAATTAGGAACAAACAGCTTAAGAGAGTATGATAGGGAGCAGAGAAAAACAACCTCTCCGATTAGGGACAAATGAAAACTTCTACTTCAATCTTCTCTCCTTGTATCTCTCTCCCTCTCACCGCCTACTGATCATCATACCAACTGTGTTCTGAATCATAGCCATGGAATGGCAGGGACCCTCAAAGAACACCTAGTCCGATCTCTTCATACAGCAGGACATCCTTCATTAGATCAAGTTGCCTAAAGCGCATCTGGACTTTGAACACTTCCAGGGATGGGACATTCACAACTCCTCTGGGAAAACCTGTTCCAGTGCCTCACCACTGTCACTAGGAAAAATTTCTTCTTTACAATCAAACCAAATCTCCTCTCTTTCAATTTAAAACCATTGGCCCTTATCCTCTCAATACAGACCCTGGTATAAAGTCTTCATTCATCCTTATTGCCTTTACATTCTGAAAGGCTTCAATAAAGACTCCCCAGAGCCTTCTCTTTCCTAAGTTGAACAACTCCAGCTTGTCCCCAAAGCAGAAGTGCACCAGCCCTCTGACCAACACGTCCTCCTCTGGATCCTCTCTAACAGCTCTTCTTCTGGGAGCCCCAGAACTGAATGCAGTACCCCAGGTGAGGATCTCATGAGAGCAGAGGGGGAAAATCCTCTCCCTCATTCTGCTGGCCTTGCTTCTTTTGATGCAGCCCGGGATAAGGTTAGCTTTCTGGGCTGCAAGTGCACATTGCTGGCTTATATCCAATTTTTAATTCACCAGTACTTCCAAGTGCTTCTTTGCAGGACTACTCTCAACCAATCCTTCATGCAATCTGTACTGAAAATGGGGGCTATGGGGCCTGACCAAACCCATGTGTAGGATCTCATACTTGGCCTTGCTGAAGTTCATGAGAAAAAAACAAGATAAGGATGGACTAGTAAATTCCCAAATAATTTCCTAATCTACCTTGAGAAACTGAAAAAATATTTTAGATACTTTTAGAACCTGTGATGCTCCCTCCAAGAGAAACGTTGGACAGAATGTATATGTGCTGGCCAGTAATGCAAGCAAATGACTTTGTGTGTAACACAAAAAAACACAGCTGTACCAATACATTCAGGATCACCTGGCACATTCTCACCCGTAGTCCTTTGACTGGTGTGTTCTTTATACCACAAGCTTGCTAGGGCAGACCTACCTCTACATTTTGTGTCTCTATAGTACACTGTACTGGTGCAAATCACTTTTCTATTGTGGTGCCCACTTTGACTATTGAGGAAATAGATACTAATTCCAGCCAAGCCACTGAAGAAATCATAACTGCCCAGAGATTCATCAGTCTGCTTTTGATGAACACCATCATTTGTAATAAAATGCAAGCACTGGAACTTCTGAATCACTACAGTAAAAAGATCCATCAAACCGTTGCCAACATTATCATCTTCCTCTTCTCTCTACGATAGATTTCTATTACAGATTTGGAATACACTCTACTCTGAAAACACCCCACTGATGTCAAGATCTCTTCAGCCTATTAAACAAGTGCAAGGCACAGAAGACAGAAGCACAGCATGGTTCTGTAGTTTTGCATATTCTTGCAGGAGTGTTCTACTTTTAAAGAAGCTGGATTTGCCAACAAGTGGCCCCAAAATTCCAGAGTGATCAATCTGCAGTTTTTTACATCTTATTTTCCTCTCTGCAATATATCTTATTATACATTACCACGATGATATTGGTGTGGTCTTGGTTCGAACTGTAGTGAAATCCAAGAAGAATGTTTCTGAACAATATTTCTGCGAGTTTTAAAACTACAGCACTTTTAAGCTGTGCAATGCCTATTATTCTACATATATACGTCCCAAAACTGTCAACACCTTCTTATTCAGCTGTGACAGATTTGATCCTGAACTGTGCAAACAATTAGCATTTAGCGTGCCCTGAGAACACCTTACTTCCACCAACACAATTATAATGGCTCAGAACCAAAATCCATGCCCTGCTTTCATCCATTTTAAAGGACTAACCCAGAACAGCTTTATTGTGCCTTTTTGTGGCCTTTAACCAATGTGCAACTTATTGGACTTAAAACAAACATACTTCACCCAATGGCACAAATGCACAACATTCTAACAATGATGAAACACATACGAGGAACTGGTATCAACCATAGTTCAATGAAGCTATGAAACAATGCTCAGGACTAAAATTGAAAATTCCTGAATTTTGATCCTGTCTACTTAGCTGATCTTGGAGAGGCCAAAGCAGTGTGAAAGTGATGAAGGTAAACCCGTGGATGGAACTCAGACTTCAGATGGACTTTATGAAATGATTTTCAATTGTGAATAGCAATAAAAATGCTTACTTTTTCCTGTAAAATGCAGGAACGAGCCTTTTTAAACAGAGCTTTGTCATCACAAATGCTGGAAAGCTTTCTGATTAAAAATGACTGCATTCAGGGATGTTTTTAGTATGCGATTTCAACAAACAAACACGAAAGTAAAATTCCATTTAATTTCAAGAAGCAATGAGAGAGGGTAAATTTAATAGGAACATATTGTTCCAGGCATGCTCTATGCCAGCCTGCAGACCTTGAGCAAAGCCAGCCATCTGAGAGCAGCAGGGGAGGGAATGAGAGAGACAGAGGGAGGTAAAGAATGAGCAGGAGGGGGAGGAGAGCACAGAGAAAGAGACAGATAAGAGGAAAGTTCCTGTCAGATTTTGCCGTGATGAGAGAGAGGAGTTGAGCACTGAGGGAGAAAGAGATATGAGGGAGACTCTGAGCTGGCTGTGTATAAAATAAAAAACAATACATTTAAGTTAGGCTACAGCAGAAGTCCAAGACACAATCGAACTTTCACAAAGTCAATGGAAAGACTCCTCTAATTTCCACGGTGGCATTGCCTCAAGCTGTCAGTAAATAAAAACCAGTCTTTGTCCCCCTTTTCTCCTGGGCTTGAGATGTGAAGGGGCTGCAGAATGCAGAATGATTCAGTCAGATCCCTGCTAACCAAAGTCATCGGATAACAGTAAGAGTGGTTCCTCTGAAATTAAGCAGAGGCAGCTTCTGACTATATGGGTCCCCCCTGTGCCAAGCTGGCACACCCCAATTGAATGCTGGAAGGGAAGGCAAGGCGAATAGAATAAATAAATCTTTCTAGAGCAGATTGTAAGATTTCAAGGTGTTAGAACAGAACAATTTCTTTCAAGAGCTCTAACAGATATTTTCCAGCAAATTCTAGTAAAAAAGAATTTAAAAATTCCCCTGAGCCCTCTTAGGGGAGACACCAGTGCATAAAAAGAGTTTCAGCACATTAGCTAACAATCTTGTTGCTATTTTTTGTTGTTGTTTTTCCTCTCTTCTGCTTCTGTTTTCTGCTCATTTAGTTTCCTGGGCCAGATTGTGATATCTCTGAAACAAAACTCACAGACTATATTTGAAAATACACCATATGTATGTTTGGTTTTTAACAAAAATGCTGCTAATGAGAATACCCAGTAGAAAGGCTTCACCTAATGACTCTGAAACCTAGCTGAAATTGCTGGGATGCAGGGTGTTTTGGCTGACATGCAGAAAAAAGGGTAGGAATAAGTCTTGCCAGGTATATAACAGCTGAGCACTCTTCCTGCTAACACCATTTGATAAACCAATATGTAAAATTAATTCCTAAGCGGAACAAAGAGCTCTGCACTTAGTGGAGCTAGTCTGTAAGGCAGTTTTGGAGGAAGGACCCCTCTGCTTCAAATCTCAGCTCGCACACCACACCTCTATGTAGAACCGAGGAGATCTTTTGGATCTAGGATCTAGTGTACTCCTACTCACACTACTGTTCATTATTCTGATTGTCCAAATTAAACACTTCTAAAAAATTATAGAGCCATTTATTTCCCAGAAATTTTTCTGGTAAAAAGGTCTGCATTAAAATCTAAATACTCTGCATGGCAGTGAAAACTGAACAACATTTTTTAGAATCACAGCAGATCTGTAGATAATACAGCTCTTTCTTTGACTGGAAGGGAATTTCAGGCAGCTTTGGATTCTTTAAACAAGGGAACTTCGTTCTGTGCAGACTATTAACACATCCTCAGTCACTACACTGTTATCCTATGATGTACAGTGATTTATGAACACAGATAGCATTAACTCCGACCTTGTGAAAACCAGCAACTTCATTCTTCCTTCTCTCCTTACCTGAATAACTTACTGCACCCCTTAAACAAATTAAAGAAATAAGTAAAAGTGACTGGAAACACTGCTGGACTATTTAAGTAAGCTGCAGAGAACTACAGTGGATAATTTATTCTTGTGAGAAACATAATGATCACCCAACAAGTTTGGTTAGGAAGGTGGTTTATCAGGCCACCTTGATATACTAGGGCAAAAAAAATACACAGAACACCTACTGATGATGGATTGCAAGATATATTAATACGGAAAAGGATTGAGATTTACTTTCAATAGTAGATTAAGGGGCTCCAATGCAGCCAAGACTAGTTCTTTTAAAACAACAGGGACTGAGTTTATTCTAGATAAGGACTTAATTTTTATTGAAAACCTACCACCTTCAAACTGCTCAAAAGTTGAAGCACTATAAAACTGTCAAATAACACCATTATTAAAAGCTTTATTTGACAAATCTTCCACTGCTGGGATAACTTGTGTGTTTGCCTTCTCTCTCACATGAAATAAAATCATTCACTTATGCAAACTGCTGACAGGAACGGAAACAAATGGGGTTCTCAGCACAGGGTGAAACACACTATCCCCTTTCTGCAGCTTAATGGAAGCCATAGTTATTCATAAATCATAAGGCACTCAGTTCGGAGAGCCGCTCTACTGCTTGTTGCACAACACTGGGAAATATTTGGGATGGGCTCACAAGCAGCCCTGCAGTGTTCCGGAGTCCTGGTAATTTTTCAGGAGCAGCCTGGAGGTGGGAAACATCTGCATGAAACTATTCAAGGAGAACAGAAGCGGCAAAACAATAGCTGACAACCAAACATAGAATTTATTTCAACCTTGTTACAATAAAAAAAACGTTAGGAGCTCTGCTAGGTGGCCTGATAGCTAGCCTTTCATCTGTGACTAGTGACCTTTTGCCAGCACTTGCTATTGATTCACAGATTGTAAGGCCAACAAGGACCTTTATGATTTTCTAGACTGACCTCCAGATTAACATTAATGTGTGTGAGCTTTTTCTTCTAAGCATCACTTTGAAGCAGTCTGGTACCAGCAGCTAATGGACAAATATCTAACAGTTTACCTTCAATTTAAGAAGGACTGCCTTGGGAGCGGGTCACAAACATTTGAAAACACTCATCAAGCTTCAAACAACTTTGAAATACACTCGAGCTTCTGGAATCTTTGCATCTGGAAATGTCTGGGGAGGTGTCCGGCTACTTCCCTTTTAAAATATTGTTATAAGTAAATAAAGCACCTCTTAAGTCTCCTAGCCAGAACTCCACAAAAACTGCAAGGCGTGCCTTATTAGGTAAGTAGGCAAATTCCTTTCTTGGAACACCTCCTCAAACGGCGTGGACCTTACCACTGCCAAAGACAGTCGCCTCTTTTAGTGATTGATTTTGTCAACCTTGTCAAGTATTCTCCTGGGATGTCAGAAAACCTGACAAGGCCTGAACACAAATGACCAAACTTGTGTGGGTGCTTATGTGAGGCTGGGGCAAAGAGCAATAACAGACCCCACAGGCACCTGAGAGTCTCGACAGCCAAAGGTTGATTGAGAGTGGAGGAAATACCTGTTTCTCAGATCAGGTTATATGTTGAACTGGACTTAATAGAGAATCTGGAACTAATCAGATTTCATTTAAGAAAATAGCTAAAATTAGTTTTCTCCATTGCTGCTTAAAGACCGAGGAAAAGAATGAATGGGGGGTGGAGGGGAATCTGGGCTGAATCACACTTGGAGAAGTCAGGCTTAAAGGCCAGCTAAGCAGTTGCAAGAGCACGAAAACCCTAACATACTTTCTGTAATGAATTCTGTCAATCAGAGCAGAAAGTCCTGCTTGAAGTTAACGTTCTCTGAATATTTTCCTCATCTATTTTTAACTGCCAAGCATGGGCCGTTCCTTGGAGATCTGGGAAACATCCTGCCTATCAAGAACATTACTGAGTACAAGTAATAAAACAAGGGCAACATTAAAATTACATTTTCATGACCCTGAGATAAACTTAAGGTGTCTCACAAACCTCTGCCTTGTTCTATTGCTGCATCACTCACACATTCATTGTCATTGCTTAATACCTCAAAGATTTATAATTGTTTACTTTCTTCCTAAATAACATCTCTGCTTTTTCCTTCTGTCCTTGTGACATGCTGTTCTGGCTCTGGCTGCACAGGATTAGCTTCAATGCCCATCATCAATTGGTAATCTAAGTTTTATTTTTGCTCTGCACAGCATCTTTGGAAAAAAACTGTTTGAGTCACTTTCTATTTACTTTAGATTCAGCAGGACTCGCAGTTTAGATAATATAAATTATGTCTCGGCCCAGAAGACATTTTTGGCTTTGACTTAGCAGGGAAATGTATAGATGCTTGTAAATGCTATCCATCCATGAAACCAAGAGAGCTTGTGAGACAGAATCCACAGAAATTCCAGCATAATGAGAAAGGTTAATGCATGATTATGGTCAGCTTAAAAAGTGCTTTTTGACTGGGGTTCATGGAACAACCCACACCTGTACTTTTCTCCTTTCTGGCAGATTGAACAAGCTGCTGCTCCCCTAAGATTCAGTTCTCTTCCTCAGAATTTAGTAACTGAGTTTCTGCTCCAGGAACAGATGCGATATAATACGAGTGATTGTTCCCTTTCAAATTTACTATTTTATTAAGGACAGGGCAGCTTAAGGGATGGTCAGTCTGATTTGAAAGTGAGGCCAAAAAAATGGAGCATCACTGGAATAGAAATTTAGGTCTACTACTTGTTCTAATAAGAACATACAAACACGACTTTTCATTGCATGAACACTTCGAAGCACTAGCTGAAATCAAGGATGTGTACTGCAGGATGAGCTCCTATTCTGTTTCTCAAATCATTAAAGAAGCCAGTAAAATGAACAGACTTTTTACAAGACACTGAATTTATCTGCATTATACTCTCCAAACATCTCTCAGGAGAGAATTTTTTGCCTCAAAGTGCTATTAATTTTATGCCTCTTCTGCAGTGTTCAGAGCCTGTTTGCTTTTCCTGTGAAGAAAGAGCCGCCTCTTGTTGCCTTCCCTATTCCCTCAGCATGCTTTTCCCCTGAGAATACTGGGAATCCCCAAAATCTTACTTGTTTATTGCTGCTTCCTTGTAGTTTCACCTTTCATTGCAAGCCAGAATAGGCTTATTAGTTTTCCTGTAAGTCCGTCAGTCTTCTCTGAAAAGCATCAAGAGCAGTGTCATCTATCTGGGTAGTAATTCAAAGTTTGGCATGCTCAGGAACTCTACTCTAGAGGGTGATTTTGTTTTGTGCTTTTGGATCACGTTTTTGGAATACGTTTGTGTGTGAGAGAGAAACAGAGGAGCAGGGAAAGAAGGGATGTACTATAAATACTCAAAGATAAAACACTATTGTGTTAATTAGACCTGTTTATCCTAAAACACTAGATGTAAAAAAACGAGATGGAGAAAATGAACAAAAAAGGGAGAAATTCTTACTATAGCAACTGAATATTCCAGGCTCCTGAGCCCCCAAATACTGTAGCACTTCAGATGCTTGCTCCTTTCTATTACACTGAGCTCAACCAGAGAGTTAATGATCTCCTTTATCTTGCCCTGTGCCTGTTAAGAGCTAACAGAAAACCTTCCTCTCAGCCACTGCAACACTGTCTGTAGCTTCTGCTCCAGGGAACACGGCCAGACCTTTTTCATCAAGCTAACTGCCTCATACCTATGAAGACTTCATGGTACCATATGAGTCTCTTACAGGGGCGCACAAGGAGTTTGTCTGGGAGCCCCACCCTGGGGTATGTGAACAGCTTTGACTGTGGTACTTTATTGCTTATCACTACTGCAGTCAAGCTACAACAGAATATACATTTCTTAGACTGAGAACAGAGATGGGGTGGTAAGAGGCGCTGGGGGAAGTTGATAAGAGAGTGTTAGTTACTTTCAAGAAGCACACATTTAGCAAATTTACTCCTGTGTTTCACGATAACTGAGTACAAATGCTTATTCAGGTACAGTATCATGGCATCATTCATATCATGGCATACAACTTCAAGAAAAGCTTCTAACTGCCACCCAGTGTCCTCCTTCACTCAGGAAGCTCACTCAACATTGAATTACATAAGGTTTTACTAAGGTTTTATTCTATTGTTTCAGAATGCTTTTCACCTGTAAAATAACATTACAGATGTAACCACTGTATTTGCACAGTCAGAAAATCATGGAGAACACCTCGGGGAAATCCAACAGCTTCTGTATTTTATGTATTTTATACATTGCCTTTGCATCATTAGCAAAGCACCTAAAATTTTATCCCTTTCCCCTAAATCCTACGCTTCACCAGTCAAAATTTTGTTGTTCCCTGTCTGCATTGCTCAGACTTTCATAAGCACATAATGAAGTGATTCACACCATTCCTGCACTAGCTGAGGCCTGTTTGGTTCCCATGTCAGTAGTATCAGTGAGAGAGACAGTGGAGGAAAGCACTTAGGGCTGCCCACACTTCCCTTGCCATGTCACCTACTCTTCCAGCAGGCTGAGCTCATGCAGCGCTGCCAGCACCAATGCCCGTCTGTGGGAGGGCCGCCTCAGTGCATGAGAAATGCTGTGCTGCTAACAAGGATGGCGATTCTGTGGGCACGCACAGAACTGTACCAGCTAAATAAAGCATTGCTGGAGATTTCCAGCCCTCGTCTTCTGCCTCCACTTAGTCTGGGAGAGCCATTCATGGCTGGTGCTGGGTGTGAGAATCGAGGACTAAGAATACTTTGCACTGCTAAGCCATCACCTTCTACCAAAGAACAAAAGAAGCAAATATGATGGAGATACTCAGCAGATCAGCAATATCTTTGAGGAGAGAGATTTAACTTAGACATTAATCAGTATATAATTGCTTACGTAGCATGCCTTTCCTCGCTATTAATGATTTAACATGATGATTTACCAAGGCTCTGAGAGAATGCCTGGATGGAGGGAGAAAAAGTACAGAAATATAGCCTGTGGTATTCCCCGCCAGAAAATGAATCTACCCATGCAGGAGTGTCAATTTGATAATGAAAGATAAAATGCACGAGGAGCCCAAGAGGGTACTTTGCATATTGCTATGAATAATGCTGCTGGCTCACTCTCCCCATTAGGCTGGATCAGCCTCTCGCAAACCCAGACAAAAAAATATGGTGACCACTTCATTCAACAGAAATTGTTATTCAATCAGGATACCACTTACAATAAGCATATCTTATCTAGGCTTGTGCTAGTGAAAAAGGTGAAATAAAATGAAAGGCCAGGTGAAAATAAAAGTTTTCAGTATTCTGAGATGACTTCCTCTTTTAATATTAACATCAGAATCCTCATTACTGCCCTTCCTAGCAATCACAGTGCTGCTAGCTTTACTGAAAAAGTGAGGTTAGCCTAGCTTTACCACATCTGATGAAAGAGATTTCCCTTTTAAAAATGTATTTTTACCTGTTCTGAGACTATTTTAACTCAGAAGAATGTTTTTCAAGTGGTGGATTCTTAGGCACCTGAGGATTACTTGTAAGGGTTCCTTGAACACAAAACAAGAAACTCAAGCCTACTATCAGTAAGCTTGTTCGATCTCAGGATTCTATTTAAAGTAACACTGCTCAGTGACAGCTTAAACGGTCTGTCACGGGCACTGTGGCATTCCCTCTATAGCTCTTCCAAAGAGCAGAACAGGAGTAGCAATAACAATTCTGAATAACATTTTTATTGAGTGTAACAGAAGTCACTCAATTTTTTATTTGTATTTAATCAAATGTAATTATACTGACCACAAACTCCATGCTCCCATAATCCACATCAAGCTTCAATTTCATTTTAGAGAAGAACACACAAGCTTGGATTAAGTTTTTGTGATTCAGGTCCTCCAAATTCCCTTTTCCTATCCCCTAAAAAACTCAAAAGCTTCTTCAAATCACAACCCTGAAGAAAAAGCGTAAAGTCATTTATGTGGAAATGTGGCTTTCCCTTTTATAAAATTTTAATCTTTATCACCATACTGAAACAGTGCTTTGCAGGACTGAGTCACTGTTTCCAAGCTCCTTTGTTTGCAAATTTGCATTCTACACATGTATGGATTAACAACCACAAAATTCTGAAGCAAATGGGGCAGAATTGTTTATAATGAACTAAGCTGTTGTAACATCCTCCTGTAGGTAGGCACAAGACACTGTAGGAATTAATGGATCCAAAAATTGCGAGCATGAGACTGTAGGTGTTTCATACCATCTCAATTATCCATGGTCCACTCTCTAACCAGTGGAGTGGTACAAATTGTGTGTGGGTTATTTCCTTCAAAGCCAATTAGCTATTCATTCCTAACAGTTGCATTATTCTGAGTACCACAACTGTGTTTATTGAATTCAGTATGAAATCACTAATCAATGTATTCAAGACGGGACAGGAGATTTTATGCAGAAAAGCCCACGAAGCTGCATTATCTCATAAAGAGGGAGACTATGCTGCTGTGGCACAGGAGGCAGCTACAGCTTATTCTCAATCTCAACACCCACAGACACTGCAGTGTTAGAAACATACAACTGAAAGGTTAACAGGTACACAGAAACAAACCAGCTCAAACTGATGGCAATGGGCTGGAAAAAGCTGAGGGGGAAGGATTCTCAGTGGCTCTAGCAAGAAACTCCCAAAGAAAGAAATCTTCCCCTTGTTACTTGTAATCCCAGCAGTTTTGCTTTGGTGAAAACAAAGAACACCGTAAATTCAAGCACGTGCTGTGGGATTCCCAAAGTTGGTTGGACATCAGTGCTGAGAATCACCTCAAGCTCTATCTGTAGTCAATGCAAACTGCAAGTGCTCAGCACCTTCAAGCTCCACATCTTCTTGGGAGCCCGAATTTTGTTTGGATAAAGGAACACTCACTGAGAGATACAAAGAAACCGGAAGAAACCATCGTTGTGGCCTACGTAAAAGCTGGTCCTGATCCTTGCTATGAAATCTAGCTCAGCCAAAGTCAATCAAACTTGGCTAACAAATGAGAAGCACATGTGAGTGGGAAAGGCGCTGGGCTGGTGGACTTTTTGGCAAGATGGAGGTGGTGGGTTTAACTGTACAGAAAAAGTCACAGCACCAGCAGCCACCCCCATCACCTGAACGACAGGAGCTTTTGACAGTCAGCTCTGGAAAAGACATGACACAGTGAATAAAAGCATCTGGCCAAGACATGTCCCCTTGTGGCCTTTTCCTCTGTAAGAATTTTGCCTCAGAGATATGAAGGAAATGGAGAGGGAGAGAAAAATGGATATAAAACTGCTGACACTTCAGAGGTGATATTTCTAACTTAGGAAATACTAAAGCTCCTTTTTGCTAATACACTCTTCAGTGGTTAGCACTGGATCCACCTGGGACAATGGACAAAAAAAAAATTAACATAGCTGCTTTTTATTCTGTTCACACAATCTGTTTCCATTTTAAAAGCAATTTTGTAAATTTCTCACACTCCCTTTATTTAATCAATTGTGATGTAGAATATTAATTTCTAAATTGCATGAATCTTAAGTATTTCAATACCCCTGTGGTCCTAAACCCTCTACAACAGCCCTGTGCATTTATCTTTGTTAGCAAGTGACACAGTGCTTAAAGAGTACAGTTAGAGAGTAGAAAGATCACAGCTGCTGTCGTATTAATATTTAGAGAGCAGATTTAATAAATACCATATCTCACTCTATGTTATTATCTGCATTAGTGCTATCAGGTTTTAAGGGAATTCAGGAGATGGTTTCTTATCCATCAGGTTGTCAGAAGCAGACAAGAGGAAAATCAAATGTTCATTTACTCACATCTGGTGTTCCACAGGGATCCATGTTTAGACCCCTACTGTGTTTATCTGTATAAATGGTTTCTATCTATCATCTAAATCAGAAGAGTTTATGTGTAGAGCAAACAACATCAGATAAATATCCTTATCCACTAACTTGGTATAAAAGTACAAACCAAATGCACACAGCACATTGTAACTCCTGCAATTACCGAGGCTTTAGAACTCTCTTCCCTCTTTCTTTCACTTCTGTTTTTGCTTTAGGTTCGTAACTTGCTTTGCAACCAATTATTGCTTTCCCCCTTTCCTCATGTCTTTTATCTTTACACAGATACATCGTTTCCGTTTCTCTTGTACCATATCAAGAAGCTGGAAAATCGGTTTTAAAAAGTGTTATAAATAGGTAACGCTGAATATAACATGAAAGAAAAGCAGATGTACCCCTGGAAATGAAATATTCAAACTAGGAGACATATTGCATCTTGCTTCAGGGAACCTGCTAGGGAGGACAGAGGAACCGTGGCAGAAGCAGTAGAATAATGTGGAGTGTTTTGCTAATGCTGCCACTATTCTTCTCCTATCTTTATCTGATCTTTTTATGATGGCAGCTTTCTTCCCCAAGGAGGAGTCAGTAGAATTTTATATGGAAGAAAGGAGCAGAGTAAGACCACAAGCGGATGTTTCTTTCACATCAACAGCCATTTTGGCTTACAGGGTTTTTATAGGAGTTACTGCAGTTGTTTTGCTTTTATGCAAATCAGACCAGTTAATAGGCAAATATGGAGACCATGACCACCTACAATTTCACTCCCCACTCTACACAGTCATCTGGTACTGGTACTACTCAGGAAGCTGCACTAAGTGCCTGTACAAGAGACTTCCTACTTCAACATCACCTGTGTGAAGGACACTTCGCTTAGCTCTGTTGGGAATGTGACTTCTATTTATCCTCTGTCTCGTCCTTTAACCAAACCAAACATTGCACATAAAGCAGGAGTATCTAAACAATTCATGTTGCTCTCTTTCTCTCAGCCCTGTGATTTCTCTGCATTACATTCATTCAATGAACACTCTGCATTTGGCAGTAATCAGCACAGTAGATACTAACCAGCTCCCTAAGCAAGAGGTTCCAACTGACTGTATCCTATCAGTTAAAATAATAGAGTGTTGCTTCTTTTTTTTCCTCCCTTTTTAATTCTCTGAAATCCTGGTAATACAGCAGTACGTACATCCACTTTAAATTCTTAGCAATAGCACTATTTTGAATATCTCATTTGCCTTAGTCAAACAGGAATTATTTGTAAATGTTGCCCTATAAAATACATATACACTATTAATCAGTTTGTGACTTTTCTTGAATCTTGTTTCGACAAGGATGCTGTTTCAAATAAGTAAAAAGCAATAGATGTTGAAATGTCTATAGATTAGACCTCCACATCTGCCTGTATTTTGCTCTGAATAATTCTGTGCAAGTCAGAGCTCCTCAAAGCATGAGGACTTACTTTTTGCAAATGATGCATAAAATCATTTGACCATGTATGGGTAAAGGTCTTTCAATTCACATGCTGTCACTAACATTTTGCTACACATAATCTTGATTACTATCCCATTGGAAAGCACTGCAGAACCAACAAACAAAATATAGCGAATATGGTCATTAACACGCACAGGAGGCATAAAGAGAAAATGATGTTAATAGGGCTCAGTAAAAAAGAGAAGATCGAGAAGAGAAAGTATTTATCTCAGTTGGAAGACATAGTTGGACAACCAAGACATTTGGTCTACATTTAGACCGGTAGCTACTACCTCCACGAAACTGAAAAGAGAATCCCACATGAAGCAGAATGCAGGAAAATACCTCATATCGCAAACTTGTGCTTAAGACCTAAACAATATTTTGGATGGAGAAAGAAAGACAGAAAATAACTTTTTTTTTGCTCCACCATGGTCTTAAGACATGGAACTATGTTTTACAGCATACTTTACATGGTTTCTTGTTCAAACTAATATACTAAAAAAAAAAAAAAAAAAAAAAAAAAAAAAAAAGAGGACATGAAACATGTTTGAATAGTCTTGCATCCTCTCAATTCTGAATGCAAATCTAAGCCAAATTAATACAGCTGCTGCAGAGGAAAAACAAAAATTCCTAAACAATTACAATAACCCTGTTTTTCTCTCATCATTGTAGTGGGGTTTTAAAAATCACTGTGCTACATGTACCTTGAAAACCAGCTTCTGTGAAGTAAAGCAACACTATTAGGTCCTTAACATGGGAGAAACAGAGGCTTAAAAAGATATAAATTCTTTCACCCACAATCATACAGAAAGATAAAGCTCAGAAACTGGTGTCCAAAAAATCAAACTGGACTGAACTGTTCTGTTCTATCTCACCTCCTTTTGGTCTCCTCTATTGAAAAAAAGCCCCACCAAGCTTTCCGCTTCAATAGCCAAGCAAGTTCCCAGGATGAACAGAGCTCAGGGACTGCCAAGTAACAGGGACACTCCAAGCAGCATGGAATCTGACACAAGATTTCTGCTCTATATACGTATGAACACACACAGACTAACTTGTTTTAAACATATGCAGGAGGCTCAAAAGCAGTATCATCCAACTGATCATTTTGGCAGCTGAGATTCTGCCTGGTTCAAAGGAACACTACACAGTTCACACATTCTTCCTCTCTGCCAGCCATGGATAAACATGCAGACTGAAACGTTGCGTTTGGTTTTAAAGCAACCTACAGATGGTTGTTTGAGACTGATACCTCAGGAGTTCTAAAGCCCAATTCAAGCAAAGAAACAAATCAACCAATCTCTATATACTCCAAATGAGAATAAAAAGCATATGTGCTATAATTTTTGACTACAGATTAAAGAAATCTGTCATTATTTTGCTTGTAACAATGGACCAGGGCTGAGCTGCACCACGTTCTTCCTCCAGGCATTCCACTCACATTCAGCTGGCCCCAATTTCCACACACTAAGGATTCTGCAACTCCACAACTTCTTTAAAGATGAAGCCTAACTGGAACTTAAATTCCAAATCCCCAGTTCAGATGCTCAGTAGGAGCAGTGAACAAAATTTCCTTTTTGTTTAGGTACATCAAAGCCATCAGGCAAAAAATGGTACTCAAATGCTCCTAAGGTGCATCAAACTGTACCGTGTGTTAAAGCAGGGTTGTACAGGGCAGCCAGCCTCCAAAAAGCAGCACCCAGCTCTCACCCTTTGATGTCCATGTGGCACAGGCGTCCCCTCCCACCACACATTCTGCAGTCAGTTGTAGCCTTCAGCATTAGCAGGAAAGAAACTGAGCTGAGCTCACAGAAGGACCAGAATTGGCTGATGGCTGCTATAACCAACAGGTTCATGAAGCTGCAAACCTCACTGCTAAAAGACATGAGAGCTTTGAGGAGAAACACTTCTGCAGCAGTCGTGCAAGACCACACTTACAACAGGTCTGAGCTTTCTCATGTACAATGTGCCTTGCCCTGTATAACTTTACATGAAATTCTGTCTTCATTTCCAGTCAATGGTATCAACAATTCCAAGGACACTGTAACAACAGCCGAAATAAATATGAATAAAATAATAAATAACAGAAAGGACTTGATATTAAAAATTAAGATGAAATTACTCTTAACATAAAATGTTGCAATGGTGCTATATGAAACTGATCAGGAACAGATGACCGTAAAAAAATACACAAATTTAAAATGTGATTTAAAAGCAAAGCGCAGTAATGAATACATTTACAAATGGTTAAGTTTTGTACTTAACCAAAGGTTTGTACTACAAATTTTGCACTTGACTGAACCTATGTTAATGAGGTGTAGATCATCACTTTTATGTAGATGGTAAATTTTGCTTATGTTTACTTATGTTTGGTGTTGGTATTTTTTAGGATATGAGATGTAATTTCCTACCCTTTTTCATACTAAACTTTAAACTTAACAGTTTATACAATAGATTCAGGATTAGTTTCTGATTTATCAGGAACAATGTCCCCTAAAACAAAATTTTTCAAGCAAACATTTCCAATAAAAGTTCACATTTCATTTCACTTATGCTGTTATATAAGAACACAGCATGTCTGCTGGCATACATGCAAAACATACATTTTTTAGTCAGTGGCAATTTGCAGAAATACAAGATGGCCAGCATTGATCCTGGCATTCTTTCTAAGTTATGTGTTTGGGTCCGGCTGTAAGTAATGGCCAGACAGAAGCGAAGTGTGAACAGCTGTGCAGAGTGTGCACCCAGTGTGTTCTTCCTGAGACTAGACAGAAGCAAATTTAGGTATTTCCCATTTAATCAATAGATGGTGAAAAACTGTTGTGCAGTGGGAGTTAGGTCAGCGCAGCGCTGTGTGCATGTGATCTCCCCCTGCAGCGCCCGGCGTCCCTCGGAGCACGGGGTGACCTCCATCTGGAACGCTCAAGGCAGTGCTGCTTCGTTCCCCACAGCCCAGTACACGCGGGATCCGGCCCTGCCAGCAATGCTGCAGCTCTGGGGAGGAACTCAGAAGTCAGAACCAGAGAGATTCACACCGCTTCATTACAGCCCTTACCTACACTCACACATGGGGATGCCAGTATGAGATGTGGATCCTAAGGGAAAAAAGGGTGTTCAGGGGATCTTTTTCCAGGGACATTTAATCCTCTCCTCTTTGAGAGCTTTTAAATAAAGTTTTCTTCAGAGACACATCAAATCATACATCAAGGAGGCAAACTGGCTTTGCAGCAATCAGAAGACTTGATGGTGAGCACCATCTCTCATGCACTGATAAATTGGTTTCTCTCCTGCTTTCATTACGCAGTATTGGAGTGATGTTTATTGAAGTTAATGGAAGTATTTCCACGGACTTTGGTGTGTAGTGGGTCATATAATAAGTTCCTCCAAACGTTGTAGTCCAAGGGCCAGAGCAGTAGTTACTCATTTTAAGCACTATTTTAAGATTTGATGAATGGCTTAGCTCTTTTTCCCAGTTTTCCAAGGACCTGAGGCAAAAACAAAGCTGAACACAAAGCACTTCCTGGCACGCTCGTTTTTTTCTCATTTGGTTGTGTTGTTGTTGGGGAAAAAACGAGTGTTCAGTATAACCGATAAATCACTTTGTCACCTTAATCTTTTATTGATCTCAATAAAAATTGTATTTTGCTTCTTAACAAAAATTCACCAAGAAGGACATCACATCCAGGGGTGTGTATAATGTGGGAAGCACTCATCATTTAACGTTCTTATTTATGGGACAAGATATGGATTTTTGTGGAAAAATTCTCCACTGTTTTTGTAAGGTAATGCATCATATTTTTAAAGATGTGCTCGACAAAAAGGCAGCCAGTTTACCAACTACGCTAAGAAAATGTATCTTACAGTGAATTTTTATATAAACAAGCTATAAGAACACCTTCTGAATCAGTAAAGGTAAGAAAGTACTGTACCTTTCAACACCAATACTATGCTGTCATTTCAGTTCTGTATCTCACAGTCATTGAATTTTGTTTCAGATGAACATTTTGGGACATCTCAGCAAAAAGAAAGGAAGGAGAAATGATTACTAAGGGAGCGTTACACTTCCCCACAAGCGGAAGTCCCCTCCTGTCTTAGCACTTGGTTCCTAATAATCTCTGAGGATGTAAAAGCCATGCTCAAGCAGCAATCTGGACTAAAGTCAAAAAAGCCCGCTGCGAAACCAGGATGCACTCCAGAAGAGACAGAAAGGAACTTGGTACCTTCTGCACAATCCTATGTTAAGTTACAGAATGTGAGACGATGAGCTGAACCTATAAGCATCTGACTTTGTTTCCTACATCTCACATCTGAGAGATGCCTCAAAATGAAGTCACTTTAAGGACTTCTGACTATTTTCTCGAAGAAAAATACAGGCTGTATGGAAGGCATGCTAAGGGCCTTAGTGCACGATAGCTCTGTTTGCAACCTCTGAATTACATAAAATGAACATATGCTTTAGTAACTAATGAAAGTTTCTGATGTTCATCACACAATAATGTACACAAAGACCGGAATCTTTTCCATATAATTTGATGTAATTTTTAGGATTACACTCCAAATTGTCTCTAAGCTCCCATTTGCACAGTTTGCAGTTTACCCTGGTTATCTACCTATCAAGAAAAGCAAAACACAAAGAAAAAGCCTCTGCAATCCATCTTTGGAATCACAAATTGTCCAGCACCCGGGCTCCCAGGCCAAAACTTCCTATGCATCAAACACAAGTGAGAGTCTGTCCCAAATGTTCCTGCTTTCTCTTACTGAAATAATTGCCCTGTCAGTCAAGCATGTGTCCTTAACACCAACGATACAGTGCTTGTAAAATTATATCTCATGTGAGATAGTCCACTTTACACAGCAGTAGTTAAGCCCTTTCATTTTCTCCATTTACACTTGTGCTGGTCTGGGGGGCCAACACCACAGGAAAAGGCTTTCTCCGTACATACTGTGTGTATTGGTGAGAGCCACCTAAATACATAGAGAACATTTTTTTCATCTTAAAGTCACAAAATGATTTTTAACACTACGTTGCTGTAAAAAGATTAAGTTGAAATAAGTACTATTTCCTCCTGAAATTCTCCAAATATTTTCCCAGATTTAAAGTATATCTAGCAGAAACAATTAACACAACAGAGGTTCCTCACGTTTTCTGTGTTCTACTATGCAATTTTCTCTGTTTCTTCATAGTCTGAGCCCATACTTTTTTATACTTTCAATATAATGAGAACAGAAAAAGAGAATTCCACCAGTGCCTACAATAAACCAGAAGGCACTTATTTCCCGCTCATTCCTATAAGAAGTGAAGCTGAAGAAACACTTTCTCTGTTCTTTATTTGTTTTTCAGGGTCAGAAATTCAAGGCACATTGCACAGGCTTCTTATATCATGGCTAGAGGTCAAACCTCATAATACATGACTTGTCAGTATCTTTTAGCACAATTGATAGCAGTGTGCTGCTGACTCTTGCATTCCAGACCTAGAAGAAATGTCCAGAGCAGCTGAGGTTATATGATAGATTTTGTAAAATATCACCAAGTCTCAGGAAGAAAGATGGTGTTGGAGGCTCAGAAAAAGGGTTGCATATCAACCTTAAAAAATGCCAGAGCTTTGATGGATGTTCAAAGCTGGTCATTAACAGTAGTGACTCCTGCCATCCACAGAAATCTCCACCTAGTTTGGTAGGAATTAATCTGTGCAGCACAGTAACTTAGAAACGGACGTTTTCACCTCAAATTCAAGAAAAAGAAAAAGAAAGAAAGAAAAAAAGGAAAGGAAAAGAAAAAAGAAAAAAAGAGGAAAAAAAGAGCTCTTTTATTATATAAGTTAAGGGGAAATACTGGCTCCATGGATGTACATGCTGTACATGGATGTACATTCTGCTGACTTCCAGTGACACAGAAATGCAAAAAACATGATTTACAGTGGGGTGGAAGGGACAGCACTTGTACCCATGTGGTTAAATCAGAATCAGCGTAATTTCCAATAGATAAAAGAAATGGATACAATCTCTATTATTATGGAAAATCAGCTTGCAATCGATCTACTCTCAGTTAACACCATACACACAAAAGTGTTTCCAGGAGGTCTTTTCAAAAAGAAGGAAAGTGTAATAAGCAGATGAACTACAATTAGAAACAATGATTGGGGAGGGAATCTATGCTTTAGCACTAGGAAAAATGATAGCCGCTATTTCTTATTTTGAACTCAGTTTCAATTAGCTAATGATAATAAAATCTTCTTAGGCTTCTGAAGGCTTACTAAGGACATATGAATACCCAATAGCAGGTGTTCATCCATTAACCGCTCCATCTATTTCCCTAGCAAGCAGTGATGTAAATAAATCAAATGCTTGCATTTCAATGGGATTCTCCCCTCCCCCCCCCAAGTATTTTTTTTTTTCCAGTTCTGTCCAAATTAGAGCAGTAGAGAGGGCTGTAAATAATTGTCAGGAATAGATGAAACCACAGGCACAAAAGAATCCAAACTTATTTTCTACAGACAAAATAAAAATTAGAAAAACATAAGAAAATGTTAAGTGAACTACATGTGGCCATTAAGGATCATAGTCTTCTTTTCTTTACCCCACCGTAACCCAGGATTTCCTTCACTTGCATCAGGACAATACCATACTAACATAAAGTAAACCAGATCATTCAGCTCACACGGAAAAGTCAGCAAGGAATGCTCTTCAGCACACCCTCCAAATCAATAATCTTTGGGGTATAAAACAGCTTCCTACGACATTTGATTACAGATTAGTATTAGCATTTCCTTCGTCCATGTCCCAGCCAATTCAATGAGAGATGGATAATTTTCAGTACTACTTTCCTTTTATCACAGTTCTCTTTTAACATAACTTCAAAAAATTCCTTTTTACCCATTCATTAGTCTTAAGGATCTGAGATTTTCTTAAGGATTATGTTATCAAATATTATCCCAGATGTACCATGTCCTGCTAGCTTAAGTAAAGGGATTTTGCTTGCTATCACTGGTATTTTTATATTGAGTAAAATACTAAAAAAAAAAAAACAAACATAGAATGGGGACCAGTTTTCCATTACACGTACAGAAGATAAGATTAAAAAGATGATAAATGCTACTACATTTACATTTGAAATCGAAAGACATACAGAATCCTTCCTAATTTCAGAAAAAGATGGATAACAAATTTTCTCATCTGACTTTACTGCAGCTTGCAACAATATAAATTTGAAACGGTGGTACTCAAAATTTTGCATGGTTGTTTTAGTGTGCTGACTTCCTACAGAGAATAATGACTGCTGAAGAATTAAGTACCAAGGTCAGGAGATGGCAAGGCTGGAAATGGGAACACATAAGACAAAGTGCCATAGACTCTAGCAGCAGATGTTCGTACCCTGCATGGATTATTGGAAGAGAGATGTGAAATGCAGCATTTTATCAAAAAAACTGACTGTGTGAGGTAGGTCTGTGAATGTTAAATTTCAATGTGTGGAAACTTTCTGAAAATCAATTTGAGAACGATCTAATGCTGGGTCTACAAAAGTCTCCCAAGGCAGACAGAAAAGCTTAAGCGACTTTAGGTGACACTAAGAAGTGCTAGCTAGGAGAAATCCTATGGGCTACACAGGTGGCACAAAAGCTTTGCAAGGTGGCATGTTACACCACGCTTTGTTTCCACTCCGATCAGGCCACGATATTTTCAGTGTCAGTATGCATACAGGCCTCAGGGTGTACTGTTGAGATGGCCAGCAGCAATTATATCAGGTCTTTAGAAAGGAGTAGTTCAGCCCACTTCAGCGATTCAGCCCTCCTGTTACTGGAGCTGCAATGCTGTGCAAGTAGCATTAGTTCTGGCTCATGACCCAGAAACAGAGTGGGATCATATTTCAAATCCAAATTCCTTGATAATGCTGGCATTTGGCACTTTCAATACGCATTTTTATTAGAAATCCCAACAAGAAGAATCAGAATAACATCGTATTGTCATGCTGCCCATCTCTAGAAGAGAATACAAAAAGGTAGTCTTTGAGATACAAATTAAAAAAAGAAGCTGCACTGAAAAACAAAGAGTATTGATATGAATCAGGAGTGGATAAGGGGGAACCAAATGAAAGCAGTAATGGTCACTGTGATATCTAAGTAGAGCATGACAATGGTCGTGATACTTGTGATTTTCTTTCCAATATCTCTCTGCTGTCCAGTTTTAAAGGGTGTTAGTGTTGTTATAGCTTACAACACTATGTTATAGTTAACAGTTAACTTGCCACATCCCCAGAACACCAGACTCATGAGAATTCTCACCAGTAATAGAAATTTCTGCTTCATCCTATAGTCTGAAGAAAAGAAGAGGAAAAAAAGATTCTATCCCTATTCATTATTTTTCTGATGGAGATGCATGATGAGAAGATAGGATTGTTTATTCATGTCTCCGTTTTTAAGTAGATCAGTTTAGCACAGACCACAGTTTTATCCAGCAGCAAGTCCAATATGCACAGGCAGAGAAATAGATTGGGCTCAGCAGGACCTTCTGCAGTTCTGACTGTCCATCTGGGAGAGGAACGATCTAGTCATGAGGATTGGGCTGCACATACATCATCATATAAAAGCTGAGGAAAAGCGCTTCGTGGCACTGTGTGTGCCCAGCCTCAAAATGCTCTGTGGTGTGTTGTCCAAGCAGATTTGAATGGTTGCCAAAAGACAAGAGGCAAATTTTGGAGAGAAGCCAAACGACAAGAGGCAATTGACCTAGCACTTTTCTGTGCTTTCCTGGGGATTGCAGAGCTACAACGTGCCACAATTGCTTACAAATGTTAGGATTGTTTTCTCTACCTGTGCATTGCGTAAAGAGACTAATGTGCTTTGACCTGCAATTTGCAAGGGGGTTACAACTACCATGGGAGAAGCAAAACTTAGTGCACAGTTTCAGAAGTGCTCAGGTGGAAGAAATGGCAACAGCTGAATTTTATTGCTCCCTGCTACAGAAGCAGTGCTCTTAAATCTTTACTTGTACACAGACTCAACCAGGGCTAACAATATCAGAAAAATCTTGGACTGATTTATGCACAGCGCTGTACAAAACCTCCGTGAAGGAGCTCAGCCTCTGCTTCCAAAAGTGACTGTGTTTACGTGATGCCTGGAAGGCCTGCAACTTTTCAGTATGCAGATTTTTTTTCCTGAGCCCTGTCACAAATGGGCATGGAAAATGGGTGTGCAAACTCCGTGTTTGGAAAACTGAAACTTAGGTGGGATGTGTCAGCCAGCAGACAGCTCAGGCTGCCAGGAAGAACAGCACAGGGATACCCTGCGTGAATGCTGACCCAGCGTTAAGAAGCCCTGTAGTTGTGCTGATGCAATACTATTTACCTTCAACTTCTTACATCCACTTTATTCTGCCCTCAAGTGCATACACATATGGGTGCACCTTCATTTCCATTCATCCCATTGCCGCACACCAGAACCGGTCAGTCGGGAAGCAGCACTCAGCCCTGACACGCAGTGCTCAGCAGCAGCACTGTCTTGAGCACAGAGTTAACACTGATCACAAGCCTTTCTCAAACCACTGGATTTTGTTGCCCTTTTATAAAATGCAAATTAAAAAAAATTATGAAACACTAGGCAATAAAACCTGAATTTTTAATACCAGGCAATCACTGAACCTGTGCACATGAGTATGGAGAACTAAATAATCCCACAGCACAGACCCCGGAGAATTTCTTTCTCTATACTGCTTTTATAACAGCTATCTATCTTAGTCTGGTCTTGTTGATATATTTTTAGGCTTTTAATTTGGAGGCTGTTATTTGCTCAGATGTTGTCTTCAGCATATTAAGTACAGTAAGCTTGCATCAAGTCCTACGTTGGGCATTTGAGCTGGGGCAGAATTTCTTACTTAAACACCCATGTACAATGACAGAATAAATAAATAAAGAACACCTTCAAGGCTTCCAAGCAGCAAGCAACAAAATCACTCTCTAACCTTACAATAATGCTCTGCTTACGGTCCTCCCAAAATGCAAGTCATTTGCCAGATCCCAAATGATATTTGGTTGATAGATTGCTGGTGATTTCTACATCAGAGCACCTTGGAGCCCTGGTGCTAAACCCCTGACAGCGTTAGCATAAAAGATTTACATTTATGTTATGAGGGCCACACAAGAATAATAATTTTAAAATACATTGCCTTGGCCGCTGGTGCACCATGGGAAATCTAACAGCAGCAGGCAGCATGCCTGCGCTGTAATTACAAAATGGCAGCACGGGAGAGGCTTTGGAGACAAGGAACCAGAGACTACAGCCATCTGCATGCCTTGGTGAATTGAAATTACAGTAATATATGAAGACATTACCTGAAAAGCCCAGCACCATTTAAATGATTTACTATTACGCCCCAGCAAGCTTTAATTTAAGGATAAAGTCATTCAGCAAGCTAATCTGATATAGGAGGCATTATTTCACACAGTTAAGTTAATTTACACTAGCTGATTGTTGTTGTTGCAGTTGGCATTATTATCTGCACAAACAGCCGATCGGCCCTGACAGAAGCAATATACTGTTTAATACAGCGTCTTAATTCAGCAGGCTAGCTATCTGTGATAAAGGTTTGTTTATAAGCAATAATGGGGAGGAAAGTCATTTTGAGGCTAAGCTGATAACACTGATGAGAACTATTTTATTTATTTTTTTCTTTAAGAAAACAAGCAGGAGCTATTCACTCATTTGTCCACCTGTCTACTAGGAGGAACATCCCAACAGATTTCACTTACACTGGTTTCGCTTTCCCCACCCCAACTACAAGGTTGATCTTTGGCAACACTTTCTGCATATATTTCACTTGACAAACAGCCATCACCACTGCAGCAATATAAGAGCTCCTCTTCCCCAGTGGCAGTCCACCTTCAGGAAGATTTCTGCAGCTGAACTCTAATGTCAGTTGGTTTTAAAAGCTTCTAATGTAGCATAGAAAAGGCAAACTGCACGTGACACAATCTGTAATTATGTTGGTATTCCCCCCCAAAAAAGAAGCAGAATAAAGCAATTCTCCTTTCCTTTGTGCTGCGGTGTGGACAGGGCCTGGTAAATCCCCGTGGCTATACGGAGCAATCTCTCTGTCCACACATAAAACTGGGGGAAGAGACAGTACAGCAGTAGTTGTAAGCAAGTTTTTGCACTAAGAATTATATAACTCTTTAGTAACAATCTTTAATATTATTATTTTTCTTTTCCAGTAAAAAATTATGCTATAAATAAAAAATTGTAACATGGTTACTTCCAGTAACTCTTCTTTCTGCCAGGCTGGTGAAATCAGCTTTACTGAACTGTGGGGGAATTCCTTAGCTGCCCTTTCCCTGCACATAACATTTAAAGTTCCAGAACATGGTTCTGGGTAAACTGCCCTTCTTCCTCAAAACTGGTTACCTACTATAAACATCTCTGTTCATAAAGACAAAGTATATGTAATTCAACTGCGACTGAAAGAAAAATACACACACATAAAAAAAACCCCACACTCCAAAGAGATAAAGCAAACAAACAAAAAAATCCCCACCCTGCAAGTAGACTTGCTTCATCTTTCAACAGAACAATAAAATTCTGTAATATCGGTTTGGGAACAGCAAAAAAGAAGACATTAGGAGATTTCTGCATGAAAAGCATATTAAAACCAGACCCTTGGAAGTTGTTGAATAGCTCAGTGCCACTTAGATGCCAAACTCCTCTGAGTTTGAGTCAGAATTCTAATTCTGAAGATCTAGGTCTGAAAAACATCTTTTTCACAATAGAATTTATACATGAGTTTAAAAAAGCTATAAAAACGCCACTAAAAAGCACATCTGCAGCCAGCTAGTCTAAGCAGCACGCCTCTAAGAGACTGACCCAGCCAGCACCGACACTTTGTACCAGCCATGACAAGCCCTAGAGCAGAACACAGAGTGCTGCCGCACCAAATGATGCTTTCCAAAAAGTTGTTCTGGCAGCTGAGAGAACAGGTAGCCACTGGTTATCTGAGCAAAACTTTTGTTGTCAGCAACTTCGTGTAACTACTGAGGTACTGCAATGTGACAAGTTCTTTCGTCTGCTTTGCAACACACTGCATCTGGTGCGGTGCAGCATCTGTCAGACATGATCAGACAAGCTCTACTCAAGTGCACCAGAGAGCATAACCCACTCCAACCTGCGCCAGAACTTTCCTTTCTAGAGAGTATAGAGATTATCTGTCTCACCAGCACTGGATCAAGCTACAAAAGCAGTTTGTGATTTGCCATGCTGGCTCCCCAGGACTGCAAGGCAGCCGATGTACCGGCACAGCTCCAGGAAGGTCACGCAGCACGCGGGATCATGTTTTCCAAGGTTCTGTTACGACTGACGAAGGAGCCAATGCTGAATGTGATGGTCAAATCTGACACGCTCAATGTTTTGCAAGCTATGTGAATAGCCCATCAGTGCATGAATTTCTTAAGAATGACATTATTTCATGTCTTGGTGTAGAAGCTCATAAAAGCTGTCTTCATTTCAGCCACTCAAGCAATCAGTGAGTTTTTATCAGGAGTTGCTGAAAAGCAGTGTGAGATCACATAATGGTAACACAGAGAAAGGAATGGTTTAAAGGAATTCTTTTCTGGTTTATGATAATAACAGGATCTTATCAGGAGGTAAATTTCTACTATTCAGTAGTCATTCTTTAATTACAGTTTAAGGATTGTATGTTAGCACCTCAGATGGTGTAAAAAAAGAATTATACTCTTCTTTACTTTTGATTCAAATGCAATAAAGGCAACTCAGTTTTTGTTGGCTGTTATATCAGTTTAAGCAAGGAATTACATTTAATTCCTGTGCATGTGTACATTTGAGTATGAAGATTCCAAATTGCCATGATCTTTAAAAAAGAGACTGAAAGGAAAAAGAGAAGGTGAATATGGGTTGCTTCATCTTCATGCTGTTACTTCAAACATTAAAAGCAGAGTTGAACACAGGAAATAAAGAGGAACACGGCAAAGTAATTTGAAATGATTTAGATGAATTAGGCTTATGGTCTGATAACTACATCAAGTTGTGTATGTGAATGTACGGTAAATGCGACCAAGAGCTGAGACATAACCAGATATGCAAGAATAAAATGAAGGAAAAGTATTTTCACATCTTGGGGTAAATTCAGGATAATAAAATAAAAACAGCTGAAATATTGTAAATAAATTCAAAAAACAAACAAACAAATCCAGAATACAGTCTGAATTAATCTCTCATAATTAACTCAAATATTTATCTTCCTACGTACAAGGAATCCTCCCAGAAAAAAAGTCTTCCTATTGTAATTATTGTTTTAAAATGGGGACTGCTTTTAAAAATCACTGTAAGTCTATAATAAGAAGTTGATTCCAGCCTTGTAGAGTTTTAGACAGCCCATTTTTAAGCTATACTTCTTTCTATGAGTTGATTCTCACTATTCTGTACTAAGCAATTTTACTGTTCTGTGATTGGTAAAGTAAGCTACTTCATATCATTATTCCCTCTACTACCTTGAATGGCACTAGAAAGTCCATTAGGGATGAATTTTATCTACACAAAAGATGAATCTGGTAAAAATTTTGGTGCTTTTGCATGTTTTATGCAATTTATATATATGTATTAAATTCAAAAATAGAGTGTATGGAAAAACTATATACACACAGACAACTGGGAGTACTTCTAATTTCATTACTTCCTTCTAGGTTAAGTGAGGTATGTCATTAAACTATTTTATTCCACCTAATAAATTTATTAACATTTATTAACCAGGGGAAAATACTAATTGATTTTGCCTCCTGGACACACATACCTCCTAGCCATATTTAACTGCCTAGATAATTGATTAAAATGTAATGTACCATTAAGTAGTTCATGGAATAGAGAATTACTATTTGAATTCCTCATGCTTGATCCTATATTTAGTAAGAATGACCTGGCCCCTCCTTCATATCCTTCCAAATCCTATACTCCTGTTATGTGTCAATTGTAATAGATAATTAAAACAATCCTACTCCAGAACAAAACTCACTCACAATCGGATCAAAAATATGCATTTCTGATGCAGGTGCAGGAGAAAGAATAATTTTACTTAGTACAGTTCATCAGTTTGTAATCTCATTTTGACCTCATCCAAATAGAGAAGACCAAAAGGAAAAGAGACAGCCTGTATTTCTTACTCTTATGACAGCTAATAGCAGGCATATGTATTTAGAGGAAGCAGGACTTGTTTTGGATCGGACTACTGGGTCAGGCCACAGAAAGATGCAGACCTCAAAATTCAGTTTCCTTGAAGAATTTCTCTGGCAACACCAGACTGTCGTACTGGTAGGTGTGGGGCCTTGCCTAGCTACCTGTCCCAGTCACTCTCCCATCGTTTGACAGAATAGAGGAAGAGAGTACGATGGAAAAACCTACAAATCTTGATAAAGAACACTTATTATTTTCTATCACGAGCAAAAAAGACTCCACTCAGGGAAAATAAATGCAAAATTAGAAATAGAATTTGATAATGAGAAACAAAGATAAAACCACTTTCCCCCCAACCCTCCCTTCTCTTAGGTTCACCACTCCTCCCTCACTCCCAAACTCTTCCAAACCCTCCCCTGCCTGGGCAGTGCAGGGCAGTGGTGGAAGGTGATGGGGCACAGGATGTCAGCACGCAGAACTTCCTCTCAGCACCTCATCCTCCTCACGTGTTCCCCTGCTCCCCGTGAACCCCCCGGGGGCTGCCAGGAATCTGCCACAGCGCTGCACTGTTTGTGTTACTGTGTCAGAAAATCTTTGCACATCTTATGCTGCCTAAGCTTCTATTTTATGGCATTTAAAGAATTGTTCTAGAACTATTTTTAAGAAAAAAATCACTAAGAAGGCAACACAGAATTAAAAGGTATATCACTGGATTGAGACATTCCTATCATATACAAGCTCTTATTAAAAATCCTGGAAATTATGTGCATAATTTTCTGTAAGTCATACTTAGCTGTGTCACTTCTATGAAAAAGAATACAGGAAAAACTTTAGACAAATAGCCTGAATGTCTGAACAAAGTAATACAAGAACTATATTCAGTTCACAAAGTAAATGTTCACTAAACTAAAATCAATTACTTCTGACAACTCATACAATTTATATTTATACATTTATTCATTTTACAAAATCTAGGAAGGCATCCCTATCAAAAGAATACACACAAGTGCCTTGTAAGCCAGTCTAAGTAAGATGAATATATTTCTATTACAAGAGCTGATGAGGTGGTACTTGGGCCAAGAACCATAAGAAAACAAACAAATTTAGAAAAGTCTGTAAGGTCTGTTTATAGTGGCTGCAGATTATCAATACAGTCCTAAGTGCACCAGGCTGTCCTGAAGCAGCGTGTCACAGGACGTGGCTCCCTGCAATTCAAGATGAACACCTCAGAATTGAATGTATTGGTGTTACACTTTTTTAAGACGCTAAGTCACACATTCCCCCACTTTAGGGCCACAGATAAATCAGCACTGAAGAAGCATCCAGGAATATCCACAAGAATACTAATATATTATACAATATACAAGAATACTAATATATAATATACATACTAATATATAATATACCTGAATTTAAGCATTCGTTAAAAAAACAAATCAAACTTTTAAGTCTGATTATTTTTGCAATCAGACACCACCTGAAGATTTCAGGTCAACAAAGAAAAAGTACAGGAAAGTAGCACAACAGTCCAGGTTGTATGTATTAGCTAGATTCTATCAATTGAGAGAGGAGTCCAGAATAGCTCTGCTCCTGAGTGTTCATCTCAATTATTTGTCTAGGGTTTTTAATAGAGAAGAACCCTGAAGTAGGAGTTGTTAGTGAAGCACACAGTGAGTGAGAATTTCTGCTATTATCATTTCTGTCACCATTCTTTAAAGACTTTTAAGGTAAAATTTTGTGAAACTTTTGAGAGAGAGAAATTTTCAGATTAAATGCTTAAGAATTTAATTCAGTTCTGTGAACATTTTCTCATTTTGCTGATGTGTCCCATTTCCAGACACGTACACACAGGCACACAACAACCCCTATCTTTGGATATGGGTAAGAAAGAGGCAGAGTTAGTAGGTAATATTGTTATTAGATCAACTGAAAAAGCAAGGAAAGAACAAACGGGCTGTCAGGTGCACAGGGCAAGCCACATCAGTAAGTCCAATAAAAGAATGTGACTCTTTCTACAAACTCCATTTCATTTATATTCTTACACCACCATATTTACAAGGGCAATACTGCTAACACTAAAAGTGCACTGTTGCTTGGATGAATAGGCAAGAGCACTGCCAACAGAATCATTTAATCATTAAAAACCAAAATAATTTAAGATTAGGTTCCAGTCTTACATGCTCTTTAAGGCCCATTTTACTGTATGACCAAGTAATTCTAATTAGAAGTATTTATAGAGACCCCTAATCTGTTACGAACTGCAGGCGTGATTCCGTTCTCACAATATTTTTGCATAGAAGTGAAACACCTTCAAAATTAGATTCTTCTGGTTTACAGTGAACAGAATTAAACTGTGTTGCTTTTCGGTGTTGTTGTTCAATAGTTAATATACATTGGAGATTTCCAATATTGGATATAATTTGTCTTGCTGCTTTCATAAATTTCAGTTATTTAATACATTATTTAGCATACAGGTATAAATATTTGGATTAAATCACACACGCATTCTGTAGGTCCTCTTCTTGCCCAACTTTGTTGTCTTGCTGTATTCTAAATCACATGCATCAAATCTTCACTCTTTCTCTTACATTTAATATGCAGCTCTGAACCTGTAGTTATACATCATATTCATTTGTTCAGGAGTGATATATAATCTAGACTGAAATTAAATAATGTCATCCTATGTTTAGTATTTATTGATACAAATTTAACCTGCTCATATTTCAACATCCAATCTTCCCCTGAATAATCTGTATTTAATTATGCATTCCACCTCTCTATTGACCTTTGAAAATATCCCTCATGACTACCAATCAAAAATGATATAAATTAGAAATTCTTTTGAATTGCTCTGCAGTATTTATCACTCCACTCCCCAAATTATTCAGTGAAATCACTTTTTGTTCTCAAATCCTGACTTCCTAATGCTAAAAACTCATACACACAAGCCCTTCATAATCCCAATTTTTTCATGTAAATATGAATATATTACTATCTGTGTAACAAAGACAGCTGAATGGATGAGGCAGTCTAGAGTTACTTTTTAATGATTAAAAATGAACAACATTTTGGGCACATCATTTTGCAAATTACAACTTTAAGGCAAACATTCTACGTAGACTGCTCTCAGAGCAATGCCACCTGTGTTATGGTGTTGGGACCACAGAGCTGATCTTTCATGTTGCTGTTGTCACTGCTGAAATGTACCACCCACCACCTCGCTGTGCTCACAGGCAATGTTTTGTTTCCATAAATGCTCAGCAAGCATCAATGTACAATGTACTTTTTTTTTTTTTTTTTTTTCCCCTGCATGGAAGAATTCAGTGATGCACCTTTACTTCATGATACACACAATTTTGTCAGACTGCCCATCTGCTGCCACCTGTCACACAGCAACAAAATGTCAGAAGATATTGGTGGGAAGGTTCAGTGTCTATTGCCGATCCCACCAACATCCACCTCTTGCATCGAGGGACAGCGTTGTAAAATAGGAGGTATTATTATTGCAGCAGCCCTCATATCATGTCAACTAAGTTTGCTTCTAGAAGACACAACTGACTGAAAATATTATTGGATGTAAGAATCAAAAAGACACGAAGAACAAAGAAACTCTTACTGGATATGTAAAGTTAAGCAGACATTCATACAACAAAGGAGCTTCACATATAGCTATCTGGCTTTTAGTTTATTTCACGTGAGTTCAAATTTAGAATAAACTCACAAGGCAATGACTTAAAATATTTTTCAGCATGTAGAAAAGCACAACTAGTTTTGCTAATTTTCATGCAGAAATGAATGAAACGTATGTAATACAGTTTTACCTTGCTGAAGGTAGGAAGTGTACATACAGGAGGGGAGTCAACTCTTTACAAGGGTAGATAATGGCAGGACAAGGGGAAATGGTTTAAAGTTGAAAAAGGGAAGATTGAGGTTGGATATCAGGGGGAAGTTCTTTGCCGAGAGTGGCGAGGTGCTGGAACAGGCTGCCCAGAGAGGCTATGGATGCGCCATCCCTGAAGGTGTTCAAGGCCAGATTTGATGGGGCCCTGGGCAGCCAGATCTAGTATTAGATATAGAGGTTGGCGGCCCTGCTTTGGCATGGGAGTTGGAGCTTGATGATCCTTGAGGTTCCTTCCAACCCAAGCCATTCTATGATTCTATGAAACCTAGTTATTCTGCACTTCCTAGTTTCAGTTTGTACTTCAGTTTCCTTCCAAGAGATCTTTATTAATCTCCTGTGTATCAGTATGAGACATTTTGGAGCTAGTAGGCCAGTCTTAGATATCTGTTTACTAAATCTACATTGGCAGTGATGTGGTGCTAACTGCCCATTCTCTGTGAATTCTTCAAGGGGAAGTGGCCTCTATCTTTGCATTAGCTTATATAACTTTCTTCAGCTCAGACCAAATCATGATGGCACTGGAAATCTTTATTTCTGTGCACATAAATGCACATACATGTTATACAGCCCTAGTCCTAAATAAACATTTAATACTGTAGATTCTTTTGGCTGGACTCCCATTTGGTTTGGTTGAGTATGATTACTGACATAAATCACACCTTTTACCTGGCAATGTAACTGAACTTTCCACCTCCCCTGGGGGACTTCCAGGGTGATGTCTTTCACTGCAGTTCAGCTCTGCACATTACATCACAGAGGTCCTCAGAAGCACAGGCTGTGGTTATCAGATGAACGGACCTAATGCATTTAGAAGCAGCAAAGCAATTAATTAATCTTGCTAATATACTATGCGCTATCCCTTAGCTAATAATACGTACTGAAAAGAATACTGCAGTGTAGATGTTATGTAGGTAAAAGTTTCGATTACGTTTATCTTTTGAGACAGTTTTATTAGATAGATTAAGTTTCTGTGCATCTCTCCAAAGACCACAGTAATAACCAGTGTCATGACTTTCAAATCCTTTGAACTGCAGAGGGGAATCAAACATGGTTGTCTTTTTATCACAGCTTTCACTTTTTAGAATTCTAAAAGCTAGCTTTGCTCATCTGTCAAAGGCATGGCATTAAGGGGATCACTGTTGACAACTGATAGTACAAATTATGCAACACAGATGACATTTCACTACCTCTCTCTGATCTGCAATTCCCACTCTCAGCCATCCCCTATTCTATGAAAATATTAAATCACAGATCCAAGTGCACAAAAAGTGAGAGTGTAGGTGTTCCTTGCTAACTTGCTACTGAACAGAAATATGTTCTGAAGCCTACACCTATAATTATGTTTGTGAAAGTGGGAACCATTTCACTCGTGTCCCTGTGGGGATCTTTAAATATAAACACTGCCCTGATCCTATGATGACATAAATATATATGGTATTTTCTGAGTAAATTTCGGCATTGTGAAAGGTTTTGCATTAAATCCAATGGAAATCAAAAGCCAAAACAATTAAGCTGTACATTATCAAGAGATTTCTCCCCGTAGAAGAACAAACTTTAAAAAATTACGTTTTTCATCTGTCCCTTGACAAAGCTTTATCTCAGAATACTGAGAAATCAGGTTGCAGTATTCAAACTATTTGGGCTGCAGCAATAGCAATGAAAATGCTGCACAAGAAGGAAAGTGCCAGCAGCAGCATCTGCAGCAGCAGCGGTAAGAAGAAAAGCGATTCCAGTGGCTGGGACTCAGCCACAAACAGCATGAAATCAGACAATCTGCATACATTGCCTGCATTGTGCTTGCTAGAAAGAAGTCACTTTTCAAGTTCTGGTGATATGCTCCTCTTGCTGCAGCAAGCTAATTTAGTCCTTCACAAGTTACAAAGCAGTCTAACACAAAACTGACAGTAAACTCATTTTTGGTCTCAGAAGAAGACTGGAGATGTTTCTGTATGGTGTAAGAGAGATTTTTTCCTTGTCGTTTATACGATGACATTCTTACAAGCTGGAGCAGTGTAGATGGCAAAATACTTTTTGTGAGTGCCATCTGAAGAGACTGCACGGCACCATCAGAGGTGCTGCAGGAACCCTCATTGTATACACTCAGTAACCACAAGCTTTGTTTATATTCAGTCAGTAATACAGAGGAGGTCCATTTTCAATAGTGTGTTTCGCAACAAAACAGTTGACTGAAAACATTGCTTGAACATTTTCTCAAGCGTACAGTTGACTCATTTCGACACCTGACCTCAAGATACTGTCAAAACACAGAAATATTGAAATGAACAAGTGGGTTATAACATATGTCAGAGAAAAAGAAATGGGATTACAAACAGAAGTTTTGCCACGAGGCTGTATTTAGACCACAAAAGCAAAACAAAAGAACAAATAACATTGTATTGATCTATTTTTGTTGAAAGCTTGAAAAAGCTCTTGTGCCAAAAATCACCTCTCTTAGTTACTCTCGGTATTCTCATTATATATTATATTAACGTTTTTTTTATTAGCAATCTTATTATCGTTGATGTGCACAGGAATGGAAGGAGTTTACAAATGAACAGATTGGGACTGCAAAGAGAACAAATCAGACAAATTACAGGTTATTTACAGGCTTAGTATAAATCTGCATATATATTGAGGAAGTCAGTTGGGAAGCACCTTCAGGTATGCCTCAAAAGACATGATTATGAATGTACTTGGAAGCCATGTATGCATACAATGGACTACTATAAATGAAAGAAAACAGTTCAATTTGTCAAACATGCTTAGGCATCTGTTTCTATTTGGGAATTATTGTACTGTATGTCTTGGAAAAAAAAGGAAATAGAGACCTTGGCTTACAACGGAAGAGTAAACCACTGGAGTTTTTTGTAAAGCAGGATTAGACTGAGTTTAAGAATAAAAATCCTATATTCTAATCCGATTTAGGACACAAAACTCCCTGTGCAAGTTTTCCCAACGTTGATCACTTTTCACAAATGATTTTAGTTCCGCTGAATAAATCATCCAAGAATCAGTCAGATTATAAGGATAAAATGAAACTAGAGAGAAAGACAGATAGCTTAAGCGCATTAGAACATAAAATCTGCAGTGTAACACAGTTTTCTTGAATGCTACCCATTTGAAAAATTGATGGTACAGCCTCTAAGAATGCTTTCTCACCTACTTATGGAAACCACAGATACTGTATGGGAAATAAAATGTGGTTCTATTTATTAGGCATTGCACAGTCATCTTAAACATTTCATGTTATATTTCTGTGAAAAGAGCTTTCCACCAAAAGAGAATAGTTGGAGATAGTATAAAATCTATTTGAAGTCAGGACTGCAATTAATGATTTAATCCATGTAAAGCCTGGTCACTAACATTCATGAGAAAAAAAAAAAACAACACAAAATCGGGATCATGACTTCTGAAAATTAGCTTGCTATATAAAAAGACTACAATCAAGAAAAGTTGCCTTGTTAAGGTAGGAATGTTCTGTGCATATATGAGAGAGGACAATCAACCCAAACACACTTAGTTTTTCCTACCTATTTCATGATGTATATGAGGTCCTCTCACTTCTCAGATGTTTGCCTCTGTAACTAAGTCATTTCTCAGGAAAAAATACTAAAATAAAAATAGTCTAAGCTTCAAATGATCATTCATTTTTACTATTATTCATCAGAGTTTTACCGTGAGTACGTCATACATAATGTAATTTCTAGCTATGTTAATTAATATAATTTTGGAGAGGTCTTCTCTTTTGCTCTTCTCTTCATCCTGTCACTTATGTCATTTTGTTACCATCTCAGCATGGATCAAGCTGTCCTGTGGAATACAGTGTTGGCAAAATCAACTTTGGAGCACCTCTTAGCTAGTGCAAAGGGAATTATTCCCCAAAGGGAATTATTTGTTAACATAGCTGTCATTAAGGATTTGGAATCCTCAACAATTTCATAGTTTGTGAACTTAAAAAAGTCGATAAACCTCTGAAGGGGCCTTAATCTGTGATATGAGTATTTAATCCTTTGTTTCTTTTGGAATCTTTACACAAGGAGTTTAATTTTGACAAAATGAAAAGGTAAACTCTAATTGGAATGACGTTGTTCAGACATGTTTAGTTATGGCTGTGTCAGCACTCTCAGTATAAGAATCAGTCTATGACAGCTTATAACTCAGCCATGGAAAGATTTTATGGACTTCAATTGGCTAGCAAGGTCTCTAGCACATTGTAAACCCAATACTTAGACTGTGTCCTATAGAAACGCCTTATTAAAGCAAATGGTACAGAGTCTTACTGCATCTGCATGATAGCTCACCTAACCTAGGAAGTTTAGAAATCGCTGGCTGATTTCAACTAAGTTAGATAAAAAGCATACAAAATTACCTTCCTGTAAGTTTTACGGATATACGATAGTCAAGTAAAAAAGGTACCCACAGAAACATAAAGAGAAGCTGCCGTACAAGAGAGACTGTCTGGTGACATCTACACTAACTTTCTACGCCACCTGGTCACAAATAGTAGAAAACGGAAGTACATACCTCCCTTCCCTGTCAAACTGTAATCTCTAGACACTTATACTCTGCCTTTTAAGAAGCATTAAGATTTTGGCAAAGTTTTTTTTTGCCTTAGAAAACATAGGCCATTTTTTTTTTCATCAGAGAATCCTGATTCTTTTTTTTATTTAGTTGTCATTGCTGATATATGAAAGAAAGCAAAATCAAAATGAAATGCACCAAGAATATAATACTGCTGAGGGGTAGGGGTCACATTTTTGACCATGGCATCTGGGAGCTCTGAAACAGAACACATCTGTTTGAAAATGAGATTCCTTTCTAACTTTCTATAGTCTGGAGTATGAAACTACTCTATCATATACAAGGCACATCCATAACAAAGGTAAATTACTTCCTGGTAATGCTTTTTATCTCAGCCTAATTGCAATGTCCTAAAAACTCTTCTCGCTGAAATCAACTCCTTCCCAAATCTATTTTCCTTTAGGACAAACTGTAAAGATGCTTTTCTAGGACTTTTTAGTACTGTAAACAAAGAACATCTCTATCGGCAGAAGCGATAGCAAATCAGGACTTAGGCCATTAGGACTTTGGCTTTTCCATGCAGAGCTTGAAATATAATTATTTTTACTCCTTCCCTTCTACAGCCCCATGCTATGTCACAATTGTTGTATAGTTCTGTCTCCTGGATCATTTGCTTTTCTTGACCTGTTTTGAAAATATAGTCGAAGCTGTAAAAAATATTGATACTTACTGATAAGCCTTGTGAATGAGCTATGAACAAGTGATCTGAGGCAAAGTATAAAATAAAAGACTTGGGTGTAAAACTTTCTCTGGAAGTATTCTTCAGAGAAAAAAAAAGATAATTGGAGAATAGCATTGGGTTAGGAAGAGGGAGGGGAAAGAGGAAGGCAAGCAGATTAACTTCAGTGCTGTTTTACATCGCACGCAATAAAAATAAAGCATCACACTGGAATTTAGTTAGTTTAAAAATGTTAAGCCATTAAATTATTTCTTGTTTCATCCTGACTCTCCTGTTGACCTCTGGCTGTCCAACTATGTCAAATAAAATACTTCAAAGAAAGAGTCTCGAGTGTTCAACAGCTGATTTTGCTCCCAGAGGTGCTGAACTGGCAAAAGCAAAAAAATATGGAGCAAATGTAATTAGCCAGAAAGGGAGGATGGACTGCTAGAGTATTTCAGAGCCAGAAGATAAAATAATAATGAACAGGATTGGAAGATGAAGGTAACCGTGAGGTAGACTCAATTAGGAAGACAAGAGAGTTGGAAAGGATAAGAAAGCTGCAACTTATTAATACGTGTCTGATTTATGCAGATAATATTATATATTCATGCATAAAAGGAAGTAACACCTTCCTTGTACCACAGGTTGTAAATATCGCACCACGTTCTTCAGAAATAGGTCTCCATAGTAATAAGCACAGGGCAAGTGGTTCTTCAGATGTTTTGCCATCCATTGTAATCCACTTGTAGGTTTCTTACGGGGATAAGAATGTATGCACCCTCGTGTTTGGCAAAAATCAGTATGGCAGTAAGCCACTATGTCACAGTAAGAGTGGAATTTCCTCATAAACAGCAAATACCTGTTTATTCCAAAAACTTTCTAAGTTGAAAGTTAATAGCTGAGTTGCAATTGGGTAAAAATAAAGTTACCTGGAGAAACGTAATTGTACTATAAAACTGCTATGACATCTCTTCCATATAATCTTTGGGGCCTTTTGTTGGACTCCTAGGAGAGTTCCGTCTTTTTTGAATTGAGGAGCCCCAAACTGGACATAGCACTCCAGATGTGGCCTCACCAGGGCAGAGGAGAGGGGAAGGATCACCTCCCTCACTCTTCTGGCCACGTTTTTTTAATGCACCCCATGATACCATTGGACTTCTTGACCACAAGGGCACACTGCTGGCTCATGGCCAATCATGTCCATTAGGACACCCAGGTCCTTCTCGGTAGAGCTCCTCTCCAGCAGGTCATCCCTAACCTGTACTGATACATACCAGTCACCTGGAGTGAACCAGAGTTACATGTACTCCGGGCACAGCTCCCCTTTGTCTGCAAATACACACACTGTTTCTCAGCCTTTGCTTTCTTGGTCTGAATTTCTCAGTCACCACAGTTTAACGATGGGATGTATTCTGGTTATTGTTTTAGTCCTATTTAACAAAAAGATACCTTAGTTTCTTTATATCCTAAAAAATACCTCTCCATACTACCCCTAAAACAAAACCAATGAACAAAAACAAAATCAAAACAAAAAAATCAACCATCACAAATAACAAAAAAATACAACATATTATTTCTATGTGGTATTTCTAACTTCAGTTTTCTGAAAGTACAACTTGATGCTATGAACCCATTTCCTATATAGGGTTGTTACTTCTCTGTATCCTCAAGATTATAAACAGTCACCTGTGGCTGGCCACCAATGAAGCATGGCTGGAGCTGGAGGATAGTAAAGCAGAGAAAAGCCCAGCAAAGAATTTCTAGTTCTGTCAAACTTACTTGGAAAGCAACATAGCAAGATAGGTAAAGGCTTAGTAACTATATACCTGCATAATTATATATTACAATATGTTATTTTTCTACCTACAAACAACTAAACCTCACGATTGATTAAAAGACAATTTTACCGAAGCAATCACTGGGCCAGGAGTTCATTTCCAGCCTATCACTTGTAAAAAATGCCACCAGTCAACATATAGTACATTAAAAGCAGATGGTGGGGATGGGGGCAGGGCCAAGAAAGTAAAAAATAAAAAAAAAAGGCTATGATGGTTCAGAAGAAAATTCTCGTGTGTTCTTAAGGGCAGATATGGCTTGGGGATTTCTGACAATGAATCTTTTCTCATTGTCTTGTTTGAGGAGTTAACCTTGGCCAGCTGCCAGCTAGCCACCCAATTGTTCTCTCATTCCCCTCTAGAACAGGACAGGGTGAGAAATTACCATCATGGACAAAACAGAAATGACATGGAAAAAAATAACTGTGATTTATTGCCAATTAAACTAGGGTTGGATAGGAAGAAACAAAGACAAAACCACTTTCCCTCTGACCCTTTTTTTTTCCAGGCTCCACTTCCCTCCTCTGCTCCAAACCCTGCAGCACTGCCCCACGTTTGTCACACAGCTCCATGGCATGACCACACACCAGAGGGAGGTGCACGACGCACAGTGTGAAACGGTGCCCCTCCCCAGCAGGTCGGTCTCCCCTCCTTTGTTGAAACCTTATATTGATCAAAGAAAGATATCATTTTCACAAACAAAACTAGCATACTGACAACATTAAATCATGCTTTTCCTCCGCCAAAGTAAACAAACAGCAAAAAAACAAAAGAAAACAAAGCAACAAGCAAAAACAAAAGTATAGAAAAACCAACTAAAATGTAGGCTAGATCTAATCGCTCTAATGAAATTTCTGTTAGAGGAAACACCAGTGTAAGCCTTCATTGCAAACAGCACAGAGGAGATAAGGAGAATCTGTGGCCTGCATTCCTACGTTAGTGCCGCACTTTCTGGGTGTCAGCTAAGAACTCACCTGGGGGAAGCAATTTATTGCTTCACATCCCACATTTCACTGTTAAGGATTAGGACCATTTCACATTTCTGTGGCAAAACGCTGCTCCTGTAACGTCACAGAGTATTAGATCTCTTCTGTCTTATTTATTTTACACGTCCACATATTGTGATAATTAGGTTGTATAATATCCCATGCAGGCTAATGTGAAAATCATTTCTGCTGAAAAGAAATAAGTTATTTTGATTCCTCAGGGGTTTGTTTTGTCAAAACTCGTGTAGTATTTAGGAAACAAATCATTGTTCAATTGTGGAGCATGAGAAGTGTAAAATTATCATAACAGAAGTGGAGAGAATGAAAAGAACAATAGCTCTAACCTCATTTGTTTGATTATTAATGGTGCTTCATCTAATTTACAAGGCATAACCTTGTGTGATGCAAATGTAGAGCAAAATTTACCTTTTTATCTCTCAGCCTCTAATTAGATATGCTATATATCATACTATTTTTAATCTATTTAAGTAAGGAAATACATAGAAATTAGCAAAAAGCCTATGAAAATAATTTTTATAAAATACCGTAAGCTTAGAGAGATTGAGCAAAATTCTTTAGATGATTCCACATCATTTTACAATTTGGTTAGCTCTTTCTCTTCAGTTAAGAAAGAAAAAAAAAATTAAAAATTAGAAATGAAACCTTTTCAGAAATGCTGCAACTTACACACTTAGAAAGCTTTTGTTTCTATTCTTAAGACTTGACGAGCACTCAGAGAAAATGGCACTCTGCTATGTCGAGAAAATTGTAGGGGCCATTCAGCCTGCACGGTATTGGTGGCACTGCCTGCTTCACAAAAACACATCACCTTTTTTGAATGAGTTACGTAACTGAAGAGCTAAAGAATTTCAGATGAGAACACTGAAGGAATGCCTCACTGGATACTTCAGGTAACTCACAGCACGGGAGAAACAGAGCAGAACCTGAAATTTTCTCTGTAATTTGCACACAAAAACACACAGATGGATTGGCTTGTAGATGTGACTAAGAGGAAAATGCAGATCACTGAGTTACACGAGGCAGAACAAGAGGTCAAAAGGAAGGGTGTTAATTCTACCTGGATTGTGTTGCCGATGTCTTTCACAGCTTTTGTTTCTCAGGAAGTTTTGTAAAAATGCACATTTGGTCAGCTGATGCATTTTGGTGTTCTGCAAGCTGTATTGCCATAACAACAAGCAGAGCATGTGCTGGAATTAGGCCAACAAGCTCAATTTAGGTGGCTTCTATAAGATGTAGGCATATCAGCAGAAGTGAAAACATCTCTTCCAAAACAATGAGGTAAAAACCATGAGGTGATATACCGGAAAATTAGTGTATTTAGGTGGAATTTAGGACTGAAACTTTTCTGTTTCCTGCTATTTTATTGATGGATTTCACCACTGTGTCCTCAATACAGTTGTTAATTAAAGAAAACTGAAAAACAGACCATGCCATTTGAATCTTATGGGTCAGTAACACTTTACAGAATTTTGCACAAGAGATCCTACCTATCTTTTCTCTTATATTCTATTGAGGTGAGATTTCAGTGAGTGGGTGAGAAGCTCCAAAACTCTAGTTTGCAAATTGTGGTTTTTTTGATAATTTTTTTTCCCACGCCACCCTCGCCCCTCCATTAACAAGAAGATCATCTCTCTGTCTTACAGTATACAAACAATCTCAACAATGGCAAGATGAGATTAGGAAACCACTGCCTTGTGGTTTTCTTCTATTTCTTATCTGTTTGATTTTATATTTCTGTTTGGTGTTTACAAAGTCCAAGCACAAAGGGGCATCAACCCAGACTAATTCGAAGTCATTGCGATACAAATAAATAATACGAGTGGCCCACGTTGGTTCTAATAGTTTGATCAGAAGAATTCAAATAAACTAAATCTGAGGCACAAAGTAAACAAACTTAAGGAAAGGAAACTTTAATTTTGACAGACTGCTTAATCACAATGATGCTCAAATTCAGAAAGGCCTTATTTATAATGGTGTGACTTCACAAACAACAACCCTTTAAAACTTGGGTATTTTGTAGAAATCTTCTGTGGTATCCTGGCTCACGGTTAGCATTTGAAAGTTCAGATCAAGGTTCTATTTCTGTCATTTCAAGGTCTTTGCTAAAATGTCTGTACAACACACTGTTGCTCAGTCACATTTATTTGTGCTTATTATCTTATGCTATTATTTCTGCAGCAAAAACTGACAATTATGCACTTGCAGATGTAGTAGATCAAAATCCCCTGAACACTCCGGTGTTTGCTCTGGGCTTATTACTCCCTGATACTTCTGCTATCTGTAGAATTTGCTTGTTTACTATTGCTATCTCTATTTAGATCATTTATACAGATGAGAAACAGTGTGAAGTCACACTGCTGACTCCTGGGAGATCTCATTTGTTATCTTCTCCCAAATGAAAAGCAGCTTCTTTTACTACTGTTTGCTATTTTAAGCCAGAGCTCCATTTACACCTGTGTTTTCAATTGCACTTCACAAAGATTTGTGTTTAAAAGAGATTAAGATACGCTGGCTCTACATCTAGCAAGGGGGAAAAAGGCTTCCAGAGACAAGATAAATCTTAAATTCCCGGCCAACGACAAAGAAAAGCATTGGCTCTTGGCACCAGGAGGAGGAATGATTACATATGCTTACAAAGCAAAAACAAAAAAGTCATCTTAGGATTTTGCTGCAGCAACTTTGCACACCTGTACCCTTCTCAGAGACAGAAAAATGATCAGGTAAAGCAAGAGAGGCATTGTAGTGGGATTTCAGGATACAGCGCAGGGAAAGTGGGGGTCAATTACCCTTAATGCATCAGGAACTCCCTACAGTTTCTTTTTGTTTCTCTTTTAAGTAAGTAGTTGAGCACTCTGAAGACTTAGTAAAGCTCGTTTTCTACAGATTTCTGTTCTGTGATGAAATCTTGCTCAATTTTCATAAAGTGTAAACTCAGAAACTTTGATGGAAGTCTTACTATGGGGGAAAGGGAGGGAAAAAAGGAACTAATTCTCAATTCTAGCAGCTATTTTCAAGAACAGCATGTTTTTAAACTATTAATTCTCTGTCAGATTTGGCTGAAGTTGGCTGATGCACTCAGGACAGATTTTTCTCATCACAACAGATAAAAAACCATGATTAGATATGACACTTCTTAAGAAACAAGACTTAAAATAAAAGGAATTAAGCAGCAGTGCCACAAAGCACTCATAGACCAAAGCTACTGTTCTGGTCACAAATCAACCCATCCTCTCAAAATACCTCAAAATACTCAGCTTTTTCAAGCTGAACAGATTCACTAGCCTTACCATCTTGTTTAAATCAGAGTTCTTGGTATTGCATTACTTTGTCTTTGAAGTAGATACTTGCATCATCTTTATTATTAAGTTATAAACTACCTCCAATATTTGGATTGAGTCATTTACTTTTATTCATATTTTACTTTTATTCTGTTTGCAATTCCAGATAAACCTACTTACCTTATAGTTCATAAGACCTAATATAGAAGGCTGCTTGGTTTTATTTTCAGTAACAAAAATTTAGTAGAGAATAGGACAGAAGAGTTCAGTTGGAAGAGACCTTCAGAGATTATTGAGTCCAAGTGCCTGACCTCTTCAGAACTTACCAAAAGTTAGAGCACACTGTGAGGGCATTATCCAAATGGCTCTTGAACACTAACTCACATTTCTGACAATTGATTTCTCTCTCCTACTAAATTCGATCCTATGCAGTTTCAGAGGATTTGAAGAATTCTATGAATAAGACTGGACTTATTGATACTCTTTACAGAAATACCTTCACTAAAACCAGTGAAATGTCTAAAAACTGCTTCATTCCAAAGCGCAGTCAAAGTGTCAGGCTACCTGGCAAGTACACCACTCTACAAAAAAAGCTGAACTGAGGAAAGATGATTCCCATAATTTCTGTTCAGTATTTTCCAGTCATCCCCAGAGGTCTTTGCCAAGGAAACAGGCGCAGGTCTACATGGCTCTCATGGTGACTGTGAATGTACTAAAACATTACCTCTATAAACTGTAACAAGTGAAATAATTAACAAGACTGGCACATTACCTTAAAAGAAAGGTTTTATGATGAGGTTTAATAAGATGAGGTTTAATAAGACCAAATGCCGGGTCCTACACTTTGGCCACAGCAACCCCAAGCAACGCTACAGGCTTGGGGTGGAATGGCTTGAAGACTGTGTAGAGGAAATGGACCTGTGTAGAGGAAATGGACCTGGGGGTGTTGGTTGACGCTCGGCTAAACATGAGCCAGCAGTGTGCCCGGGTGGCCAAGAAGGCCAATGGCATTCTGGCTTGTATCAGAAGCAGTGTGACCAGCAGGAGTAGGGAAGTAATTGTTCCCCTGTACTCAGCTCTGGTGAGGCCGCACCTTGAGTATTGTGTCCAGTTCTGGGCCCCTCACTGCAAGAAAGACATTGAGGCCCTGGAGCGTGTTCAAAGAAGGGCAACAAAGCTGGTGAGGGGTCTGGAGCACAGGCCTTATGAGGAGCGGCTGAGGGAGCTGGGATTGTTCAGTCTGGAGAAGAGGAGGCTCAGGGGAGACCTTATTGCTCTCTATAACTACCTGAAGGGAGGCTGTAGCGAGCTGGGGGTCGGCCTCTTCTCTCGTGTAACTGGTGATAGGACTAGAGGGAATGGTTTCAAGCTTCGCCAGGGAAGATTCAGGCTGGATATTAGGAAATACTACTTCTCTGAAAGGGTGGTCAGGCACTGGAATGGGCTGCCCAGGGAGGTGGTGGAGTCACCGACCCTGGAGGTGTTCAAAGAACGTTTGGATGTTGTGTTGAGGGATATGGTTTAATGAGAACCATTGGTGACAGGTGGATGGTTGGACTGGATGATCTTATAGGTCGTTTCCAACCTTAGTGATTCTGTGATTCTGTGATTCTGTGAAAGCCTTGACGTCCAGCTTGTTCTCTCTATTCGGTGCAAATAAACAATTTGCTTTTCCACCCATAAGTATATTACCTTGACTCACTCTCTGCCATGAGAACTCCCTCTACTCTTGTGGAAAGCATATCACAGTAATAAGAATTCCTTATTTGCGGTGACTCGGTGTTAAAGTGTAAATCACACCACTAGAGATAATACTATACTGAATTGTCTGTATCAAACAATGCTGCCTTTTCTTTTATGCAGCTCCTATCTTCTCAGTTTTCATATTCTCCTTATCAAAGATTACCTCAGCTCTTCAACGTCGGCATTTGTTTTTTAAATGGATAATGGATAAATAAAACATTGAAAAAAAATCATATTTAACTACAACATTGTCTTCTGCATCTTTGCTTAATTGATATTGAAGACTCGTACACAGTTTTGTTCTGTCACAGTGCTTCTGTCACTTTTCAAAAAGTAATTCAGATTTCAGCAACCTTAACACTGGAAATATTATTTGAAAAATCCTGCTAAGCAGATGATAACAGTTTTCAAGACATTTTTAAAATATGGTGACCAGTCTTAGGAGACTGAGCATTTCCCTCGCGCCACAAGCTCTGTAAATACTGTAAAACAATAAATGGTTTTTGGAATACAAACTGTAAACTTTAAGCCATTGGGTATAAGAACTATATGGTGCTCCATGCTGATGCTTTCCAGCTTTTTTTACTGTTTAGAGCTCTTCACCTCAACTGCAGGCCATTAACACTGACATACACCCACACATCGTCCTCTGATCTTTGCAAAGATATTATCTGATGTATGTATGACTCTATGACAAGGACAACCTCAGCATTTCAGCACTTTAAGGCAGAATTAGAACTCACTCTTTTCTGAAAATCTTCCTTCAAAACATTGTAGGAAAATACAATAGAGTAGCTCTAAAAAGCAGCAAATACTCTTAGGTTGGAGGTTGACAAACCTCTATGGTTACTACTTAAAAGTACACAGGTAAGTTCTGTCCAAGGAGGCAAATGAACTGTGACAAAGATTATTGTGTTTGTGTGTGAGTGTTGTTGATTTTTCTTATACTCTTCCTTGTGGATAATGCAGACCAAGAGATATGTGGCATACAGTGAAAGGCTAAAAAGCTTTTGGGCAGCATACATCAACAGAACACGGAGAAAAGAGTCTGCTTCAAAACTTTTTACAGGAAGGATGAACAGCACAAGCTGACTGCAGAACTTTCTGCAGCATATCACGACTGACATGAAATCATTACAGAAAACCATACCACTACAATTGACTTTGCAGTAACTCCATGTCTCAGCATTGGTACAATGGCAGCCTGGATTGACAAACAGTAGCTAAAACTGGCTCTGGACTTCTGTATCTATTGGTCTTTGTTAATTACATTTCTACTTTCTTTATCACATTTGCTTCTAAACTCTCGGCAACACAGAGGATGCTGACAGGGCAAGTAAGTTTTGTCCTAAGTTTACATACAAATCTCTACAAATAAAGACTCCAGACTAGGTGATGTGTTACATAGTCACTCACACTACAGGAACAGAAAAACAAAGCAGTGTGACTCTTGGCAATGATCCTAAGTAGGTAAGAAGGAGAGACAACAGATGCCTCCAGGGACACGCTGATATTTGGAGTTAACTAGCATTTGGAAAAGTCTTGCATCTTTGTTCCCCTCACTGCTAGAAGCAGCTCTGCGTTGATTCAGAGCATGTTATTCAGTAACTAGGGATTCATTTCAACTAATCTTAGCTACCCACAAAGCAGATATTGACATCTGAGCTAGTTATCCTTGGATAACCAGTGGACACAGCTCACACTTCCACTGGAGTGAAGATCATCTAAAGTGGAGGGACATCTAAATTAGATAAGAGGAACCATAGCCTAGAAGTAACAATTCTTTTCTGTCTCCAAAGGATTGTATAGGAGAAAATACCTGGAGAGGTGTAAGAACTTTTCAAACAATGAGATAGAAAATGGAAACTTAAGGCGTTGAACCTATTCATGTCAACAGCTAAATTAGCTGTTAGTACAGTAAAATCCCAATGTTACCTCAGTTTATCATTCTTCAAGATCTCTGACATACAAACACATCAGTCCAGAACATGTCTGTCATGGACCACAGAGCAATCTTCAAGCTTCACACTGTTTTCTGCGAGAAGAATAAAAATTCCATTCTATTTCTTGCTCCTTTTTCACAATTCTTTTTATGCATAACTATAGTAACTACCTATGTGTAAAAGAGGATAAGAAAATGGTTCTAATAGGCCACGAAGACTGACTGTCAAGAATAAGGTAAGTCTGTGGCTACCTTGAGGTCCATGCTCACTTCTATTTCTCAGGATTCATAACACATCTAAAAGTATTTCACAAAAATACAGCTTCTTTCTTCTGCAGAAATTCACTGTTGGAATCTTGCCTGCCATACATTTTGAACAGTTGTTCTTACCTGTGCTAATCACAACATCAGCTTCTCAGTTGCACTGCTGTACAATGAGTATCTGAGCTGGCAAAGAAAGCAGCCTTTGGGATTCAGGGGGGTTTTGAAATTGTATTTCAAAACATATTGCCTCCTCTAAATTGGATCAAATTTGTTTCTACTGAGAAGTGCATCACTTCCTAACTTCTCTGACATCTCAACAGACTATTGAATAAAGTCTGCTAAAGTAAAAATTGTAAGCTATGTCTTATACCATCAACAGCATCACTGAGTAGGTGAAATACACGGATTTTGATCTTATCAGTTAAACAGGAAAATAAGGGGAAGAATGAAATTTCTGATTATATTGATGGTCTCAGAATCACGCTTGTTTACTACATCTAGCATTAATTCAAATGTTGCCTACAGAAACCACACAAAGTTATGCTCTTCCCTCTCTCAAAAATCAGAATGCAGTGTCTTGTAGTGAAGGGTTATTCCTGTTTTAGTGGATTTTTTTTTTTTTTTTTTTGAGTTTTAGAAAGTTTTAATAGTAGTGTTTTGACAAATAAGACATTTTACAAACAGATATGGGAAGAGGAAGCTACAAGAGCATTAGTGCTGTTGTTTTAATAGGCAGCACTACGGACTAGGCACCTTCCATATGAAAAATTGACACTATGCCTTGGAAGTCAAGGACATTGGGGTGCCAACATAAGACTCTGTCTCCCTTAGACCTGTCTACCACGTATCAGAAATACAAGGTATATGTGCGTGCCACGCTATAGGGACAGCAGTAATAAACTTGTACTGGGTCATGACAGTGACCTTGAACAATATGGAGAATTGCAAAAGCTTTATTTTAGAGAGGGAATACTAATCGAGCACTCCAGTTTCTCTCATGTGGCACCCACGTGCACTCTTATTGCTAAAAGCTGTGACCTCAAAGAACTAAGCAGTCTGGCACAAGGAAAAAACTAAAGTATTAGGATGCATTACTTAATTATGATAATTTTGATACTCACAATCTGCAGCAGAAAACAGCTCTAAATGCATTCACCTAAACGAATGAGTTGAATCTACATAGTTCTTCCTCATATTTGTGAGAGTCAAAGTACTGCAGATCAGTTGCTGTGAAATAACCGGTATGGATTTGGATATATGAACACTTAGTGAACAGGTAAGTGATAAAGACAGATACTCCTTACTGCCTGAGGTGATCTGGTGGTTGCAGCCTGCCTTATTTCCCCAAATAGGATAATAATTCATTCCAGTTAAGACTTCAATATTTATCAACATGATCTGTTTGGGTTATTTCTTAAGCTTCAAGCTAAATCAAAAGAGGACAACCTTTTTTAGCAGAGAAATGAAGGACATCTCCATCATTCAAGTTTCCCCTAGTCTTTTTATTTTATTTTATTTTTACTACATCCAGGGCTTTTATAGGCCAGTATACTTGTCTTTGGTTCTATTCTTGGTGTGAAGGCTTTTGGAAGGCCTTCTACCCAGCAAAGATCTGCCCTGAGCACTACACTGGTCTATACTACAACTGTAGTCCTGATCAAGTCAGGGAACAGTCTTTGTGAGGGACCAGTTGTTCCCTAGCTCATCAGTTTCTTAAGAATCACATAAAAGTTAATGTTTAATCTCCTTTAATAAAGCTGTCAGGGGTAAACATTGCTTTACTACTTTCTTCTTAAGAACACTAGACACATTCTGAAGGGGAGATTTAGATCTAAATGTAGTCAGCTCTTAAGCTACTCTCCATATTCCACAGGAGTAAATCTCCCTCAAAAGGCTCTGACAATATGACTGGAGCAGGGGATGGGAGCACAAAGGAAAACAAGGAGAGAACAGAACAAAATCACCATCCAACACCATTCCTGACCTCAAACATTGAGAACAGAGGATTCTCCACATTACTTCAAAGCTCTTTCCTGTCCTAGCTGGTGATCTACTTCCAGCCACAGCTGATTTTTTTTTTTTATTTCAGAAAGAAAAAAAGCAAACAATACTTGCAGCCAAGCATACACTGGAGGAAAGAGTCCTTCCAACGCCTATAGGAGGCTAAGATATAACTAAGCCTAGAATTTCAGCCTGAGCTGCAATGGCACTTCATACTGCAGTGTTTTTATACCATTGAAAAATGTGTTTAAAGCAGACCCGCTATTTTGATCAGTCAGGAGGCACTAACGTTTATTTTTATACAAGTTGCTAGACAGGTGGAAACATGGTCTACTTCAGAACGTTTCCTTTTCAAACCTGGATACAATCTTCCTTCCTGTGATGACCTCTATAGCTTCCACTTGTCAAGATTCACCTCTGAAGAAGTCAGCTGTCTCCCTCCACTACTCATTTACTATGCCATGAAATTCTTCTGTATGAATGCACGAATTGCATTTCCAACGACGTGTCAAAGAGTATTCCAAGACTGACAAACAGATACATATACAACACATTTAATCCAACAGTTTCAGGGCTATCAGGAAAAGTGCACAGCCGTTTCTGTCTGCACATATTAACATCCAAGTCATCTAAGCACTTCTTCTGTGCCTCTGAGTCATCTCGATTGCTATGGATTACCATCTCTCTGGAGATTCAGGATGGCATTCCCATTATCCACTTAGCTACATGCTCTTACTATATCATCTACTTAACTTCAGCCAATACTACCAGCTGCTGTTACTTTTGCTTTATGAATACTGCAGTTGTTACACATCAACCTGATATTCTTGCCTTTCCCAGGAAGTTTTATAACATTTAGCTTACAGTTTGTGAGACAACCTGAAATGGCAAAACCTAAGCTTTGAAATTTGTCAACTATAATTTTGATTTCCTGTTTATCAGTAGGTAGATTTTTTTTGCTTCAGTACTCATATATAAAATTTTTCCTCCAAAAAGCAATGCTTGCTGTAGAACTAGATCAGACAGTGACTGTTCTTCATATTCCAGTATTTTATGCCATCGGTCCATTCAGTGACAACGCTTTCAGTTTCTCCACCAATGTACCAAAATACATTATTTAAAAAGTGTGACAAAGCTATCGAATGAGTCCCAACAGCTTAGTTTGCATTCAGACAAGAAGAGAGTGCAGTATCTAAATTTTTAACAAAATCAGTTTTCTAAGAGCCAGTCAGATCAAATGGAGAAAGGACTACATAAGGAACATGAATCTCAGTGCAAGGTAATCTGCATTCAGTTTCAAAAGGTTGTTCCAGATTCAGAACGAGTCAGTCTAGTTTTAATATGACCTACAGACTGATACTACTCTACTGGGTTTTCCATAACATCACCCTATTACCTTCAAATGCCATTCTCTGCTTGGTGTCCTATCTCCCAGGATGAGCGTCCTTCTAAAAAAACAAAATTACTCTCTATTATAAATTTTCTTTCTCTGTCGTAATTTTACTTTCACTGAACGTTTGACAAAATTGCTCCAGTCTTTGTCACGTGTTTACATGGCATAAACATCTACTAAATAACTGCCAAACTATTTTACTGTTTAAATGCCGAAAGTGCATAGCCTGAAGATTTTCTAAATTAAATTTAAAAACAAACAAAAAGAACGATATGGGGGAGAAAGACATATAACACATGGAATGAGCATTAGCACAACAGACAAAATTTTTATTGACTGTAAATCAGTAAGATTCCAGCAATCATTACCGTTTCCAATGAAATAAAGGTCTCTAAATCCTCTATAACATCATGAAATTGTGCTTCTCTTCAAGCTGACCTTACATCCCAAAGGATGTCCTTAACATTATCAGTAACGTTGCTGAGATGGAAAACAACACTATCATGATTATATCCTGATCAAGCTGCGCCAATATCTGCAATACAACAGTGTAGATGTTGATCCCACAAACACCTAAATAAAGAACTGGCACACTAAGGACAATCACTTTTTCTGACTTAAGTGCTGCATACCAAACCTATAAGCTATTTTAGTTATTCAGCAGGGAGAGGATGCAATTCCACCTATCCTTAGTGGTTTGCTTTGAAATCACAGGCACTGATACCAGCAAGAGCAGAAGTCACTGAGTACTTTTCAAGATGGTTCCCAGTGTGTCCGTATGCATGCACATGTATGCATTTATCTGTGTCTATAGTATTACTATTAAAAAGTCTGTGTCCATTTCAAGTGAAAAAATATTTAGTTCCCTGTCTTATGACGGTCTTTGTAACGAGCAGTGCTATATTGATTCTCGCTTCAGTGTGTATACAAACCCATTTATAATGTTACGACCTGAACTGTAGAGCACAAATTTTAAATGACCTATACATATTACTTGGTAACTTTTGGATTGCAAGTTAAATACTCCCTGATTAAACATGAATGCCTTTTCCTGGGAGTACGAGATATCTTATCAGAAAAGCCTTCTTTATCAAATTCACCATCCTGGAGGCAGACACATTCTCTTGCAGTGCTGGGAGTTTATAATGATAAAATTAACAATGTTGTATTTCCCAATGAAGTCAGCAGTAGTGCACTGCATCCTACCATTAATCATTAGAGCCAGTTCTCATAACAGAGCCACTTGCTGGCCCTCAGGCACCTGCATCACTCCCCAAGCAATTCCAGTCCCCAGCAATAACTTATCGCAGAAGCCAGGGATCAAGATTAAAAACCCGGTGAATAATGGGAGACTGTGTGCACCTCTATTCCTCTGGTAGATACAAGCAAGCTAATAACCTCCTTAAAGGGGAAGCAAATCATTCCATATTTTTTACTTTATAGACAAGCCAGAAAAGACCTGTATCTATGTCTGAGTAAAATTTATTGTATTGTTTAAGTTACTTGTTTCTGCCTCGTGGAAGGCATCAACATGCATAAAACATTCCAGGGGACTCCTTTGTATAGCACTCTTCCAAGTGCTATATCCTACATTCCGATTGCAATAGAAACTGCAGATGAAAGAAATTTTAATTTAAATTGGAAAATCAGAAACATTACCCACTTTGCAAAAGCATTTGGGCAAGCAGGATAATCAGAGGCCAGATTTTCCGCTGGTTAAAAAAAAAAAAAAAGGCTTGAAATTGCAGTTGTGCCATACAGGTGATAAAAGAGCCCTTGCAACTGCATTTCAGCCATGGCTTCTCCCCCCCTCTCCTTCTCAGTCACAGAGCACGATACTGAAATACTGAATGTTCTGCTGCTGCTGAAACTTGGTGCAATTCTCTGGGAAAGAGCCTGCTGCAATCGATGCAGCTCTCAACTTGCTAAGCATACATGAGAGACAGGTAAGTCTGGAAATAAAAAAGGAGTGTGTTATTGAAACCTTCAAGGGAACCTACATTGAAAATACCTGCTGGGATTAAAAATGCATACATACATACACAAATATACATATGTATGTATGTGTACACAGTTATATAGAAAGCAAGGTTTAAGACTCATTTAAGTCAACATCAAATATTATTCCACTATCCAGACCATATGTAACTCTACCCAATTTATTCCTATTTTCACCTGCAGAACATTTGCAGCTTTTATATTATTATTAGACTGTTTATTCAAAAATGAATCTGGAAAAAATGCTTTCAGTCCTATAGTAACTGGAAAGGAAGTAAAAGAGTCTGACATATGAGACTGAGCCATCACATATTATGCTGCCCTTTTGTGTTCTTGAGAATTTCATATCTCAAGATTTTTATTTTTCCAGAGGTTACTGTAAGGAAGGGTGGGGGACTTGAATTCAAGAATGAAAAATGGTAGCTAATATGCTTCATATAATTTTTATTTACTACTGGTTTTGTACATGAGCTGAATGGAGAAAGGATTTGAATATGAAGAGGAAGAGAACAACAGGAATTCAACAAAGAAAAATGTAAATCATCAATGTGGAAAGTACACTATAGACGGTTATTTCCCACACCTGTATACGGTGCTTGAGTCAACAGCAATTTCAGACAAAATGCTGAGATGAGCCAGTAAAACATGGAACACTCAATCCTTGAGAAAAATGCATGAAGAAATATATAACTGAGTCACTGTTAGACTGATTTCATAATGAATGCTATAGGGACTAAGAGGAGAAATCTCAGTCACTGTGCATCTGATTTGCCATTAAGAGCATAAGAAATGTTGAGGATTACAGAGATTACAAATTAATCTTGAAAACGTGAAATGTACAACCAAAAACCCTGAGAGAAATGAATAGGTAACAGCATAAGCAAAAAGTTGCCATGTAAAACTATTTATCAAGCCTTGTGTTTTATTGTCTTCTTTAAAAAAAAAAAAAAAAAAAAATCAATCTATCTCCAAAATTCTGCTTGTTTTTCCCATTTTGTCATTTGCTAAAATTATATTTTAGTTCATCATGGTCATAAAACCTTGATGCACCCCAGAAACTTTTGTAGCATGCACTCAAATGAAGTATCATTACTGATGTATCTATAAACCTATATAAGGATTACATTATGCTTAAAGATTCAGAAATAAATAATATTCTGCCAGTCCATAATTTAAATCCTTAAAATCTAAGAAGAGTAATGGAAGCATATTGTAATTTGGATGTATTTCTGAGTACTATCTGCTGGAGCATCAAAGGTTTCTAGCTTCTTGTTCTTACCACTATTTCCCAAGGTAAGGGAATTACTAGAAACATAAATAACTTTGGACTCAGTAACACATTGCTATCAGTCCAAAACACATGCAGTAAACCAAAATCATAAAATAATGGAATGGCTTGATTTGGAAGGAAACTTAAAGCCTATTCCATTCTAACTCCCCACCAGATCTTACCGCCCAGGGCCCCACGCAGACTGGAGCACCCACAGCTCTCTGGGCAACCTGCTCCAGTGCCTCACCACCCTCTGAGTGAAGAATTTCCACCTAACATCTCACATAAATATCTTCTCTTTCAGTTTAAAGCCATCCTCCCTTGTCCTATCATCAGATGGCATAAAAATTTGGTCTCCCTCCTGTATATAAACTCCTCTCAAGTACCAGAAGGCCTCAATGAAGTCATCCTGGATCCTTCTCTTCCCCAGGCTGAACAGCCCCAACTCTCAGCTTTCCGTCATAGAAGTGCTCCAGCCCCTCACCATCCTCACAGCACTACCCTGGACCCTCTCCACAGTGCCATGTCTTCCCTGTGCTGCGTGCCCCAGACCTGGACGCAGTACTCCAGGTGGGGCCTCACAAGGGCACAGCAGAGGGGGACAATCACCTCCCACTCTCTGCTGGCCAGTCCTCAAAAACTGATTTGAATTTTGAGTATCATAATACTCAGATCATAATCAACTCACATTTCCTTCCCCCCAGAATTACTTAAGATATCATTATTTACTTTTTCACGTCCAGAATGCTTTCAGGGTGTGGAAAATCTGAAACTGAATTGAATAAATTTGATTATTTCCTGATTGACAAAAATTCATTTTCCACAAAAAAGTACTCCTTCACAATTAGATCTTTGTTTTTGATACATAAATTTAGAAGCATAGTATTCCACAAAGTTTCAGCAAAATACCTCTACTGAGTATATCCTGAGATCCTCTGCTTCTTAACATTACAAAAGTCTGCTGTAGGAGGGAGAATAGAGAATACTGCAAGTCACACAATTACTGGGATTTTAAACTATTGTTCCTGTGCATGTGTGTCATTTGCTTTATAAATGTCAGAACCAGTGTCAACTGAAGCCATTAGAGACATGATGCTATTAGCAGCTTCTCCACATGTTCTTGAAGGAGAGAAGATCAATGAAAGTGCTTCAAAAGCTGCGTACAATTGATGCACTACTGATGAAACTGCGGAGGAGCAGAGGTATTTTGGTCATGTCTCAAGGAAGGAAAGCAACAGTCTTATAAAAATGTTTCTGTAAGATTATACTTCAGAAAACACAGTCCACAGGTGGATGAAGAGAGCAAAGCAACAGTTTTTATAAGCTGGATTAGTATTGTAGCAAAGGCTGTTATTTAATGCAAAGAACTGGATTTCCAGACGTACTCAGAGTCAAAAATGTTTGTAAACTAGACCTTTACATCTTGTCAAATAATTCAGTAATTACAAAACCACCCTGTGTAATCTATTGTTCACTTCTGATCTGGTCCTCGCCATGCAGAATACAGGTAACTTGAGCATCAGGAAGTTTTGTACCATTCCTTTCAATATCTATTTCTTGCTTTTCAATTTCAGCCCATTCATCAGCTTGAAAAAATGTCCTTTTTGCTGTGAACTACCAAATAAATTATCAATAGCCTTTTTCTAGTCTTGCTATCAATTCATTATTAACAAAGATTGAAGTCAGAGACAGATGGAACTAATGTTATCCAGTGAAAGAAAAAGAAAGGGGCAAGAGGCACAAAGTGAAATGCAAGGCAGTCTATTTGAACATTAGAAAAAAAAATACTCTGTATAAGTTGAATGACAGAACACGATGCTTACGGAGGGTGAGAACTTTCCATCCTTGAAGATATTCAAACCCCATCTGAACACTGCCCTAAGCCTGCTCTGCTTTGCCTTGTTTTGAGCAGTGGGTGAGAGCTGCACTGGACATTCTCCAGAAGTCCCTGATAACCTCCACCTATGCTGACACTGTGACCCTGCGGGAACACATTTGTTCATGTAATTAATGCAGTACTTATCCTGGTCCAGTGTGTTGGGCCAAAAATCTGAGAGACATCCCTGATTACAAGCATGCTGTGCACATACATGTTTCTCTTCAATGTTTCTTGACAGCAAGTGGCAATCAGCTTTCAACAGACCCTCCTCTCTCAGATATCAAAACTGGCCTTCATGCCTGCTGGCATAGTTTCAAAGAGCTGTATTTGTGAACCTTGTTTTGTACACAGTGGTGAAGACTCACACATTAAATATAATAGCCATTTTCTACAGGGAATGTATGTGTGAGATAGTGGGCAAGAGGAGAATCTGAGTCAGGACGCAGTAGTAATCTATTTCCAATGCATGGTTTGGAAAGAGGTTAATCAGATTTCCAGAGAGGAGAAGATTCACAACTGATCACTGTGAATGCTCTTGTTGGAGAGAAAGAAATTCAGTCATCCTTGGTAACAGGATGCATAACGTAGAAATGTTCAGATGTGGTTTTAGGATGCAGTTCAAGTTCTGCTAGACCTGTCTTAACATTGGAAAAAGTATTGATTTAGGAAAACAACAGAGAATGTACCAACTATTGTAGATTTAAATTGAAAAAGGATTTAAGTCAAAGTTGCTCCGAAATCAATCAACTAATGATCCATTATGAAGAATGCCTTCCACACAATCTCAAACTGTTGAACACAAGCAACAGAAGGCTTGTGTATGACCTCAATGTATGCATGACTTATGAAAGAAATAAAGACAGAAATTAGAGGAACACAGCTATTACTTAGTCTTGAATAAAATATTTTCATTCTACCTTAAGTACAAATTGGCACTGAACTCTTCCTCTATCAGGCAGATTAGTTTTACACAGTGATTGTCGTCACCATAGAATGTGATACGTGTTTGGAAAGAAGGGATTTTATCAGTGTGTCACACGGACATGTTGCTGAGTTAAGGTGAATCACTACATTACCATGCTTAAGTTAATATCTATTTCTGTGTTACCTATTCTAATCTCAGCTGCAAATTAAAGTGACTGCTCAAGCTTTTTTCAACAGGTTTCCAAAATATAAGCTAAATTGCAGTACTTTGTAACAGGCATTTTATCTGTTCAGCAGATGAACAGCTATTGATTAAGCTTCAGTGATTTGTCTGGGGATATAAGTTCCTAAAGATCCTGATCTGCAAAATCAGAAACATAGTGATAGATTAAGCTGGTAGCAAATTCCAGTGCAGTATGCTGAAATTAGTGGAAGTTGTGTGCATGAGATCAAAGGCTGATCTAGCAGCTCAAATTCGGGAAGCTCAACAATTTTATACTCCTTAATCTTTCACCATTTGGAAGAGTGGAACTGTGCCCCTCTACCCATCCCATTTCACTAACTTTCAAAGGTCTGCAATATCGAAAGAAGCAAATCTTCCTAGCTATGCATTTTTAACATGTAGTAGTAGTGACAAGAAAGTATACTTCTGCCATAGTTTAGGGAAATGAGGAAACAGAAATGGGAGTTTACTGGACCCCCTGCAATCTGATGGCTGATGAAATGCAATAGAAGAGAAAGGTATGATGCTAAGTCCTGAAATTACTTTCTATGGTTTAGTATTGGCGTTTTAATTCAGTATTTTAAAGAGCAAAGCATATTTCAGAGTTGAGCCAATTTAGAATGTAAATTTAAACTCTGCGCTTTCTAAATTGTTTTCCTTATGAATGCACTCTGGAGTACATTGTTTTTGTTTTCTTTTCTAAGCAGCAAACTTTAACACAAACAGGTCCTGGATCAATAAGCAACTTGTTTCACGGTCTCTATGTGCACTGATTCATGAACCATTTGCCTTCTTGTAAACACCATAAGAAAACAATTATCACTTAATAATGTACCATTACATAAGCAGCAGCCAATCAGAATGCTGAAAAAAGAGTATTTTCTTGTCCCTGCATATCACCTGTATATTGTAATCATCTGTATATTGTCGTTCATTCAATTTTAGAATAAATCAATATATTTTTCTTTCCCTGGTCTGAGCATTTGGAAGTGCTCGTTTAATTTCTCCCTACACAAACAAGAGGCCACCTCAGGAAACCAAGCAAATCTAGATGTTAAAAACCTGGAAATAAGTTAAAAAAAAAAAAAAAAAAAAAGGCTCAAAATTAAAATTCCATATTTAGGAATTTAGCAGACAACGTCTACTACAACCAAAATTCTAATTTTCAGACAGAAATGCTGTGATTTAGTTTATGATGCAAACAATGTTACCTTATATTTAAAATATATAGGTGCAAAAAGTGTTAGAAAGGCAGGAATTCTGGTTAAGACTGAAATTAAACTGCTAAATTTTATAAATACACAATGGCAAAATGACAAATTTGATCTTGATTCTGCCTACCAGCAATAGACTGAAAAAATAAGGAACTGCAAGATGTTCCTTCAGCTAAGGAAAATTCCAGTACAAGCAAATAAATAGAAAATGGTTATAAAGGCATCTTCCTAACACAAATGTCAATAAAGAGCAACACGCAGAAGTTAGCCTAGAACAACTGAAAAAGTTCTATCTATATACACATAAATGTAATGTTTCTTCATTTACAGGAAGTGTAGTGAAAGGACAATGGTTAATGACTTTAAACTAAAAGAGGGTAGGTTTAGATTAGATATTAGGAAGAATTTTTTTCACTATGAGGATAGTGAGGTCCTGGAGTGGGTTACCCAGAGGAGTGGTGGATGCCTCATCCCTGGAAGTGCTCAGGCTGAATGGGGCCCTGGGTAGCCTGATCTGGTGGTCGATGCTCCTGCCTGCTGCAGGGTTTAGAATGACATGGTCTTCAAGGTGCCTTCCAGCCCCAGCCATTCCACAACATCCTTGTAATTTTACATTGTGCTAGAATCCTAAATTACAGCAGTTTTGATTGATACGTCAAGGGCTACACAAATATTTGAACAAAAAATTATATCCTGAGAAGACATGTTAAGTCAAGATGTAATTAAATAGAGCAGCTAAGGTACTAGAATATTTGTTCTTCTAGTGTCTTTCTTAATTTGACTGTAGCTTTTACAATACTTTTCATACTGTACTTCAAGACTAGCTCTTCCTATTGTTGCGGCAATGATAATTTAGCACACATTTTGGTTGGTATTTGTAAGGAATTAATTCCAGTAACCAAAACCACACCTGTTTTTGTCAATATTACCTGTCTTCAGCTTTGCCACTCTCTATAGTTATACAGACTCTGAAAGCAGCAGGGTGCAAGGCACAGCAGCTCTGAGTACAATTCCTTCCCAAGACAAATGAAGCCCTCTCACAGCCTTGGTATGACAAAATCTACTATTTCTGCAACTATTCAGTGAATTGCACTGACTGCTTTCACTGCTGGTGAAGATGAAATTTCTGTTTCCACCTCAAACCAAAGTAGCCTGCTGCCTCAGAAATCAAAGCGTAACTCCTCACAGAGAAAAATATGTGGTCAGAAGAAAATATATGCTCTAAGTGCATATCCCCTCCCGCAACAAATTCTCATACAAAAATTGCACTTCTCTTTCCTCAAGATAACTATCTGCAAGGTATCCCCACAAGCCAAGGTGACATAGGAGCATAATCGAAGCTAAAGCATAATTTCCTCATTAAATAGATATTTCTGAAGAATAATGGTCCCTGCAGGTTACATAAATCCTATACCAAAACCACCTCAGATTTTGACATCTTGCATGACCTCACAGCATTCTGTTGTAATTATGACTTTTCTGTTTTGTCTAATGACTTTTAAAGCTTACTTCTTTCATTAGACAGTTAATTCTGTACTCCTGGGAGGTGATCAGAGACCCTTATTCCTTAGAATACATAGGATGCTAGAGCAATAGATAAGGTATCCTGAGTTCAGTGTCATCAAATGCAGCATTTACACAACATTAGTCCAGATATCTGTTCTGTTTCTTGTAATACTGTAACATCCATCTGATATGGCTGCCAGTTACACCATGTGGAGTCCCGCAGTACTGGCTCTGTTAGCTTCTCAGGGAGAAGCCTCAGGTCCAGTTCCTTACGGGCAAACTCATATGAATTCCTCACCAGTGAATCAGAGCATTTGGAGTTTTCTGGGTTTTCTGTAACAGTTATTTGGATTACAATCACACTCTAATTTTCATAAATTAATAACATTTTTCTTCTACAATGTATTATCTGCTGATCTTTGTATGCACATTTAGTTACATAAGCACTTAAAACCCTATATCAGACTAAGGAAAATACAAAGCTTTGATTTTGCAACTATAACTAATGTTGCATGACAGACTTAGTAAAACGTGATGAAATCTGGCCATTACAAATCCTGACACCCAGCTGAGGTTCACCACATTCCCAAGAGATTTTGGAGAGCGCATAGGGTACAAGTGACCCGAGACAGTGGAATTTGCAAAGTTCTATGTGATTTAGGTCTTCTGCTCACTTAAGAAATGAAAGAATGCACCATGATTTCTTCATTCATCCTACCTCAAACGAGAGAGTAATGAATGTGAAGCTGTTGGAGCGCATCCAGAGGAGAGCCACAAAGATGATCAAAGGTCTGGAGAACCTCTCCTATGAAGAAAGGTTAAGGGAGCTGGGCTTGTTTAGCTTGGAGAAGAGAATGCTCTTGGGAGACCTCACTGCAGCCTTCCAGTATGCGGAGGGAGCTCATAAGCAGGAGTGGGACTGAGTCTTTACACAGTCTGATAGTGATAGGACAAGGGGGAGCGGCTTATACTAAAAGATGGTAGATTTAGGTTAGATGTTAGGAAGAAATTTTTTACTCAGAGGCGATGAGGTGCTGGAACAGGGTGCACAGAGAGGTTGTGGATGCCTTGTCCTTTGAGGCATTCAAGGCCAGGTCGGATGGGATCCTGGGCAGCCTGAGCTGTGGGTGCCAACCAGCCCATGGCAGGGGGTTGGAACTACATGATCTTCAAAGTCCCCTCCAACCTACCCCATTCTATTACAAGATTCCATGAAATTGCTTGCTGGCCATATCCATTAAGCACGTTGTTAGGCACATTAGCGTTGAACATTAACACTTAAGTTCAAAAGAAGACAGTAAATTCAGATTTTAAGATACCTCCCAAAATGCGTTTGGATAGTAACTGATCAGCAGTTTATGTGAATTACAGAACCAAAACAGCAATGTGCAGAGATGACTATGTGACTACATGCTTTTATGCCTCTAATATTATCATTTAATCTTTTTGGCAAACTGAATGATTATTACTTTATTTGGCAGTATGCTATAATTTTGTGAGTCTTTAGCAAAATAACCTCCCTGAATGCATAGCACCAAGTGTTAAATTCACTTGGCCTGGAAATTATGGCATCTGCTTCAGTTTTGATTTTTGGCTTTCAAGGTTTCTCTCACTCTCCACATCAGACAATGCATTTTATCTTTAAGTTTCATTTTTAACAATGCCACTACCAAAATAATTACAACATCTTTACAAATATTATGGGGGAGACTCAAAACAATCTCTTTCTTTACCTCAGTTCTGCAGACTCAGGGCAAAATACTTGGCTTAGATTCCTAGATACTTGAAATTGCCTGACACATATTTAATCATTCTTTATTCAGGCATGGAATCCTCCTCCCTCCCCTCAAGAAATACACACCATTTGACAAAATGTTATAGATAACGGTAAAGATCTCTATAGGAACTGTATGAAAACTCCACATGTCAATAAGAGAAAACAATTATTCAAGATGATTGTTTCTAAAGTAGAAGGTAAAAGACCTATGGTTCTGTTTGGATTTACTGAGCTTGTTAGCAGGACACAAGGAGCTAGCCTGAGCGTAGCCCTAGATGAAAATTAGAAATGACAGAGAACAGCAGACCACATTAATTAAAGTGCTTATCAATGTTATTTGTAGGGAGGTGATGAACTTGCCTGAATTTCCATAGTGTCAAAGATTTCTCTGATTTGTGATCGTTTTTTTCCTTTTCTGAGGAAAAAGCTAACTGGCATATCTACATACCTTTTAAAAAGTGGAAGGAAGGCTTTTTATTGCTCTCTTTCTCATGCGATCAAACCTAATTTCCTTCTCAATTTGCTGAGCCACTATCTCCGGTAATTGCAATTGGAGTGTCAAAACTGTTGGCATCTTGAAATAATGGGATGCTGCCCAGTATCAATCTCGTTTCACATTTCTGACAGAAAGCATGATTTCCCTTTGTCTGTCTCATTTGCAGTAACAAACTGCATGATTTCCATTTTTGCTAATAATTTCAATACGCAGAGTTCGCTGACCAACACTTCAGATCCATTCCTTTATTCTTCTATTGACATGAATATCCTTTAGGGCCTCCAATGTTTTCATTTTAGTTGTAAAGCAGAAGAACAGAAAGGTTATTTCCTTAACCTGGATCAATATACGGAATAATTGCTAAATGCTAGTGGAGTCATCTTCTGATGGGTAAAACACTGATTAGAGTACAGTTAGTAAAACACAAATTGTTTTCTTTTGCTCATATCAAGACTCGCCTTTTGCAGCTGATGACTGTAAATTTCTAAAAATTTTATTCTTCGTACTTAAAATGGAATGTCTTTTTAATCTTTTCAGACATTGTTTCAATTTTGGTAATATTTCCCTAATGTCTGCATGCAAAAAAGTTTGGCCTCCTCTTTGAAAACAAGACAAAACGTTTGGTATTTCCTATTTAAATGTTCATTTTTAAAAAAAGGAAGGCTTCACTTTTAAATGAAAGGAAAACATTAGGTCAATTCCATCAATGTAATTTCAGAAAGAATAAAGTATGACCGCTTCACCCAACAAGAAAAATTCCCAAGAGAGTCTATGGCTTTACATTTAAACCCATCTTTCCTTGCTCTCTGTGAAGTCAGGCCTCTTCTCCTTGACTTCCCCACAACTATCTTGGGGGCCTATCTGTGGGCTTCAAGTTTACCCGTATTGTAAAGGGGTTCCAAAACTGAACTCACTACTAGATACGTGGGTTAAAATGTGCCAAGTAAGGGGAAATGCTTGTATTCCAAGGACTACTTCCCTCCTGACTACATGATCCAGTCTACTTCTGTCTACCAGAGTACGCTATCACACACATTAGGAGAGACTCAGACTCTGTTTCAAAACTCTGTCTTCAGAACAAACTATATATTTCAAGCATTCTTCCCAATTTCATACCAAAAAAAACAACAAAAAACCTTCATGCTTTTACCCTTGTGTGTAAAACACACGTCAGTTTGAGTAGAACCAAACTGGGCAGTACTTTACGCTTATATGATGATCCATTGCTGCAAACTGATTTATACAAAATATGGGGAAGGTGGCATTGATTAAGAACATATTTCGCTATTTCCATCTGCAGAAAATGCACAGACAGTCATATTAGATGGCAACTTCTATTCTATCTGGGAAGTTTCAGTTATAAGATACAAGCATTATACCATCTGCAATCAGGGAAAAAAAAAAAAAAAAAGCAAGCTTTAATGGCCTATGACATCTTTATGTTAAGAAGACTTGTTTCTTCTCTAAAGAAAAGTTTCTACCACATCATTATCATGTTATTTCTCTCTGTTACAGTAACTGTCACAACATTCTCTTCAAAATGCCTTGTCATGGATTTACAGACAACAATCACCATCTTTCACAGATTTACAGACAACAATCACCATCTCCTTACCAAGCCGAAGTCGGTGTGTGAGATAGAACCACTCAGTCAGGTGTTACTGCTACTTAGGTCATCCTGCCTGCTCTTCTTACAGATGCCATGGCTACTGCAGTAAGGTACACAGAAAAAGCTTAGAAAAAATCTGACCCAGACTCACTCTTTGAATAGTCACATAGCAGTTTATAGTCCATAGCAGTGGAATTCAGTGCGACACACTTTTCAAGTGGAGAATGCTTGCCAATGTTAAGAGAAGTTAGAAGAGAGAGATGGAATACCAGGCACATGGAACACTACCACTAGGAGAAAAGCTACACAATACTGCAGCAGTTGCAGACAGCAATAAGCTTTTCCCAACCTCCTTTTTCTGTGAATAAAGCTGACTTTCTCAGACTCTCCTCATATGCCCTGCAGAATGTAGAATGCTATAGTGTACCTAAAGTGAAGATCTGCAAATCTGCAAGTGACATCTCTGCTATGCCAGAGGGACCTCAGGGAAAATACCCTATTTACCTGTGCTCCAATTCCAATTGCAGAATTACAATACTTGTACCTCCTCTCATATATTTCAATTATGAAATTTGCTGTCTGAAATTTATTTCTAGTTTGTGACTTTCCAATGACTACTAGAATACAGTCATTAGAATACTACTTACTCAAGACAAACAATCCGAATTACGCCTACGTGCTGCTTTACAGCGATTCTGTAACGTGTCGACTGGACACCACAATGTGCTGGCTACAGTTTTCACTGGACAGCACGTTTACGTTCCTTTTGACAAATCTTGCTGAAAGAAACACTTTGTGCTTTTTTTCCTATATATCTACTGCCACTTATGTATGCTTTATAGAATGTCTTTTCTCAGAAAGCACAGATTCATCTCCAGTTCTACGTGGCAAATTTTTCAGTGTGCAAACCAAACCTGTCTAACTTTGAAGTTCCCTTTGCACAATAAGATTTTATTCTTTACTTATAGCAATAAGACACAATAGTAAATCCCAATGCACACCATCATCTGTGCTGCTACAAAACAGGTAGATATTTAAAACCTATTCTTGGAATTTTTTTAAAATCTATCTTCTGTAGAACATTTTCAAGTGTATCCTTCTGGGGACACAGTTCTCATTTTGATTGCTAATCTTGAAAATAAATTTAAAAAACATTTTTCTAAAAATTATTTACCTTTTTACCTGGAGAAAGGAAAAAGCTCTACTCTATGAAAATGTCGATGTTGAAAACAGACATCTGACAACAGCATGAAAAGTTTAGACACATTTCACCACTGCCATCTCAAATCAACAGCCTTGCAGATATATCACAGGACAACAGGCCAACCTGCCAAATCATTTGTGCTTTTAGACCAAGGGTCAGACTATTAGGATTTCTTCAGCCCCACTGTAACCTTCTGCATGACTCTGGGCAGTTTGCCTGCTCTCTGTGTTCCTCAGTTTCCTCAGCTACAAAGGAACCATAAAAAGACCTCCTGGGTAAAAATAGTTCAACTAGCACAGTTCAGGATGATGCAAAAGCAGCAGGCGCACAAAAGCTGCATATGAACAAGGGGTTGATGATCCTATTCAGCTAGGTTTGTCATTGTGAAAATAAATGAGAGAAGAGTTTATTTAATGATATCTACAGCTAGCTTTCAAAAAGGTTGATAATCACTGTAAACTCAATAATTTCCATAGCCATTATACTACACAGAACTAGATCGACATGCCTTCAAATCAAAACGATCACTTGCAGTTTTTTCTTCATTTGCTTTTGTTCATTTTTTATTTCTTTGCTTTTACCTGAACAATTTTTCCCCCACTACAAAGGAAGGCAGCTTTCTATGCATAAAGTATTTCACAACAGAATCAACTTTAGGAGAATCCATTCATCAACACATTGTCTTGCATCTTTAAACTCATTCAAAGTGATGCCTGATTTGAAGGGAGAATACAGTCCTATAGAATTAGGAGAAAACATCCTAGCAAGTTTCTGGAGTAACAACTGCTAATGTCCAGTGGTTTGCCAAGTGCATCTGCTGCTGTTGTACCCAAACTTCATTGTGGGAGCACAATGCCCTGTGCTAGAAATACAGTTTTAGTATGTCTATATAAAATAAAATCTATTTCAATTATACATGTAAACATGCAACTATGAAAAACGACGTATAATCCCAATGTCAGGAGTGGTAACAAACATGAAAACATGTTTCAAAGAACTCTGTGTGCTCCTGGCTGAAAAAAGATTATTTGACTGCTCATCAGGTGCTGGACAGAGAAGTCAATGGACTTACAGCCAACACCCCTAATGAGACAGTTATGCCTTCACAGGGTCTTCGTCTTGAATCTCACTGAATGAATGGTGAGGACACATTTTGCACTGTAACAGAATGAAATGTTCTCTTCTGCTTTCCCTTCTTTCTTGCATGACAGCACCATCTGTTTATAAATACATCACTGTTATGACAGTGCTCTGATGATGTACTAATATAATACATCATCAAAGTGCCATCAGTGATGATCTAATGATGTATTAGAATGCTGTTTATCAAAACCCTGTTGCTTTGATGATGTATAGGTGCAATACATCACTGGAATGTCTTGCACCACTGGCACTTCGCTGATATAGACCTTGTGGGGAAAAATGGGTCCTGTTAGGACTCAACAAGAGCATGAAATGCAGATAAAAACAGGAAAATGAAGGAAACGAATACTCAAATGTTCAAATGAATTCTATTAAGAGGAAGTTTCAAAGGTGAGGAGAAAGCAGCATAGACTTCAGAAAACTGAAATTTTTAATGAAATTGGATTCATCAGCTGGAGAGAGAGAGAAATTTGATCACATTATGAGTGGAGCAGGATGAAAAAGGTCAGTAAAAAAACCTACTTTGCATGCAATAACTATTTCACAGATCTCAAATCCCTATTCTCTTTCTTCCTTTCCCTCTTACTCATCCCCGCAAGTAGATTCCAAAAACAAACAAGTAGTTTTAGGCTAGGAAGTAGAATAACTATAATCTATCAAGTGCCCCACATGACTCTCAAAGCCAGTTTTGGGACATCTCATGTAAAGGTTTATGTTTTTTTTTCCAGCTGGCCCTGTGCTTTTAACTGTAATGCATTTCTTTGTTCACATGACCTGCAGGCAGCAGCCCAGAGTTCTGCACTCAGCAAAGACAAGCTGAAATTATGGACTGTGCCTAAACCCAGACTTTAAGGGATTCTTTTCCAAAAACACAACAAAAATAGTAATTTAGATAATGGACACCGTGGTAAACGTCCATTCAGTGGAATTAAAATGATAAAGTAATATTCGGCATTGCAAATATGAGTGGAATTGAGTAAACGTGTTGACAGATAAATATACTTTTTGCTAAAAGTGCATTATCAGAAGACTCTACTACACTGCGACCAAGAGATGGGACTTGTGGTCAGAAACCTACACCCCCGGGTCTATCACAGGCTCCCACAGTGACCTAAAGGTTATGCCACTTGATTTCTGTATGCTTTCCACTGTGATCATCCTTTTCCTCTCACTCTTATGTGTTTCTTTCGCATTCAGGACAGAGCCTACATTAACATGTATTATTCCAGCTCTTAGCATGACAAAGCCCTATTTTCCACAGCGTTCCAGTGTTGGATACAAACAGATTATCACAGAATAAATGATTTTATATTTTATCAATCTATGCAAATCACTTTTGCTTTTGTTTTTATTAAACGAGTGAAATGATTTTGCTTGATTTTGAGCAGGCTTCCTTAAAAAGACAAAAGAAAAGAGCTCTTTAATACTGCCTGAGAAAAAAAGAAGAATGAAGCATGAAGAATCTAACAGCTGTTCCAGCTGAGCGTTTCCACACCTCTGCACTTAAACAATCTAAGACTTCTTGATTTTTTAATTTATTTATGGTTGTTGTTGTGCTTTTTTTTAACGGCTATTTTTCTTACAGATAGGCAGAAGGCTGTTGAGTTTATTCTGCTGACACGAAGCAGGTCTCATAAATTTTCAACAGCCATCATGGTAACAAGCTCATTTTATTTCTTCTGACCTCATTGTTATTCATTTCAGAGGCTCTTTACTGACTCACAAAGTATTGTTCAAATAAGGGAAAAAAGGCTTTGTAAGCGACCTCCACTGAAAAAATGACCAGGAAACAGTAATCCAGCAGGCCCTTCTGGTGAAAGCTGACCATATCACATCAGTGCCATGGCCTGAATGTACAGAAGACAAACACACTACTTCCACAAAAGAACCAGTCCACGTCTGCTCCAGTGCTGGGATGCTACAAAGCTTAAGACTAATTCCAGTGGGTATTTCCTTACAAATGGGATTATTTTGCTAACTCTAGGCATTCAACTTAATTATGTTCATATCTGTGTACAGACAGACACACTCTCTACATACAAAAATTCCACAGAGCGTTGTATCTTCAGTATTCTCCTAGATTAAAAAGGTGTGTATGATAAAAACTAAAAAGCCAGGCTACATTTTGAAAGACTCCAGTTCTCACTAGTTCTGCCCAAGAGTTGTCAGACTCCTAAGTCAAGGAACACACTAACGGTGCTTGACAGTCAGAAAAAAGTTTTGTAAGTATTCTAACTCCGTTTTTTATTTTTCAGAACAATTTTCTTCCACATTAAATATAACAAAAGATCTGCAACACATCTTGTCATTTGCTGTTCATAAACTGTTCTGAAAGAGAGACTTTCCGGACTTTGTCACTCAAAATTAACTTCTCTTTCTTTCAGCAAATTATTCTCTCTCCATAGACTGATCAGCTACAAAGTACAAGTACATTACACAGTCCTCTCTTCATTTTATTTGACTAGAACATACTGCTTAGCATGTGTGTATTTGAGGTTCCTTGTGTGATGGCAGTGTACACAGATTCTGCAATTAGGAAAAGGAAGGACAAAAAAGTCATGCCTCATGTATCCAACATACATTTTATGACTGAGTACATTAACTTAACTCACGGGTCACTCTGTATCAGTAAAGACTTATTGCTTCAGGCTCAAGTTTCCAACAGTGACTGCTTTTAGGCACTTAAAAGAGCCAGTTTTTCAGAGGCTAAGTCAGTTTCTTTTCAAAGTTGGGACCTGATGATTTAGACATCAAAACTGGAGTGCTGAATAGAAAAACTGAGGTCGTGCTGCTTAAAGGCAGTTAATACAGAGACCTTGAACTCTGGAAAGCTGAAATGCAAGTATGCACATTTCTCCATAGAAATTCAGTCACCAAAATACCTACCACACCTTTAATCAACTCTACCTCCAATGGATAGATGGAAAAACCCTCAGTGCTCAAGACACTAGGCACAGATAACATCTTCTATTAATGCCGCTGATTTAATGGAACAAGCAGACATTTTGAAATTCAGAGTCTTCTTATTAGGTTTGAAGCCTATCACGTAGTTCCTATTTCAAATGTAAATTCTACCACTGCACAGGTTGCAGTATTGCATCTACTATCCCAGCTGCAATACCAGAAGCTATTTGGATAGTTCTGTACTACCAGAGTTCAATGGCAGAAAGTTTGTTTTTTTTTTTATTAAACCCTCATGTCCATCAAAAATTTTCCAGAGAAAGACAGTACCATTTGTTTCTATTTCACTTAAAAGTGGCGGTTGCAGACTTCAAGGTCATCACAATTCATAAAAACTCTCTTATTTCTATGACTGCTGACCCTAAAGAACTCTTTAAATGTCATGAAGACTGGAATTGTGGAGAACCATCATGCCTTTACTGTAACAGCAGAAAAAGAATAAGTACCTGGACAGAATGATTTATGTGTGATCTGCTGGAGGCCACTGAGGAGCCCTGAGCTGAACTGGAAGATAGAAAACTAAGCCAGGTGCAATAACAGTCTTGTTAGGGCTCACATGATTCTTAAAAAGATTTTCACTTACGGCCTCCACCCATATGAAGAGAATGGTCACTTTTCACAGAGGAAGCAGGTGTTTCATGGTGTTTTGACAGGACATCTGATTTTACAAATGTCCTGAAGACACACATTCCAGCAGGACTCATGGATTTAAAACTCGCAGGATTACTACCAAAAACACACAGCATCTTGCCTGCAGAAAATAGCGGCTGCCTGAAGGAGCGGCATACTGCTTTTTCTTGTCAGCATCACCTACTGAAACATTATCCAGTACATCACCTTTGAAGGGCTGAAGTTGAATCAAATATTGGCATTATGGTTGGTATTTGAAGGAATATTAAAAGATTCTGCATTCAAATGACAGAGTAGCCGAGATGTGAAGAACTTGTAGTTTAAAAACATTTTACTTCAGCCAAAGGTGAAACAAATTGTCTAGTACTCAGCACAGAATTCAAGATGATTTTTACCATGTTATGTCTAGCCAGAAACCGTGCTACCTGAAGGCTTCAGTGTGTTGACAATGAACGGAATTCTGTGAGGTTTCCATCTTAGGGCTCCTTCTGAATATTTAAAGCATCAGCAAGTTCTCAGACTCCTCTTGGCATCAGACCCACGCTGCTCTGCTCTCATGCCCTAAATAATTCAGCATTATAGCTATGAAGCAACCAGGGCACAGGGGGCGTCTAACTGGGCTGTGTGAAGTGTTGGTCAGTGCCCTCCTGAAACCAGTAACCCAGCTAAAAGTTCTTCAAGCAGGTAAAACGAGGTGTCACCATGGATTTTTGTAAGTGCAGCAACACACTGATTGCCCACGTGTAAAGATCTGCCTTGTATTGTAAAACTCCAACCCTGATTGTTAAAGGCAGCCGGAATCCTTGGAAGAGTGAGAACCATTATGATGTGAAATAGATTTCTGGAATACCAGTGATTTACTTGGAGCGGAAAAAAAAAAAAAAAAAGATAACCAATGCTCCAGTAGTTTGACATTTGTGATTACTAAACCAGGTCAAACTTTGTTAAGATCACCTAAGTTTCTGTTGTTAATTTCCAGGAGACTAGAATATAAAGAAGGAATGAAGTTATAGTTACATGAAAGCAAAATGGCCCAGTTGAAGTGCAACACTTGTAGAAGAGGTTTGAAATAGGTTTTTCTTTCAGAAAAATCCAGAGGCATATGAAAACTTCACATACAACTAAATCAATGATTTACCACCTCATTTCATTTTTAATTTAATGGTTCTGTTCATTCATAAAACAGAAATACTACAAGGTGAAACACAGACTGAAATTTAAACAGCTCATTAGAGTTACATATTATTTTGTCTCTTAAATATATTGCTTTGTCAATGAAACATGGTGGTTTATGTGAGATCTCTACCAGGCTGTTGCTTTACAGTTATTTGTTTGAGTTTGATTTTACTGCGCAGTTCTCTGATCTACATGTACATAATTTTGTTTACATGTAACACACTCACTGGCATTACAATGATTTGTAAGGTATTTGTATTGATTTCACTTTACAAAAAAAAGTCAGAATGAAATTAATCCTAACAAAAAAAGACCAAAGGGAAATCTTTAGAGCTTTCTCCACAGAAAACTTATTGAAAAGAGATATGATTCAGAAAAGCGCTTCCGTTTTCACATTTCAGTTTTATCTGAAAAAATTTGATCGTTGAAAATATTTGATCAATACTTGTCATTTCTCATTTGTCATTTCTCAATAGTTGAAGGAATTCATTACAACACAGAACTGAGGACTACCAAGATAATTAAGTGGATGCATCTAATCCATAAATATACTATAAGCAAAATGAATTATTGGGTTTCTAGCCCTTTGAAGGTAGAAATGACATTATTAAAGCAGATCAGATTCTAATGAATGCAGAAAACAGGTTGACTTCTATCAAATTAGTCCTCAGGTTCAAACTACTTTCTTTTCTAAGTTTCACAACAACTTCCCACATAACCCAAAAGCAAAGCCGGATTTGAAAGATCACGATAACTTGGAATTTTACATATGGGAGAAAACATGATGAAATGTGTCATTAAACCTCCATTAAATAATAAACAGGCTTTCTAATAGCTCTACTAACTAATCATCTGTTTTACATAGCTTGGTATACCAGCAAAATGATTGCAGCAGTCGGGCAGAAGCAAGCAGAACAGACAACAATTCACAAAGGATTACATTGCTACACCTCAGCAAAAGCTCCTCTTGCAGAAAAAGAAAATGGCATAAACCAACATTCAGGAGCTGCCCTTCTGTTTAACAAAGCAAAGTTCAGGAATTCACTGGGACTTTATTGTAGCTCAGTGAAATTACCCCCACTGCTTGTCTAGCCAATTATTTTTCAGATAATGCAAGCTATTTCATACGGTTTATTTTTGCTAAACTAAACTGCATCTGCAAAGAGAGCAGAGGAGCGAACTTGCCACCACATTAGCACGTATGCTAGGAGACAGTACAATTAAAGCAAGGCAAGGCTTTTGCTACCAAGAGATGACAGATTTAATTTTAACAAGAAGAATATCAGCCAATGTTTTATCATTCCCTACACCCAATCAAAAATAAAATTCATGAAAAAAGAAAGTACGAAATGGAGCAGAAAGCAGGAACAGACTATTTTTGCAGGATTCAAGTCCAAAACTAACACAAATTAGTAAACCGAAATAGCTGGTTATAAGCTCACAGAAACGTAAAGTGCTATCACAGAATAAACCAGACTTGCTTTCCATTAATGTACCCATCATCTGAAGTCCACTGCTTTCAGACATTTCTCCAAAACTTTCCTCTCAGGTGGCAGTGGTAACTCAGAGCAAACAGAAGACTGTCACTTGTACAGCAAGTTTATAAACAAGAGTCAGCACTGGGTACAGGAGGTGCGTTCCTGCCCTAGTTTCAGCTGGAATGGAATTATTTTCTTTAGAGCGTCTGGCATGATGCTATGTTTTTGGTTCCAGGACAAAACCCAATATATATATTTAAACTCGTGTTTATAGTTGCTGCTAAGCAGTGTTGTACTGAGCTGAGGCCATTCTCACCAAAGGGCCCAAAGAGCTGGGAAAGAACAGAATGAGGACAGCTGACTTAAACTGGCCAAAGGGATATTTTATACCATATAACAACATGTGGAAGGAGTTTTCAAGGGGGTGGGAGCTCATTGCTCTCTTTCACTGCTTGGGGGCTTGCTGGGCATTGCTTAGGCAGTGGTGAGTAATTGCTCGTGTATCACTTGTTATATACAGTCATATGCATATAGATATAGTCATAACTATTATCCTTTTCCTTTTCTCTATCTTAATAAATAGTTTTATCTCAACCACAAGTTCTACTGTTTTTTTCCCAATTTTCACCCCCATCCCACTGTGAAGAAGGGATAGTGAGCAAACGACTGTATGGTGCTGAGCCACTTGCTGGGTTAAACCACAACAGTTCCTTTGTCACTGTTCTTTCCCTGCCCTCCACCCATATGCCTACCCTTCCCCAATAAAAAAGACTTCAAGAATAGTAAGAGCTTGGACCCATACCATCACAAATAACCCAATCAAAAGAGCTAATATACAGTATAATGCCATACAGCCCTGCAATCACCATAAAGATAGTGAACAAGGCAACACACAACTGAACAAGATTATGCAACGTTATCAAAAATAATGTGTTGAATAAGTTCAGAATGTTTACTTGTTTCTTCTTTTTCTTTAATGGAGTTTTGTTAAGCTTTTGTATTTCTTCTTCTAGGTCACCAAGCAATTGAAATACATGTGCTTGAAACTTCAAAATATGGCTGGCACTGTGCACTAACAAGGCTGTGTTACATTTGATTCTTTAGGCACATTTATTCTGCTGAAAAACAATATCACAAGACTGTATTTGCAACTATAATAGAAGTAATAATAATGCTGACAAGTTTCTCCTATTTCACTTTTCATAAATTGAAATCTGTGCTAGCCAATCAGAGTATGATTACATTCTATTTTGAGACTTCTTCATAAAAGCAATGCAATCAGTTGGTAAATCAATAAATAGGAGATAAACTTCTTTTCGTAGAAAAAATAATGTGAACCGGTATTACTGGCATATGATATGGACCGATACTTCTTGGCATGTAAGAAAATGAACATAAATCTAAGGCTTCCAACTGCACTACAAATTAATCCATATATTTATGCAGAATGAGTAATTTTCACTGAAAATATACTTAACAGAAACCAATACACCTCTCTGACATGACAGTGTATTACACCTGTAAATCAACGTACTTTCTATATTGTATAATGTAATAAAACCAATGAAATTTTTATGCAAAATCACATATTTTACCCTTAATATAATCTATTACAAACAACCACTGATGCATTCAAACAATACAGGGTACATTTGTTTAAAATCTGCATTGCAGAAAACAGAAATTCAGCCCTGTACATAGCATGCATACATCCTACTCAACAGTGGTACACTACTGCAATCTTACCCATTGTTTTGGGATTCAGATGCCCTTTGTGTTAGCCATCTAATGAATGACTCTGTTTCACTTTCCATACCTGTGGAAATGTTAGAGTTACAAAGATGCTACAGCTAAAGCCTTTACACGAAACCAAACCAAACCAAACCAAGCCTTATTTCTCATAAATCAAAGAATAAAGCCTGGAACAGATCTGAGAATTCTGATGCATCAATACACTTAAGAGTGTAAGAGCAAAACAGAACTACAGACCTCCATGAGCCCAGATCGGTTTCCTATGTTCATCAAGTAAGATACTAAATCAGTTTTCATGAGCTTCATGGCAACAACAACAACAGAACATTAGAATAGGTTATGTCTAAAGTCCCCAAACAAAAATAACTTGAAATTCAAGCGCTGCACAGGAAGGCCGGAGCTGAGGAGCAGCCCGGGGCACTGCAGGCTCAGGAGCCCTGCAAGCAGCTGCACGCTCCTGCCCAAACACAGCCTGCTCCAGGTTTCCCAAGGATGTCTAATCAGAGCATCCAAGCAAAGCTCGCACATTTTGAACCAGCAGCTGGAGTTACTGACACCCAGTTTTGTCAGCTCTATGATACGGCATTTGAAGTTCCACTGCATCCCCCTGTTTCAATTTCCCACCTAAGCTGATCAGACCATCTCTTTTATATCCAAATCAAAACAGAGAGGAGTTTCACAGCAGTCTGGAACAAACCTCAGACCTGTGCTTCTGCACCTTCTGTAAGATGCTATTAGACAATAAGGGCAAGGAGCAAGTCGATGACTCCCTTTCATGCATCTTGTTAAGTATGTGAAAGCACTGATCAGACATCCAAAAATGTGGACAGATGCTCTTCTTCTCCCCAACGAAAACATGGATAAAGGACCTCTACTTGCTGTCAGTTAGTAATTATCCTTCTTTTTTTTTCTGAACCAGTTCTAAGATTTCATCCTTTCATTTTTGATTTACGGCTTAAAAATGGTTAACGTAAGTAACAAAGCTGCGTAATAATAACACCAAAGTTATTCTTGCCAGAGTCAACATCCAAGCCTAATTATTGATATTAGCTTTTAGTGACATCAAAATGAAATTCCAATTTCTAACTGCAATCTAGTGTGTGTGTGAGTGGTGGAGACAATTTATCATGGAAGAAGAAAAAATGGTACATGCTGTCACATCATGTATCATATAAGTATTAAAATTGCTATGGAAACTGTGCACTTTTTATAGAGTAGGCACATAAAATTCACATAATATGTCAGAGAATAAGTTACTACTGTCCTGAGGCTGTAATAAGATCTACACCCTTATTAGTGAAAAGATTTGACAGATTTTGTTTATAATGAATACTTGTAGCCAATGAGTTTGAGTCAAAGTCACCCTATTTTGACCCATCCACTTGCTTTTAGGTTTCTGTCCCCCTCAGATACAGGGAGAGTAGGGAGTAATATAATTTCCAATGGTTATTAGATTCCATTATAGTCACTTGTGATACGACAGGAAAAGTGGCTGTATCCAGGCACTATATTCAAAATTATTAGGAGAAAGTACCTTCTTAGCTTTGGATCTGTTTCTTTTATTATGCAGACCTATTCTTAGCATTTATATGCTTTATTTACAGTTTTTTGGAAGAAACAAAGCGGATTAAAATTTAGGATTCATTTGATAAGAGCGTAAACAGAGAAATCTAGGTTTTAAACCAAAATGCTTTAAAAGCATTTCCTGTGAATTGCCTAGATTCTGCAGCCCTTTGCCACCCTGATCTGTGTGTGACATGTTTCACACTGATTGACAGCATTTCTGATGGGTTAGGCTGGAGAAAAATGAGCTTGTTTAGAAGAGCAGAAGATAGTACAATTAGGTTTTGCAGTCCAGCAATACAGCGACTGGTAAAAGAAAGCAAAGTGGAGAAAAAATGGTTGTACATGCAACACCCCAGGGTGCAAGGGTACATTTATCACCTTGTTTTATATGACATAGTGGATGAATGTTGATGGCGATTGTCAGCATCAATGTCAGTGAAAGCAATTCCTCAAGTAAAAGAGTTTGTATTAAAAGACTCTCCATCAGGAGGAAATTCACATGATTACTTTATAGATAAACAGCCTACAAAATGGAGCAAAGGGACAACTGTTGATTAAAGGTCATTTTTTCACTTTGTTTTAAAAGCGGGCTTCTCTTGACAGAAAGCAGCGTACCTGCAGTAAGCATACAGCAATCAGACTGAAACTTCTGAAAATAACAGAGGCATTAAAAAGCCAGCGCAAAATGAGAGCACTACCAGCAACAAACTGATGCTATCTCAGAGGTATGCAGTGTGAAGAGGAGGACTGCATGACATGCAAAAACTGTACATTACACTGTTTTACAGTTGTCCATTACCGTTAAACCATATCATATTAACTAACTGAGTCCATACATAGCATCTTCAACTGAAACCAAAAACAACTCCCGGATATTAGAATTGCAGAGATCAATACTAACTCCTACAAATAACCCTCCATTGCCTATTTAAACAAGAAAAGAAAAGTGACACTCAGCAATTAAATAGCAGAATTGCCTGGTGGTACTTCTCATGATCAGAAAAAAAGGAAGCATGTAAACCTCAATGTTCGAAGATCATCAGCCTTACAAGAGCACTGGAGAATGCAGGTGGATTCACCCAGCCCCAACCATACGTTCCTCAAGCAACACTCCATTGCACGTATGTGTTTTACCTGGACTGAACAGGAACTATACATTAGTGTTTGCTGTGCTTCTCACACACGGCACCACAGAACCTTGCATATACAACAGTCTCCATATTCCTCCATATGATGTTGTAAATTGCTGTCTTTATTCTTCTTCATTAAAACCAGAGCCTACAGTCACCTCCTCTCTTCCCCCCTCTGACAGCTTCTTGGACACCAAGGTTGTGTCCTTTGGCTGAAAGAACCTTCACATCATGAAAGTGAAATGAAGCACGCAAATGGTGTTTCTGCCAATGTAATACTGAGATCATAAGGAGTGCTACACCCATCCCTCAAGCAGCCTTCCAGACTGCTTCATGCTAGAGTGAGCCTTTGCTGAAGCACCATGTTTGATCCCTCCATCCTTCAATACAGGTACCCCTAACACACCGTATTTAGGTATTTCCTCTGGGCTACATCAAGACCTGGGGAGACAGGGAGGTGATGTGTGTGACTGCGTGTTCATCTCCATTTCCAGAACATGGCATTTTTCTCATATCTGCATCTGCACACCTGAAGAGACAGCTACTGAAGAAGCATAAGGGCAGATAAATTGACCATACAACGTTTCAAACTTCCATTGGACAAGCGTGAAGGAAACAAACACAGATTTCATTTCTCAATAAACTTTTTCTACTAAATAATTTCTACTTTCCTCTAGCCAAGAAAAACAAACTTTTGGAAAAAAAAAAAAAAGCTTCACTGACATTTCACTTTAAGGATTTCATTTTTATGAATGTCTTACTTGCATTTATCTATACCCTCTATTAAGTGCACAGCACTCACTTTTCAATATATTTAAAGAAATTTAATGACTTTAATAAACTTAAAGGGATGTTATGTCTGTTCACTCCGTAAAGATTGTTTATTTCAGGAAATAAACCATTTTGAAATGAGTAATATGACTTTTAGAGTTATGACTATCTCATTCAATTAGTTTCTGTAATTATTGTCATTTCACACAGTATATGCAGTACTAAAGGAGAAAATACATTTTCAGGAATTACAGTGTAGGTGTACAACTGTTATTGTTAATGAGCCATAAACTTTAGTCTCCTGCTCTGTTAATTCATGCCAGCGTAATGCGAATTGGCAAAATAAGTCGACAGTCACAGTTGGACAAATAATGTTGTATTTCAATATTTTCTAGGAGATTGTTATTCCCTAATGCATTATGTAGAATTTATTTTTCCTCTGTATTTTAGAACATTATCCTACTAAAAATATGTTACAACAGACTCAAGCAATATCAGAACAATAGTGAATTCTCACTGCTCAGGTACGTGCTACCTCAGTTGTAGAAGAGGAATTTATAGGACATCTTCACCTTCACCTAGTTTTGCTTTACCTCAGTTTCAAAGAGATACTAAAGAACAAATTGAATGCATCCCTAAGTCTTTGCAACTCATGGTTTTAGGCTTTTATTTACATTAGTGAGTAGCAGAGGTCAGTAGGAGCAGATCTGTGAAGTCGATGCAGGGATTGTTGCATGCCTTTCAGGGAGGGGGTAGGAGATGGGAGCATGAGAGAAGTCTTAAAACTAGTTTTAGTCTAATCTCATGGACTGGGGGGAGAATGTCTTCCAGTCCATTTTCACCTGATAGGTATCGAAGTCATATTTCACAACTGCTCCAAACCAAAGCTCACCAAGGGCAGAACTGAAAGATTTCCTTCATAAGCATCTCATTCCCACCTCTACTCAGACAGATGCCCAAATCAAAACCCTTTAAGGTCGGTGAAAGAAATCAAAAGATTTTGGATCATATTCTTAAAACGTTTGAGAATAATTAACACACTGCAGTGTCACATGTTCTCCCCTTCCAGTATGAGAGCCTCCATGCTCACAATATGAATTTTGGAAAAAAACAAACAAAAAACCATCCAACATTTAATAAGAATTGAGCAATCACATGTATATGCGCCCAAAAACTCATAGGAAATCTAGTGATTTTGATGAGTGATTTTCACTCACAGTTCACATTGTCCCGTATTTTGCAACTTGGGAATGCCCATCACTTCACAAGATAGACTCTATAATAATTCCTGATAAGATGCTCTTAGGTAGGCAATACTCATGCATGACAAATTGTGGATGGGGACAATATTGAAAAGAAAGAAAAAATCGATTGCAAGTATCATCTTCTACATTACCTCTGTAAAGTAGGTAAATAATAACAAAGAACGTGCTTTACATAGCAAAAGTCTGGAACTCTTTAGCATCTCCAGAAGCTGGCACTGAACAGTCAGACTGGATGTGCTGATGAATGTGTGTCTGCTGCCTTGTGAATAGGTGTTGTTCCGTTAAGCACACGTCATGATAAAATATCCATCCTCTAGAAATATGACAAGAATCAGGCTGCTGTTATATCAGTCAAAGGGAAAAGCTTTGATCAGTAGTTCCTTTGCTTCGAGTTCAGGAAATCACTGCTGACATACTAAAATTAGTGAAGTACAACAGCCTTATTTGTTATACAAATTCAACTTACATTTTTTCACTTCTATATAGACCTTTATGTACAGAATATCCAGGGCTTAAGTTCATCAGAAAACATTTTTTACTGGATCTTCTACTCTGTGAATACTACAACAGCAAGAAACGTCCTTAGTGCTATAATCACCATATCCTGTCTGTATCCAGACAAAGCTCAGTGCTTCTCACAGTGAGCTGATTCCTCACCATAAATGATATTTGCCCGTTTTTCTCTCCTTCTGCCATGACAGAGCAATGTGGAAAGGCAGGCAAATGAATATTTTTCAAAAGCAATCGGGTATTTTAGAATGACTCACGTTTTGCATTTGTTATGTAGGTCACATTCTGAAGCAGGTTCTGAGAATGGATATTCAATTAAATAATCAATAAAAAGCGGGAATACTGAAAAAAAAAGAACAAAATCACCTGTCACTTTTGAAAAGCTTAGCTGCAATGTGCATATTTATGCATTTATATGAGACCTGTGCTTAATCGAATCCACTTGTTCTCCTGGCTTTTACAAGGACTGTTACACGGGTCTCAAAAGCTAAAAAATTAGTTGGAATAAGGCGAAGATACCACCAGCGTTAAATAATTTCAGAAGCCATACATATTGCTACGCTTTTGGTGTCTCTGCACATTAAAAAATCGTAGAGTTTGAGCACTGTCAGTCACAGTAGCCAGAGGTAGCAGGAGCAGTTTGTTCAGCCTTTGAGAAGCCAGGTGGGATCTTATTTAGAAACGCTCCCACTGCCATCCTCCATTCCTTACTCTTCAGACACCTTCCAATTAAACAAAATTATTTCTGGCGCTGGCAAGCATAACATCTGTCCCTACTTTTCATGCATCCCACTTGAGGTCCATCACAGGTTGGTGAAGATAGAGTAGAACCCAGCAGGAGGAAAGTGGTAGGAAAGGGCTTTGGGATCCTTTCTTAACCGGTCTTGCAACTCCAACACACCACATGCGATGGAGAAAGGAAGAGTAGCAGATGTTTTTCTGCACCTCAGGCTGAAGCAGCAGCTGCTGAGGGGCTCTGCTACATTCCAGGATCAAAATTTGGCTCCAACCCTCTTCCCTGCTTTCCCTTTACACTCCACTCTAGAAAAATGTGAGCAGAAAGTGTTTGCAGGTTATGAGGAAGCAAAAGACAATACAAACTTGACTTACTGTGCCTGTATCATAGCTAGGGTTAAAACTCTCCGTTTCTCAGTTGCCCCTCCATTAAAAAAGAATCCAGTAAACAATGTAAATAAAAATGCACCAAAACTTTTCAGCACACAGATTCTATCCTTAATAGATTCAAGTCTGAATCCCTGAAATTTACACCAAACACGGAGTAACAATTTGAGTCACTCTCTCAGAAATACCACAAAATTTCATATGTAATCATTTTTTTATACTCACTGAATCACTGAAAATAAGTTTTCAGTCATCCACTTTGGCAGCAGACAAATTGTACTGAGGACAATGAATGAGTAGAAATGAATGGATCACATTCTGTGTGCCTGAAGTACTGAGCTCCGAAAAACAAGTTCAGTTTCACATAACCAAGCTTACATATGTTTTTCCACATGATCATCCCTTCCAATCTCTACCTTTATTCTTGATCTTTTCATTCCATATGAAGTCTCTTAAACAGAATTTCTACTGCACATTCATATGGAATAATGAATATTCCATGTTAAATACAAGTGTCTCAAGTAACAGAAGCTCTTACCAGCAAAAGCTGCATCTAGTGTAAATATATTCACAAAGGAAGTTTGCAAAATATGGGAACTTAGATTAAAAATAAATATTAAAAGCAAAAATCAAAAAGACAACATTGGTCCTACTGCAGCATGAGACTGAAAATGCACTCGTGACCCATCTTCCTTCAGACAGAAATGGCTTTTGAGAGTAAGAGTTTGCCCAGGTACAATTTCAGAACAGAACCCTGGTCTGGTTTAGGCTTTTGTGCTTACCCAGGGAGTTCCAGGCAGCAGCATGCCAACACACAGAATTATCAGCACATCAAAGGCATTATATTCATCAAACCTTGCCACAGCACATTTACTAGCTGTATGATGGATGTTGTTGTAGCAAACAAGGAACACTTTGATGTACATGGCCTTCTTTGATTAATGAGGGCTCTTGGTGAGAAGCTGCATATGGAGTAAATTACTCTTTTTAAAAATGGCTGATTTGCACTATTGTACTAATTATGTCATGAGCTCAGGATCAGTTCCAGATTCAGTCACCCAAAAGAAAGGAACAAGAATTCCCACAAATACCTCAAGCTTTTGCTACACACACACATCAGCTCAAAATCCTTATTAACTTAATAACTTCTTTTCCTCCTGCAAAACAGCACTGATAAATATTTTTTGCCTCCTGCAAAAGTTTCTAAAATCTAGTCCCTAATCTACTTCTCTGAAATAAATGCAAACTTTCTGTTAATTCCATTGCTTTTTAAGAGCAACATAAGGTCTTTAGAACCATTTTAATCCCTCCACCCCCTCCCCCCCCCCCCAAAAAAAAAGGCAAAACAAAGGCAGAAGGGACTGCACAAAGTCTGCCTCTTAAAAACATTTTCTAGATTAATTTTACCAGCTAACAAAGCACCACAGACTGAAGTTATTCCATTAGCCTCAATTCTCTAAGCGTGTGGTGCCTTAAGCAATTTATCCACTTAGTTGTAAGAATAAAAAAGTATTTTCAGAGCATTAACACTGAATTACTTTCTTCAAATTTTGAACAGTAAATATTTCATTGTGTTAATTAAGTATGTTTGCAGACTCTGGTCTGTTATTACAGATGACAGAACCAGTACTTTGTTTGGGATCCTACAGTACAGATCCAATTCCAATATTTATCACTGGATGTATTGAACAAGAAGAAAAAAGGAGCAAAAGCCTGTGTGTGTGATGCTCCACTGAGGAGGAAGTGATTTCTTAAGTGCACTTTCCCTTAAGATGTTCAAATTTAATTCAATTTTGCTTTCATAATTTAACACCTTTACACTACACTCTTTTCTTCAGTCGCATCACAGTGTATTAATTCAAAAAAAGGAAAATGAAAAAGCATAGCCCACATTAACCCTATGGCTTAGGCAATAAAATATCAACAGACACCAGGCCATGTCACACAGCAAGCCTTCTCCTATTTGGAAGCGCAAAATTCAGGTAAGTGAATGCTTAATATAAAAAGAATGAGGATGTTTACATCTAACGTCTATTTGGTTTCACGTGCCTACAGCATCTTGCAGCTTTCTACGGACTATGGCAAGACAGCTCACAGAACTGAATTAGATGTGAGGGGGGCAAATTGCAGCAGAAAAAGGTTCTTGTGTAAAGTCAAATGCTTAGGAAATTACAGATCATAAACATACTGTGCATATAATCTGCACATCTGTCCTGAGAGAGGTCAGTCACATCGCCATTCTTCTCCAGAGATTTCCAATGAATTGCTACAGGGAAAAATACAAAAACTGATTCTGTGCAAGTTCTGCTTGCTACATCAACAGTAACATTGCTTTCAATGTTTTTTCAACACAAGTCTTTCAGTGCAATTTCCTGAAAACGTAATCCAGAATTCCTGCACCATCAGTAAAGCACCCAGAGTCAGATGCCTCCAGGTTGTTTAGAAGGTAACAAGTTGCAACTTTCGAGGCTGCTCTAAAAAGGCATTTCTCTTGCCAAAGAGCAAGATGGAAAGTTTTTGTTTGTTTGTTTTTTCCAAAGTCATGTTGAATTTTATACTCACATTCACAAGGGGAAATTATGAGGAAAAGCAGTTGTGGAAGAAGGGCATTCAGCTCTTTGACAGGTCTCCCTGGACACGCTTCTGAAAGGTTAGGAGCTCACTCTGGGAAATGGCACTCACAGTGAAATATAGTGCTGTCACTGGACAGCCCATAAGGAGTTCCATGAACTTAGTCAAAATTTTCCTAAAATGTCACATATCAGCATCAAAATAATTCCAGGCCTATTTACAAATTTATCAGGCAGGTGGAGCCACACAAGATGTCACGCGGAATAAAACAGAAATGTCTAGAATTCCTGTCTGAACAGCAGACCATATCAAATTCTTGGTACTATTAACATGGAAGAAAAAAAGAACCCAAAACAGTATAAACAGTGACTACATATTTAGCAAGAATGTTCCTCTGGTGCCATTCCAATTCCTGATCTATAGGATCTGTTTAAGATCAGAACATATTTTTAAAACGGGTTAAAACATCAAGGATAGACTAACAAATATAGGACACATTTTATATTGTCTAGCAATGAAAACAAACAAAGAAAAAATCCAAATAAAGTTTTTTAAGCTTATTTGGAAGCTGCTGATATCCTGAACTTAGTTCTACTTCTCCACGTGTGCAATACTGCTCCCCAGAACAGCTTAGGTAACCCAAGCTTCTACTTCAGTAGAACTCAGCACAAGGCCTGTGTCATGGTCTTGAGACTAAGAACAGCTAAACTAATTTGCATTAATGTGGTTTCAGGGCTGGTTTAGAAAGCACTTGGGACATTTGGTTGCAGTGCAGAAACTGAGCTAAAGGTAATGCACTCTCAACCTGCCAGTACTACAAGACTTCTGCTCGGTCACACGGACAGTTTTTGTACAAGCGGTTATGCAAGCTAACCAACAAAACAAACAAAGCCAACCAACCAACCACAGTCCCCAGATGGATTAAAATGGTATCCCAAAATCTTGCTTAAATTTCAAATCAATATGAGAATGATTCTTCATTACCCCCAGTTTTCTCTAAATTCCCTCCAGCCAAGTTGACCATGCTATGTGTTCCAGATTACAACTTTTCTCCTCAGAAATTTTCCAGACAGAATACTCTTGTTCAGAACTCTGTTAAGTCAAATCTCAATATTTCATCTGGTTATAATTCCTAATTCTAAAACATCTGCTCACAAAAACTTTCCTGTTAACTTTACATAATAAAACTTCATGGCTTTTTTGAAATACTTCTGCTTCCCAAGTATCTCTACCATTCATTTCCCACATTATGTACTAAACAAGTAAATTCTTTAATCAAAGCAAAACTGGAAATCCCATAAAGGTATGTTCTCAGGCTAGAATATTCTCAGCAGATAAATGTTTAATTTTCTTTCTTTTTTTTTTTTTTTATTTTATTAAAACCATTTCAAAATAAGATAAATGAAACCATGAAGAACACAAGTTATGTTAGAAGACAACCATGACTTGTGCTGAGCCCACAAAAGCAAGCAAGGAAATATAAAATGCAATAGACAAAATGATTCAATGCTGACCTCACATCAGTTGTAAACTGCTGGATCTGCTTGCTCCTTCCAAAATCACTCATTTGGCTCCAGGGCATTTTAAATAATCCTTTGATGTTGAAATTGCTACAGTACAGTTGGAAAATAGCAAATGTTGAATATAAAAAGCAGAAAATAAAAGCAAGTTGGGTAACTGCAAGCTGGTAAGTCTAACAGTGAAACAAGTTTTGAAGGGAGAAAAATTAAGGATAACAGTTAAGAGGACGTCCTCTAAATATACTGGGACAGGAGAGCTGTAAATACTGAGAGAGGCAGTTGTAGGAGAAGGACAAGCAGCTATAAATTAACTGCAAGTTTAGGCTAGAAATTAAAGAGGGCTTTTACCCATAAGAGTTACAAGGCTCTAAAACAGCTATATAATTAAAACAAAACCAAACACCAGTAAGATCTTTTCAATTCCTGCTAAGGAGAAGTATTTTACACAGGAGCAACACTGGGTTTGGACCAGCTGCAGAGGAACAGACCCAGGAACTCTGGTGGGATCTTCCAGTCACATATACCAACCAGATCAGTGACTGTATTGGAGCTCAGAAACACATCCTTTGGTTGTGGCTGCCTACCCAAGCTGCTCATAACAGAAACCTGCCCTCATAAGGAGTGCAACTATTCATACAGGTCCTGGTCAGGAACAAGTAAGATGTGCTGTCATCACAGAACTGCAATCCAAAACAGCAGAAAAGCAGCTCATCAACTGAAAGCAAGACAACAAACAAGGCTGCCCTTCACATTACCATACCAGTGCAGGGCACTGTACTGGGAAAAAAAAAAAAAAAAAAGCACTAAAGCAAAACAAAAAAGAGAAAAAACACACACAAAACCAACAAAAAAAACCCCTACCCAAAACAAAGCACAAATTTGGCTAGCTTTGACCACGATGAATTAATAAGCGAGAGGTTGAAACCTTGAGTAATTAACATCTTTTCCAAATATACCCTTCTTCCATCACCTCCTTTTCTCAGGAGTGTCTCAGCAGTACCATGCATTGTCCACAACGTTTGATCTGCTATGGTGAGACATGAGAAGGGGTTCCTGCTGCAGCTCCTGAGACGCAGTTCTACAAAGGCCTGGGCTTCATTCCAGTACTGCAAGGAAGTTAATAAGGCCATTTACAGTTTACAAACTACTTCCACTTGCACTGACCATTGTAAGCCTCAAGCAAAGCTGTCATGAGGCTTTTGTAGGGGAAACCTTAAGGGCTTTGGTTAAGGTTTGCTGTCAGAAAGCTGCTTGAAATGAATTCAAATCACCAGGCTCTCTTACTGAAGGTCAAACGCAACGTTTGCAGCTAGAATTGCCGACACAATAGCAGCATGAGGGGAAACCTTACGGCCCATCTGAGAGGAAGACACAGGCTGCTTTGTTAAGGGTTTGCGCACAAATGTTGACGAGGTGGAGTAATGGCAGGCATGGCTGTATTAGTGCAAGGCTGCAAGCGTCCTGTCAGAGAGGTCAGACTATGAAGCCTTCTACCTTCAAAACAGCACTTAGCCAAAATGCCTGAACTGACTTGAAATGCTGAGGGGAGAGGCAGCTGTTGCCAGTGCTGTAGGAAGAAGCAAATCCAAACAACTCCCTCCCTGGTTTCCTTGACCTACAACAGGCAGGTTGTCCCCTGGGGAAAAAAGGGAGGCCTCCCCAGCTAGCAGGATGACCCCACTGGGCACCTCAATAGCCACAGGCTAACAGCTCCCACTGGGACTTCAAAGGGCAGAAGGAGAATCTCCACATTGTGACCCTGCCCAACAAGCTCTCCTGCCCAACAGCATGCAGTGGTGGACATCCAGTCGCTTCTGTTGCTTCCTGATGAGCCAGTTAACTAAGTTACAGTAAAAGGCTCTACAGCATGAATGCCTGCATCCATCGCTGAACAGGAACTGATGCCTTAACATCCTTCCCTAGACATACCCTATGACATGCTGCTGAGGACACAGCAATTTCCAGAAGAGATTTTTTTCTTAAATAATTCATATTTTAGGCTCAGCCCTGGCCACAGGCCCAGATCCAGGACTTTTCTCCCTTTTCCAACCCCAGAAAATACAGTTGTAAAGAAAAGCATGAAGAAAGATGCATTCAGTTTTGCCCGCTCACCAGTTCAGTTCTGCTGAATACGTTTTTTGACATCTTTCTAGAATAGATGAACTTAAACAATTGTTTTAAAAAACTGGATTCCTATTCACAGTGGCCGAAGCTTCAGTTCTAAATGAAAGCCAACATTTTGCAGAGGAGCAGCAAATCCAGTACCTGTATGTGCTGGAACATGCCAGCTCAGCAAGTTGCTCACTCCCCATATCCCCAGAAGTGAACAAGAATAATAAGATTGGCCACTGGGACCAGAATCAATCTCTTAAATATGATTTGGAGAACTTGAGTCCTCTCTTATATTTTCTACAAATTATATTGTGTCTTATTGAAAGCAAAAACCACATCAGCATTTTCCATATTTTATTGGTGTATAATAAGAAACTAAGAGTATTAAAACAAAGCTAGACACTAGCTCACAGGTAAGGAAAAAAAGAATAAAGAATATAAAATTATATTTGATCAAAACCATGAAGAAATGTATTTTGACAGAAAATTTTCTGGTAATGAAAAAATTAGAAAGAGGCAAGGAAAGCTGTCCACATGCTAGAGAGGAGTATCATACACAATGTATGCACATGGAAAGATGAAAACTAACCAGAATGCCTAGCTTTTAAGTACTGCATAGTGCAGCTGGCAAATTTACATACACGAACCAAAGTAAGTCGATAGCCAGTCCCCAAGACAGAATGTTCAGAATGCGAGATTCAAAGTGACTAGAAAGAGGGTGGAAAGATAGCGTTAGAAGGAGCAAAAGTCAAGTTTTTCTTCTTTATTTAAAGAGATCATTGTCATTCAGTAACGACCTCCAACATAAACAATTAGGATACTCATAGTAGTAACAGTTGCCACAGAGAACATACAGAATAAACACTTCTGATCAGAAACCACTTTACTACGAGATAAACACTTAGAAAGGTCTACCATGACCAACTAAATCTCTCATGCTTGTCCAGCAACCTCCCAGAACAACATTGTTATGAAAACAATATACATCCACTGATTATATTGTCTGTTTTTCAAAAGCAGAATGTTGAATGTTTGAGGTAATACATATAATCTCCTTTTTGCACTTGAAAAGTACCGATCATTATCAGCAATATTGTGCTAATAATAAGACAATAAAAACGTAAGATTAATGCTTCGTTTGCCACAACTGTTTCAATCTCATTGTTATTGTACTATAATTCATCTTTATTTCTTCAGTGAATACCACTACATTAATTTCCTTAATACAACGACTTGAATGTTTTTTGTTTGATAGAATTGTAAGAAACAGGAATTGAAACCATGGAAGTTGGCCCTTGAATGGAACAAGGAAACCAGTAAAAAGAGCATGAAGGGACGGGGCCTCAAGTCCACAGAAACCAGAGCAAATGGGAATTTGGAAGAATCAAAGCTCGGCCAGATGGAAGATTAGGCCCTACCCCATTCCCAAAACAGCAGGCATACAGGCAGCTCCAAAGAGTTGACCAAAACTTTTTACAGTATTTACAAGAATTCCTAGGAATCATTATTCCTAGGAATAAAAAGGTTTGACTCAATGCTACTAAAAGACAAACCTACGATTTTGAAAAAGAGAGAACTGAATTTGACAGGCATTTCACTGGTCAGAAATCACTGGCTTCTATTGCTCATATTCAGTGACTTGAAAGGTTATGCAGGAAAATGTTTACTTTTCATCTTCTCTGTCTGTAATTCCTGCCTAGCATCTTCATGCATAAAATCTAAAATCCAGGAAAGAACCTTTATTTTACTTGTAAAAATAGCCACAGGTTGCCTTGAAACAAGGAAGCCTTCATGTAGCACAGCATTTGTTTTCTTTTAATAGGAACCAGAGCCTAAATATCACATTTGGCTATGTTGCCCTTTTGCAAATAAACCCTGAAGGAATATGCGGAACAGACTCTGTAGTTAAGGGCTCCACAACTCCTGCAGTAACACCAATCTATGCATCTTACTGAACTGTGCCATTTAGCAAAGGGCAGGTGGAGGAATAGGCAAGAAAAAAAATCATGCTACATCCAAAATTACTTAGTTTAAAAACAAAACACAACTGGCTATTTTCTGCTTTCTGCTGCTTTATTTTTAGCAGCCTTGTGGCCATCATGTCGTCTCTGTCAACTTAGATTTTCAAGTCAAGTTTTAAATCTCATTAATAAAATACAAACCATGTTATAGGAATATTTCATGAAATAAAAAGTAGAGTTTTTCTATTAAAATCTGTATCCTTTTCACCTCACAAGTGGCCTGATGCTTGAAAGCATACCTGCCTACTTCACCAGACTCACCTGACACCGTTAGTAAGCCTTATGGGACTGTCCCCAATACTTCTATCTGTTTCTGAGCGCATTATGCTAGCAATGTCCCTACAAAGAAAATGAGCCTACCAATGAATTAGAAAGAACCAGAAGAACCTATAAAGATTCAAACTGGATGATGTGAAGAGCAACCCAGCTGGAGCAGAGTGCTGAGCTGTGTCCCTGTGCATAAAATAAGTGCTGCTGTTTTCATAGTTTTAGGTAGCAAAAGATTTATAACAAAAGGAAAGCCTGAAGGGCAGACAAAACTTTTATTCTTGTTTTCTTCTTCTCATAATACCTAGCACCCAAATTCTATAATAAATACTTTAAAAAGTTTCTAAGAAAATAAAACAGTAAACACTAAAATTATTTTAATTGAATATATATATATATGTATGTAAATAAAATCCTGGGTTTAGAATTAGAGTCTGAAAACAGTTCATTTGATTGTCTTAATCAAATCTCAGCCAGTAAACGCCACATACTAATTCCTACCACCAAGTCTGTCACTCGAGTCCTTCCCAGGGAGCTGTTTATTTTTATGTCCAATCATGTGAAACAGCTGCAATTTGGGATATCATTTTCCTCTCAGAATTTTGCAGAACTCTGTTATCTTTTGTTGCATTAATTCCAATTCATAACAAACCGTCATTTTCAGGAAAAAAAAAAAAGCAGCAATTGGAATGTGGTATCTGCCTGCTGCCCCTCTTAGAGCTTCAGCTAATCTCTGCTGCGTGACTGTAAAGAAGCAGTGCCATTCACTGCAATGACACAACTCCTGTCTTTATACCTGGATAAATCAGGTTAGCCAGCTCCTATAATACAATTCCAATTAACTCTGCCTTTCTGATCTAACACAGGAAACTAAAATGGCTGGTCCAAATCCTTAGAGAAGGGCGGACTCCTGGCTTACAGCAATGTACCTCTTGTCTCAATAAACATGGCAGAGGTCATCACCTCCCCTTTTGCACATGTCACTGCAAAGCAGCACTTGCTTGGCTTTATAGGTTAAAGTGGTTGTTACAGGGGACAAACAGCCCAATCGTACACTGTCCTGCAAGAAGTCTTACTTCCCAGGAGAGAGGCAATTTTTTAAAAGGCATTTTTGAATTATTTTCTCAGACTGCAGATGGGTCTGTAGTGAAAATAAAATGATTATGCTATGTGTAATTGTACGCTTTTTCCCAACTAAAACCTGTCATCTATTTTAGAAGGTCTCATATGTCTCTTGAGCTGTCACTTCTGATAAGCATACAAGTGTTCTGAGGACACTGTACTACTGTATCTGCCTCTATCAGATCTGGCTCTGTCGTTTTTTTCCCCTCCTTCTTTGCACGAGTTACCTTAGGAGCCAGGAGAGTTGCCTCTCAGAATTTATTGTAGCGATCTTAATTAAATTAATATTCCTGAGTGCAAGGCTACTGGGATCCAAGGCTGGTATGAGGTTCATCGACTTTCACTTAGAGGGTAAAGTTTCCAGTTTTCACTCTCACGAGGCAATATGAAAAATTTATGACAGAAGCAGGAGAAGTCTTGCTAGAGGCAATGACATCCCTGTGCAATTAAAACACTTTCAAGTGTCTTTTTTTCCTCCTTTCCCCTTCCACTCATCTTAGAAAACAATCTACAGAGCAATTTAAAGTTAAAAATGTACAGTGCAAAACAAAGATCTGTAAGCAGCTGACAAATTATAACGCGATCATAAAAATTTCTTAACAGTTTGAAATGTAACATATTGTACAAGGTTATGGCCAGATGGTTAAGGAGCTTTTTTCTTGTCATTTTTATAAGAAAACCAGTTCTAAAGCTTTCAAGCAGCAAAAGAAATTCCCTCCACAAAAGAGAACAAATGGAGACCGTATTACATCTCTAGGAGATCCCAGCAGTTGTACACAGCCCCTTAAGGGGCAGCAGTTGGAAAGGGCAAGGCTGAGTAGGAGGGCTCCTGAGTTTTAGTTATGCTCTGTAGCTGTGATGGGAGATGACTCCTGCCACAACGCTGAGAGCCAGGTATTTAACATCACCGTGTGGTGTCACCCTGCTGTAATTTGTGCACGAGCAATACTCTGTTTGAAGAACCAAATGCCAAGAAGCAGCAAGGAAACCCCATATCCATTTCAACTGCCTTGTGTTCCTGGAGGTCTGCACTAAGCTTTTGACTCTGAGCAGCTCTGGGATGGGATGTCTTTGAAGAAGACATTCTGCACAGTTGTATGAATGAGGGCATTAGGACACTTAGCTTCTTTGCAAAATGACATTCAACAACTGCCATGGCTGCAAACTATGGGAATAAAGAAACAATGGACATTTAATAAGCAACATAATGCAATGATCTGTTCTTACCTCACTGGAGCACATAATTTTTTTTGCAAAGTACATTGCATAGCACGCTGCAATAATCAGAACTAGAGGAATAACATGGAAACAACAGAGACTATTCTTTCAAATACTGTGAATAATTCCTCTTAACAGCATGTGCCCTGAGAGGAAAAATTTACTTTGATAGCCCACACTTAATTCCCAACGTCTTTGTTATCTCTGGATAGTTAACACTGCTGCAATGCGATGGTATTTAAAATAAAATAATATCTATTATTTCTGAAATTTATAAACAATGAAAAAAGGAAGACTGTAATTTCTTAAAATCACTTCAGAACTTAAATCTGAGTAGGTTGAAGAGGGTAAATACTATAGGCACCTACCAGCAGGTCTAAGGAACGGAGCTAAATCCTGTTAAATTGTCTTACTCTAATCGTACTGGCAGTAATATAAATAGGCCTTCAATTATAGCTGCACATGATGAAAAATTATGTGTCTAAATTCACTTTCATCCTAAGATAAGTCTATTGACTTGTTTTGCTTCAAATAAACCCTCCTCTATCCTGCTCTCCGCTTTGTCTTTGCCCTGCCACCACTTCTTTCCTCATCATGAATTCAATCTTTCTCTCAGCAGCGTATTACAGTTAGGATAATGTGCACAGACATCTCAGAGACCCGTAAGAGGAAACAACCCAACACTCCATTCTCAGTCACATCCCTGTAGACCCGCAAAGATAACTGAGCAATGGACAGCCTCTACTTTGTTCTGAACGTACCCAAACCTGAACCAGAGAGCACTCCTTTCCTGCTTGACCAGCTCAACAAGTCAATTCTTAACGTAGCATTAGTGATGGCTCTTTCATTTTAGTGCCTGAACTGTTACAGAGGAAAAGCATTTGTCCATCTCTTAAAATTTGGTGGCAAAACATCCTTAGTATCAACTAAATTAACACCATTACAAAGACAAGACTGTCTACCAGACCAAACAGTTGTTCCTCTATTGCCTTTTGCTGCTGCAGTTGACTGGCATCCATCTGTTATCTCTCACCATACATTTTGATCATTTGCTCTTCCAGTACCTGAAGGGGCCCACAGAAAAGCTGGGGAGGAAATTTGGTAAGCGCATGTAGCAACAGGACAAGAGGAAATGGTTTTAAACTGGAAGAAGGTAGATTTAGACTTCATATTAGGAAGAAATTGTTTACTGTGAATGTGGTGAGACACTGGAACAGGTTGCCCAGTGAGGCTGTGAATGCACCCTCCCTGGAAGAATTCAAAACCAGGCCGGATGGGGCTGTGAACATCCTGGTCTGAGAGAGGTGTCCCTGCCTACAGCAGGGGGGTTGGAACTAGATGAACTTAAAAATCCTCCTTCCAGTCCAAATCATTCTATGATTCTAAGATTCTTGCAGCATTGGCACAATGATAGCCTTTTCTAATTCTTTCCTGCTGAATAGGCTCACTGCTTATAGAACAAAGGAAAATCCTGAATAAGAAGAGATCCACACGATCTTTGAGTCCAACTCCTGACTCCACACAAGAATGACCCAAATCCAAACCATATGTCTGAAAGCATTGTCCAAACAGTCCTTGAACTCCAGAAGCTTGAGGCCGTGACCACTACACTGAGGTGCCCAACACCCTCTGGTGCAAGAACCTTTTCCTAGCATCCAGCCTGACCCTCCCCTGTCACAGCTCCACTCCCTTCCCTCAGGACCTGTTGTTGTCCCCAGAGAGCAGAGCTCAGCCTTGCCCCTCTAATTCCTGTGAGGAGCTGCAGCTGCCAATTAGACCTCTCTTCAGCTCCTCTGCTCTTCTCTGAAGAGACCCAGGGACCTCAGCCACTTGTTCCAGACTGTAGTCTTACGGCTTAGCCATTCTGCAAATAATAAAATAGAACCACCTCCCATATTTGCTTCTCTCAGAGGCACTTCCTTATGGCTTCAGTTCATAGCATATACAAGAGAAAAGAAACTCAACACAGGGTACTGACAGTCATCATCTCCCGCAGTAAAAGCTCCTTCTTTGAGGACTATTTGCATTGAACTTCTACAGCTGCACTGTCTGGTATACCACTTCAGTTACATATGACTATTTCAGGTGTTACATACGACTTTAAGAAAGGACAGTAGCTATTAAGACATGCAGATAACCCATCAAGCCAGCACTAGAAAGCAGCAAGATGTAACTGATCATCAGTAGAGGCATCACATAAAGAAATGTTGGCTGGTAATGAGGATGGGGCCCAAGAGCACATGGGGACTGGGCTCCCTCTTACAAGATGAGCATTTCTGATATGTCCTTGAGACAGGAAGTTGACGGCCTCAAGCAGGCAATACAACTTGTAGGAGACAGATAAAGGAGCAAAGCTTTTTGGATGCAATTTTAACAGCTGAGCCAGAGTGAATCACAACCAAAACTGTGACAAAGAAGAAAGCAAACATGGTAGTTCCCTGTGACTAAGCTCCAAGTCTAACTGACTACACATCATTTTTGCACATCATGTCAAATTTTTGCACATCAAATATCATATTTGATATATTTCTCTGATAATATATGGTATATAATACCTAACTACATTTACATTGCTGTATAACTGTGCTAAACAATACAAAAAAGTCTATGCAATGCACAACTTCTGGAACACGGTAATGGTAAAATATCTTGTACAGGTAAAGAAGGGGTCAAGGGAGATACTGCATTTATGATGATTAACATCAGAAGTAAGCTGAAAAGCAAGTTCACCGAACAAGAAAGAAGACTAGGATATTGCCTCCTTTTGGATGCACGGAAGTATTAAACTGGCCGTCTGAAATAACCTTGAAACACTTCTAACCACACTGTCAACAGATCCCTAAGACAAAGACACACAAAGATAAACAGAGACATCAGATCAAAGTTGAATTTGGAAGGAAAAGATAACCAATAGATAAAGAACCTCACTGGAGTATAGATGGTGATGACAACAACAAGGAACAAAAGCAGGAACTATTTTGATGCATCCCTGCTAACATGTTTCTGTGTGATAGGAGTGGGTTTGTTTATCAAAAATTCAGGAAGATTTTGTCATTTTTTTTCTTTCTTTCCATAAAACAGAATGAACACGGAATACTACAGCATCTCCCATCCTGTAAAGACAAAGATGGGATCATAACGCACACAACACCTCTATAGAATGCCCTCAGCTGGAAGGCATCGTTCCCATGGCTTGAGGTAGGTACCTTCCGTAACTGCGTAGGTAAAGAAAAGTCATTTCTACAAGCTCTGTTAACCCCAGCTTAGCACACAGATACAAGGCAAGAATGTCTTGAGTCATTTCTGTTGCAAAGTGAATGTGTACTTATGTCTCAAATTAGGAAAAGCTGGTTAGAGTGGCAGATTGGTCAAAAACTTCGGATTCATGTACCTGTGCCAGGGATGCCATGGCTCATCTGACAAATTGTGCAGTTTCACCATAGTCCATGTTTCTGTGTAAGTGAGGAATATCGCACTACCTTACACTGTGAGGAGCTTATGACAATAACTACTTTGAAGCACACAGGTACCTCAGATAGCACTGCATTCGGGAACTGTACCAAATAAACAAACAGTAAATTGGACAATACCTGAGACAGACACTTTTACTTTTTCTTACACTCTTTTCCCAGTCAGTGGGCAGATTAACCTCAATAGCTGCTGCAGCCTAGTTAACAAAGGCAGGAATTTGGGGCACCAAGGGCAATTGATACTGCATTATATATTTTGCCAATTTAGCCTCACTGAAAAAATCTATATTCCCCATCTGCACAGTCTTTTGCTAACACAGCATAAGACAAATAGTAACTACCAGCTGTAATAAGTGAAGTGAGGAATGAAGGAATTCATGAAGTTCAGGATAGTTTCCAAAAGGTCAGAAGCTCACATCACCACAACAACATTGGGGGAGAGCTGGGACTTCACTTTGAAAGCAACTACAAGCCCGAATGGAAAAACCCTGTGTAAGAGAGTGTATCATAATTGGTGTCTTAGAAAAAAACAAAACACACAGAAATAACAACCAACCAACAAAAAAAACCCAACACTTCTTAAGGCAGAAGAAATAGACAGGATGATGGAGGTCATAAAAGGCATCTTGCACTGTTACTGACCTTGAAATCCTACTGTTCTCTCAGCCTGATTAAAGGAAAAATACTTAGATACTCTCTTTGTCCTCCACATGTATAAGCAGAAGAATTAAAAAAAAAAAAAAAAAAAAAAGGAGGAGGAAAAAGGAAGGAAAAAAATCAATACAAGCTGTCTTCAGTTTAACCAGAATGTTACAGTGAATAGGTTTATGAAACCTCCGGTAAGGAAGGGCACAATTGCTCCCACAACAACAGAAGTTGCTGAATTTTAGTGTAGTGTAACTTTCTTAAGTGTCATATAACACTGCAGAAGGTGTTCATACTGTCAAGGGACAATACTTTTACTAGAGTATAAAAATTTCTAACCTGGAATTAACTCATCTGGTTCACTACAGTGGTTGTACAAGCAATCACTAACTGTATTCTATACAACAAAGTATAAAAACTGCCTCACACAGAATTTATGAGGATAATAGGAAGCATCTCCTTGATTACCCTTAGCAAAATGCTTTATGCTCACAAAGATGAATTAACATCCCTTCAACCATGACTGGTTAAAGTGCATGGATTTAAAGTTCAAGAATATCATGGATGTGTTGTTTATTTTTATTTTATTATCATTTTTTTCCACAAGTAGCCCACTAACCTTAATGAGTAATGTTTAATTCCCATCCTTGCTGCTATTTCGTAGAGGAGGAAAAAGTGCCGTGTTACATGAAAACATGGTCCAGCTCTTGAGCTGGATGGTCTTATCCCTCTCTTGATTGTATAGATACATACAATCTCATGGAAGCTGCTGTATGATCCTGACAGAGACAGATACCAAGATACAGAAATAAAGGGTAGCAAAAATAAGCAGATGGTGTTGCTTTACTATGCAGGGGCTGTTCAGCAATTTTTCCCACCAGTGAAGCTGCTGTATTTTGCACAGTGTTTTCCCAATTCACTAGACAATCAGGAACAGAACAACATGAATGCTCTGTTCTGCTATGATGTGCTGAGACAGCAGGTTATCATTGGTGACTCTGAAGCTTGCTGACATCTGACATGAATTCCTGGCATGCTGACTTTTTAAAAATCGATAGGGACAGACCTCAGAGTAACAGAAATAGCTGTGAAGTTTAACACTGCTAAAACTGTTCAGGCTTGATTGGCTGGTGAACATGGAAGGTCAGAAAGAGGAGCACTAGATCCTCATCAGTAGGAACAGAAGCAGATTATTATAGCAAAAATTACTCTGAAGTTTCATAGCTTACTGTTCCTGTGAAACAGCCGAGATCAGGAGATGCATAATGTGCAGCAGACCTCTTCTTTATTAATACAACCTTAAGCTAAGGATGAAAAATGTATATTGGCACATAGAGGACTCAATGGAGTGTTATAAAGCCACTGCTTGACCTCCGTTTTTGATAATTTTAGAGCACTTCCTAAAAACTTTTTTTAAAGGAAACACTTTAGCATAGCCAGATGGTTGGCACTAATTAGACTTCGTTCTTTGAGTGGAAGTGGAGCTCCAGGATATAAGCACCTGAAGTTTCACTTCAAACATGAATGTAGCCTTATGACTAACATTCCTATAAGTCCTTATCACAAAGAAATTAATAATACAAATATTTCTTAAATCTAGAAAAAATTACACAGTAAAAATCTGCACCTTAGAAGCAAAAATAATTAAGCAAAATTTATCCTATGTGTTAAGGCCAATGTAGAAGCAAGTGGTGATAAGTCACCGTAAATTTAAAGAGAGGTCAACAAACCTACCCAGACAGTTTTGAGAAAATACCAAAAAATGACATTGTAACTTTTCTTTCAGAATACAAATAGGAATAAATTATTACAATAAAAAGAAATATGAAACATTTGTGGAATTTTAAAATAAGCTAAAAGCATGTGTTTAAATAAACAAATAATTGTGACTGCAGGAAACACCACCTCCTTTGTACCTTTCATCCACATGAAAGCAGGTCTGAAAGCACTTTAAAAACTTTAACAAGATTCACTTGGCATTCAATTCAAATTATGTTGCCTAAAAGAAAGTGAAGTAGCTGAAAAACGGCATCTTAACTATGAGAATGATTAACGTGATGAAGTCCTATCAGTAATGAGAGACAGAAGTATTCAGGAAAGGACTTAAGGACCTCTCTCTATATGCTCAAGCACCTCACAGTGCATGGTCAAAGAGAGAAATGTGGTGATCAAACTTGCCACATGGCACTCTGCATAGGAACACCAAACTACCACTGTGATAAAACATCCAAGTGCACCTGTGGTGGTCATTTGACTCACCTAGCAAATTCTTTTCAGTCATTCAATGTGTTTTCTATTTAAATAGCTCGTTACTGGAGGTGTGATGTGGTGAATATTCCTAGGAGAAACATACACAATTTATTTATTCCTAGAGAATGTACTTCATGAACATTATTTTATTTAAGCCATGGCATCTTAGATAAATAAAAAAAATGATACTAATCCAAAGAAATGTGGATCACAACAGTAATAATGACAGTAGTACATTGCATGGCGATGAGCTAAAACACGATGTAGGCAATAGCTTCCTATGTATTTTTAGTAAGAACTGACCAGTCTCCTCAAATTCAATATGTTCACTGCAGCATTGGTAGAATATGAACATATCCTGCATCTCCAGAGTCCCTGCAAGGCCTCTTGATTCCTTCTTAGCTTTTTGTTGTTGTTGTTGTTTTGTTTTGTTTTTTTTTACTGCTGAATCCCTAGTGCCAGGCTCTTCAAGTAATCAGCACATTTCTTCCTAGTGTAGCTATTTCTGGAAATCAGAACAATTCACTGTCTCTGGAAATATCAAGGCCCTCTCACAGATATGTCTCCTACTAAAACGAAAAGGTACTTATGCAGATGTTCCATTGAAGTAAAGCACAAGAGAAAAAGAATGATCTAATGAAACTGAAAAATAAATGTTGGGAAGATAAAACCACACAGAATAAAAGGGTGGTTCTCACTCCTGCTTTGGTACGATGTCACACAGTACATCTTAAAATCTGCAATTCTAAGGATTCTACCAGATGGACTGCCTTAGTGAGAGAGGGAGAATAAGACTATAAACACCACAGTTTGAGGCTTTACTTAAAATTGAAAGTTCAGAAGCTATCAAATTAATTTGATCATTCACCTCTGTCAATGCTTCTAAGAAATAAATAAAAAGGATCCTATCAGTCCCCATTATTTCAACTATAGCAAGGTATTTTGAGTAGCGAATTTTGGATACGTAGAGCCATAAATGCTCCTATTGTTAAGTGATGTTTTATAACACATACGCAATGAAGAAACCTAATGAAGATCTGGATTCAACAAGAATAGATCAGCTTGTAAGATGAAGACCAATGTTTATCAAATTTGGTGAACCAGCCATGAGGTTTCTTATCTGGGGATAATGAATTTGAAAGTAAAAAACACATTTCAGTAGCAGTCACAAATCTAGATAGTTTTGTCCCTGACTAGCCTCAGAACCCTTGGTTGTCATTCTGACAGCACACCTTACAAAGTATGCAATATTCCTAGCTCTGCCAAAAGTGCAAGTCTCGTAAACTTCAGATATGCTTTTAGAAGATTTACCAAGGGAGACAAAGTCAGAGCAACCAATGCTCTGGTGTCAGGGTAGGCACTGTGCCGAGAGCAGCATCACATGTACTACGTAAGTCACCAGGGAAACTTCACATCTCTCAAACAGGACATCATGAACAGGCATGATGCTGCCTGCTGGAGGCCATCCCAGTCTCCAGAGCACTTTGCAGACAGAAGTGAGACAAGTGGCTTAAAGATGCATCGTCTCTCTTCCGCTGGTTTCTATGCTCCTGCAGTACATTGCAGACTTGGTCCTTTTAATCTCACAATTCAGTGTTTGATTTGTACCTCCCTTCAGATCAGCAGCAACTTCTGCCAGTCATCTGCAAGTTTCTAAACAGACTGAGGTGAATCTAATCCAAAAGGCTTAAATTACTAAGTTGAGGGGCAGTAACTCTTCTAGTAATTAAACTTGAACAAGGAGATAAAATTGGATATCTATATCTGCATATCTAAATGTTATTCTAAAACTTTATTAGCCTAATATACTGAAATACATTCTGTTTTCTTCATGTGGTGACTTAATAATCAACCCTCTATTATCTTACTGAAATAGGTGATGAGCTCATCTTTAACCTGAAGAAAGTATTCTGCTCAAAGAACTCAGACAACATTTCATGGCACTATAAGACCCTTTATTATAGTTTCACAAAGTGAAACCTTTGGATTTAATATAAATCCATACATTTGGGTATAATAATTGTTCATTACTGCTGAAAGCATTCTGAGAAATTGCAGATTTCTGAGTAGCCGTTTAACAACTGTGAGCGAGTTTAACATATGACAAAGTACGTTGCCCACAAAACTACCACTGAGGCTGCTGTTGCACAGCTTTTCAACTCAGTATGCATCACTGAGATGTTACAGCTTGTTCACCACCTCAGCCAACCAAGATCCCGCCCTGCAAGTGGGATCAGAGCCTGAGACTCAGCTCCTCCACATTGTGTCTTAAGGGCTGCCTGTAATGTCAGGCTCTCTGCCTGCCAGTTACCTGTCTTTCAAACACGGATAACACAGTGAAGAAATCTACGGAGCTTAGTTACCACAGAAACGTGAGAAGAGAAACATCTTTGACATGGAGGAGCACCTCTGACCTCGGAAGGCCAGGGACTCGCTGCCCATGAGCACTGAATCTCGCCTTAAGAGAGGCCACTCTAAAAGACAGTGAGAAAGGATTGCCCTTTACCAGCCCCTTTGATTTTATCACCTGTCAGAGGATCAAGCAGTCCTTTCAAAATCTGCGAAAGGTAAAACATTACGGCCCCACAAGAGACAAGAAAAATAAACTACTTTTTTTTTTTTTTTTTTTTTTTTTGCAAGCTAAGCAGGAGACAAGGAAAAAAAATACCACATTTGTAAAATGCTTCTTATCAAAATTAATTCGGGGAAAAGTCTGCTACAGGCAAAAAGTATTTGTCTCTGGTGATTTGTTAGGTTTGTGACATTGACTCATTCTCTTTGAAGCTGGCTTTAGGTATTAAAAACATCAAGTGTCAACCTGCTATCTTTCCAGGACTCTAATTCTGCTACTGACTCAGAAAAGAAAATATCCAGATTATGTAGTTACCGTTACTTTCTATTAAGAGTCCCTACTGGAAGGAACAAAGAATGAGAATTAAAGCAATGACAATATTAGGTTTTGCATTGCGTTTTTTTCACTCATAAGCACGAAGATTTTAATATGAAAGTTCAAGGGTACGTAAGAGCAATTTTTAAAAATGATTATTTATTTATAGGTCTGTCTAATGCAGTATCTATCTACACAGAATTGTAATGCAAATTATGTAAAAATGTTAGCAAAGGTGATGTTGTACAATTAGCCTTCGGGATCTGTGAAAAGCAGTGACATTCCTTTATGGCATGTTTTTAAAGACTGCTCATTTCTGTTATTCTATTGCACAAAAAACGTGGATTCCACAGTGTCAGGCTCAGATCAAAAGGCAGTAACTACCCTGCTACCCAAAAGACAAGCTCTGTTTGTGCTGCATCATATATTTAAAACAGTTGGAGCTGCATGAATGGATACCAGGAAACATAGATGACATGAGAAAAAACAAGGGAAAAGTCCAGACACAGGTGAAGACTTTGGTCTGAAAAAATAGTAAGGTACGTGATAGTTTTTGGACAAATCACTGCTTGCAGTTGACATAACTAAGAAAGCTCCAGAACAGTTTTCATCCATAAACAGAGGTCAGAGACGTACTGTCTTTTTTCCAGTTTACATAATAAAAAGAATTCACAAGACTCAAAATTTTAGTTTAAAACAAAAAAGGTAAATAAAACACATGTATTTCTAGACAGGAATAACTTTTCTGGGAAGCCTGTTTCCCTTTCTCCCCTAACTTTTCCTACCACTTCCACAGTGAGCTCACTTGATACCCGCCCTGAATCCCTTCCCCCCATAAAAGAAAATGGTTTCTAAATAAAAAGCTCAAAATGTTTCAGCTCCCCAAAATTAGGTGTTTTAGGATGAAGACAAAGCTGAACAAATCATACCAGAACAAAACCACACTTCCCCAATCTCTAGAGCTGCCAAAAACCTGCCTTCTAAGAAGCTCTTTTTCTTTTTTTACACATAGCAATACGCATGGTGGGAAAAGAAATATTAAAATCCAAATAAGGCTACTGGCAGTCCAAAAGTCTATTATTTCAATTGTTGATTTTTTTTATTGCAGATGTTGTGGATAATTGTTGGGTTATTCTGGAAGATAAGGAAAAATGTTAGAGTATGCCTCTTCCAAGGAGCTTTAGAAGTACAACGCAGAGTGGCCTTACTTTGTTTGCACTTTGAAGATATAAAGGGATATCACAAGACTATCTACTCACATTGAAATATACTTCTATTTTTGACTTAAAATTGAATGGTTCACCTGATAAATCTCTAAGCCTTTTACAGCATTGAAATTCGGCTCTCTTAATGAGGACCAGTAATTGTAGATTCAAAGACTGCCCAAACCAGTCAGCGGGAGATAATATGTAATATGTAACCACAGGAAAAGCAAACTGGAAAAAGAAAGACCACTGGCTTTCATAAATCATTTTTTGACAGGAAGGTTATTTATCATGGGAAATAAGCTTAATCAATAATAGAGTGAAACAACCTTAATAAAAAAGGGAATCAAGCTCTGTTCTGCAAGAGCATTATAATTAATGTGGGTAGGGGGAGCGGGAAGAGACAGAAAGAATTGTTACAGAGAACTGTTATTATCCTGACAAATGGATTCTGCATTGTTTCTAAAAGTTCATTTACATTCAGCAACTTTGAATGAGAAAGTAACAAGAACTGCATTTTGTTTTCTAAAAAGTAAGAAGAACTTTGGAGGGAGGTGAACAATTAAGGAAGAATTACTCATGTGATAAAAATATTTTCATTTGATCTTTACAGAAATTCTCAAATGTATTTACAGAAAGAAGAAAGAAAAAGTATCTCAGGAGAAGAATGATGAAGACAGGGATGCAAAAAAAAAAATTGTAAAAAAATTGCTGTGCAGTCTCTGATCCCGTATTTTAGTTAAGAAAAGAAAAATTCATGAAACTCAGAGTTTATCCCAACCATAAAGATAGTTCTCTGCAAGAAACACACCTTAAAGTGTATGACTTCTCATGCAGTCGAATGCATGTGTAAAGTTGTTTATATAAGTCATCAGTCATTGCATTTAGCCTTTTCTTTCCTAGATGTTGATCAATTCTTCTCAAAGAGTAATGTTGCCAGATATGCCAAACATAGACTTCGGAATTTCAGAAGAGTGCTTATTTCTCCAAGCCTCTCCTCTACAGGGGATACTTTCTTGGTTCCTGCTCCCAAATCCTCACTGATCTCCACTCAGTACTCACACACAAGGGCCAGGCAAGCTGCAGGTGAAAAGTAGAGTGGCAAAATAATTTCTATCCAGGAGATTCTTAAGAAAGCCTCCTAAAGTGCTGCAAAACAAATTATTGTCAGCCCTGTTACAAATTACTAATCAGCCCAAGATCTGGAAAAACAGTCAGTTTTAGAGGACTGTTGTTGAAAAGAACAACATCTTTGTTATTTTAATTTGAAATTCTTAATGTTTTATTTCAAGATAAAAAAATGCTTTCAGGTAACTATGTACAGTGTACCATACACAAATCTCAGCTTTTATTCTGCTGGATCCTACAAGGATTAAAGTGGCAACATTCCTGTTGCCTTCAGAGAAGCAGGACCCTTGGTCTCTGGGAACCAGTTATGTTTTTCCACTCCTACCTTACATCAAAAGTGTCTTGAAATAGGAGTAACAAGGAGTGGCAAGATGGTAGTATAAATATTAGGTTTTCTATGTGCTGTACTTCAGGCCAAATTTTTCTTCAGGTTCTGCTGGGAATAGTTTCAATAACTATTATTATTGTACATATTATACATATAATTATGTATAAACAATCCTAGAATTCAGTTTGTTTTTATCCCTTCATCCAGCATTGTTACCTAGGTGTAGCTTCCTACTTAAACGCTCAGATTGTTTTCTGCACAACATTTATGATGTAAAGGTGGGCTACTGTTAATTTAATTACGTGGTAGGATGGAGAGCAGAACACATTATTCCAGTGCTATTGGTAGTTGGTAGCAGCACCTACTGGTACCCCCATATATTCCCTCAGGAGAGTGTACCACTTTAATCAGGCACACTGCAGCAGTACAGCCACGCTTTTCAATCTTTTACAGCATTTGTCTTTAGATGCTTTCTATTTCTCTCTTCTAGGAATGCATGGACTGCATTACCTATTTTAAACGTGTGAGACTCAGAGAAATGGAGCTCAGTTCTATATTAGTGTGTACTTTTCTGCGGAACTCATTACAGCTGCAGAAGAAGAATCTTTAATCTGCGGAGAAAGATGGCAATAATGATTGACCGCTCCTGTTACTGGTTTGCTTGCAATAAAACATCTATTCATAATACATGTTTAGTGCTGCAGGTGGCATTGTTACCGTTCAAAGAACCCTACTCAGCATATAATGTGCTCGGCACTTCATCTTCCTGAAAATGAACTTGAAAACTTCTTGAATTATATATCTCCTCCTGCTTTTCAGTGGATCATAATTTTCTTCGGAAGATGAATTGCAGACAGCAGCACTGATGAGAATTAAACTAGCAAGGTTCATGTTAAGAACATAGTCAGTAAATCAAAAGCTGAAAGTAATGCCAGAGATTCAAAATCATAGACTGACAATATCAAGAGATGCTAGGTATGATGGAGACTGGTAATGAAGTTATAAGGTTAAACATCAGCCTATCACAGACACGCATGTGCAGAAGTAGCATAAACCTGCACTCCTATGAACAATGGATTCACCCTTATCTCTTTGGCAGAGAAGATGAGAGGCTTCAAACTACTAATTCTAAAAGGCAGAGTCTGTGTGTATGAAAAACAGAGAGCTAATCTCTTCAAATGCTAATATGCAATGCCAGTAACCACAAGGAGTTTTGTGAAGTTACCACTGGGGACATTCCTCAGCATGGCAACTGAATACTGTGTGCACAACAGCAACAAAAGAGCCACTGGAAGAAAACACCACAGCTTTAGAAAAGCATCTTTCTTAAAAAAAGGAATTATCCTAAGACACAATAAACTCTTACTCACCATACTCACCTTTTGGAGCAATCATTGAAACCACTCACTAGCAATACATGCTACATATAATCACATTACTGATGAATAACCCTGCCTAAATAGTCTCTGTACTGATCCCATCAGTTTTGTGAAGCAGATATTTTGCTGCAGTGGGTGTTTATCTTATCAGTGTGACAATTACGACCTCCAAGAAAGGTATAACGTATAGAATGTGAACGTTCTATTTCTGCCTCCAATGACATGCACATTCCTCTCCTTGTTTCATACACATTTTTACTTCTCTGTTTGGCAAATAACTTGTTGAGGAGAAATACTTTTAGAAGCAGCTATTTAGCACGATGTGCAGGATTTAACTGTGTGACTGTGTTAAAGTTAACAGGAGTCCTGCAGCCACATCTCTGTGCTTGTAGTGTACTCCCAGCTGCCCAGTGTGTCAGGCTTTCAGGAGTGTCAGACTCAAGGAAACTGATGTGCCATTGCAGTGCAACTCTGCATGGGATTTATGTGCAGAAACCTATAAATAGCAATTTTCGTTTTACAGAAGTAACCATATGAAACCATGAACTGCTTAACATGAGAAAAATGACACCTATAACTTATTTTTAAATCATATCTGTGAATTTGTAAGTGAATTTGATATTTGTGGAAAGTAATTTTACTCCCAGGGCAGAACCAGAACGAGACAAATGGGAGCACCACGAATGTCCTCCATACAGTTCACCAAAATAACTCCATTTTGGCCAGAATAATCAAACTTCATATCAACAAAACCTTCACAACTTCACTGAAATTTCCCAGTGCAATAGTGAATTCTATGGCATGTCAAACTGCGGCTAAATCAGATCCAACACCACACTGCTGCTGATACACGCTTCCAAAAGAGGAAGAATTTAACAAGCCAGAGCTTCAGTTGATATAAATCATCACAGTTCTACTGATGCTCATGTAGCTGCATTGATTCACAACTGCTGAAGACTTGGACTCTGGTCTCACAAAAAAGAAATTTCATTTGCTAATGTGAAGATACATTAATGGTTTATCACAAATTCATTCAGCAAAATACTTGAATCCATTCTGTTTTGTTTTGTTTTAAGGATGGATGGCTTTAACAGGTAGAAGTAAGAGGTTTTTGTCCCTCCCCTCCCACCCCCCCACACAAGGTCTTGTATTTAAAAATTTCCTTTCTGCAGTACCTCTAAGTGTGTATTCATCCAAGGACGGAACTTTTAAGAACCCAATAACATACACAGTCCTGCACACAGCAGTCCTGCAAATGCACTGTTGCCTTTTAAAACTCTTTTTCTTAGTGCCCTTCTCCTGATGCAAGACCAGAAATTGTACAACCACTCCTATGACTGTAGACGACAAATTTAAAATACCCTTAATTGGAAGCTGAAAAAACTAAGCATGCTGCACAATGGCTCTGGCACAAGACTTATGGTTGTTTACTGTAACACTAAGACAGTCCCATTAAGAAGAATGATGGGAAACTGCATCCTGGCATTATTCTTAGCAAAAGACTTGACAAATATGTTTTGTAAATGAAGGAGCTACAACAGAGAAAACATATAATACATTTTTCCCCCTTTTTTTTTCTTCCCAGTGAAATGGTTGCATGTTTAATGCTTTATACATTATTCAAGGCTCCATTTTCCAGGTTTCATCAATACCCTATCCACAGCAGCTAGAAGCTTGTAACAACTGACAAATGCAGACAAAACATGCTGCTTAACCCAAGAACAGTGGGTCAGAGAACAAACAGGAAAATTTATAGTCTTCACTGTATTACTGTTGGAATGGAGAAGTAAATGAATATCATACGTTACAGCTTATCACTTACAGTATGAGTGTATCATGAACAGCCCAGCATGTCCTACTTAAATAATACTGATGGATAACATGAAGGCAGCTTTTGTAGACAAGACAAAACCTCAGCAACGAACATGTTTATATTTACATAGGGCGAGAGAAAGACACAAAAGAATAGCAACAGTCACATCAGGGGCTCACACAATCCTCTTCTGCATATCCATACTGAATCTAGATTGTGCCTACCATGGAAGCTATTGCAAAGAAATAAAAAAAGTTTTTCTCGAATAAACAGTGGATTGCACAATATATTCTTAGATCAGGCATTATATTATTTCCCAGCTGTACTTGTAAGCAGCTCTGCAGAGGACAAAGGAGGGGAAAAAAAAGGTGGGGGGAAGAGGGGGCAGTGAGGGAGGAATAGCAACCAGAGTTTTATTGCCTCTGCTTGCTTCAGAACTGCATGGAGATTAGCAATAATTTTTACATTCAGTAGAGTACCTCTGAAGGTGACTCAGGAACTTGTGTAAACTGGAGTTGTAGGAGAGTATAAGTCAACCCCAAACCTGTGGAGCTGTTGCTCTGTTGCTTCGGCGCATCGAACAGCCATACAATTACACCTATGCAAAGTACGCCAGCACGCGACTCTCAGATGCAGTGGTGTGACATGAACATCTTCAGATCAGACTGCCTGAGGATCTCATCCCACGCTGTCATCACACTATTTCAGACTTGATACCATTGTTCTATGAATGGCAGTTGGCAGGAAAAGACACTGAGTTCTTAAAAATGGAATTCGGAGCCATTTGACATTCCCTCTGCCACTGTACCACAAAAAAACTGCTAAGCAGTGTAGAAGCAAATCCCACATAAATTAAATGACTGAATGGTACGAGGGTTTCTTTTCAATTATTAAGCTTTTTTTTTTTTTTTTTTTTTTTTTACTACTAAAGGGGAAAACAGAAAACAATTTAAAAAAGCAACAACATAACACAACTGAACCAGCTCTAACAGAACAAAAACCAACAGAAACAACATTCCCCTAAATAATAAAACATAGGGTAAAAGTTCATATTTATCATCTTTGTTAATTTAATTAAGTCACTAATGCTAACTAGAAGAATTAATTTGGTCTGGCATATTCAAGGATTTTATTTTTTTTTATTTTTTTTCCCCAAGGAGTAAGAAGATATTCCCATCCCAACACGAATTAAAGAACGTTTGTCTACTCACAAAGTGTATCCTTTTAATTAAGATCTTACAACCATCACTTATTATTTAAATCTGACCTGTATCTCTGGAAGGGAATCTAACAAGAACAGAGTGCCTTACACAAATCAACGTGATTTTAATGAAGCAGCTTAATATCCCATCTGTATATTCTGTAGCACGATCTTGTGATGTACAGCAAGACTCTAAGGAAAGTTTTTTCACCAAGAAACGCTCATACAGAACAGAAATGATAAATCTTGGTGATCCAAAACTCTTATTGGTCGAGATGACCATACTCAACACAGCAGCTGCAAGCAGCTCATGTATAAGCATTAGGAATGGGTAAATTAAAAATAATGTAATATATAAGTCAGTTATCGAATGTCACAGAAACCTATTATGGCAACACTAATACAAAAGCAGAAAAAAAAAAAGGTCTTGCACATTATTTTACAAATATCACATGGCAAAATTTCTATGCATAAAAAATATCAGTTCACTTAACGCATACTGCTCCATGTAGGTGGTAGATTTATCGTTGGTATAAATGAAGGAGGTGAATACTTACAGAAATACTGCTAATAATAATTTTTAAAAAAACGTGACACCAAAACAATTCTTGGACTTTCTTTACCTAGTAAAGAGTTTTCATTTCCCACTGCTGTTTCTCAGCCCTCACTGTCATCCAAGCATTCCAGGGATCTGCAGTTCCTTAAGGTTACTGGTTGCTTATACTGACCAGACATGAAATGAATTAGCAGGGTTGGCCAGTGTAGCTGTAAATGATTACATGATGAAACTGAGGCTGTTAGATGACCAACATGGACAGCTACTATCAGTGTTATTTAAAAACATTCCTCTGCCTCCTAGGTTCTGAGTGTAAGCATGCTTACAAGACAAGCTGTAGGTCACTAGCAGGTATTTAGAGAATAACTTCAAAGTAGACAACCATGAGAAAGGCAATGTATTTCCACTGTCCACGCACATACAGCATATTTCTTTCTTCTAGAACTTCACCAGGAGGGACCATAGAGGGCGTGCTTATAGGTTGTAAGGTAACCTTGAACAAGAACAGCAGATTACACAGTCCTGTACTCCTGGCAGGACTGTGCTATGCACTGGACTGGAGAAGGCTCCAATGTTAGGGCTGAATCTACAGAACATAGTGCTGGGAAGATGTATACTATAATATTAAACATCTGCTGCCTCAGATAGGGGAGATGATAATAAAGCTACTGCTAAAAACTAACACTTCCAGCCCAAATAGCCAGCTACTGATATCAAAGAAGATTTAGAAAAATAAACATGAGAGTATCTGTCTGTGTGGGACTTTGATATGATCTAGAAAATCATATTTCTATTACAATGTACTTTCTGTTTAAAGCCTAAAAATCTCTGGGTTTTGTTGTCTACACACAGTTGAGAATTACTAAACAAAGCTCTCTAAAATATACTTGATAGAAAGAAGTCGTCTTATTGATGGCAGACAAGGAGCAAAAATTGCCAAGCTGACACAGCTGGGCTGAGTTATAACACGGCAAAAGCTGTGAGAAAACTCTAACAAATTCAAATTCCAGAAGGTCATCAGATGAAAACACTGGGAAATGACTGCTAATGAAGAGACTGGTAATGCCTGCAGCAAGCTAGTTGGTGACACCACACAGGTCCTGCTGCAAGGACCATCAGTAGTCAAGGCTCCTTTTTGAGCTATAATCTTTGTCGCCCTTCAGCAGATGACATAGAACACCAAGTACAAATACAGATCTCCAAGAACAAATTACCCCTAGCAAACAATCAAGTGCTAAACCCTGCCATCCAGTCTGGACTTCCCCTGCCATAGTACACGGTCATTTCCTCTGTCTGTCTGCTGGAAGCATCACTGTAAGAGTTTGTCTCTCTAGTGTTTGTATCCACCTTCAGACAGAGGCAGCCATCAGATTTCTTCCAGCTTCTCTGAGGAATAAGTGTGCTCCAGTCCCTCAACTTCTATACACCCATCACATGCTGTAGGTGTCCAGCCATCCCAAAACCCTGCTCAGGAGCAGGTCAGCTTTTCAGTATCTCTTCTCTCCAGATCCTTGGGGCTCAAAACCAGAGCTGTCCTGTTGGTAACTGGATCAGCACTGCACAGAAGATTGCAACAACCATCCCACACCCATTAGCTGCACTCCAGACACAGCAGATATCTGTGGTTTGTGGGATTTGTGCTGTTTGCCCTCCCCTAAGCCTTCGCAGAACTGTTTTCATCCAGTCAACTCCCAGCCTGCACCTGAGTTTATTTTGCCCAAAATGCGCAGAGAAGCAGCAGCAAAACGTCAGTCTCTTCAGGGCACTATTATGACCTTACAGCTCTACATACATATATTCTCATCAGTTATTAGATACTGGTAACTTTCTTTCCCATGATCTGCAGACATTTCTCTGTGCATCTCATTTATTAGCATGTTCCACGTAACTCTAGAACTGGCAAGCTTTACAGTGACTCAAGTCCATACCCTTCTGTTCTTCACAATGCTCAGATACTCCCCTCTAGCTTCTGCAATTTCATTCACCTCTTGCTCCGAAGCATTTACTGAGAAACAACCTTGAACTTGACTTGTCACTGACAAATTACGTCATCTTCAGACTCCTTCACCCTTCATTTTTAGCAGTTCTGGTTTATCATCTCCATTCACACAGAACTTCAAAGTGCAAAATAAAACCCAAATGAAATATGAAGTATTTCAATATTTTTAAAATACACATATATTCGTCGTGGAACATAATAGGGTAGAGGAGAGAAAATTGCTAATGACAAGAATGACAATGCTAAATGTAAAATAATATTAAAGGCTATCACTTTGCTTTATACACTTCTTTCAGGCAATTAACACCATCACCCACTGGAAAACATAGTTAGTATACAGGTTTAATGCATATATAGTAACTAGAGAAATTCTGATGATCTGAAATAGCAGAAACATGCCTAACTTAACACAATGAAAGCACCAGGAGGCCGGAGGCAGTGCAATTCAGATTCCTTACTGAAACTTCTTTCTGAAAGGAAGTTACCTGATAAGGAATGAAAGTTTGTTCTATGTGGTATCTCTGTTAGGTAAAAGACATTTCTTTGTCCACAGGATATTCAAACCAGAGACAGCAAAATCTTTTCACAGTATCACACCTAACTGAATAGAAGGAAATCTCAATTTATTTCAAGTATCACTATCTGTATAATGGGGAAAAAACCCTACAAAGCCCCACTCAATAGATACTTAGCAGCCAAGGACAAAGCTGCAGCCAGGCTCCTGTGGAACTCTAACCTTTCATTTACTACCATTTAGGAAGGGCTAATGTCAGACAATGGATGTAGATGAAAAAATAGTCCTTAAAAAGAAACTACTTGCCGGCTGAAAAAAATAGCCAGGCTCAGGAAGTCAGAGATACAGAGATATTTAAGAAAACACTTATTTTGTCTTATTTGCTATATTGCCCTGATGTTTTAAAGTAATAATATTCCACTTTTTTTTTTTTTTCTTTTTCCTTACTGTCATATTTCCTATGATGTAAATTTGAGCAGGTTCAGAAATAAAAAGTTAAACCAGAAAAATAACCTGGAAGTTATGAGACAATATTTTTTGCTTCACTTCTTTATTGCACATAAGTGTGGCTTTATGGTTGTTTATACACAGATGTGAATCTGTCCCTATCATCACACTTCACTCTGGAAAGGAAAATAACAGAACCCTTGTTACAAGACCTGTAATGACAATGTTTTCTTAGTCTACTTTCTCCAAACTGAGTAAGTTAAAGGCATGCTGTCAATAAAACTAAAAACATTCACTTCTGCTTCACAGAGTACTCTAGAATATTAACAGCTGGGATCCCTTTTCATTTTTGTCCACGTATAATTCTATTTTAACCAAGGCACAGGCACTGTTTTAAAAACCGACAAGAACGTCCTTTCCCAATTGTTATGCAACATGGAAGCCCATCAGAATACAAGTTTTGCCTCTGGTTTGTCTAACTTTCCAATGCGAAAAATTAGTCACAATCCTTAGTGTCCTTAAAAAAAATGCTCCCATTGACCTTCAGCTTGTTTCCTCATTTACCTACTCTTTATTTCTGAACTTTTAGTCTTCATGTACCTGTAACTATGTTGCAATGGGACAGCATACATGCTTACGTTAAACCAATCACCTAAAGCATTGCTGTACAGCTTTTCCTGAATGGCAGATTCTCTCACAAATGATGACCAAAACCAAGCGTTTTGAGCAGCATTTTGTTAATCTTCAGGTTAAAGAACTAAAAAGCATACAGAATGATTTGTTTTTCAAAAAGAGACATTCTTCTGTATCTTTAAATCAGATGAAATTGATAGAAATGTAAAACTACAGCCTACATTTCGTGAGTTGTACTGTGTGTATGTCTTTGAACAGCGCTGTTTGGAGGGGTGCAATATTAACTTACTGCAGTTGTGTGTCTTTGTTTTTTCCATTACAAACTTTGGGCCGGATGCTGTTTTTAGTCGTCGCACAGCTCCAATGAAAGTCAATAGCAGATCTATCTTGGATCAATGGCACTACATGGCCATCTATAAACAGAAGTTTGCAGGTTGAAAAATAGTCATTATCCTATTGGTCATGAAACTGGTAGTTTGATATCTGAAACCAATTTTTCTGGAACCTAATTATACCTTTCACACTGCTCCAGATGACATGCTTCGCAGCAGTTAAATTTACCATACCTTGTTCTGTGCACATTGCAGACAACACTGTTTTATACAGATTGTTTGGCAAGCAGACAGTAAACAGGTGAGGTAATTTAACAGCTTGACCCTGCCTCACTTTCTGGGTTTTAGAGAAGCATCCTTCAATTCTGAATACTCTGTTACGTGTGCGTATCAAAAGGAATGGTTTACCAAATACTAAGAGACTCCATTAAAAACAAAGGAAAGTTTATTTGAGGTAATTTTATTTAGAAAAAAGCAACTTGCAGGAGATAGCACTGCAAACATGTGGAATATATAAGTTGTTTACCTTATTTACAAATAATGCTATCCCTAGCTTTGGTTAGTTTCCCTATTCCCTAAGAGAAATACTCATTTTCTGAATTAATCTCTTTGGAAGAGAAGCAGCAGAACAGGACTATTGGTCTGAGAGCTCCACTGAAGGGTATATGAAGGAACAAACTGATTAATATTTTACTAGAAAAAAATAGTAAATGAAAATTGAATTTGAGAAAAAAAAAAGTAATCACAAGATAAACTCCTTATATCAAAAGTTAAAATTCTCCACTTGCTTTTGACAGCTGCTGTTTTTATTATTAAAGGCTTTGCTGAGAGTCTGCATTTTGATGTTAACATATGAAAATACGTTGACTGGCACAGAAAAACAAACTCATAAATTTCAACTTTAAGTATCTGCTTTAATATATTATTGTACTTTATTGGCAATATTCCACCAGCAAATGTCTTTTTATTATTGTATCCCCTCTTTGCAATAAAGAGGAATGCTGTTGACTGGCTTCCACTTTGGGAAATATGAAATCATTGTTTCTTGCTAGCTGTGGGCAAGAAATAGTTTTCAAGCCACACTGAAGTTACAAAACAGTGCTCAGAAAAAAAACACCTAGCAAGAAATATGCTAGCACTTTTCATAAATTTTCAATACATGGATACAGCAACATAATTTCCAAGCATAAACAGACCCAGCAGAGGAAATATATTATCTTAAATTCCACTGTGTGACAAAAGATGGGATGTTTAATAGTGTAAAACAAGCAGACTTCAGTCTAGTATGGTATGAAATTTGCAAGAGAAACTTTACTGTTTTACATAAGTAGTCAAACATCTTTGGCTAAATTCTGTACCCCTAACTGAGGCAAATCTCCCATCAGCTTCAGAGAACTCTTTGCCTGACTACAGATGTACTGCTGATTTCATTCAAAACTTTAAAATGTTTGAGTAGCTGGCAAACAAGTAAAAAGGAGACTTCAGGCCTTTATCCTAGACTCCACTAATAGGGTAAAAAAAAGGAAAATTGGTGAAAACTTTATGAGAGAAAAGACAACAAACCACAGATACTGCACCAAATGCTTGTATGAGTAATGAATACAGCTGCTAACCATATTGCATTCAAGGATCCGCAACAAAACTCAAAGACTCACTGACATATAGAAAGTTGGTTGCAGGAGGCATTGTCCTACTGTAAAAAGCAATTGATGGTTTCAGTCCAGTCCCCAGAGGATATAGGTCAATCGCAGTAAGTGCAAGGAAATATGATGGCAAGGGCTGTCTTAGGACAGCAATCATGAAATGATAGCTTTGGTGAATTAAGAATGGCAGGTAGCAGAACCGCTACCTTGGATTTCCACAGGGCAGCCTTCGACCTATTTAGAGACCTGGCTGATAGGGCACCTTGGCATATGGTTCAGAAAGGGAGTGCACTCCAGGAAGGCTGGGTCTTCTTCAGGAACAAGAGCCTAAAGGCCCGATGTGCAGAAAGTCAAGTTGTCCAAAGAGAAGGTCAGCCTGGCTGACCAAAGAGCATCCTCAGAAACTTGGAAAGAGAAAAAGAGTTTATGATGTCTGGTTGGTCAGCTCAGGAAGACTGTAACAATATTATCAAACTCCATAGCAAGTTTTCCCAACTGGAAAACAATTTGGCCAGTGCAGTAAAAGACAATAATAAATGCTTTTATAAATATGTTAACAAGCAAAGGAAGGATTAAAGAGAATCTCAATTCTGTACTGGATGCAAAGGGAAATACGGTGACAAAAGATGAGGATAAGGCTGAGTTACTAAATGTTTTTGGTTTTTTTTTTTTGCCTTAGGCTTTATTAGTAAGGTCAATATTCTCCAGGTACCCATCCTCCCGGGATGGAAAATTGTGACTGGGAGTGCGATTAAGCCCCTATAACCAAAGGAAAACTGTAAGTGACCTGTTCCTCTAATGTTTGTAAATCTATGGTGCTGGATGGGATGCACCCAAGGGATGGAAAGAGTTGGTGGAGGGGCTTGCCAAGCCACTTTTCAGCAAGGCTAAGTGCTGGATGCTACACTTGGGTCACAACACCCTGCAGTGGTGTGGGCTTGGGGGAGAGTGGCTGAAAATTTGTCTGTTGGAAAAGAACCAGGGGGTGCTGGTTGACAGCTGGCTGAACAGCAGCGTGCCCAGGTGGTCAAGGAAGCCAATGGCATCCCGGCCTTCATCAGACCAGGGAAGTGACTGCCCGTCTGTACTCAGCTCCTTCTGTTAGTGACCAAATTTTCTTACTGTCTTATTAAGGAGTATACCTTTGGTCCATGTTAACAATAGACTTTATTCCTTACCAAGAAATAAAGAGGCATTTGTTATTTGCCTGGAAAAATGCTATTCTTCCATTTGCATTCAGCATGAACATTAGCACTATTGCTCAGAACCATCAAAAATGCTTTTAGTTTAGCCTCAAATAAAATATTAATTATAGTACTACTACTACCATGCAAATAGGAACAAGTAGCTTGCGTAGTTTGGCTTCCTAAAACCATAAGCAGTCAACTATTGACCAAAATCAATTCTGAACTATTGCTTCAGTGGGAACATTCTAATGAACCATGACAAAATTTACATCTCCACCAAATACTAGCATAAAAATCTGAATCCACTTAGAAATGCACCACTGTTTCTGTTTCCATCTTCAGTATATAATTTTAGCCCTTCAGTTGTAGGACTGTAGACTGGGTCTACAGTCCTACAGATCTAAAGGTAAAAGATTGATAACGTGAGGTCAATTTGAAAGAGATCTGCATTGAGACCCAGACCAAATGACGTGACTAAACTCAAAACAAGTTTTTGCATTTACTTTCTGGGGATGAGGTTTGTTATTTGCAAACCTAGATTTTTTTTTATTTTTATTTTTTAAATCAGGCTTGCCCTGACTTTTGAACCATTCTTCCTCCCTCAGTGAAAGATCACATCAGCTAATCACATATCTCAAAGATATACATTCCTGCTTCCCAGTCTTTTCTAGTTACTTCCATTACTCTCACCAGTTTTTCCAAGTCATCCTATTTACTTACCCGACTTTAAATCTCGCTATGACTATCATACAGGCCCTTCCCATTCCTGTGCTCACACCAGAATTTTTCTACCATTGTCAATGTTATTGCAAAGTAACATGCTATGATTTTTTCACAGCTGCAAACCCAATGCTTTGAAAAGCAATTAAGAGCAAAAGTAGAAATCCAACATGAGAAGCCAGAGTTCCATTCACAGATGTAATACCAATATGTTCAATCTCAACCTCTCGGCCTTAAGTCTAAGCAATTTTGCAAATGAAATTCATAAGAAAACAGCGCAGTTGTACAAAGAAACTCAACTTACATTCTCTAGACTAAGACCTGATTCTAGGAATCTGTTCTCAGAAAAGTTGAAAACAGAAGAAAAGAGATGTCAATTTAAGAAATTAATCAGAGCTTAATTAGTTTCTTTATAAACCACTTGAACCACAAGCATTTTAAGCTTATCACACATGCTTTTCAAAATTCTCTTTTCCCAGATTCAATCCTGATGACTTCAGGTCAATTATGTTTGTTCCTAGTCATTCTTTTTCACAATATTTCCAACACTTATCAAACAGTCACTGTAATATATTTGAGAACCATGAACCTGCCTGTTTTACTTCCTTTGCTGAAGAGATGCCTGGAAGGCCTTCTTAGCACACGGAGTCATGACTTTAAGACTGCCAGCCAAGCTCAATACATCAAATAATCCAATACAGATATGCACAGAAAGAACACTTCACCCTAAGATATACTAAGATACTGTTTGTAGGGAGCTGACAACACTCTTCCTACCGGTTACTGATGAAGGTGGTGAAAGATACTGCCAGCCAACAGCAAGGACCCTTGAAATTCACTAACAAGGTAAGCTCTGTATTCTTTAGAAATGGACATTCTATATCCACTTTTCTAATAAAAAATGACCAATAAATAGATGACCATTAAAAAGATGACCATTAAAAAGCTCCAGACTTTTTTTTTTTTTTTAGGAAAAAAATAAGTTACTTACCAAATCACGAACAGACTTCTTCCAAACGTGCTTATACAGAGATGCACATCACCAGCACACACAGGTTGTTTTTTTCTGAGCTCAGACCTTGTCTAGTAGTACCTGTAGTGGTTCATGCTGCAGCTGTCCATGCTTTGCACCAAGGCAAGAGTTTTATTCTTTCCACATCTCTCAACTGTGAAGTGTGAGATGCGCCAGATATAAAAAACAGGAGATGCGTGGTCATACGATACATCTTTTAACTGTTTTACTTAATTTTCATCCCACCAGTTTACAGATATTTCATATCCATGTTTCAGCACGTGCATCTCAAAAGCAGGGTTTGGTTCAATGTGAAGGTTGATACAAGAAATCCTGAGCAAATAGCACTTGAAGCATAGATTTGATAAGTGCGGAATCTGCTTAGGGGCTCCGAGTAGGTTTTGTGAACATACGAATAGTCTGAAAACAGTACCCAGAATCCATGGATTCCTGAATGGATATTTCAGGAAGCCACTCATCCTCTGTAGAACATGGTCTAATAATTGCAGGGAATCCATGCTTGGCTACTCCATCAAGCCCTTCAGAGATGCATTTGGAAATGTGGTTCTGTTTAATAGTCAGATGTTATCCACTCATTCGTTACAGCTAGGCAGTATGGTCAGGCAAGCTTCTCCGGCTTCTGCTTTTGAAAAGAGAATCTGGCATTGAAAAGAGAATCCTCCAGGCAGTGCTCTTCTCTTCACACATGAAGCAAAATACCCTGTCCATCCTGGCAGAATTTGATATTTTCTGTATGTGAGGACTGAATACACAAGGGCCAGTCTACCTGGAAAAAAAGATCATAAAAATTTGCTCAAGTCTGTCAGTCAAACACAAAAAGCTTCACCTTGAACTGATATGGTTCACAGGAATTAAGATCAGATAACTTCCCTTTTATGCCCCTGTTACAAAGGTAGACAACAATCACACTGCAACAAGGTCATATAAATAAACTAAACAAAAACAAACCTTCATGTGATTAACAGAGAGCCACATCTGCAGGTGGACAGCTGTTCAAAATGCAAACTCAGCTTGTCAACTTTTGCTTTCATTAAGATTATTTTAAAAAGAAGACTTGAAACAAACAAGTAAAAAGCTAAAGCCTGAACAAAATCTAAACTGCTTACTTCCTGACCTATCCCATTCCACTAACTAGAAAATAAACAGCATTTTTAATGCAACTTTGGGTTGGATTCTGTATTTGTCTTTATCCTCTCCAGTATTATTATTATTATTTTTTTTAACAGACAGATGAATGGGATGACTTTACTTGATTCATTGGCGCTGTTAGAGCACTGACTTCTTTAACTGCAATCATAAATGGTTTCAAGATATGAAACAAGTGCTCCAGCATGGACCATTGAGCAGAATGGAGAACAATGCCTTTCCACTGTCACCACACAAGATATATTTAATGATTGCTACCGTACGTTCTGATCAAAAGCGGTTTTAGTCATTTACTACATGGAATTCCATCTTGTTTATATACTCTGAAAAAGCTGCACAGACAATAGCAGCTGCTTGTTGGGATTCAGAACTTTGAACTGATCAGAGAAGCATCTTTTATAGACCAAATCCTCCTATCTCCTTTTATTTTCATTTGTTGTTATCATATATTTATATAAATATCTTGAAATACAATACTTCAGCACTAGAAAATGCTAATTACTGGCTAGGAAAAAGGCATTCAATCTGCAACAATTTAAGTTTACTGCAGCTATAAAAATATTACACCGCCACTCCACTTGCAGCTGTTCATGAAAACCACAACACAGCACCTACTGTCATCTTCCACACCTTGAAACATCTTTCAGTAGACAATATTTGGAACTGTTCGAGAAAGAATAACTTTCATTTATCAGAACATTTCAAAATTTTATTTTTACCTGTTTGCAGATGAAAGCCAATACTTTGAAAATTCCTGGACTGTTTTAATTTATTTTGATTTAGCTGAACTGTTGTATTGACTTTGATAACATATTATAGAGAAAATAATCAATTTCAAAAATGTTGAATGAAATATTTTCATATTATATATTAAATAGGTATTTGTCTAAATCGTGTAGTTGATTTTTGAAGAAAAAGGTGTGATCATGGTATTTTCCTTGAGTGATTTATTGGATGTCTTTTCTTTCCTAATATCTGTATTGGCCTAATGTAGCTGATCAAAGAAATAAAATCAAATTTAAAACAGGATAAAAGACGACTTCAGTTATAACATACTTCCATTAAGGGGTACGATTCTAACTTCTCATTTATAGAAAACAGAAGTTTTTCCAATATTTAATCACTAACAATTCTTCTGTGCTAAAGGTTTCACTGTTAAACAGTTTCCAGTCTATGTACCTGTTTTAGGAAGTTACATTATAGAAGGGCACCCATGGCACTACGTGTCAGTCTTGTGAAGCGAACTACCTTTTTGACAAAGTTTGAGAACATAACCTGTGATCATTTTATTTCAGCAAAAAATTCACCAGGTAATTGAAAGCTGACCCACAGGCAGCAGTGTGGAATAGAGACGTTCCACCACGACCAAGAACAGCTGACCTACGGGCGCTTACAGTGCACACCATCTGCTGGCACCCTGTTGCTAAAGCTTGACAAGTTGCTCGCTTCTTGTTCAGGCTTAGAGCACAAGTGAACACACTGCAGAGCATCTCCCTCTGATCTGCACGCTCCTGACCTACACCTGGCACCAAGAAGTATAAGACAGAATCAAGTGTGTGTAAACTACTAGCCAGTTAGATTGCAAAACATAAATACAACTCTAATCAGCCCTGCCACTGCTCCACAGGTGATGCCTCCCTGTGTCTGTGTAGAACTATTAAACGTTGCTCCACAAAACTGCTAACAAAAATAAGGAACAGTTTTAACACAAACACGTTTATGGCAGGATCCATGTAGATTCTGACCCCCGTATCTTTCCCCAAGTCCTGCGTATAATACTGCCCATAATCTGCGGCGTTGTTCTCCTGAAACACCTAACAATCCAGTTACTGACCACTCTTCTAGGCAGCCATTTTGCAGACTCGTCCATGAATTTTAGAAAACTTCTTTCCTCCAAGTAAAACAGATCGCTTATTTCTGAATGATGGCTTCTGTTCTCAGATTATGTACTGTACCCTTAATTGTGCAGTTTGAAAAAGGTAGGTGATATCCTCAGGATTTCTCTAACCTTTATTTTAGCACACTTCAGGATAGTAACACGGTAATCAATTAAAGCATGCTGATGGCACATGGGGAGCCCTAAATCTCCTATTGACAGCTTATCAGGGAAGTCAGCACTTTTTTGTAATTTTCCATTTAAATGACTCCTTTGTACAAAGCAACCTCAAAGACTCTCTACTGTTTGTTCACTGTCTCATGACGCTGTGATGGAGTTTACAGAATTCATACATTTTAATTTACCTTTCATATATTTTTTTAGCTTTCTTGGTTTGGAGTTTATGTTGACTTCACAAAGACAACTAAGTTCATCTCCAGACAAAAAAAAAAACATAAAAAATAAAGAATACAATTTCCATTTAAAAAAAAATCAGTTCTTATTTGTTTGTAATACATTCTTCACGTTGGAGCAAAATATATTAAGAATAATATGTGAAAAACTCTTTTCAAATGTAGATTATTGTACAGAGAACACGACTTTCTCTGTGAAGAAACCTCATCACTGTGTGGCAGAAATACTTAGAAACAGGAAATGCTGCTTCCTTAGGTATTTATTACAAGGTACAGTATAGTGAGGAAAAGGAAATGTGAAGCCTTTTGTTAGCTAAGACTCACTTTCCATGCAACTGCAGTGCTGTGACATTTGCAACAAAGCATAAGAACACAATAAATGTGATATACTGAGAGAGCTTTCTGACATGCCTTTTCTATCCTTGAACTCTAAACAAGGACTCCTTCCCCCCTCTCTGCCATTATAGACACACTTGAAGTATTAAAATGCAGTAACTTCAGATGGATTTAAATTGTTGTGCAACAATGAATTGCTGTTCTTCGGAATAGCTATACCTGTTTCAAACTGAGGAATATGAACTATCAATCTAGAGCACTCACTGAGCCTTATGTAAAGGTCAGTTATTTTCTGCTGTACATGCAAACATTCTACATGGTATCTCACTTTCATTTTCAGTAGTGGAAATAACACCAGGCAGGTGAGCAAATTTAATTACATAAGAAAGGGAAGAAATTATTACTAACAGCAGCGCTCATATAGTAAATGCTCTTATAAAACAATACATTCAAACAAATGCTGAATCCTCATCACTTGTCTGATTATGCCTAATGAAGTTATTAAACATCAGAAAGAATCAAAATAGCTTTGTTAACTCAAAATAGTAGCTTCTTACTCAAAATAGCTCCTCTGTGATTGGCTTTTTATGTGGAGACCCAGCGAGTAAGACCCTGAACTAGCAGGAATGAAAACAACATAAGGTGCGGATTATACTAGTGCAATGGAAAGGAAGAGATAGATTCTGACTGAAGAATCTATTTTTCCTAATAAAGGAAGCAGTTCAGATTCAGACATATCCTCATTCCATTTGAATACACTCAAATTGTTTAGTACCTTTGGAGGCATTAGACAACACAACAAATGAAAGACTCCAGTCAAAGTTTCAGTCTGCAAGTGGATTTGAAAGGGCAGAAGGAAAAAGAAATAAAAATCTGAGTATTTATTAACCGAATAAATGTTATTCCAACACAGAACCCAAGAATTCATATCAGAGATATAAAGCATGTCAAGGTGACATGCTGAGACAACACTGATGCTGGAATCCTTGAGTCATTCCAGCAATGACCTGGTGAATAGTACAGAAAGGCATTCTGCAGTTAGTGCTGAATCAGATGAGAAGCTCAATCATCTCAATGCCAATCAATGGAAAGGAGTGCAGAGTTTTCCTGGACAGATGGCAAGCTTAAGGAATTGCAAAAGCACAAAAACCCAGGAACTGCCGAAGACCAGGGATAATATTTAACCAAAGTCAAGGAATTTTGATGACTGCTCTTTGAAATACACCGAAGGATAAATCCTACATAGGAAACATGCTTGCTGTGTGCATTCTGTCCCACTGAGTTCCGAAGCACACTCCATTTCAGACTGACAAATTCACCAGATTGCTTACCAGTCTGCATAACAAACAGTAAAAATAATAAAGATCCAGACTGTGCCAATATTTTTTGCTTCATCAGCTACGATTTTGTATTCTTCCTTTAAGTATAACTCTGCTTTCCTTCTACAGCCATCAAATCCTTTTTTCTACTGTAGTGATTTTAGTAAAGAATAGGAATTAAAACATTTAGGCAGGAAATTGGGAATTCAGACAAACCAAGTCTAAAGATCGAATTTTTTTTTTCCCATTGTAACACCACCTGTATATGTCAAAAATAGAAAATACCATAGAATGGTTAGGGCTGGAAGGGACCTTTAAGATCATTTAGTTCCGGCCCCCTGCTGTAGGCAGGGACACCTCCCAGCACAGCAGGTTGCTCACAGCCCCAGCCAGCCTGGCCTTGAACACCTCCGGGGTTGGGGCCGGGGCATCTGCAAAATACTATTTTAAAAATAAAGATATTCCAAAAACCCAAATGGTAATTGATCTCTTCTCTGAGGATTAAGAATATATGGGAATTAGAACTCTGCACCTATAACATCATAGATTCCTCCTCCAGTGTTATGTGAGTATTAACATCCACAAAAATGATCTGTTTCTTTAAAGTTCTTGAACAATTATCTGCAGTTGGGCATTATTCTGGAGATCCATGAAGAAATACAATAATAGCAAACCAACAGCACGGTCTTCTTTTCCCATTTGTATATTTCAGCATGACAGTTCATAAATACCGAAGTTTAAGGCACATTAGCTAAAAGCAGTATTAAGGAAGATGAAGGAAATTTGGCAAGTGTTAGAAGAATAAGTAAATACATAATCTAATTACAGATAAATTGAAAATTCATCAAATACAGAATCAATTGACATTTGGCTAAAATATGACAGTAACTTTCTACAGCAGTAATGGTTTTTGTTTGATACCCATCCTCAGTTTCCACAGACCATGAGCAGATGCACTGAAGCATTAATGCAAACTATTACTACAGAAAAAACACCTTTAACTTGAAAACAAACCAAAACCCCACAACAAAGAAATTACAAAAAAAAAATCAGCTTTTTTTTTTTTTTTTTTTTTTTTTTTTTTGAGATCTGTGAGACTTCCAGAATCTTGTTTATCAAATTTCTGTGTGTTCAAAGAAAGCAACATGTTAGTGAAAAGACAAGAGGGCATGGCTAATGGGAAGCTGGCTTGTTCAGATGAGAGGAGGGGCATCCCTGAGCTCTGCTCTCTGATGGCAGCAACAGGAGGGTCAGACTGGGTGTTAGGGAAGTGTTCTGCCAGAGGGTGGTCAGGAAAAGCGACCTGGTTTGAAGCACATCTTAAGAACATAAACAAAACATAAACAAAACTTAAGGGCACCACCAATACTTTGTCATTTCTTCTCATGTTGTTTAAGAACTCTTAAAGGATGCCTTATTATTTAAAAAATTGGCTGTGCTTTCAAACTGCTCAAAACCAGACTCACTAGATTTGGAACCATCTGCTTTTTTTTTTTTTTTTTTTTTTTTTGTTCTGTTTGTTTTATGGATTTTTCCATGGTGGGGTTTTTTGTGGTGTCACCTTGCTTTATTGCAATGAGGCCACCATAGTGAAGCATGAGGATGTGCTGACACCCTTACAAGGAAATATGGTAGCTATTGTAAACTTTTAGTGTAACTCCCAAATATAAGCTTCTTCAGACTGCAAAGACCACGCCTACCAAAATTCTGGCATGCAGCATCATGCCTGACTCCAGGTGCAATCCATGACTGCTGAACACTTCTGTCTTTTCAGAGAGATGTAACAGAGATAAGAAAAACCTGGAGATGATAGAGTATCAGTAAGCTGAAGCGACTTTATTGCTTCCGATAGAAAATTCTCCTAGGATTTTACAGAAGCTTAATAACTATGACCAATGCAATCTTCATGGTGCAACACAAAACATATGACTCTACTGGAAGATTTCCCAGAGCACAACTCCTCTGAGTTATCAGGGAAGTAACTAAGCAGAGAAACTTTGTTGCTTTTGATGAAAGAGTCTCACAAGGATACTCCGATGACCAGCAAATAGGAAGAGGCATGTCCTGCTTCTCTTCCCACTTTCACTGTTGTATTTGTGGTGTTTTTAACTGCCTTGAATGTACAAAAGGGTAGAAGCAGTAATCCAAATGACATTTACAGGCTGTGGCTGAGCACATCTAATAAATTCGCATTTGCCCATACTTCTCATTAATGAGGTCTTATAAAAAAACTTTAATTCTGGACAGTATCATTCACAGCAGCCTTTCTGGATTATGATGCCTATCTGAACTTCTCAGTTAATGATGCTGTTATTAGTATAGGTAATACAGTTAGTTTGAATAAGATCAATAGGTCCCCAAGATCCTATACAGCCAGGGAGTAAAGCAGAACTACCACATTAATATTGCTACAGTAATCATTGCCAACATTAGTCCAGGAAAAAAAAAAAAAAAAATTCCAAAAACGTCCCAAAAATCCTTGCTACCCAGATATCAGCTAATGCCTTTTCTAAGAGTGCTGAACACTACAAGTTCACTGAAATCTTAAACAAGGTCCTCTATCTTAATCATCTTCTACTTCTAAATATCTTATTTAGCTCTGTGGCAAATCTCTCCATCAAAACACACAAAATATTACTAAGTTCTTTAATATCAGGGATTTATGTTTTAGTTTAACAATGTTACCTACAATTATTTACACAGCACTATCTGACACAAACAAGATGTTATCTGTGAAGCTCACATGAAAATCCATTAAAGCAATCTTTCAGGGACAGTTTAAATATACTGTTCCCAAGGTAAACTTCTTCGCTACAACATAAATATGAATTTGTAAAAGCTTCTAAGCAATAATTTACTACTTTGCAAGGTTGGCTTGGTAAACAGTTGTGCAGCAATTCTAGTTGGAACACATTTAATTACACACCTAAAAGACAGCATTCTCAATAAACTTGCTCTTAACTCTCATCCTGAAGACAAGCTTGCCAAATTTCTACTATATATTCAGCTGATGAAAGAATAATAACACATACACAAAAAAGAATAGTTGGGCAGATATATTAAGGTATTAACAAACGGATCCATTGGGGTTCTGAACAACCAAATAACCTGCGAGTTGTTCAGCTGTTATGACCAGGAGAATGTTTGTGAGAAGCACTTCGGTGAAACTTTCTAATCACTGACAAGGATCTTTCCAACTTGAATAAATCTCTCATTGAAAAATTATGAACTATCAAAATAAAGTATTTGATCAAATAACTTATTTCAGATTTTGTCTGTAACCTCACAGTATATACATAGATGGAGCTTTATCCTGCTTCTTGAATTCATGCTGAGTGCCAATGACCTAATAGACTTTGATGCCAATCAGTATAAAAGGAGATATTCTCTTCCATGGCGCAAGTCACTTCCTGCAATTAGAACCAGGGCTTTATTTGCACAGAGCCTAATATTACACCTGGAGCCTGCTGGCATGTCATGCTGCTGTTAGAAATCAAGATATTCTCCATCTCAGCAAACACTTAACAGGGTTGTTACCTACCTATTCCTTACATAAATTAGGGCACAAGAAGAACAGAGGCGTAATTCTCTCTGCAAATGCTGGAAGAACCATAGAATTATTCAGTTCATGTACCATCTGTGCCTTCCTGGACTCTTTGGGCAGGAACACACTTGAATTGGGATGCCTTTCAATCTCTCTTCCCATATTTTCTCCCACCAGCATCCACCCCAAGCCAGCATATATTTCTGCTGAAAAGGATCAGATCATAATAATGACACATCTCAACAAGCTTTTGTAACTGTGTTGTCTGTTCTACTGATTACATTGAAAGTCTCAATCAGCATTTGCTGATTGGTATTTCAGAAAGCCAATAGGAAAGGAAGGGTCATAAGAAAATGCACAGTCAGAAGGCAGGGAAGCAAACAGAAATCACCATCATTTTAAAGTACCAAGGAAATAAACTCACAGCTTCTGAACTGAAGTTGAATAGTACAACAGCATATATACAGGCTATATTTCGCTGGAGGAAGAAGAAAGGAATTTCCAGGAGCACAGTAACATGGTGTCAATGCTGGCAATGTGGACAACCTGTCTGGGTACAGGTACCTGACTGAGATAACAATGTAATCTGCTTCCTGACTTTACTGCCCAAGTAAAGGCTCTTTCCTGAAATACATCATGTATCTCCGCAACCATCAGCGGTACCCAAGCTCAGCTATGTTCAAGTTGAGACCATTTGACCATATTTTCAGGGACAAAAGAAAGCAGTGTTCACATAGATGTCTGTGACAGATTATTGTAATAAATAAGAATAAAAGCCTTTTTTTTTTCTCCCTGGTCTGCAAGAATCTGAACTGATAGAATACATTTGGTAAGTTTCTCTGCAGAAATCGTAACATGAGAAACACAGCAGATTTTTGAAAACTGCAATCACCTTTGATGATGAAGCAGTAAATAACAAAGAATTCCCAGTCTTCTAATTAACATGAGAAATGTTTGCAGTTCTTTAGATATGCTATTGCAGTGTGACTAGCAGAATCAGAAGTAGACTGAATAGCTGAACATTCTGACAGTTTAATTGGAATTTATTAGGAGAAAGTACTGCTGCATCATCCAGAAAATTCATCACAGACTGAAGACAAAAGTGCACACGATTCAAGTGTATCCTCAGTTTTTCTTTCTTTACTTTCACCCTCCAAGTGTAATACTTACAGTATCTAGTGTAAACATGCTTTAAGCAACTGTGTCTGTCAGTTTTAAAGAACTATGTTCATACAAATAAGAATGCCACTTGTGTAGCTGATGGTTCCTTGTCATCTTCATCAGGCAAGTACTAGCACATTTTCATGCAAAAACAAACTGTTAGAAGACTAGAGACAGACCAGTGCAACAGACTAAAAACTTCACAACAAAAAGATCTGTGTAATCTGTTTAGCACTGTAATATCGTAGGGATAGAGAAATTTTACCTAGAGGCTAAAGCACGCAATTTTTTTTGTAGTTACAAGAAACTGTCTTCCAAGACAGATTTTGAGATTAAACATTCCATCTGATTGATCAATGGATGAAGCAAACTTAACAGACTAAGACATCTACATATAGATGGAACTACCACGTGACATGGAAACATAACTGAAAGTACCATACAGGGGTAAATTAGGTACCGCATTCCCAGCCTCTTCTTCACTACCATGCTTGCAGCTCCTGCCTAAAGCTGAACTTCATGCATAGCCATGTTGGAGCTGTGAAGGACACCTATCCTCAGCTCCTGCTTCCCAGGCTCCTGTGGGGTCGATACTGCCTGGGGGACACTGCTCCCTGCAGCACCTCTATGCCATTTCAGCCAAAGGAGTCTTGACTCTGCTCTCTGCTGGAGGTTTTACTCCCTGTAAGCACCTCACAGGCACTGAAACAGCCTTGCATTTAGATGTTGAAACTGGATGCCAAATCCAAATTAAGCAAGAGAGATCAAGCCACAACCCAGTATGGATTTGTCTGTTTCTTCCAAGCCCTGCCCTTCCACAAACACAGCAAACCACAGACAAAATAAAACAAAAAAACACAACCAAAGCAGTTCTCTTTGGTACTAAAGATATGACTTGATTCTGTATTTCTTTTCATCCACAAGGTAATTCTTTCCTTTTTGGGTGGGTAGGCAGGCAGGGGAAGACTTCTCCTTTTATGAATTAATGACAGCAGTCTTTCCCAGTCCTAGTCTTTGGGGATTATCAGGGATGTCCAAACAAGGTAATTCTGGCCACCTTGGCCACTCGTGGTCAAACACTGCTAGAGAGAAGCACATTCTGTGGACTGTATTAAGTACCTAAAGCTGCAGAACACACAACTCGTGACACTGAGCAACTGGCATCGAAGTGACAAAAAATTAATGGTTAGCATGGTGGAAAGAGAGCAAGTCTTTTAAACTTCATCTAAAGAATAAAAGAAAACAATCTTTAACATTCCAGTTGGCTGTACTTTATTACAGTGATTACAAAATACAAGATTTTGACTTCAGATGAATCTTCCCTTATAAAAACCTGTTCATTAAATAACCGCTATGTTCCTACTTCAAAAAATAAAACATTATTTTTCCTGGTAAAGGAAAAAGGAAGTAAAGTGTTCTGCATTTCTTAGCATTCCAAGTTTGTCTGGCTAGATTTCCACACTTCAGGAGAACATTACGTAGCAATAAAAATAAGCGTTCACATTGCTTAAAGGCTTGGAACTTACTATACTTTCTTTCCTCTTTAGTTCCAAATAAATACGTACCAAGATGGCAGCTGGTAAAGGAGGTGCCAGGTACATAAATCAAACAGACAGAGCCTTGAGGGGAGAAGGCCTCAAACGATAAATAATTACCAATTCTACAGAGGTTGATTACCACACATCTGATTAAAACAAGACCTGGATTAAGGCACAAACCTGAGCAAATAAAAAGACAAAAAAAGCTTCAGCTTTGGTGCCTGAGCTGAGTTGCAGTGCAGTGCAGATGCAAGGCATCTGGGCGCCGCAGTTCTGCAGAGGATACAGACAGCAGACTGTCTCCTGTGCTAGGAGCCCTTGGCTGTTAGGGACTGATTTGACACACCTGCAAACTGGGCAATTTAATATTTTACATTACTCTGGAAAGTTCCAGTTTCTGGGTGTCTGTAATTTCCAAGATTTCCTTTCATGCCACCTTTATTGCTCTAGTACGCAAACACTCTCAACTAATGCACTAATAGAGGCTTAACACCTAACATAATTGCAGTTCAGTCTCTGTTGGAAAAAATTAACTCGTGTGAGATGCTTTTCTGCAGCACGATGGTTGCCAGTTACTTCATAGTTGTTTTTTTTTTTTTTAACCTCCTTTTTATTCCCTTTTAAAAAAATAATTTCACAATAAATATTGATACAGTTAAAAATGTTTTCTCTTCCATGATTTAATGGGAAGACATTTTCTAATAAGTTCTTCAGCATTTTAGACTTATGCCAGTGATAATTTATTGTAATTGCTTTGAGTTAAATCAGAGCACATCTTTTCAAATGCAACATTTTTACACACTGTCAGAAGCTTAATATTTTAGCTTTAAACGAATGAATCTGAAGCACCAGACTTCTCTTGACTTTTCCAATACTGAACCAATAAAGTGAAATTATGACACCATGAATTTTTTAGTCTCTGAATAACCCAAATACGTCTTAGCGCACCAATTATTAGTTAGCTAAAAGGATGAATGGAATAGCTGACCTTAGAACAAAGACAGATACCAGATTCTGAAAACAGCTCTTAAACTTTGGCTGCTAAATAAAAAACGTGAATTTCAAAAGCAAGTCATACTAAAATATTAATCAGATGTGTAATCAAAGCTTTCAACTACAGACTGCTTATTCAGATTCCTAATCTTTAGGTATTATGTTTTCAACCAAAATTCCAGGGAAATGTGGCGCTGGGAGCTGATGAAGCTAGGGTTAACAGCGCACGTACAGATACGCACACAACCTAAATGAACAGCAACGCAGGTAAGCACACAGCCACCGGATCACAAACCTTATGTCAAAGTTTAGAAAAAGCTAGTTCCCAGGCAGGCAGTGGCAGAGTTGTAGCAACCAGCCAGGAACTTGAAAAAGTGATTCAAAACTTCTAAAGCCCACAGATAAATTTGAACTAGACTTTATTGCAAAAGTGATTAGAGCTCCCAAATGTACTTCAGCCACAGGTAGGGGGAAAAAAAACACCAAGGCAGTGAGTTATAGAAGGGCTCAGAATCTGCTCAGAAGAAAAGGATGGATTGCTGGAATGAAATCCACGCCCAGGCCTCCTATACCCAAAATGCATAGGTTTCAGTCTTCTCTCAGGAAAGACAAGAAGATTCTGCAGAAGGAAAAGTAAAATGCTAAAACGTAGAACTCTCTAGCCTCTAAGAGATTTAGTACCAAGGTTATGAAAGGAGGCCACTAACTTGGCCTGATGGAAATACTCTGCTCTCTAACTGGTGATGGAATAAATTCATTTGCTGGAACGTGCTGGTTCCATCTCACTACTAAATCCACATCCAATGCCAGCACAGGGACATTACAGACACCCTAGCAGCCCTTTTTGCGGTATTGTAAATGTCGACTTTTTTACTAGTGTCTTTATAGATATTTGAGTACCCAACGTAAAATATTCCATTACAAAGGGGAATGCTAATAAGAAGCTATAATGCAGCATGCCAAGGGCAATGATCAGGCAAACAGGAAGAATTATGAAAGATATATAAATACATTTGGTTTTTCAGTCTAAAAGGTTACAGCACATACATGCACCAGATATGCAGTTCTGGCTGTAACATTTGCTGATCTGCATTACTAGTGCACTCATTTTAGGAAAGATGAACTAAGTCACACCTATTACAAATAAAGCACAGTCTGCGTGACAAAGAACCAGAGACTTTTAATACAAGCTGACGCTGTTTACTTCATGCTGGACTGATGGAGTTTTCACTTGAAAAAGAGGGGTTCCAGTGAGGATACTTCCTGTGATGCTGTGTGTGGAGTCTCAGCAGAATGGAAAGCTTTGCGACCACGTGCAGCTTTTATGACACATGCCTGAAGGAATTTATATGTGTGCAGTCAAAGGAGAGTTAAAGCAAAGTTGCCTCACGGCATCCCAAATTCTGACAGGGTTTAAATGTCCTCTAACATTAAGATGACAGACGTAGGGTAGGAAGAGTACCTACCCAGAATCAACCAATGAAATTCCAAGGTTGAAAAAAAAAAAAGTCAGACATCTTAGTAAAGCTCAAACATGATTTGTCTGTAAACTTGCATGGGAGAAAAAAAAAATTGCCCAAAAAATTGCCATTTAATATAACAACTATCAGCAGTAACTCAGAGTTGTGCAGTACAAAAGCTCTGGAAGAACACATTTTGTAGAGCACGTGGTTCCATCATGCTCCCTTTGCTAACATGTACAAAGGAAACATGGGATTGGTAACAGTAACTCCACTTTAGTACAGAACTAAGAGAAATTTGTCCCCAGTTCACGTTATAATTTTATTCCCAATGCCCCTAAATTGACATGCCCAAGAACCTGGTGGGACAAAATTTCTGTACCATGCTGAACAGCTGCAACGGCACCACATGACAAAGCTGTGAAATAGCAAAAAGAGCACAAGGAGCACCATATTTTCAAGAGGAAAAAAAGATTCGAGAGTCACAGCTGTACCCAGAGCTAACTTAGTCAAAATCAGCATGTTGAAATTCAACAGTAAATTCTGCTACATTCTTAGTCAAAAAGAAACCCAAGCAAGCACAGTCTGCGAGTCTGAAGTAAAACAAATGTATTAATTTACAGCACAGCTAAACTGAGTAGCCACATTATCCTGAAGGCAGCCTGCTAACTCACAGAGTCGGAAGTAAATAAATCACATATGACTGTGATAAATGATCAGTGCAGGATGTGTCGGAGTGCAGGCCTGATCAGCCAATGTGCTGAAATGCATGCGCTACCGTGGGAGGTTTGGGAGCCTGCAAATATGAAAGAGACTCTTGTTAGTGTCAGAACTAGGCAAATGATTTGCCATGAATTAGTACAGAAGCAGAGCTTAGCCCACTGCACGTTTCTGAATGATCAACAAGCAGGTACTGTGTTCTTTTTTCCTCGTGTGACAGCTGGTGTTGTCCTACTTTTTTTATTTTTATTTTTTATTTTTCCTAGAAATGTAAATTCCAGGTATTTTTCCTGGAGTTACTTATTAATAATATCATGAATGATTTAACTCAAGACACATAATTCACCTTATCCTCAAAGCCCTAATGCTTCATGCCAATGTTAGCAGAAATGGTTACTGAGAATCCTTCCATCCCAGAATAAAGCATCACTGAAATAGCCTGGATGGCAGAGAGAGCTATTTACTAAGGGAATGGATCCCATTCCTCTTTACATTTCCAACCTCAATCACGTTTGTGTTGCATTTTGGATCGTTGTGTACCTTTGACAGGTGCAGAGACATATGACTTGCAATTCCATGCTTGAGGGCACGTGCAGAAGAAAAGCTTTATCTTTTTTTATTAAAAAGAGATTAACAAGGAAAACTGTCAAAACAGAAAAAAAACCCACCATCGATATAAACACTGAAAAAAAACAACCATGACATTTCACAAAATTCACATGAACATCAATAACAAAAGTAGATTATAGACCTCAGTAAATCACAGGACAGACTAGCACAGTGGCAGCTCTAACACACTCAGTTGGGGCAGCAGTCCCCACAAATGGCTATGTACCAATGCAGTGCACACCCAGTCAGTGCACACCACAGGTTCTGCTCAGTCCTACCAGCTCAGTGCTGAGTGAGAGCGGGACACTGCAGTGCATCAGAACGTGAAGGAGAGAGATAACTCAGGAAGTCAGAGACGTCTGAGTATCAGTAGACTCCAGCCCTCAGTGTAAGATTCATCAAAACTGCCAAACCAGGTAGAGAGTAAGGTCAAGGGATCCTGACTGCTGAGGGGATAACACCAGCAGCAGACCTCAACTGACATTTGCAGTCTCTTCTCTGCCCCACATCTCCTATAGGTCTCCTATTTCTCCTCAGAATTCCAAGCCTAACTGTGAGCTGACAATAACTCAGAAGAGTCGCTCTAACTATAACTGAGGACTGTGAAGAGAATGGATGTAAAAACCACCCTCATCTTGTCAAAGTCTGCCTCATCATAAGCATTGCATTTCTCCTTCTCTGGACCCTAATCACAGGCCAAGACTAATACTAATCTCAGAGATACAACACAGGTAATAACTGTAATCCCCCATGGGGTTTACACTGCTTCTTTTCAGAACCAAAATCCTGAGAGCAGTATCACGGGATGCTGTCAGCCCCCAGGCTAAGACTATACAGATGATATCACAGAATTGCAAAGGTTGAAAGGGACCTCAAAAGATCATCAAGACCAACGTCCCGGCATAAGCAGGTACCCCACAACCTGGTTGCACAGACAGGCATTCACAGGTCTTGAATATCTCCGTAGAAGGATTCCACGACCTCTTTAGACAACCTGCACCATCACCCTTACTGTAAAGAAGTTCTTCCACTAGTTTGTGTGGAACATCTTACATTCAAGTTTCAGGCCAACATTCCTTGCCTTATCACCACACACAAATGAGGAAAGTCTGGCCTCATCCATTTCCCTCCCATCTCCCTTTAGATATTTATAAACGTTAATCAGATCGCCCCTCAAATATGTAGATACGTAGGCATAATACATCCTCTCTTTACATACATAGGTATGTTTTTGACTGAATCATCTCATCCCACTTTCTACAGAACTCCCGCATCCTCCTTTCTAAATTGCACTGCAGAGGCAGTGCTTTTACTGCCTGTGTAAGTCACTTGTTAGACACGCCGTCCCTCCGTGACTCCGTTTTCTAATTCTTGATCTCTGAATCTCACTCCAGGCTGAGATGAAAGCCATCAGACTCCCCAGTCCCTGAACTTTATTATTTCAAACAGAGGTCTAGTTTTACTCCTTGCCTTACTGCGGCAACATCTTCTGTTCCCTGTTCTTGGTATGTATCTGAGATTTATTGTTCTCAGAAGCCTCACTCGGATCCCATCCCCAAGCACAGCCTAAGCCCCAGGCCAGCAACTCAACCTGTTTAATCAGTGCAGAGAGCACAGCTCCTCTAGCAGCTGTCAAATTACCTTAGCAGCCCTTTTGAGCCTCACTGTTACTGTGCATTCTGAATCTGTATTTTTCAGGACCTTACTCCACCAGCTGCTAGTCTTTTAGCTGATGGGGATTTCAAAAGGGAGGTGCTAAGTGTCCTTCCTCTTCTACATGCTATAATGGTGGGCAGGTTATTGGCATACACACTGTGGCTGCCAGCCTCTGGCATCCTCACTGAGCGCAAGATACCAGTCATTCAGGCAGATGTCATTGATGCAATCCTGACTAAAATTCTCATGGGGGTGGCACACCCTTGGCTCCTTTGAAGAAGTAACTCTCACTTAGCATTTAAATATCTCCAGAATATCTTATTTCAAAACAACAGTTGAGTGATGTGATCCTTTTATTTTTAGTGATGTGAAATACACACACACCGTTAAATATCATCTTTAACCAATCTTTTTAAGCCAAAGAAGGACAAACACAGCTTATCACAGCAACAAAGAACACCTTAGCATCACTCAGTTCCAACTCTCTGCCATGGGCTGGTTGCCACCCACCAGCTGAGGCTGCCCAGCACCCTGCCCAGCCTGGCCTTGGACACCCACAGCTCTCTGGGCATCCTGTGCCAGGGCCTTGTCACCTTCCGAGTAAAGAATTTCTTTCTATTACCTAATCTAAATCTCCCCTAGCTTAATTTAAGACTGTTCTCCCTTGTCCTGTCGCTATCTGCCTGTGTAAAAAGTCAGTCTCCTTCCTGTTCATAAGCCCCATTTAAGCACAGGAAGGCTGCAACGAGGTCTCCCTGGAACCTTCTCTTGTCCAGGCTTCCTCAACAAGCCCAGCTCCCTCAGTCTGTCTCTACAGGAGGGGTGCTCCAGTCCTCTAAGCATCCTTGTGGCCTCCTCTGGATGCAATCTAACAGCTCAGCTCCACATCTCTTACGCTGGGACTTCCAGAGCTGAACACAGTAGCCTAGGCAGGATCTCACAAGAGCAGAGTAAAGGGGAGAATTCCCCTCCCTCGCCCTGCTGGCCACCCCATTTTTGATGCAGATAATGACACAGTTGGCTTTCTGGGCCACAAGCGCTTACTAATGGCACATGTTGAGTTTCTCACTGATCAACACACCCAAGTCCTTCTCCTCAAGGCTGCTCTAGATTGACCTAGCTTACCATAAAATTACAGTTATCAAACTTACTATTATCATTTGATTATAAATTTCTTGCTTCATTTTGATATTATTGGCAAAATGAGCAAGTGAGGACCATAAAATTAATTAAAATCTTAATTAAGTGGATTCTTCTTAGATTAGATTAGATAAAGCAGTAGGTTATTATAATTCCCTTTAAAAAGACTAAGAGGAAGAGAGTTACCTAGCAAATGATGGGAAGAGACAAAGTATATGATTCTTATGCTACATATGTGATCTGTATATGTTGTATATCAGCTAATGTGAATGCATCACCAATTTGATAAGATATGGTACAGAATCAAGGTATGAATCCATTTTTCTTAAATGGCATCACAGATACTGAGCTTGGTTTATATTCCACATATCCCCGAAGTTCAAAATTATTTGGACCTCAGGTATTGAAATGTATGAAACATATCACAGGAAACAGCAAGCCCAAACCTTTCCTTCTAAGTTAATATGAAAGAGTTTTTATCCTTATGGGAACAGAGTAGACAGTCAAAACCCATCAGAATATTTTTTCTAGTATTTCTCACCTGGGCAAAAAAAAAATTGGAAATGCTACAAGAAATAGTTTTATCATCTCTTGTGACCAAATTGAAAGTCTCATTATTCTTGGTGCTGGCTAAAACTATCATTTTCAGACTCTAGCGATAACGTGAGACCTTCAGTTTGCATTATTAGAAAATAAAAAATTTCTAAGCTGTCATATTGAGTACAAAATCATGATAAAATGATCAATGGCTAGAAAAAAAAAGCATGAAAAGAAAACCATTATTTTAAATAAAATTGTGACTTTGATGAAGAATATTAATATTAAATAGATACTAAGTATCTGTTCAGATCTGGACTGTAGCCTCAAACACATCCCATCAACAAGCACCAACAGAACAGTTCCCTGTACAGCAAAACGCTAACAGCAACTATCTTAACACATTACAGCCTGACTGGACAAGGAGCAAAGATATCACCGTGATTTTAGGTAACTGCAGTAGCAGGGGATCTAACAGGCCCATTTTTCAGATGATTTTAAATGGCTGGCTACATCACCCATCCCCACTTCCCAACTTTCCTGTATAACAGAAATAAAACTGCAACAGATATGGCTACTTTGAGCAGGGGTCAAATTTCTATATGTCCAGGGATTAATTGAAGCTTTAGCTCATCATCAACACACAGCAGAAAGATATTTTAACAGTATAAAGCATAACAGCACATCACATAGTGCATCTAATCCTTATCTGTCTTCAGCTACAGCCACTGTTCAGTGTTTCAAAACCGAAACAGAACTAAGAAGTCAACTCAAAGACTTCATGATGTACAAACAGGTAAAATGGTTTGTTCCTGCATTATTCAAGTATGCACTGCTAACCTGGAGAGCTTAACACAGTGTAGAGAAACATTATGTTAGTCTCTTTTCAAACACCTCTGGTGACACAAACTTGCTGAGCACCCAAGGATTTATGGCCCATACTCCATTTTTACCTTCAAAAACATATTCTTTGTGTTATATAAGATTTCCCATACACTTGCCAAGACGATGGCAAGACAAAACACCACTGCACTTTGCTGACATGATGGCAAGGTGAAATACTATTTGTAAATTATGCTTTAGCATTACAGTAAATTAATGGGGGGAAGGGAGGGGAAATGAAAAAAATGAGCGATGAAAAAAATTTCAATCCAACAATTAAGAAAATCCGATCAAAATAATGGTAATTTTGAAAAGCATTCGGTGCACAGAAAGGCAGGTCTCAGTTACTGCTAAATTCATATCACCAATAACCCCCTAACAATTCAACCAGCTCTGAACCTTTTCAGGTTCACAGGCCACTAACATTCAGCTAAGAGGCTTTAGAAATGTAGATTAATGTTTCATGCTCTAGGGAGCAAGCTCATCATCAACTGTGTTGAGAAACTCTCTTTTCTCCTTTAGGGAACAGAATTACATAATCAGTTAAGTACATTATAGTTCCTTAGCTCTTTCTAAGCCTTTGGTACAGTAACTTTTATTGGGGTAGGAGGACCAGTGGTCTTTGTAACAATGGCAACTGCGCGCCAGTATGTTACAAAATAAATACATTAGCAGTATTCTATCTGTGCTGCTTTTACGCTCTTATTCCATTTAATTTCATCCATTAAAAAGTATCACCTCTTTTCTATATGTGCTCTTTGACCATGAAACAGACCATGCTTGCAATCACACACCCCAGTGCTCACCTGAACAACCAACAAATCTAAGAGCACAAGTGTATTTCGGGACTCCTACCAGTACCTTCCCTTTGTCATACAGGAATGGAAAGCAGGAAAAAAAGTTTCAAAGCAACATTCATTATTATGGTCATATCTTATGGGAGATACGGCCACTGCCGCCAATTCGTGTTGCTACTTTAACTGAACGTGCAGCCATGTGATGAGAGATATAATGAGATTTTTAACAGAGGGCTGCATCTGAGTGTTTGACAAAAAAAGAAAAAAAAAAGATTCAGCTGGGGTACAATGAACTGTTATTTATTTCCATTTGAGTTTAGCAAAGGTTGTCCTACACAACTGTGAAACAATTTTACACTTTTTAAATGTATTAGCTTTGTACTGAAACAGTAAATAAACTATTTATTTGGATTTTTTTTTTTTTAATCTCAAAATGGATTTAAAAGGGTGCGTAGAGAGTTTACCACCACAGAGAGCAATTCTTTCACGGCAGGCTAATAGGATTGCAAAGGGTTATTTTGCTGGAGAGCAGATTTTCAGATGCTTTCTCTCTAATGAAGCTTTTGTTCCTCACTTACAAAGTGCTTTTTCTCTTTCCTTTTCACCTTATTTTTTCCCCTCCTTTTAAATAAGACAGGGAAAGGTGAATTGCCTTGGAGAACCAAGTTGCCATTGGACTAAATTAAACCTTAAAAGATCAAAGCTTTCAAAATCATGCTGAGATCAAACTGGGATCTTTGGAAGACTTAGAAGGAAGCAAAAACTCATCTTTACAATTTGTCTACAAACACGTTGCTCTTCAGTTGCTGAAAATATGCAGGCGGAGGATACTGTGTGAAAAAACAATCTTCAGTGATAGCATAGCAGCTTTTAGAGAAATCGATCTTTCTTGAGAGTGGGTGAAATTCACCTCTGTTCTCAGAGTCCTCAGGTCTCGTCCTGGCCATGTAGGCTGTTCATTTAATTCTCTAATGGCTCAGTGGTTGTGCTATAAATTTTATCCCATGTGACCTAAGTCTACGCTCCCTGAAGATTACTATAAATAATGTTAAAATATATAAAGAAAACTTCTAGAACAGCAGGGAAAAAAAACAAAACAAACAAACAAAAAAAAAAAACAAAAAAAAAAAACAACCAAACCCAAACAATTGTGGAGCACATTATCTGGAGCTACTCAAAAGCTCTTGTGACTAAAACAGCCATTTAATGGTCCATAGGGGGTAAAATGATTTTTTCTGAGGCTTGGGAACAGTCTGGCCATAGCTGCACGCTCCCCCAGCAGCACTGCATTGCCCGGCCAGTTAGACAGCCTGACTAACCAGGAAGGCCAGCTTTTAACTCAATGAATTTAGCAAGGTCAAGCCATGCTAGTTTGAAAATGCATTACTACGTTTAACCGCATGGAAGATTTAGTTATGTAAGAAGAGAAACTGCCTGTCTGGAAAGGTGAAACAAAGCTTATAACAAGTTTTATCATTACCATAGCTGCCCCAAAACCAAAAAGAATTGTACTGTTGGACAAAGGAGGCAGACACCATTCTCTCACTTCAGTCTTTCACATAAGAGCTTGCTCACAAGAAAGGATGAAGCTCCTCCAGGCCACCAGCCCTTATCAGTCTTCCACACAGCACATTTCTGATAACAGTGCTGAGTACTGCATGCAAAACCACCACCACAGCATGACCCTTTTTTTTTTTTTTTTTTTTTTTTTACTGCTCTTTTACCTTCAGAAAGCTCAGAATGGAACTTCCCAGTTCCATCCCTACCACCAGCAGGAGAACGTTCTAGAAAGGCATCGATCTCTGCCTGTGGCAGCACGGCCTCGCTCCAGCCGCGAGCAGCCAACAGCTGCAGGCTGAGGCAGCTGGCCAGGCTGGGCTGCCCTCAGGGACACCACCACAGCATAGAGAACAGAGCCAGGAACCGTTGGACTTTAAGCAAATTCAAACCAACCAATCAGAGCCAGCCTCCCCACCCTGCTGGGGGCTGCAGCGCACCCTGCAAGACACCAGGGAGCCTGGTCACCCACAGCCCTGTGGGCTCTCCTGCCCCGCGGCGGGAAGCTGTGTGGCTGTAAAGCTGCCTCCCGGAGCACGCCGCTTGGCTGTATTTGGTCTTCCCACCCTTTTTGAGCTCAAACTGCAACACGAGTGTAACCACCATTCCGCTCAGCACGAAAAGTGACCTGCTTTTATCCTTTTCATTTCAGTTGAATTTGTTATTTCAGTTTTGCTGAGGAAACCTAACTTCCAGAATGGCATTCTGCATACGTGTGAAGGTGTCACAGCTCGGGGGGTGCCCACCTGGCTCCTGAAACCCCCTGCAAGCAGTATTGCCCTACCAGAGACCTACCAGAGAGCAATTCCAAGAGATGGTCCAACAGTAGTCCCATGCCGATGCCTGCTTCCCCCAAGTGCTATGTATTTTGCTTTCCCTCTTCTGATTTTGCCTTAAACAAACAATCCATTCCACCCTTTTTCTTCACCTTTCTAACCTCTGAGGCCCTATTTTGTACCACGAGACATAAGAAGTACCAGGTAAGGGCTTAACAAAAGAAGAGGCAATTGCAAGAACCATGTATTTCTCTCTCTCTCTTTTTTTTTTATTAAAAAAAAAAAAACAGAATCATTTTGGGGATATATTCTCCTTTCGCTAGTATCAGAGAGCACTGACGCAGTGCTAGAAAGCTGGTCTTGCCTGCACTAAGATGAGATTTCACCCAGAGCAATGTCTTCCACGCTTGACAGGCTAAGTAGAATGGTTCTGTCCATGTTAAGGCAGTAGCTGTGATTAAACCTTCCTTACTGAGCTCATTGCCCCCCAGCAAGGTGCCAAGGATGCGGCCTGTCATATGTCTTTTCTACTTGCCGAGTAGAAAAATCCAAGCAACAAGCAACCCCGACCACCTATCATTTATTCACACTTTCAATGGTGAGCAGCAAGAGCTACATCTCAGTAGCAGCTCGCAAACATACAACGTTACTGATCACAATCATTGCTCTTTTGTGAAAAAAAACTGTTGGGAAATTATTGTAAATGCAAAGGCCTAAGATCTATTAGATCTTAGGAAAAGATTTAGCTTTTCAAATGACAAGGAGCCAAATGAATCAGATTTCAATATTGTCAAGAAGCACAAAAACCATCAAGTCGAACTTATATCTATTCATCTGAACCATATCAACAAGCATCTAGGCTACTTTTCCATTAAAACCATTATTCTTGGAACTCATTTGCCAGTGTGAATATTTGAAGATTAGTGCATAATTTACTCAGGGATTTTCTCTAAGGAAATTCTAGTAACCTTCCTGGACTAAATTAATTTTTTATGATATTGAAGGAAAAAGAGTGAAACGTGAAATACATTCATTAAAGTCTTCAACTTTTGATTATCTATTACTAACAATCAACTTCAACTATTTACAGATAATTGTTTGGTCCTTTAGAAAACAGAAAACAGTTTGTATCGGGAAGAAAAAGAATATTACATTCATTAAATTATTTTGGCAGTGTTCTCAGCAGATGAAAATCACCATGAAATTCAATACAGTATATGGAACGACCACTTTTCACAACATTGAAGCCTACGTTCTAAATGAAATTCAGAGTTCTTGTGATATCAGTGAAGAATTAAAATACATACTCTATTTTAGAGAGCGATTCACTTACCTCTGTTAAAGATAGGACAGGAGTTAATAAAAGCATTCTACTTCACAAAACCATAAGCTGTAATATTGACCAGATTTAAAAACAATTTAATTCAGGATAATCATGTCACATTACATTTGTTTCAATTCTTGAACGTTTTCACGTCAGCTTACGAACAGTGCTGTAATGCAATACCTTCCATAGGCTAAATGGAAATGCATATTATTTCTAGCAGAATATTGGGAGCGTGCAGGGATGAAAAACTAGATCTGCTCAGTATTTCTGGGATTTCAGCAACTATGTTTTCTGCATCTGAAGGCATCAAAAATGTATTATGTTTTATTACAATGAACCCAAAAGAATGATAAATCCAAGTATCATTCATACATGGATGCTACTGCAAAGCAGGATGAGAAATTATTGTATATATACAAAATACAATAGATGGAGCCTATAAAAAAGAGTAAAAGGAAAGCTTAGCCTGGGATTTTCTCACAGTCCACCTGAACTATGGTGCATCTAGCAAAACAAACAAACAAAAAAACAACAAAACAGACAAAACAACAACCTAGAAGCTGCTAAAAATACTGAGCATGTTCTTAGGTACGCCTTTTCATGTGAAAGCACTGTTGTTAACAGCAAAGAAAACAACTTACAGTCCTAAGTGTAGATTTATCAAACTGGAAAATAAACAGAATCTTAATTCAAGGAAGATTTGCTTTGTTTCACAGTACACAGCTCATTCAGTGTTTCTTGCAAACTCATGAAGAATCAAACAAATTGTCTTCCTTTCACCCCTTTTTAAAAATTGGCATGATTTTTTAAAGAAAACATAAGAGAATTCTCAGTTGCACAACCGCTTCCAGATATGGTTAGCTAACATTTCTAGATGTATCATATCCAAATCAAAAACAGAAATCTTGCTATATTTCACGCAAAGTTTCTGATATTAGTGAGAAAGAATAGTGTTACTTGAAATGCTCAGCACTTCCATAATCCCCTTTGGAACAAATCAAACTAAGCCTTTAAACATATGCATAGTATATTCTACGTTAGCAAGAATGTCTCCACCAATGTCATCAATTCTTCAGCAGCCCTAAAATTAAAAATGGGCTTAAAGCATTTTCTAGATTAGGCCCTCTCTCCTTTCTTTTATTAAAATGGGACAGTGGCTATAAGCCAGCAGAAACTCTAGTGATAAAGTAGAAGACATAAACTTGGTGAGAGATGTGATAAAATTCACTTCTATACATAAGGAAATGACTTCCATAACTCATTCCAGGTCTTACTTCTTATAAATAGAACTGTAAAAAAAAAAAAAAAAAAAAAAAGACAGAAAAAAGCATACTCCATATAATTTCTAGATGCACACTACGCCGATTGCTTCCTAGTTTTAATTTGATTAAGTAGGGAACATTCTGAAGATTTTTCCCTTTTGTTTCATTATCTTTACTTGGATTAAAGACACGAATATACAAAAACAACAACGCAGTAGTGCTTTCAGAAATGAGACAATCTACTGAGGGGACAAAATTCATATTGCCATTTTTCTTCAGTGGGCTGGATGGATGATCTACCTTTCTTTCAACTTGCCTTTGCTAGAGGCAAGCAGAATGACAGTATGCTATAGGACTAGTTAAAGTGCACAGCAGCCACATTCCCCAGACTTCAGTAAAAAGCCCAACAGGATGAATTTCGTTAAGGTCTTAAACTATCAATTACCTTTACATAGCTCTTGCAACATTGACTGCTGAGATATATAATCTGAAGAAAGTTCTACTGCCCAAATGCACATTCTCCATTTTACTGTATCGTGTAGCTGTCAAAGAGGTATCTATTCAAATCTTTGAACACATACTATGAAAGACTTTTATGGGATACACAAAATCCCAAGGCCACTGTGACTTTGCGTTAGTGGGAGGTCATTAGTTATTTGTCATCCCCGTGTTAGGTACTGTTAAATCAGAGAAAAAAGACTCTCACCTCAAGGGACCAAGTCTTCAGAGATAATAAAAGCACAGAAGTCAACTTCAACAAATTTATTTTTGCACTGAAAGAAATGTGGCTTTTTGTTCACATTGAAAAGTAAATTGGGGTGCTTTTTAAATATATATAAATAAAAATTAGATGCACAGAGATGTATTGTAGTTATAGACATCTATCAAACCAGAAGTGAGATAACCACTCAAAATTATGAGAATTCAAGATAACTTTAAATTACTAGCCTGCAGGCAACTTCTCAATTATGCTTTAGCTAGCTCTCGCACAAGCAACAACAATATCTAAACAACAAGGAGAGAGAAATTATGCAGAAATTATGTTCTAAAACTCTGGCATCAACATCTACCATCCTGTATACATCAGCAAGTTTCATAAAGCTGTTTGGGCAAAGTCTGGGTGAACTTCACTAGGACCTTATCAAAATAGCCTTGTACTGGATTTACAACATGACTGGACTTGCAACAACTTGGGTATGGATTTATTGTAATTTACTTTATTTATTTATGTATTTTTACAGCACTGCAGATGAAAAGTACCTTGATTTATTTTGTAGTTGTTGTTGTTGTTATTTTCTATTTATAGAGTTGGTGGTAATGGACAAAATACATCCAGGAAATTTTTAAGCTTTATACAAAGAAATGTTCTTGAATTTGTGAAGTGTAATGATAGTAATAAGAGTAACCATAATAAATTATAAAAAGAAATATTTTTACTAAATCTCAAATCCACTCCTTTGCATATTGCACTCTGAGATAAATGATGAAAAATAGCATCCACAGAAGAGATTCACTTCCATGAAAATATTTCTGTTTTCAAGCTGTCATCCAATGGAATACACTGACTTGACTTCAAGTACTGTTTTCGCTGATTTTTATTTTATATCTAGTTAAAGATGCCCAAGTGAACCAACTCAGAAGAGGAATGCTAAGAGTCGCTGATTTCAGACACTGCTGATTAAGAAGTACTAAAGTAGAAATTAATTTCACAGATAGCAAGACTGTTCCTGATTGCCAAATTTTACCTTGAAATAAATGGACCCACTCCATGCTCACTGTCCATGTGGGGCACTCTGCCATATATCTGAAGTCACAGCCTCACTGGGTTGCTGTGCATCTCTCCAAGAATTAAAAAGATCACAGATGTACAGACATTGCATTACTTACAGTAAGAAGGAAAAAAATTCTGCCCAACCTCTAGCCTAGCACATCCTTTTAGGAACGACTGCAGAGATAAACCTAACCCTTCTGCTCCAGATCAAAACACAATTGAAAGGAGATACACAGCAGCACTTGCTAATATCCGTCAAGCGCCTGGCCAATAACAGAGAAGAGAAGCTCCATCACAGATGCATAACGAATCACTAAAAGCATATATCATGAAAATAAACCAGCCTACTTTATAATAACGAAAATTCCAAGTATAATTACGTGCATGATCAAAATCCCATTAGTTTTAATGCAAGTCTCTAAATATGCACATATCCTCTAATCACCTTTAAGGCTAGCATACAGGTATGTACACAAAAATATACACACAATCAGAATTTCTTCGAAGGTGTAAAGACAGTGATCCATATATGTTGATTTTCTTTTTGACTGGTAATCAGGTAGTGATAATATTATTGTCAACTGGATTAAATTTCCAAAAATTGTATTAATAAGCAGGATTTTTTCCATATCACCCATTACGTACAGGAGAAGAATTCATTGCCGGAAACCTGTGTCTAAGGTCTAGTGAGCTGGTGTTCACGAATGTCTCTTCTAATTGAGCCTATTCCATATAAATTTGAGTTTTAAGAACATCTTTTTTCTTTGCTATTTCATTACATTATATCAGTTCTAACGAGAACATGGTCTCAATACTTTATTTTTAAAATTAATGTTCCTTACAACATCACGTATGCTCTTTCCATTCATCTTAATAAAGCTCCTCTAAATATCTGGAGGAGCCAGTTGTAGCTGCTGGAGCCTTTTTAATTCAACAATAAAAGCAGGTGCCAAGGAATTGAATTGACAACTGTTAATTTTCAGTTCTTGCCCTTGATTTCGGCATTCTTAAATTGTTTTGAAATGAATAGCAATGCAGCTCAGAGAGGATTAGAAAGATTCTGTCTACTTCAACTGCAAACGTTAGAAGCAACTTTTTATTAAAATGTTAATTGAATGAAGTTTGACTGTGACAGCATTTGCTTGGGCTGAAACTCCAGCATCTCAGACTGTCCCACACAGGTTCATTCACTCCAATCTCCAGCACCAGCAGGAGAAAGTACTTTGGAGGCCTTGTCTTGGACGACTCTTCTCTGGGAGGATGCTGGTGCACAGGTGGGGGCTCAACTTACATCAGAAGTGCTCAAGAGCAGCAATTTGACGAGCAATAAACACAGAGGTACTAACAGAACATGAATAAAATTCTAGCTACTTGTGATATTAGTAAGATAGAATTGTGCTTTACACTTATGAATTGACTTTGTGCTTTACAATCATAAACAGTTGCCTACAAGTTTCAATAAATTGAAGTCTTGATATTTAAGGACAGATAATCACTTATGCATTGGAATTTTTTAGTTACACAACTAATTCTTTAATAAACTTCTCAATTCCTCCTCTTTCATACTTTTCTTTTATATAAATCTAAACAGACTGCAGAAAGAACAACTGTAAAAATAATCATCAATCTTAAGCTGTCATTCTGACATCCAGAAACCCACCATTAACAACTTCAATATCATCTCACGTGCCAGTTTGGAAGAATCCAATAGTTGTGTAATGTTTTCATGGAATCTGAATGAACTTTCCATGGTGCCTCTGAGTAACAGTATAAAGTAAAACATTTAATTTTGCATTACTCCCTATTTAAATTAAAAGGCCAGTGTACAAGGGAAAAAAAATTGTGGCTTCTCTTAAAATCCCAGCAGGCAACAAACGAAGCCCTCAACTTATATCTATGGGATACCAAGGAGTCAGAAATTGCTTTCATGACAGTAAATATCTGAATTGCCTTGTAGTTCTGTGGAGTTCTGTATTTATTTTTGGTCACGTTTTATCTGTACTTAAAACAGTCTGAATTCAAGTCAGTTTACTCCCATATACATTCCACATATGCGTAATCTCATGAAAAAATGTAAGAAAGCATGACAGTTCTCAACCTTTCTCTGGCATTCCCATGTTTTCCACAACTATCTTGTTCTCTGAAAGCGTGGTGCATAACCTAAATTTTATTTTGAATTGGAGAGGGTCATTTAGCAGACTCTGAAGGGATTCTGTTTGGAATTGTTTTTGATTTCTTTCTTTTGAGTAGAAACGCGTTCAGGTAAAAGGAATTATGGAGAAGATTAGGGTTTTTTAAGCAGTAAAAACACTGGAAGTTTAAGTTGTGACAAGGAAACCTTTTTCCAGGCTCAGAGGATATAATAGAATTAAAATTCCTAAAATTAGAGTAGCAGTTCAACTCAAATAACATCACCACCATGCAAAACTCATCCTTCCCATTTGTCACTTTCTAATGCTACAATTTGAATACAGAGTCCAATTCTGACCATTCTTACATTCTAAATCAGAGAGTGTCTCCAGGCCGAAGAGTGGGATAAAAGGAGACCGGAATCGGTGCCAAACATGACTTGACTTACACAGTAAGTAAGCGCTTGCAAAGACATTATAAAAATGGGTTAAATGTCATCATGGACCATAAGAGCCTAGTGTTGACAACACACAAAATGCTACTCTCCCCATGTCACAACTGTTACCTACTTAGGAAAGGTACATAACAATCATCCATACTGAAGGCAGAGATTAATGCCAAGGGCTTCTGACGCTCTGTCAGCAGCTTCTTATAATACATTATTATGAACCATCATCATTCCATTTGGGAGTGCAGCTCCTGACACTCCTTACAAGTTTCCTAACTGTTGAGTTAGATGGGCAAAAATTCATCTGGACGATTAGAAGATACCTGAAACAAATCCCAGGACAGCACTTACCAATAACTTGAGGCTATCAGAGCCTCATTATCATCATAATGACAAATTTGAAGCAGCTTAGTTAAAGTCATCTGGCTGTCTGCCTACTGATCAATGGAGTGGACCTAGCTGGTCAGGCTGCCCAAGTGAATTTTTCATCTCTTTTCATAGCATCTTTGCACAGACCGCACAGAGCTGCATGCGATGCTCTCCGGCAGGCACACTCGTGTCTGCTGGAGCCACCAAACAAGATTAAATCCATTTGTAGAACACAGAACAGCCGAGCCCCTAAGTTTGAGACATCCACATGAAAACATATATATACCATTTTGCTTTTCACCACGGGAATCCTTTATTAGAGAACTCTAGTTTGTTTGGGTAGGTTTCTTCATCCTCTGAGAGAGCCCAGTAGAGAAGCTAGGTCCTCATTAAGCTCAAGACCGAAGAAGACCCTGTGCAATGACAAGCCCTGAGGTCTGAAGGCTGACTGCAGGTACTTTGGTAAGGAAGCGTGCAGCAAGCATAACAGGCATGTTTACTCGTTACCATTCCAACACACCCATTCCTCTACAATATGACGGATTGCTATCATGCCTTTTTAGCCACACAAAGTAACAGTTTATTCTTTCCATATAATTTTGTCACATGACTGACAACACACAGGCACGCCGAGAACTTCAGGTTGTGAACGTATATAACAAACAAACATTCTCATATCCCACTGCTTTCACCCAATTACTTATTGCCCAATGACAATTTGTGAAGCATGGCTCTAGCAGAGCTTTCCAACTTTCATGCTGGTAGAGATTTTTCACCTTCATATAACTGACAATTAAATGCTTTTAATAATGTAGCAGAATCCAAAATATACACTAGATTGGATAATTAGCAGAACCATACAGAAGCTGAGTAGTGAGAGATGCATACAGTAGTGAAGAATCCCATGCTTTTTAGAAACAAACTGGAGCTTCCTATCTGAAAGCTTGATGCAAATTTCAGCCAAAATTCACATAAAACATCAAGCAGTGCTTAAAACATCGAAATTGGAATTTAAGATTATATCTTAAGAGCCTGAAAAGCAGGCAAATGTTTTATACAACATACTTTAATATGGAAAGCATACTTCAATAAGGAAAACTTGAAGTTTCATGCCTACCTTTTTACTGATAATTCAGAATATTCAGAAACTAATAACCCGCTTTGGACCATAAGATAGATTCACAGATCTGATGCAATGTGCTGTTAATCCAGCACAATGCCTGATAGTTCAGTAGATCTGGCATTCATTATTGATTTATTAATATTTGATTAATCTCATACTAGGAAATGATAAGTGTGGGAGCAAATGTCTAGAGCAGTGCACACAAATTCCATTTCCCTAACATTTGTTTTTTTTTTTTTTTTTTTTTTTTCAAACTCCTAATCTATGACAGAAAACTCCTAATCTATGACAAACTTCACATGAGAGCTTTACAAACTGTGTGGTGCAGCTGACACGCCCAAGAAATGGGATGCCATTCAGAGAGATCAAGACAAGCTCAGGCAGTGGGCCCAAGAAAATCTGTGAGGTTCAATAAATCCAAGTGCAAGGTTGTCCACCTGGACTGCAGCAACCCCTGCCATCGCTACAAACTGGGGAATGTAAGGAAGGAGCACAGCCCTGCCAAAAAGGACTTGGGAGCATTGGTAGATGGCAAGCTGGACATGTGCCCCTCACAGCTTAGAAAGCCAACCACACCCTGGGTTCCATCAAAAGAAGGGTGGACAGCAGGTTGAAGGAGGTGTTCTTCCCATCTGCTCTGCACTTGTGAGACTTTGCCTGGAGTACTGCAACCAGATGTGGAGTCACTACAGGAGAGACATGAATCTGCTGGAGTGCATCCAAGGGAGGGCTACAATAACAGTCCAAGGAATGGACCCCCCAAGAGGACAGACTGAGACAGCTGGGGCTGTTCAGCCTGGAGAAGGCAAATCTCCAAGGAGACCTGATAGCGGCTTTTTAGTACCTAAAGGGGGCTCTATGAGAAGAAAGCAAACAGACTTCTCTAAAGATTCTGTTGTGATCGGACAAGGGGAAAATGGTTTCAAACTAAAAGAGGGGAGATTAAGATGGGACATAAGAAAAGTTTTTTAGAATAGGAGTGGTGAGGCACTGGCACAGGTTGCCCAGAGAAGTGGAGGAAGTCCCATCCTGGAAGCATTTAAGGTCAGGCTGGACCAGGCTCTGAGCAACCCAGTCGAGCTGTAGGTGTCCCTGCCGTAGCAGGGGAGTTGGACTAGATGCTTTTAAGGATCCCTTGCAACTCAAAATATGATTTTATGATCCCGTGATTCTGTATGTGCCAATCCCTTAGCAGCAGAATATTAACTAAACTCTGAGAATTCACAAGATAACAGATTTTAGCAGTCACTAGCAACTGACAATGTGTGTGTACCCTTATCACATCAAATTCCTATGCAATTTTGTCAGCAATTCTAGAACTAATTTTTGACTTCTTTAAAAACTGACTCGATCTAACTATTTATTGTCAACGTTATAATATAAATGAACCCGAAAAACTGAAATACAAGAAGGTATGGCTTGTGACTTCAGACCACTCAAAACATAAAACAAAATATTAAAAATTCTTATAATTTCTCTGGGTTTGCAACAAAGTTTAACAGGTACCCTACTGGAGATATTTAGCTGCTTAGAACGAGGCTCTACGAACCTTCCTGAGACATGTAAATCACTTACTATGCCATCCCAAGTTAGAAACGATGCCGGAAAACTAATGCCCAGCTTGCACAACTGGCTGAATGTTTACCACAATGTTTTATTACTAAGGCTTGCATGCCCTTTCAGAGCTTTTTACAGGGGGCACTGCAGGGAAGGAAGATGATTAAAAATACCATAGAATATTAATTTAAAAAAGAAAAACAACAGTGACAAAAAAAAAAACAACAAAAAACTAGTTCAAATTGGCATCAAATTAATGCTGTGCCTGAAACTATCGGCACAAGTAGGCATATCAGCATCTGTTACAGCAGGAGGGTTCAGATGGAACAGGAAAAAAATAGGAGTATATGGACAAGAAGAACAAGTTTCTCTCTAAAGGAATGCCTTTTCAATTTATTATAAAAGATACAAAGGGCAAGGGGAGCCTTCTAGGAGCAATTTCCAAAGCTATCTTGGAAATCACACATTCATAGATTTTAGGTCTGACAGAGGCCTCCAAGACCATAACTTCCTGTACATCAAGCTCAGATCCATACTCCACATTCACACATCCCTCAAAACTTTCTGACTAGAGATGCTTTTTCACATCCCTGATCCTTCTCACTGCCACGCTCTGACCTCTCTAAAGAAAGTCAGTTCTTCCCTTAGCTTGATCATGCCAGAAAAGCCTTGGGAAGTTCACAGCATGCATAAGCTCTCTTTAACATTAGATCCAAAGATGTATTGCGTTGAGCTTTTATCTTTGTATGTTAAGATATAGTCCCACTGAAATCCAACCCACAGACAGAACTACATCCATGATGCTTATAATTTGTTCAAAAGATCATGAGGCACATGAATTTGAAAGCTGCACTGTCCTGTCTTACCGCCTTCAATTCCATGCTTATCAGGCATTCTGTAATTCACAGTTATTAACTATGCAATCAATGAAGAAGTGAAACAAAGCACACCTTCACAGGCCATAATTGGGCTGTAAAACCTTGCTGGTAAAGCCCAGGAAAGACCAGTTCCAAGGCAGTGAATTTCATTGCAGCTGGCCAAGGGGCACATGGTGACATGCCTGGTGGTGAGCACGATCTGCAGTGCCTCAAAGCAAGAAGGGGCCGTGGTCAGGGAGGCTGGTTCACAGGCACTGGGCTCCATGAGGCAGTCACTGACAAAATAATAGGCAAAGCACACTGGAAAGAGCTGCATGAAAACATTGGCCTCTGAATTAAATTCCTCATATGATATCTTAGCACTTCATAAATCCCTAAATCAGCAATTTATTTTGCTGTGCTGATCATGGGTGGTTTTTTTTATTACATTTTGGTATAGATTTTGATGTCCAATAAAATACTAGCTTTCTCCTTGCAAGAACAGAATTCTAGCTCTCGCTGAAGTGGCCTCTGGCTTCTGCGGCAATTTTCTAACATATAGATGCAAACTTTCTGAGCAAGATGACACGTTGAGCTGTTCTCTATTATTTTGTCAGTGACTGTGTCCATATTCCCTATGGAATTCTCTCATGGACAACTTGCTTGCCTTTTCATGCAGCAATAAGACCAGAAAGTTCATAGAGCTGGACATGCGAGAAGCTTTCTGTCATTTCTGCAAACAATATTTCAATTTGGAATAAAAACTCCCAGTAAGCTGTGGGTGCTTTTTGCATGGCTTTTTTTTTTCCCCTCCAGATACTGTACTCTAAGATATAGTACTAAATTACACTGATTCATTATTCCTATTAAAACAAACAATAACCTCAAATTGCTTAGCAAACCAAACAATTGCAAACAGTAAATTTAAACAGTAAAACAGGGAGCACGTTGGGTAAATGTTATTTCCCTGAACAAGGAAAGCTTTCGGCAAAGTGCTTAACTTGAATACAACAAAAGGCAATTTAATTTAGTAATACAGCTGGATGAAAAATGGAGACCTCAGGTTTAATAAGAAGGAGAAAAAAGACAAGCATATATCATCCAAAAGGATAATTATGAGAAACTATTTTGTATGATCCAGCTAAATCAAAGCTTTTAATGCTTTCTTACTCCTGTCAAAGGAGGGAGATTTAGTGCTTTAAAAATGGGGATTTTGCAGACTCCACTGCCAAGAAAAAATGATTTGTCCCTTGATAAATTACTATTGGGCTTTCTACTTGAAAAAAAAATACACTTACATTGAAATAAATGCCAAGGAATGGCTAGAGAATTTATATTATTCACTCGTATCTGTCACTGGGTTGGTTGAAAAGCGACAGTGCTATTAAAAATGTCTTCTTACTTCTAGATATAATAGCACAAAGGGGCCACGCGAGCCTTTCGTGAATGGGAAGGATATGTATACAAAAATAATAGTAAGCAAATCTTTATTCCCCTCTAACCTCCTGATGTACTTGAGGTGGAGGGGAGGTTAGAAGGAGGGAGAAACTTTGTACTTAGAAGCTGCCAATTCCCATGGAATCTCCCCTCCTGCTGGGAGCTCCGGAGAGAAACCGTCCATTCATTTTCCAAGGGATTTTCAAGGGTTCTTAAATAAATCCCAGAAAAGTTTTCTCTTCTACTAAGGAGAGGAAAAGCATACTTATAGATCTGACGTATATATAGCCGTGTTAGCTTGAGAGCTGAGTGTCAGCAACAGCAATTCTACCCTAAAGGAATACCATTAAGGGTCTGCTGTATGCTTTTTGTCTCAGAAACTCGCTCCAAATTCTTCTCCTTCAGCTCTTAGGTAAGAACCCAATGGGTCACCAAGGAGCAGGAGCGCTGGACAGGCACGGACACTGGGACCAACACACAACTTTCTGGGGAGCCGTTCTCTAAGGCAGCCACATGTCCGGGGCAACACAAGGCCTGCAGGACTCCCTGCACCCCACTGCTCTCAAGCCTGCAGGTAGCAGTGCTCAGAAGCAGCTCAGAGCACCCAGGAAGGAGCCTGCAGCGCTGCACCGCTCACAGGCTGCAGCCTTTTACACCCTGGGCCAGCCACCGCCGGCGGGCTGCTCCTCTCAAGTGTCGAAAACAACCTCAGCTCTCATCTGCCAGGATTTCACCTCCTTACAAACCAAGGCCACAGCTGCCAAGGGCCTCCTGCTCGTAGCCAAAACAAAGCATACCTGCAGATGACAAAAAAATTAACAAGAAAGCCAGCAATGAATTTAGGATGCCAGTGTGCAGATCTGTGCAGCCTGGCAGTAGTGGGATATTGGGTTTAGCCTATATTTAAGCTTTACTTGGATTCATACTTATTTTTTATACGGATTTCATTAGAGTCTGACAGAATACCAGAAAATTGTGTGGTTGAGTTCATCTTGCTATATATTTTGTTTCAGTCTGTTCCAGCTAGAAGATTTCCTCTTTTTGATTAATTGTAACATCAAGTTTCTAGCAACCTACAAGAGATCTCTTGCCTTTTTTAATCACTGATTGATAGAGACATTTATCTACCTCCTGAGAGTAGCATCAGCTACAAATTTTCATGGAAACCCAGAAAATGTTTTCTGGGCCCTGAACACTTTAGTGCCTGCTAATTAAATTAGTATCAATGAGACAGCTCCAAATGTACAATAATCCAAAAGCAAGAATAAGCTGCTTTTTTTTTTTTTTTTTTTAATAGATGTGCAAAGATGTATTTCATTGCACAGTTATACTTCATTGCACAAAGTTATATTTCATTGCAGTCATTCAATATATGACATTCAGAGCACAGAACTAGCTAGGAAGAAATAAATCTGAATTTTAAATAACTGCAATATTCTGTAGGCCTTAGTCTATACAATTTTTGCAACAGAAACAAAGCTCTTTTTCTTTCACACACAGGAACCTGCCATCATGGGACCTGATTCATTGGCTGACCATTTATGAACTGACAGAATACCAGAACAATACTAAAAAGAAAATTCCACCACTAAAAGACATAAAAAAAATCCACCTGAATATAGAAATCAAAATTCAGAAATCATTAAGACGGATAAGGTGAAGTTAGGAGGATTTTTACCTCCCACCAAGCGGGCAACACCACCAAACCTGACCTACTGATCCTTAAGCACATTCTACACAGTTGTGCAGGATTATGCCAGGTACAATGTACTACAAATCCCAGTCCAGCAAAACCCCAACTAGATCTCACTAGAAGGATGCTATTTCCTCCAGTGGCTGTCCAGCTTTGAAAAGCTGGAAACAACATATAATTGTACCATTTGTACAAACTGGATATCGAGCTGCCATCATCATCCAAGCCTCTCTTCTCTAGCACCCCCATCCCCAAAAACAAACAAACAAAACCAATAAATTCACAGAAAATGTGAATAATTGTTATCCTGAACTTCTTTATTCTTTTTTTTTTTTTTTTTTTTTTTTTTTTATACAGGACTTATGCTAACAACAACAATAAAAAAACACAATTTCAATCTATACCTTTTGACAAGGGCTTCTCACAGAACTCATAATGATATCATCTCTAGCCATTTAGCTTAAATCAATTGTCCCGTGGCTCTTCTAAAACTGGCACTTTACAGATACACTACAGAAGCTACTTAAGGCAGTAATTTATTTTTCAAATAAAATTTTTATGTTATCCTTTGGCATGTCGGCTTAAGTGGATTGTTTATTCATGAAAAACGAATCTAGTAGGGAGTTTCGTTAGGAAAAGAAAAATTCGTAGAAAATTCAGATCTATTAATTAACATGCAAATAATAATATTACATGGAGAAACAAAGAATAAATAGGGATTATAGCCAAATAATCCTACCAGAGTTTCTTCTAATACACTTTCTTCATGTTTCTCAATCTCTGAAAAGCTAAAAATGAGGTGACTCAATGCATCTCTAGCTGTGTTCAGAGTTCATGCTTCTACCTACTACTTCCAAAGAAACACCCATTGCTCCTGCAGCCAGCTATTGCTGCAGCCCAGCAGTTACAGTGCTGGTTGAAGGCACTTGCACAGGGTATATTACAAGGGCAATCAGCTCCTGGAAGCAGATGAGTTAAAAATAAGCAATTTTTTAATTGTTAGTATAATTAACTTCTGGAAACATTCTTAGATGATGTAGACTCTCTATCCCTTAGTGTCTTTAAACAAATGAAACTAGGAGAGCAGAGAATGCAATATTAATAGAAATTAGGAGACACGTCCAAGTGGCTCTCCCACACCCCAGCTGCAGGCACGAGCTTAATCCCATCTCCATGCACCCCTCTAACTTCACAGTGACGAGATCAGTGTCACTCCCAATCTTCTGCCTCTAGGACAGCTCTGTATCACCTCAGCTATCAGGAGGCCAAAGCCATCCATCAGGTCAGCACATCTGTGCAGAACAAGAGAGAGGCACAGGCTGAGCCCCAGCTCGGCAGCTGGCAGCAGCTCGCGGCGATGCGTGGGCACCGCTGATCAAAGGGCTGCCTTGCGCGGGGTCCCGACTGCACACCTTCACCACTGCTCTGCATGCACTGAGCTCACAGCACCTCTGAGGCAGCTTTCGATCTCTGCATCGTTAAAACAAATCAGCTGATGATTGCACACTCGATTTAGTGATCTCTGCTGGAATTTATGGGGCTGCAGGACATCTCCAGTTCAAAGACGCTTAATCTTCAAATCTCTTCCCCTTTGATCTTGAAGTGCTATGTCTGCTGACAGTCAAGACAAAGGATAAATCCACAAAATCAAAATGGCTTTCTAAAGCTATCTTTGTCAAAGGAGTGAAGAACAGAGGACATCATCTGAGCCTCTCTGCCATCCTGAGATCAATTCTGTGGGCCAAATCCTCAGCCAACGTAAATCTGGGTGACTTCATTCCGGCAGAGGTGACAGGATTTTATACAACATCTGGCACCGGCCCTACCGATCTGCTGAGCTCCAGTTCTCTGAGACTTCAACGTCTGCAAAGGCTCTTAATGAAAAATAGCGTTTAACAAAGAAAACGCACCTCCCCATAAATCTTTGTTTAAAAAATGCTAATAATCTAGCCTGATACACATGCAAACAATGCAATCAATTAAACCAGGCTAGAGAGAGAATTTTTACGTGAACAGTAACCTCAAGAAAAGTAGAAGATATAGAATACATACACAAGGATACCATTAACTTCATTTTTCTGAAATTATAGCCCTGTAAATTTTTCTGGACTGTTTATACAACATGCAAAAAAGGCAGTCTATGCATGAACTAGCCATTGCGAATTTCCTCATTTCTCTACCCATTAGCTGAAAGTATACAGCCAATTCTCAGCCTTGTATTTTAGGTCATAAATCTGCTCCCTCTGTTCCTTGGGCAAATTAAAAGCTATATATCTTTTGTCAAAGTCTTTCTGACACAGAGCTCCTACCTTCACAGCCTAAGGCTAGCTGTGTGTCTAGGAAAATTATATACAATAGGCAGTGACAGCCATGGAGTCTAGCATTTAGGTACTAGTCAACATATTTTTATACACGTAAAAATCTTTCTACCTTGTAACTTGAGCACAATTTATACATATTTAAAAGGATCGCAGGAATATGAAATAAGAAAACACGTTGGAAAGGATAGGAAGGTGGTCCAAATTTGATATCCTAGCAATCTTTATGCTGCATTAAGCTTATGCATTAACCTTTTCATTACACTAACGCACGCTACACTATCAAAACCACAACCTATCTCCTTGTGCATTAACAGTTGCTGTGTGTCGGATGAATACATGAGAACCCCTTCTGATTCCAGCTTTATGTGCAGTGTATGTGCTTTAATTAAATGCATACGAAATACGTTGTTTGTGAATGCCAGCTTTGTCATTTATCACAGCAATGACTTGTCTATTTATATTGGATTTTGATCCAATTGAAATGAAGCATTGCAAAATGGCAGTATTTAAGATGCCCACATGAATTGCTGCACAGTGGAAAATATTTGAAGCAATGGGCTCTCGCACATCTTTTAAAAGCTTCAGGATGCTCACAAAGAAGTAATTTTAACTCTCCAAACTTAGAGAAATCTTTCTAAAAATCTGAGGCTTTTCTCCAATCATTTGCTCAGAAGCTATGCCATGCTGCCCAAGGCTGTAGCTTTTAACAGTATGTTCTTCTCTTTCCTTTTACACTGCTAGGAACCCTTGTTTCACACTTCCATCTGAAGCACTACTTGCCCTCCACAGACCTCTTTGGTTTATAGCTGCCACTTTCACTATGTCACATCTCTTACACTGTGATCAGAGGTATTCATCTTTTTCCTTTCCTAAGTGATATTGTTGTCACATAATTTACTTTCTCAGTTATTCTGACAGGAATTGCTGGAAGGCCTGTCTTGCTTACATTTAACACACGGCCACAATCTGAATAGAGCTTGTAGATTAGACCTGCAGTTTCCATTTACAGTCCATTTTAAATAAATGCACAGTAGTGCTACTTAGTAAATATACTTCTTGTTCCTATTTTTGAACATATGTCTTATATTCCTTAGCAGAGTGGTTGCTTTCTGTCATGCCTTGTCCTGCCTCAGCTGTTTTAGGATCCTTTTGAGAGTCATTCAGTCTATCAATGCTGATAATGGTCGTCAACTTTGGGGACATGTCATCTCACTTAAAGCAGTACTACAGCAAGAAATATCATTTCTCATTTAAAAATAGGAGTTATTTAGGGAATAATAGGTGACAGAAAACACCATTAGACCTGCATGCAGATAGTCCTGTGGTGGGACACGGCCACAAGACAGGAATGCAAATTCAGCCTCCTTTGGCTTTCCATGGTACTAAAGTCCAAGACTTGCCAGTCTTCAACTACAGCCTCTTATTTTACATTCCATAACAATTCGGTTTCAAATCCCCAAGTCCAATTTAATTAGAAAGGCAGCACAATCCAAGAAAGCAACCAGGCATCTAGAACAGCTACGCTGTATAGCTGAAGGAGATGATGTTTATTGGGCTCCCGGAACATATAAAAGAGTAAGAACTGCTAGCACTTCTAAACTGAAGGCAGCTTCCCCAGTGCATTAAATAGCACATTTTTAATCATGTAAGTCTCAGATAAATGAGGCTTCCGTGGGCCCAATCCACAGCTGGCACAGCTGTAACAAGACATTACCGCACCTGCAGAGATGCCTGCTTCTGCCAACGCTCACACCACAGCAAGACAGTTCTTCAGCAGATGGCTATCTACAGCACGGGCGTGAGTCTGCAGCCCCAAAAATCTACTTAGTGGACTGGATAAAACTCTCGACTGCTTACTGATCTAATATTGCCTCACTGCACCACATCAACAACTTTGCTCATCTGACACAGTTTCTAGTATACTTATGGATCTTACTAGAGGCACTTATATAGTAAAGTATTGCTTCACATGTCAAGGACCATCAGATTATGATCCCAAGCAAACAGAAATAGTTCTCTTTTTAAGATCCTTGAAATTAAAACCACCATAACATCAGCATATCTACCTGCATTGTTATTTTAAATTATATACACACAGCATTTTAATAGAAGAAATTATATGCTCCCTAGGTGACATATTTCACAGTCAGAAATAGATTTTAAAACTGTTTTCAACCAAAAAATTGACAGTCTCACTCTTGCCCTCCAAGCATGCACACTCCTTAAAAGCACAACCAGAAGGAGGAGTACAAAATTTCATTTACTATAACCCAGAATTTGGAACAGATTTTTTTTTAAAATCACTCAATGGAAATAAACAGTTTTCCCAATTTCTTTTTAAACTTCAGCTCAAGGTCACAAATGCAAAAGATAGGAAAACACAACAAATGCACAGAAGACATTCATGCATTTTAACTGCACCTAAAAATCATATTTGCAGTTCTAAATAGAATGTATATTTTTCCTAAAACATTGGTGTCCACAACAGAAAGAGTATGCGTCTGTGGTATAAAATCACAAACATTGGAATCTCCAAAGTAGAAAGCGATAGAAAACACCAGGGCAGCAGTTATCTGTGGAATTACTTCAAGTTTAAGCTATGGGAAAGGGAATGAATAAAGTTTAGAAGAAATACAGAATAGATTTCTCAAACTTTAGGATGGAGGCTGTGGACACCCACAATTTAAAAACTTCTAATTCACTATAGTTTAGCGGTCCAAAACCCCTCTGGACCTCCGCCATGGTAGATACAATGAAATGTGTTAACAGTTGTCTCTTAATTTACTGCAGTCTGAAGTACCAAAACTGGAGCTGGAATTAGGAAATAGATGCTAAGAATGCTAAAATAGCTCTCACCTGAACCTGTGCAATAGACATCTGATTTTTAATGATTCGTATATAAGTGGGACATGATTCTTCCTTTTCTGAGAATGGGATGTTTTCTACCTAAGCATTTTGCTTTGAGTGTTCTACCAAAAAGCAAGCGCTTTGTTTTCCATAGAACTTGGAAATACAGTCTTTGTGACACCTCTGGAATGGTAATGAACTTGAAAGCAGCTTTTTTTCAGAAAATGAGTATTTTACTATAAGGAGTGTAAGGAATATGGCCAAACACTCAGGGCTGCTGGCTTATTTGTTTACTTGACAGCGGGGTTTTCAATATTGCAATATTTTTTTCATTTAAAAAAGTGCACTTTCCTTGAATTTAGAAAGAACTGTCAAAAAAAATCTCAGATATTTAGATATGGAAAAACAGTGGTGTCTCTTGGGAATTATAATCATTCTATAGCTCCTGCAGAGATCTGTCTAAACTTTTTCTTCCATGAATTTAGAATGCACAAAATGGAGTTTGTCTCCTGCGATGAGCTGCCCTGAGTTGCTCCCAAGACACAAATCTGTTTGTCCCCCAGAGACTTTGGACCATCAGGAGGCTTTAAGCTGACCACTGAGCCTGTTCCATTCAGCAGAGTAACTGCAGGATGCAAATAAAACAGGAACATAAAAGAGTTTTGACATGCTAGAAACAGCAACGTTTGGAAATGTATTCAGAAATGAGATATTCCAAATTAGTTGTTATTTCTGAGTAAGATTTCCAGAAAGGAACATGATTCTGTCCAGTGCTACCACTGACAAGGTCTTCTGCAGTATTTTACACCAACACGATTTACCTCTTGGAACATGGAACACGCAGAGTGCAGTGCAACAGCCAATACGCACAGCAAATTATTATATTAGGTGGATTATAGGAATAAAGAGAATGGTAATGAAAAAAATGAGTAAAAATAGAAGGTAAAAAAAAAAAAGATGCTTCCCTCCACAGTGGCACAGGAAAACAGTAGCAGAGATAGAAATAGAGACTTAACCAATCGCCACCTCACAACTATCTACTACTGTCTTGCTTTGCAGTATAAGAACAGCAACTTTCGTTGTCTTAATTTTAACCTGCTGTTACCAGTGTACATTAGATTTAAAGTGTTCAATATTGGTAACCTAAAAGATGCTATTGATATTTAAAATATATTCTATTTTTGAATGTTTTTGTTTTTAAATAGTCAAGAGAGGTCATCTCAGCAATTTAGTACTTCAATCATTTTTGTTACCTATCGAGTAGACGTAATTCCTCTATACATCATGCTATTCTCAGTTAAGAAAATACTAACTGTGATGGAGGGAGAAAAAAGAACCACACTTTCGGCTTTCTCCAAGTCCTGCCTAAATGAAGTAGGGAAATCAAAGCCTCGCATAATTAACCAATTAAGAACTGACAAATTCTATTTCATTAAATACCCTAAAATTAATAGAATACAATTAAAAAGAATGGCAGATATTGTCTTGAGCTTTGCGTCAGATTTTTAAGATATGTTTGTCTTCCTTTAAGCTGAAAATGAAAAGACATGTCTATCTCTCTGATAAATTAAGGTGATATTATTATTAATGAAGTCATTCACTGCTACCCATGGAATTCACTGGAAATGCTTACGGATGCTAGTAAATGGACTGGGCAAAGGCATTTTCACATGTTTTCCTAGAGAGACAGAATTGTCTCCAAAGCAAAGTTGGACTAAAAGAAACAGCTCCTTCTGTAACAGCATGGGAATTCTGTGTTCTGACAACAGTTTACACAAAGACCATGCTATGATTCAGTACCACTCGTATTTCTGCTAACATTTAAGAACTACCAACATGCTTCAGCTCATGAGTAGCTCCTTGTTTGGATAAAAGTGTGCTAGCTGGTGGATTCAGGTGGACTCCATCATAGTGCTGAGTTAAAACAAAGAACACTTTTAGGAACTTCACTTCCCTGTAACTCAAAGATGAGCTTGGAAATAGATCCTGAATACCTGCCATTAATCAGTGAAGAAAAAACAGATCTACCCTCCATATGGTTTGTGATAGTAATTCAGTACGCTCCTCATCGAGTGCAAGGGCATTATCTGGGACTCCTTTTACTCACACGTATATGCTTAATACAATACCACATACTAGGTCACAAACAATGATGTCCTCTGTAAGATCTGCACAGAAATACTTCATAATGCAAGAAACAGTGCACAAAGGGAGGAAGAAAGGAAATTAAAAGGAACAAAGTTGAACTCGGGTCCCTCCTTTAATTTCCATACAAGAGAGATCAGACCCATTGTAGGAACAAACATTGTAAGTTTCTGTCTTGCAGAAGCCCAGAAAAGTGCGCCAGAGAAGGCAATTAGTTTAGGGAGCAATTAACTTCCCTGAATGTCTTCACAGAAGAGGACTGTGAGACAAGGCTTCGGGAAATCAGACTTTGATAAAGGTCAGTGACATATAACCTATTTTGGCAATTACTTGTCAAATATGTGAATGATTTAAAATACATTTAAGCAACTCAGCAGATGTAATGACAGGACTGCTTTAAACAAGTGGCCCACGTATTCTTTAACGATAGCTCTAGATTTAACACTGCTAATACAGACATAAAGCTCGGGGTGGGAGGACAAAGAAAGAAGCAGTATGCCCTCCCTCTGCGTTTAAGAGGTTAATGACATAGGTTTGATCTGTAATCTATATGCATTTCAGCTGTTGTGCAGACAACCACTGTGGGTTGCACTCCTCATTCCTCTCTAGCCTTAATACAGACACGACGCATCAGGGACCTATTTGCACGCGAAGAGGACTGGCTCCTTGCGTGCACAGTGGCAGCCAGAACGCTTTCCAAAGGAACTCTGTAGCTGCCCGCAACCAAGTTGACTTATTGTGCTCTGCGCTGAATTACAATATTCTTCCCTGGAGAGCCTCCTTCCTAGCTCCCTATGTAAAGATATGTGCTGTTTGGGGTCAGATTTGAAATGTTCGACCCACCTGCTGTTCAAAAGCTACACAGGCTGCGTTCCCCTACCAGTTCTGCTGTTGTATGATTTTATCTGTGCCACTGGTGGAGGCTGATTGAACATCAGGAGGGAGAGAGAACATTCTATAAAACTGCAGGCGGAAAAGGTTTGCCAATTATTTTTCTTCTTGTGACTTTTAGGACGCACAGATTCCTTTTGGCAGTTCCCCTTGTTTTGTGCCCATAAAATAAGTTTAATAGCTGAATTTTCTTTAAGATAATCAGAGGCTGTATAATTTATGCATCCGAATAGCATTGTAGCCAGATGTAATTTTGCTTGAAGTTTCAGCATTACAGTTAGTAATGACTCTGCTGGCTGTGTTTTGTAGAATTTGCAATTTATTTAACAGTTGACTGAGCACTGACCCTGTATAATATCACCATCATCAAAGTGTGGTAAAAATTAAAAATTAAAAATGAAAAAGTAATCTGTGCCTTATGGGAAATGCACAGATTCAAGTGGACAGGGATAGAAATAATCTCAGCAGATGACAAACAAGTAACGTGGTCTTTGAAGTTTATAGCACAGACAGATTATCCAATCAAATATTGGATCAAAGAACCGAGCGAAGGTCTGGAACACTCTCTTAGTAATAGCTATGGCTTGAGGCATTTGTTTTGTCAGTCTTTGCTGCCATTCAACTTTCCCTGATTTGCAGAAACTGATTATTCCCTGATCAGACAAGGGAAATATCAGAAGGCATTCTGTGCTTCCAAAGAGCAGGGAGACCTCAAGGGAAGAAAAGTTAAATTTCAAGTACCATCTGTTTCAACCACAGTTTCCCAAACAGAGCGTCGCTGACCAGAACTCTGCGTTGCTCCCAAGATGTGCCGCGGCCTTTCCAGTGAACACCTCCATCCCACATTGCCCACTCCTCGCTGGCCCCTGCCCTGCACCCAGCCTCTCCAGACTTCCAATCACTCTGTATCATCATCTCTGCTCCTTCTGGCCTTTCCCAGCTCTGTTTGCCTCTGCTGACAGCCCCCACTCCCAACTCACAAGCCTCTGCATCACTGCATTATTATGGTCTTTGGTCTGCAGGTAGTCCACCTTTTCAAGAGACCTGCTGGGTGATGTTTAATAAATTGTATTCTTCACTAACATTTCCTTCTCAAGCATTACGGATGATTAATGGTGATAGATAAATAGTGTCATCAGCATAAAGCAATGATTTATGGTGATGAAGAATACAGCATCATCAGCATAAAAAATATGAAGTTATTTGAAGAACTAAAGTTAACATGTGAAGGAGCAGATCTAGAATTCACTTTAAGTTCAGCTTACTTCTGTGTCATTCTTGTATGGCCCTGGCTTGTCCTGTGGCTGGGATTTATGGATATCTGTGTTCCCAACAAGTATGACAAAACCTGCTTGAGACAATGCACCGCAACAGCATTGCACAGTGAGAGTGTTTTCTCCTGGATTACTTTACGCTGTTAGTGAATCCTAACTGTATTCTTAAGCCAATTTAGATCAGCGGTCATTATTACTTACAACTTGCAACAGACTGCTCTACCATTTATGTGCTATGTGGGATACAAAGAGCCCTGAAATACTTCCTTTTACAGCACTCAAAAGGCTGAAATGATGTGTCAGCTGGTTGCCATTTACACTACCAACCCAGCTGGAGCAAGAGTGTTTCTGACTAAGTTAAAGAACAGCAACACAACTTCAGATAGTGTCCCAAAACAGCAACGCAGCATTTAAAAAAATGTAAAAATCTGTGAGCAGCGTTTACATTGTGGCATACTTGGTGCACTGCGAATGTGCAATCAAGTCTGCAAAGCCGTACGATCTTTGTGACTTCCTGGAGTTTCTCAGACTTGTGAATTTTCATTTCTAAAGTGAAAAATTCTTAACAGCAGCAAAAAAGAAAAAAAAAAATGAAGCAAAAGATCTTATTACGCAACAGTCCATTAAAAATAGCCATTCAATTCTCAGGATTCTCTGAAACAGCAAAAAAGCACGATAGCTGTTTATCTCCAGGCCATTAAGGAAAACTAAACATGAGTTTCAGACAAAAACCTCCAGAAATCCTTGTATTCTTCTATAAGCAAAAGCCACTCATTCATTAAAAAAATAAAAATAAAAATCATAAAGGCTCATCAATAGAGCTAAGCGTTTGTATTAAGGCTCCTTTTCTGCCAATAAAAAGTGAAAAAGAAAGTTACTCAGTGACTCACAGAGGATCTTAGCCACTCAAAATACTTCTCTGGGTTTGCAGAAGAATTTCTAGATAACATTCATCCAACAGCTCGCTTTAAGCAATTAAAATAAGGGAGAAAAGCTACAATAATGTATTGTCATGCATTCATCATACAGTGACAACAGCAACAGCTAGGTAGACCTGGAGGTTTAGCTGAGAAGTGCCATTTACCTGAAAGTAAGGTATTGGAAGAATTTCAATCTTTAAACACCCATAGTGGTAATACAGAGCATTCAAGATTATTTCCAACTCTCCAGCACTTCTCCGTAGTTTGCTAAACAGCAAAATGAAACGTTTCCTTTCTGACCACTGTGTAAGAAAATATTTGGTAGGCACGACCAGTTATATTTCTGGACTTGCATACTCAAGAAGGTGATGTTCCATGCAGACACAAAAACAGACGTTGTAGCAGTCTGGCTGGAAGTTTCCTCAAGCTTACCCTATTCATCTTTGGATTTCTTTCTTTCAGAAAATTGCTTCTCCCTCCCCACTACCTACCCAGGCGTGCCTCCACAAAGCTCAAGCACTCAATCCCTTGTGGTAGCAAAGGGAACACAATTCCCATTAGCTCTTATTCACCAGTCAGAAACAGACTCTCCCTCCTAACTGGTGCAGGACCAGGAGAGTGTTCTTGTCTTGGTTTCAACTCCCTCCAAGCATCCAGTGCCAAAGCTGTCTACATTCAGAGACTACTTTTGCCTATTAAAACAAGTGTAATCTATTCTTTGTTCTATATTCATATACATACAGTTATGGGATAGGTATTTCAGTACACTGAGTACTTAACTACTTCATGGCATTGTTCCTAATTATTTGCTGTTCCTTCTCATTAATTTTCCAACTTGAGTATCTTGATTTCAACGCTTCTAAAAGAGTCATTTTGAGAAATAATGGGAGAGACGGGTTCCAGTGCCAATTCATGCTGTCCTCATCCATAAATCTCCCTCCAACTTTAAACATTTCTATTTTCAGCTACAATATTTTTGACCTTTATGCTGTTTCTAAGCCTTTTTCGACCATCAGCGACAGACTGACTAGCGTGAGATTTTCCTCTTGCATATTCTTAGTGTCTAGATACAACCGTCACTTCAAGGGGAAAGATAAATCTGAAACAAATTCTCCCCACTTACTCAGTGAAAACATCATGATTATGCCTTCAGAATTAAGAGTGCAAAGTCAAAGCTACTGACTGAAGGGGCTCTACATAACACTCATGCAGAAGCATGCAAAACAGAGAACAAAGAAAAAGGGATTCTCCTTTCCTCTATGCTCTGGTACTACCCCATAGGTAACACTCTCCCCCCCAAAAAAGAAGGACTCCAAATCTAAGACCATCACACAAACAAGGAGCAAACATGTCAGTTCGCTACACACAGATGAACATCTCTCCATGACAACAGATGTTTTAAATTAAAAAAAAAAAATTGACAGGTTTTATACACGTGGTTTTGTGTTTCACACACATAGAGGAAGAATGTCTGGTTCTCTAATCGGGCACACTCCAAAACTGTGTGCTTAAAAGAGGCAGAAGGCAGGGTTCGCTTGGATGAAGAAATTCTCCCTGAACACAACAGGTGAACCTAAGACACCCATCAACTGGGAAAGAGCTGCCAGTGTTTTCTAGAAACTTGTTTTAAATACTTGAAACAACTGGCTTTGACTGAGTTGATACTGATGCAATTAAACTCAAGTATTAATGAAAGCAGAAGATTTAGAACGAGCAATGGAAAACGTCTGCACACAGAATCATTCATTTACTCCAGGAGTACATGAAAACAGTATGTACAAGCTCAAGGAGCAGCGAGACAGTTTGCTTCTGCATAGAGCAAAATGAACCATATTTACAGACTATAAATGATTTGTAGAAATCACTTGGTGAATTGCTTTGAACAACAAATCAAGCTCCATTCTCTGCCCCATTGTTGCGTGGACTGGGATGATCCAAGAGTTGGAGCTATTTTTTTCTAAGTTGAGTTAATATATTCTGCCCTGAAAATACAGCTTTTCCAGGTGAAGTGGAAAGGAAAAAGACTAGAGGCTCAATCTACTTATTTCTTATTCAGCTGGGAAAGACAGAATTGTTTTACTCTGCCTTTCGCACTTGCTGGCTGTTTTATTTTCAATTCTGGAAGCAGTCTGTGTAATATCAATTCAGTTCTTGTTCCTCAGACTATGCAGAGATTTGTTTAGGCTTGGATAAATGCCCAAAAGAAAGACCCAACTATTGCAGATCTATAGAATCTCTGAAAAGGAGCTACCTTATATCTTTTTAGAATTTAGGTCTTTTTATTTTAGTCTCAGATGAAAGCACACAAAGCTAAACAAGAAGTCACAAAGGAAAGTGATCTGAACTTACCCAGAGATAAAGAATGGCTCATTTAGAGCTTGGCTGGAGTTCTGGTCGAATGACCACCTTAACCTTTGCCTTATTCCAACAATTCTTCCATCAATATATCACTAACCAAAGTTCAGATTTTTCCATTCAAAGATATATTATGATGATGTGCGAAGGCTACATTTAAATAAAGTGGAAGCATATGCAAAATGCTGTTATCTTTGCACTGAAACACAGAGGCAACATGGCACCAGCATAGTCAACTCGCTCTTCAAAATGAGACTTTTATTATTTTGCAAAACTCTTCTGAATGAACGGCTTGGTTTTATTGATTCTGGCTTATTTCTGCTCTTAAAAAACAACCTTAATAAGGGATGGGAGAAGTCTCGCATGAAATGCAATGTTTTTCACCTTAAGTTTGGTTTGAGATACTGTACAATTTAAACTATAAATAATAATTCAAACTTACTTTTAAGAAAAGATAATACCTTAATCTGGTGTTCTGAACTAGACTTGTCATTTTTCCTTTACAGGACACTTCTCATTAAAATTATTCAACAGCGACCTGGCCGTCCCCATTTCTAATATGACTGTGAGAGCAATGCAAACGTCACACGAGTCAACAGCAAACAGAGTAGTCTATCACGATTACAATCCATCACTCCAATATCAATCATTCTTCAAACATGAAGAAAAACAAACCACGAGCACGTTTCAATACTAACTTCCACTCCTAATGTCTTAAAACGGCTTAACCTAGATGGCTCTTTAGGTTAGCAGGCACATCCCACTTTGCAAAAAAGAAAAAAACAAGGAGGTCCTTGCATTGTGATTACTGACATTTAAAAAAACTCAACAGCACAAGAGAAGACTTCAGGAGTATTCACCCATTATTAATGTTCATTCAGTCTTAATAGAAGTTCAGCTCACTCTTGTACTTCTTCCCGATTCTCTTTAAACAGGACACTTGAATGCTCGTGTTTCCATCTTTTAAATAATCTACCTCAGAGCTAATAAAGGTGCTAATGAAATCCCCACTTTTTTTTTTTTTTTTTTTCCCCCACTTGTGTACCTCTGCAATAGGGCTTAAAAGGAGGGGAGGCCAAGATACCTGTTCAAGCACTTGTGATGGGAACGGAATAAAATACTTTGCTGTGGAACTGGTTGGGATTAGAAAGCCTCTTTTAATAACTTCCTCCTCTTGAAGAGATTTAAGTGAGCCAAGTACAGGTTCCACCGCATCTCTTTCAAAAAGTAATAACTTCGGCACAATTTCAATAGTCTTGTACGATACTACAAATCAGCAGATTCATCTTACATACCTCATCCACAGCCCAAAAATCACAGGAGGCAGTGAAGAGCATGAATGCTCTGGCAAGATATTTCTGAACAAGTCAGTCTTACATCTGCCTCTGCCCTCTGCAGCTGTGCTGTGACTAACCACTCTGCAAAGGGGCCTGGTGGGCTATGGTGAGACAGTTTGCTTCCCTTTGCCTCAGGTTATGCTTATGCCAGGTCATAACGCAGCCAGGAAACGTGCTGGAGGATCAGCCTGTAACAGTACTCTTCCAGCTGCTGTGGGACACCCCAGCCCTCGACAGCAGGGCCACGATGCAGCAGGCATCCAGTGTGCTCCTCACTAGGGAGATACCACCTCACTGATGTACCAAAAGCGTTTGAGAAAGGCCTGTGGGACCACACAGAATTTAACTTCTCCTTCGTGTATATTTCATATACTCTCTTCTTTCAGCTGACCTGGTTTTAGATTTAAACTAATTCAGAAAAAAACATCTGACCAGAGAGGGCAGTCAGCTCAGGCGATGTGGCACAGTACTGCCATTCCCTGTGCAGGTTATGCCTCAGCCCAGCCCAGGCACCTGCAGCCAACACTGCTGTAGGCGTGAAGACACCAGCAAAGCTGCCCAGACCCTGAAGCAGTGTGCCCTCCTTCCCAGTACTCCACTGGGGTGCTTGAAGCTCAGGGATCCTTACGCAAAACTGTCAGTTTTGCCATTTGCCCTCCTCTTCTCAGTCCCACTCTCACGGCGCGCTCTTCCACACTGGCACAGACAGGGTTTGGATTAACAGTGCTATTTGCTTTATATAGAACACTCCCTACCCTAACACAGACAATCAAGAATTGTCTCAGCTGGATTTGTAAGAGAACTCAGTGTGAAACAGTCAATCAGCTGCACAAATAGAAGAAAAGAAACAGTCTAGCGCTAACAGTTTTTGCATTCCTAATAGTTGTAAAATTGAAATGTAAAACAATCCTCTGGCTGGCATTCCAGAAGCTAAATTTTAAAAGAATATACATTCAGAAACAGAATTTTATTAACTGATGATCGTGAATCCTCCCAAGCTGCCAAAGCCCAACCAGAGAGGTGCAGAAAGGCACCACCACCTGTTTCTGAGGAACAGTCCTATGGGCACAGCACAAATCACTGAGCAAGAGCCAAGAAGGACGATGCTGGCAGGCAGAGCGACAGGAGATCCCAGCAGCACTGCGTATTTGGCTCATCTCGAAAAATAGATCATTAAAAATGCAGGTGCTTAGAAGGATTTAAGTATAAAAACAGAGGAGGAAATGAAGTGCAACACAAGCAAGGAGCAATGAAACATACTGGAAAGAAACAAGGAAAAGCAGATGCAGAAGTTCAGTCACACAGAAGGAGAAACAGGGACAGAAGACAGATTTCAGTGAAGAATAAGAAAAAAAATCTGTTTATTTCAGGTTGAAGCCAATGGAAGAAAGACGTCCTAAAGGCATTGGAATAGTTTAATTTTCATAGCTGGTCTGGTTGACATTTTCTTTTAAACACCAGATTAAATAACACAACTCAGCTAACAGCATCTTTGCTATAAATGCTACAGGGCTGAAGACCAGATAAGCAGCAGCATTTAAAGGCTTTTTCCCTATGCAAATAAGTGCTAGTAAGTACTATCCACATATACATGTTTTGAGCAAAACGAAAATACTAAATTTGTTGACTGCTCAAGTCTGTTTTTCAGCCTCATGATCCTTATGCCAACACCTGACATACATCAGCCTGAGGTTTAGATATGAGATGACAATTCCAATGATATCTTTAAAGAGAAAAGACAGTAAAAATATTTAACTAAGCACTTATCACTGCCTGTTATTCATACTAGAGTAGTGCTCGTATTTCTCAGTGGAGACAGGATTCCTTAGCACGAGAAACAAACAAGTTAGCGTGACTGTTACAAGACTAGAGACCTTTTCACATGAAGTTCTCATTCTCAAAGGCAACAGATTGACAAAACCATCAGCTCCTCTGCTGGAGTTAGACTATAGGCCTCAAAGTTATGAAGTAGAAATGGATAGTATAACTTGACAAAACTCGCACAAGTTCTAGGACCATCAAATTTTAACAAGCAAGCAACATATGCTCAAAACTCAAAATGCCATTTTTATGTTATGATATAAAACTTCATTATTTTGAACTTTGAAGAGTGCAGTAAGTATAAAAATGCACAGTGAGCAATATTGTTTGAATTGAAGAAGAACGTAAAATCTACAAAAATAAAGCAACAAAAGAAAAAGAGGAGACAGTATAAAAAGCAGCAATTTGGGGAAGGTTGAGCACGATGCCACAGCAGCACTGGATTTTGCACCTTTGAGTACTCCTGAGCTGCACAATGCAGATGGGGCCCAGAACCAGAACCAGCATGTTCAATACTGGGCATGCCCAACACAGGTCTGGGCACTGGTGAAACCCTCAAGAAGTTGGCGGATCTTCCCTTGGGGAGGTAGCTCTATAAAAATCCAGTTTCAGGGAAAAAGACCTAAATTTTATTACCAATTTTGAATGCAGACAAGTTTTATACTGTAATTTAACTGCTGTAATGTCTGATATATCAGACTTAAAGGACAGAATTGTAATAAAGTTAGAAGCGTGCAAAATTGCAGAAAGGACAATTTAAACAGAAGCTCTCAACATTAACATGCAGGTTTTGAGCATTCAAAAGTGAGCTATGAAACACCAGAAAAATACATTTAACTTGAGGCCTTTGGTAAATGTCAACGAGGGGAAGTGTGACTTAGATTATTAGAGACTCAAAGAATATAATCCACAGTAGATCACTTCAGTCCTGGCTAATTACTAAAGGCACCAGTTCATTATGGTGCTGTAACTGTATCTAATTCAGTTTGCTATGCAGTTCATCTATTATGTCTTTTTTATGCATTACTGTGCTGGCTGGGTACAATTTGCGCTGAAGGTGCTTCTCAACCCGTCTGGTATCTACTAAGCAAGTCTGGTAACTGCAACTGAGCCTTCCTCAATTTTATGTTAACTACTAATCAGAAAAAACAATGAAAGAAAAGTATTACTTGCATTTAAAAAACAACAGGACCATCCTTCTAACATTATGTATATTAAGACTGAAGCAAATGAAGCTGGTTAATAAGAACCTTCGGCATATGCAAATTTGAAATTCAGAAGAACAAGGCTATTTACCCCAGATCACACTAATAGTATACGAGGGCTGTTCTGAAACTAAAGCCTCCCATTTTATGATGCTGGCCCACGACATCAGAGGCGGATGTTGGTGTGATGGCAGTAGAGGTTGAACCTTCCCACCAACATCCCGTTACATTTTACTGCTGTGTGACAGACAGCAGCAGAGCAGCAATCTGACAAAATGGCATCTGACATGGAAGGGTGGATGAAGCAAAGACTTATCACTGAATTCCTTCACGTGGAAAAAATCACACCTATTGACATTCATCAAAGTTTGCTGGACATTTATGGAAATCAAAGAATGGATGTATTAGTTTAAACTGAGCTTTGAGTAAGTACTAGAAGGAAAAACAGAAAAACAATAGTTTGCAGCAATTTCCTCTGCAGTGAAGCAAAAAATGCAGTATTTTTGAAGATACAGGAAACTTGTTCCTATGTGAATTTAAAACGACTGAGAAAATGACAGAATGCTCAGTATTCAAACAAATACTATCTGAAAGTAAAACAGATCCTATTTTCTTCTTTATGCATAGTGCATGGACAGTCCTACCTCTAGCACAAATGAATGGGTTAATTGAAACTTCTTCACTCTCCCTTGCAATAAAAAATTAAATCCAGACTGTACTGGTGTCACGCTGGACATAACTGAAGAAAGCACTCACTTATGTTAGCTCTGAAGAATTTCTTAAAATGTAAGTTATTTGCAGAAGCACGGCCTTATTTTTGACCCATCACTCCTTTATTTTAGCTTCCAGCAGTAAACCGATAAAAGAAATCCTTTGCAAAATTGGCCAGCAGTACCATAACCTAGACATTTCTATAGTGCCTGATAACATTGCAACTTCTAAAAATGCTAGTGTAAGAAAACATGGACAGAAGAAAATACGTTCAGTCCAAGAGAAATAGCAGTAATTTATGACAGATGAGTGCTGACCTCTACCCTAGCTACACCCTGAAATACGGCTTGCTGCAAAACAAGGTTACGTAGATAAGACAGCTTGTTGGCCAACAGCATTCTTGTTACATCAGTTGCAAACGCATCCGCAATTCTTAACACATTTTCTAAATGTTGTGAGTTGAGGACAGCAATCAGGGTCTCTAATCTAGATGAACCCTGAACACAAACTTCCTTCCAAGTCAGCTCTGCTTTCTGGCTTTTTCTTCAAAAGAAGAACTGCTGAGGCATGTTTCCAAGGGGATGACACACATCCACTTACAGGATCTGGTCTAAGAAATCACAATCACTTCTTGAATGCACTCGGAAGATTTGCACGTTGTCTATTGCCTGTGACTGAATCTAGATGACATTTTCAGGAATGTGATGGCAAAATTGTGATATACATCTGAAGAAAATTTATATTTCCACAACAAAGGCTTTAACAAATTTCCAAAGCTGACTGCAAGCTGTAAGTACGTAGGCAGCTGATGAGCATGCTCTTGTGTTTTCTCTGCTTTTTAACTTTCATCAGCTGAAGGAGGCTAAGTTGCATTACGTCCACTCACTCAACAATTGCTCCTTCATCCAACACAGCATAAACATACCAGTACTTGTACGCAGCAGCAAATGCATCAACTTTTCCTATTCCCCAGAGCCTCTTAATCCAAGAAGAAATATAAAACTAGATAACCAAATAAATTGCAAGGACCAATCCAGCATGGTTTCAGGTGTTATCACCTTCTCATTCACTTGCTTGTCTGCAATCTCTTCTCCTTTTGAGCCCACACCTTCAGAAAAGGTAAGAAACAAAGGAACTTGGTTTTTATCAGAAATAGTGTGGTCAGCAAGAGCAGGGAGATAATCACCTCCCTGTAATTGGCACTGGTGAGGCTGCACCGGGAGTGCTCTGTTCAGTTTGAACAGAGGCCTTTTCGAACAAGAAAGGCATTAAGACTCTGGAGTGCCTCCAAAGAAGGGCAGTGGAGCTGTGAAGGGTCTGAAGCACAAGCCTTATGAGGACAGGCTGACAGAACTGAGACTGTTCAGTCTGGAGAAGAGGAGGCACGGAAGACCTTATCACTCTCTGCAACTGCCTGAAAGGAGGCTGTAGCAAGGGGAGGGTCAGCCTCTTCTGCCACGTAACACTGATAGGATGAGAAGTGATGGCCTTAGGTTGCACCAGGGGAGGTTCAGGTTGGATATTAGGAAAAACTTCTTCTCAGAAAGAGTGGTGGGGCATTGGCACAGGCTGCCCAGGGAGTCACTACCCTTGGAGGGGTTCAAAAACTGTGAACACGTGGCTTCTTAGGGACACTATTTAGTTATGTGATGGTAAGGGGTGGACAGTTGGACTAGATGACCTTAGAACTCTTTTCCAACCTTAATGATTCTACGAAACTATGAAAGAAATGTATTTCGAGCCGTAACCTAGCTCTACTTACACTGCTAGGAAGCTGAATGGCAGTCTAACCTGTGGCTGAGAACCGAACCCCAGCAGCACGTAGCAGGGACCATTCCTTCCTGCACTGCAAAGCCACGTCCCACAGCTGTACCACACAGGTGGAAGCAGCATCCCAGTCTTCAGCATCACACAGGCCTTGTTCACATCACCAGCTCAGCTTAAAGCCCCCACTTTTCACTGAGCAAGGATGATCCTGGAAAACAATCCTGGAAATGACTTCATCACCTGAAGTCTGGAAAAGAGCTGTATGGTTTCAGTAGTGACCCTCAGCGTTTAATTCTGCAGGAACCCGTGTTCATTACTACTCTCTTAAACACTACACAATAATGATGAAGACTTAATCACACTTCGGGAATTGTTTTCCTATTTACCTCAACAGGTTTTCCATGGATGAAGAAGTCTGCAAGTAACTCTCAGTGGTATCGATTGCTGTATAATAAATCAAGCAGAATCATTTGTCCTCCAGGTTCTCCCTTCAACACAGTAGGTAAGCTCTATTTTCTAAAGATATGGTAGTTCAGATGATGAAATAAAGACTTTTTCTTAAGGCAAGATGCAGAAAAAACACTGACAGCTAAGGGCTATCTTGCAAAAACAGAGTAAGTTCAAACTCAAGCGTTTTCATCAGATAGCTCTTTCGCCTATGATCTCAGTTCAGATAACATGCATTAGTAATTATTTTATTGAACTAATTTCTACTAAAATCTTATAAAGCCTATCCATCACCTTGGAACAAGAAAAACCCACTTCACAACACTCAGAGAAAACAATCTACTTTACTAATATATTGAAACAAAAACAACAAAGAAGAAACCTTCAAGGTAGCTCTTGCCTATTGGTAAGGGAAGTAAAAAGCTTTATAAATTGAGACTAAGAATTTGTCAGGAGTGTTTTACAGTTCAATGTCAGCAATGCTTGGTGACTGAGGACTCAAAGGATGGTGAAACGTTTGGCAGGGTTCACGTGCATTTTATCTTCAAGCAAAAACTTCTACTTCACACAGTTAGCAAAGCTACCAACAGGTATAAATATATTTAGCAAATACATTCTTCTGATTCTATCCCCTACTTACTTCACTGCCTTTGTTTCAACATAGTTGTTCTGTGATTCTAAGTACATGTGCCAAAGAGTTTATCTTGTCCATTTTGCCACCTATAAAATTGAATGTCTGTGCCCCTACAACTGTCACAATTTCAAGAATAGACTTTAGATTAACTTTTTTAATTAGAAGTCTTGAAACATTCCAGGTTAGGGATAAAATGCAATCCAAATAAAAGAGTTTGTTTTTCATCTTGTATATGCATATTTTAATGTCCTATTGCATATAGTTACTTCTACTTCAGAAGCACATACAGCTTCCTTTGGAAATGGAAAATCGTGCTACTTGCATTCAACAGCATTTCTTCCCTCCTTCAAAACTACCACAACCATGCAAAATAGTTTTAGTGAGAAGACAACTGCATTTTTTGAGGGAGTAACTTAGTTATCACTATTATTTGCCCAGTTATAGTAGCAGTTGCCACTGGATTTCTGCTCCATATAGACTTACATGAACTAAGTTGCTTAACCCAGTGTGTGAGTTGGTGTGCATCCTCCCAAGGGTCAAACAAAGAACATCTAAAATGCTGATTGATATTAACTCTTCCTTGTTGGAAACTATCCAAATTCTACACATTCTTACTTACAGAAGACATAGATCTTTCTTACATATTTTTTTCATCTACTTTATCCACAACACAGCTGTAGGTATACCTATAGTGAAATAAGCTTATAGTAAAATAACGAAAACTCAGTTGGAAAGCATTATGTTTCTGAAAATGACTGCAATTACAGGTCAGAATTAGAAACCTACTGAATACAGGTTGCCCTGGAGCCTGCTGTACCTGAATTTGGCACAAGTTTTGACTGGTGTCACCTCCCATTAATATCAGTGCTACTTAACCCTGAAGGAGTGCCAGAGTTAGAAATGGAGCTGACACAACTAGCTTTTAATGGTCTCCAGCAACAATGTTTACTGCTCTGAGGTAAAAGGTGAAGAAAATATGTTGTCCTTCCATATACCATTTTAGCAGATCTAGGGAAAGAAAAAAAAAAAAAAAAACCTTTTGACTCATGGCCCCTTACAAAGAAATTGAATAAAAGTGTAATCTGCTGGAGATATGTTACCACACACTCCTACTTGCAAAGGATATTTCTGTTTCTTTTCTTTTTCTGATTCATGTGCTTGAATGAATGATTCTCTCACTGCTGAGAATTTTTATCAGAACTGAACTGTAAAGCTGGGAAAGCCTGTGGCATTTACTTGGCAGCACAGCCCTCACTCGTGAGCCCAAATGCAGCTACAAGCTGGTAAGAAAAAATTCACAAAGATCTTCCAGCTCCCTTTCCTCCATGCCTAAAATGTTGCCACCGCAGCCAGTGACAGGTAAGCAGCTTCTCAAATGAAATAAACTCACAGAGCAGGTGAAAAGCAAGAATGCAAAGAGAACTGCCTTGCACTGAATAAAACTGAAGTGGAAAGAAAGAAGGAGGAAAGAGGAGCAAAGCAATTCAAAATTCAGATGTTCAGCTGTGCAGGGCAGCCCCGAGGCTCACAGCCCTTGATTCTAAGCAAGGCCACTACATGACCTCCCCTTGCATTTGCATTTTCTTACATATAAGCATTTGTAGGCTGCTGCTATCACAAGGAGCAAGTTTGGAAAAAGAAACAGTGAACTGCTCTGAAGTAACAACTGCAAAAATATGAAGAGCTTTTCTGTAAGGAGTGCTTTTTTTTCCCCCCAGACAGGCAGAAAACAAAGAAACAAGGGAGGTGGAAAAGGAGAGAAGCCTGAAATCAAATTTGCTGCGAAGAAACTGAGCAGTCACAAATAATTCAACATTTCATAATATGACTCCCTCCCCATTTACTTCTACATAGAAAGACTGAAGCCAGTCAAGCTGGTGAGCTGGGAAAAAAACTTTTAAATGGAAAATGAAAAAACCTTGTACAACATATGATTTGCCCGGTATCACCCAACTTCTAGACTTCCTATTTTTAGCTGCAAAATAATTTGTACACCAGCCATCTCTTTCCTCTCTGAGAGAGTTTTCTAATTACAGTTACACGTCAGGAGACAATATTTGGATTTAGTTTAATTTATAAATTACCTTGAAGCAGGTTTGTCCCTGGTGAATTTAAAACATTATCTAAATTTTCATGTTTTATCCACAGCTGTCAAGTGAGCAATTTCTCTGCCTTGCAGTATATATAATATGAAGTGCTAACCCTGAAGAAAAGGGGAAAAAAAATAATCAAATCTCTCTATTCAATAAGTCCTGCTGATACTCCCCTCCATCCCAGAAAATTATGATAAATTACTGACCCAAAATGTATCTAGCATTGAGCATATCAGTTGGAAACACTGACTTAACTATTCTGGAAGCTGGATAGCACAGTGCATGGCGTGCTACACTGTACAGAAGAAACAGCTTCCTCATCCAAAGGTTTAGACTCCTTGCAGACAATACCAGCCAAGGGTGAGTGAAGAGGAACTTTACTATCTCGAATTTGCAGAGGCACCTCGAGCACAGAGCATCCAAGCTGGCTGCATTCTTGAGGTCTTTGCCAAAAGATGAACGTGCACATCTTAATCCCCATATAACATTTTACCCACAGATGATCCTTCTCTCATTCTGTTGACCCCTGCCTGTGAGTCCAGGCTGCCTGAGCACCCATGTAGAACCTTTCTTTCTCTTCATCTCTGTATTCTTGAAACAGTTTCTAGTTTGCTGCTGTTGTTCTGTTATTACTTAATTGAATATATGAAATCTTCTCAGGACAACAAACAGAGAGAAAGGCCCCAGCACCTTCAACATTCACACACTTATTTCCATTATGAGGGCAGATTGGCAACATCATGGCAAGTGCCAGTAACTGCTTTGCATCAGATTTACCCAGGCTGTTCAGACCACAGCCTACGTAACACTCAGAGGGCGCACAGTTGAGTCCCTGCTCTCTGCTGTTACTTTTGTTAATCCTACTGACGATAATTTATGCTACAGAGACAGACGTGAAAAATCCCAGAAGCAATCAATACAAAATATACAGTATAACTCGTTTAAGACTCTGATTTTAAATCTACATGCGGTGGTGTTACGTCAACACATGGGCAACACAAGTGATTTAATGGCTGACCATGAATGCCACAAGCTGCCTTATCATTACAGAAGACACAAGACGGTTTAATGAAACCTTGAAAAGTAAATTAGTATTTCCTTTGGGGGCACAGGAAATATTCATCCCCAGCAAATATTTACTTTTTTTCAGCAAAATGCAAAACTCATTATGAAAAAATATTATAAGAGATGGAAGTAAAAATGCTTTCTTGTAAAATAATGCTGCAAATAATCACTAACCCGTGATTACATGCAACCTTTACAGTTTCAATACATTGAAACACTACTAGATCTTTAGGAGCAAATTTCTCACACATCTTTTCTTATAGCAGATACAGAGGGACAGTGCTGGCAAAGTCTGACACAGCACTGGCAGAACTGACTAAATATCAAAATCCCATGATTCCTGTTGCAAACACATTATTCCACATTATCAGTGTTATCAGCTAAGTCTTAGCCATAAAGTAATTCAGTCTATAAACCTAAAATGAATAATGTTTTTGTTATTTTAACTTAGTGATGACACTATTTCTTGGAGGTAGATGGCAGATCCTTGTCTTCAATGTCACGAATTCCTTGTGACCACCCTCATCTTCTCCTTTCTATTTAGTCTGAATATGCTCTTTTATAATACCTTAGCTCACATCGCACAGATTCATTGCTAACAGAGAACCAAACACGGCAAACAGTTGGAATTTCTGTAGATTACATAGCAGTAGTTACCAACATATTCTCAGGTCCAAGGTACACATATCATAAAACTACATAACGATATCATTCAAGAAAGCAAAATCTCTTTACTAAAGAATTTCCTCATCTTTTCATAATATTGTATTTATCAAGGTGACAGAGAAGATACATTTAGCTCTCTGAATGCCTACAAAAGTCTGTACCATCGTAGATTTCAGCAGGAATTTCTCCATGCAATAGTTACGAACCTTTCCAACATAAAGTGGATTTTTTATTATTTCACATACTCCAAAGCTTTGGGCACCACTCATTTCACAGTGCATCTCATGGTTGCTGTTTTTTTTACACAAAATACACGCTAGCATTTTGTACTCTCTGCTGCAGTGCATTTGAGTTAGGTATGGACAGCAATTCAAAGACCATAGAACCACAGACATATAAAATAGGCCAAATTAAAGGAGACCCACAAGGATCACCCCTCCTTTGGATGTTCTCTCTCATAGTTTTATGTCCTCATATCGTAGTGCCCTGATGGATCTTCCTCCCGCAATCTGCACTTTCTGGGAGATTATGCAGTAAGAGGACAATTCTTTTCAATTCCACAGCTGCTTCAGTTTAGCTGCACTAATTGCAGCATGCACAAAGCAGGGAATCATAAGCAGGCCTTCTGTTGGGATAAAGACATGATTCTGGGCTCTTGTGAAGTCCATCTAAAAATGCACTGGGTTGTTTTTTTCCCCATAAAACACTCAAAGATGAGGATATTGGATTTGATGGAGTGAAAGTGTTTCTTTTGGACTATGCTCACATACAATGCTTTATAGGGCTAGAAAGCACTTGATGCACTACAAAGGCTAGAAAAATCTTTTTGCTAGAAACCCTCTGTATCATACAGGACTTGAATATGCAATGAATAGCAGTAGGGCTGATACACAAAGGAATGAACTATGGCTGTTCACAAGTTCACTGTTTAAATACCGTTATCCTAAAATATAACCAACACATGCAAACTCATTGGAAATGATGCAAAACACACAGATCAACTACGCGTATTCTGCACGCATTTCGGATGAGGAAACTTATATATTCCATGTTCAGTCTAACTGGCCTCAAATATGCATTGCAGAGATGAAGAACATTTCTGCAAACCTCTGCTTTCTAAGTATGCAAGACGGTTTTCATTATCTGCAGTCAGTTCAGAAAAAATAATGGGGGGGGGAGGGGAAGTAAATTCAGTATTATAGATTTAATCACCTCAAAAGATATTGAATAGACTGCAACAACTGAGAAAAGCAAGACTGATCTTGGCACAAAAGACAGACAAAAAAGCTCTTGATAAATCTTGGCACTTATTGCTACTGCTGATACTGCTTTTTCATGGTGACTCACCATTTCTGAGCGTGGGGAGCAGTGCTGCAGGCTTCTTTCTGTGGTCTGCCCTTGTATCTCTGCCACCCAACAGCAAGGACTTCAGGGATGGTCTAACCCAGTCAACACTCACAGAATGGCCAGGTTTGGAAGGAACTTCAAGGATCCAACCCTTCTGCCACATGCAGGGCCACCAACCTCCTCATTTAAAACTAGACCAGACTGCCCAGGGCCCCATCCAACCTGGTCTTGAACACCTCCACAGACAGGGCATCCACACCCTCTCCGGGCAGCCTGTTTCAGCACCTCACCACTCTCTCTGTAAAGAACTTCCCCCTGACATCCAACCTAAATCTTCCCTCCCTCAACTTAAAACTCCACCATACTTTGGATGCCTCTACTTTCACATTTGAGAACAATACAGCCAGATTAGCACAGTGCTGTGCGCAAGCTATTTTTCCACAGCAACCTGCGACTAAATGTGCTGGGGAGAAGTTTCACCAGCATTTTGGCACATTTTCCTCACTAGTCAAAGAAGTTAGCACTTCAAACTTAGAGTGAGAAGCAAAATACACCTTGTGTCAATGCACTTATAACACAGAAGCCACTGTTCCGTACATCTGCGTGACTATGTATGCACTTCCACTTCCCATGAGCCACAGCAAATTCAGGTTAACAGAGGATTTCTGTTGATGTCCATCCATGGATCTTTCATGAAGCCACATAGCCCTCATGACTGCTCTTGAAATTTCTGTCCTGAGAATCTTGGATAACATTCACCTCTTGCAAACTCAAAGCAACTCCTACGGGTTGGTACCTCTTGCCATTCAAAACCACACAACCCAAAATACAACAAATTTTTCCAAACAATCATTCAGTGCAAGGTGGCATTAATTCTAAGTATATCCTGGACATGTTCTCATGTTATCATATAAACATTTCACACAAGAGGATCCTACATCACCTCAGGTCTGGAGGTTAAGGGTTTTTGTTTTTTTTTAGTCTTAAAGTAAGCTCAAGAAACTCATGCAAACTCTCCTTGCTCTCCAGCCACACACATTTCAACCAAAATTATGATATTAACTGTAAGATTGTCTGACTGCCTGCAAAGGAGATTAAAGAGCTATGTTTCATGTGATATGCTTGATGCTTCCAAAGCACGCTGAGGACAGAACCATGAAGTCTGGAGTAGAATTTAAGAAATAAATGGTAAAAAGTTTTTTGAAATCTGAGAGAAGTATTTATTCTCAACAAACTCTAAGTTAGATGAATGCATCTAGTTTTCTGCATGGCTATCAAGTTGCCACAAGAACAAAGAAGGGATCTTTTATTGCCACATATAGAATATAAAGCTTATCTTCTCTCAAAAGAAAACTAGTGGGGACCATTTGCAAGAATTCAATTGTTTTACGTATCAACCAAGCTAGAGAATATACACCAGCGATTTAAAGGATTTTCACAGACACAGTTTCCAAATTAGTAATGCTTTTTTTGTTTGTTTGTTTTTGTTTTGTTAAAATGACAACAGACTGAAGAATTTCTAAAAGATGCAAGGACTGTCAATCTTTATTTATTGTTCTTAGTACGAGATGGAGAACTATAGGTTACTTAAGAGTCTGGTTAATGGGATAGAAAGCATTTAAATGTTTTGTCTAGGACACTGTCAGCAATGGGGAAAAAATCCACTCACCATGTTTTCATAGAAAAAAACATCTATTGTGTTACTAGTTTATTTATTTAAGCAACCTGGGGCCATTACAGAGGAAGCTACGATGCCTTGTCTTTCAACTTTTTAGTAGGAACTTCCACTACATGATGTAAACATGGTGTACTAACAAACTGGCCAAATGACTGCCTTCAAGGTGCAGTTGTTCATATGCAGAAACCAGAGAACCAATCCCTTTCCAGACATAAAAAGAAAGAGCTGGCCCTGCATCATTTTAGATTTCTATCAGCATTAAGATGATATTGTGATTCTTTTTTTTAACTAGGAAAGTTTCTTGTTGCCACAAATCTTTTTGCAGCGTAAGTAGAAAGGGAGTTACTACTATAGGGAGATCTGATTCACTTGCAACCTAAGAAATGCATTTTAATACAGCCAAATGCAACATAATACATCTGGCAACAGAGTAAATCTACTAAATCTGCAAACAAATCTGCAAATTAAATCTAAAGGCTGAAAAAGCTTGTCTTGGAAAGCAGCAACAAAGAAGATTTAAAGGTCACCATATTGAAAGTTTTGCAGTTTTTGTGACAAATTGCTTCTTTGCTGGAAAATACAGTTAGCAAAGTCTAGTAAAGGCAAGGCAAAATTTCTTAAGTAATTCAAGCTGAATTTTAAATATCATTGAAAGGTGAAAATTCAGATTTTTGGTCTGCCTAATATTACTTTTATGTAATTTAATCATAAAATGCATAAAGGTCACACGTGCTGCAGTATACTCACATTTAATACACGTACTAAACTGAATATATTTTACTGTTGGCTGCTGGCACATCACATGCTACCATGGAACTGAGGGAGACTACGTGTTTCACTACACTTTGCTTTGAAGCAAGACTTGACTTACTAGAAAAGTCTTGCTTTGGAAATGAGATTGAGCAGTTCTCACAGAACTTCTCCTATTAGTTTGAAAACAATTTTGTGGGCATTCGCGTTTTGGTTTGGTTTTCCAATAGCTTTAAATGTTTTTTTCATTCATATCTGAGTTGCCTCATATCACCCTTCCCTTGCCCAACAGAATTAATTGAGTGCAAGATTGACTGTTACACTCACTGGCCCTTAAAAAAAGGCACTGTTGCCTACCTACTTCACAGCTCCAGCAACAGTCAGGAATTATTAGTGTTTGATGATCTTTTGTTTCAAGACTTCAATCTCTCATACTTTGAAATTGAAATTCCTTAGCCTGTGAGGACCTCAGACTCTGACAGCTGACTTCTTGAACTTTCCTAAGCCGCAACAGCAAAGAAAGTAAATCTATCAACTTATCAACACTGCCTCTTGCCTCTTACAGTAATAGCATTAGATTAAAAAAAACCAAAAAACAAAAAACAAAAAAACGGCGTTGGCAATGTCTACAGAAATTTGTATCCTCATTCTTCTCTATTTTAATTCTCCATTAGTTGAATTACATCTCGGCCATTTACACATGTTCTTGAACAGATCTGTTGGAACACTCATGCATCTCGGACTGAGCAATTTGACAAGTCAGAAAGAATAGACAAGCAACAACTGTCTAGCAACTGCATTCCCACTACCAATTGTTTTGGCTGTTTGTTTTTTCAGTTTTTTCAGCATTACTCTTCTTCATCTTCTAAGACCTTCTCTACAAAGTCCAAGCTGTCCTAAGCCACCCCATAGACAGAAAAATAGATGATACAACAAGCTGGTAGGAAAAATGAGATATTGTTGATGTGATGAAGAATTCACATATAATATCCTCCTAGGAAATCATTCTATTCACTATTCTATTCTACTCCCTTCCATTGGTGACACAGCATAAGTACAGGTATTTATGGACACCAAATACCTTTTTAACAGGGTAAAATCTTTCAGCTCCTGACATGTGTTGGTCCTCACTGGACCACAAACCTAGACGATCGAATCATAACTGTATCCAGCTATGGAAGGCAGTAGAATTTACATAGGTCTCAGTGACAAGCAGTGGTATATTTCTGTGGTCACATTGGATCTGTGACCTCCCTTCTCCCCCTTTAGTTTTTCCCTAAAATTGAGTTCCATCATTGTATTCAGATACGAATATCACCTCAGAAAAGATAACATTCTTGTACGGAACAAATGATCAAACTCCCCTCATACAGCAAAATAACGTTGTAAAATGAAACCACTTTTTTTCTCAGCTAGAGGAAGCAGTAACTCAAGAGAATACCCAAAATAACACAAGGCATGCTATTCCAACAAGATTTTCTTTACCTTAAAGGTCTCATCAGCAATATAACTCTCAAAGCACTGGCAACAAAGATAAAGCTCCTATAATTTCTAATCAAACTATCATCGATCCCTTTTGAGATCACCTTAACTGAAATTTAGATGCATGTGTATAATGTTAGTGTTAGGAATCACTTAAGAAAAAATCAGGAATTCAGATTTACGATTTGATGGAAGCGGAAGGTTTTACCGGACACAAAGTTCAGGCATGAGGCAAGAATATAAGCCCAACTTGGAATTAAAAAACAAAAAAGTCCAGAAATGCAAAGAATCAAGGTAGAATAAATAGGAAAAAACAAGATCTTAAATAAACCATTTATTTTCACTTTTAGTTTAATCTCAGTCACCATGAGCCATACCCAGTATCGCTGAAGAGCGTTACTTTCTCAAACAAAAAAAGGAAAGGGGCAATCCTTTACCCAAATTTAAACCTTTACTGGCCTCCTTACATCATGAAAAAAATTTTGGCCTGAGACACTGACAGCAAACTGCAGCGTTGTATTTTGGGGACAAAGATGATACAACGATTGCTTTCAACATGACTGAGAAGACAAGCCACAGAAGTTTTAGGTACAGTTTTTCAAACACTGGTAATTTTCTTTTTCAAACGGGAACACTGTGATGGGCTGCCTGAACAACGGAGAAAAGTATCCTTAGCACTCTCCTTAGCATCACATTTCTCTAGCAAAGTTCCACGGACAGCGCATGAACAGGGTGAACAGAACATTCAAATCTCAGAGCTGAAGAGCATTCATCAAATTAATTGGCTCTTGCATGTTTCTTTTGCTTTCCCAAGCCTCTGCACAATAAGTCCTCCATTCACTTGACTGTTAATGGTAAGCCTTCTTAGCACGTACATTCACATTTACCTAGGAACAATAAGGCATTACGTTTCCTACAACAGACAGACAGGTAGGTTTCAGTCTGTCAACAAACCAGATGCAGTTACGACAACATCTGCAGGATCTGTTCCTCTATCTGTTCTCCTATTCCATAAATTCAGGGAGAATAATGATGTTTAACAGCAACAAATAAGAAAATAGATGCTTCTGCTGGACTGGACATGAGGACCGTCTATTTCACTAAGATGTCTCTTCAGCCCTTGGCACCAAATACTTAAGGAGAAGGAGCAAAATCTGCATTAGGCAGATAGCAGATAATCTTTACTCAGAGCGGATCTCTTCTACGTTCATAGTAGAACTGGAATAAATCCTTGAGCAGTGCAGTTCAGAAACTGCAGGATGAAATAAAACTTTCCAAGAAACTAATAGGTCAAAAATAAACCAAAATTATTTACAGAATAAAAAAACAACCCTGATGATTAAGTCTATTTAGGGAGATTGTTAGGTGGTGGGTAGAGGAAAAGGGGAAGTACATTTCCTATTTATGTAGTTTACAAAACCTACTATGGAATTCTTTGCGGAACTGAGAGTAGGGTAGAGGAGATTACTACTGTTTCTTCCCTTTAGTGCTAATATATCTGTGTGTGCTGAATTGCTGTGTTGTCTAAACAAATCAAAGCTGGTCAACTAATTAAAATCATACTCCAAGCTACCACATCTTCCTAAAAACTGTTGCATGCTAAGTATAGAAGTACAGCTGGCCAACTCATAAGGAGAAAGATTGTTTTACCCTTACAATCAAAATCCAGAAACACAGCTAATTGAAACCTAATCTTGTCAATTCTATGCACAAAAACAATTTTCGGAATGATTGGCAAAATGTGCAGAGGGAGTAACAACAGGGTATTTCTGGCACCCCACGGATTTAAAAACAGATTCAGTGGCATTTAAATAAAGTAGCAGGGCTACATTTCCTAAATCAGATAATATTGGACTAATAAGGACATCTGGAAACAGTTGGTCTCAAAAAAACAGTTGATTTGTTTCCTTCGTAACTGCAACGCACGGCTAAAACAGGTGCACCATTCTTTGCAGTGATGCCAAGTGCTAACACTTAGAGGGAAGTTGGGGAGAAAATGGATAAAATTGGCAAATGTATCAGAGCATAAATAACAAGAGAGATTCAAGGCATTATTTAATCACGTTATTTAATGGAAAGAGAGTTTTACCCTTACTAGCATATAAGAATCACATTGATGAACATCAATAAGAAGTATCTTCCAAAAAGAAAAAAAAAAAAAAAAAAAGGAGAAAAGAGTAGAAATGAGGCTCTATGCCTCTGTACTCCTCTTCGAAGTATTGCCAAGCCTTACCTGACACACACAGGAAGCTTATCTAGCATAAAACTAAGATGTGATGTTTAATCAGGCATTATGCCGTATGAAAATTAACTATTTTCTTTGCATTTTATTAGAATTTTAAGATCAGTGAGCAGGATTGCTGTGTGAACTTAAGTTATGTTAGCTATATTAAAAAAATCCAGCGTGCCATAAAGTCAACACATTATAAATCTGACCACTATTCTAAGCAAATAGCACATACAGCCAGTTAAGTACAAGCAACTTGGTTTCAATTAATAAAAGTGCCAGCATTACCCAACAAATAGAAGGGAGCCAAGTATGCCCAGAGTAAAGGGAAATTAAACTCCCTGTGAAACTTCTTTCACATCAGCCAGCAGAATGGGGCCAGGCAGCTCTATTCACTGCTGTCATTACTCTTCTAATTCTTCAAATTCCTAAAGGGCTGAGGTGGGAGACTTTTTGGTTGAACATTCTGCCTAGATTATGAAACTCGGCATGTTTTTATGATGATTATTTCCAAGTGTTTTATCAACAATTCAAAAAAAACCACAACAGATACTTGGGAGAAGAGGGAGAATCAAAAAACAACACTAGATTTCAAATATAAGGTTTTGATTTTTCCTTTCAAAAGGAAATTTCTTGACAACAGGGGCAAACTTGAGCAACACTGAGAACACGTGCAAAAGAAAAATGGATTTCTCACAGTCATACCAAATAGATGTGGTGCCCAAGGCCTAGCATAAGCGATGACAACTTTCTGTGATCCCTGGACCACGCCTGCACTCCCCAAGAGAGTGCAAGAACAGGCAGATCACGTTACTGAGAGTCTCCTTCTAGTGCCTCAGTTCAAACGCTCGTGAAGATTTTCTTACACACATTACACCTTGCTATTTATTTCACGTCCTTACATCCAGAAGAATGATAATTTGAGTCATCTGGAATCTGCTGTCTGGAATTTAATTGCTGAGCTGCCTACAGCAACGTCAACCGTAAGATCACTTTAGTAGTACTTGGATACCCAATTATTATAGCATTAAAACGGTTATACTAATTTGGCCAATCATAAATATACTACTGATGTTTGTAAATATTGGTACTGCTGTAATGAAGTTATTTCCCACCCTAAAGCCAATTATTGTAATAAGCAGAGTTTAACTGATTTAGATACAATGATATTTTATAAGCACCGCTATCCCATTGAGTAAGCTCATCATTCACGGTGGATGTAGCAAATATGGCCATTCTATGTTGAGTGACAGGTGATTATGTCATTGTTTTATGACACCAAGGCTGAAATAAAGCTTTCTTTGTTGAGTCAGAAATTCATCGCTTCTATAAGCAAAAAATATACTTCTGCACACTATACGCAAAATGAGTTTGAAGAATATTTATCAGCAAAAGCAGGAACTGTTCTTATTACCTAAGCCTTGGCTATGATCAGATCCCTCGGTGAACACCGTGTTCCTGATATTACCACTAAACAGCAGTCGCTCTTTAGCTGTGTCTTCATTCTGTGCCAAACAAGAATCAGTACAGAAATACCTCGGTAACAGTATGAGCCTTGGCATTTTTCTAAACCCTCCATGGATTCAACTTATTTCTTCTAGATTTTACCACTCTGTTCTCCTTATCTGTTATTTAAGTATGCAGATTGTTTAGGTTGTAGCACAGACTAAAGCACAGTTCAGAGCACAAAGCTGGATAACGTGCGTCATCCAAACAGGTATTAAGAGGAGTGATAATATCCTCCCCTTTCTGTCCAACAAAAACAAGAATTTAATTACTGAACAGCAATGTCAACCCTTTCAACTTAATGTTGAAAAGGATGTCATGCTTTGCTTTCTCTCTGTCTTTCCCATTCCCTTTCCTATTTTTCTTTTTTTCACTTTCTAATTTTCTCTCTTTCCCCCCAGAAAATCAAAACAGCTAGAAATGGAAAGCTATTAAAGATCATATAGGCACCTATACCTGCCAGTACAAATCTTTTATTATTGTAATAAAATAAAAATAAACTGCAGGTTAGAGGGGTAGTCTCTTTCCCAAATAATCACAGGCTACACCTTGCAGCTGTACTATTCATACACCAGTTGGATCCTTATAAAGCTAATTGTCATCACACAAAAAGAAGAGCAACAAAGTTGGTGAGGGGTCTGGAGCACAGGCCTTATGAGGAGCAGCTGAAAGAGCTGGGATTGTTAAGTCTGGAGAAGAGGAGGCTCAGGGGAGATCTTATTGCTCTCTATAACTACCTGAAGGGAGGTAGTGGTGAGCTGGGAATTGGCTTCTTTTCTTGTGTAAAAGGTGATAGGACTAGAGGAAATGGCTTCAAGCTGCTCCAGGGAAGATTTAGGCTGGACATTAGGAAATACTACTTCTCTGAAAGAGTGGACAATCACTGGAATGGGCTACCCAGGGAGGTGGTGGAGTCACCGACCCTGGAGGTGTCCAAGGACCAGTTGGATTTTGTGTTGAGGGACATGGTTTAGCGAGTACTATTGGTGATAGGCGGATGGTTGGACTGGATGACCTTGTAGGTCTTTTCCAACCTTGGTGATTCTGTGAAAAAAAAGCTTATTTTATATAGGGGCAAACCTTATAACTGAATAAGCAGGTCTGCCACAGGACAAGACAGCATTTAAAGGGCTTATCTACATAAAACTAGAGCAATCTGCTAAGCAAGTTTTGTCTCTTCTACTAACAACACTGACATAAGACCAAAGATAACCTCACAAAATGTTCTTAGTAGAAGAAACTGCCATAATACAAATGTGAAATATATGCTGACACTGCCAACCTTACTTCACAATTATGGCAAAACACAAGCTGTCTCTACAGAAATTGGGTTTAGCCTCACTGGTGACTAACGGCTGGCTTCCACATGATGAGTTTGAGACCAAGAATCAGTTAAAATAGAAAAGCCAACTGCCTACTAAAAAGGGAGAAGAAACTGGGAACAGTGCTAAAAAAAGCACGTATGTGTTGGGAGTAGCAGAAGCAGGACTGCTCCCTATGGCCTTGCAGCCTCAGCACCTGAGCATCAGAGACAGTTCAGTGTTCAGCAAGGCAGAAGAGAAGCCAGGTCTCAGGCTGTTTCAGGAAACCTGAAAGCAGCCAAGAGGAGATGGAACTGGAAAGAGATACCCCCAGCCAGAGTCTGAGCCTGACTGGCTGCAGGCCATGGCTTTAGGTAGCAGTGTCGTGCTGCTCAGAGTGGCATCCTCAAGGGCTCTGGCTCCTCTGATCTGATTTGGATTGGGGGCTTTTTTGAGATAAATTCACCTCCTAGGATAAGACCTACTGCTTTGTGCCTTCAGTTTGGTTCACTGTTTTAACACAGCCAAAGGGATTTAAATTTGAACTTGTCTCCTTCAATCCAAAATTGCTTTGGCAGAATCTGAACAAATGGCAAAAGTAAACACTGCACTATTAAACCATGACTCAAAAGACACGGGTTTTAGAGTCCACAGATCTGTTAATCATAACTAGACAAACCAACTGTGCAACAAGTGCATTGCTCATCTATTATGTAAGAGGTGATTGAAGGCCTTTGCATATGGAATAGGATTACCATAAAAGGACTATTAACAGAAAACAACTGGGCTAATCATAGAGCTGTATTTTATGTTATGCTAGGAAAGTGATCTAAGAAGAAATAGACAGACTTTAAAAGCAACTAAATCTAAGACAATTAATTCAGTATGCTTTGTTGGTCCTTTATTGAACGTTATGATCTGAAGTTCATCCCTTTTCCTCTCAAGATAAATAATAGGTGTACGTTAATAGCCCGAAATCTCCCAACTTTCATTGCCTTGAAGTATCAGCCTACTCCTTGACGTCTCTATTAGCGTTTATAAGATTCTATCTTTTTCTATACAGAAAGAATCAGATCCCCATGTATGAGATCAGACTTGTTTTCTAAGAGCACATCCGCACTCCTACAGACCCTGTTACTCCTGGAGAACTTTCTGTATGGTACTTTTACAGGGTCTCTTGTGGCATCGAAATTATGTCTGTGCAGGTAAAAAGGCAAATCAGTGGGAAAAAGAGAAGTTGTGAAGTACACAAGTAGTTCAAGTGCTACTTGAAGTACCTTCAGTTTTGACTTCAGTTTATTAAGAGATGTTAGCTTGCAGCGTACATTGAGTCTCCTGTCAAAAATTCAACAGATGCTTAAAATGAGTTTAAAAAAGTGATGAAAAATAAAACCATTGCTTCCTTGTTAGAAGGTGTGCATTTCTAGACTGCAGTCTTTCACAAGATTACTTTATCCTGTATGCCTAGTCTTGTCACATTCATAATCCCCTTTGTTAGGTATACGATAACATCTGCTTACATTGCCAAATTCCAACCCAGGATCATGACGCTGGAGCTCCTCTCCTGCAGTCTTCAAAGATTGATAAATGGCAAGAGCAGGTGCAACTCCTACAGGCTTCATTTGATGACTTCCCCCTCTCCTGTAACTCTCCCTCCACCATCTCCCCAGGTACTTGTATTAAAAGGCTCCAGTATCAACACATCTAAGGTGACAGATTTTTAGATCAAATACCTCTTATTCTCAGCTTCACTCAGTTATTTCATTTTTGCCTTTATGTGGCGACATTCTGCTTGCGAATGTACTATGCACTTTGATGACACACTGGGATCTACACCACTGCAAGAAAATGGCAAAGGCAAGCTTTTTCCCTATTCAAACAATTGCAGTCTCAGGGATTCTGCCAGTGGCCACTTAGACTAACTTTTACCGTACCTTGGCCCTGACACCAGAACATTGTAGCCAAGCCTTTGCAGAAGCCAACAATGCGTAACCAGCCATCAAAAACACAGCCTTTGTCACGACACACCAATGAAGGAATTCAGGAGATTTAACATAACGTGAAATACACCTGAAATACGCTAATTTCACCTTAGTCAAGAGGACCACCACAACAGTGCAGCCTAACGGCACAGACTGGATCAAACCTCAATGCCAGTAAACATATTCCTTAAGTAAAATGTACTGAAATACGGGCCACAAGCTAAGCAGAGGAACTTGTTAACATCCTAATTTAAAAGAATGTTAGGAATTAAAACAAGTGAGGTAGATCTCTTTGGGTTATATGTTTAAGTATAACAGGACATTCAAAAACACTACCAAACAAGTTATAAGAGAACACGAAGAAATCAAAGTACTGCAACAGACAAACTGTTCTCCAATGGAAAAGCAAGTAAATGAAAAAGACATTTTTCAATCAAGTGTTGCATGATGAATTTTAGGGGAGCAGTGTTTGATTTGTGCTTGGGAAATTAATGTTCTGCAATCAAGAGATTTGACCGTATTACAATTTTTCCCCCAAATTGAGCAACTTGAAAAAGCACAGCGTCTGTAGTTAAGAGGACTGATGGAGAGAAAATGAGGAGCCAGAGTAAAACAACAAAATGCTCAATTCAAGTGTGAAAAGCTTGATAAGACAGATATGATATTCAAAAAGAATTAACTTGAGATCATAGCAGCTATTTTCTGCCTCATATATGATTCTAGACCCATAGTCCATAAACTGGCGTTTGTAACCTTGATTGTACACGCAGGCCCCGTTAACATCAGTTCTTTACATTATAAACTCACATTAACTTCAACAGGACATTCATTCCTACAGATGTAATATTCTGGCAATAAAGATTTCAATTCAGAGTCCTGGAATTCTGATGACTTCAATAACTTATGTATTAAGTTTAGGAGTTGTATATTTCTTTGCAGGATTGGAACCCAATATTAAAATCTCTTCAGGAAAGAGACAGTTTCTTCCTGTTTTTATACCATTGCCCCGGTTTTTATTGCAGCTTTTATGAGATGCTATAATTCAAAACTCAACTTCCCTAGATTGCTGCATTTTCCTTCTACTTTTTCCTTTGCATTTTACTTCATGTGGACTACACAATCTACAGCTAATATGAAAGAATGTTTTCCAAAATAAGGGAAAAACAAACAAACATCCTTCTCTGCATGGCCATCTTTTTCTGCCTGTAAAGCCATTGATCCAATGATATTTTTTACACATCCATCCCACCAGATTTATTCCTGGGACCAAAAAAAAAAAAAAGATAACCAGTCAGAAGAGTTATCACCTTGTCTCCCTGTGGAAATGCACTGCTACCAGAGCCACAATTCATACAGCGAGCATCAAGGCCAGCACTGGAATACCTATGAAACTAAAAGGTAGGAACATTTCACCTGGTGATGAAACAAAAACAACAAAACGCTGACAAATAAACCCACCACAACAAAATCCTATTATGTTTTTTTTGTTGTTGCTGTTGACATGCTTTCCTCTAGTAATAGCGTTTCAAACATGTTGTGGTTTCAAGTTTTGAGGAGAAGGAAAGAAAAACAACCTATTTCAGATAAGGAGGGATAGCAAATTTACAAATGTTAAAAGAATGTAAGAAAATAATAAGAAAGGGTTACAATTAATAACTCAAATGGAAGAGAGAGAGGACGGCTACAACTATGCTGCTGCTGCTCATTGTGCTGCTGGAATTTGGAAGCCACCTTACCCCCTGTCACAGAATCGTAGATCATGTGGAGGCCCTTGGGAAATGTAGGACATCTTATGTATGTTTGTTCCTCTTACAGAATCAGAACTCACGTGAAACTGCTAGAGAGCCTGAGACTAGGAAATACAGCTCCACAGAGCCCCATGTCTTTACACCCAACAGCCTGCCGCATGATGTCATGGTATGGAATACTGATATAACCAGGATAGGAGATTGGAGTCCATGTTGTTCACAGCTGCATAATGAAATAAATCAAAGAAAAAGTATTCTCTTCTATTGCTGATACTTGCCCATAACCTGTGCGATCCTTTTGTCCTTTTAGATCAACGTGTTTCAGCAATCAGAAGAGTGCTGTGTGTTGAACACTTGTTTCAAGTGGAAAGAGCTAAACCAAAATCAATAGCAAAAGGTGTTGTGCCTTTGATGTAGTTCCCTACATTTGTTAAGCTGTAAGGACTAAGGCTGCTAGACCTAGCTGATGTCAATGGATTAATTAAATTTTCTTTTAGAAATTTTCTCTTTTAGACTTCGTAGAGAGAACCATTAAAGCCCCGTAGATACGGCCACAAATGCTTTAGAGATTCCACTTTTTTTGAGTTACTTAGTTGTCTAGAAAAATCAGTTACATTTTAAAACTGTTTTTCAAAAGTAGCTTTAGAATTCCAGTTTGGGTTGCCAAAAGATGAGTCAAAGGAAAGCTGGCCAAAAATTTTCAAGAGAAATGTTTCTATAAAGAAAAAATTCACATGTGAGGCAGCTGAAGCCACATAGATACTTGTGGCAGGTTCAAATTCTTTTAACTGAGATTCAAATTCAAAAATAATTTAACTGGTGAAATTAAAAAAAAAAAAAAAAGTATCCTGGAATGCAGGTATATGTTTTTCAAAACGTATTTAAAAAATTAAATGCAAAAATAAGGTGTTTCAGGACTTGTGAAACTTTTTTCTCTCAGTTTGTGACTTAAGCAATCACAAAGCCAACCCACCGATTTTAAGTAACTGTTAGGAAGCTGGCTTTGTCCCTGTTCTGCTGTGGGATGAAGGTCTAAAGAAAAAGCTGAAGGAGATCGAGAGATGAGACAAAATGAGATCAGACAAGTTAGGATGTTAATCACAGTGTCAAACTGAGAAAGAAGACTTCCTGGTTTGAGAAAAACAACAGCCCATACCTTCTGTGGAAATTAATAACATTGTATCTGATTAGGAGATATCTAATTGTGGGGACACCCTTAGATGGAGGCTAAGAGCAGTAATGGACAACACTGTCTTTGCTATCTAGAACAAAATACTACAAATTTGAATTCTCCTAGAACAGGGTAGAATCAAGGAGGTCCAGCAAGCAGATTTCACTGGGGATTCGGGGATTGAAATGGAGGAATTTCTACTTTTTTTTTTTCTCTTCAACTTTAGAGAAACTGTCAAAATCCAAAGGAAAACAAGAGAAACCCTCACCTCTATAGCATGTTTTTGATGAGCTCAGTGCTGGCTGTGGGGGGCTGGCAGCCAAGCACTCACCCAGCCTCATTCAGGGCCCTGACAGAAGGACAGACGGACGTGATAATGCTCCAGAGTTTAAACAAAGAGAGGGAAACCGCTTAGCGATCACGGACAAAACTGACTTCACTTGGGGAATTTAATTTATTGCCAATTGATATAAATATTTGAGTACTGATTTGCTTATGGAGGGAAAAATAGAAAAGAAGCAAATATTTACAGAGAAGCAGATCAACTTTCCTTCCCCTTTCTGACGCGCAGTTCCACTCCAAAATTCTCTCCTCTGCCGCTGCCGTTCCTGAAGGTTTCACCTACTTCCTTCTACAAGACAACTCAACAAAGTTTCTTCTACAATGAGAGCAGCACAGAGCAGGGGTTGCTGGAGTAATGGCACAGTGGTTCTCAGCAATCTCTTTTTCCTCACACTCCCTGCTCCTTGTGGCCTCCCCAGCAGCTGCCAGGAATCTGCTACAGCACCCAGAGCACCTCCTGCCCTTCCTCCTCTCACCTCAGGGCTACTCACACCTGTTCCCTCACTGCTGCCCCACTACGCCCTTTTCAAAATACACTTCCCTGGGCTAAACATATCCTGCTGGGGTCTGGAGCTGGGGCAGCCCCCACCTCTGCTGACAGAGGACCCACCACCAGCTCTGGGCATGGGAACACAGTATACATATAAATAATTTTATCCTTAAGGCTCTTCCAGAAGGGTCTAAAATACATTGAAATTGTAACTACGCCATGGCAAACCCTGGACAATCAAAGAGTATGACCAAAATGCTGACCAGCTTGTTTCTGTCATGGTACACACACTTTTTCAGAGCAGAAGAAATTAGACGATGTGGAAGCAGAAGAGCTCTGTGACACATCATTATGAGGTGTTAAAGAAAAAACAATTAAACATAAACAAACAAACAACAAAAAAAACCCAACCACCATCACATATACACACAAAATAATATAAGCCAAGCAGCGACCTGTGAAGGCTTTCTTGGAGGAAAAAATATAATTCACACAACTGGCATAATTGCATATGATACGTAACCACAGGAAATAACTGCTTTACCATGTTCATCCATTTGAAAATGAGAAAATGGAAGGCACTCGGGCTAATCCTTTTTGGACTTGCCCAGACTACCTCCTGTTACAGCAGCCTGGTTCTGTATGGCAGCTGCAAGCCCTGCCAAACCACCTCCTTGACAGCTGGCTTTAATTCGGACCTGTGGAGCCTGTGCACACTAATACAAATGAAAAATGCCCTTCCAGCACATGCCTCCCACACTTACTGTGCTACATTCAGCTTTCAGCTGGCTGAAAATATTTTGTCTCCAACATGAAAACCACTTGTGGTTTCTTGGAAAGGAGAACCACAGAGATATGTGAAGTAATGGCTGGTTTAGTTAAAGTTGATTAGGCTCCCCTGTTCATTCTGAAAATTATCCCAGAAATACAGGGAGGCTCTAGGAGATTGCAACACAGACAGTGAGAAAAGTAAAAGTATAAGAAAAACAAATACATGTTGTCATATTTTAAAGCAACTGACAATACAGCTTAATATTTTAAACAGCATATAAACATGGTTTTGCTTTTTGACTAATTGGATGTGCAGTAATAGTAAGACTACCTAAGGATCACTGCACACCAGAATAGTGTTTAATAAAATCACATTGTTTGAGGGCAAAGGTTTTGAGAAGAAGTTACTCTGGATACTTATTTGCACTCCAATAATCAGTTTCACTGAATCGGGGGGCTACCTAGGAGACTACACAAGAAAGATTGACAGCTTTCTGAGCCGTCATAAAATTAGTCAGCCAAAGATAGAAATCAGGTAATTAGAATCATAAGAGAAGAGATCTCTCACAAATTACCATCGCTGTTTTTACTGTATAACAAACTACAGAGGCATTTTGAGGTATTTAAATATTTAGGTACCTCTCACAGTGGTTGATTACTACAGTAAAACCAAGCTGAGTCACTCTGCCCAAAGACTGCCCTGATGTTTTCCAGCGACTTCCAAACGTTAGTTGGAGAAGTTCAGAAACACAACCACTATGCAGGAAAATAACCTTTCCGAAGAAGTTAAGCAGTTACAGAAATCATGCTTTGAGTTTGGTTACATGGTCCTGTGATTTATAATACAATAGAAAAAGAAGTGGTTAGATCTTGTAATGGTTGGTTATAGCATAATAGCCCCATGCTTTGCCAATAATGATAAGCCCCATCTGATAAAAATAATTTCTTTACACACAGGAAGGATGAAGTCAGAAAAACAGCCAAGAAAAAAAAAATAATGCTATATGCCCACAGGAAAATGGAGAATAAAAAGTAACTGAGTCCCAGATGGCTGAGAAACAATATTATGATTGTATTGCAGATCATTTGCAACACTAATAAAAATGGTTCATTTGGGCAATAGTTACGTTGAAAGAAAGCTTATTAAATGAGTTCAAATGACCAAGAAATGTTGCTTTTCTATTTTTTGAATACACAGATGACTGTTTGAAACTTTATCTGAAAAAAGTTCTCATGCAGTTGTTCACAGCTAACACATCATCAAAATCCTAATCACCAGATCGAGACATCATTGAAACTTTAAACTTGAAGGCAAATGCAACATAAATTAAGATGAGTTAGAAAATCAACCTCGCTTCCTTAAGACTTTCTGTATTTATATTTTATTTTTTAAGTCCCTTGAGAGGTTGTTTAATGCAGGCTTCAGTGCGTTTATCACTTTGAAGAGGATTTCACTTTTAATTTTCTAACTCTAGTGGTGCCGCTTTTTAAAAGCTGTAGATGTTCTTGCTTAGCTAACTGCTCTGCTACATATGTCATATAGAAATTCTGACTTGGCTACGCCTTCAAACCCTTTAAAGATCCTAAGAGAGTCGAGTGCTAATTCACACTGCATGATCTAGAAGAACAACTGGTTCACAGATGGTGAGGTAGGTCCATCCGAACCTGAATTTTTATGGTCTGTACTGGCCAATGCATGCTGATTTTCTCATTCGTGGAAAGAACAAACCAGCAGTATCTGTGTGCCGGCACACCAAGTAACAACTATGCTATGAGCTACTCCATGTGTTGAAACAGCCGTGTCCAACCGCAACCTCCCTACTACCTGGGAAATTTCCATCTTTTCTTTCTACTCATTTTTCCCCCATGGCAACGACAAGGGCTTCAAGTGCCGCCTACTGCAAGGAATGTCTCTGTAGGTGGAAGAATCACACAGACTGATACAAGCCAAAGCTTGCAGTGGTTGTGTTAACATTTTACTTGACAAGTGGGCTGGACCAGAATCACACAATTAATTACCATGGATCACAGAAGTGATTAATGCTAATTATGCTCAAGTCTGAATTCAGAAGATATAATCTTGAATTAAGAGGATAACAGAGGTTAATCATTGAATCATAATATAATTTAGATTGGAAAAAAAATTAGAAGAGCCCATATGGCCCAATCTCCTGTTTCACCACTGGATCAAGGTGCTCAGATTTCTTCTGTGCATTTACCGCAAATACTAACGCAGTACTAAATCGGGCATGAACAAACTAGGGATTTTAATTAGAATATATAGCTTAGAATGTCTTTCCTATGTATTAACATTAACTAGTAGACCTGAATCTAACTCATACTGTGCTTCACGTGTCTTATTACCCTAAGTGATTTATATTATGTTTTGAAGTTTTTTAGCTTTGATGTCTCCTGTTTTGAAACAGGATACAAACAGTGAAAAGTAAAAATAGTATCTCGAGCTTCCAAAGCTGTGTATATCCATAATAATCTTATTTTGACAGGTTTTATCTATTTAGCTTTTTCAAAAATTAAAGCTTTACTACTGCTGCATGTATCACAGAAATCCATTTTTTCTCTTCTAACTAACAGTCAGCTGAGTAAAACTCACAAGACTTTGTTTCTATTGTGATCTCTTTCAGCGGCGATCTTTCTTTGCAAAATGGTTTTGCAGGCAAAGAAACACAAATTGTCTGCCATGCACACAAGCCTGTTTACCAGAAAATGGAAGAATGTTCTATTGAAGCTGCATAGAAATGATCCTATTATACGTGAACCACTTAGAGCACAGTGTCTTCCTAACAATTAGAGCTTTATGCGTTTCATTCACAGCTTATATAAAAATTCTCCATAGTCTCTATTTGCCCTCTCCTTCTCCCATAGAAAGTTTGAAAAGACATCAGTAAAGATCCTTTATGGCATCCAATTTATTCTCTTGAAATTACCTGCAATTCCTTAGTAAAAGAGACATTTTAAGATGAATTATCTCTCTGCCAACTACAACCTCTCTCATCCTGTGCTGGCTCTGCAAGGGAACCAACATGACATTTCCTAGTTGAGGAAGGGCAGTTCATTTTTTCCTTACGGCAGTTAGATTTTGTTTTTAAATTCACAAGTCAGCATTGTGAACTGTATTTAGAATTCAGGTAGAACTGGATTGTAGTCCTGTATAAAATACCTTTGAAGACCACAGAAGCGTGGAAACAGGGAGATGGTGGTGATCTCTCTCCCATAAAGCAGCTAATTACATGATCATCTTGAACTCTCTGAAGTCAATTACTGTAATTACCGCAAGCTATTGTGTTGTCATATTTCATTTGGAACAAAATGGTAGCATGAGAGGAAACTGCCAAATACGGTGTTCCAGACTTTGTTCACTTTATAGAAATGTGTTTAAAAATGAAAGCTTCTGTCAACCTCAATAAAGTGCTCCTGAACTCAGGAGGCACAGTCAATTGTTACAATACTTTGTTAATGTAAACCACTGTAAAAAGTAATAAGATTAAATAGAGGGAGAAGGCTCAACATCAGCGCTTAAAACACTGCCCAAGCGGTGCAGAGAATATTCAAGAAGTGTCTGCTCTTTCCAGAGGGCATTCTGAGGAACTGTTTCATTTTCTTTCTGAATCCCATTGCACTAAGCAGAACAGCTATTCACAGAATGATCTTGCATGTTCTGTTCTCACATGATTACGTTGGATGCCCTATGTCAATTAGGAGATACTTGGCAATCACCTTAGGCACATAATGATATCTCAAAAGGAAAAATGCATCTGGATAAAATCTTTTCCATCTTCAGGAGTTTCCTTGGCTTAAACTGTAGCTTGAATAACAAAATCATTATAATACAACGTTAACCTTAACTTCATCCTGATGGAACTATTTATCTGTCACACAAAGATAGTTATGTTCTCTGCAGACTGCTTTTTTTTTTTTTTTTTAAAGGGCATATACACAAGCTATTTTCTCACTACAGAGAGGATGTCTAAATAAATCTCTTACTGGCAAGTAAAAGGAAATATTTCAGCTCCAGGTGACTACACACAACTGTTTCCCAACCTTCAGGAAAACCAGTGAATATCTGAAAGTATTACAACTTCTAAATGAACAAAATAGAGACAGATTTATAAAACACAGTGGTAACAATCTCTGCATTAGCACTCATTTCCAACTTCATGACACACAAAATCTTCTATTACTTGTTACCACGAAAATGTGCTACACTGTATTGTGATTCTGCATTTTGCTTCCTCAAAATGGGATACAGGTAGTGATACAGGCAATAATTTCTTCATGCTTTAAGATGACAAATATTTAAGCTTCTCTTCTATAACTCCCAATGTCAGGAAAGGCTGAGCAGATTCTCCCAGTATCAATACTGAAACAGATAATGAACTGTGAGCCATGCTTAGAGACGCAAAAGGTACATTTTATTTTTCCTACAGCTGCGGTCACTAGAAATAGGCTGAATCTATACACGTGGCCTAGCAAAAAATCTCTGCGAAACTGCTGAAATGGGCATTCGAAAAGCTCCATAAAGCTTTGAGTACCAGCCCTATTCAAGTACCATTCAGTGCCCTACCTTCTGAGGAAAACCAGGGTAACTGTGCTTCTGATTGGCACGCTTTCTGCGGAAACAGTCTTGTGTTGTATGTGATTCATCTTCAGCAAGTCAGGCTGTCAATGGGAGTCAATGCAGAGAGAAGAGGGCCTAAACCATACTTCCACCCCATTTCAATTCTTAGCTTCTTTCCTCATGAGGGAAGTGTCATACCGGTATGGTGTGTCATACAGGTATGATAGGGTAGTAGATAACAGTAGGGCATAGGCAACAGGTGGCGTTCTCCAAAGCTAATGAAGAACAATGTTTAAGGTAACAAAGTTCACAAAATCACCAAGGTTGGAAAAGACTTTCAAGATCATCTAGTCCAACCATCCACCTATCACCAATAGTACTCACTAAACCACGTCCCTCAACACAAAATCCAACCATTCCTTGAACACCTTCAGGGTCGGTGACTCCACCACCTCCCTGGGCTGCCCATTCCAGTGCTTGACCACTCAAAGTTTAATAGTAACTAAAGTTACTAAACTAACCAATTAAGTGTTAAAACAAAACAAGCAAACAAAAAAAAAAGAGACCCAGAACCACTGCAACTTAATGACTGTCTGTAATCTAAAATTAAGTTTTATGAAGTGTTACATCCTTGCTCTGATTAGCGGCAAACAGTCAACTGTCCATACATAGAGGCTTCTTTCATGAAGCCTTTCACTGTAGCACTACTTTCCTTAGTAGACAGCATCATTACATTTCAAAAGAAGTCAAGAATTTACACAATCTGTGTACACATTATTATGCTGCTCCCTGTTGACACGGGCAGTGAAAGGACTAATTTTTGGGTGCTTTTGTCCTTTTTCTGACCAGTTAGTTTTCAGATTAACTCTGACTCAGCATTTGAAGAGAGCTTATGGACAGATGAAGGACAACGCAACACTTTCCAACAGTTATGGATGATAAAATAAGTTCTCATTCCAAAATGTTAAATGTATTCTATGTTCTCACAATGCCTATTTAATAGTTTTGGGACTGTGTGCGTGTTTCCCTTAGAGGAGAAAAGCAGAATGCACTTCACCATTTTTTTCTCCTCCTGGATCTAATTATTCTCTAATTTAAATGCAAAGGCCAGTCCAGGTTGTTCCTGAGACACTGTGGGACTCTATTAGGATCTTTTACATTAAGACTTTTTATGATAACGATTATATGATAAAGAGCATCTGGAGTCTAACACAGTATTAACACTGTTTCTTAAAGGTGCAAACTAAATTTCCCCCCGGTTTAACATTCAGCTTCCTTGTGCTTACACAGTCTAGCTTAAGGGAAGAGGACATTTTCTTCCAAGTACTCTGTCTCAGTCACCACAAACGCAGAATATCAGAATAGCCTGGTGCAGGGAGAGTAAGACTAGCTTTGACATTTACAAGAAATGAAGTTCTGCATCTCCAGGCTCTATTTAGGAAGTCCATAAGGTTGTGTTATCTTCTACACAAAAGTCATCTGTATTTTGTTTCTGCCATTTGAAAAATAACAACTTCTGTGGTTTGAAAACAACCCCAAACAAACAGAATACACTCTGCCACACATGCTGTAATACCGCATTACAGAGGATTTATTATCTCCATTCATAAAGCCTCTGTGCTCAAGAGGGAGAAGTTGTCTAGATTTGTATAAACTTGTGAAATGAACAAGTCATGCTATTCTTCGTGCATCTCTTAAAGCTGTTCTCATATTTGAATGAGGAAAACTAAACACACCCACTAATTCAGAGATCGCAGTTTGGACTTCATTATCAAGTGAAAGCTTGGGCTTTCGCTCTTCTTCACTGCATAACAATTCAATTGAAACAGATTGTGAGATTAGGAATTATCTGACTTGATTTTAATAAAGTTTTTCTAGTTAAAAAATATATATGAGAAGTCATATGTGCAAATATATTTGCGGTCTCTTGCACAAATACGTTGCAAAGAGGTACAATGTTAAGATTAGGCAATGAGAGGTAACCCAGCAATTTTGATCTCATGTTTAAAGTCCAAAAGATTCACTGACTTAACCAAAATTTGCTGCTTCTTAAAATTCTCTAATATATCGCATGTTATTGCATAGGTATCTATGTATCTACCCAATTAACAGAGACTAACACTCATAAGATTAGATTTTGAAAGATCCAACTTCAAAAAGGTCTTGAAACATATAGTTTTTACTCTAGATAGTTGAAAAGGGCTAGCTCAATTTCTTATTCTTTTTTCACGCATAGTAAGAAATTTTTGTTACTCTTTTTGATAAAATATTAAACGCATACATGAAGGAAAGGATCAGGAATATTAAAATGCTTTAAGACTTTTTTTTTTTTAATGGCTAGATTATACAACTTTAATCATCTCAATATACCACCACGCTTCAGCAACTGCACTGTGTCTGTAAGGAAAGTAGCAGGCTAAAACAACAAAGCCACTTTCCATTTCTATGCGAGCTAAACAATTTGTTCCACCATTTCATTTGTGATCCTGGTGCTTTGTCAATGGGTTGATAATCTTCACCCCAATACAGCTTCTCTTATATCACCATAAACCTTACCACAAACAGAAAGTTGCCATTAATTACTGAGTACAGTATCTGTATAGTAATGGAAAGTATTTTTCTGCTTTACCCTAAACGAGAAGAGCTCAGCAGCCTACAGGCTACATTATGAAAAGAAAGACACTTCCCAATCTGAGATACAGTTTCAATCCATAATTAATGTACGAATAAATGCCTCATTATTTTTGCACAGACTTTCAGAAGAGACATTTTAACTACAAATTTTTAACCAAATAAGACCTATTAGTTAATGAATTGAAGCACAATATCAAGAAATTTCTGTCCTCAATGTGCTTGAACTGAAAAAGCTTATCAAAGCCTTTCCAAACAAGGAAACCAATGAGTTGAATACTTATAACCATGAAAAACATAAAATGTTAATTACCCTATGGTGCATTTTCTAATTCTCTAAGCATTGGCCTAGCTAATTCACAATCGCAGATTCACGTTCCATGTTTTCACCTGCTTTGTGAATAAAACCAACAAAATCCATTCCGAGTATTTCTTTAATGCAACTTTGCGAGGCATCTCACACGCTTATTGAGGATTACACATAAGTAAGGACAAGCAAGGCAAATGATCTGTTAGGAGTGATTATACAAAGGATAGAAAAGGGAGCACATGGGACCATGAGCTATAAAAAATTACAAAAATTTGTAAAATGTAGTACTAAAGACTTGACATAATTACACTAAAATCATGAGAATAATTTTTACCACTTTTTTATCCTAAACTATTTAATCAGTTTAGAGTATTTCCATACAAAGGTAGTGGTAAGGAAAAAAAAAAAAAATTGGCCTGACAGTATTTGATCATCATTCTGATGCACTGCCCTGATCATTCTCTGGAGAAATTAAAATAGCCTAAAGACAAACAGGAGCACTCTAATTTAATTATAAGTATTTTTTACTTTCGAAAGGCCAAGCAGGCAGTTAAATGTGAGTATGTAAAACCAATATCCAAAGCTTCACTGCTACCAAAAAAAAAAAAAAAAAAAAAAAAAGATGATGGAATGGTCTTCTGAATAAAGAAGTAAAAAAAAAAATAGTCTTTTTTCTATCGTTCCACTCCAATACTTGATGCCACCAGATTTCAAAATGAAGAGAGTTTCAGGAACTAGCTTTCAGGAACATACAATTAAATTGAAATCTCAGGGTTAGAGGCAGACCAAAGACCAGCATTATTAGTTTTATTTTCAATTAAATCACTTTCTTGATAGGATTTCATGACACTCTGGAAACTTGTTTTCTCAGAGTTTGTTTGTTTGTTTTACCTTAACGTGCCTGGTTTGTTTATTAGAATATATACATCAACCAATGCAGTATGTTTTTAAAAGGAAAACACTAAAAAAAGTAACCGCTCTATGATTTAAACCATACTGTTAGGAAGTTGATCAGACTTCAGGAAAGTAAACCAGCCCATTGTTCTCAATACGCCCAGTATAATTCAACATGGGATCAGGGAATTAGTAATTCATTGCCACCTACAATTACAGGCTCTCTCCTTCCCTGTATTGTTCAATAACTGGTTGAAGCTGTTTGAAAGCATTCCTGTTCCTGGGTCAGGAGGTCATTCTGGTCTAATAAAACATCTGAAATAGGCAAAACTGATCCAGTTAAGTTAATATAAGCAAGTATTTTTATTTCTTGCCTTTTGTACTAATTTTAGTTTTCATACATACAGGACTGTGCTGTGCCATGAATCAGAAGCCAGAATTATTTGGGTGGAGAAAAAACAAACGTGTAAATATGTCAGGTATGTCATTTAGGATTCAACTTCATAGTGCAAAGCATCCGAGACTCCTATGGTCATATGATGACATTCTCAGGAAGAAAGACTCAGATGATTTTTAGTATTTTCAACATGAAACGCTCCTTATTTTGAACTATGTCTTCTTGAACAGTTTGCCAACTGCTGCAATACAATAAACTGCAAGTTCTTCTGATTTGAAAGTCAGCTGTCAAAGCCTCTGAACAACACCAAGAAGCTATTTTTGTGTCCTCACATTAGTGCTGCCTGTTGAGGGAAGACCACAAATTCTAGAGATCGACTTCTCAAAGCTATGAGAAACCAAATAAATTGTGGTACGTTACCCTTCACTGAAAAGTACAGTCATAAAGCCTCTAGCAAAGGACTCTCAGAACCCTGTATATACTTCAGGAAATCAAGGAAAATCTGTGTTACAATATGATGCATGATTGACTGGGGACTTCCAGCCAAAACAATGACATTACCTGCCAATCAAGGTAAGAGGCATTTAAAAGAGAAAGCTTCTCCCAATTATATGCCAGGTCCATTAAGAGTGGGACTTGTGACATGCTTCATCTTTGCAGTACCCCACACATGGCAATCTCTAAGTTCTGCCGGTTCTGACAGTTTTGCAACTGTACATGCAGAATTCTAGGTTATAAAGATGCCCCAGTAAAGATGTAAGCTTCATGCTCATCTTAGTCCATGGTAAAGAAGTAATTATACTACGTGGAAGTTAGAGCCAAAAGTATTTATTCAATAAGAAATTATTTCCAAGTCATCAGGTGATCTTGCAGAAGCAGACTGTTGAAATACAAGACAAAACATCCATCTCTTATTTTTATGACTTTACAGCTCACAGCAACTGCAACAGCAACCTCTGGGACAAGAGTCCTAGTAGTTAAGAACAGAAAGGATCATTAGATCACCTAGTCTGACTTTTCACAAGTCAGGACAAATACTTTTTCCCAGTTTCTCATGCACTGGAATTATTAACTTTGATTAAAGCATGCCTAGAAGATAATAAAGAGACAAAAAAAGAGTAGCTAGATTAAATACTGGTAGTATCTGATTAGTTAATAAGACCTGTTGTTAACAGTAATTTATTTGTAATCAGACTAATTTTCATGTTGATTCTAATCTCCACTGTTCCACTCTAACTGCAAAGTCACATATTCAGCCAAATTAATGGGAAGAACAACCTATTTGCCTTTGAAACTTGGTAGTGATTTGCTAGAGTAGGATAGCTAAACTATCCAATGATTTCACGTGCCTTGATAATTTTCAAGTGCATCCCAGCTCTTCAGCAGACAGGTGAAGAAGCTAAGTGCATTTTTCATGGACTGATCACTACACAACGGCTTCTCCGTTCCGTAAGTGATTGTGACACCCTGACAGTGACATTGCATGTCTCCTGTCTTCCAACCATGCATCTATTTGAAAAACAGAAGGTGCTGAATGAGGAGGTAGCAAGTCATAGATGTGTGAAGAATACTTCAGGAGTCAACTGAGGTAAAGGAGGAAAAATGAGAAGGGTTTGGATTTGATTGCAGAACCAGATACAAAAGAAAATGTACTGGGAAGAATCCTCGAATGGTTTGGATTGAAAGGGGTCTCAAGGATCATCACGTTCCAACCCTAGTTTAACCTACCTGCACAGCCCTAATAAACAAAATAAACTTCTATTTATAAAGGCCATCAGTTTGATAAAGATCAAAGCAGAACTTATGCTAGGGTATGTTTCTACAGCTGGTGAAGGCCACTTCATTACTCAGACCCATTCTTATTACCCCGTAACACTATCTGAACTACTCCACCTTCTAATGATGCTACAGGAAACCATATCATTGTTCTGACTATTCTTAAATTAGATGATAAAGTACAAGACCATTTCTAAGTAATGAAAAAAACCTGTTCTTTTTATGTTGCTTATTCAAGTTAAAAATTAACGTAAACCAGCTTAAAGTACTCCTCTGTTTTTGTTTTGGAAGATATTTTTACGGTTAAGACTTGCACTTCTGATTAGCACCCAAAAGGCAGCTATCAGGCAGTTTGTGCACTGCAGCATTGGGGCACCATTTGTTCAGAACAGTCAAAGTCCAACACATAAGAGACTTTTGCATATTTTTGTCTTACGCTAGGAAAACATGAGGGTGCATAATTTCATACCTTTCAATTCCAGTGGCAGCAAAAACACTTGAACATTTCTAAACAAAATCCCTGCACATAATAAAGTTTTCTCTTCAGGACTTTAGACATAGCAGATGAAGAAACGTATGCCATATGAGCTAAATATCAGACATCCAAGTACTTTCATCTAAGCCTGTCTGAAAAATAATAATAATAATAATAGCTAACAAACAACAAAACTCTATAATCTAACTTTCTTCAGTGAAACTAACAGGTGGCTCAATGGCACTGCACCTTTTCTTCATGGAAAGCGTGGCTGACTAATTATCCCACAGTTGCACAACTGCTTTGCAGTGATCTCTAATTGAGAAACTAGAGTGACACTGAGTACTAATATAAAGAACATACGATCGAAGACCTTGTATTAGAGCTATAGAGGTTTCCTACAGAAATCTGAAACCCAAGAAACTCAAACTTCATTCTAGATACTAATAGAAAAACTTGTCCTGTGCAAGCTAGATGGACAGTACTAAAGCATCATGGAGTGGAAAATTAAAGAAGACAGCAGAGGCCTTTCCTGGAAGGCCTAGTGAAGAGCAAAATCTGTGAAGAATCACAGAATCACAGAATTGTAGGGGTTGGTAAAGGAAATAGAAGAAGAATCAACAAAAATGCTTGAACCAGTTTCTCAGGGTTAACAGACAGTATCTGTGAAACAAACATTTATGTGAACCTTAGACAATCTGCATTATAAAATCAAAGAGAAATGGGGCTGGATGGGATGTACCGATATGCTGCAAACATTCACTTTTTCCTGACATCTCTTTTGCCTTAAGGACCTCTACTGATGGAAAGTCCCTGACTGGTAACCTATTCCAGTGCCTCATTATCCTTAACATTAGGGGGTTTTCCTTAACAGCTGGGCTGAAACTTTCTTGCAAAAATTTACTTCTAGTCATTCAAGTAGAAAACAGACTGTTCCTTTCTTCTTCTTCCTCACAGCTTGTTGCGTATTTGAACAAATGTCCTTACAATCTCTTCAGTCTTAACAGTTAGAAATAATTTAAAAACAGTTGTTTTGTTAATAAATGCAATTTAGCATTCTGCTGCACTATATACAGCCTAATGAATAAATAAACAACAGAAGCATCTGCCCAGCAACATCTACCCTGCGACTGTGCAGTGATATGCTGTCCTCATCCCCTTTGGGCTGCAATGTTTTATTGTGGCACTAGATGTGTAACACATTATTGCTAATACACTAAAAGCAGCAGGTGCCAACGCACCTGGAGATGCCTGCGATAGCATTCTGTGCTCTATTAGCTGCCTTCACACCTTGACACCACTGTACGTCTGTCTCATCCCATTGCCTGAACATGGAGGACAAAACTGAAAGGTCTGTTTTGTTCACTGAGAGTAAGGGTGAAAGAAAAAGTGCATTCCTCCTTCCCCTTCTCTGCTCACTGCCTGCACCCACAGGGCTGTTAGCTCTCCCCTCCCAGGAGCACAAGGATCAGAGCCAGAGCTGTGATTCCTGGAAGGTGGTCGCACTGAGGGGTCAGCAAAAGCTTGAAAGATTCGAATGCTTTATTCACTGTTACCCAACAGCACCTTATGTTGCTTCTGTTTTAGCAGCAAGAAGTTTTCAAACCACCCCTTGGTTAGAATATTCCCAGAGTTCATGGAATTACTGAAAATTCCTCTGAACAAATGCCAGCACTACTGGGTTATTCACGCTTCTGAGTCGACAGGCATTCATGAAAACTTATTGTCATCAAAAACAGAACTTGCTTCTATCTTTTTGTACTGGGCATCTAAAAAATTCACTAAATTGGCATTTGCTTTCTAGTTCCCACACTTGTGTTTGTTTCGACTTCTTACGCTTATCTGCTCTTTTGCTTAAGATTTTATTCCATCTTCTATCAAGATGGACTTTAAAACATGGTCTGAGCTAAAATTTAATATGCACAATAAAATTTAGTATGTAGCTGAACAAAAAGTCGCTGCACCAAAATGGTCCGGTCCAGCAGTTTTCTAAATGATGTAGGAGAAAAATAATGGGGCAGAGTAGCAGAAGCCTGACCCTATTCCCATAAGACTGTAAGATTTATCACCTACATAAGCAGAATGCTACAGAAAAGAGATCTATTGACCACAGCAATAACTCACAGCCCAGTAAAGCTAGCTGAGATGCTAGTCTGGTATTTGCTGATAGTACCTTTATTATGTGGTACTCAGAATCTTATTAAATAGCCTTGCTCAACAAGCTACTGTTTTTAATATTACACACCACCTACTCTTTTTCAGACCGGCCACTTATTTACAGTGCTGTTATTTGTGGGGGAAGGGAGCTGCAGGGAAGGATTTATAGGAATTGGGATTTACAGTTTGAATCACAAACTGCGTTGCCTCAGTTCTTGTGGAAGTGGGGAAAGGGGGAGCTGTGGGTACGTGCTGTCCTGGTGTACAGAAACATCCTAACAGAAATACGTCTGCATAATACTTTCTATCTGAATAGAATATCTAATGGAGAAATGAAAAACAATTAAACGAAACAAAACTGCTATTATTTGAAATGCATGGACTAATTTTTTATTTATTTATTTTCTGTTTTAGGTACACGTAGGGAAAAGATAAGCAGTTTGTTTTGTGAAGCATTTCTTCAAGGGCTTGAATAGCAAACATACACGGTCCTTGGGAAGACCTCAGGTTTGGAAGAAGGACACAGCAGGCCACATCCTTTTCCAATGAGCTCGTGCTGAGGCCTTGGGTGCAGCCCTTCCCCCGGCTGCATCTGAGCGCTAAGGAGAACCATGAGAAGCATCAGTCTGGGCCCACTTTCTTGCCAGCTGCACTGAACTCCAACTGTCAGCCCTTGGGCTGCCTGGAGGTGCTGGCCCCTACCCGAACCACAAACTTGACTGCCTGCCTTCAGTTCAGATCTTTCTCTAGACAAAAATATTTTCTTCCAGTGACCTTTTACTATGATACGGCTATTCTAGCCCACAAAGGCAGCCCAACATGTTCACAGCAAGTGGATTGAAGGAAGAGCCTCACTGCTTTTCCCTTCCTCACTTTTAGCACCTCCACGTTAAATACGCTTCCCTATTCTTTCAGCATTTAAAAGGAAATTTTACACTTTTTGGAAGTCCTAAGTAATTAGTAGTAAAACACTGATTTACAATTATTTTAAGTTATTTACAATATTTGTCTAGGTGATTAGCATTAGAGAATAGAGAACCCTAACCAAAAGACCGGAAGTCTTATACAAAAGGATTCTTGGAACCTGCTGCATGAAAATATGCTACAAAGAGCCCATATCACAGATGAAGTACACATCAAGTTAATGTCAATAGTTCCACTCAGTCCAACAATCACGGTTCAGTTGTTTGCCTCTGAGCCCACAGAAAACCCCACTGGCTAATATTTTTTTTTTTACCCCATAAATTCTCCTTTATCAGTCTGACTGCATTTTTTTTTTTTTTTTTTTTTTTTAATGAGAAAGAAATCCTAAGGGATATCTCCAGTCACCACATAGCAACAAGTCCTTCTCCATGTCCCACTGAAGAGAACAGGAGCTTTTTTCTGGTGCTGCCTTTGGCATAGAGACCGTGTTATGTCATTGTAGGGAAGGATCAGCTGTAAGTGATCCAGAGAACACGGGCACTAGTACTGAGAAAGGCAATTAGAACAGTTTCTACAGACCTTTCTTAATATTGCTTAGGTCAAACTACAGTGACACAGTCTGTTTTTTTTTGTTGTTGTTGTTTGTTAACACTGCCTTAACATTCGGCAAAACTTTTGCCTGAAAACATAACTCAGCATAGCAAAATTTGTCCATGGAAGCCCTTTTCAGGGCACACTGAAGGCTGAATACAGATTTATGAATGCATAAATAACCTTTAACATCTTCCCTCTACAGTTGCTCCTATAAGCCCAGCACGTTCTACTAGTAGTCATTTAAACATAAAGGGGAAAAGAGGCACAGAGAACTGAAATTATTTTGTTTCTTCATGTGAAGCTTTACTTTCAGAGCTAAAACAAAGGGAAGCACAGTAATAGTATGAAGCGTGACACGCTTCTCTCTGACTATCAAGGCAGACTTACTTTCTAAATTAATTAAGAAAAACACTTTCATCTCTACTGCAGCCCCGTTCCGTGCATTTGAAATTCCTCTCAAATGTTGTCCACAGCTACCTTTACAAATAACAATAATCCTCATTAGGAATCAAAACCTAGTTTCTATTCTCTGAACCCATACAGATTCACTTGACAATGAAGCCCAACCTTGGGAAAAGAGCACGCTTAGCAAAGGGTGATGTGCAGCTGGGTAATGGCTGAGCTCCGCATCGGCCTGTATTGTCTGAGACCAACATTGCTTTTAGCACTGAAGTTCATATTTCTGACACACAAAAAAATCCAGCAACCGAATCTTAGTTTGTGAAAATATAATTGCCTCAGGTAAAATCAAGTTACATAATTAGAACAACAACGAAAAATTCTACCACACATGGTACATCTGTTGCCACGTGCATAAATTCTCTATGACTTGCCAAAGTAATTTATCCACCCAGAACACACATCCAAGCTGGCCAATATCTAGTACTGAGCAGAAAGCAAATTTAAAGAAAGGCACATCATTTATCATTACAGACAGCTCAGCAATATTGCGAGCAGGGAGCACAATTGCAATGCAGGGGGAAGAGGGAGTGGGAGAAGGAAGATTGGAAATGCTTGCCGAGCTCAGAGCCTGCTCTCACAGCAGCCTGACATCAGGATCTCAAGAGCTACTTCCTCTGAGAGAAGAGAGGAGTACAGAAAGCCACGTCTTAACCATTCAGCCCTGTCCTAACACATATTGTGATTTAATGAATTGCTATTTTGTGATGGAAAAACTTGCTGTCAGAAAATTTTTAACCACTGTTGTATAACTTGCAATAGAATTTAATGTGAAGAATGAACCATCTCACCGCTCTAGAGTGGCCTTATACTGAGGCTGAAATCTTCCAGAATTAACTTTACAAAAAGCCCATTTTCATATGCTACATGTAAAATCCTCCTCCTTCCTCTCCACACTCAGAGTTCTTGGCAAAGGTTTCAGTGTTGTTAGTTATTCAGTACAAAAGACCGTCTGCTGAATTTTTTAAGACTGCTCTGCTCTCTAGGCTACAATGTGCTAGGGCAAGGCAAGAGTACATTATTAGTGGTAAATTTTGCTCTTTGACACCCCCCATTTTTATCTGCAGATCAAGTTTAGATAAGAAGACATACTGACATGCGAGTACCTCATCCCAGAGACTTTCATTTTTAATTACAATTAAGGAGGATTTTAGCTTTTAGCAGCCCAGAAGCAGCCCTAAATCCACGAGCAGGCTGTAAACAGCATCTTGGTGAGGTTTCAGGCTCTCCAGAGCTTATACACAACACAGTGTTCTGTTGTTCTTGATGATGCATCAGTGGTGCTGCCCAGTGAGATATTTGCAGGCAAGGAGAACATTACGCAGCTCCAGGTAGAAGAGATGATAGCAGCTGCAGGGAGTAAATTTTACTGGAGGCAGATTTTAAACAAGTAATTTGGGAGATGTCTGTATTTTCAGCAGCTAGTTCAACTGAACTGCCTCCAGCACAGTCTTGGATGAAAGCGCAATTCCAAGCTGCTGAATGTAAGCCCCAATTAGTCTGTTTCTACTGCACATTACAAATCTTACTCAAGTCAGTAAGCGAGCCTAGGCCCTCTGCTTCCCTCTCATTTTGGAGATGCCATGGCTCCCCTTACTTAAGTAGTCAACCTTGTTTCTAAAGTGAGACATTTTCATCTTTCCAGGCTGAGGAAAAGAGAAGAAAAATCTACAGTCATTTCAGCTGTGCTCACAGCCAACGACACAGCAAAGAGTTGCCATTCTATTCCTGCACACATTCAAGTGTATTCTTAATTTCTGGGAGGTTCCTGATTTTCACGCTTTGTTTTCTAAGTCTGTCATTTCCTTGCCAAAGAGCTAAGTGCAGCTAAGTCAGCTGGCTGCGCAGAAAACTAGGTTATTAAAGCACACGTCTCCTTTTCACTCATGCTAGGAAACGTAAAAACCTATGCGGTAAATAGTTTAGCTTAGCTGTCATTAGAGCTTGGAAGTTTTTCAGACCGCTCTCTGAAATACAGAACAAATGAAAGAACAAAGAAGAACCGTAGTGAAGAAAGAAATAATTAGAATCCATGGATACTCCACCAAAAGAAGAATGAAGAACAGAGTGCCAACCAAACATTTTGATAATGGGTAAACAAAAAAGCAAGGACTAAGAATAATCCTTATCATTCATGAATCAAGAATGGTATCTATCATCACTGAAGGATGAATGTAAATTGACATTCACTCCTCACTTCAGTTCCCTCTGACACACCAGAAGTTCCAAATGTGCCAAGGGTACATCAACAAAGCAATTACTGGAGGTTACCCTGCCTTCCGCCAGCAGTTACATCTAGCAGGGGAATAACTTGCTGTGAATCTTTCTGATAACACACTCGTTGATAATGAGTATTATCCATCTAAGTGAGCCATAAAGATTGGAATTAAGATGAGGAAAAAGAGTGAATAACAAATTGCAAAATATTTGGTGTATTCATTTAGCAACTCATTTACGAGCTAATTGTGATTTTCCTAGGAGGTGCACACTGTTCATAAATATTTGCTATCTAAATGAGATGACATAAGTTCAAACTTAAGTTGTTTGTGAATTGTTACCTCTGAAAACAGACTGCTATTTTCCTCTCCAGTACACAGTATGTGACACATGTCATATGGTGACTGATCAGTGATGAGAACACAAAGTAATTTGATAGCGGGAAGACCAATCAATGAAAATTAATAAAGGAAAACAAAAGAAGAAACACGATTTTTGTAAGCAATGATCATTCGCTATTAAATTTGGAGGACATGCTGAACAGTATGCAACTCACTAATCATACTGTTTAAACTGGATGAGATACCAAGCAGCATATTTTTTAATTCATGTTTTCAAACAGACTTAAAAAAAAAAAAAGTCTCTTTCTCTCTGACTTTGGAAGTACAGAAGATGAAATTATAGTCTCCTCATTTTTCTGAGTGGCTAGTAAATATTACATCTGTTCAGCAATAGCTATCACTGAAACATAAGACTCATTTCTACCTCTATAAAACTGGAATCACAGCTACTCATTTTCCATCATCCCATCATCCTGCATCAAGTGAAACAGAACACTCCTACACAGCACTGATGAAGCAGCCAAATTAACAAGTTCCCTGTCTGTAGCAGGGGAAATTCCACTCTTATAACCAGAAAGATACATTTCTACTGAAAATGTTTTACCCTTACTGAACAAGAAAAGCATTTCTATGGGTATTCAATTGAGCGGCAAGAACTGAGTCAGATAATCTAATTTAAAAAAAGAAGCAAAAAAACAAGCAAAAACAAAAAAAGATAGTCCTTTGTTATTGCACCTTGATTTCTCTTCCCACGGAAAGTTCACAAAGCTTGTTAATCTAGATTGTTTGTGGTTTAAACAAAAGTCAGTAAAAAATGAAACTCAGAACGCTACCATTGGCAATGAACAAAAGGGTGTGAAGTTAAACACTGAAAGTAAAAATAGCATATGAAAGAAAACAGAACCAAAGAATCACGGAATGGTTAGGGTTGGAGCAGGCCTTAAAGCTCACCCATTGGGCTGGTTGCCACCTACAAGCTCAGGCTGCCCTGCACCCCATCCAAGCTGCCCTTGGGCACCACCAGGGATGGGGCACCCACAGCTCTCAGGACAGCCTGTGCCAGCACCTCATCACCCCTCAGAGTGAAGAATTTCTTCCTTTTACATAGTCTAAATACAATCTAAGCATATAATGTAAATACCCTTTTTCAATTTAAAATCATTGCTCCTTGTCCTGTAAGCACACTCCATGATAAAAAGCCCCCCAGCTTTCCTGTAGAACTCCTTTTAGTTACTGCAAGGCCACAGTGAGGTCTCCCCAAAGCCTTCTCTCAAAACCACAATTCTCCCATCCTTTCTTTATACGAATGGAGAAAGTCTATTTTTTTTTTTTCCCCGTGGCTTTCACATGCACTCAGAGATCAGCCTGGGTTTGCCTGAAATAGGACATAAGTTTTCACACCGCTGTCAGTTTGTTAAAGAACACATTGAAAGGTTCAAAATGAAATAGCGCCTGAAACCAGACAGTTTGACACTGTATCTGGACTGTGTTTTAAATAGTTTGCATAGTTCTACTTAAATTCTTTCAGCCATATTTGCTGTGTGACAAGTCAGTAAATGACATATTTCTAAAACATGAAGCATTGGCCATTTTCTGTTTCTAGTCCTGTTACATCCTTGAAATCTGCACAGGTTGTGTTTGAAATTCCTATCATTGACTGGTGTGCAGTTACCCAACGTGTAATGTTTATTCATGTCATACTTACATATGATAATGCTTATAGGAGTAAGTTGAAAAACAGTCATAGAACCATAATTTTAGTGAAACTGGCAAGGAGAGGGCACGTAGCAATCACATTCACTGTGTTTTAATTTCCCCGTCCTGCTCTTCTCCTGACAGGCCTAAGTGATCCAGCTGTGCTACTTAAAACACTCCCCCACACATCCTCAGGGAGAAGGATGGTTTCACAGGGCAGGCAAATGTGTGGCTACGTGGAACAGCCCTTCAGAAGGCTGAATATGCACAGTGTGATCACATCCACTGTGAGAGGGGATGGGTTGAAATGGTTCAGAGGTAAAGATCCTGCTGAAAGAATCACACGGTGGGACTGCAGGTTAAACCCACATTAGTGCTTGTTACAAGCAGGTTTCTCCCAGAAATACCTTCTGCAGAATGCCATCCCCACCATTAACTTAACTGAATTATTACGTGCAAATAGCAGCAGGGCTCACCCTTTTGTTCCTTGTCAATAGTACAACTTACATTATGCTATCCAAGAGCCACAAGGAGCAAGCATCCTTTCCAAGCTATTAAAAGAGAAGTAGTGCCAATCAGCCTAGGACAGGGCAGAGGCTGAGCCCTATCTCAAGAAATTCTCAGATGCTGACGTTCTTATAGCAAAATTAATTACTGCCCTATATAGCTCAATTGACAGGAACCCTAGGCCCTTTCAAAGTGACATGTCAAAATACAATGGAACTTGGATGCAGAAGGCATACTGACACTGGCATCATTCCATAAGTCATTTCAAATATAAACTGCAAAAATCTCTTCTAGGAGGCGGAGTCACATTTTCATTAAAGAACAGGTTATTGAATTACATCTAAAAAATACTTATATTGGTGCAACAAGCCATCAAACTATCCTAATGTAAAATGCACAGCTCTATTCTAAAGAATATTTGTAATGAAGAAAGAGTGAAGTTAAATTATTTCCACAGTCTACAGATGTTGCAGGCAGTCTAAAGCATGCGTTCGGTTTAGTCATCTTACGAAATGCAAAGCCATACATCAGCTTACCTGGGAAGCTAATTTTTATTTATTGTTTGTAACTCTAGCGTATTTGAGCACATTCTTTTCATTGGATAAACCTAACTGCAGAAGCAGATATTTCTTTGTTCTGTGTAAGATAAAAAGAAATCTAACAAGCTAGTCTGGGGGAGTCTCAGACCCCAGAGAAGATCAGCTCCTGCAAAATAATCAAGTTTACATGCTAGGAAATGAAGGAAGGACAGTCGTTTTAACACATTTTCAGAACATATTCCTTCTATAATTTAGGATTGCTGCAGTTATCTGATCCAAACTTTTGGCAGATTTTTAGCAGACCAGATGTCCTTAATAAAATGTTATTCAATGTATCTGTGAACAGTTTCTAATATGCAAATAACTCAGTTTCAGCAAGCATCTGATAGACAAGTGCCAAAACGAGTGGTGTTCATTTTAATATAGTGCAAGCAGTTATAAAGATTCTTTGTTCTGTGATAAGAGCACTATTTAAAATATTTCTTTATTCATTTTATAACTGCATAAAGAACATGTTTGATTCTAGTAAATAGTCTGAAAACATAATAAAGTTACAATAAACTTGGGAATAAAAATCAAGAATGCCTTCAGCTTTGCAAAAAACGGAAGAAAAAAAGCAAATTATTCAAAGATGTTTAGCAACTGTTTTCCACGTATACTGTATGAAATGACTCCGCGTGGCTGCTGCATTTCCATGCACAGTTGTAACTTACATCGCTTGGTTTTAATGCTACTTTCTATCATCCCCTGACACCAATAGGTACAATAATATAGGCCAATAGACAGATGCAGACAGCTGGTTTAATGACAAACTTGTCTTAAGATAAAAGAAAGCATCTTGATGTATTGCATCCCCTGGACAGAGTGCACCTCAATATTAGCAAAACTAGTTAGATAAGAAATAATTCCCTCTACAGCCTCCAAAACCCCAACAAGCACCCTGTCCTCCTCAAGGCACAAAGATGGCTTTGATACTTGAGTAGAGAACAAGGATTTACAGCTCCATCGCTCTTCCAGAAATAGATATTTATGCTTTTTGCTCTGAAAAAACCATCAGACTGATGCTAATGTTTGCCAGTGGCTTGTGCATGAATAATATTCACGCAGTAATATATCCTTACCGAGAGAAACAGTCTCAGCTCCCAAAACACAGTTTAATAGACCAAATATGCTTCATGTTAGATATTGTCTCGTTTTCCTAAATAATCAAAAAACTTCACCCAGCTGATAGGTTTCTTCAGTTTGCTGTAATTTAATTCTTAACCACCTCATTGACATCCCAAATTGTCTGCAGATTATTTTATTAATCTTATAAGAACATTAACTAAATCAGTTAGGTATGGTATTTACTGCTGTAAATCAGTAGTGTGTTCTAATTTATGAGAAAGCCCCTTTCTCTCTGACTCCAAAGGAAACATAATTGACCCTGACACAGTTATGTGCTCCAGAGGAGAGACGGTCTGTCATGTTCAATCATTTCTTGATCAAATCCAAAATGGCAAGTTAATTGTTTAATTAAGGGAACAAGGCTCTTAGAAACTTGCATGTTCTACATAATTTTATAATGGGCCTACATAAATAAAATAAATAAGATCTGATTGAATGGGGAAGAATTTCACATAAGCAAAAACAGTGCTAAATATATGCGATATTAACCAAAAGCAATCAGCAGTTATCCTCTAGTGGCAGAGCCCAACAAAATAAGCCCAGTTTGAGTTAAGCACTTCAGTATCCATATGAAAAGCCATAAGCACATTTGAATGTAGTTGTACCTCACTTGGGTTGTACCATTGTTAAGAAAAAAAAACAATGGACCACGAAAACAAAATTCCTGAGAAACAGGACTCACAAAAAGCAAAGCAATCTGTAGTAAACTGCACGTGACACTGCAACCTTTAGCAACCTTTAGCATGCCTTCAGCAGCTTAGTGGATTTTTGCCATCAAAATCGCTGTTGCCTACATCTAGAGGTCATTTTTTCCAGTGAATAAAATTTCATTTTTATAATACAAAACTATCCACCTGGAACCCATGCACTGATTTATTTATCCATGGATGGGCCTCGTACGATTCTTCCCATTATTTAAACAGCAATGTGAAGCACAATGATTCTTTTTGATATGTTATTCATTGAGTACAGTGTGCCTGCAATTCTCGTTAGTAGAATTTCTTCCAGCATTACATCTTCTGAATAGTTTCCAAAAGTCTCCTCTCTCCCAAAACTGTCACACCATCTTCTTTTCTGTACCTTAGACTGTCATGATTTGATCCAAACTCCAAACAAAAATAAAGTTCAGCATTAACTCTGGAATCAAAATCATTAAAATTTTAACTTCAACATAGCTAAAACGGTTGTAGCACTTGGGCAGCATTATGCATTTCAGGTTTCTAATGATAATAAGTATTTTGTAGCAAAACAAATAGGTTAAAGCTGGCTTTCCAATGGGATTTAAACCTCCCTGTTTTGTCCAGTGCTTGCTCAGGGCTAGAATAGAGTTACATATGCATTGTCTCTAAAATTTAGGTCAGTTGATGTGTATTAAGCTGCAGGAACTCCTTAAGACTCCTAATTGTTCGAAGTTATCTGAGAAAGTCCATACAGCATATTAGTGAATTAGAGATGACAAGCCAGCCACAGATGTTGTTGTTATGCTAGGGTACTGTTTTTCCATTGTTTTGTTTTAAATAACTGTCAGCCAATATTTTGCATCCAATATTCTCATGAAATGTAGAAGGGGGGACTTTTTTTCTTGTTTGTTCCCCTTCCCCCCCAACATTTAAACATACCTGGGAAGGAGAACAGGTTGTTTTTTTTTCCCTTATTTTAGTCCCACAGTTATTTCAGAAAAAGAAGTCACAGACAGCAGCTAATTGTGAGCCTCATAGAGCAAGAGGAAGGCAGCTCTCTGCCCAGAAATAAAAGAGCACTTCTATTTTGTGGTACAATCTGGTCTGCAGTACTTACTCAAAAGCCTTAAATTGTGTATCAGGCCCTTAGACGTTCACATTTAAAACTTCTGAAACAATAACAGTTAGGTTTTGTTTGTTTGTTTAATTTCACTCCCATCTTTTCTTTCCTTTAGTTAAAAGTTATGGATACCTTCCAGGTTCTCCTCAACTTGATTGTGTGCAATTTCCCACATTTAGAATTGTAACTTGGTTCCACAAAGGAGAGAACTTGAAAAACCACATGAAAATGCTCAAAATTCATGACAAAAATAGAAACTGAGAAACTCCACTGAACCCAGACTCCTCACTTCTTTATCCTTGTGCCACTCAGAAATACACAAATAAAATACCCTAATGTAGAGTGGACCAGATTTTGTGAGAAACTGACAAAAACACAGAGTTGCTGCTTCTGTTCCAATGCCAGCTCGTACAGGAGCAGAGGGAAAACAAATAATCCTGCCCAGTTTCATCAGCGTTTAATCACAATCTGACTTCTTCCCCTCACCAATTAAAAGATTTGCAAAAGGCAGAGGAGAGGAAAAGGTAATAAGGCAAAAAGTGATGAGGGAGAAAGAGGACCACATCAATAAAGACACATTTTTCTAACAGTTGTCTTCTCTCCAGAACAAAGAAGAGCAAAGAATCTCCTTTCTCCAACCACACAGAGGAGCCGTGCTAAATCTCTGATTAGACACAGATTTTCTTTAAACTTTTATAGGAATGAGAAGGTCTCCACTAATGAGAGTTTAAGGGAATTTCTTAAATCTGAAGTGAAGGATATCAGGAGTTGAACATAACCTGAGGGTTTTCCTGTACATGTTCACTAATATTACAAAGAGATTTCTGAAAACCCTCTGAAGATCCTGTTTCCTGCAGGAAGAAAAAGAAGCAGGGCAGATAAGACTTCAGGGAACTGAAAAGGAAAAAAATGCAGCTATAAAGTTACCTACACAGTCTGTTGTTAGAGGAGTATGAATGTTCCAAATGTCATAATATAATTTCTGTAACTAGGAGGTAACTTGAAATGAAAAATGCAGAACAAAAATCCTCTCCTCAGCTTTTCATAAGACTAACCATTCTAGCACACAAACCAGTGAAACCTGAACTAGAATACTGAAACTGGGAAAAGAACTGAGCTCACTGACTGCACTTACGGGAATGAAGCACCAAGGCTCCCACCCAGGTTCTTCCAGATTACAGAAAGACCATGTCAGAGGAAGAGCTGAGGAAGCACAAGAGGATTTTTCTTCCCCTTCCAGGGATGTCGGTCAGAATCTCCTGCCATACCTGCAGTAATGAGTAACTCTCCCCGTTCACATCCAGATACAAATGAGCCATCTGATGTCACCGGATATTTAAAACAGAGAGCTTCCCACCCCCACTTTTTTGAGGGGGACACAACTTCAGACACAACTGACTCGTGCCATGCCCTCCCACTCTGCAATGAGCGCCTCCTGTCAGCTCCCCATTATGGTGACAACTGTAGCTTCTCTCCTGGGATTTCTCAGAAGTGAGAAAGGCTTTAAGCTGCATCAACTCAATGGTCTACTGTCTAGGAAAAACAACAATAAAAACTATGCCAAATTCACCTGTCTTGGTGTTCAATAGAATCACTGTTTTCTAAACAGTATATTGCTATAAAACGCAGATAGAGGGGGAGAGTTAACCTTTGTATAAACAGAGAGCAGTCAAGGGCAATAACAGCTCATGTCAGGTAGGGGAGTATTATCAATGCTGACAGGGGTAGGAATAGAGAAATCAGAGCACTTGCTCCAGAGCATGAAGTGTCAGACTCATGGAGACCTTTATAAATCTTTTCTTGGTTTCTGTTTGCTATGGAGAGCTTCTTTTATGTTGGAAGACCTGCCAGGGATGTGAGCCACCCTTCCAAACCCTGAGAAAAGGCAGTAGCTTGCCCTTCCAAAACAAAGTGACCAGGTGTAACAACCAGAAAGATAAACACGACGGAATGGTGACACAGGAAGCGTAAAGATAAAGGGAATAGCGCTTTGGAAATGCTCTACAAAAGAAAAAGTGCTCACCAGTCTCTGAAGACGTAGACTCAAAGAGAAAACACCACAAAGGAAGGATCCCTTCCTCAGGGCCCTTAAAAGAGGTCTAAGAGAGGTGCAGCCAGGCTCCACCCCTTCTGGTCACACAGCTGAATCGCCTTCACCTGTGCTCCCATGGCTGACCGGGTCCTTTCCCCAGGTGCTCAATCAGTGGTTCAGGCCAGGACTCAACAGTTACCGCAAGCTGGGGTAAGAAATCCAGCTATGACATCTGCTATAGCTAAGGACACAAAGAGCAGAGCTTTGAAGCTTTCCTTGGAAGACGGAGCATGTCACAGAGCAGTCCTTCAGCTCTATGGAGTACTCAGCATGGCCTGTATAACGTCCACAAGGCCACCACGGCGGGTCTAAAGGAGAGGAGGGATCACAGACACAGATGCAAGAAGTCCTCACAGAGAACATGAACTGGAATGAACAGAAACAAATGGCAGCTGGGTGAAGAGCTACAAAAACTAAGGCTTAAAAAGATGCTGTGACCAATTTGCTCTGATAACACCATAAATTGTCCCAAATAAATATTTTTAAGCTTATCGTGGGAAGTTTAAACTCAGAAAAAAGATGATTAGAAGGATACAATTGGAACAGAGTAAAACGAACAGATGAGAAGTTGTGCGGAGTGTGAGGAGGGATGAAGTAGGAGAATGAAAAAGGTCGGATGTTGGAGAAAGTAAATAAATACCTGCATACATTTTTAAACATTACCTGAGAGAAAGTTAAGGAGAACATGCTTTTAGAAATTACAGTGAAGAGGTCATAAAGAATCTGCTTGAGCATCCTGAATCCATCACAGGAACCTACAGCACACTGCAGCAGAGGAACCACTTGTTTGTGCAGTGATGTTATCAGTGAAGGCAGCACACATACCAGCCCATATCATTCACTCAGCCACACCCAAGCAGCCTGTTGTGCTGAGACTAAACCACACCACCCCTTGGGTTAGACTTCTTTCTATGACATAGAACTATCTTTCAAACTCACGTTACACATTCATTTCTTCAACAGAAGTTATTTTCTCACAGGTTTCAGGCAAAATATTCAAAAGAGATTTTTTATCGTTTCATACAGACAAGAAAAAAAGGAAAACAAACTCTTAAGCGTGATATTTTAGCCTGCCATGCAGAACTATTTGCTTCTAATCATCAATCCGTCTTCCTTCCTTTGTGTGCTGTTATTCAGAACCTCCCCCACAAAAGCTCAGAAGCATCTGCTGAGCCGAGACTGCCCAGAGCTCCTTGCAGGGCCATCACTACGCACTACAAAACCAATCTCCTTGCAGTGATTCACATGCATATACACACAAAACGCTACACAACATTTCCAGTTCGAATCACCAGCCCTCACACATTCAGCATCTAGTAAAGTACTATATTACGCGTTACACACACACACACACACAAAAACCTGTAATTGGAAGGGTTGGGGATTATTGAACTGATGGCCTGTACAAATTAGTCTGAGATTCAATAGATTAGGAGGCTTGAACAGGAAAACATGTCAGTGTTTTTCCTGAGGTTAACTTCTGATAATAATCCTGCCTGCAATGCTTCCCTTTCACACGTGTCTGACACTGCTGTTGCCTCTTGAGTTCAAGTCTTAAACTCATTTCTGAAATGAAAAAGAAACTCTGTTCTCTAGAATCAAAGAAAAACCGAGTACTACACCTCCTTAACATCTGCTATATTGTTACAGTGATTCTGAATAATATTTCACGATTTCAGTTTCTGCTTAATAGAAGCTCTCTTTTCTTGTCACAAAATGTAGGAATAAAATTTTGTTCAGTATTCTAATAGCAGCACAAGTGTTCTAGATAAAAATATAAAATACTTGGAATAATAGTAGTAGCTAGGGGGATTGCATTTATGGACTATTTGTTATTATGCTATTGCAGGAAGCTATTGTGAATTGCAGGAAGCAACTCAAGTGAATATTTGTATTTGTGCAATGTTATTTGCTTTGTATATAGTGGCTCCTGTAATGTCGGCATTTGTGCAGTCTTGGTATTTTACATGGCTTCCCAAGAGGAGAAGCAGTAGTGAAACCAATAAAGCTGGCAATAAAGTCGTATTAATAATGTATGCAGAGCTATAGATGTCTAGTTATATGACACAGTATTAAAGTGTAAATGCATTGCTTCTTTTTTTTTTTTCAGACGAGCACGGATGACCAAACCAGTGTTCTTTTTTTTTTTTTTTCAGTGAGAATGACATCTTCATAGCACTACACGCCAAGCTACTCTTGAAACATTTTCTAGCGTGCACACACACAAAAGCTGATATTTGTAAAACTAAATTCAATCTAACATTAGTAAATTTGAAAATTTATTACTTCTATTTATTATTATTTTTTAAGTTATAGTGCTTGCTTTTCAGAGCAAACAGTTAAGACTGACACATTGCCATTTGAAACAGCAGCACGGATACAAAACCTTGTAGAGATGATAGCCAAAGATCATTTTAGCTTCTTTTTTTTTGTGGGTGTGCGTGGCATTGGTAAATGCTATTTTTTAGGGTCTTGTTCACAATAATCTGATCACCTGTTAGAGTGCTTTTAGGTCACTGCAGTGGATTACTGGAACACATTATATTCAGAGTTTACCTATCAAGGCAGTATGTGACTCGCAAGTAAATGAGAAGGAGGCAGTGTGGCCACTGTCAGGGGAGAAGTGGAATTTCACTTCAGGATTTTAAATTTCATCTTTCTGAGAGCATCTTTGGAATACATATTTGGTTAACTGGTACTTCTGAAATATTACTACTAACAGAGATAATAAGTATTTTAATTCTAAAGAGTGGTTATCATTCTTACCATTCATTATTTAAACCAAGGAGATCCCAAATCTTTTAGCAACCTTCTGAGTTTTTGGACTCAAAGACAGAAAAAAGAAACGGAACAAGCAAAGCTTTCTTCTTTTCCTCTATGACAAGACTACAGAGCAGAGGCACATGATAACCACAGACCCAAAGCAGATGTGTAAAAATCAGATTAATTTTACAACTACAGATACCCCATGCTTGCACGCTCCACTGAATTCCCAAAGTTGTTCTGACACTCACTACCCTGTGTTCCACCAGCTTGGAGTAACAGGCACCCAGCTGAACATGTCCGTGTCATCAGAGCGCAGTGCTAAGCCTAATACAAAGTAGTATTTTCCCAGCTTTTTCAAATGGAATTTTAAACGTGCGTTGGAGGAGAGTAAGGAAAAAAAATAATGTTTCTGCTGCATTGATTCATGCCCTAGCATGCTTCCATTTTTCCAGAAAGTTGTAAACAACACTATCAGTGTTCCAAGTCAAAGAGCCCTGTCTCAAATGAAGGGCGTGCTTTTGCTATACCGAGTCTTATTCAGTGCTTGGGTGGGCTTTGAACCTAAAACTGAACACACTGTAATTGCTTTGTCTTTATAATCTTTGTCTTTATAATCTCCCAAGACAAACAGAGTCATCTAGTCCTTTCTCATCTCTTCCATTTTCTGTATCTGTCTCAATTCTCATCCACAAATCTTCTCAAATCTTTTCATATTGGAATGTGTACTCATTTCTACAAGAAAGTCTCATGCCTGTTTTGACTTCTATAAGTAATACCCAAATCTGTGTATTGGCTTAGCTCGGTGTTACACAAGTAGTTTTTCTGTTGTGCTAGATGGAGTAGTTCCTAAGTGAGGATATCAAATGTCATACATAGCCATCTAACTTCGCTGCTGAAATGAAGGTGATGAATAGCAGGTTTCCTTTCTTCAGACATTAGGAGTGTTTGTTGTTTATTCCACCAAGTCTATTGTAAGATTGGAATTACTGTATTCATACTGTCCTTCAAAAATTTAGCATGTAATAGACATCCCCCTCCCTCGTTATGAAGCACAAGGAATGACAACTCCCCTTACACCCTCTGCATGATTGCTGTGCAGTATAATTTTTGAGAGGTTAGAATCTTTACCTGCTGCTGTCAAACAGGAGAACTGGGGAGCGTGCAGATAAAAAGAATACAGGAATTCAAAGTGACTGTGATTTAAAATATATTCTTCAAAAAAAAAAAAAGAAAGAAAAAAAGAAAAAAAAAAAAAAAGAAAGATCTGACTTCATCTTTGGGAATGACAGAGTGTGATTTTCTTATTTTTGCAGAAAGAACTACACACATCAAGGGAGAGCAATACTCACCTGAGAATTTTTGTATAGATATATCTTTGAAGAAGGAGCTTCCAGCACACATTCTACAATTACCAGGGGACACACCAGTAGTCTTTCACAGGAGGAGGTAAAAAGAGTTATAAGCAGAAAAAGTCAAGTAGTTTGGAAAACAGAAACAAATCAAGACAAGAACAACAAAAACAATAAAACAATGCCAAAAAAAAAAAAAAAAAAAAAAAGACAAAAGAACCTGTTCAATTTTTTAAAAAGCTTCAATCTATTCTATTCTTGTTGGCAAGAATTGTGCCTCTCTGCAGTGAAAGATGGACCCCTGAAGAATTAGATGTTCATGTTGGATGAAGAGACAAGTTTTCAGCGTCTCTAGAGCTTAGCACTCTGACATACACAGTAAGGCTGGATAATTGCTCAGTCCCACAAATACCAGAATAGTCCAATTTAACAAAAAACTTATGCCTAGAAAAAGGAAAACATACTGGATCTTAGCAATATTGTAACATTCAGATGAAAGTGCATGCTGATAGCTAGAACTGAATCTGGATCACCTGTAACCATGTAAAATACTTAGCTACCTTTCCCATCTTGACTGAGATAATTTTAAACTTATGACATACAATAGTTTAAAAGAGAATAAATAACTGAGAAGGTGATGGCAACACGAGGAGATGCATTAAACACGTGAAATGAAGCTCTAAATAAATATAAAAGAAGCTGCAACAACAATAAAATCAAATCTAAGTTGACCTACAGGAAAAACAATGAAGCAAGACCCTGAGGCTTCTCCCAGCTCCTGCTGTCTCTTTTTCAACAGATCATGTCATTTCTCTTTACTTTTACTTCCCCCTAGCCTTTGTCTGTTCTGTCTAGTTGGCCTGTAAACATCTTCAGGTTGGGGCTTATTTTTTAAATAAACCAATCTCAATCTCTACCAGTTCTTCTGGGCAGCCTGACACAGAAACATGAATACCTGCAGTAACATTGAAAACTAACAAATATCTGTATTAGAGGTGTCTCAATTTCTAAGAACATAAGAACGCCTGTACAGGGTCAGACCAAAGCCCACTGCAGACTCCAGCTGCCAAAAGCAATTGTCCAAGAAAAGGCATAAGCATAGGGTGCATATGCAGGGATATTTCTCTAAATGCTCTCCAGAAGTTTTAAACCCTCGAGAGGATGCTATTTTCTGCTCTTCTATTAGGAGCTCTGTGTCAGCGCTGGTGACTTCGTGTAACCCAGACTTGTATGTAAACTGCTTTTCTGTTACTTTATATCTTCCCTATAATTCCTCCATTCTGAGTAAATAGGATTTTCCTTTATGGAAGGTGGTTAACCTTGTGCTGAACTAAAAATCAGAATTGCAGTTAATTACCAGGATCTGCAATCTAGACATTTTATATGGAGAAAATTGAAGCACAAAGAAATTACTTAGGCCAAAACAGAAAATGTAATCAGACTTTGGCAGAGTTCAAAACAACATTAAATCACTTATTGTAATTGCAAAACACATTCTAGAACAAACCAATCATCAAACAACAAAAGGAAATAGAAAAGATATTAAGGATTACATATACAGTACAGCATTTGGCAAGCTATATTTTAAAACTTTATGAAGCCGTTAACACATCTACTAATAGACTACCGATTTATTTTTTAGTAAGTCAAGTATATGGCAGATATAGCGAAAATATTTCTTGATCACTTTGGTAAAGGGAACATAAAAACACCTGAGAAATATGCACAACGTGTGTTATTTGAATAACAAAAGTGATGCTATCCTAGAGTGTACTGCTGAACAACATACAGAAAGGAATTCCTCATCAGAAAGAGGCGCTGTGACGCTATTCTCCTCTGTACTTCCATCATTTCTTTTTGTGACTACCTCGTCAAGACCAATAAATGATGGCCAGAATCCACAGCAGCTGCTTTTATATGAGCATGTTTTGGCATCAAGCTGACTGTACCCCAAAAGTTTGGGCAGATGCCTGGTCAGTCATTTTCACCATATACAAGAGTGAACACCTATGTACATATCCAACCTAGGCACCCGTGCCAGCATAAACAGCTGATTAGAACACACAGATAGATACACGCTCTGATAGAACACACTCTGATAGATCACACAGACATCATAGCACTGTTTCTTTACTTGGAAACACTGCTATATTACCTAGAAAACACTGAAATCCTCTCAGACATTGTCACAAATGTAGCGTGACCTGCTTACTTACCACAGTGTCCAGACAGCTTGTTTGCAAGCTGAAAAGCAGACACAAATGGTACTCTAAAGGCCCAAGAAAAACGTCAAAATGTACTGGGAAATGATCTTAAACATTTAAAATTCTGATAACTAACATCAGCATTACCTGCTTTTAACTGGGCTTCGATCCTGCAAAATATACAGGATGACATATGCACTTTCACAAGTGCTTTAGCTCTGTTTCACTTGCAAAAAACAAGTCCCAAAAATACATTCAAAATTGTATTGCCAGGTGTGCTGATCCTTAACTTACATTGCCCCTGTTCAAATTCCTCTGTTGCTTGAAGCATCCTGCAGTGTCTTTCTCCACTCAGTATTAACTCCACTGATAATGCTTTAACTTCACACCTGTGGGGAGAAGAGAGATGAGGTCGTTAGCCAAAACTTGCAAGTCTGGAACAACACACTCCCCGCACTCCGTACCTCTACAGGAACTGCTCACTGCAACCAACTGAAAACTCTCTTTAATCGATTCGGCACTGTGCCTTTTGCAGAGCAGCGAGCGCAGAGCAGTGCCAGATGTTGACAAGCTGTCAGGTCAGCCCACTCCCCCATTCTGCAAAGGTACCCACCTGCATCTAACAACCCCATCCAACACAAAAAGAGAAAACAAGGCCCTTCCAAATCTATGAAATGATAGAGAAAATTTCTCTCTCTGAAAAACATCCATGTCAGACAGTACTCACTAGAGCTGCCAACAGAAACTATGTTGTACCGGGCTATTTGGGACAGCTGAAAAAATTGGTGACTGACTTTAGTAAAGTTGTGCATTTCTTTGGCACTCCTACGACAAATAGTGAAATAGCACTCTGCCTCTGGAAGCAGCTTTTTCCTTGGTGTCTTGTGTTAGTCTGTGGGTTTTTACAGATAAACAAATGCTGACACCAGAGCAAAGCCCTTACACTATTGATTTCCAGAGAAGCTAAGGTGAAAAGGACTGCTGCAGCCAAAAGTCACCCAGAATTAGCCTAAAAAACACCTGAAATACTTTTTAAAAGCTTATGATATAATGGAGCAACAGCCTTTATCCTTAGTGCTTGCTTGCTTTCTTTCTTGCTTGCTTGCTTGCTTTCTTTCTTTTTAATGAATTTTATGGTTTTAGCAAGTTTTTGGAGATGTGAAGTTAATTGTTTTGAAAAGGAAATATATAGAAAAAAAAAAAAGTACACATCTCTTCAGATAGTCTGAAGGTTTGAGAGCAGATCCATCCTACGCCACCAGCTGAACACTTTCTCTTTTCTCCAGCCCAGCAGTGGAAACTCTAAGACTGTGACAAAGATGCTTTCCTCTATTCGCTACCTCATCCTCTTGGAGATTTCCCTAGGACAGAAGACCTCAGGAAACGAGTGCCTTTCTGGAGCGGCAGCCAATGCCAGGCGGGTTACTGGAGCCCCTGGAGCAGTATGGGATACCCGTAATTAAGCAAAGGAGCCCTTCCTGCAGCCTCCCTCTGCTCACTGCCTTTCTCCCCGGCCTTTCCAGGTTCTGCTGCTCTCTCCGCTCGGTGCAGGAAGAAGCTGTTCCCTCCTGCCACCAAGGGGCCCCAGGCAAGCTTCCTCCTCCCTTGCCCACCTGGCTGTGGCAGGCAAATACACCCTATTGCAGAAGTTTTATTTTTTAATATAAAAGAACACACAAATAAAACAAGAAAACAAAAATCCTACTGCCCTGATCACTTAGAGTTTGATTTAATAGACACTACAGAATTAAATCTCAGTGTAAGCCATGAAAATAACAAAACAGAAACGCTAAATAGTAAGCACAGGCAATCCTCTGAGGTGCAGCAAGGTGGGACAGAACTACAATGGTTATCGTTGCTGAGAGCCCGATGCAATTCTGAGCTTCCCTGGTGAAACTCAAACCTGCAGTAAATATACCTCTTTCTTTACAATGTGTCAGATTTTTCTTGCTGCACTATTGTTAAGACATTTGTAGTAAAAACAACAACAAAAGAAAAATGGTATATAAATAGATGCATCTATACACAGCATACCAGAAATCCTCTACAATTTAATGATACTGTTGGCAGATATAAGGCATGAAATACTGTTTAGCTATTCCTTTCCCAACTTTTTAAATAATTCAGTTCAAATAATATTCTTGCACTTCAGACCCATTGTAAACTTAAACAAAAAAACAATAAACAAGAATAACTTTAATCAAGCTGGTCACTTCCTCTTGAAAAAGCATAGAGATACCCAAGTCATCGGTGGCCGAGCTGTCGCTGAAGGGCGCCGCAGATACCAGGGCTGAGAGTGCAGTGCAAATACCACTTTTTCAATGGCTAAGACAGCATTCCTCTAAAATATTATAATTCAAGATTTGAATCTTGCCATGACTTGAAAAAAGGCTGTGAAATCTTCACCTTCATGAGCCTTGTGCTACCTCATTCAATTTAGCATATTCTTCCCTCTATTGAGCTATCAATGACATCTTACACAACAATCCTATAAAATAGGATGGCAGAATCTGCAGCTATGAACATAAAGCAGAGGCACGATTTTCTTTGGAGCAGCTTAATCATTTTTCTCCCTCTTGTTCCATGGGCTTTCTGCTTTTGCTCCCCTCAGCAAGTTTGTGGTAGAGGGGGCACTGAACTGCATGACCTTATAGAATTAGCTACTGCACTGCTCCAAATGTAAACTCCGTTCTCTCTGCGGAGCGATCAAAGACACTTTCTTTTTCATCAAAACCTAACATGTTAACTAAACCACCATGACAAATTCTGTACTATTGCAGTCAAATCTAAATGGCTGTTCAGTGATGCACAACAACCCCTTGATATCTTCTTTTAAATTCTAGCCTGCTTTGTCTCTCTAACACAACCAGTTACAATTATATTTTTCATTCCTTCCGCATCCCTTCCAACCACCTGCGGTCAAAGCATGCTTCTTATCCAATCAGTCCTGCTCTATACCTGCCGATGTGGAGATGACCTGCAGTAAATGGATAACACCACCACCTGCTACCTGATCCTTGTGCCGAGTACTCTAGCAGGGTTTCTAAGAGCCTAAGTATGTCAGCAATTGGGAACTGTCTTTGGAAGCACATAGAAATAAAACAAAAGTGAGGACTCTTTTGTGGTTTAATTTTGGTCATTACTGCCCTAGATTTTCTGATTCAGCACTTTAGTTACCTTTATCTTATATGGGATATCGCCACAGTTATCAATTAGGATCAAATGTACTCATATTAGAGAAAGTAATAATATTGGGAAAATAATATTTCCCAACAGTGCTCTTTGACAGAAGTCTGATTGGATTAACCAGACTGGGTTGACCAGACTGATCTGAAGTAGAGAAAAGCAGAAAAGCAGCAAAGGCACATCTAGCACAGCTCCTGTTCACGCTGTGGATTAAATGAGCCAATCAGTAAATGAGAACTGCTGCCTTTAATGACCTTGAACCCAGACTGAAAGTGATGGTTTGAAGTGCCTTACTGCTATAGCACAGTTGTGGTTTTCAGGGCTACTCAGATCCATTCATTGTTTTCAACTACCCAAGAAAATAATGGCAATACATATTTTACTGAATTTTCAACTTCTCCCTTTCCTTAAGGCTAACTTACCAATATCCACAGATGCTGTTTCTCCAGAAATTTACATCTGTAATTTAGCATTTCCTAGTTTACAGAGAAAACTGAACAACAAAGAACAACCTGACGTTAGGTGATGCTGGATGGTACTTCTCACCTTCTTGATTTATTTATTTTTTTATTTATTTATTTTTGGTTCTACCTGCAGAGCCATACTTTCAATCAAAAAAAAAAAAAAAAGAAAACCAAAATTAAAACCAGGCCTGCTGAAGTGGATATGAGGACCAACAGATTTTTACATCTTTCACCTCTAAGATGACAGCAGCATTAACTTAGGAAACTCTCGCATCAGACTGATGACAGAGCAGGAGAACGACGGATGCACGGAGCAACAAAGCGTAACTCCACCACAAGCCCAGATCCTTTAAGAGCAGAAGTTACAGCACAGAGATGATGTAGCTCTGTTCTTATCAAATGATTTCTTCTCCTCCAAGCATAGTGTAAGAAAAACAAAAGGAAAAGGACAAGCAGGTGAGCTCTGGCCACTTATTGCCCGCCACGTCTCTGGGCAGATCCAAAATAAACCACTTCAGCACCAAATTTGGGTTTCCAATATTTCATTATTTGATTGCCATTATAATTTTTTCATCCCAAAGAATAAGAAGCAAAGTAAGAAATCCTTTAGGAAAACAAAACCAAGAACAACCAGCTCCTCAACTACAAGGAAACAGCTTACACAGTCTATCTTTTGAATAAGGTCTGTGCAGTATGAGATGAAGTTAAGCAGAAGTATTTGGCCATCATATGTCAATTGCAAATACTAGCAGCATACAGGCTTTTACCTAATTTACAGCTTCTACAGAGTATTTTCATCTCTGCTCATGTTTCTCTCATAACTTTTAAATATATTTAAAAAAGGAAAAACAAAACAAAAACAAAGTACCCTCTAACACATATTCCCCCACGCACATTTGCAAGCAAAGCATCTATGTTTGTCTCAAATCCAGCATGACTCACATTACAGAGCAAGAAGAGTAAGATGATTAAATAGACTGGCTCGCCCAGCTTGTTTTTACACATCAATAAATAACCTCAACACAGCAGAAATAGAGATGTGGTTTTCCGTTTGGAGTTAATTCAAACACTGGCTCTTCTTCAGACCTTCCACACTCTGTAAAATAGAGCTGGGTGAATAATTCACTATGAATTATTCATTCAATTAATTTAATTTCTTCTGCTCACTAATTAACTATCTTGACTTTTTTGAATGTTTTCATTATCTGAAAATTATTTACTCAACAGTTTCTATGAATAACTCCTTGCCTCTAGATTGTTCACAAGCAGATTACTGCAAGAAATCAAAATTGTAAATTCAAGCTGTGCTGAATAGCTTTAATTAGACACACAAGTCACATGGCATTTTTCTGGTTCCTTATTGGATATATTAAACAACAACAACAAGACCCCCACACATATCTCCTGCAAAAAAAAAATCTATTCCAAGACAGAAATTTATTCGCCATGAAAGCTTTTTAGGTCACTTCAGATTTAATGCCTCCTATTTATTTCCATGGAAACTACAATACACACAAAAAGCACTATAACACTAGTAGATAGATCAAATTCTTAGCTACAAAACACTGATTTTCTCCAGTATTAACTATGCATTTTTCCCAGCAATCAACAAGAGCCTGTATGCTGCACTTATAAATATTTGCACCAGTGGAGGTGACTGTCACCGTCACCACTGCTGAAATGCACCACCCACCACCTCACTGTGCTCACATCCAACGTTTGGTCTCCATCAGTGTCCAGCAAGTGTTGATGCATGTCAATGGGTGCCAACTTTCCTCATGGAGGAATTCAGTGACACACCTTTTCTTCATCTGCACTTCTGCAGATGAGTGAATGTCAGATGCCATTCTGCCAGAGTGCCCTCTGCTGCCAGCTGTTGCACCAAAATGTAATGGAACATTGGTGGGAAGGTCCAGCCTCTGCAATCATCCTCCCAGCATCCATCTCAGATGTCGTGTGCAATCATCACCAAATAGGAGGGATTACTTCTGGAGCAGCCCTCAACATAGATACTTACAGAGATAAACAAGGAGACCAAGTAGAGCAAGTTGTGTCTTTTGATCTGCAAACCATATTACAGCACTATGTAGCAGTGCCCAGGCAGGTCACCCGCTCCGTGCCCCCATTCCCCATATGGACACAGGAACAGACACACTGCCATGCCTCACTCAACTGAGGCAATGGCAGCAGGCATAAACGACAAAGGAAGCGGCTGCAAACTCTACCTCACATCTATTTTTCAGCATTGAATGTGTTTGCTTACAAGAACAAATAGTTAACTCACCTCAACACATATGATAATTATTTGGATTTAGGTCACCAAGTGCCCATTTGAACTTGCCCTTCATTACACTACAGAATCTAAAGACAACAACTGATGGGCTCTGTGTAACAGAAGGCTACAGATGTAAGCTTTGCTGAGCAAAACTCTTCATGTACATTACACATGAAATTCTCTTCAAAGCATTTTTCAGACAGTGCATGTTACATATAGATAAAACAATGATTTTTGTTTAAATCATTCCCACCTCTTGGATCTAACAATTTATTTTACGTAAAGCTAGTATCCTACAGTATTTTCTTTCAGCTAAAACATATTTTCTATAATACCACATATGTCCGTGTGTATTAAAATCCTTGGAGACTTACTTAAATATTTACAGATGAATTTTATTTCTACTCACAAAAACAACTTGACTACGGAACTCCACTTGTTAAGTCTCTAGCATATATATTACAGCAAGCAGATGAAACTTTTGATGACAATATGCATAATGAAGAGACCCCGTTCTTTACAGAGGAGGCTAATTAATCATTAGGTGAGTGCTAGTAAATTTTCTGAATCACCAAGTTTCTGACAGACACGCTGTTAAGCCAGCAAAATGCCCGCAGATGTTACTTGCCCATCAGAGGGGAACATATTCTCTTGAGGGCTCGGAGCATCTTGTCACCAGTTATTTATTTATTTCTGAAAGAAATGAAAAATTAGGAAACCTATGTAATGATTAATGTATATGTGCAAGTAAATAATAATAGCATGAAGCCTATTAATAATTAAAACTAGTGCTGGATTTTAAGACACTAAAGCAGAAATGTGAATTGCTTTCCAGCAGCTCTGAAATGCAAGTTGATAGATCTCCTGCACAGCCTCCCTAATAGATTAAGCATAACTTAATTCAGAGAAAATGAACCTACATTCACAGCAGGATTCTGACTCACTTTACTTTCTCCCTATGCCTTTTAGTGCTTTACCTGGGCGGCCTCCACACAAAGCCTCCATCTCCAGGTTCATCAACCTGTGACAATCCCTGCCCCAGGATGTAAGAGTTGGAGCGGTGGGACAGCCGCATCCCAAAGCCACCCTACCAACACGTGGGGACTGGCGGAAGTCCTGCAGGGCCTCCCCCAAGCAGGGCTCACTTCTCCCCAGAGAGCCTGGCTTTATCATCCTGGGTAGGTCGAGGTATCGCACAAACCCAAAGGCAGATTGGACCAAATCAACCAGCCTGTGCACCACATCAGACACTGGGATCCTGCACCGTGAGAATGCACTATTCAGCAACAACTCAGATCTGCAGATTAATTTAAATTCTTATTCTCCCTCTTGTATTTTATAAGGATGGTCTCAGAAAAGCAACGAGTATTTTTTGAAGTATTTCTGTAATTGCACAGATGTTTTTCAGGTGCATAATTTCCAGCAAGATCTCTGCAGAAGATTCATGCCTGAAACCTCTCGTCCTTAGCTAAACGTTTTCCTTTCAACTAACTTCAAGCTTCCCCCCCCCCGCCATTATAAAAAATATTAGGTGCAAGCATAGAAGGAAACTACTGTTTCTTTTATTACTCCTCCTTCCCTCCACAGATATTAATTACATTACAGTTCATTAGCTGAGCTCATTAAACCACAGTACAGGTAGGAAATAGGTAATTGGCTAGGTACAATTATTACATTAATTTAATTATCTTTTTTGTGCTTTTATCAAAAAGGTGACCTTTGTGGGTTTTGGAATAGGTTTCATTCTGGTCCTTGCTGAGCTGCAGGCAGCCACGGAACTCTGATTGTCGGGAGAAGGGAACACCATATAAGAACCACTGCTGGTGTGGGGCAGCTTGAGGGAAAAGAGCAACCACGTCCAGACAGCTGTCATACAGAATTCTTAATTTCAGTACGACTGTGCTCCTCCTCACTTATTTGAGTGCCTCTGGTGCCTTAGCTGTGTGCCTGGCAGAACACAAACAAGTGGAAGCACACAGCTCCTCCGAGCGGCCTGATGCTTGAGGCAGGCCTAGGCTCTGGGGAGCCATGTTCAGAACACCAGAGAGAGCAGCGTTATGTTGGGATTCCTTCACCTGAACAATCAGAATGCATGGTTTCTGAGAACAGCACACGGATGAAAGTCATTGATGGGAAGCAGCTCTGGGGATGCTTCTAATTAAAGCAGCCATCAGTAGGGTGGAAAAGCATAGCCCAGTTCCTAATTACGTGTGCCACCTTCTGCTGTCCGAGCTGGGCACAGCAGCACAGAAAAGGACTGGGCCAAGCGGTGGGCAAGATCCAAACTGCCTTCAGGGGTTCACTTGTGAGCTTTGTAGGAAAGTGCACTCGTGCCATCTACAAGAAAGTTTGTTTTTCAAGGAATCTCTTACTGAAATTAAATGCGGGCAGATACATTTTGCTTATGTAAAAATGAGAGATTTTCAGTGGAAAATGTATCTATTCCAATTTAATCTTTGTCTTGATTTTAAAGAGCTTTCTTTTCAAAAATATAATATCTGCGACTGTTCTGAATCTTAACATTTTAGTTGACACACATCTCACGTTGATAAAATCCATGTTTATGTACTTGCTTCAGCATTATGTAACTGCCCAGCACCAGCAAACAGCACAAACAATACCTGTCTGTGCAATCACACAAGGAATGTAGCTGGGATTATAAATTACCTCCAGACAAATACGAGGCACAAAACATAAGCTTGTCAAGTCAACTGGAGCAAATTGGTATTGTGCTGGAACAAACTGGAGAACTAACAAGCAATACAGATAAAATCATGGACAGCTGAAGCAGATCCATAGTTTATCTTCCAGAGTCAGTTAATGTCAATGTCAGTAGAATTTGCACAAGCAACAAGCCCTCAGCCTCAGCTCTGAGATGGCTGACATTTCTCTTCCTTAAAATTGGCAGTGTGAGCTGTGGAACCTAAATTTAACCTCTGGAGGATATGCCACATGACATCTGTGTTCTTTACATGTTCAGCTTAGGACTTTGAAAGCTAATTTATCCATGCAGCACCTCAATGAGTGACTCACCTAGCAACTACTGAACTTCTGTCACTTGTTGGCTTCTGTCGGCTGAGTTCTCTTGGGAACTCATTCTTTAATAATGACTATCTTAGACCCCTGTGGATGACACTAATGAGCATTTGAAAATGCCAAAAACCTAATGGTGTTCACAGATTTTTGAAGAAAAAACACCTATTAAAAGTGGCTACTGCACCAGTAGATTTTTGCAATAAATTATGCCCGGCTGTTTTATTAGATTCGTGTTTAATTCTCACATCTGAAATGCAACCATTTAAGCTAACACTTGAAATACTGAAAACCAAATTAAAGACTTCTTAGAAAGCATGAGTTTTGTTACACACTTAAGAGAGGAGTATGCAAGGAAAAGTCCTGAAAAGAAACAGTAATTCAAAGCTCATTCACTGAAAAACTGCCTAATAAAGGTACACCTGCATTTCTCCTGCATTCTGCATGTCCAGGTGGTGCCTTCGTCACATCATTAACATTGCTACAAATATAACTGGGCATTTCAGATGAAGCACAATGAGTTTTTTACTTACCTATTCTCCTTTTACTGATTATTCAGTTAAATGCCTCTCTTTGACATTATTATCAATCAAACCACACAGAAAATATAATTGATGCTTATTTTTCCATGTAAACTTTCTGTCTTTCCCAAATACTGGGGGAGAACTGCTGATACAGGCTGCGGAGGAATCAATAGTACTGCTATGCAATACTGGTTTTTAAATTTAAGAATAAACGTTTCCACACAACTTGTCTGTAAGTACTAAAATGAGTTCAAAGTGCCATGTCTCTTTCCTCTCTCGCTCATCCTGATGCCCAACTAGGAGAAATTACAAGTCGCTTCAAATTTGAGAGCCCATACCTGAAAACAACATGACAATCTCCAAATCGAAATAGTTTGAAAGTAATAGACAAAAATACAGTGACAAGAAGAGCTGTAGTAAAGTCAAGGGTACCTTCTCCCTTCTGCAAGTTCTCTGAATCCCTGAAGTGGCTTTTCTTCCAGAAATGACCTCAGATGAGCCCTTGCACTGACCAAAAACAACATGGCTCGCAACCTGTGAAAGGGGCTCTGCACTTTTCGTTCTGCATGCATCTCTGTGTACAGAGAGATTCTATACCTGTACAGATAGCAGTGCACGTGTTTACTGAACATCCTTCTCCAAGAAAGCAGTTTTTACCTTTCTACCTATACGTCCCTTGTTCATCATCAAGAATACAAAACAACTCCTAACCTGCAAAATCAATATCATTAGGAAAGACATAACGCAATTCTCTGTTGTTCAAGGTGGCTGATGTCAGTGACTTGCCTATGCATTTCCTTCTCTCTAAAAACCCTATGCTTTTCTCTCCACTTTCCCCATGTCTTTTAAGTTTCAATGCAGTATTTTTAAGACAGCGAGACAACAGCATGAAACTGCAAGGTATGAATTTGAAAAGGAAACCAGAAGAAACAAACAAATATAGATATTCCACCACTTCCTAGATTCTTAACATCCTCCTCTGAAGAAATAAGTAGTATTATGCCCAAGTATGTTAGCAGCAACTCGTAAGTTCTGCAAACATTACAAGGCCGGGAAAAAATGAGTTTGAGAGATTATCCTGATTCTTTACTTACACGCCCCCATTTGTGAAAACACTCAGCTATATCCTCCCTTTATATTAGAGCAAAATTAATTAAATGGGTTATCATTTAGGATAAAAGAGGAGAAATAACAGCTAATATAAAGCTGCATTAATGAGGAGATGTTACTTGAGAATAAATGGATAGATACACGCAAAAAAGGGAGTAATTTAACAGGTTTAAAACTCTGCACCTTTCCTATACCAACAGTCATTTCACTAAACTGATGTGCTTGTTTGTGGGGAATCCAGCTCTCCTGAAGCCTAGGTAAGAGTTTAAATTACTCCATCTATTTAGTTACTGAATAGCACACTGCTAAGGGAAACTATGTCAGGTAATAGCTAGATAAATGTTGATAGCATGTTGCAACCAACTGGAGAGGAGCTCTTGCCATTATTCACACATGCAAGTAACTTCACACTGGAAAGAGAAACTTTTCACATGTGTTACCAAACAGTTGTATAAACACCCTCTGGATCAAAACCCCATGTTATTCTCTCAGTAGAACGGGAGCTATTTCTTTACTATACGTGGACTTCAGAAACACCTTAATTCATCGCTCTAGTCTGTAGGTACCAGATAGAACATAATACAGAGCCAAATTAGTTTGATCTGCCTGCATCCACACGTTCATGTCTTGTGTGCTATTTCAGTTAGTAAGGGAATGTGATCTCAGGACTGGAAACCAGCAGAAAAATAATTCAGATCAAACAAAAAACTATCGCTAGAGAGAGAATAACCTTTGTTTCACATTGTTAGCTCCAGGAAATACTCCACCTAACCCACCAGAAGAGTTGTTGAAAAGCAGTATGGTTTACAACTTCTAGAGCTTGGTGTGCAATTGCTGGCAGATACTCAATACAGCGCATGCTAAAAGACCAAGAGTTTCAACATAACTATTTTTTCATTGTCTTTTTGTTACTGAGAGATGCGGGTTTACTTATTTAACCCCTCTTCCATTTAAATCAACAAAAATAAACACAAAGTAGAGTCTGAACTGCGAGTGATTAAAATAAATTTCTTAAATTCTACAGACCCCAGATCCTCCCAGTACCTCTTTATTTTTAAGGTATGCCTGATTATGATTTACTATGAAACGTATAATGTATTTATATTACATACTAGTTGTAGCAAAAATAATCTATAAATGTTTAATAAATATTCTGTAATGCTTCTCGTGTGCATGCTATAAATAAGTAACAATAGATTTGCAATGAAATTTTTATATGCATTTTGGTTATTGTTATGCTCTAAGTGTTCGAGGATCCATTACTAACAAAGTAAATGGTGTTATCAAGGTTATAGATATGTTCTGTAAGCCATTTATAATGAAGTGTGCTACACAAAGTAAATGCATTTGTAGAGGTTGTTGACAAAGTGTAAGTGTCTAACAAACCATTCACACTGAACTCCACGCAGATACAAATGATACGCAGTCATTTGATAAGTCACTTACAGTGAGACGTGGAGTTTTCCTCTGCTAGAAACATATTTTAAGATCTCTGTGTGCCTGTGTCCTAACCGTAACATATAAGTACATAGATGGATCTTGAGAAATCTCTCACAAGGTACAGTATTAAGGCTGCACCTCAGCTACCAAAGAATCTGGAGGGTCAAGAGAATGGGTAAGTTCAAGAGACGCACGGGGGTCAAGAAAGCAGCTTGAGGTTTCTTCCCACACAGCATGATGCTGAATATCCCTGCTGCAAGGCAGAGCTGTGGCAAAGCCATGGTTTACTGGTAGGCCTTAGGAGTGCTGGCGTTATGGTTTTAGATAACACCATCTCATCTGTAGGGACAGCAGGTTATGAAGACACCACATAAGAAGTCACTGAAATATCCAGACACTAACCATTAAGTATTAATCTTCCATTCATGGAAAACTTCATTATTAAATTTCTTATGTAGAACCATATGCATCCATCCTGGGCACGATGAACTTGTCTCCCGATCTACAAACTGGCTACTCCTGTACTGTCATATTTAAAGACACCCAGGAAAGACTCAAGAAATACCAAAAATGTGCCTGTATGGCACCTTTATAACATGCCCTCACACTCCAGGCTCACAGTGGGAGTGCGTCCGCCTGCTGCTTGCTTGCTTGCTTACACAGCCACCAGCAGTGCTGCTACTTTCTCCTGCAACCCTGAGTGCTCTCATAGCCCCTGCAAAGCTCATCTCCCAGCAGCCTTTCTGACACTCCCATCCTCAAACACTCTGGACAGCAGCATTGTTTTCACGATAGAAAGCTGTGGTGGTTTCCTTCACTTTCTTAAAAGAGAACTACAAGTAGCTGGAAGGGCTTAAAACTTGTTTTAAATAACTTTAAAGATGGAAGGGTTTAATTTCCTCTTACAGAGGCGTTCACCCAGGGTTTAACAATAGGGGATTTGGCTTGAAAAACCGCAGCAATATCATACCAGCAAGTTGAATACAGGAAAAAGCAATGCCTAGTTCTGCATTTCAGCTAATCTTCTAAAACACAGGGCTATTGCAGTCTGCTGGAACATGCACAGAGACAGAACAGAACTCAAAATAAATGAGGACTTCCTTTCAGTCCCTCACAAAGATGATAAAGTGGATGCCATGGAAGGCAAGAGGACGTCAACGTGAGACAAATGAGACAAATTGTTTTCTCAAAATATGGGATTGTGATAACATTAAACTTCTAAGGAAATACACACAATATTAACCCAGTAACTTTCACTGTTATAGCTGTTCAGAGCTATGGTTCAACAGCTATAATGCAAATTTAATTGCTATACTATTTTGTATATAGCTCCAGAGTGTTGATTCCTTCCAAGGTGAATATCAGTTTTGCTCACCTCACATGTATAGCAGGACTGTCCAGCACACATGTGAAACACCAGATTTTGCTCTTTATTTAGAATCCCCCTTCAAACTGCAAAATAAGTAAGACTTAAATCAAGAACTTTCAGTCTCTCTTTAGCTACTCGCAGAGGTAAATCCTTATCCCAGCTTTAGCCATATCATCAGCTTTATAGCAACTCTGAAACATTAGAGGGAAATAATGATACATTAATGAACAATAAATTACAGAGGAAACACTACTGGAGTCCTTAGAACACCCATATTAATACTAAATGAGTTCATCATTATTAATAAAGTATAATAAATATAAAAAAGAATTATCAATAATTAGGCTATGATTTTATATTGTTAAACACTAGAGATGATCTTTTATTTCAAATAAATTTAATAGATGTTGAAAAAAGCCATTCACTCTCCTGTGCAGAGCTTCACGTCAAGCAAAGCCATCGGTTCAGAGGGGTCCTGCCAGCAGCAAGCCCTGTACCTGCTGTGCTGGCCAGCTGAGGATACTGGCTCTGAGAAGACTATACAATTAGACTGGGTGCAAGCATAAGCTGTGGAAAAGAAAAGTAGCAATAACACATACATGTATAATAACTTCTCTTTTGTGATAGAAAAATCATTACATAAGCAGCATATTTAAGTGAGAACCATCAAAACAAAGTACATCCCAGTGTTCCTGCGCAGCACCAGGGCAAGCAGCAGCTTTTTCTTCCGAGTTCATCCTCCTATCTTTTGAAATTTTAGACTTGCATGGTGCAGAAGGATAAGGCCTTCTTCCAACAAAGCTTATTCCTATGACACCAAATCAGATCTATTTTCCTTTTCTTCCCTCATTTCTTAAGCTGCCCTAATGAACGAACTCAGGAGCATTTTCTAATATTCTGCTGCTGGTGTTGCTCCTTCACCAGAAAAGCCAGGTGAAAACTTAGGTATGCACGCAACTTACGGAAGAGAGGGCTCTGTTACTTGTCTGGCAGCTGAGGAATACTCATGGAAAGGAATCAAACATTTCAGTGTTCGAATATTAAAAATGGGCTCGCAAGGCACAATCTCACTGGAATATTTCATGAATTTCTGCTGCTTAAACTTAAAACACAAAAACAAATAAATAAATAGAATTCCTGTGATGGAGCTGGGGAAGAGACCTAGTTTTTAGCTTTCTCTCCTCTCATTATATAAGTAGAGTCCTTTGTACAAAGATGAATTTGTGCAACTCATCGTTAATAAAGGCTCTGGAAATCTAACACTTCATAATTTCATACTGTCACAGATTTAAAACAACAACAAAAACTTGTACTCAGCAACTGACAAAATACACCCTTCAGAGCCACTGCGGCTATGCAAATGCTGTCAATAAGGTCCTAAACAGCACATTCATTGCCAGGGACTCATACTGAAAATTGAAGATCTTACCAAGCTATTGCAAACTGAAGGTTATTTTTCATTTAGATAACACTGTTTAAAATATAGCTATCTTGCTGAACTATCATTTGTCTATCAGGTTCTCTGAAGCAGCACACAACTCGGAGCTCTGCCTGTCAGCACTACAGAGACAGGCTGCAGTGTGTGGCCACGTCTTTCTGTTCTTCCTGCCCGTCTCCACACTTGGGTTCTGCAGGGACTCAACCCACACTGACATTCTGACCACACTCACCCTGCCAGCTCTGAGAAGATACCTGCAGGCTTCTTGCTGGACATGGCTGGGTACCCCGAGCAGAAGGACATCAGTGGACTGGAAGCAGCCTCAGCCAAGCTTCCCGAGGAGGTGGTGTAGTCATCATCCCTGGAGGTGTTCAAGCAGCATGTAGACATGGTACTTCATAACACAGTTTTACGGGCTATATTAGTGATAGGTACACAAACGGACTATATGATCTTAAAGGTTTTTTCCAACCTCTGATTTTCTCTGGGCACATACCAAGGAGACAGAGGAGTCTTGAAAATGCTGCTGAGTTCCATATTCTGCTCCTATATGCCCTTCATGGAAAGAATTATCTCAGATGGGGATATAAACAGTAATCTATGATCAGATGGAAAACAGACTGATGCAGTGTCACAGAATATGTATATTTAGGAAGAAGAACATGGATATATAAACCTCATAATGAAAGTTTGTATTTTCACATGACTATCGTGATCTTGAAGTTATGCTCCAAAATACTAACTATGAAGAAGGTCTATAATTAGAGGAAACCAAGAACCTCACTCTAAATGGGAAGAGCCTGATTGAGGTTTCTCTTTCACTAACCCGAGTGATATTGCAGTGCAATATACTACAATAGATAGGCGACAAGGATACCACTGTTTTCTTGTGTTACTGCTCATGCTTTCACTGGGAAACAGCTTCCTACTTCCTCTTGTTTGAAATCACGCAGACACTGGTCTGCTCTGAAGCATTCAGTGCAACTGAAAAGGAGCTCCTAATTTCTGAAAGTATATATTCAATTAAAGGAATAGGAGACAATGTTTTCAAAATGCAAGTTGCTCAGAAAAAGAGACATTACTATGAGAGGACCAATTTAAAATGCACATAAAAGACATTTTCTTGGGAAAGTATTTGATTCAAATTGTTCAAAGACAAAAACCCATAAAGGTCTCTTTATGTCTTCCTTCTTAATCTTCAGGCAAGGTTTCAGGACCATAAACTGGCATCAATGGAAGCTGCATCTCAGGAATGAATGGAATATATGGCCTTTAATGGAAAAAAATTTTACACTTATAAGAGAAAGGGAGGGAGGGAGCAGTCCTGTACTCTGCAGTCATTCAGCATAAAATTACTTACTTATTATTCATAACTATCCTTAAATGCTTTATTGAAGCATAATGTAAAAAAGTACCTATCCATACTTAAAAACCAAAATTTCATCTATCCATCCTACATTTGGCTCTACATTTATTAAATGAATCCATTAATTCTTCTTTTTTTGACATTGCTAGGTCAGTGCAACAGCTTCCCTTGCCTGCAACATGGACAATGGCACACAAGTGCACGAAAAAAGTCACAGAAAATGTCAAAGCAAAGCCAAACACAGGGACGGGGAGCAATAGCAAAAGGCACAGCGGGAATCATTCTGGGTATTCAGAATAGAATCCTGCAGCACTCAGTCCGCATTTTCTTTCCCCTTAAGACTTCCTGGTAGGATTGGGTTTTCCTGAACCCAAAAGCTTTACATACAGCTCCAATAAACCTTATTTTACACCCGAAGCCCTTTGTCTTATTTCTCTCTCCTGTGCTCAGAATACTGAGACTCTTCTTTCCGAGGAGGGAAATAGAGACCACTAGCAGCCTGTCTCAATCCCCACGTTTCTGTAAGCCCCAGCATACCAGAAGCCCTTTGCACTCCCTGAACTGCTCCTGGGGAACAGCCTGCTAGTTTTTCTGCACACAGAACAGAGCTTCTTAGGAGGAAGCGACTCTTCTCCTGATTTTGGAGAGTTAATAACAAACTAAAGAAGAAATCTGCTAGGGCCCGAATGCTGCCCAGCACGCTTCAGATCAATTTCATCAAAGTATTAAGCAGAAAGCTTTCAAGCACTTAGTTGCAATTTGAAAATATTAAGTACCTTTTTCCAAAGTAAGAAATATATTAGTCAACAAAACAACAGTAGCTCTAATTAGCAAATTATCTCATTTACTAATGATCGTAGGCTTTCTAGAACTGAGAGGTACACACAAGTCCTCTCAGACACAAAACCCAAGCAAGGAGATTCCTACCCCCCCTCCTGCAGCTTCACTCACCAGTTCTAAAGTTCCACTGAGCAGTTCCCCACATCCACTCAATTTCCAACGCTCTCTTAGCATCACACAGCCCCCATAGGACCTGCTACAAGCCATGGAAGGTGCACGTGCTCCCAGCCTACCCTCTGATTCCTCCTCATCCCTACCCCCAACAATACAGCTCAAGTTACCCTACTTTGCATGGAGACTACAGGCATAAAGCAGTGGCAAGTGCCTTAATATCCCCACCTTTATTAGCAGCTGCTGGGTACTTGGCAAGGATGTTTACCTTTTCCTATTGTTTAACACTATCACGGGGCACACAGCTGAGTAGAGTCACCCTGTTAATGAATGGAGTTTTCATTCTGTTAGCATAGTCTCCCTGTTGGCTGGAAGTTTATTCTTTCAGCAGTTATTCTGGTGGAATGTAATCATTTAACTGTGATTTATGGTAGGGCTATATGCAGCTAGCTTAGTGCAAGGTGAACGCGCAGTAGTGCTTTAATAGTCCTTTTCCATTAGCAGGTGTGTTTTTCAGTGGGCTTCACTGCGATTGGGGGAGTTGATAAATATAACATATAAAACACTACTGGTAAATGTCTTCGGGCCAAGAGTAGGCTTGCTGCTTGCCTCTCAGCAAGTAAGATAACCGCATACCTCTAGAAAATAACCTTCAGGTGATAGCTGTGACTAAAAATTCAATAGGGAGAAGGAAAGAGTGTTTACAGGGGTGAGCTTAAAAGGACTAGCTCTATTCAGGAGCAGATTTAGGTGAACTAAAATCAAACCCAAACTCTCTTCTTGCATTGCTGTTCCTGCTTATAGCCTACCTTGCAAAATATCAGCACTGATGCTAAATGGCATTAATGATTGCTAAGTTGTATTAAATTGTGTATCAGTCAAATTAATAAAGCCTACAACACTTGGGGCATTTAGGTTCTTAAAAATCATTGGCATCTGCTCCTATTAAAAATGACAGATGATTTGCACATCCAAACTTTTGGTGAAAAATGTTAGCTAACAAGGTGAAATTAAAATTTACATCTTTGTTCTAACATAATGAAGATAATTAAAAAGAGTGATAAAACCCTTTGATTAACCCTCATCCCATTTTGCATGGCACTTTATTATGCGAATTAAATATTGAACATTGTAAACTCAGAACCAGCAAAAGGTTCCAATATAAATATACTCTAAAAAATTAAGAAAATATAAAAACATGTCATCGAATCTCTGACTGTGCCCTTTGTTACTGCAGAGTTATAGAGCAGAACTGGGGGCATGTGCTGCAGTGAGATAACTCATGTCTGGAGCTGCAGAAGGATTAGAGTTTGCTCGTGCTTCTTTCTTGTACCAGGCATCACATTATTCCCCCAATGATTTTGGTGTAGAGTTTAATTAGTTTCCCTACAATAATCAAGCAGAGCTCTGTCACCAGAAATGTTCAAACCCTGCAAAACATGCATCAAAGCCGCTGCACTTTGACTTGCAGGGTTTTGTTTTGGTGCCTTCGGATCTGTCTTGTTATTTTTCCAGTGGTAAAGGTGTCACAGAAACTTTCATTCAAAGTCCTGCCTGGCAGAGTGATGTCTGCAGCACTGTATAGCTCTGAGCACTTAAAATCTCTGTTTGGAGTCCCTTGGGATCCCCAGGAGCCCTTCCTTTGGCCTCTGCAGCAGTTCTGCGAGGCCTGGGCTGCAGAAGGAGCACAGCAGCAGCAATCGGTTTTAGGGCTGCTTCTCTTTCCGCACAGGTCTGTGTTTTGGGGACACCCTTCCCACATTCTGTATTTCGGACACTGGCCGAGCACAGTTAACAAGTACGTAAAAAGAAACTTCTTTAAATTCACAGTATTCACGTCACAGAGCAAACTATCACTGAGCAGGGACACAGGCGAGGTGGTACAAGGGCCGTAGTCTATCTCTCAAACCCCAGCTGCTTAGAAATACTGTATATAATGCTCTCTACCAAGTCTACAGCAAGTCATTGACCAAACTACTTGTCTGCTTCTCCCCCCGCACCCAAATTAGAGTAGCTAACTTAATGAAAAATGATTTTTTTTCTTTTTGTTGCTTAGGAGGGTCTGAACATAAAGCTCTTATCACCAAGCCACAGCTGTAGGAGGAATCCTTTAATCACAGCCTTCCTCCTTGAAGAAGAATATAGATTTATGACCGGACTTTGGTTACTGAGCGAGAAAGAAATATTGCCAGCAGCCACCATACTACTTCCCATAGGCTGTAAACAGCTTTAATCTGCTTTAGCTGTCATTTTGAAGTCGAGAGATATTAGAGTACAATGTAATTATGTAGTTGTGGGCAGAAGCACAGTTTATTTTCTTCAAACTAAAGTGGCAGAGGTAAACTCGGAGAACGTGCCTAAACAAACACGTCCTCCCTTGGTCTTATGGTGGTCTCAGCTGCACCAGCCCTTTTGTGCTGCTGTGACAGCCCTGCTTTTCTACTGACGCACTGTTACAGGGACCCAGGCTTTGCACCATGGTGAAAGTAGCTCACCTTTCTCTATTCCCCCACCTCTCAGCTTCATACTCAGATGTAGAAAGACACTGTTTGCTTTGAAAGTACAGAAAGCTACAGGAAATGCTGTAGGTTTTTGTTAAGGATGCAACAGAGAAACATTCATCCCTCAGCTTCCCAGCCCCACCTAGTACAGGTGTTAATGTTTTACTTGCTTAAATACAATGTAGTGATTATATAGACAGTTTTAAAACAACCTGATGAATTATCATTTTGCTTTGCTTTCATATCTAACAAGGCTTGTCAGGAAAGAAAACTTCTACTCGATATAATATTCATAGAAAAGGAACATTTAGCTTCCCCCATACCTCTAACATGATGAAAGTATTTCCTTTTTGCATTTTTTTGGTGAGTAAAGACCCACAGATTCCTGTCCGCAACATGCAAGCTTCAAGTCCAGTCCATATTTGATCAATTTCCTGTACTCTAGGTGAGAGTTGAAAACACTAGATTATAGAGTTGCTTTTCGTCTGATTTAATGTTATTTTTCATACAAAATTTATTCAACAGAAGTCCAAGTCCATAAGTGATATCACAATTGTCAGACAATACGGTACCCATTGCTCAAACCTTTGCAGCCCTTAGGTCTGTCCCGTACTCGATAAATCTTCAGCGTTTCTGCAAGTATTCCCAAAAGATGCCTAGGCTGGCCCCACTTCTGTAAAACAAAGTTGTAAGTGTCTAAGTCCATATTAATTTAGGATATCATCTTAGCACGTGCTTAGTTTTACTGGAATCTATAAAGTTATAAAACTGTAATAACCTTACCGATGTCTTTCCTGACTTTCTATCTCGATACTGATATCTTTCCTGACTGATATCTCAAAACTACATGGACTGCTATCATTACTGTGATGTTTGCCTCCGAGTTTTCAAGGGAAAAAATACTAAATCAAGCTTTCCTCCTCATATGATGCAATGCTGCTGTCTTTGCATGAGTTAAGACAACAAAGTGCAGATAAATGGCAGTCTTCCTGGATTTATATTGTTCTATACTGCATATTGCCTTTTAAAATTCATAGATTGAGGGATCTATTTGCCATCAGCTACTTGCTATTGCCTTTTCAAAGAGCTACTGTAACTATTATGCAAGACATTGCAGTCTCTCTGGATTTTCATACCAATAATCTCCTCCCGATTGTCTGAGTTTGTCCATCTCCCAGATTCTATCAGAAAGTGATTAAAAAGTCTGAGCGTGTTGTGCTCTGAGTGCCAGAAGTTCGGCTGGTTTTAGAAGGTGCAAAGTTGTCATGAATTAAACCCACCGTGACTTAGAGAAAATGCATCTGTTCATTCGTTAGCAAAAAAGAAAAAAAGATGCAAAACAGTTTATTGGAAGAATTAAAAGGAGAGTGCTGCAGTACTGGGAACAGTAATTATCAATTCTGTCTGAAAAGGGAATAAACAGTCCTACAGGGCTTTTTCAGTATCATTTTGCCTCTGTGTTCCAGCCAGGCATTGATCTCCATGGAATCCAAAGAGTTATCCAAGCAAATTATTCTTGCTAAGAGCAAGACTTCTCCTAGCAAGCACTTATGATCTTGATGCTGGGGGCCTATCAGTAAGATCTATTGGGCTGAACTTCTAATTTCAAAAGCTGAGGAATGTATATTTGTGCTAAAAATAAAAAAGTAAAATTTAGTTGCTTATACTCTACAGGATTTCCAAGTACAGTCCTATAGCTCCCTCAGTTCTTTATTTAAATGAAGATACAAAAGGGGTAGGCAATCTTAGCCTCAATTCTGAGCTTTGAAAATGAAGTTGAAGAGCAAAGAAAACTGAGGAAAATTCTAGCAAGGTCTCAAAATGAAACCACAAAGCTTCAAAGATTTAGCAGGTCTTTTGAGTGAAGACAAACATTTTCAATTAATAATTTTTATCATAAATTTTGATAATTAAATGAGAACACAAGTGGGTTTGTGTAAATGTTCAGTCAGTGACTGCGAGTGTCTCCATGCTCTTCTCTATCAGCTTTCAGCAGTCATTCCAGGCATTAAAATGAATAGTTAAGTAAAATCCTTTAAAAACAGCACGATGGTCATAAATAAACTACAAAGCATAAAAGCAATTTTACCATTTCTATTGAAATAGACTGGGATGTTCATTCAAAGCTGGTGTCTTCTAGTGGGAGATATCAAGATAAAGATATCCATCAAGAATATCTTCATAGGATTAATGTCGTAGGTGGGGTCACTCTGACACTTTTTTTTGTAGTGAGCTCTATGATTAATAAAAGTGCTTGGAGAGTGTTTCTTTAATGACAGACAGATATATATTGTATGACCCGAGTTCTTCGTAAATGCCATCTTATTGTCAAAACGCTGAGAGAGAAATTTGATATGATTAATGTTCTTTCTTCCTCCCTTTTCCTCACACTGATCAAACAGAAGAAGGCTAATCCAGTTGCCTACAGTGAAGCGATTAACAATAAAAGGAATAAAAGAGATAGGTGATTTCTGCAAAATTCAGTCTTTGTACCTCAAGGAAAACCTTTCATTTTACTCATTTTGCACTACAAATAATTAAGAGAGATGAATCAGAGGGCTGGAAGTGACCTCCAGAGATCAGTTAAATCTGTTTCCCTGCTTGCAGGCAGAAAACCATATATGGGCTCTGCCTTTGTGTCTGTCTGAGGTTGGGACCTACAACCTCTCTAGCCACCCTGCTCCAACACAGCATGATCAAAGGAAAGCTTTTTCTAACACCTCACTTAAATTTTACTTCCTTTAATTGGAATTTCTTCTTCTCCCATCTGCCATAAAACCTGGAGAACATGTGCCATTTCACATTATTTTAAGATTATCCAAGATGATATTTTTGTCAAAAGGCAGCAACTCAAGCTGCACATCCATGCCACGTCCCCTGCGATGGCTCCAGTGCTACAGCTTTTGTAGTCTGAGCTGCAGGTCCATCTGAAAATGAGCTGTGGACGAAACCTGAGCACGATGGAAGCAGAACAATGGCTGAGGGCAGAAGGAGGCTGGGGATGATGCTAGGCACAAACTGCTCCTCATGCAGCTGCCAAGACGAACATCCCCCAAACAGCTGCCCAAGTCCCCTTCTCACTGAATTTCACCTAGCCCACGGCTTTGTACCCTGTGTTTGAGCACTTGGTTATTCCCATGTAACCTAATACTTTGTTTCTGTCTCTGTTAAATATCATTCCTCATTAATAGAACTATGTATCTATAACAACCATATAAAAAACCACCCAACTTGCCCTTCTGCCATTCTAGCATGCTGATTTCTCCTAGCTTGGCAACATCCACAAATTGAATAAGCCCGTTCTCTACCATATACCACTAATCCTGTTTTAAAAAAATAATTAAACAGCATCAATATTAGACAGACACGACAGTGGGTTGGATAATGTATACGTAATTGAGGACATCTGATATATACATGTTAATAAGAAATGAACAGAATGTCTCTGATACAAGATGTTAATGAAGCCAAGAGCTACAGTAAGCCAAAGAATGTTGTCTTCGAGTTAACAGTGAGAAGGCCTTCCATGGTCCATTCCCTATGAGGAAGGCAAAAATACCAGAGAACACTTTGGAAGGCATTACACAAACTTAGTTCTAACAAAAAGGACTGTTTGAAATTTAACTGTGGCTGCCAAAAGTTCTCTGAGGAGAAAGCTGAAAACAAAAGAGTTCTCAGATTGGATATGTTTGCTTTTTCTCATTGCAAGAAGCTTCCTAGTAGAGAATCAAGGCGGTCGAATAGGGAAAAAGAGAAAGGCCCCACCGAAGCCAGATATTAACCTTCCAGTGCATTATCTGAACAGCTGTGTTAGATATGTAGTTTTCCAACTTTCTATCCAAATGTATTAACTGTTAGGATCGGTAGTTATAATATTCATCTCTTCCCCCCACCACCAATATTTGCTCTTTTTTGCACCTGCTTCATAAACCAGAATTACTGTTTTTTTTTATAAGCCTTGAGGAATGGGACACTAAATTAGATAGAACAATGGCTAATCTGTTAAGGTGATTCTTGTATTCCTCGTGGACACCAATTCTTGGAAAGTTGTACTCATGAAGCTAAAATTCATTCCCTGTAGAGAGAGCCAATATAAGCTTTTGTGCCACTTGTAAGCCCTACAACTGTTGTGCTCCACAGATACACATCTAACCCATATTTCTGTTATCAGGAGCTTCAGGATTTTGTTCATTCATTGAAAAGAATCTAGAACAGATTAAAAGAATAAAAATACTCTGCTTATTCCACCTGCAAAGATGGTTTTACAAGTTTTAAAACCAAAGTTTATTCACATTATTTGCTGTTCAGAGGGTTCACTGCTACCTCTCACCACTTCCTCATGTTCCTTCCTCTACTTCAGACTGCACATCAAACACCTCTGTTTCTTGAATATGGTAAAATTGCAGAGCACAGCAGTTTAATTTAAGGACAAATAAAAAATATATAGTTAGAGCATGATGTGCTAATATAACACTCAACCATTAAAGTTACTTGCATCCAAATTTCATTGCTAGTTAATAGCATCTAAAATGATATTGATAACAAGTGACACAGAATGTCTTCCCAGAAGACTAATTCTGATTCATAAAATTGTTTGAAAGAGTAGCTTGACTAATGATATAATATACAGCGGGAATAATAATCTCATTTGTTGATAATTTTCTGTATGTTCTATACGAGATTTTTCTTCAAAGTTGTGCAGAAACTTGGAAAGTAAACTTCCTCATATAAAATCAGTAAAAAGTTGTACATGGTATCTAAAATCCACTCCTTTTTTCCCCCTTGTAGTTGTAAGAACACAAAAGCAAAAACCAAAACAGACCCATCCATAATCCACAAGCTTTTCATGTTTACAACAGTTTTCAATAGAATCCAGGCTAAATACATCCAAAGCTTGCCTCGTTGCAGCGATCACAGTCCTGCAAGGAGTCCTTTTAACCCTTGTCTGCAAAAGTAAGCAGCAATCAAAAGAAACTCTGGCTCACTGGCATGCAACGAGCAAAGGAAGCAGTCAACAAGAACTCAGGTAGCTGCTAATTAGGGAAGTTTTCCCATAGCTCTGAGAGCTTTCAGAAGTAAGCATTCAGCTCATTTACATGTGTTAGAAGGTGAACACTTACTGATGACTCTTGAGAGCAGTAGGGAGGTGCTGAAACTCAAGCACTGAACTGCTCTTTTTATTACTTGTGAAACTTTCCAGGCTCAGAAGTCCATGGAGTAAAACAGGCACAGTTCCTCCACAGGTTTTTTTTTTGTTTTTGGTTTTGGTTTGTTTGGGTTGTTTTTTTTTTTGTTTTTGTTTTTTTTTTTTCCCCCTGCTCTTGCTTCATTCTCCACTAAACGCTTTTGAAGACGCGGGGTAGAAGTTAAAACTCCTTTCCAGATCTGTCATTAAGATCATGCCACGGAAGGTAAATGCATTCCGGCTGCCCTCTCCGACGGCACCGGTGCTCACTGGATATCTTATACAGACCATGTGCAGCCACTTTGCCCGAATTTTGCAGGCATTGGGGTCATCAATAAAAGAAGCAATAGTCACAGATTCCTTTGGTTCACAACAGGAGGGAATGCTGCAGCTGAAAGAAAGTGCTGTCATTTCAAATGTCACCCAGTATGTCACTAAATGTCACCTTCCTAGATTTTTTCTGTAATGACAGTTTAAAGCTGTATGTGATGTTTGCTGAACCCCCTGCTAGATCATCTATTATGTTCCACTTCAAGATCAGAGGCCAGACCTTGCTGCCACCTGGCAAGTGATTGCGCTGTAGTTACAAGACACGATGAAAAGAAACCCCCACACCTCCCTGCACACACGCATGCTCAGCAAATCATTACTTTTCTAAAACAATTTCTGAACGTCTCCTAATCTACCCTTGCCCTTAAGATCGCATCAGCACCTTCACCTTTCTGCAGTAGATTTGCCTGCCGTTTGTGGTATTTAGGAGTTGCCCATTTGAGAAAGTTCAGAGGATTTCTCTGAAAAAGCAGATTACTCACTACTACCATTTCACAAATAAAAGTTCCAAAGAGACATACAGGTTTTAGGAGTGTCCAAATTCTGTCTTTTCGTTCTAAAGAGGTGCTCTTAAAGAAGCACACATGGAAGTGAGCCCTGTGTATGAGCTCGCTCCACTTTGCCACCATTTTTCCTCAGTTTGCACTCATAGAAAGTTCTGTAATGTGTTTTTGAAATTCATGTATTGCTTTTCAGTTTACATTGGCTCATTTCAAATATCAGATAGTGGCAGTAACATCTATAAGATAAGACAAAAGGCAACTTTTGCATATTTTCACAGGGATTCTGGCAATCACTGACCACATTTCCCAAGCACGAAATGAATTAAAGCCATCGAGTCATGCCCCAATATCATCCACTCTTCTATGATTTTACATCTTGTGCTCCAAGTTGTCTTATTTCCAGCAATTTCTGCCTCCAACAGTGACCTTCTCTCTTATCCTCCTATGCAATCCTCAAACCAGTGAAGGGGTATTTTCAATTACATTCATTTACTTTTTAATTAGCATTGCTTTTAACATACCTGCAAAAGAAGCAGGCAGGTTTATTGATGACACTCTCTGGGCTTATTTCCTGACTAACCCACTGTTTATCAGAGTCTGGTATTTTTCTCCCCTCAACATTCCTCTTGCTCTTTATTCTTAACATTCTTAACACTAGACTCTACTTCAAAGCCGCCTCTGCTACATTTATTGTCCTGCCAAGTCTGAGGCTTCTCTCTCCCAGCTCTGCGTTTGACACTAAACTCAATGATCAGTTGATCAGTCTAGCCTATCTGTCTGGCTGTTGACATTGAGCCCCTTCAAGCTTCTGTTTTTCTGTTCTATTTTCGTATCATTCAGCAACTTGCGTTTTCCTCTGAGGTCACCCTTAAAGGTCCATGTGTCATGTTTTTCATTTCTGCCTTGTCAGGAAAATCTTGCCACTGCATCTATCAAAGTAATCATCAGGCCTTGATGTAAGAGTATGGTTCCTCTCACATTTTTCATTACCAGATAATTTATTAATATCCTCCTGAGCAAGACTAGATTTATCTTGATAAAACTGCTATCAGTGGCAACACAGCATAGAGCACTCAGTGCTCAGCCGGTTCGGCAGCCGCTCAGAGGTGTCCTCTAACCTCTCCCACCCTTAATTCCTCAGCGAGCTGAAGCAAGGCTTGGATCCTGCAGCCCTCGCACTGTGCCCCTCAGCGGGCTGACTGGGGCAGCCCTGTAGCACCGGACCCACAGCCTCACTGGCTTTGCCCTCTTGATGCACTCTGTTTCGGATGTGGAATGCAGACACATTAAATGATGTCATGTCACGATACATAAGGAAGTCAAATGTTTACAGTTAGGAGTGCCTCCTGATATCGAGAACCTACAGACAGTCATTTTACATTTCAGGTTAAACAGCCCCTGACCCAGTGCTGGATATTTTCTACCCAGAGGGATATCTCTTTCCATCTAGTTATTGAACCTTGCCTATGCACCCTGCCCCATCTCAATCCATGCTTCCTGTAGCAGCTATTTCTCTTTTACATTATCTTTGCTGGGGAAAAAACAACAACAACACTGTAAGGCCACTCAGCTCCCCACTCTATTATATACTGAAATTAAAGCACAGGAGGCCCTCCACAAAGGCGGCTGGCTAATGACTCTCCTGGTGGACATTAGGCGCGAGATGCATTTGTGACATGAGTGGCAGCTGTGCAGACACCAGTTTATGTGATTCAGCACAGCTATTTCATTAATTGTGTTTCATGGTTCATTTCCTCAGATTACACTCAAAATAAATAAATAAATAGGACCACAAAGCTGCTGTGCTCTCTGAACCATCCACCCAACAAAGAGAAGGGAAAAAACGGCCTTGCTTTAATTGGCTTCCCACATATTTTTCTGTCTTAGGTGCTTTTTAAACTGCAAAGTCAAAAATAAAATAAATTGCAGTTATATTCTGCTGTCTAATTATCTCTTCAGTTTTCCACAGAGACTTGGTGCCTTACAGAGAGCCCCGCTATGTGGAAGCACGCTTTAAAGAAAATGAAAATTTTGCAGAGGCTTACCTACAAACATCACACATCTCTATCTGCTGATTTACATGCTTGTATTTTGTTGCTTAAATTTAACAGGGAAAGTGCCTGGGCAGACTCAGGAAGTCGACAGTGTACTTGTCTGTATAAAAACCGACCCCTCATGTATCTTTGCAACAATATGCATGCGAAAAAGTATTTACAAGAAGCAACGAAGGACGCAAATGCAGAAGGACAAAAACTGCTCTGATCCTGTCAAGAAGGCAGGTGAGAATTCTAAAAAGACGTCCAACTGATGGCTGAACAGGAAATGACAAGAGACTTCTTCAGCACCATGAAAACCTTAGAAAGCAGCCAAAATGGTCATGAATTTTTAAGATTACGTTACTTTCTTATCAAAAAAATTGCTTGACAAAACAGTGGTTTCATATCAGAAATTGTAATTTTCAGAATACCTTCTGTAAGGAGCTTTTACTAACACTGAAATTAGTGTGGAGCCCCAGCCCAGTTCCACTGCTATGCCACTGAAAACTTTTTCACTCAAAGGCAAAAATCAGTCTGAATCAGATACAGCAACCTTCTAAAGATCGAAATCTCTATAGATTTTTCAAAAGCTTTTCCTTAGGAAGTTTTTCAGGCCTACCGGGGAAGAGATGCGCCCAGGAATAGCCTTCAGTCTTGCTGTACAGCAATCATGAGAAAATGGAGGTGCGAATCTTCATTTGAAGTTAGAGCACGTTCCAGCTGAGAGCCTTACAAAGCAGAGCAGATCTCTTCATGAGAAAACAAACAACATCCCCTCAAAAAGCAACTACTTCTGACAGGGAAAATATTGCATCTTTTTGTTTGGTTTTACAAAAGATGCAAATATTGAAAGCTCAATATTTAAAAAAAAAAAAAAAACAACAAACTGGAACTGAACATATTTAGAAAATATGGGGCAGGGAGTCTAGGCAATTGCTGAGTTATAATCATCTATCTACTATAAATATCTGCAGTGTGAAAAGAGCTCTCTCTCCCTTTGTGTTTACTGCTGCTGCTAAGCACAAGGCTTTTTTGTGGTTTCATTTTAGTAATCAGGATCTCTCGTACTTCCCGGACAGATGGCCATTCACACTTCAGTGCTCATTTAAACACATACGTCAATGATGACAGAACATTTCTGCTGAGAACAGGCCAATGTAATCTTCCAAATTCAAGGCTATCTGTCATTTTTGTTGGTTATATAAAACCAGAGTCAAAAGTAGGACTGCTCTTATTTGGAAAGCCAGAAAATGGAAAATTCCACCTGGCTTGCTGTCTCCACAAAGCTCAGGCAAGGCTATTGAAAATGATTTGAGAAGCTCTGAATGTCTAGCCTCCTCTGATCCATTGGCAGCTCTCTTAGGGCCTGCTAAGAAATGGGAGAAGCTAATATCAGATTAGAGAATAAATGTTGGGCCTTGCAGGCTGCTCAGAGCTCCCACAACAGCATTAATTCTATATATCCTCTTCAAATCCATCCCATGTTTATAATGTAATTGTCCTTCATTTGTCTCTTAAGGTATTAGATAAGTACATGCCAGCACCTTGCAGCTGCACTCTGCAATTTACAAAAGCCAAATTGAAAACAGAGGGCAAAGTATCTTCTTGACTCTGACGCTGATCCCCTGTGTTTTCTCTGAGTGGACGCAGTACTTATGTGGATAAATAGACAAAATTATTTTCCACTGCTGTCAAGCCAGCATTGTAGACAAGAAGGAAAGCATTTAAATTTAATAACATTCTCTTCAGCTTCAGGCTGGACTATGTGTAAGAAATGGAAATCTGAAATATGAAAAAATCTATTCATGACATTTCTGGTTCCTGCCAGTTGCAGGAAGAACATGTATTCTGCCAAGAATGTCTGCTTAGCTGGGGTTATCAGCAAATGATTCTTTTTTTTTAGTTCAAATAAACTTTGCAGGCAATCTTTAGGGAACTTTGCCAAGCCTGAACCAACCTATGAGCCCTTTAAAGTTCAATTAATTAGTAATTAGCAGGACAGAATTAACACAGGGGAGCATTTAAAAGAATGTATATGTAATCAGCCAATAATTATCAACACAGCAACAGAAGTGTGACATGGTATGAGTTACAAGCACATTCACCTAACTGTGTAAAGATAATGAGCATAGGAGTGGCTAAATATTTCAGCTTAACATCCATGTGAATCTTCAGTAAGTCTACTTCTGCAATTTTGCACCTAAGCTACTAACCATAAAGCTAAAGAGGCTCAACTGGGAGCAGAAAAATATCCCTCAACTCACATTGCTGTTTAACAGCTGAGACTCAAAACTGTATTTTGCAGGAGAATTGCCAGCAATGGAGACCTTTGTTGTACTGTACTTTTGTCATTTGTGCCTGCAAAGGGAGATTTCTCATCAATAAATGGAGTGCAGCAATAGATCAGCAGTCCAGTCAGACTTGCTAAACAAATGGATCTTAGAAGTGAAAAACAAAGGTCATGAAAATCAGTTTGACCCTGGATGATCCCATCGTTCCGAAAGTAAAAGCTATAAAAAGTGCAGCTTTTAGGGAACACTTTACAAGTCAGTAAACTGAGATTACTCTGCAGTGACTCCTAGGTCAGGGCAACCAGTGGCAGCCTGCTGGGAAGGTCTCACTGGTAGTACTGGAAACCTCACTCACGCATTGCTAGAATGCACGTGCCATCCTTAGGAACACACTACAAAGGATCAAGGAGTTATCAGGGCGTTTGGTATTTTTCAGCTAGTCCTGAGACAAAAATTCAGACGCCGATGATTAGGCTAAATGAAAAGCTTTGAGACAGTAGAGGAAGTGTAACTAAAACACACCGGTGTCATGTGGTTAGCACTGGAAAAGGCCCCTTAAACACACTTGCCTTGTCAAACACACCGTGAAATAAAAGAAGCTGACCCAGAAGGATTCTTCAAGGCACAACAGAGGAGCAGCTTTACAGATCAACAGTGTTAACAAAGCAGAGGAGCTGACCCAGGACAGGATCAGCTGGAGAAGCAGTTCTGCCGTAAGTACTTAACAGAGCTGGAACAAGACAGAAGATGAGAATAAAATACCTTTTGGCTTCTAACAGAACTCACTGGTAAACTTTCTGGTAGACACAAAAAATTTGAAGGAAGAATATAATTAATATAATCTTCTTCTGGAAAGTAGATGGTAATTCATTTCATTTGCAGAAGGAAAAAAAAAAAAAAATGGTTTTCTTGTGAAGGAGCCTGAAGGGATAGCAGTTGAAAGGACTTCCGTGCCTCACCTCTTTGCTTTCTTTGATTTAAGCTTTTTCTTGAACATGGTGGAAAGATTTGAAGATGACTGAATGCAGGGAAGAGGGCATGGCAGTCAAGATGCATGTTCTCCTTACAACTTGTGTTTCTGTAGTTTGTGATCTGTGGCCCAGGTATTTAATGAGAGCTTTCACATTTGGTTGACATTCCTCTACAGGAGTGTGAGCAAGGCAGAAATTGCTTCTGGATGAACAATAAGTGATTTGCAGTGACTCCTAGAGTCAGATGCTGCATTACGCCCATGCAAGCTCTGGCAAACTTGGTTAATGGCCTCTGTAGACATGAATACAATATATACCAAATACTATAGATCTCTTTTGAATAAATCAAACTTTGTTAACCACTCAGGATTAGGAAATAACTAGATAAAGGTTTACCAAATGCGTAATTTTAATTTCTGGGGTTTTAATTTTTTGTTTGTTTGCTTTTTTAGGTACACACTATTTTACTCTCCTGTATGGTTTAAGGTTTATGAGAACTCTGAATGACATTTTTGGAAGCTACTGAGTTGCCAACCATAAACACGTATTTTGAAATCTTGGTGCAATAAAGAACCAAAATTACCTAAAGAGACTTTACTGAAAAACTTAGATATGCAAATGAGTTTCTTCCAATACTCCTATATTAACAGATTATTAAAGTCGTAAAGGTATTCCAAAACCTGTTGGCTTCAACTGAATTTTCCAATGGTACCTTTCAGCCAAAGATAGATGTCTATTCCTTCAGTAACTTCAGTTAAACATAACGAGTCATGAAGTTTATCTGTACACAATCAGTCAGTTCACTCCATGTCAACTTGTACATTCTCCATTCAGTTACGGGACCTTTTTTAATCTCAGGTTTGTCATGTACTTATTGACTGCATAGATACTACTAATGACTGTTAGTTCGGCGTATATTCAGACTTCATTCTCTATTAATAACATCAGTTCCTCACCAGGACACATGAGAGTTTATAGTTTTTAATATAGTTTTTTTCAGGGAGGCCAATCAAAAGAAAGGGGCAGATTAATGTTCTTCGGTATTCAGAAATACTGAAGTTTGTTACTCACCTGCCCGCTGCAGTCATTGCATTACCTCAGCTGCACAGCCAAGGTAGTTAGTTTTTTTTCAAGCCTGAATCACCACTATGCCATTTCAAGCCTTCACTTCAGCAGGTCTGTTTTGGCCTAGAGTAGTCAGTGGCATTTAACAACTCAGGAGCTGGAAGAATTTGCTCATCTATCTAATCATTATTAGTGGAACAGATCTTTTCAGTAATATTAATGACTGCATAAATAACAAAATAACTTCTTACAGTTTTGCAAGATGTAATTCTTATTTAATACCAGACCTTGTTTGAAAAGCAAACTTATTGAAACGCCTTTTTTAATTATTAAATACTGTAGTTATAAAAAGAGAGAGAATACTTAGATTATTGCCTGTGGTTTACATTTCATAAACAGAAATTTCACCATTTGTACGCCAGTTATCAAATATTTTGTTGAATATATGTCTTTCATTTAAAGATGACAGTAGCTGTACTGCCCGAACTTTAAAAATATCAGAGCATAGACATCACCAATGCAACCTATTTTTCTGCCTTCACTTATCTCATAATGGCTCATTCAGGATATCCAGCTGAAATCTAATTCAGGATAGAAAAGAAAGGGCAGCTCCATTCATGAAAGCGCTACTGCGTAATGATTACCAATTTCATTTGTACTGTGTTAGTGCCCAGGAGACTTGTTCTTTATAAACATTGCTAGCACCAAAAATTGCCACGAAGTCCTGCTGCCAAAGGACTGACAGACTAAAATCTTCAGACTGCGTGTTCCTCTAAATCGTCTCATAGCTAAATGTAGAAACTAAACGTTTCGAAGAACGTTTCCGAGCAAATGGACTCTTCCCTTCCATTTCCTTTCAACATCACACCCCAGAGTCCTGAATGGCAACTCAGTTATATGAACGTGAAGTTAACAGATGAACACTATAACAGCAGAAGATGTGAAATCACTGGCCGTGACTCACTCAGCGAAGACGTACCTATTTCTCTCTAGAGGAAGACGTTCACATGATGTGTCAAAAGAATATCTGTAACCACTAGGCGGAACAAGAAAGATTTCAAGGCCTAATGAATCTATTGGAAAGAAAATGTTTATGCAACAAAGTTGACTGTGCACAAGCTAATGTAGTTGTGAGAAATTCATAAGCTCTAGTTTTTCATAGAATAAGTCACAGACTGTTGACTAACAACTAATACAAGCTTTCTTTGTAACAGGACCAAGAAAGGACTAATTTTAATAAGATAGAGATTGTTACAAAAATATTACCCAAACTTCAAGAACACTTTTGTCTAATTGGCAGGTATATTTGACTGCATGAACAGAAGAGGAAACTCCAAGTTTTTCTTCCTCCTTGTTTTCTGAGATCGAGTTCCATGTACACAACTGGAATGCTTGAATAACACCTTTTTCCACTTTGCATTCTAAAAAATAGTTTGGAAAGATGTGAAACCTTCTTTTTTTTAATGAAGAGAAGCTAGAATCAATCCAATCTGCAGCTGTCTTAGCTCTTTAAAGCAGATCATTATTTGATTATCAGACACACATGCCAAGACATAAATTAATATCAAAGGCAGTGATGGGACCTGAACCTTGATCTAGTGGCTTCCCAGGTGAGTGCTCTGCTCTTGAGGTAATAGAGTAATTAGAAAGCTTTTCCCTCCAAAGGATAATTGTTAATACATGTTGGCTGTTGGAGATGAAGCCCTCCTGAGGAGCAGATATGGGTTTCCTTTTTCATTAAAAAAGAAACTTAACTTTTTCAGTGGTTAACCTTCAGCATATTAAAATGTTCAGAGCCTGAGTCAGATAGAAGTGTTCCTCTGAGTAACAAACAATTAAACACAGCAGACAAGTGGGAAAATAGCACTGTGCTTCTGAGACAAAACAAACAGTGGCCATTAAATAACAGCTGCCCCATTAACCAGTGTGTGTGGGCATAGCCCACTGGGCTGAAAACCAAGCACACAAAAACTAGAGATATTGACAAAAGTAACAAATTCACATTCTGCACAAGCAGCTCATATGCAGTCTGTAGCTAACCTATGATCATAATTTTCCAGAGAAAGTACATCCCTGAGACATGTCGTTAAGTGTGGATTAATATAGACCATTCAATCTAAATCTAGTATAATCTTAGCAAATCAAGATTACACTGACATAAATGGAAAGATCACAGATTCTGAACCTTAAGCTGTAGATATTCAGAAGTTCTCATAAATGAAAGAATTTTACAACTGGTGACTATCAAATCTAAGAAGATATCTGAGGCTCAGTTTGGTCTACTGAAGTGTACAGAAGTTTTCATACTGGCATGACTCAAATCAGATTTACAGTCCAAACTGTTTAGGTTTGATCCTTCTTTGCCTTACAACTTCTGTGATCATTAAAGTTCTGAAGACAGAATGCCCTGTACGTACGAGATGCTACTAGTGTTTACATTCTGAGGCTAAATATACTATCATTTCCATTTCCTTTTAGGTACTTTTATTTTCCAGGAAGATGTTTTTACTTTTAGAAGTGCATCATAACACGCATTTCAGAATACTACAAATGGGAACATTATATTGCAGAACAAATTCCAGGGCTTCATCAGTCTTAACATTAAATGGGAATAGCAAGAATCCCTTTAACTGGATTTCAGAGCTAACGTGAGATGGATTTGACCAGCAAGGGGTCCTTTGCTTGATTTCGTACTTTCACCTTCTCACAAAAGCTTTCCCTAGCATCTGTTTCCCTCTATATCTTTCAGGGCTGAACTGGCCTTCCTGGAATTCACCTGCTCCCAACTGTCATCAAGAGTTAAGGCCACTTCCAGAAAATCTGAATGATCAGCGTGGCACCATTAGTACTGCAGGGACAAGTGACATGTCAGCAGTGGTAGACGGAGCCATTTACAAATTATATTAAAAAAAGAGGGTATGATTACTGACCCCTGGAAACAGAATGAAAACCCATTATAGCCTTTTTGGTTATCATCCCAGACTACACTATAATTTTCATACTATAGAATAATAAAATGACCTTCTGTTTTCAATCCTCACCTCCCCCTTGCATTATTTTACAGTCAGCATCAACAGTATACTGGTTGCTCTCTTCTGGAATAGACGAAAAATGAAAGTTCTGACCATAACTACTCACTGAAGATCCCTTTATGTTTTTGGCACATTTGGAAACATTAACTTGCATCTTCTGTCTAACTACTTGGTTTAAGTATTCAGCCTGTAATTACTCTTTGAAAGAGTCTGGAGCTTATCTTCATTACTTTACATAAGTAAATACCTACACATACATGAACCTTGCATTTCATTCCCATAACAGAAGACTTAATTCTCTTTTTCTATTTATGCACTTCCTGCGTGGACATTCTACTATGTTTCCTCATAGATAATACTCCAACATTCATGTACCTGTTCAGAGAGTCAGCATCCTGCAGCACTGCTGTGAGGCAAGGCCATGCCCCTGAACTCCATCATCAATGGGAATCTGAGAGGTGGAACCTCTACAGCCCACATCTTCAAAAATATTGATGCATCTGCCTTCATACATCTTAAATACATTCATAGATTTCAAAACAGTGCATCTATAAGGAAACAGAAAACCAATTGTTTCTGGAATCATAGACTATTTCCTGCTCCCAAATGCAGCAGGATTGTATTTGCCAAATTTGAAAATCTTGTGTGGGACCTCAAGTCCAACAGCCCCGATGTTTGCAGAGGAAGGCAGCACACGCACAGACACATTAGAATGCAGCAGGGAGAGGGGATTTGGAGTTTTATGGATTAAAAGGTGTGGAGAGGAAAATTTCCATTGGAACAAAAAGAGCAGTAGTAAGAACTCTCACTCACTACAGTACCTTATTGTGAATATATCTCAAGAAACACAATTAATGGAGGCCTCACGCCACGAGTCCTTTTGCTGCCACCACTGATGCTTGTGGTACTGGCCCTAAGAGAGCTGACCAGAACTGTGGCCTCCAAAACTTCATTTTATGCATGGGAGATTCTTGTCCAGTTAAGTGCCCTCAGAACTTGGTTGGCTTAAAACGAAATTCAGCTTTGGGGCTGGATTGGTTGACACTGCTAAAATCACAGCAGGAAAGATTATCTGGAACGTGAGATGCCCTGGTAAGAGTCTGTTTATTAAAAATGCTGTGTGAATGTTTTGGAGTGGGAAGCTAAGAAATTTACCATCTTTGTCTGCTGACAGGTTACAATCCTGTAATTTATTCATCCCTGCATTATCTGCCAAAATCTTTCCAATTTATAGTCTATTAATTGGACACCAACTGTGTATATTATGAGCATCTGATATTCAGCCTGTTGTTTCTGATTCTCTTCTGAGTGAGAATAGTTCTTGGCATCTGACTTCCACTGTGACCAATCAGGCTTCCAAGCTTCAGCCGAAATGCCTTTACACCAATGCACGCAGCATGGGAAATAAGCAGGAGTTGAAAACTGTGGTGCAATTAGAAAACTATGACCTAATCGCAGTCATCACTGCACAGAAACGTGGTGGAACTTACAAACGGGTGGGAGACTGGCTTTTTACATGGGCAGATAGTGACAGGACAAGGGGGAATGCCTTTAAACTTAAAAGAAGGGAGATTTAAATTAGATATTAGGCAGGAATTTTTTTCTTGTAGGTTGGTGAAGCACTGGAGCAGATTGCACAGAAAAGTTGTAGATGCCCCATCCCTGGAGGTGCTTAAGGCCAGGTTGGATGGGGTCCTGAGCAGCCTGAGCTGGTGGGGACACCCAGCCCGTGGCAGGGAGTGGTGATCTTTAAGCTCCTTTCCAACTTAAGCCATTCTGTGATTCTACGATTCTGAATAAACTTTCTAATGTCACTTAAAATTTACTGTTTAGGCAACATTACTTGATATGTTTGAATATTCACAGAAGCCAGCCAATATAAATCCAATATGTCACTGAATATAAATGAGGTTAAAACCCATGTACATTAATCTTTTTGTTGTTGTTATTTGAATATGATGAATAATTTTTCAGTATGTCATATTACTGATGTTGAAGTTTGATAATATTCTGGTTAAGCAGGCACTATTTTCAAGGATTTGCAGTCACTACATTCTAAGTTACAATGGCACGCACGCTTTAGTTTTATTACAGTTCACTTACGAATCTAGATGTGAAGAAACTATTAGTTAACATTAAAACTGACAATAACCATACTGGAATATTTGTTCTTAAATCTGAATTTTCATTTTATAGGTTTGCAAGAATTAAATTTTCCCAGTGCCTGGCATCCAAGAGGGAAGTTTAAAGAGCATAATTTACTTGAGTTTGCCGTGATTTGCTTCAGCCATCCGCATTTTCTGACTGCATTATTAAGCACCACGTTTGGCAAGGACATTTTAATCTACCTGGCACAGAAAAAAGAGTTTCTTTCTGCCTTTATTTCAGAATTGTTGAAAGTAGGATCTTAATCTATTTCTTCATATCTATTTAGATTAACTTCATAGTTAGAAAAGGATGAAGCTATGATATGATGCTAGAACAAAATCTTCCTTTTAAATTTACCTGTGTTTTAAAATCTCAAAGATATGCTGATAGAGAAGATACTGTCCATGTGACATAACGACCATTTGGTATTAAAAGAGGCAATTACTAAGATGATGCTAGCAAGGAGTTCAGGATGTCAGAATGATAAGATGAAACAGAATAGATTCAGCGTGAAGCCAGGGGCTCTGTATGTGCTTTGTGCTGAGTCCATTAATCTGAAATCAGACTCAACAGATCTAGACATCTCTTCGGTTTGGTTGGTGTTGTTATTGAATAGTGAGCACTTATACGTGAATGTGGAGATAGTGGTGAGGTTTGTTGTTCCTGTTTTATTTCAAATTCTTATCTGAGAGAGAGTGCAGTAGAAATGAGCCTGTGGGGGACCCAGTTCCCATCCAGTTTTGTTGGCTTTGAAATGGAAAAAACAAACAAACAAAGGAAAAAACCCAACTGAACTGTATTTTCTACTCACTGTGACTTTCTGAATCTTATTATTCCTAAAGGGTTGTTCTGGTTTTACATGATTTAGCATTTGCCTACATTTTCTTAAAAGCCTTTAAACGTTATTGTAAATCCCTCCACCCATTTCCAGCCTGGCAAATCAGTTTTCTCTTTGTTTAACCCTAACAGATCTATTTTAAAGGCACTCTTTGCCCCTCATTTTACTTTCTAAGTCATCAGACAAGACCCGGGGGATCACTGAGGATACAAGGAAATTTTTCACAGGAGGAGCCTAATGCCCTGATCACATCAGGGTTGAGTAATTGCATTTCATGCATAGTGCATGAACACGTGCAAGAATCTCCTCTTTGCACCGTCAGCTAGACTCGGCACTATGGATCAGACTGCTGTTTTTCAGATTGCTAAGAATGCTTTATGGAGAGAAATATATATCTGCCAGCAAAGCACTTTCCAAATGAAGACAGAGCATAAAACCACCCTGCAAGTAACACAAACTGGTAATGGTGACATTTTGCAGTATAACTGCATTCACTAGCACAGTAATAAGAGGTAAAGAGCAAAGTTTTTGCGTGCACGCGATGTCAAGGAAAGTTGACAGCACAGCACTCTGCTCGCACCAAAAAAAAAAAATACAGGAGAGGCCTCAGCAGCATCAGGAAGGATTTCTTCCTGACAAACAGAACATCTCCTGGCTTCATCATTTTGCAGCCCTCCTATTGGTCACACAGGGGCAGATGAGAGTGTGCCCGTTGCTTGTCAGTCCCACCAGCACAGCTGCAAGCAAACATCCAGTTCACAAACAGGAGATGTATTTACAGTCTGGGCTGCTCTCTTCTCCTCCTTTGCAAGCATTTGTCTCACCTCTTCAAGAGAATAACAGTGACTTCTTAGCAGAAGCAGCGTCTCTGAGCTCCTATCAACGCATTGTTTCCTTCTCCCCAGAAAAGAGCAAATAATACAATCAGTGATTCATTTAAAAAAATGAATATATATATATATTTTTTAAATAATAAATGCTGCTGAAAGGGTAAGGGAATAAGGGACCTGATTACAATGAATGCTTTACTTTATACTTCAAATGCTTTTAACCACTTATCTTTTTTTCCACGCAACTTTAAAGAAAGGTTACAAATATTTTTAGAGGTGATTGTTTGCCATAGAAGTAAACAGGTGGAAGTCTCTTTATTTCAAATTCTGTATCTCTTCTCATAATTTAATTCTGTGCAGTGGCAAACCACCTATTTCTAGACATGCTTATTTCACAAAAAATAACGTAACAGTTTCCATAGAGCATCAAGAAACATTTTTTCCATAGTTAGGAAATAAAATAATTTTAAATAATGTTAAAATGTTGCAACACTTGGTAACAGAGACAAAACAAACAAACAAAAAAAACCCAACATGAAATGCATGAAATGCAAAAGCACGCCAACACTGTAAAAAAACATGGATTATGGAAATCTGACTCACAGAGGATAACAGGTTTACTTTCATAGACTGAGGACCAAGATGTCGGCTGTCAGAGAGCTAGGCCCTCTTCAGAAACCAAATAGTCTTCACCATTTACACAAAATCCAACGTCAGTTGCTAGTAGGATAGGGGCAACGTTTTCCTGTTTCTTGTCTTGCCTTCCCATGTTAGCTTGGCCATCTTTTTCACTTAAGGGGAAAAATGCAAAACTACAATCTGATTACACAGTTTTCTATATCTTAACACTGATGAAATTCAAAGCAGATTTTTTTTTCCCCAGTTAACTTCCCAGAGTTGTATAGCTGTCCTTGTTTATTTAGTCTTTCCTCATATGGGTATGTTCTATTGAGTTCCCTGTTGATTTCCTATCAACTCCAAATATTCTACTTATTGTTTTGGCAGCAAATTGGAGCTGACCTGATGTCTTAAGAGAACAATTTATATCGACTTCAAGATATTTTTAATGTGTAGAAATATTTAATTTGGAGCCCTTAATTACATAAAGTTAGAATTACTTTCTTCTCCATAAACATTACTTTGAACTAATTGTCAAGTAACTCAGTATTAACTAGTCCTCCTTTGACTTCTCCATGTCTGCTATAGATTGCTGCCCTGCATAATTTTACATCAACCAGACTTTGCCAGAGAAACTTTCTCTAAATACACAGCACAAAGTTGAGCACATAGCCCTGCGAGACCTCATTAATAACATCCTTCCAGCATGAAAATTTAGCATTTATGTCTATCCTTTGTTTCTATTTTTTAACCAGTTATTAGTTTGCAGAGGAAAGTCAACACTCTTTAAGCACCTCAACTGACAAAATTTTTGGAAACTCAGATTTGTTACATTGCTCAAATGAGCCATATTCCCATTCCATATCTGCTGCTGACATCTGTGGACCTGCTTAGCTGCTGTGTGTGTGTGTAACAGGTCTGGTGTGGCAATTGTGAGGTGCCTGACCTACACCAGAAGTTCACGCAGCATCCCACATATTTGCCTGAATGGGGAAAATAATTATTGAGCTCTGGAGAAAACGTATGTATGTAGTCATAATCCTTTCATCAGATCAGCTCATCTATAGTCATGAAACGGTCTAATTCAGGGAAAGCTGAGGATATGTACTTTCATACTCTTACTGGAGAGGGCTTAAACATCAGGTGATGCTTTGAAAGTATCACAGTTTGTAAGTTTTTCACTATCAGGTAGTACCACTAGGACCTGGGCTGAAACAGGGGCTGTCGGAACACGGGAAAGGCCTGTGAGAGATGAGCACGGGACAGGAGCCGGATCCCAGAACAGTGGGCCAACCAGGGGGGTACTAGAGGAAACTGCAGGCTGTAATACAAGAATAATGCACACGTGAAGTGTGTTTAAAGTAAAGGCACATGGGGTATTTAAGATGCAAAACTGTAGGAAACCAGACTTCATTTTCTGCTGTTCTCAGAAAAACTCATTTCTCTTCTATTTAAGGTCTCCTTATTAACCGTCTTCTTAGATACCAAACAGTTTTAAAGAGTTCATTGTTTCTTCATCTACAGTAGATGATTCTTTCTTACACAGCTAATTGTTAATTCCTAGAGCTCTGGTGTACTTCCAGATTCTGAATTAACCTCTGTCATGCAAAGCCATTCACTTTCAGCCTGTAACAATCTCATCATCCCTTGAAGTCACTCATTAAGTTCATTTGGTCTTACTCAAGAAGGATGGCAGGATCCTAGCTGAAACTTTTGCTGCCTCTTTGTTGAAGTACTTTAACGTACTTGATTTTTTTTGGCTTCCTAAATTATTTGTGAACTGTTTCGCAGCGGCCTAGAATTTATCATACTCTATTCTCTGCACTTGCTACTTCTGTACCTTCCCCAATTCTGTCTTATATCAGACTGTACGTAAAAAGCTAATGCTAGCCTCAGTGCAAAAGCCCATGATGTCACTGAGAATATTTCCCACTCCCACTCACAGCCACCTTCCAAGCCACTGTTAAATCTGGCACCCCACCAAAGGCTTGAAAGCACAGAAAGCTGGTCAAAGTCAAAACATTCCTTTTTTTTTTTTTCCCCGTCATGAGTTCCAAAGGGAAAGTCTTGCAAATCCCTTTGCATTGCACTATAGGTGACTTCTTTAGTAGAAAATATAACTGTAATAACCATAACACAATGTGCTCCATGCTTAAATTTCTTTATATCATTTGTTATGTGTATAATTACAAATAATGGTCAACATTAAAAAAGACATAAGCAAAAAATATATACATTATTTCTCTAAAATAAGATCTACTCATCTATCCATATTATTGCATGAATGAAGAATCCATTTCAAACCTCATACTTTGCTTTTTGAATCTAAATGTGATACAGTCTCAACAGAAGGCAGTTTGATAGCCTTGCATTTGTACAGGTGGCTTATAAAACATGCGCCTCTCCTCCAGCTAGTGACTATTAAGGAGAGCAGGTAATACACAAGGCATGATCAATCCTACTACCTGAAAACATGAAACAATTAAGATATTTTATTGCACATCCTTCTTTGCAACTTTGTAACTAAATTGGAATTAAACAATCTGCAGTGTCCTGAAACCTAGGAAAACGCTGGCATACCATTCACCCGAAGAAAAGTGTGCTCTTCAATGATTCTCTTAAGTGGTCTCAAAAAGGAACTAAAGTTTTCTTTAACTAACAATAGCCAATTCCAATATTTCAATTTTTCACTGATAGGGTAATGCAGCAGATTGTAATCTTCATGTAAATAGACATAAAAAAAAATTACTTATATATAGGAATAAAGAGGAAAAATGACTTGGATTTCATTCTCTCTCTATTCAAAATACCTCTTCTATTGTAGCCTGCTGAGCAAAGGTACTTTCCATGAAAGGTCAAAGCAGCGAGGACGAGAATGGGAAAGGGTATAGGCAGTTTGATAGTAACTTGCTTATTGATTTCAGCTGCTGTATTTTGGATTTTTCTCATCTCAAAAAAATTGCTTCACTTACTAATTATAGTTATTAGTTGCTGCTCTCATTTACTAGTTACAGTCAAGAAAAGATTAATCTTTTGTTAAAGTACTACAGAAAACAACGTCGAAACAACTTTGCCAACCTTTAAACAACTACATGACATTTATGCCTTTTTCCACTCTTGCTATGCAATATCTATTTCTCTCGAATATGATATATGAATATATTTACTGTAAACAGCTCCTTCATTTTGACAAAGACTTGAAGACAGGGACAGAAAAGTGATGGCAAAATCTATACCGTAATAGATGACCAAACAACAAGTATTCACTCTGTCAGAACTGCTGTCTCAGTAGATTCTACTCTTGCAAACGCTTAGGCTTTATATATCTAGTCACGTTGAGATCAGGTTCCCTTGTAGCATCTCAGAACATACAAGGCTAACAGGGCCTGCCCATCCTGAAGACCAAAACCGGACTGACCTAGAGCATTCTGCCTGTGGAAAGCAAGGCCTTGCCATCTGACCAATGCAGCATGACAAAACCCAAACTTACTTGAATATTTCTTGATCTTTTTCATTGGCAATCCACATGATTTCACTCCTGGCAATGAACAAGACTATGAAGCATTCTTGTCTTGCATGCTGTATGTGAAAACAGTACAATACCACTAAATAAACCCAACCAGATAAACTTCTTTGCTGTCACCCTCTGTAGAATGAAAACTCAGATAGGCCAGAGTCTATACTAGCCTTTAAATCAATGTAATAAATCCTGCAGAAGTACTTTTCAGAGAGACACAAATCACAAAGAATGCCAAGAGGCCCATCAACCCATCCAATGCCATGCTGAACACCCCAGAAGAAACTCCTTAACTGGGAGGATAAAAATAAAAAAGAGATTTTAAAACAATTAATGGCCACTATAGCATACTAAAATATTCTAATTCCTTGCGTGGGAAGATGTTTAGGCACTGTTGTGAAGGAATTTTTAATGGAACTAAGCAGAAAGTCTGTGCTCTCTGGGCTGAAATAGCATAGCCTGAGGAACACAGCTGTTCTCAGCCTAGTAAGAAAAGTTCTTCTTTTTAGCTTTCTAAATCAATCTAGTACGTTTTCCTGCTTTGACACAATGTTCTGACGTTAAACAGGGAGGTTTTTTGTTTTTGTTTTTATTAGGAGAGGGATGGAGGGCAACTGATTTGCCAAATATTTTGCATAGCACAAGAGGAAATCTGGCTGCTTTCTGATCATGCTCCCTGAGGCTGAACAGGTTTTTATATAAACAAATGGCAAACCAAGGGAAGGCAGATGACAAATGAAGAGGCTACATCTAAAGTTGTAAGAAGTGAGCAGGGAACACAGCTTTGTTCTGCAGCTACTTTACCAACCCACAGTAGGTCGACTTGAACTTACGTTCTCATTTGTAATGACTACAAATGAAGTGCCACACAAAAACAAGACTATTCTGCAGAAGCTCACGCCAAATCTCTTACTCTGTCTTACATTTTTAAAATATGCACTTATGTCCTATGACTTTTCTAATGCTTCATCTCATCCTAACATCTCACACTGCCTGAAGTTTAAGGCATTAAAGAATAGTGAACAAGATAAACACACAAGTTCTTTTTAATTTGGTGTCTGCATTACTAGGAGGATTTTCATATAATATTCTCTTTATTAATTGGCACACTAGCTTCAATTTGTGCAGAAAAGAGAATGCAAACAAGCTTAGTGAAGATGAAGACTAGGAAGATTGTCCGATAAATACCACATTAAGAACTTGAAGTAATGGATGTGGCAACTGTGAGTGGACATCAGGCAGCTGCCAGTCCCCTACCTACCTGCTCCCCTCTCCCCCTTTAAAAAAAAAGGACAGGGAGAAAGTAACAGAAAAATAGCAGGTTGAAAAAGAGGCAGGGAGATGGCTCACAAAGAACATCATGAGCTTAACCCTCTCAGAGACTCCTGCAGCTCCACAGCCAGTGCTTGGACTCTCACATCCAGAAAAGGGGCATAAAGTGGCAGACATATTTTGCCCCCAGGGAACATACACCAGTTGTAATAGCGACTTTCCAGCATCAGATATCACATATCACACATGATTCCATTTAGCTTAAAATGCAGCATGTGATGCTGGTCAGCAGAATCTGTCAGCACGAACAATGACTCTAGGATAGGCACTTAGCTACACAAGACTTTCCTATAGCTACATGTGTGTTCAATCATACTCAACATTTATACTGTGTGCCCAGTAACATGCAAGAGCACATCAAGTCATTTCCAAAAACAAAAAAGAAATTAAAAAAGCAACCAAAAAAAAAAAAACAAAACCAAAACGAACAAACAAAAAACACCAAAACCCTGCTGTTCTTGTCAACAGCATGCCTGTTTAATGTGATATCATTATCTTGCACTGATGATAGATAAGTTTATCAATTCAGAAAACAAGTTATAACCTGACTGTCCTTTATCAAATTTTGTTGCATATTTGCACAAGACAAATTCTCTTTTAATGTTTCATGTTTTCATTGGAAACAGCCTATATCAACGTGAAGTTCAAGGGGAAAGTACTGGGGAGAAATAAAGTAACTAAATATCAGAAGCCATAAAAGCAAACTGACAGCACACTCGGTTCAAAGAATTGGTGACGCTATTGGGCGCAGCAGATTCATGACTGGTATTCAGAGCAAGAATAAATGAATGAGCAAGCTATAGTTCACGTTTTCATCTAAGGACTAGATCTGTAGCTTCAGAAGGGAAAACTGAGGTTAGGGGATGTCGGAACTAAAGAAAACATTTCCCTTGTTTTTGAGCGGTAAAGGGATTGGCGAAAGAGGTATTTCCCTCTCAGTGCAGAATTATGCTAGCTCAGGAGGGTGCTTTAAAACCTGAGTTCTGTAGATATTAGCAGAGTCAGATATACAGAAAACACTGTGGAGGATTTAAAAGTATGAAAAGCCTAAGGATTATATAGACTCGAACTGTGAATGAGGTTGAAGTGCATTCAAGAAAGCAATAAAGACTAGTGAACCAGAAACGCCCTGCTCACTTATGATAAAATATCTAGTTAATACCAAAGAAAAGCTTCAAACAGACTTGTCTGGTTCTTTAGAAAGTCACTATAAAATAATGCCAGTATTCTTTCTACAAATACTTTCACAAATAAGAAGTCTCTTTTAGAAAGAAGATTGAACTTGGTAAGTAAGCAGCTTAAGCGGTAAGAAAAAGCACATTAAAGTTATTTCTCAACTTGCAGAAATGTTGAATAATGGTCCATGGCCATGTTCTATGACAACATAGACTGTTCTCAGTGATGCAGCTTCTCATGTTTTCCATATGAGATAGATACCAAAAGGTTAATTTGATCCCAAATGTGTACACAGTTAATATTATTAACACAAGCACACCTGCTACTTCTACTCAATTTCTTGAGTAGTGGAAAATTCACCAAGTAACTACTCTCTTCACCAGTATTCTTTTCACTATTTTTAGTGAAAAAATACAACAGACTAAGTGGATTAACTTAATATAATTCAGCTAATCAAAATAAGTGATGAAAAGCATAAAATGCTTTCACCTTAATTAGCTCACATTTCATTTCAACAAAGTCAGGCTCAATGTTCTTTGGAGGGGAAAATCAGTAGACACTATAGACACTGAAAGTGCCTTGTTTTGTATATGGGAGATCTTTCTAGAATTATAAGAGTCAAGTAAACTGTGTAAGAAATAAAAACACATTCTAGCATAAGAACCATTATAGACACTAAGGCAAAACTCAGCACTTCTCCATCTGTTACCAATTCAAAACGTGATCCTCATCAATTTTGAATGCGAGACTGATTTTGGTGAATCAGCCATTCTCTTACTGCTGGGTAAAGATCACGATTTTCCTTTCCAGTTAAAGAATTTTAAAATTCAAGACTCTCGTCTACATAGGGTATACAAAGCATTGCTAATCAATTATTGAGATTTCTTAATAAACAAAGTATCCAGGTAGAGTCAGAAATCTTACCTCTCTCAAAGCTTTAAAGTTACACGGGAAAATGTGCAGAGAAAAAGATGATAACTAACTTCTCTCTTACAGATGGTATGTCCTTGCTCACCAAAACAGCTCTGGATTGCATATCAACCCCCCAGTACTACCACCTCTTTGTGCCTCCACATTTGCAAAGCCTCATTAGCAACTCATTAGAAACACTTCAGATGTGACACACACAAACTTGCTCTGGGAAAGGGAATTAAGAAAATCTGTGCTAGAGAACTACATCAGAAACCTGAAAACACTTTCAGTGATTGTTCAGAGACCATCCTGATCATTATGTAAAAAAAGCCAAAACAAACAAACAACAATAACCAAAAAACTTTTTTAGCAAATGCTGAGCGAAGAAAAAGGTCAATTCCCAATTTATAATCGGACTTGCAGTAACAACAGAAAAAAATTATATCTCTTACTTAGTGCCTTCAGGAATGACAGGCTTTAAATAAACTCCATCAATGGCTGCTTATGTAAGTGAAAATAATATTTCTTTCTGTTCTGCTGTTAGTATCAACAGCTCCTCAGTAATTCTTGCAGTTTCTTCTTCATTTAAAGAAGCTTTGTTATTCGTTTATCGTTTTAGAACGAGTGCCAATTAGCAGGTACTTACACCTAGTTCAGTCTAAAAAAAGTCACGGGTTCAGAATGCCCTTAATCCTTCTTAGAGAAATTCGCTGTAGAATTCTGCCTTAATTCTGTGGTAGCAGAATACTCAGTATTATTCACAGCCGTGATCTGGGATCAGAGGGCCTCTAAAGGATAGAATATCTGGAAACATACAGTGGGGAGTTAGGACCTACACTTGCTCAAGGAAGATCCTCCTCAAGTCCATCTGTGATACTTCTGCCTGAGAACATGTGACAGGGATAAGTTCAGTAAGTTTCTGATGGGAATAAGTGTAGAAGCAAGAGTAAGTGTAAATTTAAAAGTCATATTTTGATGCAGCTATGAGTCGTGGTCTTCAAACATACAAAAAAATGAATTGAAGTAGCTCACAGATCCTGAGAATTCAGTTGAACTCTGTTACATATTATACTCTTTTTACACCAACATCAGTTTTATAGACAATAAAACTGCTGTCTTCAGGGGGGCTCATCGTAGTGTGAGAAGAAAAAGACTTCAAAAAAAAAAAAAAAAAAAGCATAAAATATAAATACAAGCAAATTTACCTCCACATAAATAAAAAATCACTGAAGTGAATTCTGTTCTCTTATCTTTCTGCTCTTCTTCCTTTCCCAAATTATTTGAGCAGGATACATTTAATCAGAATTTTGTCTTTAAAACATTTGGCACGATAAAGCATGCAAATGGAAAATAAGCACTGAAAGGGGAAGAAACTTCTGAGGTTGGAGTTGCTGTTGCTATGGGAACCGCAGCACAGGTTGCACACTGCCTTTGGCTTCTGGAAGGGCAAGAACCTGCCTTGCATGTGAGGTCAGGAAAAGGGAGATGGGTTAAATCTTACAGAAATGTTCATGTACAAAAATTCAAAAGGTTGTTGGTTAAAATGGACCTGTGAGAGTTCATCTTAAACTCACTCATGCTCAGTGTAATACGGACATGGCAAATTCGTTCACTCCTCTCACTGCAATTTCATTTCTACTTCTTCTCACGGACTACACTTCCATGCCCTTTACCTTTCAGCAACTATCTGTTAGTTAATACAGAAGTTATTGTATGTTAAGAATGGTGATTTGCATAAGATAACCTACTTGGCAGAGATTTATTTTTGGACAAGATCTCACAGGGAACTAAAAGGTAAACTGGGCAAATTAATACAGATAACTGTCTGAACCACCAAAGCAGGTGGCATTGGCTCTTGGTTTCTGCCAGTAAACTTTAGAGTAGACTCTGTTATCCTTAAATAGACTTAGACTTGTCATTTGTACTTGACTTATATAGGCGATGTTCTTGGCCAAAAAGTAGTTGTATCGCCAATGAAAAAAAATGACCTTGGAAACTCATTCTTTTTCCCCTAGAAAACAGTCAGAAACTTAATGACTGGTTCATATAATCATCAAATGGTTTGGATTGGAAGGGACCTTGAAGATCATCTACTTCCATCTTCCCTCGCTATAGGCAGGGACGCTTCCCTAAAGGAAGTGACCAGATTGCTCAAAGCCCCATCCAGACTTGTTCTGAACTCTTCCAGGGAAGGGGCATTCACAACCTCACTCCAATAGACTTCATGCATGGCCAGCTCATAATCTTGAGTATCCATGGAACAAACCAGTACTAGAATTATTCCTAAATCTCAGGAGGATAAAACAACTAGAAGCATAGTGGCTGCACAACTGTATGTACACAATTGTAAGAGAACAAAGAAAAAAAATGGTTTCGATTCTCATGTTTTCACCTTCCCATTAACATCTTCCAGTGCAACATCTTCTACATCAAGATAAAAAAAACCCAGCCAGCCCCATAAACAGTTACAACATAAATCTATTCTCAGAAAATCTAGAACCAAGCCTGAAATAAGACAGTCAATAACAGCTGAAACGCAATTGGTAATTCAAGAACCCGTCCCAAATAGCAGCCATGTATGAGCAAATGATTGTGCTAAAACCCCATGCATTCCAATAGTCAGCTGTCTTGGTATTTAAAAGAAGCCCTAAACAGTCAGAGAGAATATAATTTCCACGTCTCTAAAGCCAACATCTCACTAAGATGGGGGAAACAATGATTTTTGTGTAGGTAAACTCTATCCTAATTATCTCATTTAAGGTTTCGCATACTGGTTTCCAAGTACCTCAACCCAGCTTCACCTGATATAAGGATACCCATCTAACTCAGTGTGGCAACTTTCATTTGTCTAAAGTAATTCTCAGGAATTTTACAAAGGTACATTTAATTTTGTGTTGGTTGTAAATTACATGACAGACTTCCCAGAATAAAAACCTTTGATTATGGAGATTAAGATGTAAAGTTTCTATGTGTTCCCTGGGAAGAGTTGAAGGACAAAATATATCCATTTTCTAAAGGTTTTATAAAACTTGTTGTTAAAAAGCTAATAAAAATGCACGTTTTTGTTAACACACATGCTTTGCATTATGCTTGTTTCCTTAAATTTAATAAAGCCTTAGAATTATCAGAGTAATTTAGTCTCAAATCTCCACATTCCTGTCCAGTTCTCATCATTTCACATGATTCTTTACCCCATATTACAGAAGTTGGCTTTCTTCCCAACTCATAAAGTGACCTGAATTCTCGAGGAGATATTTTCTAGCATTGATTTTCCTTCAGTCATAATGTTAATGTCATGACTATTCCTATCTTTACTTTGTGTACTTTCTTAGCTTGTATTATTTTCATAATCTAACACTAACACACTATTTTTTTGTTATCTAGACCACTTTTTTTTCTTTGTAAAAATACCATAGGCATTTCATTTCCCTTTCAATTTTCCTTCTATCTAAGAAACAGGAAATGTGTCTTTGATGAGCTGCTTTTGTTGGGTGAGTTTGGGTTTTAACTGTTTTTAAAATAATGTCTAACAACAATATCAAACAACTCAAATTTTTCAATCAATTTTTCCTATGTAATCTTAGAGTCTCTTTTCAACACCTGTAATCCATCTGACTAAAATTCCTCTCGGAATGTATTCCAAAAGCTCTTTATCTGGACCATTTTTTGAACAGAGTACTATCAGCCTCACATAAATACGGTTTGGGGGATATCATACTCACTCTTGTTAGTAGAATTTATGAAATTCATAATATTTTTTCAAACTAGACCTTGGAAATATACGTTACAGGATACATTTCTTATAAAACCCCATCCTTCTTCCTTCAAAGTATTATCATGTTTAATTTCTTTTAATCTCCACTTTTTCTTCTCTTTGTTTAGCAAGTTTTTATGCATTATGCCAGTTCTTGTGAAAAATCCATTAAAATGTAGAAAACCTTAACCTGCTTTCATCTAGGGACTAAAAATTACAGCATAGCCTCACAATCCTCTCTCTAGCCACTCTGACTTGGAATCAGACTAGTTTCTCTCTTCCCTGCACGGATATGGCACGGGCATTTCCTTCTCCATGGCCATGTCATGTGCTTACTGTCACCAGACTGAACGGTACGCCATTCTCCTGCACACAGAGAAGTTCAACCAAGCAAGGCCTGTTGCAGATCACTATCAGCCATGGCCCGTCCTAGCCATACAGCTCTTTCTGTGTGCTTTCCTAACAGGAGATTTAACAATCACAAAAACTCTTTCCAAAAATCAAGGCCTTTGCTCAGGAAAACCAAAATCTTGACTTCCAACACTTTCCAACAATTTCCAACTCCTTCCCCAAAAGGGTCGAATTTTCTAATTCCTCCAAAACATTCAGCTTCATTTACAAAAGGCTATATTCTAGTTAAGAAAAAAAATGACGACAAAATATCATCTCTGTTAAATTACTTTTTCAATAGTAGATGATTTATAGTTGATTAGGTAATTAAATCAAATACAAGTGGCTGAAAGTAAATCTATTTTTATCATCCCTGTAAATTAAAAGTTCCGCATCATAAAAAATCATGACCATCTTGAAAATGACTAGTGAAGTGCTTTTTATAGGCAAGCAGGATTTATTGTCAATTAACGTATTGAACTGTATAGTCAGCATAACCCTGTGCTCAAGACTTTTTAAATTATTGGCTTCCGCTATCAAGCTGCTCCATATCACAGTAATGAAATGTATCTAGCTATTCACATATTGAACAATTCCTTAGGTTGGGTTTATATCTCACTATAACAACATTTCATTTTATTATTATCTCCGATCCTCTGTAATGAATACAAATATATTCTTTTTTTCCCATCATGAGTTTATCAATTCTCATTGATTTGTCTGTAATGAATGCAGCCAGGATGGGGGAGGGGGAGTTAAAATAACTGTAAATTCAACCACTTTTTTCACCTACAGTAGAATCTGAATACAGTAGAAAGGAAAACAAATCATTAGAAAGCTAATTAAAATGAAATAATAGTTAAAGTCTTAATACTTACATAATAACTGCATAAGAGAATTTGGGAACTTCTGTTTTTATATATTTGCACTTGTAATTTATTTCCACAGATTTAAAAAAAAAAAAAAAGAAGAAGACAGAGAGAGAGGGAGAGAGAAATTATCATCATAGTTTTGCATTTCACATGGGTTAATTTGTCATAATGCACCACATATTTCTTTGTCAATAAAGATCAACTTGACTAATGGAAATGCAGCTTATAATGCAGTGTGTGATTTGCTTTCCACAAAATATGCTTGAATATGGCTTGGGCCAGCATTCCTTCCCCACTGAAGTTCCTCAGCCCCTAAATTGGCCCTTGTTGAAAGCACTTACACTGTTGAAGTGATCGCTAACAGGGCAGACTTCAACATAACCTATGCACTTTCTATAGTTTAGGTCCTGATATTTTCATTTTTTTTTTTCTTAATTCTGAAACCTTAATAAAGACACACCCATAGAAAACAAATATAGAACACATCAGTAGAAAACAAATACAGACATCTTAAAATTCACATTCCAACTATGTTAGAAACTTTAATATGGAAAACCAAACTTCTAAATGAAAACACAAAGTGTTCTCAGTTGTGACATTTTATTGTACTATAACCATTGCATCTGCTTGTGTTTGGCAATTATATCATTATGTGACAACATAATTTGATATAAAACAAAGTGATGCAATAACATCCTGGCTTTCATTCAGGCACAACAAAAATCCATGGAACACATAAGGTCCAGTCTATCCAGGAAAGCAATACAGACAGTTGAATCTGACATATTGTATTTATGTGGTACAGCAGATTAGGCCAAAATTGGCTTCATAAAGAGAAAGAAAGAACTGGTAGGCAAAAAATATCTACTCTAGTTAAATATATATATGTGTATATATATATATATATATACACACATTAGTTTTAATAAGTAGAGAACTTCTTTGGAACAAACACACAGATAAGTTTTGGTCGGGTTTCTTTTTGTTTCTTTTTCCTTTTTTTTTTTTATATTTTTCAAATGAGAAAATGCACTTCTAAGTGCCTAGAGGAATCCTATTGAATTCAGAGCCTCAGAAGATCATAATCAAACACTAAAGCCCGTTTTTCAAAAGAAGTGGGTAAGACCAGGCGTAAAAGCATGCTATACAAAGAGAAAAACAAAACAAATCAAAAGAAAACCGAAAAGGCTGTCAGCCATCAAAACATAATTAAGTTATTATTCCTTATATTTCAGTCTTGCCCAAGGAGCCAACAACATTAAGCAAGCATTGGGACGGGATTTCCAGGCCAATGGTGGAGTTCCCATCCCATTTGCTATTTGGGAAATACGGCACCAAAGGATGTAATCAGACTCTGTAGTTGAGGTTGATGGTTGGATTTAATGGTCTTGAAGATTTTTTCAATCTAAATGATTCTGAGATTCCATACACAATCTAGTCCCTAACTAGGGTTGTACGTCACATTCTCTTGAATAAAAGACACAGAAGGTGGAAGTTAAAAAAAAAACAAGTCAATTAATATACAACTACCAGCTATCAAAAGAAGTGTAGAAAACTAGCAACTATTGGCATAATAGTGATTTCCAAGCTGCGGATACCGCAGTCCTGTTAAAAAGACAGGCTATCTTCTCAGACAGACAGACAAGGAAGATATGGCTGGTACTATGACTGTATGAGTAAATTGAATCAGAAAATGGCGTTTTTCAGAATTACATATTACGCTCAGAAATCTCACTGTCATATGTGTTAACATTATAACGTATTACAAGGCCAATTTATTCTTCAAGGTCTAAAAGGAAAAAAAAAAAAAAAGAAAGAAGATGTTTAAAAGTAACTCAGGACGTCTTCCTTGTATTGCTAAATTGGGAAATAAAATTAAGATGCACAAAAAAAGAACATGTGTTAATAAATTTCTCCTTCCTTGTTAAAAGGAAGTTCAGAAACTGTGAGACCGATTCCCTTTAGAGCTCCTGAATTTTCATTCTCTTAGTATATATTTAAATTCAATTCTCTAGATCACTGAAACACAGTGAGTCTGGCATCTAACTTGCTGGTGCCGCTTTGAAAATTCTGGCTCAGAGCATTACAAATATGGTTTGAATCAGTTACTTGAGTGAAAACATCCCTGTTTACTAGCATTTTTAGAACTTTCACTGTTACTCTTCTCAGCAAATATTTCATTTCAATACCTGGGAATGTTTTCTGTTACATGAATGGATGCTGCTCCTAAAGTAATGCCTCCTATTTATTTCCATGGAAACTACAAGAGATGCGAAGAGTTCAATAACACTAGTCGATAAAGCAAATTTTCAGCTACAAAACACTATTTTTTAGCACAGTCACCACCAGAAGCTCCGTGTTTTTGCCAGTGATGAACAAGAGCCCGAACGCTGCACTTGTAAAAATCTGCAACAGCAGAGGTGATCTGCTGTCTTTGTCACCACTGCTGGAAACACAACAACACCGCCTCACTGTGCACACATCTGCTGCTTGGTCTCCGTCAGTATTCAGCAAGTGTTGATGAATGTCAAGGGGTGCCATTTTTCCTGCATGGAGGAATTCAGTGACACACCCGCGCTCCATCTATACTTCCATGTCAGATGTCATTTTGTCAGAGAACCCCTCTGCTGCCATCTGTCACATGACAACAACACGCATCGGGTTACTGGTGGGACGATTCAACCTCTATTGCCATCCCACCAACATCTTCCTCTGTCATTGTGGGCCAACATCATAAAATAGGAGGCACTGATCGGGAACAACTCTCTTATAAGCAGATTTATAACTGTAAGGGCAAGAGCAAAGTTAAGGAAAAGTTACATTACTTTCAGAGCAGCCCACGTAATATCATAAGTCATAGATGTAGCATTTAATACTCAAATAATCACTACATCTAAGGTTTTGTAATATGATATATGGAGAGGTAAATGCTGCACATCGAACTCTGTGGAGCTATTTACAAGTTGTGCCAGGTGGAAGAGACTTTTAATAGTCTTCAGCTGCAAAAAAAAAAACCAAACTTGCAGAATCAAAGAACCTTGGAAGACAATATCTAATTTTGCTTATGCTGTTTAGACTAGCATAATTATTTAAATTATTTAAGACATTGTAGAGATTATAAGCAATAATTACAAGAATGCTGCAAATGCTGCAGATTCAGCATTTCTTAAGAAACTTTAAAGCACGTTACTCTGAAACTAAAGCACGATTTCACTATTGGATGAAAATAAAAATAAAAATGTAATAATCTCTTGGATATTTATGTATTAATAGCAAAGCAATCAGTATTGGCTAATGAAGTATCAAAGTTGAATCTGAAATGTGATGGATTTTGTCACCCCCTTGAGAACACGTAGTACTTTTCAGAGAAAAATAACTTCAATCTTATTTTTGTTTATCACCAATACATTCAAAGTAAATAATCATCCTATATCATAACATTTGCTCCCAACTCCAAGTATTCCCAGCATCAATGGTTTTCAGGACTTCTGTTTGGATATTTTCCTAGAAACTCCTCGTTCCATCTGTCAGAGGCAATTACTAATTGAAGAGGGCATTTAATTTATTCTTTTACTCCCTGCTTGTTATGAAAACTGCTGCTCTGAAGGAGAATGCATTGTGCATATGAGGCTTTGAAATTTTAATGTTCTTCCTTGGAAAATAAAAATTAAGCTAAATAATACAACATATAGGCTAAAAGTTTGCCCACCAGTTTAATTTCACTGTTTTGGAAAAGGTTTCTTATGACTGCCATCTGTTTCATACCTTTTCAGCCTGTCCTAGCCTCATCAAACACATTTCTCTATGTCTACAAATACTATTAGAATGCTTATTGATGATTACAATGTCCAATGGGGACTAAATCTTCAAGCAACATGACAGAAATGAACTTAGTCAGAAGGAAGCTGGGCATATATGACTTACTGAGTCACCAGATCTGACTCCTTAAGAAGATGGTAGGCTTAAAAGCTTTATTAAAACAGCGAGTTTTGATTAATGATGGAATGCTCTAAAAATAAGGGAAGAGACAGGGCAAGTAGTCATCTGGTTACTCATAACTTAGAAGATTCTGATTCAAACCCCAAGTCTGACTAAGGCAAAGAAGAAAAGGGAAGAAAATAGCAGCTCGCTCTTTAATGAATGGGCTACGTTTCTAGCACAATTTTTCAATTTGGCAAAAAGGAGCAACCTTCCCTGCTTCAAGATTATTTACTGCTAGTCTTTGTTAGCAAAGTCATTTATTTTCCTCTTGCTATACTCCCAAATGTTATACTGTGATGCCTTTCCTCTTCCCACTCTCATTCTAAAAGGGTTGAGGAGTTGAGATTGCTGTTTGCCCACTGTCTCATTAAGACTCTGGACAGACAAAGGAGGTTGAGCCAAGTCACCCTAACATCCAGCACTTGCAGATGAGGGTGGCTTTGTGAAGTACTCCAGTGACGCATTATCTGGCAGGTTTGCTGCAAAGGTCACAGCTCCTGTTTCACACACACAAGCCTATAAATCCACCACTCTCTTTGAAACTCTGAAGATAACCGTCTCCTAAGTGTTATGACATTGTTTGAGGCAGACAACCAAACAAAAATGTGCCAGAGGTGCCTGAAAGAAGCGCACACATAAAATAAAACCTGCTGCATGATGGGTGAGGTGAGTCCACCCTGCAGATACCATCTCCCATGCCTCGCACAGCCTCTCCACCTTCAAACACTTTACAAGACACCTCAGTGAAAGAACTTCTTCAATCTCTTCATTTAAAAATCGATAACCTTCAAGCTTCCACAGCCTCCTTTGAGACCAAGGTAAATAAAATTGAGGGAAAGCTGGAGGGATTTGAAAAGCAATGGAGTCAATTGAAACTCAAAGAACAAAGAGGAATTCTGTAATAAAAATCACAACAGAGAGAAAACTGTGTTTAAACGTTATACAGTTCCTGAAAGATTCAAGTCTTTCGAAAAATCAACAGCATTGCCACCATGCTTAATGTTCTGAGCATCTCCACAGAAAGCACCAACACCACTGGAAATTCATAGAAAATCTGTAAGCATATCTAATGACAAAAACCTCATTAAATGGAGATAAAGTAGCAAGGGCAAGGCATCTGTATGAATGTTCAAGGCACAAACATTGCAGAGGAAGAACATAATAATCATAGGAAAAGCAAGTAACTGAAAGAAGGATTTTAGCACTGGCCAGAGTTAGAATACAAATGGAGACAGCCATCTTACCACTCCATAAAACCTTGTCAAAAGATAGAAAGTTACTTATTTTGGAGAGGGAAAAAAATATAAAATGACCGTGTATCGATCTTCTGTCCTGCCAAATTGAGATTACCAAGCTTACAAGAAGAAATGCAACACTGCTGGGAAGCAGAAACAGAGCACTGTTTCACGCAGACATGAAAAAGGGGCATTTGGAGGACACTAGATGGCTAAACGTATTTAAAAAAAATCCTCTCCTATCACTTTGTTTCATAATGTTTCCATGCCAGATGTACAAAAGCGTGATAGTCCTTGAAAAAACTGTTTGTCTTCTCATCCATTGTGGAATATTGGTGGATTCCCTCATGCGCTGGAATAAAGGAATAAACTCAACTAGAATAATGTGAAAGGTTAATTAGCATCAATTGTTGTAAAGCTGGTAAGTTCCTACTGGCAAACTAATCTCATTCCTAAACTGCACTTTCAGAGGACCTCTTTTTACATTTCCTTTATGGTAGGATTTGAAAATTGCTGCTCGGACTAAGAGGTTTTACTAAAACATATTGATAATATACCTCGTCAAGTATCTTGACATTATTTATCATCAAAAATCAGTATATATAACTACAAAACAACAAATGAGCACATGGCAATTTCCTGTGATAAAAGATTGCACTTTACTACTGTGAATCAGAAAGAAAAAGAAAAGGAAAGGGGAATAATGAACCTAATAATCCAGCTTTCCTGCTTCAAGGAGAACATTAGGATACTATATTTCCACTTGCTGTCATTGGTTCAAGAAAATCCCACATCTTTGATAACCTAGAGTGAAAATGTCCTTGTGCATCTGAGCTGGGTGTATTTGTTTCTGTTGAATAGAGATAAGCTGATGTATTGCACCCAAAGGGAATGCAGGAAGCATGCATGACAGTGTTGAGAAGGGTGACTGTTCAGGAGAAGACATGCTCAAAGATGGGTGTAGGCTAAGAGAAAAACCTGGGAGACAAATTGATGTGAAACATAGTAGATTTACATCAAACAATTTGATCAGGTGATCTCAAATAATCTGATCAATTGTTGGGGGTCTGAGAACAGATGAGACTCTGCTATCACTGAATGGAACCATCAGGACTCCTAGCCACGTGCTGCTGTGAGCCCTGGGAAGGGCCAGGATTGAGCTCAATGCTTCAAGTCTTGTCTGAGCTGTGATGTTGCAGCCCTGCAGCAAGAGAACTGGCATGTGACAAAACGGGTTCTGAACCAGATCACAGCATCCTACAGATTTTCTTTGCTCGGTAGAATGGTTTGTATGCTTTTGCACAATTTAGATGACCTAAACATAACGTAGAACAGATGCAACTGAAAATATTTTGAAGCATAGGAATTAAAACAGCTTGTTTCTATCCCAGAAATGTAAATAGAGCATCTTCTTTGAGTACAAATTAAAAACCTCAAAGTACAATTTTTCCTACACATTAAAGATAACCTTTATTTTCTGCACCAAAACTAGAAGGGTATGGTTCTTCTAATGTCTTTGCTCCAGAACATTGGGGTTGATCAGAAAACTTGCAGGAAAAGATCTTAAATATTGCTAATGATTTTGCTGTCTAGCACAGGCTCACGTTTTTGAGTTGGCTTGCTCCCAGTTTCTTCACTTGTGCATATATGAAGGCTTCTGTGGCTGGCTGGTTTGTTTGTGGTTCCTTCTTGCAATGTTCCGTTAACCTTCCTTTATGTATTTTTAATGAATACTACAAATAAGAAATGTGTAAACTCATCCTGAGAAGAGGCTATAATGTCTTCCTGTGCTTTTGATTCACTGCCTCATTTGCAAGATTGCTGCTTATTCACAAATTAATTATGCAATGGCATCTTTAGCTAATAAAGTCTAAACAAAAAACATTTAATCCAATTCATAGTTTTCTCTCAATCAAACCAAGTCTGTCAAACATAATTACATTACACATGCAAAGCAGGAATGAGCCAAGCATGTGCCACACCTGCTTAGCACATCTTCAGGCAGACGATATACAGTAGAAGAGCAGTTGGTAGCACAGATGGCAAAGCAAAGAAGACTTGTGAAAAATTTAGTTATGGAGTGTGGTTTGGTGCCTTATACTGATGGGAAGGGTCAGATAGTGATCTCAGTTAATGTCAAACCCATCCTTCTGGTAACTTCAGGCTTGACAACTCTAATTTTGGAGATATAAAACACAGGCTTCTTGTGCCTTCTAAAGGAACAGAGCTTCACAGCAAACAAGGACTCATTGCTGGGTTCCAACCACAGCCACAAAGTCTAGGAATGTGTGCTTTCCGATTTTTAATTATGGTATGAAGTCCATACTGTGCTTCAGGGTGAATCTAAACAATTTGTCTCCCCACCAACACCACTGTATATCTACATAAAGTAGATCATTTGGTAGTAATAAGGATAGCGGTTCTGAACATTTCAGCGCATTTGGGTCACAAACTCAGTAAGAAGCCTGGTATTTCACTTTAGATCGCCAAAACAAAAGATAAACAAGCTGTGGTAGGTAGCTTTTCAATTGTGTGGATCTGCTTAATTGTTAAAACAGACATACGATTTAACACGAACATGTAATTTTTGGCAACTATATCAAGAGGTTGAGTTTATGAAAGTTGCTTTAGTTAAAGATTCCATTCCATCTCCTGCAAGGCCTTTTCTCTTGTTACCACTGAAACAATCTCAACCATTTCATTTACAAAGTTAACACGTTGCAGGTATCACAGCACCCAAACCCAACCAGTGTCTCAGTCCTTATTTCCTAAAAGAAACGCTATCTAGCTTTAAGCTTCCTGTGCATACAGAAACAAAAACAAAACAACCAAACTAAAAAAAACCACACAAACAGAAAACAAAAACAAAAACACCACCTAAATAAGAAAAACATTAAAAAAAAAAAAAAAGCTAAACATTCAAAACACTTTATATCTCATATCTCAGTTACTGTTATTTGCTACTTTTCATCATGAAAATCTTGCCCTCTGCAGAAATCTTTTCACATCTGTTAGATATATTCTGTATTTTCATCGTGCCAAAGTTACAAGAGCATGGTATAAAAACACTGTAGATAGCTACTTTGACAACATCAACAGATTCTGTTCACCACAAAACACATAAATATCCTTAAAGTTTTTTGTGACTTTCTCTAGCCTTGCCCAGCATTAGGGAAATATTAATTTCACCACCCAGGTTTTCTCTCCTCATAAATAAGAACAACTACTAAAGAAGATCTTAAGTTAAAATCCACAGAAGATGCAACTATGAGAGAGCCGTAAGGAAAGAAGGGTAAGTGGGTTTCAGATCCTTTACTAATTTCTACAAAATGTTTTCTCCCATTTCTTTTGTTTGAAGTGGCTAACCAAAAATAATGAATAGTATAAGACTTTACATGCACGTACACCAGCTCACAACACACAGAAGGACACGATGGCCTTTTCCATTACATGTGCACGTGCTCCTGCAGTACTGCATCTCCTTCAGCCCTGCTCTGCGCTGCACCGATCACCTGGTGCTGACTGGTGGCAGCTGAGAGAAGAATGTGTGCCCTTCCTCAGGTGAGCTAAATGAACAAAGTCAGTTTGGGGTGCTCCACTTGCCTTCAACACACATTGAGCCATGCCCTACTGGCTCTGAGACTTTAGTAACTGCAACATAATTAATGGGAAAATTTGCTTATTAAGAAATATTTCTAATAAGCATTTTAAGATCTGGCTCTAAGATCACTGTTGGCATCCACGCATCAAAGCAGAATATGGCTAAATATCCGCATAATTATTTACGTGTTGTACAGTAGAAAGAATGGGCTTGTTTTGACTGCTGTTTCAAGTATGACATTAGAGGAGCTCCTTTTTCGCTGAAGTCTTCCTCCTGCTTTCAAACTTGTTTCTCACTTACGTGACCAAAATGTTAACAAAGTATTCACACGCTATTTCCCACAGGTGTAGGTACACTAAGTGGAGGCTCTGCAGAATCAAGGACTGGGAAAATGGTATTGAAAACAGTACATCTTCAAATAACTTCTTCAGCAGTCATTCCCCAGACTGTTAAATTTTCAAATCCATTAGCGTACTTCCAAATTCAAAAATATTCCAGCGCAGAATATTTTGTCTGCTTTTCTCCAAGGATGCTTGACCAGAGGGCTGTGAGCTAGAGATGGAAAACTGTCAGTGGAACTAAAAAGATAACAGTAAATAAATAAATAAATCACAAACCTTTTTTGGGGACTGAATGCAAAAATTTTTCAGAGGAAAATACACTGGGATTTAACTTAAACAAAGTTTAAAGAAACTCACAAAGTTTAAATTACTGAGTGAACAACAAATGTCCTGGGAGAATCCTTATGACAGCACAAGTCAGAAATAAATCAGCAGAAAGGAATACGTATGTTTTTCAGGGAAGAGAAATCTCAGTGCCATCATAAGTATTAGAAATAATAATAAAAAAAAAAATTAACCAGACAATCCTATGCAGAAAGCATATCTGTTCCAGAGCCTCAGCTCTGCTGAAAGACACTGAGATGAACCAGCAAGCAAAGCTATAAAACCAGAATCCCAAACGAATAAATAAAAAGGCCATCTCCTGTTTCAGAAATCAGCAGTCCCATAACACATTGCTCCATAAATTTCTTCCCCACAGACTGGAGAGAGAATGTTCTTGACTAACAGATCTTTCTTGCTGAAATATCACCTGGGAGGTATAGTACTCACTGGCAGGCTTGCACCATCTGCTTACTGAGGCTCTAGTGAAGTAAGCAGCATAAGTGTTTCACGTTTGCATAGCACTGATTTAAAGGAAATTGTCTCTGTTTTTACTTCGTCACAAAGGGGTATTTATAGAAAGCCAAAGTTTACAGCACATTATTGTCTCAACTGTGCACTATTCCAAATGAAGCTCAGCAAATATTTTCCTAAATACAAAAAATGCTTTTTTTCTGGTATTTATATTTCAGTCTTAACTAGATCAGAGCCAGCAAAGTATCAATCAATAAATTTTAACACTCTCCATGATTGGCCATAGATTACACTGACAGCTGTTGGAAGCGTGGCCATGGGGCTGCAGTTTGGGCACCAAAATCTTACTTTTCCTTTCTGCTTCCAAGTAGCGTAGTTCTGATGTCTTTGGGTATTTCTACTGGGTGCAATGAAGCACAGCACACAGAGCACCAAAATAAGACCATTTAGAGCCAGAAGCAGCTTGAATATGGAGATTTACATCAAGCAAGGACTTAATCGCTTTCCCGAGACAAGATGATTAGCATGGAGTGCAATGGTGCTGTGCTGAGCCTGGACTGCCGTAGGAACCCACAGGATATTGGTGCATCTTGCTACAGTGAATTGGGATAGCACTAATAAACCTGAAAACAACCTGGATAGCATTTCACAGCGCTGTACTGTCAGGCAGACATTGCTGTTGCAGCCAGCTATGCTATGCTTTTGATAAGAATGCAGCAGAGTGTCAATTTTTAAAAGAATAATCCCAATTTACCCAATCTTCAGCCAGCACTATTCATAACTACACTAAAAAGGCATGAATTTATTACCTCCTCTGGGTGGAAGGTAAGATATGTTCAAGCTTTAAAATGAAAAAAAAAGACCTTCACTATCTGAGCTCACAGCCTTTGGGTTTCACAGAGGATCTGGGATTTTTCCCAACCAGAAACGGGTACTAAGCAGTGTGATCTTTCACCTTTTAATGTTTTCACTTAAAAAATATGAAGCACTAAAATAACAGACAACTATTCATTCTCCTACCTTTAATACCATATTTTAAATAAAAATGCTCTGGATAGAACATATGAGATCTAGAGTATCCAAATCTGTCGTATCTTAACATTTTGTGGCAACAATCACAACACTTTTGTTTCACTTGAAAGGCAGATTCTGTAAGGTTTAGAACTTATAATGAAAGTGTTATCTCTCAAAGAACAAGAAAATATTCACATAACTTAAAATTCAAGAAACATACAAGAAAAGCATCTGCAAGCTTATTTTTTCACTAAGCTTTGTTTTCTTTGTACCTATGTAATGTTTTTTTGAATGTCTGAAGTTATGAAGTCATCCCTCGTTGTATGAACAACTGCTTCAGATATTTATGCATAATTTAAGTATACATCCCCAGTGGTGATGTTTATGTCACAACCATAATCATGTGTGTAAATATCCGTCAGATAAGTATCTCTTCAATTTCAGACCTGATTTTTAATAATTGATGTTTTTATTTGGAAACAAGATTGTCAGAAGATGACTCTTTCCTTAAAGCCACCTTATAGCCAGGTAAGTGGACCAGGTTTGAAAAATAAATAAATTAATAAAGTGGGATCAGAATTCAACAAAATACGGAACTGGCTACGCAAAGTGTTTTGGTTCTTTTAGTAATTCATATTATTCTAGCAAAAGGCATTTTTGACAGCTTTTTAGGTCAAAATATAGCCAAAAGCAACTTCCATTTGAGCTATATAGCAATGTTTCCTAAACCTCGAAGTAAAGCATGAAATAGATTTTTGCCTGGTCCCACCAAGGGCTAATGTCACTCCTTCTGCATGGCTGGAGGTGGAAAAGTAAGCTGGCTGTCATTCACATTCCAGGCTTCTTTGACCCTCCCACAGATCAGGCTCTTTCACAATTTGGCAGCTCTTCAACAAATGAAAAGAGAAACTTGCATGTGGCTATGTCCTGCTGATGCTCCACTGATGGAAAACATCTAATTGTACAACTACAGAATTTTAATAATTATTGATTGTATCCCTGTCTTGAGAAGACTGCAGATCTCGTCAAACCAAAGTGAGTGCAGGTAAATGCAGGTTTTTATACTGACCCATTTGTCTCTGTACTAAGTCCATTTTTTCTCTGTCTATTGGAAAAGCACCAAATGATGCAAACATATTCCAAAGATTTGTAAATTATGAATGCATAATGACATTCACTGGTTGATGTGGAATAAAAATCTCAACAGTCGCATACTGCTTTATGTCAGGCAGTAAAAAGTTAAGCTAGTAAACATTTCTCAAGATGCAGGGAATGCCAGGGCAGAGGAGAAAAGAAAGTATGTTGCCATTCCTAAATGTATATGAAGGGTTTTTCTGGAAGAGCCCTGTCATTTAGGATTTGTGTGCTGCATTCCTGAAATAGAAAGGTAGGCCTACAAAACTGCTCAATAACCTTGTACGCAAAAGGAAGATGGTGACAGCTGAAAAAGATGTTTGTACATAGGATTAAGGCCAGTATTTATCTTCTTGGCAAGAGTATCTACATAAAAGACGAGAGTAATGATACCATACTCTACAAACCACTACAAAAACAAGATCAAAGGAATTGCATAAATACACCTATATAACATCCATCACATTAATGAGAAAGTAGAGACAAATGCGATTTGCTGTTACACTTGGCATCTATTGACTATGGAAGAAAGTTAGACACTGTAGAGACAGATGCTACCCTAAAGCCCTCGGAAGACCAAGCATCTGAAATCATTTGCAGTAACATACAAAAGTTCATCTGTCCAACAAAGTAGCATCTTTCAGGCTTGGCAGCCCACCAAAAGCAAAACTAAATGCTATTATCGTCTTCACTGCAATTTTTTCAGCTTGGTATACAAAGGATGTACTCAGAAAGATGATCTTGCACAGGAAATGATGCTAGAGTCTCAGAAAGACTCTACTCGTGTAAGATTTAAGCGTCATATCTGAAACTGAGGAAGAAGGTAATGATGGCTGGGCTAAACTAGCGAACTGAAAAGCACCAGTTTAACATCAAATGCAGTGGAAATAAAATTGTATTGATCTCTTGGATCAATAAGTAGACCAAGTTAAAAGAAATACTGCTCAGGATGTTTCTAAAGAGATGGAAAGGTAGTAAAGGGAAATCAGCATATACTTTGAAATGGAAACTATTTCAAATGATAAGATCCAAGTTGGTAGAGAAAGTACCCAGGTATTCTTTAGGTAAACTGAAATGAATTTTTAAATGCAAGTAGCAAGTGTTAACTTAATTTCTACTTTCAAGCCTTTATATGTATTACTCTCAACTTTTCCACCTGTAATTATGAATTGTTTTTAAAGGGAAGGTAAAAATCAAAATTCCTATGGAAGTAAGACAGAGCTGCAAGATTACAGGTTTTTTTTTTTTTTTTTCCCTTTTTAATTCCAGAGTTCTTTAAAGCAAATTTTTCCTCATAAGGCACATCCTACAGCATTACGTTATGCATTTAGTTTTTATTGAATTCTAAAGGTAAACATAAGAATATCACTTTTATGCAGTTTTGGTCAGAGCCATTTGCAATCACCTATTTTAATTTTTTTATGTGGTCAGCCAAAAATGATTTTTAGCCAAAAGATGTGTAGAGGGCTTTTTTTGTTTGTTTGTTTGTTTTTTCTGCTAAAGTTACAAGACAAAGATGCAAAAGGCCTAGGCTGCATGAGAAGTCCTGAGGAAATGGTTGTTAATGAATGCAGTGGTGAGCACATAGTGATAAAATGTCATGTAAGATGCATGTGTTTTCCCAGAAAACAAACTGAAGGAGATACCAGAGCATGGTATTATTGCAAAGGGTAGGCAGCAGATGGGTAGGAGTGGGCCTTGAGTCTCACAGATGTGAGTCAAAGTAATGACTCTACAGCCTGCCTCAAGTCAATATCACAAAGACATAAAATACCCACAAAAGGATGAGGCCGTTAAACACCCGCTTTTGCAGGATAACCCATTCAATGTTTGGCGTAAGCTGTCTCAGTGTTCTCAGCTTTCTGACTCGGATGCCAAAGGCCTTCTGCATCTGTGTCATATCCTTATGTCAGCAAATGCCTGGCAATATCTGCGCTGCCTGACAAAGACTGGAAAAGGCACAGTATGAAAATATATGCATTTCAAATGTTGCCTCCACATTTTTATTACCAGACCTGAAAACAAACCAGCTCCAATGGCACCAACTCCAGATAAATAAAATGAACCAAAGTTACTGCTCTCCCAGACTGGTGATGGTCGCAGCTCTGCTCCCCAGCCGCAGCTCTGCAGCTGCTTGTTGTCAGGGTGGAAAGCACAAGCCCTGGCATCGCTGTTCTCCCTGTGCTCTGGATGGCTGCTCAGCACATCGAGGTAATTGACTCATCTTGGCTCAGCCATAACCTCAATCAGCTGGACCATCTCATTTTCCCCACAGCCAAGAAATGCTGCTGCTCTAAATATTAGGGCAGCAGCCAACTTGTTTTCAGAGGAAACCTTTCTGCAGAATATCCCTCCGAATCCCTGGGAATTAGCTGCAAGTTTAAATGTTTCTTTTGAGAGAGAAAATACCTTTTCCAAGAAGAGAAAATAAAGGTCATTTTCTGCTGTCTTTCTGAGAAATCTCCAGAAGAGAAAGCCAAACCCCAAAGCAACAACACTGGGAGCAAGTGAAAGGTAAAAAAAAAAACCAAAACCATGAGTTAGACTTGAGCCTCACGCTCAGTGAATTCACTGTCAAAATAGTTCTGCACTGGATTTGAAATTCACCATAGGTTACTTTCATCCCAGTTCAGAATTGCAAAATGGAAATCTCTGTTTTAGATATTTGCTCATTTGGGGATATTTGAATTCACAATATCCATGTCACAGAATCATAAAAGCACTAAGGCTGGAAAAGACCTGCAAGATCCTCAAGTCCAACCATCTACCTACCACCAGTACTTCTCCACTAAACGATGTCAATATAAGTGCCAATATAAATGTTTTGCCTCTTTGGAAAAGTAACGTTGTTGAGTTCTGTTTTATTTATTTATTTTTAATGTAACAGTTGTGGTTCTGAATGCAGCTAACCTTAAATAAACTTTGCTTATTTGTAGGTATTGAAGTGAGCAAGATTTTTTGTAAATTTCAGTCACCACAGTTATTACTCACAGCTGCATCTGGGTTCAGGATTTGTGTGGCACACAGTGAACTCCAGCAAAACAAACAAGCAAACAACAACAACAACAAATAACAGTTAATTTTAGGAATTGATACTGATGCAAAAACTAAAATTTAGCTCAAATTCAGACTGTCACAATCCCTACAGAATATTGGAGGCTACTGTTAGCCTGGTCCTTCAGTAAATGCAAGCTTCAAGCATTAAAATGAAGCTCCACTCACATCATTAAGGGCATTTCTTGAAACAACCTTCTAGTCGTCTTAAACTGTTTTGATACCTTCAGAGCTCGGATCAGCTAACTCAGAACATCTAGACATTTCAGTGTATAACTGTTTTCCTGTTTTGCTTCAGACCTCATTCTACCCCTGCAAAAGGCTTTCCTATGCCATTACCTATCTGACTCAGTTCATGGAGGCCACTGCTGTAATTCTACTGCTGTGCCTGTCACTGGGGGCAGGAGACGGAAGCTAAGTTCCAGCACGTGTCAGCAGTGCTCCCTCTGTTTGCAGTCAGTGGTGCTTAAGGGTCCCAAAGTAACCCAGAAGTTCTGATGAAGCTGATGATAAATGTAAGCATTACATTTCTTTTGTTTCTGATATCAGTCGCAAAGAGAGGGCAGTGGGAATCCTGGTTCAACCAGCTGTACCAATGGCTGAGCTTCCAGGAAGTTGGGAATCCCTTCCTTCAAGCAAGGCAAAGGCCTCATTGCGCTGTTCTTTTCACTTCTCTGGCAGGAACTATTGCTCAAGATGTATCTCATTTCTGAGCAGGCTGGGCATGTCCTTTCCCTTCCCACAGCTCCTTGGCCGAGCCTCTGTGTTATGCTTCAGCATATCTCATCTTCATTAACCAGTTTTCCCTATTACGCACAGACTAAATGCTGTAAGTTAGATACTCACGCCCACATATCACCTTCCCTGGACAACAGGGTCTCCCAGCCCCACATATCTGGCTCTTGTCTGGTATGGAGTGAGCACAGAGCCTGCCAAACCACCATCCTGTCACAGCACGTACTGCCAAAACATTTCAGTCAAGCTCTGGTATCTACTATAACATTGGCATAAATAATTACAACTCAGAAAAGAAAAGCAGCTTTTCAGCTGGTGCATTACAAAAAGGAAAATAATGTTTTCCTTCAGAGGCTGGAGAAGATTATCTGCCCCCGCTGCTGTTGGCTTTTATTTTTGAGGATGAAGAAGAAGAAGAAAGTGCTGGTGCTTTAGCAGACTGTGGTGCTCACAGACTGTTACCCACACACGTTCTGCGCCTCCAACACTTCCCTTCATGTGAGCATAGCACATTTCTCCCTCTTTCTGATTTGCCTCTGGGATTTTAAAGTAATCTGAAATAATCTGCCTTTTTTTTTTTTTTTTTTTTTTCTCTTCCAGCCTTCCTCTCTCACACAGATCTCATCAGATGATGTCCCCATAAACATATGGATCACATTAACAAAATCTAGCTTCTGAAAACACATTGTGGTGTGCTAAATTTATCCTTTGGTTTGGAGAAGCTTATTTCTTATTGTAACACACGGAATTTCTCCTTGTAAGTCACCTCTCCAATGTCATATGAATGTTCAACTGTATCGGAAAAGATTTCTTCAGTTATGGGAATAAAGTTTGCAACCAAGCTTGCGAAGTGGCCACTAAGAGATACTGAAAGCTTGCAACAGGATTATCACTGATACCAAGCGGTATCATTGTTCTGCAACACACAGCATCTCCCTCTGAGGCATCTCACACTCTATCACAGAAAACATTCACTAAACGATGATTGCTTTCACTTCAGTTCTGCTAGGAATTCTAACTGGGAAAAAAAAATTACTGGAACACTTCTAATAGGTTTTCTAATAGAAAAACACTCCACATGCAAAAATCAAAACATTTTGTAGGCGCGTGTTGATTTCAACAAGTTTTTGATAGGAACTGGGCAGATTTCCAGGAGAAACCCATCTGATGTACTGCCAGCCTCAATGTCTGTTGTTTAAGCCCAACAGCTGTTTATCTGGTGGCCTTCCAGAGCCCAGCTCCTGAGTACCACACATCTTGTGTGTAGGGGTCAAGCAACACAGTGTTCCTTATCCATAAGGGAAGGAAAAACCACTGTTCAATCCCAAAATGTGTTGGGCACTTATATGCTGAGACATTTCTTGCCTTGCTTCACACAGCTGCTATGTAGCTGCGCTGAGAAGCGTACAAATTACACAGCAAGGCACTGCAGCATAAAGGTAAGCTCATGCTGCAAAAGAAACGTGATCACAAATTATCATTAACACCTAGCTGCAACTGCCTATTTATTACAGCTAGTATACACACTTGAAAACTTCTACTCAACATAAATACCAATATATACTTATACATTATACAATACTTATACATGCACGCATGTAAGCTGAGAGAATGCATTCCATCCTCTGTTGCATAAGAGGAGGTCTATTTGGTGCAGCCTTGTGAAAACTAGGCAAGAGATGCAGAGCAAAGAAGCTACAGAAGCTGGCATTATTTCCACTTAATCAGTATGAAATCATTATAGCTTTGCTATGAAAATGAAACAACCCTAGTCATACAAGATACATCATGACACAGAAAAATTAGAAAACACCGTGAGCACTGCACAGCAAGATTTGTAAGCCTGCCAACAGAATCACAAACTCGCACAGCTCTAATTTGTCTAGGAAAAAGGGGTGTTTAATTGCTGTGCATAATAAACACACAAACGTCAGAGAGCAGCCATGGATAACATGCACAAGTAGATTCCAGCTGTACTGCTAAGGAAAAATCAAAGTGATTTATTTTATATCTTGATGTTAAGACCAATAAATCACATTAAAGCAAAATGACCAAATTTCCCTAAGTGCTCAGCACTCAGCAGCTCTTGCTGGCCTCGCTTTTGAGCTCTCTTCAAAATGCATTCATTTCATTTAGGTATCTGCAGGGTACAGCTGCATGCAGCTTTACCTGAGCTGCGATGGTCTTCACAAGAAATAGATTTTTAGCATGACCAATTAGCCCATACAAAGCTGATCACTAATGTAGCTCTCATGCTTCTAGTGCCTGAACTACTTTAGTGAGAGCTAACTCTGGTCAGTCTTCTCTCTTCTCCATTTGCAAATCCCCCAAGCATCAGTTGATAACTTTCAGAAGTCTGCCTGGTTTTTGTTGCCTAACGAGAGCCTCTGGGGGTTAGCCCTTGTACAAATACCTAGTCAGAAATTTATCTTTGTTCTGCTCCTCGCTACTGCCAGTGGAGATCACCAGATGTCTGATGTGTACACGAATGGGCTTATTTTAACGTTATGTTTGTATCTCAGAGTTTATTTCTTTACATCACAGAGTGAATTGAGATAATACAATGGAACCAGTCTACTAGAAAAGGTTACGAATTTTGTCATAGGGAGGTCACCAGCCTGCAATTAGCCTAAAATCAATATTCCTTGCAGTTGCTTCTCAAGATAATTTTTATTGATAGCTGGAGAAGACATTTTCACGTAAACCATTCTGGCAGGCAAGGAATTCTTTTTTTGCTGGGGTCCTCTCCAAGCCATGGTTCAGCCCACTGCAACATCTCAGACCATCTCAGTGAATGCTTTAGAGTATGCTGTGCACAAACCAACTTAATCTACTCTGTAAGCAATTTGGGTTTAATTTGTTTTTCTAATCATCTAACCTTACTTCCCTGATAAGATGTCTAAGACTTTATGGACTGTTTAATAAGGAACTTTAAAATCTTGTCAAAGTGCTGATATTTTGTCCTTGACAAAAACAAACTTAAGTTTAACAATCACTTCACTGTTACATTGTCTTCTCTGCAAAACTGGCTTCAAGAAAGAAAAACAGAAAGTATTTGTTTCCATACTGAGATTTCAGATCACTATCAATGACTCAAGCAGTAGAATGACAAACCACTGTATCAGGGTATTCTTTGAGACTTCAGACACATTCGGAGCTATCACATTTCACAAGTCTGTGTTTGTATATAACATTCTTATCATCTGCAAATGCCCTTTCTTTACTGCAGAGAATTTCCTGTATTACAGTCAACACAAAAACTCTGCCTGCAATTCCCCTAAAAAGTAATAGGGCAATCAATAAGGTTGAATATCATGATTTTTTTCTACTTATTTAAAGCATAGGATTTATGTGAGAGTTGGACTGCTGTTTATCTGATTCATAAAGGATATTTATGACTTGCAAAGCCTCCTAAAATAAACATTTCTAAAGCCAATTAGCATGAACATGAAATTAACAGCAGAAATCAGAATCTCACTTGCTTTCTAGGTTGAGTGTATAACGCCCATCCTCATCCTCAGTGCCATTTGTAGAAAAGTAAGTAGAACATTTCAGATCTTCCAAGTCCTTCAGAATGTACAGTCTAACTAAGAATAATACCAGAAAATCATGGTAGCCTGTTCACTTTTTTATCTTAATGTCAGTCCCCAGTCTGAATAAAACAACGTGGAGAGTATTTCCCTCCATGATCACAAGGCTGAAAAAAAAAAAGATTTACCCAAATATGAAAAAGATATTGCCATAATAAATACAGATAATAAATACATTTGTCCTTTGTTCTAGTAGAAGGTGCACAGTTGGAGAAAGGAGAGGCTGGGGACTCAGGATTATTTAGTGCAGGGGACTGTTCAGCCATCTGTCCGTATCTGAACAGATAGCAACCTCTCCCATTTGTGCTGGAATAATCTCTTTGCAACATCTTGCTAGATCAAGGTTGGTAATGAAAAACTGACTGAAAAACTGGGTTATAAAAGTCATGTCGAAGAAAGTTATTAGCAGAAACCTGTAACAGAGAAGACAGATACAGAAGAGCATATTATGAAGCTAGGAATATAGAGACAGACACAAATGGTGCCTCCCCAAACCCTTGCATACTCAGAGAGTAAAATCATATTTATACTAGCTACTGACAGTTGGAAGCTTTTCTTTGAACACCACAGAAAAATTACTGCATCTCAAATCAGTTAGCCAGTAGGTAAAATATTCAACAAACTTGAAATGAAAACACTTTTCAGTATTTTGAAATGTCATCAAAGTATACATAATAAGACCTAGTAAGAAAAGCTGAGTAAAGTATTTGTCAGAATCACTTGTTAAAAACTTTCATTAGCTGTTTTCACATCACAAAGAATAGTAAGGAAAGGCGTAAGTTTTAAACTATTTCTAAGCATGCTAAAAAAAATTCAAAATGGAATGTAGTTCTATTACTTTAACAGGAATTAAGCTGGCACGAGAAATACAAGAAGTATAAAGATATATGTGCTTTTTCTAAAGCAGATCTTTTTGGAAACTTGGAACCTACAATTTCTTGGGAATTGAAAGGTAATTGAGTCATTAGGGTGAGAAGATTGATTCAGACATTCAAAGCATGAAGCCGGTGTTTAAGCTTATAACCTGTGATTCAACTACAACCTTCTATCTTCCCGGCACTATTTATATGGCAAATAAATCAGTGTTATGAGATTTACATAATTGATCTGTACATAAGCTCCAAGTTAAAATAAAATGTTGCACTTCCTTTGTCAGAAATGGGAAAACAAACTTCCATTTTGCAATGTAGCGAGCAAACAGATTTAAAGCTTGCATCTCAGAGCATATATGAATCACATCAGGTTGTGTGGTCAAACACATAAAAGGCTTGAAGTCTCCTAATGACTTTACAAGTCATCTTAAAGCCATTCAATTTAGATAACCTTTTCAGAATAATGGCTTCTAAAGCTGCAGTTCAGCACAAATCTGGCAATTTTACTGTACAGCACATCCACATCTTTGAGAAATGATCAAGGAAAGATTAAACCACTTCACAATAGGATAAACTATTGCTTCAACTTGCAGTTTTAAGTGAAGTACTATCAAGATCCTCTTGAAGAGCCCTGCTTTAATATTTAGATTCTCTAGTACCCAGAATGCTGCTTTAGGTTTATCAGATTTACAATAAGAGAGAGAAGGGAGATTTACTAAGTCAATATTGCTTGCTAAACTACATTTCTCAGGCTGAGTTACAAGCACATTATGCTTTATAAATTAAACTGGACTGTCAAGATAAATGCATAGGCAATACAGTGCCATTTGTAAGTAAATGCCTCTTTATGTTTAAACAGGTTCTTATAGACCAAGAGGCTGAATTTCTTTTCCCTAACGACTTTATAAATCTATAAGCCAACGGAATAAAATGAAAAGGAAATGGACCATAGGTCTGTGTGAAGGATTGATGACTCAGACAGTACTAAGTGTACCAGAAATGATTGTTTTTCTTGTCTTTAGTTGGCAATCTTCTAATCATTGTGGGGGGGATAGGAGTAGAGATGAGAAAGGAATGCAATAAGCAGTAATTTTAACTTCTTAATTCTTCTTCTAGGAAAGATTGCCTTTGTAACTTGCATATCCTGAGATGGAGATGATAGTACTAACTCAGCAGGTTACGTGTTCTGCCGGCTATGCTGCGCTTACTGTGTTTCACCCTGCCTCTTACAGCGGAATGATGCCCTACTGCAGGAGCAGAATGACTGCTGATTCAAATTGCAGAAACATTCACCAATTATCACCACTGAGAAGGGAATATTACTCTGTAAACCACATAGTAACAATCTCTTATCCCAGTCCCAACAGGCTGTGTTCCATCTCCACTTGTTTAGAGAAATGTTTCTGCATTGCCCATAAACATGCAGCAGAAATGCATCAGCAGCACAGATACGTCTAATCCTGCAGCCCTTTGTATGGCTGGACTGTGGCAGTTCCACTGCAGGATGGTCTTTCCCTGGGTTATAGAGAGAAATCTTTAATTTCTTTCTTAACCTACCAAATTTATGCCTGAAATAGATATTTCTTTAATCTGTTTTAAAGTGCTGTAGCCATTCCAACAGGCAAACAAAAAATAAGTGCCTTTGCAGCTGTGAAACACATAAAAAGCACTGAAGCCATTGCTCAGCATAAAGTGAAGAAAGAGAAGTATAGATGATTTCAGATTTCATTTTCAAAGATGGTAGACATTGCTTTTAAGCTAATGATTCCTTCTCTGGCATTTAACACCAATCAAGAACATCCACTCAATTTGTCTACGCTCTCTGTAGAAAATACAAAAAGATAAATGTAAGCATTTATGAGGAGACACTATTATACACTCAGCAAGTCAATACAGACTCACAGTTTGCAGCGTATAACTCATTAGGTGTAGGCTGGTACAGCACATCCTGCATTACGAAGGCTCAGTGCAGGCTCTGGAACCTGTGAAATAAAACAGAGACTGAAATTCAGTGCTGCCACAGAAACAGAGCAAAACTTACTTGACTGCAATTGCTCAAAGGGCAGCTCTTCAGAACTCTTACAAGGGCAAACTATTTAAATAATACATCAAAACTTAATCTGTAAAGCCTTAAATCATAAGAAAAAAATTTTGCTTACAGGTACCCCCTCCATACAGCAGACACGCCCTATGCACTCTGTAAACTTTTAATATCTAAGTAGCCAGATGATGTGAAGGTTTATGCCTGCCAAATGAACTGTCCATTGCACAGCTGCCAAGGACAGAAAGGAATTTCAAGATATGACTATGGCTTAATAACTGCATTGGGTTTATGTGTCATGATGCTGGCAGCAGGGCTGCAGGACCTCTGTAAGGAAAGGCTGGGACTGCCCCATGCCAGACACAGCCAGTTCCAGGCCCCACCAGGGCACATCACAGAAATAACATTCCTGCTTAACTGCACACTTTAAATAAAGTGCACCATTTGCACTGTTCCCTCCATCCACGTTTTCAGAAGCTTTGTCCAGAAAGAAGTACAGATTAAAAAGTGGAAATCTCCAGTCTTGGTGAAGAAAAAGACTAACAGTTTTACTTAGAATACTATAAGAAAGTGAAAGAAAGGCTTTACATTTCCAAAGCACGCTATTGTCCTGACTCTATAACAGCTCCTGAGAAACAGTCAGCCTGAGTTTCCAAGGAAAGATAGTGCAACTTAGTGAGAAGTCAGTGGAGGATGCTGCTAGAACAGTAGCAACAGTAGTAAATGCCACTATCGTGCACAGCCTAGACAGAAAAAATAAGTACTGTGAGAAATTATTGCTTATTGCTGGGAATTAAAATAATACTTTTTTTGTGTAGACTGAAATCTGACAGTGGCATTTGATGTCGTATAGTTACCTGAGTGACATTGAAAAAAAAAAAAAAAAAAAAGTATCTTATGTTCCAGATTTGTATGGCAAGCAGAGCAGGAGCACACTTCCTCGTGTTCTTGCTGCCCCAGATGTCAAAGATTCTTACATGGCACATTGAACGTATTTTAATCAGAATATCTTAACTGAGGAAATCGCCTGCAGAAATTGGTTTTCAGAGTGGAAATGGTATCACAATTAAAACTAGCAGATGCACAGAGGGCACCAATCATGAACTAGGGAAGTAGGAAATCTGATTTTATTTTTCTTCTCTCACATTTATTGAGAGAATTTGGCCTGAGCTAAATATTCAGTACAAACACTCTTGGTCCTTTGGCACATAAAATACAACATAAGCACTTCCAAGAACTTTTACACTAAGTTAAATTTTGACTGTATGCAAGGTGTTTATCACTCCTAAATGCCAGGTGCTGGTTCACTGAACGAGAACGGGAGAGAAAAAAAGCCTGCAAAATTCCCACAGTACAGCATGCTGGGGTGTATGGCTGGAGTTGGAGCTGCAGAACCCGCAGTCTACAGACACACCTGATACAAGGGATGCACTGTCTTCATAAAACATCACACATACTGCAGCCTGGCAGAAGGGTTTTGCTGCTTTGTTCAAGTGAGTTCACAAGTACACAGAAAGCTTCCACAAGGCAGTTTGGAACTGTGGCAGAAGACAACATATAGTAGCCAACTAACTAGAAAAGCCAACAACAGATAAGTTATCCAAGACTAAAATAAAAAGATACTTAAGCTGGCATTTTCACTTGAAGAGGTGCTAATTTGAAAAAAAACTACAGAGAAGTCATTGTAAATGAGAATGGAATTTAGCTGTTATATGAAGACACAAGAAAACGTGAAGTTCAGCATCATAGACAAACTGTCATTATTTACCTTAGAAAGCTGCCACAGATGGACTTAACATTAAACTGACAGAGGTTTGGCTTATGTCCCTTTTCCCCCAGCTGAATTGAAGTGAGAAAATACACATACTGACTGATACTTTCTGAAATGTTGTCTCTTTTCTAAATAACTGCTTTGACCCAACACTGGATGAATTGCAACACTGAAGCTGAGTACTTGCATCTGATTGTTCAATTCTAAGGGCAAATATGGGGTGCAGAAATGTTTTGATTTGTGTTGGAACAAAACAGCCAGACACAGTAACACTACAAAACAGTTTGTGCATGAGAAGACAAAGCTTTCATTTTTAAAATTTCTTTCTGCCCTGTCAAGTATGTATTTGATCTCCTGGTAAGATAAAGAAAAAAAAAAAATACATTCTTACTGATGTATGCGCTCAAATAGAACCAAACATTATTTTTTATTACTGCATGGACTATATGGACATTCTAAAAGACAATATTTCTATGAAGAGTATGTCAGAACAGATTTGATTTCGTTTTTAATTTTGGACAATTCATCAGGAAATTGAGAATTTTCCTACTGCTTTTTGTTTCACTTTATGCACTTATTATGATATGCAATTAATACCAAACATTTCTGCATCCCTTCAGCCTAATTGTGTTTAGATTTCAGTCTGTTTTAATCAAGGCATTTTCACCCAGTACATAAGTCCCTCAGTAGCAGTTCTAGTTGCAAAGAGAGGAGATGAGTGGCCCCTTTATATAAGGCTACATTCATAATGATCTGTGGAGATGTCGCTTTTCATCTGCTGCCCTTTGATAAGGAAGCAGAGATTTCCCACTCAGCTGATTAAAACTGAGTGACTGCATAATCTTATAATAATCTCATCTATTACTCAAACAAAATGGTTACCTACTGCATCATAGTGGCTAATAAGAAAAAAAAGGCTCCATTCTATGTTGAGGTTTTGTAAATCGTCTGCTCTACTGTATTTAGTTCATGGTTAACTTATGCAAGATCTTGTATCCGCCTTGTCTCGCCTTGCTTTTCCCTTTAGTAACATGACACATCAATGGGAAACACTTTAAATTGTCTTCTGTAGACACTAGAATGCGATAAACATAAAAGAAAGCTTAAAATCACTATAATACTTTAAGCTATGGGTAGCCCACCCTGTACTGCATGATTTCCAGAAGTCTACGGAAAAATCTAAAGAGCACCACTAGCATTTTCTAAAGATTTTGTGATCTTGTGATCAAATTCTCTCACAGAAGTTGAAAAATGTGCAAAACAGAATATAAATTAAAAAAAAGGTAAGATGTGGGGGTCAACGAGTGCATAGCAAAAGACTCATTGCTCCAGTTTTCCTCAGTGGCCAGGATGGCACCTAGATCTTCTGGCAGAATATGGCATTGGCCTATAGACACTGTTCTTTTGATAGACTGAAGATGCAACTAACTTTGCTGAGAAAGTCTCTCCATTTCCAGACCCAAAAACAGTAAAGGGGTGCCTGTTTTTTTTGTGAGTAATCTTTCGTCCAGAATAAAGAAATCTACCTTTCAGCTTTCCTGCCTTACGTTTTTCATCAGCTTCCCTTTTGTATTTTTGTAACTTTCCATAACTTAGTGCAGCAGCCAAAGTAAGAGCTTCCAGACTAGAGGAACCAAATAGCACCCTCGGAAAGATGTGCTCATTTGCAACCTCTTACGAAGCTCATCTTGGTATTAAATCTTTATTCCCTTCAAATTCTGCTTTACCTCATGCTCTAGGTGTAATTACAACAAAATTCACTTGGTGATTGTAAGACATAATTGCCATCCTTCTCTCCCCAGAATAAAGTGAAATATCTCAGGTGTTATCCACACTGTTAATGAAAAAAAGCTTCCTGTATATGCAGCCATTCCTGGTGTAATGGACTATTTTAAAATCTAATTTGTATTGCAAGGTATTACAAACATCATTGCGTTTCCATAGCATAGTAAAGAAATCATGGAGATCCCTGATAAGCAACCTAGGATCAGAAGAGATGTATCCTTGTAAGGAATGGGTCTCTGACTTAAAGCAGTCAACACTAAACATAAACAAGGACTTTCTTAATTGTGGTCCCCTTACTTTTTAGCCAATTTTGAAATATCTAAGCCTAAAAACAATGAGACGTGTAGCATGTGTAAGCAACCACACAGAAAAAGTCTTGTGTGTCAATGTATCTGGTGTTCTCTGTTTTCTAAAAAATGCCTGAGATTCCTCATCCTTAATATTATGACACTCTTCAAGAAGTTTTGAAAGTAAAAATTAGTTATGTTATAGTGTTATTGCTTGTGCTCTTCATACAATTTCTAGCAACGTGGTAACTTAAAATCTAAGCCACACTTTCCATAAGATTCACGAAAATCAGGAGAATCCTTACTTTCCACTTAGTGTTGTATTAAGATATCAAAGTAACTGGAGATAGGAGAAGAGTTGACCATATCCTGTCTAGTTCAGATTTAGGCAATAAGTTCTGCAGAGAGAGATAGAGATTCTGTGATAACAAATGCTTTGTATTCATATGAAACACAGGAATATCAGAGCTCCCTGTACAGACTCTGAAGTATTTATATAGTTGCCTTTACATCTTATTAGACTTGCATGTGTAACAAAGCATCCACACCTAAAAAGTGAACATTTCACTTGTGTATATATTTATACATACACACACAAACACACACACATATATATACACACACACATATATATTTATGTATCTATGGGTAATACACTGCAATCCAGAAATGTAAATTGCTGATTCCTATGACAGAATTATCTAACACTGGCGTTGAGATGGCAGTTTTACTTTCTGTTAAACTACAAGCCATTTCAAAAGGGCAAAAAAATACATAATTCTTGATTAAGTTGAAACGGCTAAACAGTTTTTAACTGTTCAGTTAATAGAAGTAGAAATAGAAGCTATAAAGGAATGCTATAAATCTTCACTGTGCATCTCAGAAGTGGGAGCTTTCCATTGGTAACCTAAGGTATCTACCTAGAGCAGCCCAAGTCTTCTTTCTAATGGTAGAAGGCAGCCATTTTAAAGTAAAGGTTTTATGTTCTTAGAGGAATGCAAAGTTTTAGTACCAAGCTTTTTGCTGGCAGAATGCTTTATTTCACTGTCTTTTATCTTTACCTCTTCTTTAAAAATACAATCTTAGTAGGTAGTTATCTTAAGGTAATACAAATAAATCCATTCATTACCTAGTATCAATTTTCAAAAGCTGAACTGATTCACAACAGGAATGCTTGTGATGTACCTGGAAAGGCTAGATCTAAGCCAGACTCAACTGCAGGACCACTGACATCTCCAGACTGCAGAGATTCTTTACTATGTATGCAGCTAAATGCCCTTTACAGAAGCACTTACCAACACAGCCTGAACTGTCCTCAGGGCAGGTCTGAAAAATTACAGAAACCCGTCTTTTTCTTTCATTCTCATATCTGAATCTTCTCCATTAGGCTATGATTTGTAATCATTATCCATGTTTTCAAGATCAGTTTAAAATACCAAGTTTTTTCTCTCTTTTCATTTGAAAATACTGTGCTTTTTTACACTTTACATCTTTTACTCCATGCATTCTGTCAAAATATATGTTGTAACATAATTCTGATTATCTATTATTACAGTTTGAGATTTTCTCACCTAGCGTAAGAATGCTTTTCTGGCTGCTCAGACAATTGTTAAATAAATAGTACTCAAAGGTTTCAAGTTTCAAAGTTACTTTTCACATGAATGAGATACAGAAATTGTGCAGACGTCTTCTGAACAGTGAGATTCAAACAATGGAATTTGTCTATGCTATACATATACTAAAAGCACGTTGTTATCCTCTTATTTGGTTGAGTGATGAACTACTCAGTAGAGGTGAGTCAACTGAGCAGAGTTAACTGCTTTTGTCTTCAAAACACTCTTTTGAGTATAACATTACTTCCATTTGCGTGGAGGTGATCACAAACCTGAAAACATTTTCATGTTATCTGCTTCTTTAAACTGAGCTGTTTACAGTTTCAAAACACTTCACAAGTGAAAACTGATAAGTGAAACATTCCTTTCTACTGCATAAGTGAACAAATTTTCTTAAAAGAGTAAAGTTCTGAAAAATTAGCTACATAATTTCATCTCAAATAGTTACTGACATTACTCTCCAGTAAAATGAATCACTTAGCCTCAAGCAATGCTGATATTGGGGAAATATCATTAGCTAAAGAAAAATTACACTCAGTTTCTGGACTGCAACTCTACTGATAAGAGAAAGAAGAAGGCATTCAGATATTGGCTTAGAAAGATAGGATGCTTAAAAGACAACTATGCAGCGTCCCCTTCTGCTGACATTCACCAGGCAGCAAACTAGCTTGATACCTAAGCTCTGTAATCAACTGGGCAGTACTACCACATCTTGTCTCCTAGTATCCCCAGAACCACACATACATTCTTAGATTAAGGTCATCTGAGATTCCAGATGGAGAGAGAAGGGAGGAAAAAAATTGCTGCAGTATCTCACCTTGCACATGATTTTAGCTTTATCTTACTCCATTTTGAGTTGAATATGCATCTGAGTAATAACAGTTTGACAACTCAATCATAACTCACAAATTCATTTAATTAAAATGGGAAATTACCACCATGTGTATAAAAACATACTGCCTACCTTATCTTTCAAATCAACTATTTTAAAAAATTAATTAACCCTGAGAAAAAGTACTTATCCAAACTTTCTTCGATACCATATGAATAATGATGCAAAACTATTACATAAATTTCAGTCAGAGAACCCTAGGTCTTTTTAAGGCTGCCAAGTAAAGCTACAGAAATATCCTAGATAGCAAATAAATTTAAAAACAAACAAACAAACAAAACAATAAAAAAAACCTGTTCAGCTGATGTTTCAGAGCTTAAATCTATTTTCTTATGCATCTCTTTGCAGAAGAGAATCAGCGGGGAGCACACATTACCTTAATTAGCGCTGTTCTCAAATCTACAAAGATGACAGGTATATTTTTCTAAGGCAGTAGCTTTAGTTAAATAAGAGTTACGTCTATAGTTGAAAAATCATGAAATGAAATATAAATTTTAAGGAATTTTGTCAGAGCTTTATGTATTTAAAATATTTATGGGAAGTTTAAATTGCAGCTAGTATTCACTCAAACCATTACTTGGACTACTGCATAAGTATGTTTGACCATATAAGTGGTCAAATAATTGGTTCAGAAAACTGAATACAAAGGAGTATTTAGTCTGTCGCAATGGAAAATTTTTGTAATGATTTTATTATTTTATTTACAGGTCTGTAATTACCTTTGAAAAAAATGCAATGAAAGAAATGAATCAAAGGGAAGCAACAGTGCTGAAAGCATTTAGAAAACAGACCTAAGACTTGGGTTACTACCTCAGGCAAACTTAATCAGGTTGCACCCTCCACAGTCTTTAAGATTTGAGGACTTACATTAAGAAATTTTAGCTAGGGAATATAATATTTTAGGAGGATCAGACTTCAGCATTAGAGGAAAGTGGTCTTTTCTTAGGATCAAGAAGAAAAATCACCATTCAACCTAGTGGCAACAATAAGGAATCATTCTTTCATCAAGTCTCAGTTGTCACTGCGTTATGTAAATAGTGTCCCTCCAAATTAGAAAATAAATGAGTAGGATCTTGTTTCTTCATATCATCTCATTTCCTCCTACAGGCAGCCATAATGTCCGCTGAACTTAAAAAAAAAAAAAAAAGTTCCACCTTGGAATATATGCTGCAATACACTGCAGTATTTCTTCCTCCTTTTGTCCCCCAAATTCTGAAAGTAAAACTGCACTGAAAAAGCTGTTTGGCCTTTATAATGTGTGCCATTGGCTCAACTGTTCTCACTGGGAAATGAAAACCACTTAGCTGAAATGAAAATATTTTGTTTGCTGCTTTACTGGATAAAAAACATTGACTTTGAAGCCTTTGTTACATATAGCTCTGTGTTCACAAAAAAACTTTAACACAGAATAAAGCAGCTTTCTGTGTTCAGTGCTGGGAGTTCTGTATTTGTTCAACATCTTGCTTTTGCAGAAAATTTCTTTCAAATCCTCTGTAGGAGGAGGTTCCCTCTTAAGAAGGTCCACTGTCATTCAATTTTCATGAAATTGTCTTTATTTCTTTACTAATTAAAACAAAATTTCAAATGATAGATTAATTTGCACTTTTCCATGACAATTTTATATTAATTAAGTCAAAATTAAATTAGTTCTTGGAAGTAAAAATTTAACATGAATTGCTTCTTGGCGTGTTTCATAAAATAAATCAAGGAACTGTAGAGTGAATGAATAAACTTTACCCATATTATGTCACATTTCTGTAATGCTGAAGAAAAGTCTGGTAAGAACTTGAGGTTTTTAACCACAGAAGGAATGATAAAGGAAGGATAAAGGAAGATTTAAGATTTAATTCATGGTCTAAGCAGTTGTGGCTATCTGATCATGAAAATACCAGTAGGAAATCTACTAGATTAAATAGGCTCAGATAAAGTGATGAGGATATTAAATCTGAAGACTCACTGCATTCTTCCAAGGTAGCTTATATAGTAGATCTAGTTGCTTTCTACCTATTAGTATGAAGCAAAAACATACTGGAATTTTCTGTTAGGTGGTCCTGCTCTTCATGCCTTCACATACCCATCATACCATATGACCAGCACTCCCTAACCATCTTCCTTGCTCCAGTCCTTTCCCCTGGTCTCTGGGACCTGAGATTACAGGAGTTGTCCATGCCTAGTTCTTCTGAGGAAGAAAAGTCAAGGCAGGACTTCGCTCCATATCATAGCTCAGAGCCCCTCACAAGTTCTGCTGGCTAGATGGATAGTTTGTTTAAATGTAGATTAACTATATTACAAATTTTATTCCTCTTCCATGTAAAATGTATATACATTCGACCTATGTGACCGGAGGAAGATGAGACTATCCTATTGCAAACCAATCTAGTGCTGCATACACACTCCTGCAGAGGAAAATAAATCACTGAAGTACAACTTCTACGTAATATAAATGTGCTGCTCTTCTTAAAGATCAGAAGAACAAACACTTCACCTTCTGGGTGACAGAATGATACCCTTAAAAAAGAAAACTGCAGCAGAGGATATCGAACATAACTAAGAATACTGAATGTTAAGTGCTGTTCTATCTAAATACAGGTAAAAAAAGAGCTGCTTGGCAGCGAAAACTTCATTTTAGAAAGGAAACCGAGCTATCATCTGCCACAATTTTTAACATGGTATTTCCTCACCTTTTATGACAAAGAATTTTTCAGAAGCTCAGACATTAGTTTCACTGATATATTTCCTGTCCATCACAGATAAATTTTCCATTTTGCCAGTATAAAATTGATTACGAATGATGGGTCTCTGACATCTATATATCTGTTACCAAGAAAAACAGGCAGCCTCTCATACATGCATTGCAAATGTGATGCTATTATAATCCTTATGCATTAATACAGACAGAGATGCATCTGAAGTTAACAATAAAAAAAATAGGCTCCTAATAGGTATCGTGAGCATTCCTAACAAATCACACGTTGCACCTAGAACACCAAAAGTCTCATGAAAATTCATAAAAATGCCTCCTTTTCCTTTTTGCAAATGTGCCTTTAAATAACCTAGCCACAAAGTCTGCAAATCAGTTCAGCCTTCTACCAGTTAGACAGATTTGTACTATTTGGCAAGGGAGGCTGCAAAGGAGTCAGGCTCCATTTGATGGTGCCCAGTGCCAGGAGCAGAGGCAGTGGGCACAACCTGGAGCACAGCAGTTCCCTCTGCCCGTCAGGCAGCACTGCTGTGCTGTGCTGTGCCAGAGCCCTGGCACAGGCTGCCCAGAGGCTGTGGGTCTCCTCCTTGGAGCTCTCCCAAAGCCGCCTGTCCGTGGGGCTGGGCCCTGCTCTGCAAGGCTCTGCTGGGGCAGTGGGACCCAAAGGGCCCTGGCAGCTTAGCCATGCTGTGATTTTACATCTCTGTGCTCCCACCAGCTATTTTTGTCTTTCTTTGGTGTCTAATCAAAAGAAATTGAGAGCCCAGAATATTTTTACTGAGCTTTCTTCCAAAGTGAAAATATGTATTTCTTGGGCTGATGCTGTGCTTGAACTGGTGCTAAGCTGAAAATTACAATTAGAGTACAATCTTTAGTTCTAGAAACAATATATAATGGTCAGACAATTAAAAACTAAATTTTTCCAAAAGAAAGTTAAGCTTGCAATTACTGTGGAAGTTATTTATAAGAGCAGTTCTTAATCTACCACAGAGATACAGAAAGATTTAGATTGCTCACAAGTTTAAATGTGACAAATTCAGAGGAGCAAGTAGTCATGTATACTTTATTTACCAAGTAATCAATAATTGGCACAGGCTATTAGGCACGTGGCAGGTTCTCTGTCATTTAATATTTTTAAAATCAGATCTGGGTATCATTCTCAAAAATATTCCAACACTTCAAGCCAAACTTAAAGTGATTGGGTTGGTCTCTCTGACCAAATTGCATCAGAGCTTCCACGAGAGTTGCATATCATTTCACCTAAGTCTTCAATTCATTATTCTCAAAGTTTGTATGATGAAACAAGAGTTTCATTAAACAGCCTTTAAGTTATTCTGAGATGCTACTAAGAGAAGATTATCTTTTTTATTGTAAAACTATTTTGTACATTTTATCATGCTGAATGTTAGACTCATGTTTACAGTATGATAAGCTCTGAGCAAATAGAATCAGCCTTAAACACAGAAAGAAGCAACTCTGAAATTGTCAGTCCGAGGTCAAAGCAACTTGATTAAAGGTGGTAATTATTATTTCCTCCTATCCTTCAAATAATAGAATTTATCAGAGCACTTCGTCATCAGTACAAACAATAGGAAATGAATCTATCTATCCATCACTGATAAACAGATACAGATATAGAGGAGATTTTGTCTTGCTCATAATTACAATGCTCAGAACATCCCTCCTATTTGCACATGCCATTATACCATTTGCCTCACTGAATTCTGTGCTTTGCTTGGAAATTAAATCAGGTCTCGAATTTGAAACCAGGACAATATTGAATCCCAAATCTATCAGAAAGTGCTGTCTCCTTAACTGAGCAGAAATTTCCATTTTCCCCTCAAACTATTAATATTAAGATACAATCACAAGGAAAAAAAAAAAAAAGAAAAAAAAACCCTGAGCTTTAGAATATATCTCTTTGCTGAATAAGTGACAAAAAGTTAAAAGCAGTAATTTAGGAAACTTAAATGTGACAGTGTGTGATAGATGTGAGTTGGCAAGGCAAGAAAATGAGAAACATTAAAATCATATATTAGAATAGATCAAGCTCTACACACCAGTTTATGTCAGCAAATTTCTTTTGATATGTCAAGTCCCTATAGGGCTAGAATTCAAGTATACTTTGAAGATATATTTTAAGAAGAATATGTTTATGTTTAGAAACGTAATAAGGTCATGTGTGTATGAAAATCAAAGAAAAATAAAATTGAATGCAGTATTAAGTTCACTGCAAGGTTTCTCACTGTGCAGCATTTCCAGTGTTTTTCATGTTCTTCAGAACATTGCAGATTCTTTTATTGATATAGTCTTCTGCTTTCCCAGGTACAGAGCAGAATGATGTAAAAGGCCATATGGGATTTTATCCCCAGACATTGCTTATCAAAAATTATACCAAGTCAGTGAAATGCTGCTTGCTCAAAGGACATCAAGGAAATTGAATTTGGGTATGCTCCATCTTCTACAGGATGCTGTCAAAGGCTTTGTCACTACTAGCAGGGGAACAAAACATATATTCTAGTCAATGCTGAGCCATAGCCAGAGGTTCACAAGGAAGCTGAATCCCTACACCTAGATAGAATCCATAATATCAGTGAACAGAAGATCACTCAGTTATAAATAAATAGATGTACATTGAATCCTCGCCACCACTCCATTTTAAACATAGTACTGACTTGCAATTAAACATAAAAGCAATAATTCTGCATCTGAGATGCTATTGCTAAAATCAGAACAAGGACTTTTTGCCTATTTTCATATAGCAATATTACTGTGTGGTTGCTGTCTTAGTACTAACAATGTGGATAAAATGAAAGGAGCAATGCTTTGCGATCCAAAACTGGATAGTCCAAAGCCTGAAAAAGAGAAGAAGGGCAATGTGTTGACAGTCATACTCAGCTCAGTTTGTCCATCACCATTGAGATACGAAAAGAGATTCCTCTGCCAGTGGGGACAACTCCAGAAATCAAGTTGCTCAGTACAAATGCAGTGAATGGCCCTTCTATCTACCTCTGCCGCTTTCAGGTACATTCCAGGAGTGTAACAAGAGGCCGGAAAACAGGGAAGTAAAACACAGTGAGATAAGATGATTATTCGTCCCCCAGGACCTCATGGGATATTGGTACTTGGATCAGGTAACTCAGATGTATTGATCCCCAGGGAAGATTTTGCATTTGGGATCATTCTGGAGGGAACTGAATAATCCAGTGAAACCTTGGGCACAATCCTCATCCAGCCCTAGTATGGTACATATGGGACATGAGAGGTACAGTGCTGTGGAGGACTGTGCCTCTATGCCACTTGATGGCACTGGCAGTAATGTTAACACTGCTGTTCAGCTTTTTCCATCTTTTAAGTCTGGAACATAATCAAGTATGACTATGCATTATTGCATTTACAGAAAGATTATCAGATTTCCTCTCTTCTTTTTTTCCCTTTCTAAATTAATGTCTTAATACGTGTGCTTGTACAATGCATCCTGGTGGATAAATAAACTATCTGCTAGCGCATATGAGCACGTTTATAGTTTATATGTACACAAACAAAGTAAGTAAATGCATGTAAAATGGCTTTCCTCTTCCTAACTGTGAATGGATCTACATAAAGCCATTTCAAAGACTGATGTTTGACAGCATTATAAAAGGCACAAATGCTTAAATGATTCTGAAGCAAAGGTGAGCCAAAGGTAAATAGCATCTAGAATGACAGGGTGGCCCATATACTCCCTCAGCAGCCACCCAGACCCAGCTGCAGCTCCAAAACCATCAACACAAGTGCCTGCTGACTCTGCCAGGAAGCCAGATGCCATTTTCTGGATAACTGTGTTCTACAGCTTGGCATCTGGTGATTGCGATGACCAGCCAGTAACCATGACGGGAGGGGAGGGAAATATATTTTCTTCAGTAAATGGTACTCCAGTGAACAGTAAGCAACTGATCTCCCCCACTTAAAATTGCCATTCTAAAGAAAGAAAACAAAAGAAAAAAGAAATAACTCACAGTATTTATCAAAACATACACACACAAGTAATATTTTCTGCACTAAGAATGCGATAAACCCAAGCTCTCATTTATGAGTTCTCATAAATGATACATTTTTAGGAAGGCTTTACTCAAGCATCTGTAGAATTTGTTCAGTTCTTTGCTATTATCCAAATAGCGTACCGGCAATAGGAGGGCGGGTTATGAGGCAGTCCTGCATAGCATTTCATGGGCCATCAGCTCTCCCTGCCAAACCCTCCCCAGCTTTATCTAAAAACGTTCCATTCAGCGGACCACTAGGAGGCCTTCCAAACTCCACAGTTGGATAATAACCAGTCATCTATCTTCTGCTGTGTGTTGAAATTCTGCACACTTCAGGAGACCAGGAATTCTCTGCAATGTGGCTAGAAATCAGACAACTCCATGCAAAATGCTTCTGACTGAAAAACTAGCTTGTTTTCAAGCCTGAAATCAAACCTACAGTTACAACAGGTAGTCTCTTACTTTGAATGGAATGTTCCTCAGTGCACCCTACCACTTCTAGCTCCCAAGAAGTATTTGTCCATCACAAGTAAAGCATAAAAATTAGGTGATCATATTTTTTTCTAGTAGCTGACAGAGGACACATACCTTCTCAGCAGTAAAACACTTGAACAATTAAATACTGTATTCTCATGTTTAATTAATAATATTTCTGTGAATTTTAAGAATTAGAGTGCCAGATTGGCATCATCATTGAGCAACATCAAAGCTCGCCTTGCCCCAGGAGCAGACTGTCAACTGGACAGACAATCAGTGACCTAGTTTATTTCCAACTTTGTTCTATGTTGGAGGAAAGCAAACTGGTCAGCTCTACTTTTGATACATGCTGCTTCTCAGTCACCCTCATTTAATAAAGCACCTGCTTTGAAGTGAAATTCATGGTCAAGTCTCTTCTGTGTGGGCTGGATAGCCAATGGCTTTGGTGCCCTCATGAACCACAGAATTTCTCAGTATCGCAGTGTAAATCATTTATCTTTATCATCTTTTGTTTATTTTTTGTTTTTTCCATGCATGATATTTTAAATCTAGGATCAAAGCATAATAAAAAGTTTTGTTGATCTCTTCCAGCTTTGGATCAAGGAAGGACATGCCCAATTACAAATATTTCTGTCCAAACTCTTCTAAAATAAAACCTTAAATCAGTAATACTACCTCCTCATAAATTTATTAAAATGCAATTTGAATCCTATACTTCTTGATTTGAAAAAAATATATACAAATTCTTTTCTGATCTTCCTGTATTTTCTGTTTAGTTGATTGTCGTTGTTGAAAAACAAATGTTTATTTCACTTCTTTAAAATACAAGAGATTTAAATACAAGACACAAATAACTTGTAAGCTGGGACTGTAATTCTCATGTCACTCCTATATAACCAGGCCCAAATTGCACCCTGTGACACAAATATTTGAATTTATCAGATTTTAAGGTGTTTTTCTAAAGGCAAGGTCTCATAAAGTGTTCAGAAACAAAAACTGTCATCACAGTCAACTTTCATACACATGCCCTACAGAATGCCGAATATCACCAAACATTTATGCTATCAGCAAGGAAAATGCACAGGTTTTATAACATGAAGCTTAGCACAATAGAGCAATTTTAATTCAATTTTTGAAAAACATAGTAGGATTTAAGCATCCATCTCATGCCAAAAGTAGAAGTTGTAGTTCTGCCATTTGTAATTAAGTTGCCTAACAAGGGATAAAAGATTATTGACAGGAAAAGACAACTACAGTACATTAAAAGCAGATTAAGGTTGTAAGAAAAACCAGTGGCAGGAAGGAAATTCACAGTTAAGGGGAAAAAGCTCCATATGTCTTCCAACACCAAGATACAATTGGGGGCACTGAGGAAGTCATTAAGGAGATACCCCATCGTGTCCTGGAATTGAAAGACATATGGCATGTTTTCCCTAAACTGTGGATTTTCCTGATTATCTGCCATCAACATACAACTCTAATGTTTTTGAAGAACAAATTTCAAAGAGAGAAAACAATAACCTGCAGTTACATTTGAAGTAGTTTTCATTTGCAGCAAGTATTATTGCCTGTCTCTGTCCTCCAGACAGACCTAGCATTGGAGGATTTTATAATACGGATCATGTATACAAGCAGTGTGTTCAAGTCACTGCCAAAAAAATGAAATAGTAGTAGCATATCATTTGCTGTGTTCCACGGTTCATATCAAAACAGGAATAACTCCCAAGCTTTAAGGAGGATACTAAGGCAAAAATCCTGACTGGCGAAGTTATTGTTGTCCATCCAGTTCTCACTTGAGAAGACACCATAGTAGCGTTGTTATTACCATCACAAAGATTTGGTAACCCTTCAGGAAATTCTGGAGACATCCACCTTCCTCAAATAGTAATGTAACTATTTGAAAAATTAATCCATGCCACAGAGAGTCTTGTTTATTAAATCAATATATAGTCTTTTAGAGCTGTATGAGGTTAAACGTCATGTTTACTTTATAGATGAATTCATTACTCAATCCAGAATAATCATCAGTAAATACAATAGACTTTGCACTATCCTATGTTTTCTAACATGAATCCTTTCAAAAGCATTTATCTTTTTATACTAATTTTGGCAAAATCTGGTTTCATATATTCCACTAGTATTGCATTAATGATGTTTTATTACCATTTAATTTTTAAGCAATTTTACATAATGAACTACACTTCAAAACTGCTCACAATTTCATTAAGATATTTCAATTTAGTAAAACAGATCCATAATAACTCTACCAAAAAAAATCTATTAGCAAAGATGTTGTATTGTCTGGCATGTTTTCACTACTGCTGCTAATCACACTGAAGCCAATGGTTCAACCTAACAAGACCTGCAAGTCACTCTACAGAGCCCAAGTATGGAATGCAATATTACAGACTGTAAAACAGACACATAAAAATTTGTGGCACAGAGGCCTTGAAATATTGGCAAGGCCTCCCGCATCCCATTTCAGGCTTTTCCAAGGCAGTCACAGCACCAGAATGACTTCAGCTCCTCAGCATAGGAGTTGAAATGCTGATTATTTTTTTGCTCTATGTCTAATCCCAAGTTGGCTCCTAGAGAAGCAGGGCTGATACAGCCAGAATGATCATATTTTAACTGAAATTGATCTAAATTACTTTTACTTTGAGAAATGGTCTCCATGGGGATTTTTTTTTTTTTTTTTTTTTTTTTTTTGCTTTTCTTCTTAGGGGATCTGGGGCAGGAAGGTGAGGCACTACGTATACTTTCTTTTTAATCTCTTGTTCAGGCTTAAACAAAATGTTCGCTTAAGGTGATCTGAGAAGATGGTTGAAATTTTCAGACATCTTTGGAGGCCAAAGAAGGCCATAAAAAGCTTTTTAGCATTACACGTAGGCACACATTCAACCTTCAAAAATGTCAAGTTCATTATGAAGTTTTTCATGGTTTTGCAGAGGACATTCTGAAGATCTCAGATCTAGTTAACAAGAACTTTCTCTAGGTTTAGACGAAAGGTAGCTTTACCCAATTTGAAAATAGCATGAAATGGCCTACCTCCTCAAAAGTGACTCTGTACCATCTCATTTTAAATAGCTCAATAACAGAAATCAAGAAAGTTTCTGATATTTTAATCTTAACAGAAATTATCTTCACTTAAACTGGACTCAGTTTTCAATCACTGAAATCTCACCGTTCCACCTATTTTTTACATATAGCTATTTTCAAGGATTAATGCAATGAGACATTGCAATTCATAAACAAAGCAAATTAAAACGAGAAATTTTCCGTATACTCCTCGGATCTACGATATTATAAGAGAACAAAAGAAATCAATGCCTCCCCCTCTCCTTCTTGCAAATGCAGATCTCAAGAACAGCGATAAGCCTGAATAAAAATTACTCTTCTGAAAAACCCTGCAACTTGGTTGGAGATTTGATTTGGATTCACACATCTGTGAAGTCATCAGGCTCTTGAAAACACTGCATATAATTAGCTGAATTTTAAGCGGCTTAAACTTCACACCCACAAAATCGTTCCCAGTCTTCACATGTATCAAACAATACAAGTATCAAATCATGGGAGATCACAAACTCTTTGGAAGTAGCTACACTATCTTACAAAAGGAAATCTTACAGGAACGTAAGAATAAAAGGAATGTACTGTTTGGTTGGTTACCTAAAGGACCATGGATAGCAAAAAAAAAAAAAAAAAAAAAAAAAAAAAAAAAAAAAAAAAGTTTTAAGAAAAGACTGAGGATAACTACCCAGAGAAAATATCTGTAAGGAACACTGATCAAAGAAATTACAAAAACAAAACATAACTACTCAGCGGTTGTGATAACTTGTTTTTGTAATTTTGTCATTTAAATTATGTTTAATTTTTTTTTTTTTTAATGTAAATAGCATTCTCATAAGCAACTTTAACTGAGAGCTTGAACTTCAGCAAAAATGTATGGTCTTTTCTTCATTGCTTACTCATCCAGGCACACTTTCTACTGCTACAGTACAGCAGTAAGACTTTTGAAGGCTAACTTTCCCTTTTTATTCTCTTTTTGTTAAAAGTATGTTGACATGAAAACTAATTTCTTCATTAATTTTGAAACATCTTAAATAAAGCAATAATAATAATGATCAGTGACAATATATCAAAGTAGCATGGTGATTTTAAAATCCATCTTCTATAAAGAATTACTTTAAAATAAAATCTTATTTATCTAGTCTATAAAGAATTACTTTAAAATAAAATCTTATTTATCTAATCTAATTAAAAACTTTTAAAATGCACCATTTCAGACAAAACATTTTTAATGAGCTTAATATGATTCTCTTCCTTTTTCTTCTCCCCTTTTCGCAAATTAAAAACAAAGCAAGCAAAACAATATTTACAGCCAATCAAAAAAACACATTTGACTCTGATTTGAACCTCTAATCTTTCTATTAAAGTTTTAGATTTCTCAATTACGTTATTTAAAATATATATTCATCTGGAACTTTCAAACTACTTTCATTCCTTGTTTCCTGTCCTGCTCTTCTTCTTGGCCAGATGTTGCCATTTCTGAGAAAAGAGATGTATTTGAGGTATGCACCAACCAGCTCCGTGACTGCTGCAGTTTTTAGCCAACTGCAGGAAGACAAACTAAATCTGTGACAGACAAGGTGAGAGCAGTAACCATTTCAGGCACCAGTTGCAATCTGCTGCCAAATGTCTGTCAGAGCCCAAAGGCATGTTAGCTCTGAGATACCAGTACCATTTCTTAGCAAAAGCATCTGTCTCAGCTAAGACACCTTTTTAAAGGGATGATAAAATAGATTTCGACACTTATAAACCAGTGTATGTATTAATACCTAAAGTTCAAGAGAAAAAACAGCAAGCTTGCCACACTGGAAGGACAACGTATAGTTGTACTTATTGTAACAGTAAAGAAAGAGCAACAGATCATGAGTATGTGTGTGACTATTGACTAGTTGACAAAAGAGGCTAAAAATCAATAGCATTTTCTATGAGAAGTTAGATAACTTCCCAATAACACAGAAGGGTCTGCTGAGGAACAGCTGTCACTTCTGCTGATGGCTTCACCACAAACACTTCATTCATTTATTTTTGCTTCTTGAAGAGCTCACCAAGGTTGGTCCTGATACTATGCTCAAGGGAATAAAAGAAAACAGTGCTCAAGTACAAAAGGATAAGGGAGGTTTCAGGTCAGTGCTGAACAACCAGTGCTCTGCTTCCTGTAAATACCAGAAGTATTTCCTTACCTTACTGAGAAATGTTTACTGGTGAAAAATTGATCTGAAGAACTAAGGAGAGCAGGCTCACAGAGTCAAACAGTAGCATAACCTGTATGCCATAGGACGTAAATCCATTATGCTTTGTCTCTCGTCATGGGCAAAATGGAAAGCACCTTATAATCATCATTAATTGAAATATAATTATCTCAACACTTACTGTCCAAATTTCTACAAAGAATCACCAATAGTAACACACTTCAGATCATTGCACACTAGCATCACTAACCTTTGCTTGTGCTCTCCATTGAGCCTCTCATGTCTCTTGATCTGGTGTCTTCCCAGCCATCAGTGGAACAGTACAGACAGAGGGTTGGGGTGGCTGGAAGCAGCTCCAGCCCCTCGCCAGAAGGAGCCAGGTGCTCACAGTGGCTCTTCCTCAGGTCTGTTCTGCTGTGGCATCTTGTTTACTAGGAAAAGTTACTAAAAACAACGAGTCAAAGCTTCCAGGAACAGCAGCAGACTCTTATTAAAAAGAAATCCACCAAAAAACAGCTTTCAGAGATTCAGATGAGCTCAAGTCCATCTCCATATTGTACGAATTATCATCTGCAGAGACACCAGCTCTGAATTCACTGGCTGTTCTTTGCTGAACAACACTTTCTGATAAGCTCTTTTTAACATAAAAAACCAAAACACTTAGCAATCTAACGCAAGCTGCCAGACTTAATCTCTATCAGCCAGAGATCAGGTGGCCCTGCAAGCCCCACTTCTTACAGAATGAACCCCCCTGCAACACCTCAGCACTCCCCACACCGCAGACCTGACTTCCCAGCCACCACAGACCACAGCAAGGCATACCTGGAGGTTCATAAGCTCCCACTTATGTGGCTGTAGATATTTTGTAAGATAAAGGCATTAAGGCAGAGCTCCCTCAATATGTGATTTTTGCACTCAGACCTTTCATGCTAACGGAAGTTGACAAGAGATAACTTTACACTAGGCATGATGACTCAAAGGAATTGATCTTGAAGCAGAAGGAATAAGTCTCACGGACCACAGCATGCACTCACTGTACCTCAACTCTGGACCAGATTCCTAGGCACATCCACATGGAAAAAAACTGAAGTAGAGTTTGATACACCTCTTTGCTAAGCTTTCAATTCTGTAAATTTCATGGTGTTTTTCACTCTAATTCATGGATGAACAAGTAAAAATTATGTAAAAGTCTCCAGAACTGTTATTGCTCACTTCTTTTCCCGTACAAGGTAAAAAGCATTTCTGAGTGTCCAAATCTTCCTGAGAACAGAGAAATAGCACTGGTGCTGCTTTCTTAGCAATCCACCATTCTGGAGCTGCTCCCGTTGCACGACCGACTGAAAACTTCTAAAACCTTCACTAGTCTTACTGCCACTGCTCTCAGCTGCAGAGTCTTTAGCAAAACAGGGGGCCTTCATGTACAAAGGTGGATGGGTGCCATGTATATTTTAAATATGCAGCCATTTGCTTCTTAACTGGCCTGATAAATGCAGTTCTTTCTACATCAGTGATAAAATGCAGCTTCCATACGTTTGAGTATCCAGGTTTGCCAGCATCAAAACTGAGCCAGGCCAAGCCCTTTGCCATTGCTGCTCAGAACTACTGAAGTGATAGCACCCTTATGGGTCTTACACACACATTTTAACTACAGCCTACATTACTGTTAGTATATAGCATTTCGACTTTACTATTTTGTTTGTACAAAATGCATCAACCTCTTATAATGCATCCACATCTCTAAACATAACAGCAATAAAACTTGTGAATAACTTAAAGGAGAAAAAAAATAACAATAGAAAAGGATTTCAAAAAATAATCTCTGATGTAATGAAGGGTTAGGTGGTGTTTCTGCTGCAAGTGGACCAAAAATACTAATCAGGTGCACTTTTTTATTTTCAAATCACCAACTAGAATATCTCACATAGTCAAATGCATCCATACAGTCAAATGCAGGTTGCCTTATCAAAATAGATTACAGATTTTTTTTTTTTTTTCCCCAGCATTAAATTGGCATTTGAGGTTTGAGGGGTCATTTGAAAAATTGCAGAAAAATTACTTTCCACTTAAATCCTTTGTATGGCGCTTCTTTGTCAACAGAAATTATCATAGTCACACTAAGAAAAACTTGACAATTATTTTTAAAAAGAAAAGAAATCATTTCTTATCAGCATATGTTTTACTCTTTGCATAGGATTAATTTGAGTATGTCTGCAAAGTTAAAAACGTCTTATATTTTACTGGGGAAAAGAAGTAATTCAATCAGTTTTGTATTTGTGGAGCTCCTTTAAAGTATTAAAGAATAACTCGATCCCCAATGAACTTAAAATTTTAATTCATTTTACCTTATGCTGGCTGTGGAAGAAGTCAAATTTTTAAATGCAATATGACATATGGCTGTTCATTATTTATACATTCTGTAGCAGACTATAAATTTTACTTTGGACGTATATCGAAGCACTGAAACCATTTCAGTTGCAAACACATAAATCATAGTTACAGTTATTAGTCTAAATGTAATGCCACCCAGGTTCTAGATCAAAACCTTTAAAATCCATTATAATTGACATCTGCTGCATAACTTATGTCTGATTTTATTAAAGGAGCTCATTATTATTTATACCTTTGAAGTGTTATATTCCTAGCTGTGTAACCAGTTAAATGTGAAAGATTTGATGGGGGGGGTGGGGGGGGAAAGAGGAGGAGGGGATCATTTTCTACCAATGAGGAAGAATAAGACCATAGTAGAGGACAAAATGTTCTTAAACTAAATTACCTAATTCAAGGTTTGAATTAGCCAGGCTCTACTAGCAACCAGTGTTTGTTTGGAATAAATAAAGGGGTTTAGTATTGGCTAAATTATAAATCACTGAAAACACTGCAAAACAAACTGCATTCCTCCATGCTCTACATTGACCATTACTTTCCAAAATGGGGAGCAGAAGGAATGGTTTTACACAGCTGCTTGAAAAACACTGAAACAAAATGGAATGGCTGAGAGGTCTTTATAGATTTATTAGAAAGCTTTTTGCTGATGAGCTGCTTTGTTTGTGTAGCCAGGATGCAGAGTGCACTCTGGGATAGGCATCTTATAAACATGAGCAAGTCCTTTGCTTTTATTCTCCTGTCAAAGTAGCTCAGCCTCAAAGGCAGAAACACATCTTCTCTGGATCACAGAGACTTTATCATCCCCTTCCCCCTTTTCCTTTTGTGCTCAAGTATAGCTTTTATTCAGCTCTAAAGCGTAGCCAGAAGAAATAAATGAGCGAGACGCTATGTCACTTACAGGTCTACTGAAGACCTGATACAGCTGTCTTTAAAATCAATGACAAAATTTCAAAAGACACAGGATCAGACTTGTTGATGGAATTGAATCTGTGAAATACTAAATTACTTAGAAGTGAGTTACTAACACATCTGCTGGTGTTACAATCTCAGGCATATGCCTCCTGTTGGTCCAGACTGGGTGGACACCGGAAACACTTAATTACTGATTTGCTTGGAGAAATATAATGCTTTATCCCCTATTTCACCACAACTTTACGTATATTTTAGCTACATTTATCATAACATATCTATATATTCTGCGTATATTACTTGTAAGTTATATATTAACAACATTTTGACTCCACTTTACCTTCTTCACATTAGCTGAAGAGAAAAATATTGAAGTACTGTCATACTCCATATATCTGCAATAAAATATGATTTCTTGAAACATTTTGCATATTTTTTCAATCATCAAAGTTAACTGTCATTTCCATTTTACTTATACAGTAATATTTTCTTTTACCTGAAGTTGCGTAACTGTGCCTGGAAGAATACCCAGTCTTTGTGTTGCTTAGGTGCATAAGTGAGGAGCCAAAAAAAAACAAAAAAACACATTTTTGTCGTTTTCAATGCATGAAACGATTCATGGTATTGTTGATTTCTAAAGAGTATGCAGTCAATATACATTAGTACCAGTAATTAAATGGTATATACAACAGCATATGAAATGCTTGTCTTCTATTGCAAATCTAAGCTACTTATTTAAGATACTCAACCATGTATGAACACTATCAAAGTCCCATACGTACACACATACATGATAGGCAGAGAAACATCCTTCTAATGAATGTAGCCCAAATTCCATACTTGAGTCAAGTAATGACTATTGTCTAGGGTATGAGTTATTCTTCAGGGAGACCTATAGAAAATTTACATTTCTGGAAATCAAGCAGCATCCCAGGAACAGCAGAAAATAATCAGTTACTATAAAAGTGCAAATAAAGAACACATTTAAATTTTCATTTTAAATGTAAAATGAAAGAAAAAGTTTGTTAATACAGCCATAGTGAGTATGAAATGCTTAAAAAAAATAAAATAAAAAAATCCAGTACCAGCACTAGAGTTCTTAACTTCAAAAGAAATGAGGTAAACACTTTCTTCCTCATGATGAATGTGATCATACTGAATTTATTAATGAATATCACACATCCCTCCTAATTCAAAAGTACACCTCTCGCAGACTTCTTTCCACAGACATATCATCCACTCCCAAGTCTTACACCAAGTTCTTCTACGTGTTCCTTTGTCCCAGAATTTTACAGTTTGCTCCTATTCAAATAAACTTCACATTTCAGATAAAGAAAAGTTCAAGCAACGACACAAAGCACAGAAAGAACTGGCCACCTAGAACTTAAATTTGTGTAACTTGTATATCTGCTTGTATATGAGCTAGCAGTAATTCTAAAACCTCATTAATCGTGTAAGGCTGAGTTGCACGCTACACTACAATAGCCCTGTAGCATTTTTTTGCTGTGGGGACAATATGCCTCATAAACTCAAATTAGTGTGCTGCAAAAGCTAATTGAATGTATGTGCGATACTTTGCCTAGGGACAACACACCCAGGAGTCAAATGGTCTTGCAGCTTTTATTACTTGGTTAGAAACACCTGACAGGCTTCTGTGCCATGCACTGAGTCAGTTTGTAAATTATTTGATTTTCTGTTTCCTTTCTATAAACTGCCTCATTTTAAAAAATTTGAATATGCAAATTGACAACCAAGAGAGAAAAAGAATCCACTGGTTATTAGCCATGCTAAACCTCAGCGTGAATTTGTAAATCAGACAGACTCTGCACCCAGTTCTGCTGCCAGTTTTCCCCAGACTCTCTTTTCAGAGACAAAGACGATGGGATAGATAACTAGTTTGGTTTCTTGCCTTCATTCCACACAGGGAGATTTTCTTCTGGGCTGCAGTGAGGGAAGAGGTGTGAGCAGCAACCCTGTGAACACACACGGAGGAGGATGGTGCTCCAGATATGGAGAGAACCCATGCTGGAGCAGGGAAGGCATGAAGAAGAAGATGCTGCAGAGAGCTCTGAAGTGACTGAGGACAATTCACCATGTGCCTGAACATCTTGCAAAGTGAATTCTAAGGTCAAACTATTCTGAAATATTTCTGCCATTTGAATACATAGGCATTTTCCCCATCAACATTCCTTCACCCGTTCAGCACAGTGTTCATTACTGGAAGAGATTAGTGAGTATATAAAAGGACACATGCTGCCCTCTAGATCCACACATTCAAAAACTTTTTGTGCTTAGAATTTGCTCTAGTACTTGAGACTCCAACAAGGTACCCTACAACACTGCTGGTTCTGGGAAATTTTGCCATTTGTTGGCATTGAAGATGCCCAGTGCACAAAAACACACACAGCATGCTGATTCTACACCACAAAGGACCACTTTGAGTAGCATTCTGCCATGGGGATCATGTGGGACACATCTGTGTTAGCCCCAGAAAACATTCTTCCTCAGGTATTGTCTTAGTGAGAGGGCTAATTAGATACTTAAGGTTGAGAATGAAACAGATCCTTTATCCAATGAATATCAAAAAGCTAATCATCGGTATCTTACTGCCCATGGAAAAGTTTTTATTGCTGGATGAGTAGTTTGGTGAGTTTTAGCTTTGATTTTATATTAATTAAGTTCATTATATGCTTGTACATCTGTGGAATACTTTATGATTATTGTTACATTTACAGCATTGTTTACAGGTAAATCTCAAAATACAGTTAATGCAATGAAACTTTTAGCAGGTGCCGTACCATTAATGCCCAAATGGCCAGTGGAATTCCAATCCAAGTAAAAAAATCTGATTTTACTCTACTTGCTGGTCTTGTTGTAAACAGTGTTTTTGTGTGCTATTGCTCATGACATGACCTTAATGATCTACAGGAAAAGAAGTTCTATTTCAGATTCTGGCGATTTATCCACATTGCATTCATTCTTTGGAAGTGGAGTCAGATATTCAATGTTATTATTTTTCAAAACACTTCTTGCCCACTATGGTTTCCACTGTTTTTACAGCATATTAGATATTTAGAATGGAAAATAAATGTTGTACATTTTATAACATATTTAAATATCAGTACAATTCAGAAAGTCACAGCAGGTATTATCTAGAACTCTGCAGTGTAAGATCCATGTTGTTACTCTTCAATTCACCAGTGGCTGATGAGTCATGACAAATGAGATACTGACTTAAAGAAATTCAGAAGACTTTGTTTTCATTTTAGAAATGATATCAAATAAGGTCTCGTATTTTCAGGGACCAATAATATATGCAGAAAAAAAAAAAAAAAAAAAAATTGCAACCCACAGCTACAAAGATTGAGGAAGATAGTCAATAACAATGTAAGTGACCAGAACTATGACATTACTTTGCAAAAACTCCTCTAGCAAAGAAAAGGATGCTGTCAAATTAGCGTACAGTCTTTTTCCTTTACCATGACAGGCTTTCTCGTTTCACTAGTTAAATCAAATTATGGCTATTTAAGCCTTCCAGGTGCAACACAGCATATCAGAGTCAAGTTGACTTCTGTCTGCATAATAAGAAATTGAATTAATTCTACAGTGTTCTTTATAGTTGATCATTAGAAGGATTTCTGAAACAGGAAGAAAAAGATGCAATGTGACTTCAGAACTGCCTTGATCCTGTAACATCAACATTAAATTGGTTTTGATCACTCATACTCTCAGATACTTCTAAGCTCTGAAATCCAAGAACATTTAACTTCCTAATACAAATAAATTGAAGTGTATTTTAAATTCGTTACTTCTATTTTGATTCTTAATTCTACATCTGATATTGATTGGAGACGTTTTCTCTACAGGGTGTTTTTGCACACTATTTTTCATTCTCCTTGGGTTGGATAGGTATTTAGCTCTTCAGCTGATCTGCAGTTACCAAAAATAAGCCCAGTAAATTGCATTATTTGGCCGTTACTAGATTTTTTTCAATGGCTTCTTTCATCTCTCTGTATAAAATAATTGGATGTGAGTGTTATTTAAAAAGGCAAATATCTTGCTGTTCCTTATAAAAATATTTAAGAAAAAGAAATAGCTAAGATTTGATTTCATGAAGGGCTAACTTTGACTTCCTACAGTTGGAACTGTTGTCCTGTGTCACTCAGTTCTTTTCACCACCAGCTGTGGGTGAATGTTAATTCATCTATCCTTCAGGTTTCATGTTATGTTTTTTTGTCAAAAGTATTAGCATTTTAATTTATCTGATAAAAACACAATTAGATTTTTGCTTGCTACTGTGTAGTTTCCTATCTTGTTTAACATTTCTACTACATCTATTGCAATGCAGTGTTATTTTCTGTAGCGCTGAATGTCATCCTTCCTGTTTTAAATTAATTTGGAAGGCGTTGTAGTTTTTCTAGAATGGGTGATGGCTCTGGCTACTAATCTGTGTTATCTAAGTTAATGCCAAAGGAATTTTAATTGATCTAACGTTCAATTTAAAATGTTGCCAAAAGCTATCAACAGTTATAAAGTGATCTGCTTATTAAGGTGAATTTTGCATTGTCACTCAAAGAGCTGGCTTCAGAAAAATACCAGTTTTGATTCCAAAACCTAATGTTTTAGATAGAGGTCATTTTTAGCAGGTGTCACCCTCAAAATAACTAGTTCACATACTTCAGACAGTATACTGTACCAGCTGTGGAGCTGCTGACAAAAACCAATTCTACAAAAAACCTTTAGTTCCACACAAAGTTAATTTTGTTCTTAAATAAATAGGAAAGATTAAGAGTTATCATTGCCCTACTCTGTGTATTACATAAAAGGAAGCAGTGAACGTGTGACTGTTTTGCCTCTGAAATGGATTTACAACAGAGGTGGATGATTAATGCATTTTAGAGGTCAGACAACCTTTCAAACAATGTCTCTGTAGAGAAGTAACGTTCACCGCAAAGACTCATTATTCAGATCCTGCACCCTCTCACTGTGCTCCCCTTTTAGTAACTGAAACTGTCCATCTGCAGAAGTTGGTTACAGCAACATTAACTTTTGCCAAAATACGCTACTTTGTTCAAACTGCAGCATTTGATAGAAATACACTGGTTTTAAGGGTTTTATTATAGGAAAGGGAAGGAACAGGTGAGAGTGCTTAAGTTTCCTTGGCCTACAGACAAGGTGCTGATTCAAAGCAAAGGATAAATTATGTTGTGGCAGTTTTGTTGGGTTTTTGTTGGATGTTTTGTTTTGTTTTGTTTTGTTACTGATTCAGTGATTTGAGATAAAGGATCTTCAAGCAGAAAAAAGGAGCTCTGTTGTATTCAAAACTAGGACCTCACCAAATGTCTCATACATTTCGTTAATTTAGGCTTGGAATGTATGTTTCCTTCCCTTCATCAGAACTCCTCACACAAAGAGAACACTGGGGATTAATACTTTCAGAGGTCATCATAGTGTAAGGTTAACACTGTCAGGAAGCCTAAAGAGTGCAGTGGAAGAGCAGAACTAAGAAAAGTATATATATATATATATACATACATATGTATGTATATAGGCCACGCATACTGCAGCACCAATGATGAACTAACTGAAGTCAGCCCAATTTTAAAATGAACAGAGCAAATCTCCTTTCAGACCTTCATCGTCCCGTAAATCCTATATTATAAAAACTTCTGTTTATAGCATCGACATTTTAAAACATGTTTAATTGCAGGATCTGACTTCTTTAAATTCTCTGTCTGTGGAGCCAAAGTTATTTTCAAATTGTCTCCTCCACATCCTCAATGCACCTCATAAATAGGCCTGAGATGGGAACCAGTGACAGTTTTTCAATTCCAACAGTTTATTTGCAGTTTCTGACTCAGATTGCCAGGTCTGAGATAGAAAATCACTATACCCTAGGACAGATTTGTTCGCCCATGTAATTCACTTGCTAAGAGTGTAAGGAAGATTTGGAAAAGGAGTGAGCTTATTAAATCAAATCTTTAAAAGCAAGTTAAAGATGTTACTTGTGCACAAAGAAGTCCTATACGTATATACATATGTATTAATGCAGGCATAACTGCTAACATCACTGTTTCCATAGAACCCAGCCTATTTTCTATCAAATTCTCTACTTTTAACCTTAATCAGATTAAATATTCTTTTCTCAGAGATGGCAACATTCCTTTCTCAGGGATGGCATAGTGCTAGAATTCTTTATTCTAATGCATAATTTCTTTCTACATTCAAAGTTCAGGTGTCAAAGTATCAGATTGTGACACTAATTACCTGCAGTGTTACAGGGCAAACACAAGAAATGCACAATGGCAAACTTCACACTGTTGTATTTTCCTGTTTTAGAAAATACAATAATATTTAAATTGTAGATAAAAGATATTTTACCCAATAACACTAACGCTGGAAGGGTAAAGAAGACAACAGATAGGAGAGAGTAACAGTATGTCAGTAACATAAATCAGAGGAATGCACTTTGTGCACTCCTGAGCACTAGTTTCTGTGATCAATACACCGTGCTAGTTTGCTCACTCTTAGAGTGGGTGCATCGCGAGTGAGAGCAGATCTTCTGCCTTTTTCTCTTTTTTTTTTTTTTTTTTTTTTTTAATCTTCAGAAAGTCAGACGTCGGCCATTACAGGCAGCATTTAAGTTTGAAACTCAAAATGATTAACTGTACACTGCCTGCCAGCAGTAGAGTTTACACTCATATACTATATAGGAAGGTAGCCTGTATTTTACATCCTGTTTCCATAAAAAGGAAACAAACCTAGCAAAAAAATAAGTTTTTAATCCGTGAAGCTTGCTGCAATCTATCCATTACTGTTACAAAATGGGATTAGAGTTACTCTGCGATAGTATCACATGCTTCATATATTTTAATTGTTATTTATTTTAGGGAATATTTTTAAACAGAGACATAAAAGATTATATGCTATTACTTTAATAACCAGGCATAACACTGTCAATATCCACCGATGTTTTCCAACCAATATACTGACAAATAGTTTTCTAACAGACTTAAGTATCTAAAGCTGGACTGATTTTTCAAAGATGAACATCTCCAGTTTCCACCAGCAATTCAGTCTACTTACTGTATCAATAGGTACTTCTAAGTACAGATTGCAGCAGTTAATGTTGGCTGCGCGTTCAGAAAACTTCGGCTATGATAATTCTCTACTTAAGCTTTGTTTTGTTTGTTTTTTCTTTTCTTTTCCCGTTAACTATGAGTAGATAATGATAACTGTGATTCAAAACACAACATGCCTCTTAAAATCATAATGAACATATACACAGTTTAAGAGGACCAATTCATAGGAGTTGTCAGCTGTGATTCCTACATTTTCCACACTTTTTGTAAATGTGATAGCAAAGAAGGACAGTTGGGAAATCTGAACTTCATTTCCACTGCATACCTCGTTTTTACATCTGTAAAATGAGCCTGAATCTTCCTCTGTTATTTGTGTAGGTCAAGAAACTATTTAAGTAAACATGATGCCTCTTCAAATAACGCCATAAAATCCTCTGCAGGAGAGATATATCTGCCTTTACAACTGCGTCTTTGGGTTTCTCTCAAATTCATAAAACATGAAATACTGAGAAGACCGGTGCTGTACATTTGAAAGAGTTTATACTGGAAATAATTGCCATTTTATACATTAAAATAATCTTAAATAAATTGTAAAGATTCATTTAAAAGAGTTCCATTGCATTTCTGACTCATTTACACAACACATAGGAATAAATTTTCATGTCCCTATTAAGTCTTTAAAGAAAGGTTCAGGTTTTCTGCAGTAATCCCCGTAATACTTCTCTACTGATGTCAAAGGCAAAGAGAAGTGAACCACAGAAGATATCCATTTAATGTCTATACGCACACACGTATCTCATTAGAAACACAGTCTTCATTACATACAAAGATCTTTTCTTTCAGAATGATCTGACAGAAAGACGTTTATGAGTTCCTTTGCTAAGCAAGGAAGTTGCAGTAATTGAAAATGCCCACGGGCTCGGAGATTTATTGTTAAGGGAGGTGTGCTGTAAACAAGAGTAACATTAAGGATTTGATTCTAATAATTCAATCTGTCTTACTTTACAAAATAACATCTAAGTTTGCAAGTAGCTAGACCTTGTTTACAAATAATTTGCAGCCTTCATGATGTAAGAGCTTTCAGAGCCCTCAAAAGCCTCCCAGATAAAAGAAATTTTTATAACATGTAAGTCACTACTACTGAAGCACTGGTCACAAAAGCGTAATTTGAAATTTGTTTTTCACTGGGATGGGTTCAAGCTTTGTGTGTAGGAATAAACAAGAGTAAAGCAACAAAGAGGAATAACCTTCCTTTGTGACTAGACAAACAGACCTGGGTGGTATTACTGGATTGAGGGTTGTAAAGTGGCAAAATCCAATGAACTTAAAGATGACAACATTTGGAGGAAGCAGTTGTTTCATTCTGCACCAAATTTTTGAGTATACCTGTATAGCTCCAGTCTTTCTGAAGTGGGTCCTTTTCTGTAACTGAAGCACAGAAGGATGCAGTTCACAGCCACACAGGTGGGTAGGGCACAGCAAGGACAAGAACAGACTCCTCTTAGCTGAGCAAGTCTCATCTCTCACCAAGTGATTGCTGTTTTGATAAGACAACAATAGGATCTCTACAAACTACTGAATTACATTAATTTGTCTAGAAAGAGAAAATGTGCAATCACGGAAGAATGAGATCACAGTAAAGTATACGTTAGAGAATTTTGGCTTTCTTTGCCCAGCACTTCTCTCTGCTGTATCCCAAATATTGAAAAATAGCACTGTACTTGCAAAATGATAAGCACATATTCCTGAAAGTCCACACTTACTTTTTTTTGAATGAGTGCTGTTTCCTTTTTGACAGTCTTCCACTTAACTGTTTTTAAGGGAAGAAGAGAGTGGAAGAGCTCACCTGCCAAAAAGATCACATAGTAAATACTCAGATCCTGTATCATACGTAGTATGATAGAATGGTCATCTTCTGCCCCTTTCCCTTTCCTCTTTCTTCTTGCACAATAATCAAAGAGCACAGCTGCCTACCATGCTGTGCACAGATATATCTGTGCAATGAGTCAGCACCATCTTTGCAGCGTAGGCATTTATTCTGACAGACAGATGTTACTTCTGTCCCAGAGCACAAGATTAAAATCTTTACTGGAGACATTTGATTTCATATCCAGATAGAGCACAAAATTATTCTTGGATTAGAAAAGTCAAGGAGAAGATTAGATAACCCACTTGATCTTACACAAAAACATATGCTGCTCCAGAGAAATTAGAAACTCTCTGGACCTTAAGGACAAAATCATTAAAACAGTACTTTACTGTTAGTTGTTTTCCTGTTACTTTCTAAGATGGGTGAGGTTACATTGGTGCTATCTTCATGATCTACTATATTCAGCACAGCACTCATTACAAAAGCAAATAGAACATGTGAGTTTTCAGTATGCAAAAAAAAAAAAAAAGAAAGAAAGAAAGCAGGTATTGAAAAATATGTTGAATATTGAGAGTCATCAGAACATATAGCTTAATAAAACATGAGAATAGTATTTAGAGAATTATTTTTATGGATCCTATAATAACATCTTATCTAGATCTCGTGATATTCTTGCTTAAAGAGCTCATTTATTCACCCACTCTGAGGTATTGCAGTTGTTCGGAGAATGAAAAGTACTCTCAATTCTGGTGCTCCTATTATTCAGAAGTAGTTACTGAGAAGATACACTAAATAGCCTTTTACACCTCAAAAGCAGATTACAATAGGGATAGATGGATGTGCATGCAGGTCTGGTGATGAAAAAAAAAAAGTTCTATTATCATGGCAATTCTTTCTTAAGAGCCAAAAAAACACAAAGAAAAAAAAAAAAAAGTGATCTGCCTATAGTGAAGATAGTGACAATTAGACAATTAAAAGAAAAGGCTATGCCAATCAGTTATTGATTCTCTGCTGTACAACAGCTATATCACTGACCTAAAAGCATTGAAAGATGTAGTTGCCTAACGAGGACAATCACTAGAAACATTTTAATTTCCTCTTTTGTATATAATAACGTCAAAGACCATAAATACTTGTGTGATAGAGAACAAGATAGAGGACAGATATGGAGCAGGTCTTTTAATGCAAAGACACAAATATACTTTGTACCAATTAATTAATTCAATTCACACTATCTCTGTGAAATATTACAACAATTATTACAAAAGAACAAATTAGGGCATATAGAAATTTAGATCCTTCAGCTTTTGAAGTAGAATGGTAAATTTTCTACTGAGCTTTAGCAGAATTGTGCAGTTGATTGGCCTTTAGCTCACACAATGAGGAACTGTTTGGAAAGGTAACAATAAAGAACTCTTTCAACAATGTGTATTTATTGAGGGAATTCATTATTGCAGGAACCAATGCAACTAGTCACCAGGATGTAAACCAAGATTTGCTGCGTTCACTTATCATTTAAACCTTGCATGGAATTTATCCTGTTCTTTAAACTTTAACCAGATAATTTTATATAATTTAAGTAACATGATTTTGTCCTTCATGTTCTCTGAAATCAAGTACTCTTTCTGTATATTTATACCTAAGTGCACTCATAGAAACTCTTTCATCTTATTTCCGTTTTTTTGTCTCTGTGTCACTGACTAGCTAAGTGAATTTTGACTTTCTAATCTTCATATTCAAAGCAGTTCATACAGCAGTTATATTGCAAAAGTCTTTAAGGTTTAAAAACAGCATATACTCGCCCTCAGGGCAGATCAAAGCATAAGAAAAACAAATTGAGGAGGTGAACTAGAGCTCATCTGGGAAATCGATTACTTCTTTTTGGTTTAAACCTTAGAGATGGAACAGCTTTATATCCTGGAAGAGTTGTAGTACAAGACTTTCAAGTCAGTTCTTCTCTCATTCCCATATTCCTTGTTCTCTGCTTTAACAAACTCTACATTTATTCAAGACACTTATTATTTCTCAGTAAAACTACACAAAAAGAAAGCTTTCAACAAACATTCAGGCAAAAATCACAAGATTATCTGAACATACTTTTAGCTGTTAATAGAAGAGAGAACGCATAAGCCAAAGCTGAAGAATACGACGAGAATACAAATGCCAAATTCTGGTTTTACCACTCGCTGTTTGAAACCTGCAAATCTTAAGTAGTCAGAGAAGAGGAAAATGCAAAACTGAAGAGAAATGTACAAGAAAGTTATCCCAAAGGCAGTTTCTGCTAGTTGTAGTGTTTGGTTGAACGCGTGAGCTCTTCTCCCCATCTTTCTCCAATGGATAAACATGTATTTAAAGGCAATTTGCAATGGGGTTTGGGACTTATTACCAGCTGTCAAGAGATCAATTACTGAGGGCTTAACTGACAGTGGATAATTAGATTCCCTATGAACAGTGATTGTGTCTCATTCTGAAGATGGTGTAATATGAAAATGAAACATATGGTAAAGTCAATTATGATTTCTTCTCAGAACTGCTTTTAATGGTGTTTAACTATTGATCTGATGGGTTCCAGTTTACTTCAATGGATTTGCAATATCATAGAACATATTATATTTAGGCTTTATATTTTAACTGCTTATACCTTGCTTAAACAAAAAGAAATTAACATATTGTTATTCAAAAAAAAGGTTATTCTGTAGTAAAATTTATGAAGCAAAAGGGAACACAAGGCTGCAGAATTATCAATAAACAGATTACAGTTTGGTCATGGCCTTGAGGCAAGATGAGTGATCTCTTACTTTAATTGTTCAGTGGAGTTAATGCTCTCTTGGAACCAAACACATTGGAAAAGGTTTTCTAATGTCCTTTATAAAAGTATTCTTCAGACTTCGTGAAATAATACAAACAGAAGTTATCACATCATTTTAGCTGGTAGTTACCGACTGAAGAGTGTAAGGTTTTCCTAAGAGGCAGAGATGTATATACAGCTCAGTGCTCATGCTTGCATATTTGCATATTTTTGTAAAATCATGATTGCAGATGCTGTACAGCTTGATCTACATTGAATTAATGTTCTTAATGTATCTGTACCTATTTTGTACAGATACAACTAAGCTCAAAGATAAAATGACATATTTTAGCCAAATATAGACTCTCTCCCTATCCCTCCTTGAAGATACAAACATAACATCTTGTTTTCTCATTTTCTCAGTGCTAGAAATTTGACAGAGTATTTTTCAAACACTGAAAGCTTTCAAACAATGATGAAGATGACTGAACAAGACAAGTTACATTTTTTCTCAGTTTTGCCATTGTCTTTCCATTTCAGCATTGGCCACACCAATGCTTTATTGTCTAGTGTTTAATTTCAGGTCCTTAATAGATGGAATTCTACATGACAGGAGAATGGAATCAAATTCTTGCAATCAAAAGGATTCTTGCAATTCTTGAATAAAAAGTTGAGAATCTAAAATGCCTAATCTAAACAGTTTTAAAATTATAATAATGTTATGTTTCCTCTAATAATATCAGACAGTAGTAATCTAACTTTTATTTACAAAACACAAAATACTCCATAAAGGGGGTAGTAAAAATGCTACAAGACTATTTTTATTAGTGTAAGATATTAATATCTATCTGCTTCATTTTACAGCCTTAAAGAAAAAAAAAAAAACATAATTGCATGGATACAAAAATATTTTTACATCCCTTTTAAATCAGATGCATACTAAAGCCAACAACCTGAATTCACATATCAAATTTAGATTTGCTCATGTAGTTAAAATCTTGAGGAAACATCATTTTCCATACAGCAGTGTACTGCTGAATAGCAAACTTTTTTCAAGTTAAAAAGCATTATACCATCATCCAGTTATACTTTCTGGTTAGACAGATTGCTTTTAACCGATGAGCTAATTGAACCTATGAACACATAGTTTCAACAATAAGCAAAGGACGCTTGATGGAAACAGAAGAAAATGGGAGTTTCCTATCATATATACCTTTCTTCTTCTTCAGAAAAAAAGAAACAGCAAGGCACTACAAACTTCTGAGATTTGCATCTCTTGGAGATTTGTTGCTTCTAGTGAGTAAAAGTCTGAACCGTCCAGGTTCAAAGCCACATGAGAAAAAGCTTGCCTGTTGATACCCTCAATGAAGATATCCAAATCAGCCATGAGTAGATTCCATTTTATCATTTGGATGCATTTGAAGTATTTACGTCTTTGGGAAAATAATCCAATACCTCAAAATGAACAAACACACCTCTCAAAAAGTGTTAGGGCTCCTGAACCTGTATACTAATGGGACACTAATTCACTTCCCTCAAGGTTTTTAAGAAAAAGTGTTAAAATACAGAGGCCACTGCTGCAGCATCTTTATAACACCTGCTTTCCATGACTAACAATTTAACCTGGATCCAGAGATCTGAGAAGTCAAAAATGGGCTGATAGAATACTAAAAGATACTTCACAGTGCAATGAAAGCAACGCCAAAAGTGATGATATCGAATTCTACTCTTGTGGCTTTTATCTGTAGATCTAAAATGCTAGCAAGATTCTACCAACTAAGTGCTCTATATTCATCTCCAGAGGAGGTCAAGGGCAGAACTCCCTTGGACTTTAAAAGTTTGCTGGAATAAAGCAGATGTATCAAAACATATTACTACAGCTACTGTCTAATATATTATTTTGGGGGCCAAAGGAGCAGTAAACCATCAACCACCAGCCTGATAATTGCATTTCTAATGAAAATATGTGCCCCTTCTGTGTCATATCTTCTGTAAAACAGCATGCTAGTACCCACTAGTGAACAATGCACTCAGCAGAAGAATAACTAATAGGAGAAATAAAAATTATGTCCCTGATGGTGTATTTTTTAATGTATTAAATAATGATAAGGGGCAAAGAGCAAATATTCAGCAATCAGCAAGCAATGATTGGGAGGGCAGGGTGGGCTCACAGGGATGCAAAAGATACTGATTCGGTAAGTAAAGACCATTAAAAATCTTAGTGCAGCCCTTCTCTGAGATCTTGTCCCATTTGTCATAAAAGTACTGAAAGATATCATCCTTCATTTTGATTGAAGCTAGTCTCTCCTCCAGACATTAAGGATGTTCTGTTATGCATTACTATGCCATATATATTCCTGCAAATATACTGTCAAAAAGACATACTTGCAGGTTGACAACTAAGACATTAAAAGGCAATTCCAGTTACAGCTGGCCAAATTTTTGATCAGCTCTCCAGTAAACAAAGAGCATTATTACTGACAGTAGGCGATTTCAGACAAAATAGGTGTATGCCACTGTACAACTTTCAAGTCTCAGTTGTATGGCATGCCATGTTAAGAGATAGCTCGAGCACCCCTTACAATCTTTCTGTCATACTTAAAGAGACACAAGGGTAAGAATCCAACGTACGAAAGACAAACCCTTCTTCCTTTATTTTTACAGAATTTCTAAACTATGCTTCCCTTTCACACTGAACGTATTGAAATACAATCACAGTTTGTTGCTGGGCAAACTTAGATGGAATAGGGTATCTTTTGGGGGCTTTATAATATTTCTGATCCTTTACAGAGGTTGGCTGAAAAAGAAAGTACACAAAAAAATGACAATTATTTCTTCTATAAAAGGAACAGTATAATACAGACAAATGGATTTTGCAGGAGAATTGCCAATTATACTTGGCCTTGTTCAAAAGGTTAATGATGAAATATATCTCTAGCTTATATTTCAAGAAGAAAACTAGCAGTAAGACAAAATTATTCATTGTGAAGCAAGTGAAAATATTTCCTTTGCTCTTTCTTTAGCTACTGCTAATGATCAGGTACTACAAAACGCTTCCTGCTGTTGAAGCAGGTACGCTTAATCTTCTAAATTGAATTTATATACTTTAAGACAGAATCCGGATTTTTTTTTCCCTTTCTCATCTCATACTTATATACTTTTAATGATGTAAACAGAAATGAAGGATGTGGCAATGATCCTCATTAATCCAATAATACTTTGTGGCTAGACCAGGTCATGGGAATATTTACAACAATAAACTTCATTTGCTCTATGAGTAGGTTTGGGAAAAGGCAGTTAAAAGAGAATAGCATACGTGAATCTAGATGAAACGTCTCCTGGCAGAAAGAAATTGTTAAAAACAAGAACTACCTACACCATTAGTTAAGGGTGAAGTTAAGGTGTTTTGTGAGGCTGCTAATGAGCAGAATAAAAACAAGTTAAAACTCCCTTATCCAGCAGATGGAAGAAATCTATGAAGTCTTTTGAGGAGTAAGCCAACCTAGAGTTTGGTTCATTCTCCAAAGAGAATGCACAGGATAAAATGCACAACAATAAACTCTTTCTGAACTTTTTAGGAAAAAAAAAAAAAACAAAAAACAAACAAAAAACACCATGATACAATGTATCATTTAAACACAAAGTCTGCACTGTGCTACTGTTTCTTATTTTTCCTATTCCTTCTATTAGAAGAGTTGCCTGGTGACAGTATCCAGAAAGAAAACTTGAAGGCAGCAGTGTATGCATGTGCTGGATAAGTGGCTTATCCAGGTAATGAAGCCAACACTGTTCAAAGGCAGGACAGCTGCTCAGCCAAGAAAGTCTGGGCAGAAAACTGAAGAAGCAATACAAAGTATCACAAATTTTCTATCTGACAATAAGAAATGAGTGAAATGTAATAATCATGATTAAAAACTTTGCTAGGCTGACAGAACGTTCTTTTAATAGAGAATTGGTATCATTTATGGACTGAAAGATACTATTTAAATCATTAGTTACATATAATACAATAAGTTTATTTAAAATACTCTATATTGTGTTACCATGTAATGTACATATGCTCACTTCTCTCGCATGAAGAGCTTCCTTACAGCAAGCTCAAATAAGTGATGAAGGAGGCACCTAACCGGGAATTGCTGTCAAAAGAGGCATCAGCGCCTTCAAGAATCAAGTGTTTTAGTCTGTTTTAACCAGTACTTTAAATTTTACAAACCTTGTTAGAAGTCTTTCAGGGTTTGACTGGCTAAGAACATATCCCCATAGAAATCAACCAACTATACCTCAAATTGAATATTTAAATATTTGTAGCTTCTAGCAGGTCTTCAGCTGAAGAACTGTTGGAAAATGCGAAGTAATTTTACATTTACCCTGAGATTTCATAAACAAAACAGTACTGCTATGCAGTGCTTGCACAGTTTCTTTTTTCCCTCCATTAGATTTCACTTAGTGTTTCAGACAATAGGACAATTGCTTTAAAAAGTATACACTCATGGCCAGACTGCTGCAGCAAAATGCATCTTTTTATGCACAGCACTCAGGACAAAGCGTTCAGTCAAAAAACCTCACTCAACAACAACAGCACCAAAAAGAGTCTTTTAACAATGATCTGAAAGTTATCAGAACCCAAGAACTGACAGATAAGCAGAGAGAGAAGTTCAAAAGGGAGTTTGACACAACGCATGCCCAAATCAGCATTAAGACAATGAGACAAAGTCACTGAAGTTAAAAACTATCTTCAGAATAATTGATACCTCAAGACAAAATCTTTGCCAAGTATTCATAGATGAGCATTTGAGAATGAACTAAGATTTGCACCAGGTCACACCATCACCTAAGGATATCATGTAGCTAACTTGTTTCCATCTGAACACAAGGAAAGGCTAATGCTCACTTTGACCTGTCAGCCCAATTGACATCACAGTTGTCGACAAACATAAGAAAGGGCAAATGGGAAAGCAAAGGAGAAATATGAAGTAACACAAAAGAGAAACTGTCTTGTCATAAGGACATCTCTGCTTAGGTCATGTTCTCACAGTAGTTGGTAATAAATATATGTTAACCTAATACAGAAATGAAACATAATGAGGACAGTCAATACTAATTGCTGAAATAAAGCATGCTGATGCAAAAAATAAAGACTGTATAATACTTAAAGGATACCACTGACAATAAACTGAACATAGATAAGGGGAAACAAAAGTTCCTGAATCTTAATGCCAATTGTGAGAGTTTATTAGCTGACCCTGGCAAGTCTCTTGCTGTCAGTGTTCCTTAGATCCACACAGAACATGAAATAATATTTACAGGTTTGGATACACAGCAGCCTGCCTACAGCTACTACACATCTATGTTTTCCTGAACATCATCTTTTGTTACTAGCATGCTTTCCAAATGTAATAGGCTCAGATATTTCACGATTCAGACATTTCCTCTAGCCAACCAGAGATCTATGTGAAGGGGCAATGTTGCCAAAGGAGGACAGTGAGAGGGTTTACTCTTTTTCTCCTCCCCCCCCCAAAATAAAATACAATAAAATAAAAATAAAAATCAGTATGTCAGCCTTATGAATACTCATTTATTCATATTGATGAATTCAGACTAGATTCATGGAGAACTAATTAAAACGTTGCATGTGCCAAAGCAAGAGAAGAATATCACGATGAACCGTTCATTATGTTTTCTTTAGTACAGAAAAATTTTGCAGAGAAACTGTGTTTCAGGCTGACTGTAGACGAGGCATGCTGTGAATGATGTTTGCAGGTTGCTTGCAATTTATCCTACTTCCACTACAGCAGTAGCACAGTTTATAAGCCACTGCAAAGGCATTACCTAACGTATTCTTATGTATCATTATTTCCACTTTTCAGATGGGTAGGCTGATGCAAGACAAATCAGCAATCCATGCCAAAAACAGATAAGAACTCACAAGAGCGTGACTCATGAACGCAATGTGGCTGCATGACAGACTGTTCATTAAGCAGCTCAGGGGACACCACATTCACCTAGTTCATTGTGAATCAGCAGAGAATTACGCAGGTTAGTTTCAGCTGCCACTTTTGGCTGCTGTAAAGAGAGCAGGAGTTGCAAGAGATATTTTAAAGTCATGCAGGGGGAAGGGAAAAGGAGTAGAAGAAAATCTGTGCATTCTGTGTAACTATAATGTCAATTCATAAAAGTTCAAGATCTGGAAAACTACCATTGAGTTCCTGTTTAGAAAATTTGGCTTTGAGAATTGAAGTTGAATCTGCAGTATATACTTGGCTCACCAATTTTGCTAAAAATAAAAGATAGAAGTAACAAAAGCTGTTATTAATCTGAATTTCTTATCCTTTAATATCATTTCATTGAAAATAAACTCTGACACGCTAAAACCCCTCCAACACAGCACACTGCACTTTTAGGAAGAACTTTATGTCTAACAAAGTATTTTGAAGTAGGACAAACTTCTCTTTTGTGAATTTAATGAGCTGTTCTATTATATCACGTTAACTAAATTTTTATTATTAGTATTAGTTGGCATTGAAAACAGAACACTGGCAAACGCATTTTTCTTCCTCCAAACCAACATTACCAAATACTCCATAATAATGTTTAAAATATTACTTTAAGGACTTAAGAGAAACAACAACTTTGAATACAAAAAGATGAACAATTAAGCCTTTTTAGGTGTTTCAGAGATCAGCAATGTTAAGCAGCACAAATGATTATTTATTCCTTTTATCTTTTTGATTTCCCATGAAAACTGAAGAAATACCTATGAGGGGAATATCATGGTGACAGCCAACACTGAAATAAAAAGCACTGATGTATCACTGGTTTCAATCCTCATATTTGGGAGCTCTGAATGCAGAACACCACTATTTCCTTTGGGTGATCTCCTACACTGAATAGGCTGTATCAGATATAACAAATCTTTAAATTGTTGAAAATACCTTAGGTGATACGTACACAAAAATAGATATAAACTACTAGTTTCAATATTCACTTTTATCTTTTACAGAGCCAGACTTATACAAATATATGATCATAAAATCCAACTTACACTTCTTAGCTGCACATGATATTCTGATAACAGTTATTTACATAATTATTCTTTCTGCAGGGAAAATACAGTGCACTATGAAAAACATACTCAAGAGAAAGTCATCACAGAATTACTCACAATACTCAGGAGCCAAATCCACAATACAGTGCAAATAAGCGACTTCCTCAACATACTTCTGTGAAGAAAGGTTATCCTAAGTGAGTTATCAGTTTTTAAGTCAAATCTCTTTGACTGTGAAGGCAGACTGTATATTTCATTGAATTTACAATTACCAAATAAACTGATCGGTTTTGTAGAGCTATTGGAAATATGATTTGTTCTGTGTAAGTTTTTGGGTTTTTTGGTTTTTGTTGTTGTTGTTGTTGTTTTTTGCTTCTGACTGCAGTCTTGTTTATTTGTTTTGCCAGAAGTAGACAAGTCCAAATTCGTTTCCCAGACTTTGATCTTTCAAAGCCTGGAGGACAGAGAAGTTCAGGAAAGTGACACTAATGTTAACACTGGGAAAAAAATTGGTACTGTTCCTTTGTCCTCTTGATCCTGAACAGTCTTAACTTCTTGAAAAATGGAAATAATTTACAAAGAAAAACCAGAAGGCCACACGTGCAATTCACATATTGCATGAGGATATTTGTAATAAATTCATGCGATAGTAGATCATTCATGCCTTTTAAGACATGTCTACTTGTATGAAGACAGTTTGGAGGAGAGCAACAGACAAGCACATGCAGATATGAGTTCAATCTTTGTTGCCTACTGCTCAAGACTTCTTTCTAATTCAGCACAGATAGAAGACACGTGGCTTTCTAGTACAGGAGTTCCTGTGTACTAACTCATATTCTGAAGAATCCTCCTCCCCAGTAACTGTACGTGGATGAGACTGCCTTATTTCAAAGATCGTGATTATGCCTTGTAAAGAAGGCTGAGCCTAATCAAGAAACGCATATTCCCATAATCATCAAAGAATTTCCCTAGAGAAATCCAGTGAGATCAATGGGACTGCATAACTGCAATGAAATTGCCTCTGCAATTCAGGCTGTGAGAAGCATTTACAGATAAATAAGCTCCATGTACCCACACTAAATATTCTGGGTACAAATATAAGATGTTTATGCAACTAGGACTCTAGTCTGGGACATCATCAAGCTTGTCTGACCTGTACAGCCTTAATAACTTCTTATCCTCCCTTGGTGGCCTTTCCTCATTTGACGGTTTAAATCTGAAAAAAAAAAACACAAAAACAACCAACTGTCTTTCCTTGTCAGTATGTATACTTCAAGTCCCAGCCTTTGGTGTGATTTCTACAGGCTCTTACAATAGAGACAGCAACAATGCTGAGTTCTTAATTTGAGAAGCAGTCCTGTGGAAGCAAAGATTAGCTCTTACTCAGATTTCTAGCAGGTGGAAAGTACACCTCTGAATGGTCTGTGAACACAGTGCTTAACATTAAATAAACGTTGAAGCTGCTAATAACTAAATATCATTGCCCCGAGCCAGCAGGTTTTGATACAGTTCTGTATATTTCTTGCAGTTATTTGCCCCCTAGTTGTGCTTGTTTTCTTTTGAAGAATAATTAAGATTTAATGGCATATTTTCACAGTTTTTTTCTGCTTGCTTTCTTGCTGCCTACTGTGCTGATTGCTTGTGTCTGATCCTGGTCATTACAAGAACTGTACGGTAATTGCCTATCTGGTGACTCATTAATGAAGGTCCCCAGAGAGATGTGAAGCTGCTCTTTTGAAGTTCATCATGTTTGCAGTTGGCCTTCTAGTTTAATCTATACATTCAGGACATCTTACTCAATTATTGGAAACTCTTTTTTTCTGAGGATATAGACACCTTGTAAACAAGGTCCTTTATCTCTGCTAACAACACGGCTTACCTCTGATAAATCAAAGCGTTATACACACCAGACACTCCTTTCATCTGTGAAAAGCCAGAATGGTTCAGAAAAAAAAACCAAAACATTCTGGTACAAGCAGGTGTTTTGGATCAGGGAATTACCTCCAAAATACAGCATTTCCTACATCTGAAATTCAGCAACATATTGCAACAAACAGCCCTTTTCACGAAAACATGTTTTCCAACTCTCAGAAGCTGATTTCTTTTTAATTTTTTAACAGAGCTTTAAAAGGGAAACAATAACACCAGAATTGCATTTTAGAAATTTCTGTGAAATAAATGTTTAAAACTGCTTAAAACAATCATAATGTTTGGCACAAAGTCAACCGACAGCTCCCAGCTATCCAGGCACCCAGCCCGCTCCTGCAGACAGACAGCCTAGAGCTGGGCTTCACCTCCCAGCACACTGCTGCCCATGGATGAGGACTGCCTGCTCCCCGATGCTTCCCTCTGACTCCCCGCGTTTCTCCACCCCAGCAATATGAGCATACGGCGTCTCCAGAACATCTCAGCAGATACCTTGATGAATGGATTTCTGAGAGACCTGCATGTTTCACCAGAAGTTTATCAGGATCTTTTCCAGCACATTCTAGTTTTGACAAATGAATGCACTGGAACAAAGACTGTTTCAAAAGAACATTCCCGTGACTGTAGCACTGGAAATACTGCATCAGTCCAGACAACTAGATTTTCATTTTGTTTGTAAAGTGGTAAATGGCACCACACAAATTGGCAGGACAGCTTTTTGCCAGCAGAGAAAGGCACACTGAAGGTGACTGACTGCTTTGGCTTTATTATCTGTGTAATTTGTGTAGTACATTCTATTGTTAGTCTTCAGAATGAGGACTCCGGACAGGAGGGAAGGGACAAAGTCTCGTTGCCAGCAGACACAAACACGTCCTCCAAAAGCCCATCCACCAGAACAGTGCATCAGGACTTGAAAGATTCACACAGAAAAGCGTCTCTGGCCCTGAAGAGAACACTAGGAAAAGATGGATCCCTCATAATTTGAGGTATGATGGGAGGGGCAAAAGGGCATGCCAGGACTACTGTAAGTTTAAAAGCCACTTTCGCAGAAAAAGCAATTATAAACAGATATGAATGGAGGACCCCAATTGCTCCACAACAAATGAGAGCCCAGAGTACCTGATGACAGCCCTGCTGCAACCCCCTGGGCACCTGCACAACTGCCTATCTGCGTTCAGGCAGACATTTTGCAGAGCACCATTCCCACAGCTCTCAGCACAACGCAAATCATCTGGAATTCAGAAAGCTCTGATGTGTACATAGTTATTGCTACTCTGGATATTTCAGTTTACAAGAATGAGAACTCAGAATCCTTTTTTCTAACCATGCAAGAAGCACAGGAAAAGCACAGGTTCAAATAAAAATAGCTCCTAGCACTTCACATCACTTCTCACGGCAACAGAGGGGCCACGTTACGCCATTAATGGATCAAAAGAAGGAATGCATTGCCTCCTCACTGGCTACAAGCAAGAAGCAGCAGCTAATAGGCAATGAGTCAGCAGCTGTGATACATATGTTCAGCTGCACACAAGCAATGTGTTTGAATTTAACTTGTTTAAGGGCCATAGAGTGACACAGAATACAGCATTTTGTAACTCTTGAAATACAATCACCAAGTTGAGGAGATCCCCAGATGGCAGCACCAGTGGATTCCTGGCTCCGTAGATCTGAATGAAAATGCACAATTGTCCGACATTCCTGCAACTGCAAGTCCTCATTCAAAAAGATTTTAAAAATTAACGTTGGCTGGGAAAAATCCATGCTGCTGAAAACTTAATATTCTTTCTCACTCAAGAGATCAAAACACATACCTAAGGCACATTGTTAAATAAAAATAAATATTTCGCTCAAACCAAACAAGTAGCAAATCCTCATCTATGTATATATGTATGTATACATATGAGGCCTGCTCAATAAGTAATGCCTCCTCTTTTTTTATGCTGGCCCACAACATCAGAGGTGATTGATGGTATGGCAGTAGATGTTGAGCCAGCCCACAATATTCCGTGACATTTTGTTGCCATGTGAGAGACGGCAGCAGAGGGGTACTGCGACAGATTGGTGTCTGACGTGGAAATACAAATGGAGCAAAGGGGAGGAACTGAATTACTCCATGTGGAAAAAAAAAAATTACACCCCTTGATATTTATCAACACTTGCTGAACCTTTATGGAGACCAAACTGTGGATGTGAGCACAGTGAGGAGTGGTGGTGCATTTCAGCAGCGGCGACAGTGAAGAGAAAGCTGCTTTCTGAGCAGCCACACACAGCTGTCACATCATGAAATAAAGAGCATCTGGATCAGCTCATCCACATGAATTGGCTAATGGTGGTGACCGTGTTGAAGAAACAGCACTTACTATCTGAGAATTTGCTGTATCAAACGTTGTTATTGTGCTCTTTGTACCTGTTGTAGTTTTCATGAAAATCAATAGGAAGCATTACTTTTGGAGCAACCTCCAAATAACGCTGACTCCAAATAACTCATAAGATTCTTTCAAAACAGTTAGATGAGATTCATTTGCTACTTGCAAGTGAAGATAAATACCTTTGTGAAACATTAAAATAGCAAATTGATAGATTATTTTTCAGATAGATAATTTTAGATAGATTACATTAGATAGATTATATTGCTTCCTTTATCAACTGACACAATAATTTGTAAACAGTTCACATTTTAACAAACTGCCACTCAGATGTTTTTCTAACCTCCTTGCTTAGATCTGATGTGAAATGATTGAGGAATGTTCGTAGTTCTACTTAATAGCTTTTGAAAATAAGAACTATCTGAAAGAAAGAATTTCCAGGGCATCAGGAATCTATTAAATGAGCTGGAAAAATCCTGTGGAGTATAATATATGCATGTGATTAAGAGCTCTCCTCTGATAGGATTTCCTTTCCTAGTGTCTATTATAAAGGCATTAGGAAAGTTGCATCAATTAAGAGACAAGGCCTGAAAAATAAAAGTACTCAATTTTTCAGAGAAAGCACAAATAAAGGATGCGTGCAAAACACAGCTCTCCCAGATTAATGCCAGAAATCCACACACACACACACACCTCTCCTGGCTCTCTTCATCCCTGTGAGTAAGATGCTTTGAGCAGCTGCTTTGCCCTTGCTGAACTTCACCTGCACAGAAAAGTCATCACGCTGCAAAGTATCATATGCAGCATGGCTAAGGTCACTTGCTAACAAGTTTCCTGGTCACCTCCTTCATCCCACCTCTGCTTTTTTTCAATCCAAAAAGGATCTGTAAGCCTTAGGAACATAAACACAAGCTTCACAGCAAGTTTTGTCCAGTAACTAAAACATGAACCACAAAAAAGTTTGCTCTAATGACTTTTACCTTCCTAATTGTTAAATACAGAATGCTGGAGGAAAAAAAAAAAAAAAAAAAAAAAGTTGATTTAATTGAGAAACATTTGATCACAGCAATCATTAATTATTCCACTACGAATACTTTGGAGATATTTTAGTTTTCTCTGTACAAAAATATCTTTACCTCATTCATCGTTACATTATTCTACATCTAACAAAACTGACATTAACTAGATGTAATCTAAATAAGCAAGCAAGCCCCAAACATACAGCTCTTCTATGGCTAATGAACAATAGCCATTTACTGACTCTCATATCATTAAAGCACTAACACCATCTAAATTAATAGATAATGCAATTAAGATTAAGTAATGAGAAGGCTGGAAACTGCTCCTGGTGACTTCTTGTTTAAATGGGGAGTGAAACAGCAGCAAATCATTTCAAAACTACACAGGGTGGTTATTCTATATGATTGTACAGATCTGAAAATTTTGCTTGCTGAGACTGCAGTTGCACGTGGCTATAAAAATACCAAATATTAAATATTTATGCAAAAATAAAGTGACAGTTATGAGATACCACTTTACCCAAACCTTCAATGAGTTGTGCTGTTAACTTGTAAAACTTGTTCCATTTTCTTCAACCAATTAACACAGCTAGAAAATACAATTGGTTTCCGTCATTAAGAAGCCTGAGTTAGCTTACCTCATATATTTTTCTTACTCTGTAAAATGGGATTTTGAAGCCCTCTTTGATAATTTGGCGCTTAGGCCCGGTCATTTTTAAGTGTGGAGAATGTCCTGTATAAAGGCAGGACTAAGCCTATAAGCTTAGAGTCACACAGTTTTGATGAGATCACACCAGAAAGCGTGAAGTCTGGCAGGTGTAGTTAACCTCATTGTGTCGCAGTTGCCAACAAGGCCCATTCTCTTCAGATGCATTCATTCCCTACCACGCCTTGCAGCTGAGCACAAAGAAACGGGCAATGCTACACGTGGCTTGAAATGTACTCAGTTCAGCATGCATCAATATCCCCAACACTGCTGTTCATTTACTCACGTGTAACACACAGCTCATATCCACACCTAGAATAAATCAAGGTGTCGTTATTACAGTAAGCAGTACGCAGCCTTGTAGCAACACACTAAACTTGGGTTTGAATCAAGTGGTATTGAAACACGATGAGATTGGAATATGAACAGAACTACTACAGCCACCGCCTTGTACGTTTTCCAGACAGCGCAGATAAGGGCCCAGGTATCACAAAGGAGTTCAGTTAGCATGTTAGAGCTTCCATTCTGGCATCAAGCACAGCCATTCTGCAGCACAGGAAAACTTACTTCTAAAGAAAAATTGTTACCACGTAAAGAACGTAGAAAAGAGCTGATCTTAGTCTTTAGCCTGTCTCACAGTTGTCATTCCCAAAATGGGGCTGTAGAACATATAAAGACTGTAACTAGAAAAACTATTGGGAATCCATTTCGTATTCAAAACACTTTCCTTCTGCCATGAAATCCAGTTTACAGCCAAAAGATACAAATTAAAAAGAATCTTTAAATAAGGCTGTGTTTTCTTTGGTTTCATGACGTGTCCTGATATAATTTTGACGTGAAGAGAAGCACATTTGATATCTTATCCAGAATGCAGTTTGTCCAAGGAGGACAGAATGTAGTACAGCCTTTTCCCACTTCAATCCCAGGTCGTACTTAAGAGTTATTGTAACATCAGGAGGAAAGCATTACTCAGGTTAGAATCAGATGGATGCCAAACCACTGCTGATGATTTGGTCAAGTTTGCCATTTTCACGTTCCAATATACGACTATTTTTGTCAAGATCCTAAGGGTAACATCAAGGGGAAGATTTGTTATCTATTTCTACAGTAGATAGATGTTTAATGAGCATTTGATGATTCATCTATGGTATAAAATTTCAGCTGAGAGCCTGGTGTTATTATTCAAGCCCATTTTGCAGTCAGACAGCTCCCACTCTTCTATAAAGTATTTTTTCTCTCTGTGAAAAACAAGGCCTTGGAGGCAAGTCAGGGGCTACACAATGGCATATTGAATTTACTGGCTTTATCTTGAACAATATGGCAGAAATATTTCAGTGATGCAAGATCTAATCTATAAATAACAAGGAAATACGGTAAAAGACTGTGCTGACAGATTGTTGCTGTCCCCAGTGATTTGAATAGGAGTTTACTAGAGAGAATTCCTGAAGGATTACAGTTTTCCGTGGAGCGGAGCCAAATAAAAAGAGGAAACCTGAAATGTCACTGAGTAAAGAAACCAGAACAGTTCAGTCACTGTTCAACATTTCACAATCTCAAATCTTTGAATGCCTTTAGAGCAAATCATTTTTGTCTCTCTTTTGTTTGTTTGTTTGTTTTGTTTTTTTAAACAGAGTGCATTTTAAATATGTGCACTTCAAGCCAGGAGCAGGGAAATCCAGACATTGCATGAAAGAGTAGCCTAGAATGAAGACAGCCAAGCGAGCCATCAGAGCATGAAATTTCCCATTCTCCTTCCCAATCTGTTGGTTGTGATTTCCTTACTTCTCATCTTGTTCTGCTTAGTTTGGCAGCCGCAAAAATATACAAATAAATAAATAAATAAAATAAAATAAAAGAATTCACCAGCCAGAAGTGTAAGCTAAGAGATGTTCTTTAGTACTGATGCCAGATCAGCTCTGTAGAGCCCTGCACAAGCGGGATTCACTGAGCTGGCACCCTGCTGCAGCCCTGGCAGCTCATACCCCCTCCCAGACTGGGATCTGATGGTGAGAGCCCAGTACAGCAGGAGCCAGGGTAGCAATGCGCACATATACCTCTGTATGCAACTCACTGGAGGAAGCTGGAGGAGAAATTAACGCTTTGTTTCTATCAAGTTGGCAACTCCAGCTATCTAGAAACCAAGCAGGCTGTATTTACAACTAAATAGAAGCATATTGCATATCTTAACTACTATTTATATGTAAAAAAGACATACACACAAACAAGCATACAGTCACAACAACAGCTCACGCATAACAGGTTATACATGTCACCTTGCTCTCCTTTTTGTAACACTGCAATGACATCAGAATAAACAGAAAATTTCCTGAATCAGAGCCCAGACCACATTCAATTTGAACCACACTAACTTCAAATATTTGACCCAAAATTCTGATGCAAAGCTCAATTAGCAGGTTAGATTAGGAAAATAAAAGGTTTACAAGAAGATGAAACTGTTTTGCCAACTTTTGCCCCAGGATGCAGCCCTGAGCTGTTTCTGTCCTGGCTCAGATGCCATCAGAGACCAAGACTTTCTGCTGTACTCAGCTTCCCTCTCCCACACACACAGTTTCTGCTGGTCTTTAAACTACATGCAATTCAGGAAGGTAAATCCCGTCCACTTATGATGTACACAGACTTACAAATCAATTAAACTAATTGGCAGTAAATACGTGTGCCTTAATCACAACTGCAAACACTCTGTGATTGTACCAAATCCTTTTGGAAAAGGGGAGTGTTATTTTTGTTGAGCTCTGGAAAATAACTATTTAAAAAGAACAAAAAAGGTTACCTGAGAACATTTCACTGCACTCCTTCTAAAGGTCAAAAAATCCAAATAAACAATGTTACCAAAGTAATCTCATCTGTTTTAGAAATGTACCCTACCACATTTATTTTGTGTTTTGTTATTTTTCACCAGTTTTCACTTTCAGTCAGACGTCGTTTAACCACTCTCTGCCCCCGTTTCTCTTCCTATATCAGATCTTGGAATTCTGAACGTACATAAGGAACACAGAATTATTTATCCTTCTTTTTTTTTCTTTTTGTAATTACAGATGGCACTGATTGTTGTCACCCAACTGCCAACTGCACAGTATTTTTCCCCGATGTGGTAGCTGGGCAGGGCTGCCCCAGAAAGCACAGACTGAGGGACACAAAGGAGTTAATGGTCTCTCCATGAGAGAAGCTTTCATCAGCACCTGCAAAAGGCCTGGCCAGGATTCTCCCAGCACCACTAGCAGTCGGAACAGGATGCAGGAGAGCAGAGCAGCGCAAGAGCAGCTGCTCTGCCTGGGGCAAGAGACATCCCAAGTGGCTGCAGTCACTGGGGGACTTTTTCATCATTTCCCACCGCTGCTAACACTGATTCAGCTTCAGTTATGTTAGAAGTACTGAAAGCTGAACAAAGTCCAGCTCGCACTAGCAATTCAAACATTGCTTTGATTTAGACCTATTTTGAGCTACACAGAATGAAACTAGTGACTCATCTATGCAAGGATTCCCAAATTTGCTAGCATTAGAAATGCTGCACATCATTTTTAGGAGAGATAGATGAGGCTTCTCAGGAGACAGTGAGCATTGCTATCAGATAACCGAAGGCAGAACTGACAGCACGCTGTGCCCCGTCAGGTAACAAAACTGAATCTTGTGGCAACACAATCTAGGAGAACTGCAATGGGAGTGTGCTTATTTTGAGCAGCCTGCTCGTTCAAAGAGACCGCTCACCAAGCAAACGTATTACAGCTGAAGCATCTGTCCCTGTTTTTATAACTGGCATCCTTCATATGCCTGAGTCAGGCAGGGCTGGCTTGTTAACTGAGCATGTTTCAAAAGAGGAAGGAAATATTTGCAGACAGAAGATGATCTCTGCACCTCAATGCAAGCAACAACCATACCATGCTCTGAGCAGAATTCTATAACATAAAAAGGAGGAGCAACTGAAGACTCTTCCTATAGTATTTTTAGAAATAATAACATCCGTTTGGAATTTGGTTTTTAAGTAGTAAGTGATAGGGAAAGACAAAAAACAAAACATCCAGGCAGACAGCAGCCAATTGTCACCATCAGGATTTCTACTTTGACTCTTGTGCCCACAGTGCTCCTTCTTACATCTTTTCTTGACATCTTTAAATAAGCCAGCTTCAGTCAGTACTGAGCGAAACATTTAATGCATAACAGAGCTTTACTATATCTAAGATAATACCCTAAGATACTATGTGGAATACCCAAACATAAAACACAGCAAAGTTGATTATTTTACTTCCTCTCATGAATCTCTATTCTCATGAATCTCTCATAATCTCTATTGGGCAGAGAAGCAAATATGCGTTTTCTGTCCCCAGTAGCCAGGATAAAGGATATGGCCACGGGAAAGCAAATATAGCTTAAACACTCCTGACAACCATAGGGGATAGATAAAAGCATAACTACAACTTAGGGGGAATTAGAATAACTGTGGAAAGGTTAGAGAGCAGTGTGAAATCACACGGATAACCTAACTCTTCATTTCCTGAAAGACAATTTAAAATATTTCTGTTTGGGATGCTTACTGCTTTTGGTGATTTTTTTGTGTCTCTTTTTGGCGTGGGAATTTCAGAGGATAATTACACACCCTCTTACTCAAATGGGGGTTAAAAAAAAAAAAGTAATTTACAAATTAGAATCTTAATTCACAGGTTTTTTTAAATATTATAAGCATGTATATAATTTACCATTTTAATGATGACGGTATTGTTAGTAACAGTTAATGATATCAGATAATAAATGATGTCAAGTATTCAAAGGACATTTTGACTGCAATTAAGAGATGGCGGTGGAAAAAAACCAGGCTTCATAAATGGAGATCTTTAACACAATGAAGTTCAGACAATTAAGGTTTGTTCTCATTGAAGGACTCTCTTCTTTTTTTTACCATTTTGTATTCAAAATTTCTTCTGTCTCTGGAGTTTCGCCTTTCATCTCTCTTGCAGGATCTTTACATCAGCTTCTGTTATAGCGGTATTTCATTAGTATTTTTCCATAGAGAACCATTTTTTTTCCCATTATTTTTGTCAGAAGATTAGGGGAATACCTATAGATAAACATTACTGACTCTAGCACAATTTTGCAGTGGAAGCATCAAACGCCCTATTACTAGAGATACTTCAAACTTAACTATATAAAACTAACACAAATTTTCCGTTGGAAAAAGATCCTACATCAGCGAGGGATTACACTAGGCCAGAGACCTAACAGTCTGCCTTGTTTCTCTGATTTCTATATCCTCTCTTCTCTGAAAATGTATGGCATCTGTCAGTAACCAGTATTCCTCTCCAATCATCTTCTGTGAGCAAGGTAAATTTCTTCTCCCTATTTCCTATGCAGAGCCTTTGTGATATTCATGTCTGAAAAAGGAGTTTGTACATCCTCCAGGGAAAGTTTATTGCAGTGAGGCAGCCACAATGAGCAGAAATGTCAAGTCTTAATGACAAGAAAGCTGTTTACTCAAAAGATACAGATCTTGGAATATAGTCATGTATGCACAGTTCAGATTACAGGAATGCAGCCCTGAAGAAAAGAAGCTCTTAAAGACCCCAGAACTGTGATTGCTTGAAAAGGCCATCTATCGAATATATGCTTCTCATTTCTTTCAGCTTTTCAGGCTTGTATTCCCCTCCAATTTTTAATTAAAAGATAATAGCAAAAGATCTACGGGTTTAAAATTAAATTATCGTATTTGCTATGGCTTCCCTAGTAGTCTTTAGCCATTCCCTTCAAACATTTCACAACTGTCAGAAAAAGAAACCACCCAACACAATACAAATAATTCAATGCTCTTCTCCCTTTTCTCTTTCTTTCTTTCTTTGAATGACAGAACTGAAGAGAGATCCACACATTTCCACTATGGAGAGAATGATGATCAAAATACCCTGAGGGACTTAGCACCTCTGTTAATGGCAGCATTCAGTTCATGACACCAAAACGTGTTAGCTGGCACGTAGGTTCCACTCTGCTGTTCAACATGCTCCCTTCTCTCAGAGAGGTAAAGCCACACTGGAATCTACTACCATGACACCTGAGACAACTCCATCTCCCTGCCTTCACCGGTCATGCTCCTGTTGTCTTAGTTCGGGTTCTACTGAAGACATAACTTGTATTATGGCAGCTCCTGGGCTTTTTCTGGAGCCTGACAGGTGAGCTGCTGTGAGCGTGCATTTCCAGTTCACAGCACGCTCCAGCTCCTGGCACAACTACTGCATGCCAGAGATTTATCTGATATCTCCCTTTCCACCAAGAAAATTCCCTTAGCTGATTTCAAGCGATTCAAAGAAGTGATTCTCAACTGCTGCTTTTTCTTTTTGTGTGGGAGAGGGTATGATCCTATACTTGTGCTTATTTACTTTCATTTATTTTATCTGTTGATTAAGCCTGAGCAATTATTTCAGTACAACTTACACATGTCGTAATAATATTTGCAGAATAATAAAGTAATATCTAAAGCTGAATTAACCAATCTAGCACTCCCAAAAACAAAATTCCATGACAAGAAACAGATTTCCTCCCACTCCCAAACCTAACCTTTTTTTTTGAGCTTGCCTAGTGACAGAAAGTGATTTTCATATGGGATGTCTGGCTACCTTATATCCTTTAACATATCTTATTCATATTTGATCTTCTAAGGTGATAATGGGAAATCAATTAGCCATGCTTTCGTTTCTATGGCGTTAATATTTCAGCTTACATTTTACAGATGTACTGGTTTTGGCTAGGATAGAGATAATGGTCTTTGTAATAGTTTGTGTATTATTTGTTACATTTTGGATTTGTGATAAGTAGAGCACTGATAGCACACCAACATTTAGCTGTTGCTAAGCAGAGCTTACACAAGACTTTTCTGCTCGACTCTTCCCTGCCCGTGAGGAGCTGGGGGTGCATAAGAATTTTGAAGACCACACAGCCAGGCAGCTGACCCTGACCAAAGGGATACCATGTTCCTTGTCATGCTCAGCAAGAGAAGCCTGAGTAAAAAGAAGGAGGGGGAAAACGCTCAGTGCTATAGTGGTTTTTTGTTTGTTTGTTTTTTGTTTGTTTGTTTGTTTTAAAGAACTGCTTTACTTTGCTGGAAGTAGCTGAACATCCATCTACCAATAGGAAGCAGTGGATTAACTTAATTTACTTCGCTTTTGTGTGCAACTTTTCTTTTAAACTGCCTTTATCTCAAACCATGAGTTTTCATCCCTTGTACCCTTCTGTCTTCCTTTGTCGCCCCTCTTAAGGGCACAAAAAAGCAGCCTGATGGCACTTCACTTCCTCCTGGAGTAAACCCACAACAGAAGGAAATCAAACCAGTGTCTCAATACAGATGAAGGTGCAAACTTTTTCAAAAAAGAAGGCGGAGTAGTTAAGAGTGATTAAAATTCCTTCACTCCAACACTGTAATTTAAGACAGATCACGGTGGAGACAGAATGCTTCTATACAAGTTTATTTCCTCCATCTCTGTCCACATCCCCCTCACAACTTACTTCATTTCACCAAGAAGGCTGAAATCAATATCACGCATAGAGAAACACCAAACTATAGAAGTGTGAGTCAAGTGGCAACATAAAAAGAGCAAGGGAGAACTCTGCTCATAAAATCTCCAAAAAAAAATCTTATGCGTTATCAACGTGGATTCATTTCCATAAGAAACAAATTGGTAGTTGATGCTGATGAAGGCTGCTGTACACTTTACTGCTAATAAGTGACACCAGGGGCCTTGTTACAAAGTATTTCTAAACATAGGAAATTCTGTAATGGGGCCCCCAAGGGCCGAGTCCACGAAGTGTGGACCCTCTTTGTGCTGCATATGCACAGCCACTTGTTTCCAAGGCAACTCGCGGAGCGTATCAGCAGTATGAAACAGTTGCTGCACAGAAGTTAAATGAAGCACCTCAGTATTTTTGTTTTATGGTAGTTCTTTCATATCAGGAAATATTGTCTTTCCCATATTTTGGACCACAGAATTAACCAGGATTTAGGTAACATCTATTCTGTAGAAGTCATCCGAAGAAATAATACAGCGTGTCACAAGTGAGAATAGTAGGGCAGAATCCTCATTTCTTTTTATCTTTTAACAACTGGGAAAAAAAGTCACCCCTTTTATCAGAAGGCAGCCGCAAGACACGAATGAGAAAAACAAGCAGCTCTATCCCTTTCCCAGACCATAACGTAACACAAGAATATCAAGGATAATTGGTTTGTTCACTCTCTAGTTTGATTCTGAACACAGCACTACTGACAATTAACATCAGCCACATTTTCTAGAATACGGTGTCAATTTTGCTCATTTGTTCTGCATCAGCCATCAGACAGCATACTTAAAGTATGGGAGAAAAATAACTATAGGTCCCAAATACCTTTCCAAACTATTATTTATTTCCATATCAGTTGAAGAATGAATTCATTTACTTGGAAATGTTCATGGTTTTGTGTTTTTTTTTGTTTTGTTTTTTGGTTTTTTTTTTGTTTGTTTGTTTGTTTTTTTTTTTTTTTGTAAACTCTAAGGATTTTTCAACATTAATCTCAGAAGATCAAGAAAAGTTACACCACAAGAATTTTATAAAAATCACTGCTATGTAGGCTAGCAGTAAACAAATCCTACGTGCTACTTGGTTGTCATCCTTCTGTGGCCTAAAAAGGTATCTGCGTATGACCTTAACAATAGCTTTCCTTGATAATCCCAGCTTCACTGCAAAAACAAAAGTCTGCGTGAGCTAAATGATCTATGGTAAAGGTTCTTCTATTGGTTACGCCATAAAAACTGACCTAAGTTTTTGTTAGTTGCTGCTTTCTTCCCCGTGCAGCTATATGCAAACCTTCCATTAGCTCACAGTCTCACATTAATTAGAGATACATGTTTATACTCTAAGTATTGAAGACAGAGAGTTTGGACTGCAAATGCAATGACTGGTTCTGTGCAGCCTGCTCAATCCTTCTACAGCTAACATGAGCCAGAGTCTCCCATATCTAGGTGCAATTTGAATTACAGAAATTTGCCATGATCTACATGCAAATATGGAAAGCAGTTACAAATATCTCATTCTTTATCGCAGAATCACAGAACGGCCAGGGTTGGAAGGGACCTCAAGGATCATGAATCTCCAATCCCCCTGCCACATGCAGGGCCAACAAGCACTAATAGAACTTAAACCCTATCTCTTTCAGAGCTTAAAGATGCAGATCATCTTGGTGTTTCCTACTAAAGCTACGGTTGTTCATTAAAAAAGCACTGACTTTCCTACACCTCTGATGAGAAGTTTTGGAGGTAACAAGAGAAATACACAGACATATACTGCATCGTGCTACTGTCTCAAACCAAGAGTATCTCTCCCCTCCCTCAGAATGCATCAGAGGGGGCAGCACTGTCCTAGATGAAGGCACACGATGGCAGGATGAATACCCAGGCCAGCATCTTCATGGCAGATGTAAAGAACTCTCACACTTCCTCCCAGAGCAGCCTCATGGCATCACACTCAAGCTCAGAAAACACATTACATACATTTCATTAAAAGAAAATCCTAGAAGAGGTTATTTTCCCTTCAAGACACCATGCAAGAAATAAGGTTATAGGTACTAGAACAGCTTTAGTATATATTAAATTCACTGAAGTTTTGATTAAACATCCACTGTGCTTCATAGTAAATGAAACAAACTCACTCATGTACAAAGGCTCCCCGCCATTTGTCTTTTCCTCACTTCAGATTTTTTTTTTTCTTCAGACCGGAGTTCCAGATCTCTTTCAAACCACATGCCCCATGTATTATGTTTATAGCCATAAACCTGTCATGCAGTGGAACTTCTGGATAGGTATTTCATTTTCAATGTCTCTTGAGAAGAAGCTGACTTCTCCATGGGTCAGCATGTTAGATGGCAGAGAAAACTCTATGGGTAGAAGCTTCTCACTCTCAGCAGAATGAATCAGTCCCATCACTTATCTCTGTGATATGCCTGGTCACACGCAGTGCCACTCACCACTTCAGTCTGCACCAAATTGGTATCAAAATCACAGTACTGAGTTGGAGGTTTCTATTAGTGTGGCTTTGTGTAAGCAATATGTCCCAGCCTGCTGATAATTGCATGCAAAGGAACAGAAATACCTTCCTTTCTTAAAGCATATCTACAAGTCAGAATCTAAATAATCAGATTTAGTTTACAGCTAAGCCCCCCAAAACAAAGGAGAAACAACTGAAATACCAACTTACTTCAGAAAAGTAGCCAAAGGATCAATGTACTTTCATTACCACCATCCCACAGAGACACTGTCATTGAGCACACAAGAGCTTCAGCATAGCAGTTGCCATTAACAAAGCACCAGTTCCAGCACGGCAAAACATTTGGAAATGCAAAGCATATGTTTAAATTTCTTGCAGTCTACAGGGTCACCAATAAACCAATGTAAATCCAGAAATAATACAATGTTTGGCTCTCTTCCAAAAGACTTCCTGGCTGCACTACGACTGACGAAGGAACCAATGTTGCTAGATGGCAAATAGATGTATTCTGCCATGGATCTGTCAGCAGGGATTCTCTTAGCAGAAAGGAGAGCAGAGAATCTTTAAAATAAGTCATTTCTTATTCTCTGGAAATATCTCATTCCACAGTTTCTCATAGCCCTCTATCTTCCTTGTTTCTAAGTGATGACCCATAAATCCTCTTGTACTGAAATATGAGTATAAAACCTCAAATATCTCTGCCAGAATTCCCAGCTACAAGGAAATTGTCTATTGTCTATATTAAGAAAATAATCTTGAGTTTGTTTTGTTTTGTTTTTTTCTCCCCTTTAAGACACTATTCTAGAACAGAAATGTAAAATAACATCACATAGCCTTACAGGTTTGAAGAATATGAACTTCAATGCTTTCAGCACTCCAAAACACCAATTTTTTACCAATCATTTGATAGAGATATCTCCAATTCTAGGCCAAATTTTTTTTTATTAAGAATTTCCTACCTTTAAAACAAAGTTTCTTTCTAAGCCAACTGTGTTTGTTCTTGAAGTATTATGTAAAACTCCAATCTACTGCATATGCTGACAATACCAGCTGCAAAGGTCTTTGAAAGCACTGTTCACACAGCATGAAATTTTTGAACAAATGGAAAACTTTATGGCAATACAAAACACATAACTGCTGCTTTCACAATTCTAGTTGACGCTTAAATATTTAAAAACAACAAGGGACATATGGGTTATTTATTTTCTTTTTTACTTTAATTCTACTTCTGAAAATAGCTCCTAACTTACTTATTTTAAAAAGAAATGGCACCATTTTAGCACTGAACTTGCGGGCAATTCATCAGGTTGTGAATTCTAACCTGACACTTACAATACACCAAATGCTTTTTCAATGCTGCTGTTGCACCATCTGCTTTGATATTGCTTCAGAATAATACTTAAAAATATGTAGCTGGAAGCAAAACAAGCTTTATAGAATTTGACTGCAATCTATATCTTTCTGGGAGGGAGGATTAATCTTCAGTGCTTGAAAGCTTTTACGCGTTATAATTTTTGACAACATTTGAAAAACAGAACACAACTGGCGCTGTCACCAGGATGCAAAAGTTTGCTCTCTCCACATCCTGAAACGGTCATATTCTCGCTAAAGTTCTTCTGAAGAATATTTTCTGTGATACCATTTTACTCTTCAAAATCTAACCAGCAGAAATTGTTCCATTTTAATTATTCTTTTGCATGAGTACAAAACCAAAAATTACGTGACTTTAAGACAGCGTGCTACAGAAAAACACATTTTTGAAGAGTAAAGTCTGCATTACCATTTTCGTTAAGATTGTAAAGAACAAAGCAACTCAAAAGCTCAATTATTTTATGGACATACGTAATACAAGTGAATTGAGAGGTTTCACGCTGGTGTAGCTTCATGTCTGGGTATAATCACTGTAGATTTTACAATTTAATTTGACAAGTTATATAGAATAATCAAGTTAAGAGCTAAGGAGGCAGACAATTTTAGGAGACATCCCATGATTGCTCTACCTATTTCTGCTATTGGTGAACAAGAGGCAATAAAATGAAAAACCTGCTGTTCATACAAGAAAAGTGAATCTGTTTCTGAAGGTTGGCTCTACAGTGGCAATACCAATTGTTGAAAGCTTTTATCTGGAAATCCCATTTTAGTAGCACTGTTTTGTGAGAAGCTCTCCAGTCTCTCTTGGTGAACTAGTGCTGCCTCTGTCTGAAGCAGAATCCAACACGCAGCGGATTAAGAGTTTAAGCAGCACTGGAAACCTTACTCCTACTTGCCATTATTCCAAGCAGGGGAAAAAATAAATCACAAAAAAACCCACAAACCTTTGGTATCTTGTCTTAAGTATAGCAACATAAAGTAAAGATAAAGCAAGTAAAGTATGTAATTTACATTCATACCTTTGAAAATCATTCAAAATATCAAAAAAAAAAAAATCCAAAAAAGGAAGGGAAAACTGTTGAGATCCCAGCTATGCTAACACACTGCCCTTCACTCAGTACCTCTCATGATGACATTTTTCCTAGCGTATTTCCAAGTTGCAGGATAAAGATTTTTATTCTCTCAAGAGGATTCCTTCCACATCTAGAAAATTTTATATAGTCCAAAGGCAGAACTGTGCCTTGAAGCATTTCAACATTTCTCTAGAGTGTGCTCTACTGCTTAAAGGTTTCAATAGAGACAGTCACAATTCTCAGAAATCACAAGTACTTCTTCCAGTGTGAGCCCATTTCTGCTTGCAGCAAATGAGAGCAGGCAGCCCAATGCAACATCGGATACCATTCCACAGGTTTATGTGCCCTTGATTAGAAAAGAATGATTCCGTGCATCAATCACTATTTTACATTCTGTCTTTCACTCATTCAGCCAAATATTTTTCTAACATGTTTTCATACTTGAGAAATTTTGAGGGCTAACGGGGCAATATGGAAAATGAATCCCTACAACATTTCCCCTCATTTATCTGTTTGTTAGAGGATTTAAGCAGTTTCTCAGGGCCTACACTGGTGTGGGCATATCCCATTGCGACACATAGGTTGATACTCTTGCAGTCCAGCCTAAGATCTAGACTGTTTTTCAGGTTGGTTACCCCACTGCTTTCTTCTCTCTCAAACACAGTTGTTTCTTTGCACTCTAGCTCTGCCACTTCCTCAAATAATCCCAGCCTCTCTCTTCATTTCCATCCATTGCACTTGGTCTTACTCCTCAAGCCACCCCTTACCACCTCAGAAATATTTTCCAACATACATTTTTGAAGACTTAGCACTTTGTATACACTTGAGCTTCGTATTAGCGAGATATCCCTAAGTGTACAAGCTGTTCTACAATTATCTCCCTTAAAGTTTCTATTTACTGAAGAGAAAAAAAAAAGAGCAAAATAGAATAAGACTGCTGACACTTTAAGGCTTTTGCCCTTGATGCTCTTGTATTTCCTTCTTTTTCCTTATAAACATACTGCTGTTTTTTTCAGAGCTCTTTTAAGGATTTTACCATAACTTGGGCTCTCAGAACAGAATAGCTGTGGTACCACTGCTTCCAAAACAGTAAGTTTTTTTATGTTCAACACATGCTAAAAAGCAAATTTCTCATCCATGCTTTATATTGAAATGTGTGATGCTGCTTCAACTGAAAGCAAATAGCCTTCCAGAACTAACGCTGCAGTGACTGAGGATTGCTCAGCTCGATGGCTTAAAATCATTATATACTTTTCACACTGTCCCAGCTATGTAGGTAAGTAGGTGTTATTCCCATTTCACAAATAGGAAACTGATGTACAAAATGAAGATGCAGTTTACAAAGATCACGGCTAAGTCAGTCACAAAGCACAACTGGGTCTGGAAATCATTTATCCTCCCAAATTGCTAAATGACAGAGCCCAGAGTCTCACAGAAACCTGTAGGCAGCAAAGCTGCCCTTGTCTCAGCCACCCCTGTTCTTCATGGTGAGCATTCTGCAGGACCAGTAGCCCCAGCTGCAGCTGCACAAGAAACTCACCAGCTGACCCAGAAGGACAACCCACAGGTACCCACTAGTTGTACTTTCAGTTGACATTTTCTGTCTGGTAGCTTGGTTGCTGTTGTTAAAAGATGCTTGCTGTGAAAACTTCCACATGTATACAACTCCTCAGTGTATTTGGCCTTACTCTTTAAGAACATCCAGAGTAACATATTTATGGATTGATAACACATGAATCTACGCTAATTATTGCACGAATGAAAAGAAAAAAAACATCACCCCACTTGTCTTTGACAAAGCAGAAGTAAACTGAATAACATCTTCTGCATGCGCACACGCAACACAACTAATCCAAATCATTCTGTCATTAACTGGGACTCTTTAATATAAACCTTGTATTTAAAAATAAAATCAAAACACCATTTTCTTCTTCTAGTGCAGACAAAACAAACGGCCTCCAATTTATTTTAAACAGCATTCCTGCACATGAGGTTGGTGACATAATTAAGAAATGTATTCAAGATATTACTAATTTAATACAGCTCATCAATGCTTGAATCAGAAAATTGTTTATGGCCGATGCTGCCACTGCTGAATTTATGCATTGTAAATACAAATATATTTTATTCATAGAAAATTCTTGCAACTTCAATTAAGCAGTAAGTATTTATTTGGAATTCATTATTCTTTTTTGTTTGATAACCATCATTAATTCATGTTCAACTGATTAAGCCTGCTGTAAAGCCTTAGTGAACGCTATACAAGATAAAATATAGATTTGTAGAGATCTTTTTTTTCCCCCAAACAACTTCCAATCTGGAATCCGAGGACAACAGCGCATTGCTCTTTCACATGACCACTGAATTTCATGTTGTAACGGCACAGATAATCACTGAAATACTTCACAATCCACTGTACTGAAAACAGTTTAGATCTCTGCACAAGGAGAGAAATTACTGATTTAGAGTTTCAGCTACTTACTACTTTTAAACTGCACAAAATTATCACTCCTGTTACTGCCCTTTTTCATGTCTGCATACAGATTAAGATGTAAAGTGGTGATCTTTTTTTCTCATTTCACAGAAGCACAAACGCTTGCTTATCAAACAGCCAAGCTCTCAGCACAAACATTTCCATTTAAAAGGTTAGTATCTTTCTTTAAGTATACACACCAAGTTTAATCTTCCTCCACACTTTTTCTTAAGCAAAGGCAGAGTGCTAAAATTTGTGTTGAATATAAAGTAAGGTTCCTATGTTCTCTCACTGACTTCCTATATTACTTTTGCTCCACTTTCCTGCAGGTCACTAAGAAAACAGGCAAAAAGTACTAATTAAAACAGCAAATATACAACAGAAATAAAGACAACACAAGTATCTTTTTCTATAGTTCCTATTCCACAGAGAAATCTACTTCCCTTATCCAGAGGAAAAATAGTTCAGGATGATAAATAAAACCACTTTACTGAAGTCAACAAAAGCTGAAGGCAGAAAGAGTGAATTAGTCCAAACCAAAAATGCCTACTCGTAAAACCAAACAGCTACACTGAGATAATTTCTGGTAAACAAGGGGAGCACGAAGCTAGAAATTAATGGACTCAAAATAGCAGTACTGGAATTCGAACCCAATTAGTGCATAAAACTATGAAAGGTATTACTATTTCCCTCTCACTTTCGTCTTACAATATGCTCATTTTGTGATCTTAATTTCATGCGGATGCTAGCAGAAAGTGTGGGCTGAAGGGAGAAAGTGCTCTCCTTCCTAAAGAATATTCTGGATTCAGTGAAAGTTAGCTCAACAGAATATACAGATAAAGACTTAACAAATAACTCCCTTGTCTTTTATTGACAGCACTGGATTCTGAAATGAAGATCAACAGGTAGGAAGATTCTAAACAGATTTCAAAAGCTTTCCTCTTAACATACAGTGCTTCAATACCAACTCATAGTTTTTCTAAGCAAAAGTCCTTCAAATTAACTTCAATTTTTAAGGAATTCCACTGGAAGTGTACTGCAATAGAACCGCTCTAACAGTAAGCACTTATTTTAAGTAAGCCATCATTGCTCACCAGTAGTAAATAATTTCTTGTACTGTCAGGGACAGCACACAGATGCACTCACACACATTCACTCTTCCAAAATACTGCAGATCTACAATTCGCAGCCATTATGAGTTTACCTAAACTGAGATAACAATGCAGTATTCCAGGGAACATGTCTGCTCAGGAAACAAACAGACATTTTTCAACCGGTTTGAAGCAGAAGTGTAACAAAAAGGGCTGCTGTATTTTCCACTAATCTACGTTAGTCTGCTCTTCACTTCTCGCTGCATCCTTTTTATCTGAGGAAAGAATTTCTCTTTGTTGAGAACAAAAGTGAGCAGATGGACATAACATTCAGCTACGATTACACTGCTTTACATCCTTCTGACAAAAACAGCGCTAGATATTAGTGTAATTTACTCCCACTTTAAGTTCCCCTTTTCAGTGACAGAACAACATGAAGAGATATTCGTGTAAGTGAAAATAAGTCCCACATGAAGTCTAGGACAAAATTATGATGTAGTGAATATGAAACAGTGAATAAACCTTGGGATGTGGAAGGAAAACATACAATTAAAATATCATTCTGACTTGAGGGCTGAGTATTGCAAAATAAATAGGGAATATCTATTTAGTTCACACTTAGACAACAAATCATAATTTCTCTGCTCTCCAGAGATGATAGCAGTGAGGCACATGATTAATACATTATGGTGTATTAATCACACATTATGCTGTATCCGTATTCTGTCGCCTATGTTGCATTTGATCTGCCTGGGAGGCTTTCAGTCTCTTGCAGTGGCCCCTTACCACCTCTCCTGCAGTACTGACTTCCACAGGGAACATTCTAGAGCAAAACCAACAAAATTAAATCCCGTGTCTTAGGAGAGGTGATACTTAACAGCATTATTAGGTATTGGACACCTGTAGGGCACCAAATGGAGCAAAAGATCCTGGTTTATCAGAGACCTCAGAGCTATTCCCACACAGCATAGTTACACAGCTGTTCTGCTCCAGGCCTAAGGAAGCTGGCAAACCCTTCAGGTATGCTACATTCCTAATCCCTGCTTCAGCAGAGCCACTTTATACACAAAAGCACTTGCCCAGTGGTTTCCTTGTTCTCACTCTGCATTCTCTCAGCGCTCCTGGCCCTGAGGAAGCAGTTTATCAAATGCTTAAAAGCACTGTAGGATTAAACCTATATCACAGATGGCATAAAGAGACATGTACAGGTTGCTTAAATCACAAATTATAATTCACACAAAATTAATATCACTCACAAAAATTAAATCACAAATTATAATGCAAAAAGATAGCAACCAAATTCACTGTTGATAGCTTAGTTTTATCTTCCGTGATTTTCTCCTAATTCCCCACATATCCACCCCACCTGAAAAAGTGGCTGTAGAACGTTATGCTTGTTTCCACTAGCAAAAACCTTTCACATATAAAAAGGGGCCAACTGAAGAACTTCAGCTTCTTCACATGCTATCCATTTGGTGTAACATTTCTATTTCAGTCTGCATTTTACAGTAGAGTAGTATTTTTAATGTAGTAGAATTTCAATCCACTAAAACTTAACATTTCCAAATGTTGCTTTTTCAGCTTAAGGCACATGCATCATTAAGTCAGGACAAAAGTTCTTCACGTTGCATTTTTAGCAGGATATTCAAGCTATTCACAGTAAAACATTCTTAGTTATGAGAATGAATCCTTGCTGTCATCACTGCACTTTGAAAATGCAATATCAATGCTTATTTAATTATTTCCCATATTGTGTAGTGAAAAGGTAGCATAATGCAAACAACTATGGGCTAAAAAAGAATGGTATAACAGCGATGGTATAAAGTGTAATAAAAGAAAAACAAGATACCTTAGGGCTGTGTGTTGCAGTGTATTAAACAAATACTTTGTTATTCAAATGGTTGACTGGTTTAGTTTTCTGTATGTGATCTATCAGTGTATTTTATTAATAAACCCTCAGAAACCTCTCACACTATCTTTAGGATTTGCCTCAACCTCTTTCTTGTTGTTTCTCTCGTGTGTTTCTCCCCACGGTGGGAAGGCCACCAAATTCAAGTTTCTCACATCTTATTTCTTTCTCCACTGATGTTCAGAAGCTGTTGTTTTATTGCAATGTACTTACGAGAACAAGATTTTTTTTATTATTTTTTTTTTTTGGTGCCAAGAGCTTCAAGTTTTGTTTGTTTATAGCTCCTCTGTGCACTACTACATGTCTCTTGGATTCAACTGCCAATGTAAGGGATTAAGGGGCTAAGCGAGTTTGACTGGTGCAGGAATCTTTCAAATATGTTCCTCCAGCTCAACTCTTTCTGGCAGTTTTTATTTAATGATAACTGCCAAAAAAAAAATCCCTTGGTGCAGCAGGAGTGACAAAACAATCACACATTCCAGGCACAATTCAATATCTGTTCAAAACTCTGAAAAAAAGAAAATAAACTTGACAAAATTATAAAGATCTTTGGCCTGTTTATTAGCTCTTGCTGTTGTTTTTTTTGTTTTGTTTTGTTTTGTTTTTTTTCTTCATTTTAAATGCCCCAACTAATCTTCACCTTGGAAGAGAGGCTTGGAACAAGTGTTTGCTGACCTCTAGCCTGCCCACAGGGCAATGATTTCTCAGCAACCTCCCATGAGTGAAAATAACTTTTTTTTTTTTAAAAGCTATACTAGAGAAACTCGTGTATGAATATTGTTTGCTTACTGCCTCACCTCTTTTGGACTACCTGAAAACTTCCCTTGTTTCACGTTGCCCATACTTCAGTTATGCCTCTGGTATTTCATCTCTAGGAATTGAGATTGTTCCCTACATGGATTAGAGGCAGCCTTACATTGGTCTTTCTAGGGAGGGTTGAATTTTTTTTGTTTACTGAAAGAGCTATTTACTCATATCAGCAACTAAATTTACGGTCACCATATAAACGTCTCTCCTGATGCAACTTGTTTCTGACTGGTCAGGCAGTTTGCTTCTGCTCCTCCCCAGCATAGAGTTTGCAATAAAAACTGTAAGGGTTCTGCTTTATGGACAGAGATGAGTCCATCTTGCTCTAACTTCTTATTCCATGCTCTTCACAGTGAAATAGAACTGTGTTAAACATACACTAGCATGTTTGTCAAACAGTAAAATAGCTGCTGCCTACATCTTGCTTTTCAATAGCAAGATGAAAATGGCAGTTTCGATACCTGTTCTCTTATGTTTCCTTTTCTAGATTTGTTTGTTAGATTTAATTATTTCAAGAAGGAACATTTTCCTGCTTTATTCTTACTATTATGAATACTCCTACATCAAGGTGCTTTTTAAAAAAAAAAAAAGTAAACATCTCCCCATGCACCAAAATTGTTCTTCCCAGAGGATCACTGTGCAAATGTGGAGAAGGAGAAAGCCACAAGAAAAGAATCACAAGGTGTAGAATTGTTTTATCACAATGTTGATGAACAGAAATACTCCTAATAAGAACTGTGGATAACACAGCAAGAAAATCCACAATAAATGCCTATTTCTTGAGAAAGTTTCATTGAAACAAACAAGGTAGAATTTTCGTTAGGAGCAAGAAATGCAGATCCTTCCCTGCAAGTGACAGACTGAAGCCAACAAAAGCTGCTGTTTTGACTGACAGGGAAATAGACAATATAGCGTAAAGGTCATTCATATATTCTATCAAGATAATAGTTAAAAAAAAACCAACCTAATTCATTATGTGACAGAGTAAAAAGTGGGAATGAGACATTTCTCTAGTCCCTTCGTCTGTAGAGCATCTGGCAGTTTTATAGAAAGCTGAGAAACCCAATGGAGAATGCAAATATGACAAATATCAATTCAAGTTAGAAATTTTGGGTAGAAAAAGATATCCTTAGCATATCTAGTCCCTACAGTTATGTGATTCTACCATCTAGGCAGCTTCACAGAGACAACTCAGAAACCAAAACTTGACAGAATAACTCTGTTCTTTCCATTTGCAAATGTTCTTTAAGGTGAGGATGACCAGCCACCGGAAAGCTTTATAAGGACAAATTATAGATTCCTTTTTTATTTTTTCTTGACATCCAAGGCTTTTCTGAAATATAAATAGAGAATATCGTTTAATACATAAGCAGAGATACACTAGAATGACATCTGTGATGTTCACAGGATCACATTGCAACCTGACTGATGTACCAGCACTTTGGGTACTCAAAACCTGTCAGACTACGCATCCAATATTTTGTCACCGTAGCACTTGGAAATAATCATAACTTACGCCAACTGTATCTAAAGCGTAAGCCAACTGTATATCTGCATCGCTTCCACGCTTTTTCACCTATGTATATTCCTCATTCAGAATCACTGCCTCTTGAAACAAGGGAAACTCAGTAGCTCTTGGCATGAAAAGAACACGCGATTAACACACAGGGGCTCAGTGTTCATTATTTCAACATACTGGCTTTAGTCGTTTGGAACACAAATATGTCACATTTCCTCAATATCTGAAACAGAACATTTATATTTATGAGGATATAAACTCACTTTCTCAAGTCCCCGATATTTGCTGAAAATTAATCATCCCCTTGCGAAACACTTTCACTAGAATATTCATAGGAAGCAAACATAATGAATAATCATATTCAACTTTTATAATGAAAAGTTCCCAAAGCGATTTACAAGAGATGAGTATCATTATCTCCATTTACAGACAGGGAAACTGAGGCCTAATATTAACTTGCACCAAGATCAACTAGCAGAAAGGTTGTATGCCTCAGATTGTTTTGTAAAGCACTGGAATCCTAGTCCTCTAATACAAAAGGAAGTTGAAGCAAAAAAAAAAAAAAAAAAAAAGTAGATAAATTTCAATTGGTATTAAGATGTTATTGTAATACACAGCAAAGTTTCCCTGAAAGAGTTGATATTTCTTCACAGTATTTATAATGCCTGTGTTCTTTAAGGCCTCCTCATTTTCATTTGAGTTCCCTAAGCTATTGCACTGAAAATCTGTGAAAACCTAAAATACGTTTCTTGGCTTTATTTCTAGCAATGCAGAGAAGTCAGAAATGCTATACAGAGCTCTCTTCCAACTTTTTTTTTTTTTTTTTTTTTTTAAAGTATAGCTCTACTCTAAAGCTTTTCTTATTTATAGAAGTAAGATTTACCAAGGTCATAAGGCTTCATTAACCAAAGTTTGCTTATAAAAAAAAAATGAAGTATGAATGAAAAAACAGTATAAAACCTTATGTTAATTTATAAATTTATAAGATCCCATTCTTCCATCAACTATTATCATTTTAATTGAAGCTAAAGGATCTAGCCTTTAAATGGAAGAAATGAATTATCCTTTTTTTTTTTTTTTTTTCCTCTCTATGAAATAGAAATCAGTTTTAGTCCTCAAGGAAAAGTACAAAGCTGAAATGTTAAAATGTTGCCCCGGCATCTCTGTTTATGCACCTCTTTACTTTGATGAAGAGGTCAGTTCACAGCTCTACTTACATGTCATAACTATTATATACATTCCCAATTCTTAACGCTATGCTTAATAGTTTCTTTTAAAATGATAAGTGCCAACATAAATATAGTTAACACAAAAAGCTATATTCACAAAGTATTTATTAAGTTTGGTTCCTCGCATAAAGAGTGAAAAGTCTCCATGCTTTGCTCAGTGATTTTAATGCAAAACTGCCTGTGAACTCATCAACATGCCCAGTGTAATACATTAAAGCCAGCATGTGTGGGTGTCAAGTAATTGTAGACAATTTAGGGACTAAATTCTCTTAGGGTTTTAAAGTCCTACTATATTTTGCTTGGATACCTCTTTTCCAGGTCATTTAAGATGCAGCTGTCAAAAGAATAGATGAAACAAGCTTTAATGTTTTATTGCTGAATAAGAGGAGTTACTCTACCTTAGTATCCGAAGTTTACAGCTGTATACCTGTGCTGTATCTTTTTTTTTTTTTTTCCCCAGAAGCAGTCTGCTAGGGATTAAATTCATTTTAGAGAAAACAATAGATGTCTCTGAATTTTGTTCACAAGCCTCACATTACTGTATTATCTGATGTGATCCCACCCATTAATGCATATACTAGTTCCTCTGCACCAGTCATCACAAACCACCCATAGCTGTGCTGACTGACATGCAATCGCTAGGAAGCTAACCGAACCACAGCAAATCTTAATGTGCTGTTATTCATAATTACACTGAGCCCAAACCCCCTCAACACACGTAAAGCACAGAAGATTGGCATTACTGGCATGTGGGCAAACTGGTTGATGCCCTGCGAGGAAGGACTGCCTCTAGAAGTATCTCGCTTGGTAAGGGAACGGGCAGATGGAACACCAGGGAGTTCTAAGGTAAACAGAGGCCTGGCCATAGCTGGATTAACCCAACACAACAGGAAAGGTGTGGTAGACTAGCTGGAAAGCAGTCTGGGGCCCTTGCGCACATCCGTTGGACACTAGGCAGCATTGAGCCCTTGCAGCAGAGAAGACAAAAAGCATCCCAAGCTGTTTTAGCTCAAGTGTAGCCAACAAGCTCAGGGAAGTGAGCCTTCCCATCTGTTTGGCACTGCTGAGAGCACATCCTTGTGTGTTTCCAACCCCCGCAGGCCTTGAGTACGAGAAGGACATCGATAAACTGGAGAGACTCCACTGGAGAGTTACCAGGGTCGCCAGGGGCTGCACACAACTCTTACTTTCTTCTTGTTCTCTTCTTCCTTTCTGGTGAAAAGAGGAGGAAGGAAATGGGATCTTACTGCCTTACAGCTGCCTGCTGGCAGGTGCAGAGAACACAGAGCCAGGCTGGAGGAAGTGTTGAAAGGATGACAGACAAATGACACAAATTATAGCAATTTAAACCAAATATGAAGATTATTTTTTCCCCCCAGTAAGGGGTATTCAAACATTGGAGGTGAGCCCCAGGGAGCTTGTAGAATCTCCACACCTAGAGATATTTTAAGAACATGGGGAACCTGGTCCAACTTACAAACAACATAATTACCATGTAATTTGTCCTTACTTATCATCAACATGATCATAATCTCAAAATCAACATATTAACTTCAATATCAAAATGATTATAGGATTTGTTGATTGTAATCACCAAGATTTTTCTATTGTGACTACCACTATCAGTATCTTGGAGGAAATAAGCTCTATTAAATTTTCTTCCTACTACACATAAATTCACACGTTGCAGGTTACATTCTAAGTCTGCCATTCACTTAAGCTTATTTTCCTGAACGCTTCCATTTTAAGGGCATATTCTTTCACAAGATCTTTCAGCAAATAACTTCAGCATGGAATCAGATAGACTGATCTTGTCTGGTTACAGAAAAATGAGGTGGGAGATCGGGAATTAAGGGAGGATATCACAGACTAAAAAAAAAATACCATAAAAACTAATGCAATAGCATATAATACTAGCCAAACTTCCAAAAAACTTCACATTCTCCAATATTCTACACATTAGAGCAAGTTTCCTCAGATCTGGGGAGCAATGTTATGGACTTAAGCCAGTGAAGAAGTGGATATTGAGTAAGAGCAGTTAATCTACTGTGAATTTACAACTGTGAATTTATTTATTGTGGTAAATAAATTTTAGGAGAATCTTAGGCAGTTTAGAAAGGAAAAATAAGGGCCTGAGAACAACACATCTCTATGCATCTGGGAGCAATGCATCAATTTTTGACAATTCAGTATAGAAAGACAGGTGCATTTGACAGATGTACTTTTTCTGCAAGACTGAATGAAAAAAAATCCAGAAGAATGCAATAAAAATTACACTTCATCCTATGAAAATGAACTGAGGAGTTTGTTGAAACCCTAGCAACACACTTCTGAAACATAGCACTGAAATACACAAACAGCTGAAAGGGGGAAAAGAATGAAATGCCATTTGTGCTTTTATCTAATATTCCACTGAAATAAGATGTGATCAATTTATATTCCTGCCCCGTTATTTCATTCACCGTGCAAGGATTCCATATCATTACTGCTATAAGAGCCAGCATGTGGGAGTGTGGCATGGTGGATGGACATCACATCATACAGAGATATTAATTCCTGAGCTGTATGAAACAAGCCAAGGGTCTAAATCCAGCTAGATAACGGACAACTTCCTACCATAGGCTACCAGAAACTGAGTCTCAAGTGTCATTTCTACATTAAGCCTATGAAGCTATTTATTTTCAAGCATTTCTTCCCATTTTAAAAAATGGACTCCAGAATTTTTCCATCCTGCAAACATCAGTGAACAGTGAAGAGCAACAGGATATATAAGAAGAAAATCTAACAAGATAAACCTAACATCATTTGAGGTTGCTGCTATAATGTACAAAAAACATAGACCATCGATTCTAATATGCTCTGCTAAGCATGCAAAGCAGGATAGGCTAGGATTTAATTAAGAACATTTGGTTTGAATAATATGAAAAACCACCTGATTGTGGGATTAATTAAGCTATAGAACAAATACTCTCCCAAAGGAAGAGGCAGAATTTCTATCACTTCAGTCATTATAACAAGACTGGATGAAACTAAGGAGAATCCACAGCAGAATAATCACCTTGCGACTCGATAAAGCAGCATAGCAGATATATAGTAGATACTTTCCAGTGTAAAGTCAAAGAAATGATATTTGTGCATTCAATGGAAAGGACTGCCTATTGCTATAGCTGCACGTTGGCAAGAGAATACAAAATTTCTGCAACATGAAAAGAAACAGTAGCAGTAACAAAATACTGGACATGCAAATACATCACTGCTTAAGATCATGATATATGCCTAAATATTTAAGTAATTGGAGGGATTTGAAGCAGTGTGTGACACCTTCCGGTTTGCTACCAGGCAGAGGTGGAAATCTTCTCCCACTTCCCTCCAGCAATAAGCCTAATTAGCCTACGCGTTTTTTCAGGTGCAAATACATTCCCTGCCTTTAAAGATGAAAGCAAAAAGTATCTACTTGTATACAGCATAAAGTGGTATTGAGACTGATCTCCTGTGAACTTCTGAAAAAAGCACAAGGAGCAGTACCAATTTCTACCATTACCATTCCCAAACATTAACCTCCTAGGTTGTCAACCTAAATAAGAACTACTGCTGAACCCACAGCTTGCTTCCTTGCGTCTTTTAACATATCATCACAATTATGTTTGTTCTTTCAAGCTCTGAAATCTACTTCCACAGAGCAACACCTTTTTCACTTAATACAATGAACATATACAGCTTCTCTGCAGTTTTATCCCTTTAAACCCAACTATCCATCAAGAAAATAGAAAATTTCTGTTCTGTTTGCTCTGACAAAACCTCCTTCTAAGTTTTCAACTGCTTTATAACATTCAACATAGCCCAGTTGTTTCAAGAACTAAATCTACAAGCTAACTGCCTTACAAATATCATGCTATTTTGAAGATGCAAGCCTTATTCAAAAACAGCATTGTGAATCTTATTACTGGTTACCATTTATATTATATTCATGCTTTAAGATTTGAGGCAAGTCAGATCAGAATGAAGCATGACAGATGATGCAGGAAAATTATCTTCACCATTCTTCTTAAACACATCTCAGTACTGTTCTGTTTCTTATCAAGCCTCGATTACGACCCATGAAGCACTACCTCCCAAGCTTCTGATTATTTTGCCACCTGACTAATAATCTCCTAAAAACACAAAAGGTATCATGCTACCTACTGCTCTGTCATTCAAATAAATGGGTCATTAAATTTCTTGAGACAAAAATACTTGGCAAAGCTTTCTTCAAAATTATTTTTTGCTACAAGAGAAATTTATTTCACCAGATAACCAATTTCTGTTACTAACCCAAAATCTATGTGCTTTATAAACCATGACTCAGATTAGAAGGATTTGTGAAAAACAGCATCCTTGTCACACCAATGCACTTAGTAAACACAAGCCTCTCATATATGTGTACAGTATTGTGGAAGGAAGGAATTGCTTAACAAATTACTGCATTCCGCTACCCAGCAGGGTAATAACCATAGCAACATCTCACAGAAGAGGAGGAAGGTTGAGAAATTGCAGCTTTGGGATTAGATATTTGTGAACTCCATTTTGAAGAGAGAATCTTAATTTAATTAAATGTTTATTTAATTTTGGAGGAAAAACCAAGTATTTTCTGCCTATAATAAACAGAAAATACATACACAAAGTTGTACAAGCTTTTGATTGTACAACAATCAAAATCATACCTTTACTGACATTTTTTTAGCATTTTACAAAAAAAAATAATACTTATCTGCAGAAAAAGCGTCCGCAGTGATATTAAATCAAGCATATGAAAGGGTGAATTAGAAAGGTTAAACAATACAGTTTTCAGCATGCAACTTCTGGGACTCATCATCATATCACATACACATTCACTAATGCGGTTATAAACACATTCCACCTCATTTTGTATTTCTTGGCTCGGAGTTCTGCTATGCTCTTTAAAATGTACTCAACAAGTTACTTGCCAATTTAGAAAGTAAATTCAGAATTGCACGGCCAGCCTGCTAAAGTCTAGGAGTTGATGTTCAGCTCAGTTTTAGACACGTCTAGAAGACTGCATATCAACCTGAAATTCCTCAGCTTTTTGACTGATAAACATTCCTGAATATTTCATTCCAACGGCCTTTTAAGATATTTCAGTCCTCTCAATTCCAGTCTATTTTGCAGAGGCAAAGCTGTGAAAAAGCTGAATTAGCTGTGGTTCTGGGCATCGTGAACCAGTAAGTAGGAAGGGATCTCCAGGAGTCTCTACTGCAAATCTCAAGGGAAAGCAAGCTCAGCTAGAGCAGTTTGCTAAGGGTCTGGACTTGAACACCTCTAGAATGGCGATCCTCTATGGGCCCCGTTCCAGCAATTTACCTCTTCTATGGTGAAAAAAGTTGTATCTTACGTTAAGTGGTAATTTGCCATGTTCCAACCCATTGCCTCTTTACATATTCTCTGAAATAAGTCCAGCTAGTCAGGACTCTGCGCTCACCCCATGAACTGTGCAGTTTTAAATCTTTGCTGTTCCAGAACTGACTCTTTGGTTAACAGTTTGAGGCTTTGGAGATGCGCTACACGTTGCGTATAAGTACAAGTAGTACAATCAAGTACAATTAAACATGATTTCTATGGCCTTAAACATTACAAGTTAGTTTCTATTCATTTTATGAAATAACTAATGAATTGGGTTAATTTAGGTTTAGATTTCTTTAATGGAGGTAGATGGGGAACATTTCATCAGCTTATTGACAGAAAAGGAGATTACACTGCAGTATTTTGTGACAATGACTTTAAGGATACAGTATGTACAAGGTTGCTTATTCTTTGAAATTAGAATAAGTTACTGTCAATGGAAGGATTCGGCGCACTGTGGTGAGGACGCTGCACGTTTCTCTTAATGCATGGCAAATTCCATTTTGAGAAATGTATCCTTACCACAAACAAGTTCTTACCATAAATGCTTGTATGCTGGTTTCAAAGCACTATAATCTAAACTGAAACCACCTTATATGAAGCACAAAGCGGAGTGGCAGCAGCAGAAAAAAGTTTCAGAACATTTAAATAAGTTAAAAATACCTTTTGTTGACAGAGACGATTTCTTAAAATGTCATGCTTATAAAGCTACTCAAGATTATGCACTTCCACTAAAGTTGATCTTCCCAGTTATGCTCAGCAATCATTCTCAGATGCTGATAATCTTGTTCACTATGAAAGGTATAGCAAGCATTTAAATATGCATAAAATCCATTTTTGTCATTTTTTGAAGCATACAACACTTCAGTGCTAAACAACATTCATCGATCTTAAGATCACACAATATACAGAAAAACATTACATACTAGTATAGCACTGTACAATTAAAGTAAGAAATTTCTTTTAGGGTTTTTTTTTTTTTTTTTTTTTTTTGGCACAGAGACAATAAGGGAAAAAAAAATAGCACGTCATTCCCCCATCTCTCTATGTAAAGCAACAAAATCCCTGCAGTACTGGCCGCATCCAGGAAACTCACCAAGTCTGCTAATTGTATTTACTGTACGATAATGAATCAGAAAACAATATCTGACTTAGACCTCTATGGAATTCTTCATACACTGAAATAATGACATACTCCTTTGCTGATGCAGAGAAGAAATAAAAGAAAGAAAGAAAAAGTAACAGTCCCCACCACGTGCCCTCTTCTGGAATTATATTTAATGAGATGAGTACATTTAAAGTGTAAAACACAAAGAGCCGGAAACAAGCTATACAGTCCTCTGACATAAATCCTCAGGTCACGTAGACAACGTCTGCAGTGTTGTCAAAAACTGAGTAACTAAAAATAATAGTCAAAATGGATGCGTTCTAAGCAGCCTTTCAGTATTGATCTCCCAAATTCATCCACTCATCCAATTTAACACTGTCTTACAACAACTTCACTGTGAAAGAGAATGGAATTGTTGAGACAAGAAAATTTAAAATGTTTGCGTAACGTTTTCTTTTTAAAGCAAGAACTTGAAATGAAAGACTTCTTAAAGTCTCGCATCCATACTTTTCAACAAGTTATTCTGGCCTTTTCACTTCAGCCTTAGTTTGTGTATTTTCCTCCCTGATAAAAAGCCAACACAGCAGAATCCTCAGAAGACTCCTGTTCCACAGCCAAACAGGAAAGATAGACTCAGAGAAAACACTGAGACCTGCTAAGAAGGGAAAGAATAATCTCTCAAAAGAAACACAAAACAACAAAATATTTTGACTTTACAAACAGACAGGAGTGCTTAACCCCTACCACATCACATGCATCGCCAAAGTTCACCTGTAGGATACCTCTCTCTCAAATTCTTATCCATTTTTTGCTACAAATCACTTAACTCACACGTTTCTGTGCGATTCTGTGATTTCCTCAGTATCATCATACCATAGTTATAGTAACCCTTCTGCTGTTTGCCCAGAAGAGCTCTTGAGGTAAGAGTTGATAATCATGTGAAGAGAGGGGATATGACTAAATAAAACTCAATATCTCACAAAACGTAGAGTTCAGTATGCTTCGAATAAGCCTTTCCAGACCTCCAACAGGCAGATCATCAGCAGCCAGTTTACAGTTAAGGAAAGAAAAACAAAGGAAAACCAAGAGTTCAACCTGCAAAGAGGGACTACTTAAGTGCACAAGTGACACAGAAGACTGTCAAGAAGTCTGCTGCCTAAATCATAAATGTATTTATTTACTTCAGAGGTCAGACATTAGAATTATTTTTCTTTTTAATTACAGAGGAATAGCATGAGCACACATACAAAGTAGAAGAGCCAAAAGCACACAGACACAACCAGCAAGGGATTTCAGGCAGTCACCTGACAGCATGCTGAAGTATGTTAGCGTTGAAGGGAAGACCAAAAAGGGAAAGACAAAAAAAAAAAAAAAAGGTGTGGGGGGGTCTGATCTGTTACTGCACAGAGAAGAAAAACTAGAAAGATGAAAATGGAGAAAGTGAAGTTTATTCTCATTTTCGCTTCAAACTGCACTGGTGAGATCAAATAGGTAAGCTGGTACAAGTACCACCACTGACTCAGTGAAAAAACACCTCCAAAATATATGAACAACAAGTTCAGAACGTGTAAACAAACTAAACACTTTTCAAATCATCTAGAGTGAATTAAGTGGTTTAGAGACCTGACTAAAGCAATGTCAAAATTAACACTCTTTTGTAACATAAGAGAATGGTGAAATATCATGCAAACAAAGGACTAATGTTTTGCATATCTGTGTTTGAAAAACAGGATGGAACAGTGCAGAGCAGTTAGCTTACTTTCCTGGGACAAATATTCTACAAGCTCAGCTGTAAGCTTCAAAAGGATGAGAAACAGTCCAAAACAGATTTTGCACTAAGCAGTCTCGAGAAATGCATTTAATTTGTCTCTATGGCAAGTAACAGGTTACGGAAAACAGAAAGAAAAAATCATTAGACATTCTGAAATATGTACATACGTGGACACAATCTTATGGGTCAGCTTAAAACAAACAAAGAATTGAAATAGATGAGTTATTGTTGATGCAAAAATGAATGGAAAACAATATTCCTCAGTTGTTAGGTACCCGCCAGCAGTGAGGGGTTATCTAGCCAGGTTCCTTCACCGTCTGGACTGGTTCTCATAGAGTTCAGTGCGGTCAGTTACAGTCATGTTTTGAAAGAATACAGAACTGCAAGAAGTTATAACACCAAAAAACAGTTGGGGAAAAAACCCACAAGCAAATACAAACTCACCTAAAAATTCCCCAGAAAAATATGACTAATTGGAGAAGTAGTCTGGAAAATTAAGTGCAATTCAAAAGGAACTAATAAATTTAAAAGCACAAAGGAATTTCAGCGAACAGTCAGCTAACAAGGAACACTGAAGACCTGATCTTAAGGTTATAGCAGATCATAAGTTGTTTATGAGTCAGTAAATGTCATGCCCTTATAAAGAAATAAAGCAACATCCTGGAAGGCATAAAGGAATATTTTGCTATGTTCCAGAGAAAATATTTCATCTAGATAGCATCAAATATATTGCATCTATTTTTGTCACTGCTGTTCAAGAAAAAAAGATGAGTAATTTGGAAAAATAGGAAAAAGGAACAAGAAAAGATCTTCAATTTGTCCTACAAGAGAAGCTTAAATAGAAGAAAAAAGCTGAAAGAAGACATTTGATAACACTCCTAATGTACTAAAAGGAAGGAAGTCATCTATTCGCTTTTTTTTCTTGTGATACTGTAAGAATTAATGAGCTTAACTCACAGCTAAGGAGATTTAGGTTTGATATTAGGAATATCTTTGTAATTGTAAGTACACCTAAGCTCAGGATAGATTTCCTTTGAGGACACTGCAAAACCTTCATAACTGGAGATCTTTAAGAACTATTATATACTCATCTGTCAGAAACAGAAAAAGTACAGTTGATCCCTCCTTGGAGCAAGATGATAGACAAGATGAGCACCATCTCTACCTGCTCCTCTTCTTCTGGAACAGAAATGTGATTTCCTAGAGAAGGATCTCAAACATACTGAGAGAGGTGAGCGGTGAGTTTAATTTGATGCATAAGTTTCAGTTACCTACTGTGAAGGAAATAGGAAATATATATCTTTAATCACTGTAAAGATAAACTGTCCGGAAAATTGTAAACAAAAGGAAGTATATAACTTCCTCACTGTCTGTTAATGGCATTAAGTAATATTCCTACACATGTCACCACCTTAGTTACTTTGCCTAGACCATTCCCATGCTTTTAACTGTATATGGTTGTATGTTGTTTCTATCTTCACATTTGAAACAGTTAATTGTTGGCTGAACATTGAATTTCAGAAAGAAAAAAAGGAAACTTACTATTTCTTGTAGTATTTTTATATGACCTTTACTATATCATCTAATTGGTTACCATACACATCACAGACAGCACAATCCCAAATGGGAATTTTTTGAAACTCCAATTTTTTCCTTTTCATTGGATAAAATCAATGTTATGCACTTAGCATCATCTTAATTGCATGGATGTTGTTTTGTTTTAATTCACATCATTTATACTTAAGTATATGCAGTATATAGGAAGCTGGGAAAAAAAGCAGTAAATATTCCTTCAAAAATTAGAAAAGGCTTGTAGCCTCCCCTACACATGTTATAAATTCACTGGACCAATTCTAGAAATCCCTCCTGGCTCTTCTTTTCTTTTCTTAGCCCAGGAGATTTCAACTGCATTGGTGGTCCCTACTAAGTAAGTTCAGTAAAATTATATCTATTTTATATATCTATATATATCTATATCTATCTATCTATCTATCTATATGTAGCCATTGACTGACAAATATATTACAGCTGGGTAGGCATACATGTATAGTATCCAAGGTCATACATTGCCTAAATACCATTTAAAAAATGTTTCCTATAGAAGAAATTGGAAAAATTGGGCACAGCACCTAGGCAGTACCTAAGCTTCCAACTAAAGGTAAGAAATAAGCCCATATAGAAATCTAACCTAAGTCTTCGTAAGACAGGGATGAAACTTAAACTGAATATTCTTTTGATGCTAGAAAAAAAACCTCTGACACCACAGAAAATCTATTTTGACAACTGTAGGAGTTAAACTCTAATTTCAGATGCAAGGCTGTCAAAGAAGAAAAAAACCCTGTTTCTATGCCTACAAAGATTAGGATCTGGCAGATGATCTAAAAACCCAGCTAAATATTCTTTTTATAGAGTCACCTCCTGGTTCCCTTATTCACATAAGGAGTCTTGCAGCATTCAAGAACAATAAGGGGGATTTGGCTCTTTTTGCTTTTCTGTTCAAAAACATGCTGTAAGATAAAATCAATACAGACAACTGTATATTAAGCTGAAGGTCACTCATGGCAGGTAACTACGTATGCTACTGCATCTCCTGTTTATAAACATCGCTGCTGTTAAGAATGACTGCTCTTGCAACAATTGGCAATTTTTGAGTATCATTTTCCATTTCTGCAATGGAACAGCCCACTATGACAGCACTTGCCCTTTGCACATGGAAGAGCTCTGTATCCACAAACACCAGCATAAGACATTTCTCACCTCCTATGCTGTTACAACGTTTTGATGAACAAGTTTTCCAACATCAGATCCTTGCTACAGGTCAAGAAACCGTTTCTTTGATGCAGAAAAATATGAGGCGCAAATTTTGAATACAGAAAGGAATGATTTCTCATGGTTACATGGCCTGGAATCACAGAACAGTATCTACACAATACTACATACTGGATGAATACATATTTATTTCCAAACATATTAGACAAATTTTTACCCCAGAAAGCTTAACTACAGAGTTTGGAAGCTTCAGAAGATTATTTCCAGAATTGCTAGACTTTTCCAGCCCCAACTGCAGCTGATTCTTCCACTAATGAAGTATAAATTAACCATATAATTAAACCGTACTACAAATTCTCCACATTTTATGTAAATTCATGTTTTTACAGCACTTCTTACTGCTAAAACTGATCTTAAAAACCATACAATAATTTTTGTAGATTTTGGCTTCAGCATCATCTGAAATTTGAAAAGCACTTATCTGGCCCTTGAACCTACAGGTTAAGGAAGGAGGTTAAGGAATTCAACAAAGAGAAGGCTTAAACATAATTAAATATTATTCTGAGTATCACAGAGAAATTAGAAGACCTCCTACATGCAATCTAAACTGCATAAAATATGTAAAAGTACATGAGATACCTACAGTAACATCATGCATACAGATGACCAACAGGTTAACTTTCACAGTCAGCATTAACTCAGCTATCTAACCCTACTATGTACAAAAGCCCCGTCACATTGGTATAATCAGTTTTAGATTTCAGTTTTTCACAAAACACAAAAGGAGACTTTTTAAACAAAAACCTGTAATCACATCTCACAACTGTAGGACATCTTTCTTCCAAGGGAACTTTTTAGCACTTTTCTCCCCCGTAGTATTTTTCCAAAACAAATGTATTGTACAGACCTGTGTCGTGTTGATAAACATCTGGTTCAAAGTATTTACAGAATTTTTCCTGTTGATTTTCATTAAGTTACTTTAAAAGGGAGCCTATTCTATGATACCCTTCCTCCATATCCCTATACGCTTTTAAAAAAAGGAGAATATAGCTATATTTGAAATATTTCTCACACTACAGTGTGGGTCCTGAAACTTTCCATATCTAGAATGCAAAAAAAAAAAACAAAAAAACAAAAAAACAAAACACCTGATCTGAAATGTTCCTGCCATTTCCACACAGAATCATTCATAGAGTGCCATTATATATTCCCTTTTACTTATTTTACTCTCCTTTGTTTTCTCAGATACTCAACTTACATTTGGTGTTTTTCTGAGATAATGCTACAGCAATAACTATTTTAATCTCTCATTCTAGAGACAGAATTGAAGCATCTCATTGCCTATGACACTACACAGCATTCTTCACGGAAATAATTAATTTTGCTAAGGAATAAAGTCAGCTGAGACATAATGCTGATGTAACGCAGTTAGACGAAACTATTCCTCTCCCTGAGCTCTCCTCCACCAGCATCCCACTGTAGGACAGCATCACACATGGATCAAAATCTTCAGGGGGATTTTGAGCATGCGAGCATTTAGGCCTCTAAGTGCAGGAGAATCATTCCTCTTTCCATCTTAGCAGTTGCATGACACGTGCACACCACAGTCACCGAGAAAGCATATCAAAGATGGGAACGGATTTCCACTGTTTCACAGTTTTTTCAGCTTTTGTATCAACCGAACACCTTTTTAATTTACAATTGTCTCTTTGCACATTAGCACATACATGGTACAGTACATGAAGCGCTGGAACGACAGAGGGACACGTCAGAGTCAATAGAGGAACCACAGAGTGATTGTAACTCTGACACTTTCCCAGTTGTGTGTGAAAACATATTTATAAAGATCTTTAGTCAGATCAGAGTTCTAAGCAACAGAGTAATCTTTCTCCTTTCCCAGCTTCAGAGCTCTATGAGCACATAGTGAGAGAGAAAAGCACATGCTTATGTGCACAAGGCATAATCCTAAAGAGCTGTAAAAAAGCAACATTTCTTTTGGCAATGTTCTCTGCACGTTCCAGTTTCAGCACGCCAGACACACATCAGTTTGCAAGCTTATGGGTGAAAATTGGAGACCAAAGGCATCTTTGTGGCTGGTGTGTACTACAGGCCACCTGACAAGGACGGGATATTGATGAAGAGCTCTTCAGCTCCAGGAAACATCATGCCTTTGGGCCCTGATTTTGGCAGGTGACTACACCAAACAGACGCATGCTGAAAAAGCAGCATGGCACCCCGCAAGCAGTCCAGGAAACTACTGGAGTGCATTGAGGACAAACTCAGTTTTCCCCAGAGCAATATGTCTCCAGTTGCCTGGATAGACTGATATTTCCAATGATGCAGCAATATCAGAGTTCTACAAGTAAAGCCTCTCCAAATCATCACTACTCAGAACAAACCGTATTTTTCCTCTCTTTCTTCCCTCAGCTGTAGCAGTTGATTCAACACTCGCTTGCTCGGCACACACAGGTTTTTCTCTCCTGTTGTCAGCATGCTCTCTACACCTGCAACATATCTGAGTAAGGTATAAGGAGCAAGAGCAAGCACTGATGAAAGCCCAGTCTCTCCCTCCCTTTACCGCTGCTGCTACCTTGCCTCACCTCAGGTTTATACAAAATATCACCTCCAGCTTCTATGCAGCACACAGACAGCATCTGCACATTTCGGTCTCTCTTTATAGTTCCTTTCTCTCCCCCTCTCTTTTTCTCTCCCTTTTAAGACTACTGTGTTTCTGGAGCTTCCCTGGGGAAAATCTTCAACTTGAAAGGGTCTCTTAATAACCTTGCTCAGACCTGCACACAGGAAATTAAGCCATTCTGCACATTCAGCATTTACCACTTTGCTCTGCAATCCAAAGTTCTTGCACATACATACTGTTTGCAGCCATTTGGGGATTAACCCCTTCACCTTGCAGAACTGCAGGTGAATTTTCATTTCAATGAGTGAACTCTGCCTAGAGATGTGGGTAATAGTTCATATATTGAATACAAACGCTTCTAAATACATCAGAGCCACTTTGCATTGTTGCCAAAGATCTGTCAGACAAACAAAACTCATACCAAGTGGAAACCTAATTAGGGGCCTTGGACTCTCAGATTTTTCTCCACTTCATTAAGTGCCCCCCTCCACTTAAAAAAATAAAAATAAAAAACACACACAAAACCAAAACAACAAACATTTTTTTCTCCTCCTATTGCACTGTGCTTTAGGGAATTCATTCTTCTTAACCCCTCTTAACCGTTTTCCCTCTAGTCAAAGGGGCAGATACTTAGGGACACAAGCCTCCTTTATTTACATACCAAGACTAAGAAACTGGCTGTCTAATTTGGCTACATCCCAGGCAGCCAGCCTGCAAAAAGTGCAGTCAAACATTGCTCAGCTGCTATGTGAGTCTAGGAAGCATGGTGCCTGGCACTCAGCACAGTGCTCTCAGTGATTTTTGACTAGTTTTTCCGTAAATCTTATGGAAGGCTTGGGCCAATTTTTTTTTTCTACTTCTAATTTAAGAAAAAAGAAAAAGACAATGCTTATGTGTTTGCTCTACTGCTTAAATTTATTTTTCCTTGCACAGGGCACAACTGCAGATGAAGAGCAGTGCTGACAGCTAACTTCCCTAACTTTCCTGACAGCTAACTTACAAGAAGAATCTACAAATGCAGACACATCCCACATATGAGACCAACCATATTTTTGACTTCAAAAAGAAACATATGAGGTGCACAAAGCCTTTGCTTCCCCAGATCCTCCGTTCTCCAACATTCTCATCGAGCACTTCACCACTCTGAATCTATATGCACTTATTGCTACACCAAGCAATCCTTCCAAGCTTCCATTGGAAAGTCTTCCCATTGACACTTAAGTGTAGCAAACAGCAAACTCTGGAGTGACACAACCTTCTGCTCCCCTCCTATGAATTAGGGAATGAGTAAGCAACCATTTCAAAACACAAATAATTAAGATGGAGTTCTGTACACTGGATCTAGTTGTTGATCACAATATATGGAAAACATAAAAGGTTAAAGCTAGCTTAACTCCAGACATGTTCCAGTGAGGTCTGTACTGGTTGCAACAGGACAATGAAAATCCTTATTACTGACTGTAAGAGTCTTTAAATAAATATCATAACATTCTCTTAACTCTCCCCCTACCTCCTACACCTCCCTTGAAAGAGGCATTAGCAAGCGCTGGATAAGACTGCCGCAGCACAATGCTACAATAGACTCTAATAATGTTCAGATTCATTCCAAACTTTTTTTTTCCCCTCACTCAAGCACCAACTCTGGCAGACAGGGCTGGCAAAACCCAGGAAGGGGAATCGGAATTTCCACCTGTAGCAGAGGGGTGACAAACCACACCTAGCAACACATGACTCAAAGATGAAATCAGTGTAGCTGGGTCAGAAGGAAAACCCTTCAGCGAGCAGGTCTGTAAGCAACTCACACCCTGTTAGCAATATAATTTTTTTCAATTAATTGAGACTGCTGAGTCTGTGAACTCTTTTTACGACTGTTTCCTAAGTAAAAAGAAAAGCCTGTCATGCCAGCGTGTCACTTCATTACTTCATGTGGAATCCAGAAGAACCAGACTGAAGAATTCCTACGTAAAATGATCCCTAAAAGTTTCATAGATTTATTACAGGTGGTTGACAACTGTCCTTGGAATACTTAATACTCAATCTGACACAAAGAATCTGCATTGTTCTCTTCTATGTATCAAGGTCAGCATCACAAAACAAACACAACTCAACGTCTTTGAACAGCTGCTGAAAGCAGTAGCTCTTCGGTTCTAATTTAAGACCACAGGAAAATAAGGTAAACAAATTAAAACCTAAAACAAATAACATTCTTCTTCAGGAACAAATGATGCTGGTGCACTGCAGCTGCGGAACGCGAAGTGCACAGAACATACCTCCAGGCTACAAGTTTCTGAAAGTTTTACTTAGCTGATTAGAGATGAACAGATTGTGCGAAATATTAATAGTAGTGAATTTCAGTAGTAGTGTCCTAATGCACAGCTAAATAAAGTTACCACCCAGCAAGCAGCACACATGGAAAGTACAAACCTAAAACACCACTTAATAAAAAAGCCGGTTAGCAACCCCCTTTTAAATCTGTGGTGTTTTGGAACATTCGCATTTGGAACATGTTTTTGGAACATTCCAAACATTCATTTGGAACAGTATTTTCAGAAAGGAAAGAGATTAGTTTTCATTTTCACCAAGCTTCCCCCACAACAGATCTGTGACTGCATCCCTCACCAACACCACAAGTATGGATGCATATTTATTTCCTACATAAATACAGTTATTGAAAGTTGTTTGCATATTAGAGAAAAGTTCAATATTTGTTTTCATTTGTGCTAGAAGGTATGAGGGACTGCTAAGAACAAAGTCCATCGTTGCTTGCTGCAGGTGTTGCCACTATCTCAAGTGTTTTTTCAGCATTTTCTGAGACACTGCAACTGCTGGGGGGCTGCTGCCTGCAGAACTGCTGTTGTTGTATAATTAAACAAAATACCAACACTTCCCGAGGGTCGTGGGATTTTCCATATTCTCCATGAGAGCCGAGGATTTTCTAAGTACAGAAATTCCTATCGTTCATCCAGAAACAAAGTTTCAAAGGCATATTCATTATCTCCTTCACAGATTTGGCATTTGTATCTATGTATTTTAAAGTAAGAGTAATTATCTTGAAATGTTATATAGAAAAGCAGAATTCATCAGGACAACAATGAAGTGCAGGTTCTACATACGCTTTGCCTAAGAAAAATACTGTAAAGGAGAGATTTAAATGTTTAGTTACCATGGCTACCTTTACATCACAAGGCAAGGAAAACCCACACTGAAAATGAAACACTGCTCCTTAAAGAAAGAAACTAGACACTGTTAATATGCTTTTTCCCCCCTCCAGTATTTTCAGAAAGCAAATCTGTTAAAGAAGAAATTATGCACTAGTATAGATGCATTTTTTCCTGTTTCTTTCTTACTCTACAATTTTCTGTTTGTTTGTTGTTGTTGCTATTGTTCTTTTGTTGGTTAGGTTGTTTGTTTGTTTGTTTTTTGTATATTAAATGATTAAAGAAAAACTTGCATTAGATTCAAAAATTTTAAACTTAAAGACTAAAAAAGGCATGATAGAAGGAATTTAACACTGATTGAACATGCTTCGTGACTCAATTTCAGCTCTGAAGTTTTAGGCTTCAGGTGTAAGTCAGAAGTTTTTAAAGAAGACGACATTGCGCATATGTTTCTTAAGTAAGAAACAACTATTCAGTTCTAGAGGCACCACGAAATAAAGGTGAAATAAAGTTGTGAAAGGAAAGGAGATATTTACCTGTCAATTGCATTTTAAGGAGCAGTTACTACACAATGCCTCTAAATGAAAGTTTACTGAATATCATGAAATTCAGAATATAGCAGACTTGATTCAGTGATATAACGTTGTGGAACATTTCAAGTCATGTAACCACAACACTTGACAGACATTATATGTGAAGCATTATTTTATTAATCATGCAAAATAACTACTCCTAACAAGTATAAATCTGGAAGTGGACTAAAATAATAGAAGGTTGTGAAAGAGCACGAGTTGCTCACATCATTCAGAAACAGCTGTGTCAACACGATTCCTAAATTACAGTGGTGACCATCTCAAAACATGAATTGAAATGACAAAAAAATAGGATATAATCATTTTAGAGTCTGTGTTTTTGGAGTGTGAGATTTTAAAGACTTCTGCATTCAGTCTGCAAAGGAAGAAAAGGAAATATCAATTTCAAACAACAGCATTTCTGCTGTGCAACAAGTTTTATGCCCAGGTCCTACTGTGCAATGTCACAGTACGAAAAAACAAAACTGGTGAGTTAAGCATCAGTAAAGAAGATAAAGCAATAAAGTAAGAAATAAAGCAAAGCAGGAAACAAGCCTGGCTTGGAGTTGATGGCTAGAGAGAACTTCTTACTCATCAGAAAGCAAGCTTTGAAACCTCTGTGATCTGTGAAACACAGCATGCGAGCCATCACTGATGATATCTGCAACGGCAATTACATGAGGAAAAAGTTTTGACTTTTCTAAGTATAAAATAAGGAAAGTATTTTCCTTCTTTCTGTTGTGTTTGAAAACTAAGATCACAGCAGATGCTCATATTCCAGTTGTACTGTTTTGATTATATGAACCAACTAAAAAACTTATCGCTAAGGAACTTCTATATATTATGCTTTAAATATAACATGGAATGGCTCATTTTATTTTTAAAAAAAAGCACATGAAAACTCATTTAAAGGGCTTTTCTCCTCTTTCTCTTGTACTATTAAATGACAGCATAACAGATTCAAAATAAATGAAGAAAACACACTTAATAGGAACAATTGAAAATACGTTATGATTGATGGCCAATTTTCTCCAAAGCATATGTAACTGATGACAGTTCAGAGAAGAAATTCATCCATTGTTGCAAATCCCCACCAATGCAGAACCACAACACCACTCACCGGATGTCGTACAAGAGCAGTCCAGCCAACAGAACTTCTATCATAATAAGGCATGGAATGTAATATCGTTTCAATAAGCATTTGAAATAATTTGTTGGGAGACTTTCTCAAAGAAACACGTGTTTCAGTGGAATAAAAGATCAGAGTAAAGATAAAAATGACATATAAAGAGTCTATTTTTCTGAGGTATTAAAAACACGTTATCAGAACTGAAAGGTTTAGAGCATCTTTTCACCTTTGTATTTTTCATTTACTTTATGTAACACATTTATTGATTCATTATGCATTTTTTTTTCTTTCTGATTTTCTTTTATAGCTGTGATCACAAGCCAAAATTGACCTCCTGTTTTTGGGGCATTAAGATCTTTAATATTAAATTTCTTCTCTGAACTGTCATCAGTTACATATGCAAACTACACAAAACGTAGTGAAATACACTAAAGTACACAAATTAAGCCAATGCTGAAAAGCAGTGCAGCACTGGAAAAAAGGCTTTACAGTTCAAGCTCTCTCTGATGCCTTATGAAAGGAATTCTCCAACTTCTGAAGACCTTTCCCACAGACATTCCAATTACAGTCACTATTAGATACAACAACCTCTATGAGCCTTCACATGAAAGCTGTTCATTGAACCTGATCTTCCAAAAATAGGATGGGTAATTGCAATATTTCATAAAATGTAAAACCCTTATTCCAATGATATATGGAAAACTGCATGACTCTGAAAAGGGCAGGGTTTTCCAGAGTGCAATGCTTCATTTGTTTTTCTGTAAAAAAAAAAAAAAAAAAAAAAAAAAAAAAAAAAAAAAAGACTAATGCTTCTCAATGCAAATAACATAAGCACAAAAGCGTGTCTACACACACTGTGAGCTTCTGATGTTCGTAGAAAAAGCACTGGTCATCTCAAGTATCTGCTCCTGGAATTTCATGCCTAACAAATAACCCACAGCTAAAATAATTTTTCAAATATCTAGATGTGAATTTCTGTAAGGAGAATGAAATATATGCACACATTTTAGAGTTATTTTTAAGTAGTGCTATAGACTTAATGGAATGTCCATGAAAATTTTTAGCTTTATAATCCTTTCAGAAATGCAAACCGATTAAGTGAAATACAGTGACAACTAGGAAGAGTTATGAACTGGCTTTCATATGTTGTTGATATGTGAAACATATGTTCATGTTTCATATGTTTTAAATAAGAAGAACTGTTACCTAAAATCAGATCTTAATGTCGCCATTATAAGGACCTTAACTTCAGATAGTACATTTATTGCAGAAAAAATTAGTTAGTCTGATAGTGAATATCTAGACTTAAAAAGCAATTCCAACTTTCAGTCAAAGTTGTAAATCTTGGAAAAAAACCACAAATCTCTTGGTTTTTCCACTTAAAAGCAGTATCTGGATAAGGAAGACCGCTTGTCCATTTGTTTGAGGTAGAAATGCTAAACAAGAAGTCCAGTTCACTGAAAAATTCAGTAACAAAGAAACACAAAATACTCTTCTCAACTTCAGTTCATCTGAATGCTTGATGCTCAGATCTCACTAAAAATCAAGATAATCATATTAAAGCCTTTATGAACACAGCCAGTCGGGATCACAGGAAGTCTGAGTTACTATCGCGATTCTTTTGTCAAAAATCACATAAAAATAACAGTAAAACTGTTTCAGTCTCCAGCTGAGAGGCTTTTAAAAAATTAAGATGCCACTAGAGTTGAACTGATGAATGAAGTACCTTATTAACACTTAGGATACCGCGTAAAAATTCCTGTGCTGAACAGCGATGCCAAAGGATTCTGGTCAAAAGAAAAAGACATCCAGAAAAATACTTCTCCCCTCCATTTCTCCATATCACTAAAATATAACATCAAGACAAAAATCAAGAGCTTTTAACCAACAAAAACACAAAGCAGCTTCTTGCCTTTGCACTATAAATCTGTACATGAAAAAAATATACCAACTCTCATACATCTCCCAGCTTCAACCTTTCTCTCAGGATAAAGTATAATTCTGAAGTTCTGTACAAACTACTGGACTTTTTGAAAATGTGAATGCACACCACTGTTCCTGGTAACTGGAAAAAAGTGGGCATCTCTGTGAAATTTCTGACATTTTAGCAGATAGGCCTTAATACCCTCAAGACAGGAGGACCTCATAAGCCCAGCAGTCATTTCCACTAGCATCTTCAGTGAGACGGTTTTTATTTCATTTTGTAAAACAGGTTAATTATCTCATTTAAGATATTCCATTTGTAATAAACATTCTTGATTCTGTACAGCAACATTCTTGAAATCTGTACAGCACTTTTGTCCGGTCGTGATCCTTACACACAGAAACTACCCACAGCCAAGATGCATGGAACAGCCAGTTCCACACAGGCCTTTCTCAACAACTCACCCAGTGCAAGCCTCCTCAGCTCAGCAAGTACACGCCCAACTGGTTTGCCTCAAGTTGTCTTTCTTGCATCTGCAGGACATTCCACGTGCTCTATGCAAGCACATCGAGCATCTGCAGAATAAATTAAAGCCAGCCTTTTTCCACCTAGTTTCTTTTGACTCCAAGGAAACAAACAAAATAATTGGTACACCCATTCTCTTTATCAAGATAATCTCCCTGAAATGATTACACGCCTCAGACCTTGATTCAGTCTTTTCTTTCAGGCCGAATACTCTTCTACAGTTTTTCCTATGCTTTTTTCCTGCAGCCCAGACTAACTGACTGTCAGGCCAGAGGGAAAGAGCACACAGGAAAATGGCAAAATGGAGGGAACTGATATTATTAATAAAAGCATTACAGAACTTCTCATGTTCTCCACATGGAGAATAGGCTTTTGTGCATTTATTACTAAAGCAAGAATAATACAGCAAATCCTCTTGAAGAAATCACAGTCTGATTTCCTACTACTTAATCAGATGATTATATGTCCGCTCAGGAGCTCAGTTTGAACCGTGTGTGCAACTCCAGTTCTTACAGCTCCCAGACTCAAAGTCCAGAAAGTTCATTAGCAATCTAAAAGCAGCATAATCAACATCAGGGAGCTCTCACCAAATCATTTTGAAAAAGGGGAAAATATTTATTTTCGCCTTTCAAAAAAAAAAAAAAAAAAAACACTCGAAGACAATAAGCTTAGGCAGCACTGACCATCAGCGCATCAGTCTAACTCAGCTGCCGTGGACAGGTAATGAGGGCCTGCTGTTCCTTGTAAGGCACAGTTGTGGAGCAGAGATTCACTAGCCATTTTTTATTGCTATTGCAACTGCAGAAACCAGATGATGCTTATTATTATTTGCGACACTGTTTCATACAGAACAGCAGGTCCTCATTAAGAGAGACGCATTTACCACAAATGTTCACCTCTGTTGTGCAGAGATCAAGTCTACAATTTGAGCTCAAAGCATATAAGGATCTACTTTCTCTTTGTCATGAGACAAACAACAATAAAAATTTTAAAATAACACACTTCTACTACTACATGGAAATTTCATTCTTTCATCTTTCTAACTTCAGTAATAAAGGATCACAGAACAATTAAGGAAGTTTGGGTATCTAGTTTTCATCCATTGTTAAATATAACCTGTCTGGGCTCAGTAGGAAGAAAAACGTCTTCAAAAAGCGTTCCATCAAGAACACAAGTATGTGAGCTTCCTTTCAGACAAAAAATAGAAGTTACATAATAATATCAATTTTGCTTTTAAAAGCAGATAAAAGTCAGAACCGTATGTAAATCGCAGATGTGACTAAATTAGAGTATATTAGATGCCACACGTGAATTTTTTTGACAATTTTGTTAGCAGACATGTCCATTTCGCTTTTATACATTACATGGTAAAATGTCCCATAGTACAGCAAGCAGAGTGTGGGGGAGGAGATGATGTGAGAGGTTTAATCTTCTCCTCCTTTTGGAAAGGAACAGAGAGTTTCCAGGACAAAAATCATATATCCTTTCAGCTTCAAGATCATAACCCTATCTTTCATAGGACCTGCAATTCCATCAAATTGCAATTGAATAATTAACACCACAGCGCTTACTCAAGTTAAATAGAAAGAGAAATAGGCCATGTTAATGGGCATGTTTTCCCAAATCCTGCTACCTAAAATCTAAACGCTCCTAATAACTTAGAACGGAGAGAGACAAGTGAACTGGACTCAGAACAGCCTTAAAGACCGTTTTGTGGTCTATATCAGCACAAAGAGGCAAACAGCAAGGTATACTGAAGATTTATATGAGAGCAAACACAGCAATTTCTTTTTTTTTTTTCTTCTTTGTTTTCCTCTAAAGCAGCCATAGTTCATAACAAAAGTTTTGGAAAAATCACGTTTTTTAATTCTTTATTTTCCACAATCTAGAGCCTTGGAAGTCTCTGAAACGATCACTCTGCAAGCAGTTCAAATCTTTTTCCATCAAAAATTCCCTGCATAATAAAATAAAGTATTGATCCAAAAATTCAGTGCATACTCAGAAGAAATCACCTACAGGTTTTGCAATTCCAGTTGCAAAATGCATTTCTGAAGAAGTTTCTATTTTTAAATGTTTTCTGTGATCCCATCTTTCACAGGAGCCATACCATCAAATATATATCCTATAAAAGTAAAGCAGAATTCTCAGCTTTGCTATGTATGCTATGAAGCCTGTCTCCATTACTTAAATATATATCTTGCTTAACTTTACCATAAAGTTTGTTCTGTTATAGTGCAAATAAAGTCACTACAGAAATGCAGGAAAAAAAACAACTTTTCTCCATACTTGTACATTTGTCATGAAGTTTCTTGAATCGCTGCCTTGGACATGCAGGATGATTTGTTATAATCCCACCGACTGCAGCAGCATAAAAAAGTTATCTATACCCCAGTGCTGTGATTTCAAATAAAACAAAGGTTTAGAGAACTAGTGAAAAAAATACTGAAATAGAAATGTAACATATCTAAAATATACTAGCACAGTAATGGCTACAAATTGCCAGGGAGACTGAAGAAATGCGAAAATACAAAGCACAGCAATAATGAAAGATTTTATTTATTCCTGATTATAATATAGTTTAGCTATACATCACACATAGTAGACATTTTTAGATGCCACAGAAATCTGCTTTTTGGAGCAGCTAATGAAAAAACTCACAAGAAGAGAAGCAATTCTTAAACTGGCTCAAGATTTAAGATGAAGTTCCCCAAGAAATACTCTGAAATAGATACTGTTCTGTGCTCAGATACAAAACTCCTTGCAAAAAAATGGGGAAAAAAGCTAAAAAGCAGCCCCAAAAGAAATCCACAAGAGGTTTAACTTGAAAGGTTAGCTTGCTTAACTTGAAAAAGAAGAATGATGTAAAAATGAAGAAACTATTTAAAAATAAATTAAAAAGCAGTAGCTAAAATTTTAAAATATTCATATAAATATTTTAAAGCTTTCTTTTTATATAAACTGGCATAGCAACTCTTTAAAGGAGCACAGTAAAAGCTCAGAGTACATTACCTATCAAAAATAATTTTAAATGGGTTTCCAAAAAAAATTGGTGTGCTTAAATAGCAGAGTAAAAGAGGCTATTAGACATAAAAGGACACCCTTCAAAAAGCAGAAGTTGCATCCACCTGAGAAAATTAAGAATAATAAACTCTGACAAGATTAACATAAAACCAGAACCATGAAAACAAACCCCAAAAGATTTTGATGAGGAACTTACAAGAGACATAAAGAATAAAAATGTCGAATACATCCATGAAAATCAGCAAGCCTGCACAAGCACGTGGAGCTGCTGGATGTGTATGGAGAGCATACGAGGAAGGCAAATAGAATGATTCCCACGCACCCGTTCACCACAGAGAAGTTCAGTGACTTCTCCAGACTGGAGAGATTTTCTGGGTAGGGTGAGTAGAAGACAGCCTCGAACCAGCATGCCAATACCAACTTCTAACAACATCGATAGAATGAACAGAACTACCCAGTGTTTCTAAAGGATACTAGATTTAAAATGTAAAATCAGCTAAGCTTGGTTTGTAAGCTATGATTTAAACTAGTGTTAATGCCACTGGAACTAAAGATAATAAGCACCGTGCCAGGAAACGAGGCAATCTGACTTCTGGAATGAGTACATCAGTAGAAAATCTAACAAGCATCTAAAATATTTACCTCATTGATCAAATGTCAATCAATAAAAATCAACAAAAGAGTGATCAAATTGATACATGATATGCTTCCTTCCTTTTCCTCCCTGACAATAAAATGATAAACCTATAGATTCACATAGGTCACTCCAAAAATAATGCCTCCAATGTATTTCCATGAAAACTACAACAGGTACGACAACAGTACTACAATAGTACTGTTTGATAGAGCACATTTTCAGCTACAAAAAGCTATTTTTCAACATAGCCACCACCAATAGCTATGCAAGAACAAGAACCTGCCACACCATACAAATCTGCATGGCCATCTGGAATATGGCTTGACTTTCATGTTGCTGTCACCGCTTTTAAAATGCATCACCCCCTGCCTCACTGTGCAGTCTCCTGCAGTGTTCAGCAAGCATAGGCGAATGTCAGTGGGTGCCATTTTCTCCTGCATGGAGGAATTCTGTGACACACCTTTGTTTCATTCCCACTTTCATGTCAGACGCTATTCTGTCACAGTGCCTCTGCTGCCATCTGCCATAAGGCAAAAAAAAGTAACAGGCTATTGGTGCAAAGATTCAACCTCTTCTGCCATCCCACCAACATCTGCTTCTGACAGCATGGGCCAGTAGGAGGCACTACTTTTGTTGCAGCCCTTATGTAATCAGTAAGACAGGAAACAAAAGCTAGCATCTACTCTTATATGTATATTCTTATCCGCACAGATCTTCAGATAGGCTTTACAAAAGCAGACTCTAAAATAAGATGTTCTTCATTATTCATTTCACTCTGGTGTTTAAAAACAATTCTTGTAGAAGCAAAGCTACATACTATAATCACTTTATGAAAGCTGCTGTTTACTTCCCAATCTATCATTAGTAATCTTCCAAAAAAGAAAAAAAAAAAGATAACCTAAAACATTAAGAAAGCAAAAATAGCATAAACAATTTCCGTCTATGTTACTGCTGAATAGAGGAGTCAGATTATTTTTAAGAAAAAATTATGCTAATTTAAGCAAGAAAGCCATAGTAAGAAATAAATTGTCGCACATCTTAGAAACATCATATAGCAAGGTCATTGTGGCTGAAGCAATTATTTTGGCAAATTATTGTGGAGGGATGAGAGCTAATAACAGAAGTAACCACTTCTGAATTGCACGTATGTTTCTCAGTGCTCAGTGGAAAAGGAAATTTATTTTTGTAAATTAGCCATACAATAAACCAGGTAATATTCTATGTATTCATCACCATTAAGTAATCAGTGCAGCCAGGAGATGACACATAGTTATTTGAGCAAATTTTCTTGCTCTTAACACATGAAGTAAGCCAGTATCAAGTGGCCACTCAAACAACAGTTATAGCAGAGCAACACCTGTAATTACTCAGAGGATTAAACTAACAGATCAGGTAATTCCCACTCATAGGAAATAACGTATATTTCATTTCCAGCAGCAAGTGCAGCACTGCTCTGTGGTACTTTAACCATAAATTTGAGAATGTGGAGCTACACATGTACACAGCAATGCTCTCCTGAAGACAATCAGCCTTGGGAGTCCAAGGTACCCTGCACAGTCCCTTAGGACTAGCTGATATTAGTGCTGTGGTCACCAGCCACCAGCTGCATTGTCTTCATTTTGGAAAAATAAACAAACAAATAAACACTCTTGGGAAAAAAAAAAAAAAAAAAAGGGACAGCTGAGGAATTTTCAAACATTAGCAACGGGAGGACTAGAGAACAAGCAGGTGGATGTGGCTTCTTTCCCAGGAGGAATTCAGCCAGCATTCAGTTCAGTTCACTGGACCTTCAGTACAGGATCCTAGTGGTGCATAGCCTGAGGTCACCACTTTGGCTAACAGAGTGCTCTGTCCCCTTTCTTTAGGCTAAGCTATAATACAAGACGTTTGAAGCAATGATTGTGCCGCACCACTGTCCTACAATCATTATGAAGAAGAAACAACACGCTGGGCCCGCTCTCAGGTTCGCTATTTTGCAAAGAAAGAAATCCACAATGCTGGCACAATCAACTGTGAAATGTAGCTCGGAAACAAAGTGCTTCAAACACCACCACAAATAACAAAAACTCATCTGTCTAAAAACTCTGGAATATAAAGTTTAAAATAGAAAAGAGTAAGAGGAGATAAAATGCTTGATCCACAGCTCAAGGGCAGACTGGAAACAATTCTACCTCATGCAGACATAAAATTGCTGGAAGGGTGTTCTCATAAACAAAGTGCTGGAGGCCATGCCATCGTCCACCTCCTCCTGCTTCTCCTTACATCTAAGGAAGCCAAGTACATCTCACAGAACAGAAGATGCACACGTTTCAGGAATATCCCAGAGGCAAAAAGAAAGTATAGTGAAACAGTAACAGCTTTCAGAGCTGAAGATACAGCCTCTTCTATTTAGGTTAAAAATCCTCTAGGGCCTGTTCCTACTTCTGATTTCCATGTACTTGCAGGATTTTCCACAGCTTCATTATTCAAAGAAAATAGCTAGGTTTTACTGAGGTTGGCCGTTGGGGGCAAAACTCAGCTGCTGCAGAAAGTCAGATGAAGGTATTTGCACCATGTAAGTTCCCATCACGCTCTCTGGGGCACCACTTAAGTACCTATTAAACCCTCTGGGCTTGAACAGGATTTAAATGAGCAACAGAGACCCGATGTTTTCTTTCCTCTCATTCTCTTTTGTCCAGCAAAGTGTTTTATATTACAATTTATTCGCCAATAAAATTTTCTAGCCAATCATTACCAACGCTTTCATTTTTTGTTTTGAACAGGTCTTAAAAATAGCTTGCTGGATTTTTGAAAGTTCTTTATCTTAGTATAGCAGAAAAAAACTGAACTGGAGGTGGAGAAAGGCAACACAGGACAACCATAGAAGAGAGTTAACTCAGGATTTATATATGAGCAGTGGAAAAGTGACGGAAAGAATTAAGGGTTCTACATGAAGTAGTTCTGCCTTACCACTGATATAACTAGATATATCTAAGACAAAGTAATACTAATAGTTATGAAACAAAGAAGAATCTGCGCATAGCTCACGTGCGCAGCAATAAAAGCAGGTGAGCCGCTCTTCAGTGCAATGAAAAACTTACTGTATAAAATTTAAGGAAGGTCAGTTTAATCCGTTAATATATTCACAGAATTGCAAAAGATTTAGCTGACAAAAGCAGCCAAGGAAACCCTGATGTTTTTTTAATATCCATATGAAATGGCACTCAGACAGATTTCGTGCTTGATTTAAAGCAAACTGATGGCTAAGTTACACATTTAGATAGGAATGCTGGGGTAAGGTCAAACCGCTATCATTAACATCCCAAGGAGGAAGGCTGATAATTACTAATGCTTAAAAGCACCAGCAGTCTACTGACTGCATGGATTTTCTCAGACTTTTGTTCAGTCAGTTTCTCAAGTAAAAAAATAGCATTCAAAGACTTCTAGCTCATACAATGTAAGCCTCACTCATTAGTAATCCTTGAAGCTTGACTTCATTTGAGCCTGTTCTGGGTCTGGATAGCAATTAGTATTGCCCTCCAGGTAAGGGAGTGTAGATTTATTCCCCAGAGGTGGTTTAACTTCCTCAACCTACTTTATAATTAGATTTACTCTGTTACAAATCGTAAGTGTTAAATGAGTAAAACTATTAAACAAGGAATACTGCTGGGCTAAATGGCTAAGCGTTTAATGGTTTACCACAGTATTACCATTTTTATGGTCTATTAAAACAATTGGAAGAATATCAGCAGTATGAAGAATCAAGTAATTTATATACAAGTTTGATAAAGTACCGTATGTTTGAGTAAGAAGCGAGCTCATTTTCTTACACGTAAGAATATTAGAGGAAGGGACATTTGAAAAGAAAAGATTATTTTTTGAGCTGAAGCACATTTACTTTAAACTAAATTTGTAAAAGGATGTATATCATATACCCTGCCATCTATGTTTTTGTTTCTTTATACAGCTTGTAATAACCAAAACACAGATGGTCTAAGCTGATATCACTAAATAGCAGCTTAAATTAAATATCACAAACCTGATTCAAACCAAATTCTTCTCTGTGCTGCATCTCATCTCTCTCCTCCTTTTCTCCCCTTGTTAACATTAACACAAAAATCATCGATATATCATATTGCCCCACAACATTCTGACTCTTTGTATGATTGAAACATGGAAATAAGGAAATCCCCGTTGCAATGGCTATCAAAAAACCTTCCAACAAGCTCAGGGTCCAAGAAATCACATAGCGAGCTACTACAAGAACTTCTTTGTACAGATCAAAACAAATATTTTATTTGCTCAGATTATCACTGTCTCTTGACTGATCGCTGATGTAAAACTCTATCTTAGCTCTAAAATACTCCAAGAAAACAGAAATCTACCAAAAAAATCTATCAAATCCCTTCCTTGCAGACCCTCACACAAAACAAAGTTTTACAATTAAGGCAAGAAACGCTTAACTTGATACTGAAGTTTGAGAAACTGGTCAAAAGAAGAGTTTTCCCCTTTGGTCCCCTTGCCACAACTACACCCCATCAAAGGCTTTGTGCATCTCAGCTCCCCAGAAGTTCCAAGGTCACAAAGCTGTTCCAGGGAAGCCACAACAGCTTTCTGAATGAAATCAAAATGAAATGCAATGAAAGCAAAACAGGAGGCCAGCAACTCATGCTCTAGGTTACTGTAATGCTAGGTTACTGTAAATGCTGTGGTTTAACTCAGAGCAGCCAGACACCAAGCAGACCTCCACTTGTTCCTCTCCACATGCAATGAGGGCAGGAACTGAAACAAAACGGAACTCACGCATTGAAATACACTAAGGTAAAAAAGGAAAAGTGAAACAATACCAATATATACAACCACAACACAATTACTCACCACCACACACCTTGCTACCCACGAGGTCACAGCCCACACCCCATAGCCCCCACAGCTTTATCACCATCTCGTGCTGTCAGAACTGTTGGCCAAACTTGGAGCACCTGTGCAGGTTGCGCTCCGGCCCTGCAGCTGTGTGAGGGGCGGCTCTGCCCCACCTCATGGCCCTGCTTCCTGCTGCGGCCAAACATCGGCATGCTGATAACAGCGATTGGCTGAAACCAGGATGTGAAGTGACATGGCTGTATATAGATGTGTGTCTTGAGAAGTTTGGGTTCTTTTCATTGTCCCCTTTACCTCCCAGTTGTAGTTTTAGTAGTGATGCTTTTTCCTGAGAAACATTTAAGCATAACTGATTCCATCAACTGACTTAATCACAGACTTAATCACAGTGACGTATTTCAAGTTTTAGCTAGAGATGGAATAATATTTTTGTTTTAGCTGTTGTTTACTCAGAAGTTCCTCAGCATCAGAGAACACAAGTCTTATTTTTACAATCAAACCCAATATGTATTTTGAATAAACTTAACTGACCTTCAACTCTGAAGAGCGATCCAGTATCATTCATCCTAGAGTCACAGAATATCTCAAGTTGGAAGGGACCCTAAAGGATCATTGAGTCCTGTTCCTGGCTCCACAAAAGACCACCCAAAATCAGATCAATTCTTCTTTGGATAAATAACTGGAGAAGACTGTTCTGTAGAGCTGCTACTAACACTGCTGTGTTCGCCTCTTCAGTGTTTCTGTAGCACACGTTCCTGCGCTTTCTAGATGCCACGATCTGGTGATGGGGAGGTACAGTTCTCATGAGACTGCCCAAAACCTGGAAGGGACATGGAGCAATCAGTGAGGAAGCTCCACCTGTTTAATTCATTAATGTTCCATCAATCTTCTGTCCAAGCACCCTGTAAATTCCTAGCTGCTTTGAAAGTGGTCAATCAGGTTGGGATTTTTCTTATTATTTTCAGGAGGCACTTTAGAAATCAAGCTAAATGAATAAGCTTAGCTTACTTGGGAAAATAAAATTTCTGTTTATACCCAATTTTTGATCCTTTATAACAAAACACATCTTTGATCCTGTGTCCAGAAGTCTAGAGTTTGCTAAAGAAGCTCAGCAGTTATAGCAAGATTACAATGATGTCAACGCCAGAAGTTGCAGAGGAAAAGACAAAATTAAAACAAAAGTCAAAATGTAAAGAAAAGGTTACCTCAGATACAGATATACTTTAAATGAAAATGATAAGTTCATAATCAAGAATATTTGCTACAGAAAAAAAAATCAAATCCCAAGAAAGTCTAAATATTTTTCCATGTTTGAAAGAAAAAAAATCTTATGGCAAAATAAATGAGGTCAAATTCTGAATTTACTCTGATAGTTTGGAAAAATACAAACAACAGTTTATTTGCTTTTCAAATGAAAAGAACTGATGAAGGCATTTGAGAAGCACTCAGAGATGTGAAAATGGCACAGAAATATTGTAGAACAGATCTTAACTTCTATCAGTACTTGTGGTTTGTTGACACCCATCTGGCTGCTCTCTCACCTCCTCCTCACCAGCCCAGGAAGGTGCTTGTATTTGCTTTTCTACTACTGGTCACGTCCAACATGGGGGCAGCCCCTGTTTTCTTCTCACATGCCACCCCTTCTAACAATACTTATTAAAACAGTAACCCCATACAACGGTTAACACCTTTGGCCAAATCCATTCTGCACTGACTTTTCATCCTAACATTTCTGCTGCATGGCAACACTGGTAGTAGTCTGAATGGAACTGCATTACTTCTCTCTGAAAATACATGGAGCCCAATGCATTGATTTGATTGATGGTTGTAAAAAACTGTAAGTAGTTATATGGTGTGTGAATTTCCAGAGAGCTTGCGTTATACAGACCAGGTGAATGTTGGAGACAGAGTTGGAACACTGGAAAAGGAACATCAGCGTCCGTAATATTTTTTTTGCAAATCTAATCACTACTGGTTCTGAAGACATTATCTTCACTTGAATATCTAGTTTCTTGCACATCGCATATGGAATTTCTTTTACTTTCTTTACCAAATGTATGACAAGCACTTATTGAGAGCTGTTTCTGTTAGATTTCTTAGTGGCTTTTTTTTTTTTTTTTTTTGCTTGTTTGTTTGTTTGTTTGTTTAAATTTCTTAAATGATTACTTGGTATCATATTTCTCATTTTGTTTGTGGCAGAAGAGAAAAAAATCTTTGAGCAGCAAAATGTGAATGTCCTTACACCTCTCCTGACCGTCGTAGTTAGAACACACATTTTTCAGATTCAGAAAACAAAGACCACAATATGTGTCTTGTTAACATAGGTACATGTGAGTAGTTGAAACTACTTGAAACATGGCGAGTCTGTAGCCATGGATAGTAACTACTTATGCCTTCACTTAGCAAGCAACCTTCACGCGGATGGTACTACTTCAGTGCAATCTGTAAGATGAGTTTTCAGACTCTGCTTTACACTTCTTTGCTTTGTGGTTTTAAGACAAGTGTTTGATGTCATTTGAAGATAGATTTTTGTGCTATAGTACAGATAAGGGTTAGGTTGAATGTCTTTTCTTCTCACAAAGGAAATTCTTCAGACACATTCATAAAACAGCAGGAAGGACACCTACCGTCCTACATTCATATCATCATGTCTTCGCTTCTTGCTAGAGAATTTTTTTCCCTAGGAAAGCCTATCAGATAAGATCAGTATCATTATCAATACATCTGGGGAGCTGCTGGCAGCATACCAACTAGCATACCCTAGCATTGTCATACTTGATTACTTTTCAAAGTACTTCAGAACAGTTGAATTAAAATAAATAAGGATAAAACATTTAATAATGAGAAGACAACTATCTCCTCTATAGCTGTGAATGGTGCACTTTCTACAAAGAGTGAAGTGAGACAAGCATCAGAATTTAGACCACCATTCGCCCCTCTTCAGAGCCTGATAAAGGTGAAGGGGTAGGTGGCTATGGTGGTGGGTGTGTGAAGATAAAACTAGCGTGTAGGGCTAAACATAAGGAAGGCTGCACAATACTAAAGGGTTTAGACAGCTTCTGTAGCAGCGCTTGAGTTATGCATAGTTGATAAAAAGAAAGGAAAGCAAATACACTTCTCAAGTAAGCAAGTAGGTAGTAGAATTAGATGGATATAATATATAACCTGGACTTTCCCTTAATGCAATCTTGTTAGGATATAGCAGAACATATGCAGAACTAAGTTATAACTCATCTTTTTCTTCATCTTTTCTGGAATGTGGATCAGAATTACGGATCAGAATTAGAAAGCACAGTGCAACAAGTCTTCTACTCAAAATGCCCCACTGTTTCATTCCAGCATTACAGATGATCAGAATTCAACCTTTAAAATAACTTTCCTGTTCAGTCTCAAATGCAAGATTCTGAAATAATAATCTCTACTCTTGAATTTTCCTGACAAATTTGACATAGTTCAGTAAGAAAGTCATCTAGAAGACTGACATTAAAAGAGTTTAATTCCATGATGAAATCTTTGCCAGGAACAACTATAATTACACATTTCTTCCCCCTCCTCTTTTGGATTAAAAAAAATTAAAGTTCAGTTTCTTTGTGGGGAGAAAAAAAAAAAAAAAAAGAACATTCCAAACAGTTCAAGGTACTGAGCAGGCTGGGAGCTCAAACCAAGTTGGGGTTACAAATTCTCAGGCAAGTTGATGGAAATCTTCCAAGAGCCTTTGGAGATGGAACTCATCATCCAGCCCAAGGATGTAAGATTGAGAATCCTTGGCAAATGAAACCAGAAAGAGCACTGTTCAGAAACAGGAAGATTCCCCCCACTACAAAACACTAGATTGTGACTGATTATATCCTCTAGTTAAGTAATATTTATTCAAAAACTTTCTGAATAGCTCTGCTATCTGCACCATTATTTTCTGTTAGCTTTATTTCAGCATACAATATCCTGAATGTCATGCAAGCCATATAAAATAGCAATATTCCTTGAATTTCTTTTCCTAGTAGACTTTCCTGCCCTTTTATTTCAGTAACTGGCCTGTTGTTCTTCAATTACACACAGGGTAAATAGCTTTGATTGAACTGTTTCTATTCTGCCATGTATTGCAAATCTAGTAGTCCTATTCTGCAACAAGTCACAATTTTCTGTATTTGATTTTTTCATGAACTTTTGTATACCAAGTTTTCTTCAGCTATTTTGTTTCTCATAGCTTATGAGGTGCAACATGATATATCAGCTGCAATCATATACAGATCATTGCCATGAAAAATCTTTGGCAAATCAGAAGTTTTTCCATCCCCATTTTATCAACTTAATATTAGTTCTCGCCAGAATGTTTCAGCCTATTACGCTTCTTTGGTATCACAAATTGTACGTGGTAAAATATCTCCAAGCATTGTTGTCTAAAGCATTCCCTAATCACTGAATTGCCTCTGAATCCAAGGAGAAAATTTGCTTAATCGGGAATTGATTAAATATCCCATTAGATGCATTCTAGACAAGTTCAAATCGACTACAAGGTTAGCGAAGAAACAAAATACCTTGTACTTGCAAATTTTATTTTTCTTCATCTGTTGCTTGAATGCAGTTCTGATGTACTGAGTAGCAAACAGATTGTCTTTGTTTTTAGTCTTACTTCTTAGAAGCATGAGAAAAGAGAAAGAATGAGCTCAAAAAAAGTGTTGGGGTTAACCCAGGCATGGGAGATACATCCATGTAAAAGAAGCTGGAAGTCTTACAGGATTTCTCATTTTGCTAAGGAGACGTTAACTAACTTAACTGTATGAACAATATTCCTCATACCTCTGAGGGCTTACAGGAGATACAGTTTTGAACAGATTGCACACTGGAAATGACTGCATCCTGAGAAAGCAAGCAATTTTAGGTGATTTCCCAGATCAAGCTTAACACAGAAATCTTAATAATCTGGAAAACTTAGTGTCCACAAACTTCACAACAGCACTGTAGGATGAGTAACTTTGGTGCATCAAGTTGGCAACCCTGCCCATGGCAGGGGTTTGGAATAATCTCTGAGGTCCTTTCCAACCCAAGTCATTCTATGATTCCAAATAAAATGAATAAAGGAGAAGTATTTGATGTCTGTTTTAACATTAATAAAGTTCTTTTAAACATGATAGTGCTGCAATAATTGCCTTTCCCTATTGATGCATAGGCAAATAAGTTTCCAAATAAACTTCAAAAAAATTATGGTGATTAAAAAATTTAAAACTGGGTGCACATATAGAAAGGTATATGGAAGAGAAGGGAGTAGAGAAAGTACCTAAAAGCCTCAGACCTATACTAAAAAAGTTGAAAAGATTAGGTTTGCCAGTCAGGTTAATCCTCAGTCTTTCAAAGTTGCCTCTATAAAGACATCACTCATCCAGATATATATTCCAGTAGCCTAGGTTCTGACTAACATCTAAATTAGCAGCTGGAAAGGAGAAAGCCAAATGTTAAACAAAAGACAGCAGTTTTAAAAAGCTTTAATAATCAACTCCTGTATTTCACACAGGATAAGTAGCGAAGGTTTTTTTTTTTTTTTTTTTCCTCCATTGAATCATTCCAAATTTCTAATGATGTCCTTGAGTTCTGGACTTTCTAGAGAGCAACATGTGCAGCAGTGTTTTCAATTTTCATCCTAACAATAGAAGTATTTTATTTTGGAGTAATTACCAAGTGTTAACAATCCCTGCAGGCTATAGCAAATACAGTCTTGGGATTTTACAGAGAGACAGACTGACGTAACACCTAGAAAACATAAATTCAGGATGGTGAACGACTACCTGAATTCAAATTAAAACTGAATGAGTACATACCACCTGAAATCCATGCCTTTGTTTTAAAAAGCAGCTGTTAACACTTAGTGTTTGATAAGGAAGTATAAGAATTCAGTATTTAAATGAGTAACACTCCCACATTAAGAATCTGGCAGCAGTGACAAACACTGGCACGTGACTTTTAAAATGTATACTTTTATGGGATTACAAACTATTAGCACAAACAAAATCTGTGAACACGTCTTGTTCACTTTTGTCACCTTCACTTTGGGAATCCTACACAGAATAGCTACTTTGAAAGCAAATTAAATTGCTTTCAATTCAGCTGAGAGAAACAAAGTGGTAGTTCGTTCAAATGGCCTATTTGGAGAAACTTCAGGATTGATCCTTTCTTCTATTATACCAGCTTTCCGTCAATGCAACTCCGATAGTGTCAATGTAGTTACACTGGCAAAACATCGGTTTAACGGAGGAGAGAATCAAACCTTTCACTTGTTACAGCTTCTGTCAAGTGACTAGACTAAGTCACTTTAATTGAGTTCCTCTCACTTTCATTCTGCAGAAACAAAGGAGGAATAAAATGAGATCAAATAGCCCTTATTTGGAACCAATATAATTACGTTCCTTGGAGAGAACGGCAAGCCTGAGATTACTGAAAGGAGATAGATTCTGAATATATAAACTTGACAACAATGATACTACAGTGTTTTAATAATAAAATAGGATATAGAGAGTTTTTTGTAACCTTTCATCATGTTGTAATTGAAGTAGCTTGTGTGCATTGTAGCGTCCTTTTCACTGTTACATATGTCAGTTACATCTGTCTTAGATTTCAGCTTGTAGAAATATGCTGCACTCACATATTACTTTAAAAATGTTTCTAGCAGACTGCAGTAGTTCAGAAAATTTTCGTTTCCTAATGAAATTTTAAGAACTGTTTTGTAATCTTCTAAATTCTGTTATTGGGTTCTTATTACTTGGGCTAATTTGAAGAATCAGCTGATGTAAGTCCTCGCCTTTAATTTCATCACTACTATGCAATGATGAAAAAAAGTTGCACATAACTGCATATGTATGCAATGATGAGAGTTCTGTGAGCTAATGAAAGCAGTCATGAACACATAGTATAAACAAAGTTTAGTGTTTTGGACTCCAGAAATAGAACTGAGGTTTTCAAAGGTACCCTAGGAAGTTAAATACTCAGATGCTCCAAAGACGTAGAAGACACGGCAATGTAACACCATGAAACAATTGGGGTTTCAAAAAATCCTGGCATTTAAAACAGCATTTATGTCACTGGGAGGCCTCAGATAAGAGCTGCCTTTTAGAAATTTCAGCAGATACACAGTACGTCCAAATACATAGAATGCACAAAGGAATACAGGCAGGCTACACAGACAGGTACAAGTCTATCTAAGTGCTAAAGTAAGTCACATAAGCAGATCTTGTATCACTATTTAGAAATTTAACCAAAATGTGTTTTAGCGGGTAGCCCCATATGCGTAACAGAGAGAAGCAGAAGTTAACCACTACTGGGGTTCAGTACATTGTCAATGAGAGAAACGATCAAAGGAAAGTATGAACAAAGGAGCACTTATTAACCAGTGTGATCCAGATTTCCAGGCAGCAATGTCCAGGCAGCCTGTGCATACCCCATGGAGCATAGGCAGCAATCATTAGGCTTGTGCTCCGCTCACAAAGCGCTGACGGCTGTCTCTCCTTCCTCCCATTTCCAGAGGCAGCCCAACAACACCTTATGAATGAGAATCAAAAGCCCTTCTCACTGCGGAGAAATCAAACCAGAAAACACAAACAAAAAGCTCAAGTGACATGCTGAACAACAGAAACAAAATAGAGTCCGTGAGTCATTTGTGGGTACAATCAATTACCAACACAGCACAAGATTTTTCATCAGGTCAGAACTGTCAAAACATACTGAATCTGTCAGTGCAGGCTAAGCAAAGCTTCAGAGACATGATAAAGGATTATCTAGTAGAAGAAATGGGTTTTTTTTTTTGTTTGTTTGTTTGATGTTTTGAAGACCGATAAGGAATTGCTATGGTAAAAATACCACTTACAGACACCCCTTCTAATTGTGAAACCAGAATGTTTAGTGCCATTTCTTTAAAGGTATGCTTAGGATGAATTCTAGCTTGCCTTCAGGGTTAGATCTGTACAGATCAGGGCAGAATCAACCGTGACTGAGAGGCAGCTAAGATCAGCACAAATTACATCTCATGAAATAGGGAGCAAACATAAAAATTCAAACACACAGACTGGGGGGAGAGAGGGCTGCATGGGACAGACAGCTAGCAGCGTGGCGGTAGCACTTCACTACTGCTTGAAAAGAACAGGAGTGGGGGAGTTGGTGGCCCCAAGCATTTTCTTAAAGATAGTTTATATCCTCAACTGAATAATTTGCCCAGGATAACTTTAAACCCATCCCTCCAGAGGGTGAAGATGCTGTGAACCTGGAATAATTTGCCTAAACTTATCCAGAAGGGTTGGCTTAAATTTTGACTAGGACAGTTTTTTGCCTTAGCAAGGTTGAAGGTAAAAAATCATTGGCACACAGACAGCCCTACAATGGCCTTCCACAGACGCATGAGGGTAAACCAAGCAGGAAAGGGAATCCCAGTGAAGAACAGGCTTTGAGAAGTACATGTGCTGGTAGAAACAGAGGTACTGGAAAAAATAAGGCTTAATTACATGAAGCCTTGCACACAGGCAAAGACGGCTAGATCTGTCAGGCTGATCCTGGAACAAGACCAAACTGCAGGTATTCACAAAAGCTGAATCCTCACTGAGGCTAACACCGGAGTTAACAGCTTGAATTACTTTTTCTCACATAGGGAAAAAAAAATAAAAATAAAAACGAAACATTACCAATTCAATAATCTCACATTTTGGAGAACAAAACTGCAAAAAAATAAACGCTTCCCTCTCCTCCTTCTCTATTCAGAGAGGTGAAGGCAGTTGAATTTGGTACATCTCTCTTCCCAGTGTTGACCATCAGCTCTTGCATCTTGTGATGTGGGCTGTTCAGTGCGTAAACGTCACTGCAGAGATGAATATAGCACTATCTGTGCATATAAAGACCATGCCAAGAGAAACTGCTTTACAAAGGTTCAAAGAAGAAGTAAGCAATGAGGAGGGAGCAGCTCCCCAATTCCAATTCTGCTTGGCTGAGTAAATATCAATATAGAAACTTGCTTAAGTGGCAGAGAAACAGTTATGAGACTTTCCCTCTCAGAGAACACAAGTCCATTTAATCTGGATTGCTGTTGTACCTGAGGAGGCATAAAAATACTAAATCTTCCAGAGGCTGAATTCTGATAATATGAGGTTCACCATTTTCTCTCAGAGAGGAGCAATTTGTCCTATTATTTTAATATAGTCAATTGCATACAAGTTTTCTTTTAGACTACTCAGTGAGAGATCTGTCATAAACTCACAGGGACAGGCAAAAATATTACAGTATATTTTATATGTTGTAAATGAGGAGATAGACCAAGCACAGAGCTTTAACCCTGGCATGCACTCACCAACATTTGAGAACGCCAGTATGAACTTAGCTAATGTATTGATGCAAAATTTTCAGATTCAAAGTTTGGCCAGTACATTGCTGCTTTGTAGGTTTCACGCATATCCTTCATGGATCCAGAACATTTTTATTAAGATGTTTGATTTCAGGAAAAACAAAAACACAAAACCCACAAAGAAACAGAACTATAAATGAACAAATTGTCTACCAGATTTCCCTCCTCCCCCCTCCCCAAAGTTACTGAATTGCTTTGCAGTAGCATTACTGCATTGAATTACCCAATTATCTTCTAAATTATAAAAGGCAAATCTTCACCACCAACTGTTCCTAGGACTGCCAGGATGTGCAGTGTTGCAAAACTGTAGCAAAAATGTAAACAAAAGAGCCCTACTGAACAGGGAGGCAGGCCGTCCACATATGCCAATCCCAGCGGCTTCAATCAAAGGAGAGATTGTTTCACAAATAAACTAAGCCAGTGCAACTAATAAACTCCTGCTCTAATTACTGGCTGCAGATGTATCAACTGAAGCAAATGAGATGCAGGCAGCCATTAATTATCTAATGAGGCCAGCAGTGTTTCTGATGAGGTGGGGCTGATTAAATATTAAACAGTAGCATATGGTGAGTGCCAAGAACAAAAGACTTGAGTCTGAATCTCTCTCTAGATACAAATATACATACTCACACACACGTGTATATGTATATATATGTATGTATATATATATATAAATATACCGTTGCATAAAGAAAATTCCACTCCGCTAAAACTGAAGAGCAATCTCCATCTGAAAAATGTAATTAGGACAGAAATGGAATCACAAAACTCAAAGGGAGTCTAGTGAGATCTGACTGTGAGATCTGACTTCTGAAGGTATAACTCAGATGAAAAGGTTTCACATTAAAGGGGTGCCAAAAACACTTAGGCATTGCAGCACTCGTCTCTTTGTTTAACCCTTCTTGGTTATTCCAGTTGTTTCCTTCCCACCCCTCTCTTCCCTGTCTTTCACAGGAAGAGCCCCACAGCTCACTCAAATAGCATGAACAATATCTAGCAAATCCCTCCTCGTAACACAGCTCACAATATTAAACCAAGACATAGTAAGTGTAAAAAAAGAGAATGCAATCACTGAAATGTTGTTAGGGCCAGCTAGACATGACACTTTAAAGAGAAAGAGAAGTGTAACCTTAGCCACACAGATGTCAAGCCCACTGAAGCCAACTAATCCCATCAGACTTAAATGGGACACCTACTGCCAGCACACCAGAGTGTTTCAGATGAGCCGCATGTGAAATTTGTTTCCTTATGTCAGCTGCTCTTCTTTTCAGTACAGACCTCCGGAGGATGCATCGACTTCTTGCAACCTGAGAATTCCTTTCCCCAAAGGCCATGGGATGCAGGATGTGGCAATCCAAACTACTGAAAGATTTTCCAGCTGTCTGTAAGAAGCAGTAAGCTATTGCTATACTGTACCGTGTGCCTGGGCAGTTTGGTAGCAGCAACGTGTTCCAACACAACATGTTTCTGGGAGCTATGTGTTGTAGATCTGCTTCAGCTTATCGTGCAAATGTGATTTGTCCCTGACTGGAGACATATCAAGCTATGCAGTGCAGCCACAATAGGTAAGAATTTACCCCTGTGTTTTAAGCAAAACCTGCTGGAAACTCAGCCAGCACTCTAAGGGAACCAGAGGCTTCCAAGAAACTTAAGAAACCCTTTAAATCTGTCAAGACACTTTTGTAAATTTTGGAAACATTTCAGATGCAAAATAGCAGGGGAAATAGTCTAGAATGACTGCACAGTCTCAAAATCTTGTGATTACTGATTTTTCAAACTCTTAATAAGCCAAACATTGTTTTACATTTATTTCTAAACATGCTCAGATGGCAGCCAATCTTCACATCTTACCACATAGTTACAGTAACAACAATGCAAGTGTCCTAGATCCATCCAATTTTTTAGCTGCCAGTTGTATCAGAGTATTACACAACAAGCCCATTTTAGGATCAGGCCTTCATGTAGTAAAAGAAAGAATCAACAAGCTATTATTAATTACCTAAAGAGAGTCAATTTTTGGAATACCTATTGCTCTTACAAATGTTTTCCCTAAATATGAAAGAATGGTACTCCCCCATCAGCATTTTTTTTTTTTTTTTTTTTTTTATAATACTCTTCTTTATTATAATCTCCTTAATATCCATCTGCTACCCTTTAGGCAAAAGCTTCTTAAATTCAAATATAGGGCTATTTTTATCACAGAAGAATATGTAAAGCAATAGAAACATTTTAATGGATTTTTGTGCCTGTGGCCCTTTTTAGCCGAATTTCCATAATGAAATCCAGTTACAGACATTGGTGCTGCTACAGTTGGCTGTTCATACAAATAAAGAATGAACATTTTTGTCTTGTAAGCCAACCCAGTAAAAGAGACTGCAATATCTACCTACAAAAACCACAGGTCTTTTCCTCTGTTGTTGCTTTAGTATAACTGTATATAATGGAATTTTTACTCCAGAAGGACGTAACAATCAAGACAAAGCCTTAGCTCTTATTTAAAAAGAATAAATAAGAAATATAAAGGTATTTTTTATAAGTAGTAGGTAACAAAACATGCATACTATCTTTCTGTGCAGTGCTCAAGAGCATCAAAACAGTTCCATAAAAACACTACATTCAGCAGCACTCTATAGTGAATGACCACATAAACTGAGTATTCACCTTAAATGTTTGGAAAAAAAATATATTTTTCCAGTAATACTTCTAGGATATCAATTCTTCTCTGTGAAAATGTCTTATATTTATATATTGTAAATGGAACTGAGCACGAAACAGTTACTGTATCCTATCACTTCTAAAAATTAAAATGTTTCCCCACTTCTCACTGGGAAGAAAGCAAGTCTTTTAATGAGGGAAAACTAAAGAACAAGAAAAAAAAAAAAACACATCCATCACCGAGCTGTGAGCAGCATGTCAAGGCATTTAGGTCAGTGATTGCCAGGCTAGGCCTTTCTCCCCTTCTCAGTAGGAGCTCTTATCCAGGAGACTAACAGCTGCTAGCAGCTACCAAACAAGGTTTCTTCCTCAGAGGACTAGAAAATCCCCTTCTGAAAAAACTCATTCCCGATCCTGGGTTCATTTCACTAACTCAGCTTTCCTGGAACAAAATTGACTAATCGAAACAGCTCCTAATCAACTTTAATGTAAATTGTTTATACCAGCAATTGCATTTGTAAAATAGACCAGAAATCTCTGTCAACTCTGGTGAAATAAATTCAGGATTAACACTTTTACAGGACAAAGACCTGTAGAAAAAGTAACACTATTTTCTGCCCCTCAGCAACAAAAACCAGCAATCTGGTGTCCATACTTCCTCAGAGCAATAGGTGCCAAACCATTTTGATCCATCTGTGCTCAATCAGCCTTCTATACAAGTCAACGCATTGGCACAGTCCATTTCTGATGAAGCAAGGTAACCGGCGTTTAGACAGCAAACCTTTAGTAGTCACAAAAATACCATTTTATGGTTATGTTTATATTAGAACATCACTTGGCAAATGGATCATTGACAGTCTCAAGTCTGATCATAACACAACTTACGTCACTTTGACTGAATTCTGCAGATATCCCAAATGCTCAGACATTATTATTATTTTTTAATCAGGCTCAAAGCATCTCCAAATGGGCAGTTAAACACTGAAATGCTGCAGAGAGATAACAAATCATAGCATTCTCAAGAGTGCCTGATAGATTTAGAAATCTTGCTTACTTCTAAAACCAGGATCTCAGCATTTCTAAAATGTTTATCTTAGCAATTACTTAAACAAATCTCATTTCTGTTTCCAGAGGTCTTCACCATTAATTGTCTCAGAGTCTATACAAGGTGTGGTGAGCTGCTGCATTTTTTAATAAATGCTCTTTCACAGAAAGGATGCAATTTTGAATAACTTGTTACTGTGAAGTGCATAGAAAATTACCATTTAACACCCTCAGTACTTTTTCTTTCAACAATAGCATCACCTTAGGTGATAAATTCAGAGAAATCTTTTGATTTTGATATTTAATTCTGAAGATTTAAATATGCTAATCTCACCGTCTCCTTTATGGTAACTGTTAACAAGTACATAGTTCTCTTTCCTTCGTGCTGGTATCTTACATCTCTGTGGAAATTAAATGTAACATACTTCCTCTGACTTACTGGTAGATCTCTAGAGGGTTTCTACATACGGAATGTTATTCTACAGTGTCCTCATTTATGCAAAAGTTGGCTTCCTAGTTGAGAACCTTGCTTTCCAGTTGCAATGAATATTCAACCATATAAAAATGAGCACGTAATAGAAAATAACTGGAAACTTTCAGCGATAAACACTGATCAGCATCTGATGGCTGCAACAGTGTGAGACCTTGGGGGCAGCAGCAGCAGCTCTACTGGGGCACTGAGTGCAAACTGAAATTCTCAGCCCAGAGTAACTCAGTGTCACACTTAAAACCTTCTTGTGGGCTAAAAAGAAATGCATATCACATAAGCATTAAACAAGAAGTTATTGTTTACCTGGCTGAAACCTCATGGAATTGGAACGAGGCCCAGACCCAGCCCTGGCCGCACAAGGGGATGGTCCTGGTGCTGCCCATGACTGCTGCAGCTCCTGCCCTCTTCAGGGCCCTTCCAGAGCTTTGGTCAACCCAGGGCTGGAGCTGTCACCCCAGTGTGAGCTTTAAAGCCAGTCATGGGCAGGCGGATCTGGCACTCTCAGGCCAAGACAGGCCCAACCGCACAACCGTCATGTCAAACTTGCATCTGCTGGGAGATAACATTTATCTGTTCTTTCATTCAGTTGGCATTGACTGTCATGGATGACACCTGTGGTCATCACTGCAGGCCAAGCAGTAGACATCTTCCTTGCAAGTCCTGAATAAAAGCGTAGATGGAACAGACCCTGTAGTCTCAGGCTTGGAAGTACCAGGACAAAGCGTTAACAGGATGAGGTCAAAATCTTCTGTTGGCACAGAACTTGTTCTGAAAACTCTAATGAAGAAAGAGCCAAGCTTCCTGTCCTCATCTTTTTTGTTGTCCTTTTGTACCTTCTAAGTGTTTTCTCTATTCCTTTGTGGAAGAAGAGACAAATGTATTTTCAGAGGGACTCAGCTCCTGCAGGATCCTAAATTGGCTCATTTAATCTACATGGGTACTTGAATCCTCACTTAAGATATTCGTTAATTAAGCCACATTAAACCACACAGGCAAAAAAGAGGCTATGTTCGGATAAATTTGAGGGTTTGATTTTCTGATTTAAAATCACAAAGCAAAGACATGCAGGGAGCCCAGGCTGGTGCTCCCTCATTAACTCAGCATATTATGACATTTATAGATCTCACTCAGGACTAGAAAGCCAAGGAAAACAGGGTTTTACAGTGGTGGAACAAAACCAGATTATGCCACAGAAAAATAAAGTTTGTGTCCAAACAATGAGCCTGCAAAATGAGGCTTTGCCCTGTAGGCATTCAGAAATCTCTCTCATGCTTATGCAAATTTGTTTGTGATCACAAGGAGAATTTTCGTGCTCCCATTTGAAAGCCTCTATTCTATAGATGTCCCAGAAATTCTGTCAGCAAACAGAACTCACTGCCAAGTGAAGTAAAGAACCGCATCCAAAGAGACGGTAAGCAACAAGGACAAGATTTTCATGAAAAAATCATGTGCTGAAATAAGATGATTTAAAAACATTCAACTTCATAAATATTAGGTAAGAAAGAAAGGCCATGCACAGATAAGCAACAAAACAAGGAAGAACGGCAAAATCAAGAAATATATACTTGTCATGGATCCATATCTACCTTTGTCCCATGCCGAATGAGAGAGGGCCTTCCTTCAGTTTCATCACCTCCCAAAAACTGTATCCTGCCTTCAGGCATACTTCTGTCAAGGCATTCTTACTACTACAGAAGTTTGAAGTTTGGGAGGAGTGACAGGAGGCTAAAACTGAAGTTTTTATCTTTGTCTATAAGGCTTTTGTTTTTCTGCTCTTATAAGTTGCCAAAATTATTAACACATTATTTCACAATTATTTACACAAGAAAGTAAATTTTGTGTAGGCACTGCTTCTCCTCCATATCATAGTTTCTGAGACCATCAGAAATATCATTACCGGTGTTTTACATAAATATGCCAACATGGAAAAAATGGATAAACTCAGAAATAAACATCTCAGGTGAAGAAAAATGAAAGTGCCTTATATATTCCAGACTGGTCGTTTAAAAGACAAACTTCCTCCATCCCCACTACTATTGACTTCTATAAAGCTGCAGGAAAATAAATAAATAAATACAAAACAGGGAAAATTCTCCTTGCTTACAAATTCATTATAACTGCTTTTTGCCATGCCTGCTTAGAATTAATCTAACTCTTTTTTTGTTAAGCATACAAAGAAAGAACATAACCATTCTGTTTGTTATCTCAAGGTATTAGGGTATTAATAGATTTACTGAGATTCTTCTAAGGAATTTAGGAGTATGGTTTCCTCTGAAAACAAATCACATACATTCCTAAATGTGGTAAATAACATTTGAGACTCAGCATAAAGAAATACAATAACATAAAAACACTACAATAACCCAAATATACATACTGCCTTTCCTATGGGTACACATAATGCTTTGAAAACCTTTAGCCTGTACTTTCCTCTCATTTACATGGGAAAAAACAAAAACAAAACAAAAAAAACCAAACAAACAAAAAAACCAACCAAAAACGTGAGAGTTTTCTTAGTATGACAGACTACTGAAACACAGATGCAAAAGAACTCAGTCTCCTACTGTTTCTTCTGCAGATCTTAAGAAATGCATTTGATAATAGTTACACTCTTTGAAAATAGGGATGAGAATCCTGAGTTGAAATGTCTTTGAAACAATGTTGCTTTAATTTTTGAAGTTGTTCAACAGCTTTAGGATAACTTCTGATATTTGGGTGGAATCTTTCCTTAGCCAACAGTGCTAGATTAAGTTGTTTTGAGATTACTTAAATAACATTTCATGAAAACATTAACTATTTATGTTTATAACCAAATTCTACTTTTTTTACTTCAGTAACAAAGTAACCAGATTTCCTAAGTAAAAACAAACATAGTAAAATGATAATGCACTGTCTTAAATTCCCCAGACTAGTAGCTTGATTGGTTCTGAGTGAGAAATTAAAATGAAATTAGAACAGATTTTTGTTTCTGCTTGTTTTTGTTTAACGTTAAATTCCATAACACTCAGAAAAGTGCTTTAGCACATTGCAGTAGGCAAGATAATAGATAAAGGAAAATTATTTTACATCTATCTTTGAAGTTGTATTTTTTATCTTGCTTTTCCCCCTACATATTTATAAAAGAAAAGAAAGGAAGCCTTCTGGGGACTTACACATTCCCTTTACGGCTTAGTAGCTAGGTTTCCAAGACAGCTTTCAAAAAGGTATTAAAATAGTCTATTACCAACTTCTGCCTGTGAAGAAGTAAATGGAATGAAAACACATTTTTGATATCTACTGTGAACCTATGCACCCAGCTTCCCTGAGAACATCATCTCCCCTTGTTGGGACCTTTCTACTTCCAGTGTTCCACACAGTGGATTTTAATATATTCATACATATGCTCACAGACACACAAATGCTTATTTATACATACAGTCTTATAAACTAAGAATTTGTTGAGAGAAACCAGATGAGGTTTAACATAAGCAAGTGTAGAGTCTTGCACCTAGGGAGGAATAATTACATGCACCGGTACAGGTTGGGGGATGACCTGCTGGAGAGGAGCTCTATGGAGAGGGACCTGGGTGTCCTGGTGGATGACAGGTTGGCCATGAGCCAGCAGTGTGCACTTGTGGCCAAAAAGGCCAATGGCATCCTGGGGTGCATTAAAAAGAGCGTGGCCAGCAGGTCGAGGGAGGTGATCCTCCCCCTCTACTCTGCCCTGGTAAGGCCTCATCTGGAGTACTGTGTCCAGTTCTGGGCTCCTCAGTACAAAAAAGACAGGGATCTCTTGGAAAGAGTCCAGCGGAGAGCCACAAAGATGGTGAAGGGCCTGGAGCATCTCCCCTGTGAAGAAAGGCTAAGTGATCTGGGTCTGTTTAGCCTTGAGAAGAGAAGACTGAGAGGGCGGGGTGGCAAAGGTGCGGGGGGCAAAGTGGCGAGGCCAGACTCTTTTCAGCAGTGTGTGGAGACAGGACAAGGGGAAATGGCCAGAAGCTGGAGAATAGGAAGTTCCGCACCAATGTGCGCAAGAATTTCTTTACTGTGAGGGTGACGGAGCACTGGAACAGGCTGCCCAGGGAGGTGGTGGAGTCTCCTTCTCTGGAGATATTCAAGACCCGCCTGGACGCCTACCTGTGCGACCTGGTGTAGGGATCCTGCTTTGGCAGGGGGTTTGGACTCGATGATCTCTGGAGGTCCCTTCCAACCCCTACGATTCTGTGATTCTGTGATTTTCAGAAACACGTGGCATTGTATTAAGTCATCATTTAATAACAAAAAGAACATACAAAATAGCAAACTGAGCAGAAATCCAAACAAGAATTTCTGAGGTTTAGTCCAATGCCATGCCCATCAGGCTGCTCAGAAAGCACACTGTCAAGCTCCAGGGGCAGAGTGCACAGGGAAACAGGAGAAGCCATAGTAGTGTATTCATTCTACTGGTATTTTGAGTTTTACAGGAAAAATAAATAAATAAATAAATAAATAATAAAAAAAGGAAGAAACAATAGTTGAAGGCGATGTTAATTGACATACATTATATATATATTTTTTAAACAAATTTAAGAAGCTGGAACTTTCAAAGGCAATTAATTACTCAATTCCCTCTGCTGTTGAGTGGGAGTTGGATACCTTACTCCCCACAGCAACTTGGAAAACTCTAGTACTTACTTCCCTTTTTCTGTCCTGATAAAACTACTGCACTGAAAGATGAACAAGTTAAATTGAGACTACAGATTGGATTATATTTCTTGAGAATGGAGAGGTCCGAAGTGGCTAAGAGAACTAATGTGTTTGTGTAAGTGATATACGATCAGACGTTTGCACAGCTCTCTGTAGAGAGAAGGCAGTGTTTACAAAAGCTAAGTATCATGATATGTAAATTAGCTGCCTCTGCAGACAATTTTTCTGGTGAGTCAGCAGCTACTCATTCTTTAAATGATACTCTTGTTCTCAGACTATTCCTTGATGCCTCTTGTACACTTTTTCCCTATGGTAAATAATGCCTTTTGCAAGATCCAATTCATCTGACAGTCACGGACTGGATGTACTGTTGAGGGGTGATGGTAAGAACAGTGAATTTGAGAACACTCTGCCCTCCGAAGTCCTTCTTGAATCTATTTTCCGTTTTCCTTTACCTTTAACATCAATTTCTGGTCTTTGAAAAGACAGATCTCCAAGATCTTTGGCAAAACTCTTTAAGTGATACTAAAGATTCTGTAGAGCTTTTTTTTTTTTTTTTTTTTTTTTTGCCTTAATTAAGATTTCATAGTAGTAAAACATTTAAAAGAAAAACCAGCTTTAGACACACACACACACAAAAAAACCTTTTACTGCTACAGACCTCAGGGGAAATGCAACAAAAACCTTCTGAGAATAACAGAAAATCACCCTTTTCCCCATTGACTCAGTATCTTTCCTGAAATCTGTAAATTTTCTTTTTTCCAGGAACTATAACTAGGCTTCCCAAACAACTTCATACTTTAGGCTTGTATAGAATAGTTCAAATTCATAAGTAAGGCAAACGTACCAATATCTGGCATGTTTTCCACTGCTTTTTGGAATCTTGTGTAAAGAAAACAAGAACAAGCACCTACCACCAACAGAAAAACATCTTCAAACAGGAAAGCTAAAACAGAAGGAGCTCACTGTGAACCATACCCATCAAATATAGCCTCGCATGCCCATGATTGCTCTGGATTCCCCTCTACTGCATTCACACCCTGGGCTCAAACAACTCTTTCAGTTGCCATCCCACCATAGTCATATTCCACAGATCTGCCAGTATTTGTAGTATCACTCTTGGACGGTATGCAAGCACACCATCTTCAAAGAGCATTCCAAGCTCTCTGTTGCTCAGTGTGTAACTTTTATTTAGTCTTCTGAAAGAACATTTTGAATACTTGCATTAAATATACCTTAGAATAAGAAAGAACAGCTAAACAATCACCATCATTTAGTTCCATAGTCAGTTCCACAGCCTCTAATTAGGAAAGCTAATAAAAATTTTCATGGTACGGAATAAAATAGTGTCATTGTTGCAGCATGCAGTATTTAGAAATTCCTATGTTCTTCCTCCTGAAGCATGCAGCCTTCAGCAGCTCTCTCTCAAACTGTAGAGTTCTTTTTTTTGTTTCAGTATCTCTCACTTAGCAAGCGATTTTTTACAAGAGAGTTATTTACCTCTATGATCCCTCCTAAAGAAGTCATAACTACGATTTTATAACATTTCAATCAAGTGAATCATGTCACCTACTTCAGTAGGAGTCTCTATACCTTTTTATTAACTAGCCTTCTAAAACTAGGCTACAAGTTATATAATAAATTTGTTTCTTTAAGTCTCATGGTGCATCACTAAATCTTTTTTATTACTACGTCTTTATGTGAAACAAGCATTTAGTTGTGGTGGGTTTTCCCCTGTTCTGCTCACAAAGAAGTGAAATTACTTCTGACAGGTTCTTGGCAATACCAGGCAAAGTACTCCCAGGCAGGACAAGAGACATATACAGAAAAAAGAGCTATATCTTTTTAGGGGGATCTCTGGCCATACAGCACTCCCCCAGTAGGCAGTCAAGGCCCAGGAGATGCTCACCTCTCTGTGGTTAGCCCTCGTATGAGCCAAGGGGGTCTCCACCCTGTGTCCAGACCTTCTGGTCACTGGAAAGCACAGGTGCAAACCATCTGCCTGTGCTCCCTGGGCCAGCCACCAGGTGCTCAATCACCAGTTTCAGCAGTGACCTAACTGTTCCCCTACATCCCCCTTCTGTTACTGTTTGGAGTACTCTTTGTTTATGTAGAGGCCACACAAACAATACAGTTTATTTTTTATTTTTAACCAAAAGATCACTAGCAGCTCTCATAATCGGTAGCCAGTATAAAACACCGCAGGTATGTTCAAAATATTTGTCTTGTCATACTAGTTGTCTCAAAATATTTAAAAACACTATCTGGTTTTCTCTTCCAGCATCCAAATTTGTACCTGTAAGTTACAGCATGGTGCAGAACAGCTCTAAGGACATTACATACCCAGCCTCTTTATGAGGTTGAGTGCAGACTCTAACCTTGTATTTGTGATGAAAAGAGACTGAACTTTCAATCAGGGAGTTCTTCTGACCCTCTCTAGCATCCAGTTTCAAATAAAGATAAATATGGACCTTCCTTACACAAATCAACAAGTCTGTATGCGATACTTTCTTCTGCAATAGAATATCTATGCATGTTTATGTTCTGTGCACTCCTGCAGCTTCTCTCTTTAACTCACTCTTTAGAAAGGAATTTCGTCATTTCCGTACCGAGACTCCAATACCACAAAATTCAAACTCACTGAATTCAAACTCCCACTTTAAAAATCACTCCAAAACACTTTAATTCAGGAGTTCATCAAGTGACTGACTGTGATTGTAAGCTTCAGTGCTCGTCTCCTCCCCCTCGCTAACAGGAAGCTATTAGCCACTCCGAGATTTCAAACAGCGAAGCTGATCAAAGGCCCAATGGTCACAGCGACATAAACCTACTGAGACTTAAAAAGAATGAAAAATGTGGGCTCAGTGGCATTATAAAATATGCACATACGTGTTCCTCTGCCTTACAGGGAGCCGCACAGCAGAACAGGGGAAATATTATCTATTTATGTGTAAGCTTTACTTTAATCTCTGAGTGATCTGGGCAAGAAAAATTATGCAGACATGCTGAGTAGTGAATAAATACAAAATAGATAATTAGCTGAACTTGCTTAATTATTGTAGAGATTTTTTTTCTTTCTTTATTTTTGCTTTCCTGTAGCAAGTTCTATATTCTTATAGGCTATAAAGCGTAACACAAAGTAATAACATAAAATGATGTCACTCTTTTCTTATACTGCTGGAAAAGGTAGGAAGAGATAATTGGAGAATACCCAAAAAACGCTAAATTTTACCACATCCCAAAGTGCTACAGAACTATTGGATAAAACACCAAAACCACAACTTCCAAAGGCTATGGACTAGTCTTCTCTTAGGTACACTCAAATATTGAAGGTATTAAGACAAATAAAAGCTAAATGAATAATGCGTCTCATGTGTTGGGAGCTCATTGTCACCTCTGATTGAACATCATTCTGCTACTGAGCCATTTCTAGGAATCCCCTCACATGTGAATTTGCTGGCATGAGTCAGGACTAAGTTTGCACGGTTATTCTTTCTCTCAGTCTCCTCTACTAAATGATTTCCCGTAAATTACAGGACTCCTTTTGTCTTTGAAACAATAGAATAGTTCTGTTGGAAAAGACCCAAAAAGATCATTAAGCTCAACTGTCTGTCTACTTGGGGCTAACCAAAAGTTCAAGCATATTACCAAGGACATTATCTAAATGCCTTTTGAACACTGACAGTCTTGGGGCACCAACCATCTCAATAGGAACCCTGTTTCAGCATTTGGCCACCCTCACAGCAAAGAAATTTGTACTAACGCCCAGTCTGAAACATTCCTGGGCAGAGCTTTGTACTGTTTCTATGCATTCTGTCATCAGTTATCAGGGAGAAGAGAGCAGCACCTCCCTTCATGAATGGCTTGGTTTGGAAGAGACTTCACAAACCATCCAGTTCAAAGCCTCTGCCATAGGCTGGTTGCCTCCCACTAGCTCAGGCTGCCCAGAGCTCCACACTGCCTGGCCTTGAACACCTGTTGGGGTAGGGCATCCACAACTTCTTCAGGCTGCCTGTTACAGCTCTTCACCATCCTCTGAGTAAAGTATTTCCTCAGAACACTCAACCTAAACCTCCTCTCTCTTAGTTTGAAACCATTCCACCTTGTTCTGTCATTACCTGCCTGTATAAAAAGTCAGTCTCCGTCCTGTTTGTAAGCTCTCTACGTAACAGAAGGCTGCAACGAGATCTCCCTGGAGGCTTCTCCAGGCTGGACAAGCCCAGCTCCCTCAGCCCATCTTCATAGGAGAGGTGCCCCAGCCCTTAAGGCCCTCAGAAACCTTCTTCAGCCTACTGTCTGTTAGTCTCACAGCAGAGCTGCCCAAGGCCTGAGATGCACTGCATCCAGTTATCTTTTAGCAGTCTAGATTCAGAGATGACTGCAGCTATCAAGAAAATAAGAGTGAAACTGTTTGAACAACGTACTGATTAAATATATCATGAACAGCTTCAGAGATACATGTAGATCCATGACTATTTAAAATAGATTTTATGAGGTAGGAACTACTTACTCATCAGTGATGACCTCACATAGAAACACAGTCATTTGACCAGCCATTTTACTTAACAGGCACACACACAAAAGCTACCGTCACTTGCTCCTTTTGTTTTTCCCTTTCTCTCTTTGTCTTTTGATACACTGAAAAAATGTCATTCTTCAAGTTGTACAAAGGGAGCACTGTTAAGCTACAGACAAATTATGCAACTTCTCAGACAGAAAAGGTAATTTTGGTAGAATAAACAGAAATAGACCAACTCAGACCACAATAACAGAGCGAAATAATCAGACTTGGGAAGTTGCACAAGTCTGTGCTGAGAACACCCACTCTGCAGAGCAGTAGGCACAGGGCTGGCCCCACAGTACCAGGGCAGAGGTGACATGGCAGCACCCCTCTACAGTCCAGCACCAAGCAGATGTGGCAAGGGAGCAAACCAGGTCTCAGGTCAACAAGATCTTAACTGGGGTTTCAGGGCAGAAGGTTTGATGAGGCTGCCGCTCAGGGCAATTAAGGCTCTTAATTGCTGTCTGGGCTCTGAGGAGGGATAAAAGCAAAGCTTGGACGGGACCTCAGAGAATCCTTGATGCCCAACTGTGAGAAAAGTAGTTGAGTGCTGCAGCAGTGCTCTCCCATAGTTATCTCCCTCAGCACAGACAACTACCTACAATTCACTACAAATATTCTGGCTAAATGATTAATTTGTCCCTGTGTGAATATTCCGTGCTGATTTGCAGTGGCAGCAGAGACTATTAAGACTGAAATACATGCCCATCTTGAAAGAACCGATCTTGTACACAGTAATGTCAACTTTATTAGGCTTTATGGGGTGGAACAGTGGCCAAAGCACCCATAAAACTCTCCTGTTTGAAATTCCTGAGGTACTAATTCATAGTCAAAGCATCAGTGACACAGATGTCAAAAATCAGTCTTGTGATGTGTTTGTTTTCAACACTGTAAATAGAGAATGCTACCAATAAGCATTTTCCACTCCCTTTGCAGGAGCATCAGAAAACTACATAAGCTAAAGAACAAGAAGAGTCTGACCCCAAAATGCTTTTGTTTAATTTTTGTATTTTTTTTCTTCTTTATTTCTTCAAAGACTTCCTCTAGCATAACTAAAACAAACAAGGCCACTTGACTGCTACATGGTACAAGTGAGAACTTTTATGTTACTTGAAAAACAACTCAAGAAATAAGGGAAAACATGGCTTGAGGAGATGCAACTTTTCATGCTTAGCATTGTACCTTAACAATATACACAATATAAGATTTCACTTCAAGGGAAAGTAGCAGCTACTAGTTTCCAGAAACAAAAATATTTGGAAAACAAACAAACAAACCAACCAAACAAAAACCAACTCACACCCGTATCTCCCCTTTCATACATATTCATTATCTAGTCACAGTGGAGCAGAGCTTGGAAGCAAGCCAAATATGTGCTGCACATACGCTCAGATATTACCTGGGCCCCTGGCAATAGAGAGACTGAAATACTGCTCATATTTTGCTCCCCAAACATAATTTCTCATGCTGTTCTGCTGACTATTGAAGAGGTTTTAAAGTCCCTCTCCCTTCATAACATATATACTCTCATCTCTGAAGAATATGTGCCAGCTACGAAGAGGAATGGAGGCCCTCAGACAAAATTCAAGGCAGAGAAAAAGGAAGGACTTGTTCATTTGTAATAGCTGAGAGAGAGCAATGAAAACTGTTTGCGAAAGGCAGGCAGACACCACTAACTGCCTTAGCCTTAGATTTTGAGCTGAAATCGGTGCTGGACACCTGTGAAACAACCAGGGACCAGCAGCAAGGGCTGTGCTGGAAGCACACAAGCCATCCCTGGGACAGGGCAGGCAGCCTTCACCAGGTGAGTGGAGCAGAGGCCAGCACACCTCGTTCCTCTCTTCCTCTGGCTTGAGGTCATTAACACCATGGCGGGCCTTAGTGCTGGGGTGCTCTGTGACAATGAGCTGACACACTGCTCTCCATTTCCCTTATTCTGATCATACAGTTTTTGTCATTTGGACTTGATGAGCTTACCCGATGCTCCTGCATTCAATTTTCTTACTACCAGACTTGAGATATTAATTTCATTCGGTAAAACTATGTCTCACCAGTATGCTACAGCTATGCCACCAATAACTAATTGTAAATACTCATATAACATAACAGGTTTTATCCTGTAATTTTTATTTAACCATAAACTTCCACAAAGCCTGAACATATTAAACATATCACAAATTAAGACAACAGAACAGTTCTCAAAGCTTGACAATTCATACGGTACAATTTATATTTCAAGTCAGATACAAAAGCAGGAAAAAATTAATTTTACCTGCAAATTATTAAGTTCGTAGTGTCATTCAATCCATATAGTGCTTCCACACCAAAAAGGCTTTGAAGACAAAAAAGAACTGTAAGAAATTATGAATTCAGAAAGTAATGTGGTTATTCCCTGCAATGGGGGTGGAAAAAAATACAAAGAGCTATTTTTAAAGGAAATTAGAAGTGTTGTAAGTAAACACTAAGAATATTTTTGTTTTTTGTTTACAGAACCATTAGCTAAAGGAAGGAGTGAGGCTCGCAAAGAAAGGGGAATTAACATTTGTTGACATTTTACTGCTTTTAGTTTTTATGTAAACTCAAAGCAATTAAATTATGTTTAAGACATTTTTGCTGTAAGTAGCTTCCATTTACATTCCTAGAAATAGTAATCCAACTATTTTATTGCATTGTTGGGAGCCCTTTAGCAACAGACCAACTATTTAGTAACGACTCTGTTTGCCATCTCTAGAGCTGGAATCCAAGGACTTGAATCAATTTAATTGCATTGCTGTTTCTCAGCTACTATACCAGAATGTGTTGTTCTTGACTTCAAAGGGTCTATTCCTACCTCCCCCCACAGCAGTCTCTAAATAAACCTATAAATCCTTGTTCTGTAGCACATGAATTATCAGTAACTTCAAAATAAATGAAGATAAAAATGGTTGAATATTTAAACGTGTAGCAACTCCATCCCATGATAGATCATTTCAGACCAAAATTCATTTTTTTCTTTGATATCTACTACTGCTATAAACTTCCAGTTTATCATATAACATTACAATTTATGGTATAACCAGCTTGTATACTGACTATAAACCCTTTGTCAATGCCACTGTAAAGACTTTATAGTCCATAAATAATAGAAGAGCGATAGTATCTATCCTTTTTATTTTGCCCAGCACATCCAGAATACAGGACTCTAAACATGTCAAAGGTTTTGCTTATTTTACATACAATATAGGTTATGCAGAAAAAAAAAAATAAATTAAAAAAGGCAAACTTCCTAATGTTTGGCTTACACAAAACTTATTTGAATAAATAGAAAAGAAGTCACAGGTACGAGCCTACATGTTATAATCCAGGAATAAAAGACACACAGAAGCAACAACCGGGCTTAATTCACTGCAACATTCATCTATGGACAAAGACTACAAAAATGTTCTATTACCTAAAGAGAACATGGTTTTTCTATGTGTATAATCTCTTTGGGAGGAATTTGCTTACTCTGCATATGGAGTATCACCTTTCCATGCTTTTTCATGATGTACAGATTAGGTCAAAGCATACTTTTCTTGGCAGTATAGCAAATCAAGGACCAAATCTGCATAAATTTACGCTTACATCCTACTGAAGTTAATGTTCTTTAGAGGATTTCGCTCTTACACTGTAGCAGAACAAAAATAGGCAAAGATGTTTTTTTACATTACATCCCTTCATGTTGTGTATGATGAACAAGTAATGGCACCTCCTACATCTGCCATGCACAAGGTTCAAAATTCCCACTTCTAACTTCTCTTTCACATACAGATTCCCAGGCAGAGATAGTTATTTCATTTTCCACAAAGATAGCAAAAGAAAAGATAGGACTATTTAAAAACAAACATATAAGGAGCGTAACAGCATCAGTCTAAATACCACTTGATACCACTTGCTATCCATAAATAATTGGTTAGGGTAAAGATCATGAAAATAAGATGACAACATTGAATCATAGAAACATGATTTTTTTTTTTAGTTGGATGGGACCCTTAAAGGTCTTCTAGCCCAATTCCCCTACAGTGAACAGGGACATCAGCAGCTCGACCAGGTTGCTCAGAGCCTAGTCTAGGCCTGACCTTGTACGTCCTCAGGGACAGGAATTCCACCTCCTCTCTGGGCAGCTTGTCCCAGTGTCTCACCGCTCTTACTGTAAAAAAGATTTGCTCCTTAAGTCCAATCTAAATCTCTTTTATTTTGAAACTATTTTCCTTTGTGCTATCACAACAGATCCCACTAAGGTGCCTTTCTTCTTATAGATCCCTTTTAGATATTGAAAGGCCACTATCAGGTCTCCTCTGAGCCTTCTCTTCTCCAGGTTGAACAGCCCCAACTCTCTCAGCCTGTCCCTGTAGGAAAGCTGTTCCATCCCTTGGATCATGTTTGTTGCCCTTCTCTGGACTCATTCCAACAGGTCCACATCCCTCCTGTACTGAGGACTGGACTGTGTCTAGATGTGGTCTCACCATCACATAATAGAGGGGCAGGATCCCCTCCTTCAACTTACTGGCCACACTTCTTTTCGTTCAGCCCAGGATATGATTGGCTTTCTAGGCTGCAAGGTCACATTGCTGGCTCAAATCCAGCTTACCGTCCATCAGTACACCCAAGTCCTTTTTGGCAGGGCTGTGCTCCATCCTTTTGTTCCCCAGCTTGTAGTGATAGCAAAAGTTGCCACAAGCCAGGTTCAAGACCTTGCACTTGGCTTTGTTGAATCTCATGAGTTTCTCCTGAGCCAATTGCCTGAGCCTTTCTGGTGTCCCTGATTGGTACCCCATCCCTTGGGCATGCCAACTGTACCACACAGCTTGGTGTCATCTGCAAACTTGCTGAGGAAACTTGACTCAATTCCATACCGAATTCTTACCTGAGATCTAAGAGGCAAACTAAACTTCTGTCACTCTCATCCATAGTCTCAGACATTCCTCGCACATGAGATTACTCTCTTAGTGCACAATACGTCCTCGCTCTGAGTTTGTTTAGTTTTCTCATCTCACGGCTCTCCTTATGCACCTCTTGTGTCAGGATGCTCATGCTGTCTCACCAGGGACTGCCCCTGCCCATCAAATTCTTCCACATGCTGCAGCACTGGCCTTCGGCACAAAGCCTCCATCTATTGATCCTACAAACCAAACTCCTTATTTATGCTCGCACATTCCCTTGACAAATCCCTGCATTGCACTTGCTACAAATTGGCAGTCTCCTTCATTTATTTCTCTTGCCTCTTTTATCAACTCTCTGAACAGTGCATATTGACACGTTTCTCTCTGCAAAATACAACAATAGGGCAAGGACACTTTTTTTTCCCTCTTCACAGCTCAGTAAGTGTCTCTGTCCCTCTCTGTTTTCTCAGTCGGCGGGGATGGGGCCTCACTTAGGCAACACATAGTGGTTCTCCTCTAGCATCTTTCAGTACTGGCTGCCCTTTTGGTGCTGCAGGTGATGCAATCCCCACGTGAGTAGATGTAGCATATCTTTAAAGGTTGATATATTCAAATATCTTTATAGAGGATACGACACAATAAGTCTCAGGTGAACCCTTTGGGAATTCCGGGGAAAGGGCTGCCTAATCTCCAGTTAAACAGGCCTATTATCTCTCACTCCCCATGAGAAAGTGAAGCAGAACTGATTTGATTAAGAGCAAATTAACCTCTCTAACACAGCTACCCAGGGTTTTACACCTGTCACTTTAGTATGACAATTTATATTTATTCAAAAAGCCATGAGACAGTAAATTAAACATTGCCCTAATTAGAAAAATGTCATATGTTACAGTGGGGGAGCAAACTGAACTAATTTCAAACAGTTCTTGTGCAAAGTACATTTCAGTACAGCATTAATACAAGAGTCAATATTTTTTGCAGTCACATCTGAGCTGAATGCCATCACGCCACAGCAGTAATCTTAAGTTTATGTCAAACAATAAGGCTGATAGTAAGCTGAGCTCCTCCCTCCCCCAAAAAAAGAAAACCACAAACCAAACTTGTTTAGGAAAAGCTACCAACACCTGAACTATTATTTTTTCTACCAACATCTCTGCTACATTGTAGTATAAACCAGTTCTCCTCTTAATTAGTTCTCCTGACACAGTGTTCTTCCTAATGTTATCATGGGATAGGTAAATGGTAAAGTCTTCAATAGGTTATAAAACCATACAGCATCAAATGTCAAAGATACTTTTGTTTCATTGGATAATTAGAATGGAGTCATGTCATAAAAATATAGTTATCTATAAACGTACCCCAATATTTTGAAAAACCTAAACCCATACAGTTTACAATACAAATTTTCAGGCTTATGGAAAAACACTTTGAGATTTTACATCCATGTATAGTGAATTGCTACTTTCAAAATAAAAGTAGGAGAGGCCAACTAGGAAACAAAAATCTAAAAATAAATACTAAAATTTTCAGCATAGCCTGATTCATGTCAGACTGCCATATAAATTGTGAAGGCGTTACCTTTTGGTCGAAGTTTCTCAGCACTGTGACAATACCAGAATAATGATAATTTTAATCATTTTTTTCTTTTAAAATCAGCGCTGCTGCTTCTGTCTTTTTCTGTTTTGCTTTATAAATACCATCCTTAAGAGGGCTTTTTGTTTTTACTCATTCTCTAGCTTTTTTACTGTTTTTATCTTCTTGCTATCTGTAATTTTGACACAAATAATGACCCTTTTTGATAAATAAGTACAGATCATACATATGCTCAGAGGAAACCCTATTACAGTGAAACTATTTGAACTCTTAACAACAAAATAATTTAGGTCATTATTTCTAGCAATAAATGTTACACATATACATCTATTCTGCTTAGCTTGCTAAACAGAGGCCATTTTTTTTTTACATATATTTACGTATAGTTGTAGACTTCCTAGATTGTATAATACAGAGATAATTGTCTGTATTATCCATGGATTATACATGTATAACAGTATATGGACAGATGTGTACACCCAGCATATATAAGCATAGATAAATATATCTAGACATATAGATAATTATAACAACTAAAAATAATGCTGTTAATTATCAGTAAACTAGGGATCTTAACTTTCAGGAGTGACATTTATGGCACATGGTCATAACTGACAACAGCTTAGGGAGGAATTTACTTAGAACTCTGCATGTAGAATATTGCCTTTTCCTGCTTCAGTTCACATATTAGAGGCCTTTTCTGAATTTCAGATTTCCCTTCTCCTCCTCTTCTGCACCAGCAGGGCTACTTCGCTCTCCATCAGCAGCCTGTGCCTGCTCCCACAGAGCCTTCTGCTCACCAATCGTGTTAACTTGTTCCCACACAATCCATATTGTCAGGCTTGCTCGTGGTCAGGGAAACACTAGGAAACATTATAACTGCCTCATCTTAGTTGACAAGTAAACTGATTGAGAAATCAAGGCATCAGCTATAGCAATGTTTATCATAAAGATATAGGGATCATCCTTTTCTCAAGCACCGGTGAGGAAAAGATCAAGTAAAGCAGCTTTTCAAATTTCATGAACCCATTATCCCTTACTACATTGTCGTTTTTGAGCAGACAGCAGCAAAACTAAAGAGTCATCAGCAGAAGAAATCAAAAAGAAAGATTTGCAACAGCTGTTCTGTGTTTCTAAGTGAGCAAAGATTCATTCAACAATTCTGCAAACATCTCCGGTTGAGTAGAAACAGAACATCTACCAATACTTTTAAACTGTCTAAAGCTCACTAACTACAGAAATCACAGAATTATAGAGGCTGGAGGGGACACCTACAGATCATCAAAGTCCAACCCCCCTGCCAAAGCAGGCTCCCTAGACCAGGTTGCACAGGTGGGTCTTGAACATCTCCAGAGAAGGAGACTCCACAACTTCTTGGGGCAACCATTTCCAGTGCTCCGTCACCCTTACTGAAAGGTTTTCAAAATACAGTATCACATATAACTATTATTTTTAATCTCTCAGTTTTAAACTTCCAGATTTTGTGTACCAAGTATTAGCATCACAAGTGCACAGACGTCTGTATTACTGTTCGAAATGACCTCGCCTTTATCTGAGCTGTTGTTTGTCATGTTTGTCACCATGAGCCTACCTTTGTTTCCTTAATTCTCAAGAAACAATAGCTGTATTACTTCAAAACTTAAATAAAAGATACATAGAGATTATCTGAAAAGAACACATTACAGTCTGCCTTGTCACCAGCCTTGATACTCAATAGAAATAAAGTTGTCAGTAATACCTAGACTTATTCATCGAATTCTGCTGAGTTCAGATTCATTTCTGTATCCTTCTCTTACATTTTAAAATTCCAAAATATTTTTGCAATTGCTTCAAGCTTGTTGACAGCATTGGACACTAACTGTACCACGAAAAACTACAATATTTTCCTTAGAATATGTCAATCAACCTAACTCAAAATAGCAGCAAGAACAGCACAACCTGTATTTCAACTTGGAATGCCATCTCTGTCTCATCTTGAGTCTCCCCAGGGGTTAAGGCGCTGAGACAAATTAACTACTCAGATCACCTTGTATTCACTGCCAGGTTAACTTGAATTAGATCACTTTTATGCTAGTCAGCTACAGAAGCTACAGAGATTACTGAAATTGCAACATAGACCTAAATTCACACATTCCATTTAAATCCTCATAACTTTCCCCAAAATATTCCAGCATGGCATTTCAAGAATGCTTACTGCAAAAAAACTATCATTTATTTATCAACAACATGCTTTCGCTTTAGAAAAGTCTACTGGGGATAAAAATGTCTGTTTGCAATGTCTATTTGAAAATGTCTATCTTGAATGTCTTTAACTTGATTTAAGCTAAGAAACATTATATTAGCCACAAAGATAGAAGAGGGGTTGCAAAAGTTTCATTTATTTCCTCTCTAAATATCCAGTCAAAAATCAATCCTCATGCACCCATATGTTGCAGTTTGTCTAACGCTTGCACGCGTGGTGACTGTTCTATCTGCATTGTGCATCCTCCAGACAGAGCGCAGCCAAAATGGGTTCTGCTCCTGCAATTGCTTTGAAATGGAGCAAATGAATAACAGCAGCAGTTCATGTCAAACAGAAGCTGAAGCTTTTCCCAGGAAAGAATATTTTTAGAAGACTAAAAGATTGAGGTTCGCATTTAGGGTGTGCAATTGTGGATCAGGGAGGAAATGACAGAAATAAAAAGGTAGCACCTTATAATTTAATGATTGAATAAAAAAGAGTTACGGATCATTTGAGAATAAGACAGATTTGAAACAACAAAAAAATATTTCTACATTAAAATTTTAGGAATACAAAGCCTTTGGGAAAAAAAGAATAAAAAGAAATACAGAAAGGGCATCTTGTTCATACACAACATATGTATCATCAGGAAATTCCTAAGGAAACAGAAGCAGCAAGTTATGAGAAAGATGGACATTGGTTCTCAGATATAGTAGGTTTGCTATTCTTTTTGAAAAAGCAACCACAAAAACAGGAAAAGGCACTGCAAGATAAAAATAGCTCTTTAGAAAAAAGAACATTACCAATCAACAAGCTCTCTCCACGAGATGTTTTTTAGCCTATAAAAATCAAGAGTTGCTGGAAAATTAGACTGCAGAAAAATACTGTAGAAGCAATATTAAATTTATCAAAGAAGACAAAGAGATAGGCAGGATCACAGTGTATAATGGATCACACAGCTGATGTATTAAAGAGCACTTGGTGATCAATAATAGCAGAGCACAGGTGAAATGCTGACGTGCAGTACCCGCTGCCCCAAAACAGCACACAGAGAAATAATGGACATTTAAATAAAGTAATTAATCTGTTTTGCAAGTACATTGCTCAAGCCAAGGTTTGGATATATTGGGTAAGACAATAGCGCAATATACTTTAGAGCTACAGGATTTGTATCAACCCAAAGGCATGTGTTTATTAAGCAGGTGCCCACTGTCTGTCTCTCTACATGCAAAATATACAGAACAGCTGAGCTTAAGCTCTTTTTCTTTGTTCGATTTCGTTTGACTTTATGATTTGTTTGGTTGGAGGTAAAAACAAATATATAAATAAAAGAGCAGGCAGTCGGCTTCACCTCTGCAACTCATCTGGAAACAAGTCTAATGAAGCAATTTGCTCCTAGCTACACCAGAGTACCAAACAAGCTCACTGGATGACGTGCAGTGCCATCACAAGGGAGGTGTGGAAGTCCGAGTGTACAGAATTAAAAAAGGATACAGCAGACTCTGAAGTAAACTACTGAACTGTGCTTCGTAGTGGCTTGAAACTCCTTAAATTGTTATATTTATATTCTCAAAAAGACATCTTGATCAACATGAAATTAGCTTAAAAATCATGAAACAGATATAACTAACGTGTCATTTTTGATTGCCTTACTGCATGTAGGAAAGTCTGAACCTTAATAAGGCATCATGATACAGATAACATAAGATAGTGATGTTTTGTCCTTATTGCCCGAATCCAAGTGCACTGGCTTCAAATGACCACTGAAAACGATCCCTTTAGATCACATGGGCAGGCATACAGCATCAAGGCAACAATGCTTTCTTCAACAAATGACAACATGATCAGGAATCAAAGCTTCAGCACGAGCAGGAAAGCTTGCTCCGCAGCAAGTCACAAATATGCTATTCTCTCAGAACTTGGGGAGTACTTGGCAGCAGATTGTATTACTGTTACCGATAGGATTTTAGATTGAAGGTTAGTTAGTGTCAGAAGACTGAAATAGCACTAAATGGCCGTTGCAGTGGGAGAAAAGCAAAATGTAGAATGACCTCACAAAATACTCAGGTTACTAAAATTGTGGAAAATCTAACATTTTTTTGCCCTTACAAGCAACTCTGATTAGTCAAAAGCTAAGAAATTAGCTTTGATACAAAATGGGATAGGCTGGAACAGAACCAGGAAGAAATGATACCATTTTATGGTTCTGAAACTCTTCAAAGATCATGCTGAGCTCCAACGTCAGTATCCAGTGGGATGTATTTGGAATTATATTCATCAGATACACAAACCCAACGTGATCCTTCAAAAGCAAAAATTAGCTGTGTCACATGCTGTATATCCTAAACACTAGTCAAAATAGCCTAATTTCATTTGACAGTACAAAGAACCGTCTGGACGTTATTACATCTTTCCTTGGCAGATCACAGACTTATTACTGCGTTTGTTTCAAGACAGAATAATCACATCCAGCCTTATGTTGCAATCATGGAAAGTCAGGAGCCCACTGAAATCATATATATGTAATGAACATAAAGGCAGAGTCTGAGATGGAGTCACGCACTACAGCAAAACATATCCAACATTGCAGAAAACTGCTCAAAACAAAATAAAAAACACAAGACCTCTTTTCTATTACATACTGAAGAAAAAGGAAAGCTCACATCCAACTCTTTGGAGATGGCAGCTCTACAGGAGACGTGAATAAAACAACATAACCACGTGAATCTCTGGAAGGAGGCTGAGTGTTATAACTTTCAAAATGGTCATCAGGAGCACCTTAAACTTCTGGAAATTGTCATTAGGACACATTAGTTGCCTGTCAGCTGAGCAATTTACAGCTAGTTCCACCAACATCACACGGCTATTTGCGTTTTGGTTTTAGCACTGCGAGCGATTCCATTGGCCACAAAAGAGCCATACCCAACCTGGCAAGCCAACAATTGTTCTTAGCTGATTAGTAAAAGTTTTGGCTAACGTCAGATTAAGTTGCACTGGATTCACATCGGTGACAAAAGTACAAAGAAGCTCTCAATCCACAGCCCATATATTTCTAAAATGGATCCTCACAGTTAATAACGTAAAATCACGTGAAGAAATGAATGTGCATATACTGTTAGACTTACTGCTTTGTCTTGTGAAAATCTAAATTGATTGACCCGGTTTTCATTTCTTCAATTAATCAATTTAATCCAGTAGGACAGCAGGAAATTTTTTCCCATTGATATAAGCTAGTATCTCTTCTGATAGATTTTTCTTAGGTATACTATTAAAAGAGGAAAAAAGGCAAATGTATTTAATTACACACGCAAGTTTGGGGACTTCAGGGTTTCAAGGGATATATGATAGAATGCTGTATAAAAGAAAGAAATTCAGATCAAAAAAAACAAGCAAGAAATAGATCTGGGGCCAGGGAAAAGAAACAAGGGAGGGACCATAAATTGAAAACAAACAAACAAAAAACAGTTATGCAGAAAGAAACTGTGTGTAGATTTTTGTAAGTAATGAAAACAGATTTTAAAATACCCTGTGGCTCTCATAGCAAAGGGCCATGGAGTGGTATATTATTACTCGTTATACGAATGATCTACTAGGTCTACAGCTGAGGGCAAAACAGACCGACAGCATTATCCATTGCAGAGTCTTTAATGAGACAATGTGAAGTTCAAGTTGCACACCACACAATATTTTTCTCCTCTGTTCAATCTATATTAAGTCAATACTCTGCTAAAACCTAACATTTGTTGCATTTTTCCAATTTAGTTTCTGTCAATGTCCCCTAAAAGTGCTGAGCCTATCAAACTGACATCACCCACACAAATTTCAATAACAGCGCTGTAGTGAAAATGCCATTAAACAGAGGCTGTGCTTTGAGGAAATGGCTCAGCTTCTCATTCACACTACATCTGCAAAAGCCTGTCTTTTCATCATGAACTGAAAAAGTCCATAAAGATACGCACTATACAGAGATGCTCAGAGGCTCCCTTCCCTTTTTACTGACAGTGAAGCAGAAAAGAACAAGGAGCATTGTAATGGGTATCTATAACGAAGATAAATAAAAAAATTTAACCAAAAATATGCAGAACTATTTTGATAGCTGCAGAGCTGACTGAACTGCAGTGTTATGTGCACAGCTGCTGCCAGTTTTTCCCACTTGATTTTAAACCTTTTTCTATTTGATTTTAGTCATGCACACACACACAAAAAAAGATATTTCAGCTAACTGTACAACAGTTTTCTGTTCTAAGCTTACTTTTCTTTTTTTTTTTTTTTAATCCTACTGCTTTTCATTCCGTAAGACTCACATTTAATGTCCACAAGCCATTTTAGAAGATGCTTCACATGAAAGCACATGACGAGAATGGGGAAAACTGTATATGTTGCTGTTCTTCTAGTATAGCACCAAATGAGAAGCTGCCTGAGTAAGACTTATATTAACTTCTAGCAACATACAAACCCTCAGAAAGCCAAAGGGCTTTTTAGATTTCTCTCTCCCACTGCAAAGTAATACCTATGTCTCTCAATTGTGCTTAGCCAAAAACATTGAGAGTTGAACAAAACTAATGCTAAGCTTCTTTAAAATAATTTAATGACATACCTCTTTTGAAGTAAAGGGAATAGGATTTCTGCTCCTATATTTCTATAATTTTCTATAATAAATGTATCCTGACTTGTTACAGATTAATCCAATAGAAGAATGAGAAGATGACAAAACGCATAGACAGGCAAATTATACTTATAAATGTTGGGGGGAAACCGTGGGCCCCACAACAACAGTTGGACTTGATTTTACAGGACTTAACCTTCAGATTTAGCTGAAGCAGAGATCAGGACAAGAAGGCAAATCTCTCGAGTCAGCCCGGGCATTGTAAGCACACAGTTCAGCTCGTCATACAAAGTTAGAATGCATACCGGAATGCTCTAAAATCTTGTAGCAGCTGGTAGCAAAAGCAAAAATCCAATACATAATGAATGGAAAAATATTTTGAGTTTAGTCCCAGTTTTCTTTTTCACTAAGAAAACTATGCTTTAAAGTGAACAGAATGTGGAGAGGCGCTGCTGAAAGCTGTTGACATAGGACAAACAAGATTGCAAATTAGAAGCGATGCGTCTGTTAATGAACACAGAGTTGTTGATCAGTGTAAAACTAAGCTCTCCACATTTTTCTTTATTTTCCTCAAGGAAATCCATTGCTGGGACTTTAATATGTTAATTGGACTTCCAGTGCCCTTACGTGCAATTTGGGACATTTTCCTTAGATGTACGAATCTACTACTCTAAGATAACGTCTCTCCATGCGTGCAAGGCAACTGGAAATGTGACACATACTTCCTTTAATAAATTTCTTAACTGAAAACGTTAAGGCGGTCTGCTGGGCACTTGTGATATTTTTCAGTGTGACACCATGTGTGAGAATACACAATGTTGCTAACTTCAACACACAGCAACTCTTCACAATCATTCTTACTCACATATTCTGAAAGTAGTGTATTTTACTCAGATGTGGTATCACTGTGCCTTTGCAATTCATGAATGCTTCCATACCTATAATGTCTACTCCCAATTTACAACTGAAGAGTAAGAACAAAGAATCTGTGAAACTCCACAAATGCCATGAGAAAACATATAGGTCTATCTATGGATTACATCTACTAAAGATATTTAAATGAGAGAACATCAGTATTCAAAAATAGCAAAGGATGAAGAAGAATCCCTTTTTTTTTTTTTTCTCTGCCAATCAGATCAAGAGTTTCTGAATTGTTAATTGGACTCTCAAATTTAAAAGTGTGGAAATAGATGTAAAATCTAAAGCATAAAAAACTTTCATTTCAAATTTTCAAATAAATGCTTCCATATCTTTCTCTCTTAAAGTCTAAGTAGTTTTCATATAAGTAAACTCTATACATTAAGAACACATTTCATTTCCATTCCGGATTTTTTCTGTCCATACAAATTATGCCTGTTCTGCAATGCTGTAGTAATTACTTCTGCTGTACTAATTTCTCTGTCTTTCTCTGTGCCATTTACTGTAACAACTGAAAAGATGTAGTCCTGTTTATCTGATGTAGCTATACCATTTCCATAAAGATAGATATTTTGTTTTGATGGTGCAGTAGTACAAGGGAATCAAAATGATGCAACATCTCTAAAATAACAGAGCAAGCAAAGGTCAAGGATTCTTATTGAATTTGAAACATTACAGCAATAAAGGTTTTAGAAAGCACTCTGAAAGTTGTATGGAAAGGATATCACTCTCCCCTAAATTTTATAACTATAAAAGCTAAATGGCTGTACCAGTAAACTGCAGCTTTTCCAAGATAAAAATAAATCTCAGAATCCAGGGAGGAAAGTGGAAAACAGGACGCGAAGTGGGAAAATATCATTATTGGTCCCTTCGTCCTTCCTGGCACAAGCAAAATATGAATTCAATCCCTTGATTCAGAGAACGTGGAAATCAAACCATGCATTGCGGGATTTTGTTATTTTTTCCCCCAGTCAGTTGCTATCCTTCTTATGAGAATGTTTATCTTATAACATTACAACAAATTTACTGTTACCTTTCTCTCACTTCCCTATTTGTCTAAGGAGATGAGTAGGTTCCAAAATCAGCTGTGTGTGACTTCCCAACTTATTCTTGTTGTCAAGACTACATGGCACTACTTGAGCAAACAATACTGAACAAGATGAGTTCTATTCACAGTTCTTAAAAGAAGTAAGGAGATGATAGAGATTTTTTCCAAAGCAAGCACAGTGAGACCTTGCACAATAAATAAGACATTCAGAAAAGAAACAAAAGCAGCCGCAAGGGAGAGAAGAGAAGTAACCTGCCCCCAGCATTCCTTGTGATCTAACAGGAAGGTTCCCAGGTTTATAAGGCAGAAGGTAACATAGTTACAATATTAGATAGAGACAAACTACTTTGCCTTTAGCCTGAGTTTATCCACACAGGAAATGGATTATTGCAGTGAAAGTCACAGCATCTTCTCCTTATTGAAAGTGCTCACGTTAAGGTGAGAACAGTGTTTCAAGCTTATTTATAAAGCAAAAGTAATGTTAATGCATTTACCTCTTAAGAGTGTCAGGTGTTAAAAGAGTGAATTCATATAAGTGTTCACTGATGTTAAATTTGTATTGCAACCTAACGCTTGAGTTGCCATAATGAACATAAAAGCCTACCATATTACTAATCTTCAATTTAGGATGGATGGATTTCTGCTCACCACGCACAACTCCAGTTACGATAGGATTTCATTCAGAAAAAATACACTTTAATCTTGATCATATTAAATTAGTTATACATTGTTTTTCCAGATACAGTGCTTTGAGGTCTGCAGTTACAACCCTCACAAAGGTATTACCAAGACAGGTGCACATTATATTATGTTTATTACTTAGGACACTAATTAAAATTTTCCAAGGTTAAACTCACTCAAGAAGAAAAAAAGGGGACGGACAAGATAAAACTAAAAGTTAAAATTTAAGGAAGAAAAAAAAAGTTCAGTATTCCTCTTCAGTGCACCACTGTCAGCCTGCACACATTCTTGTTAATACTGCGTACATAAAACCCCACAGTTACAGGAAGCAATGAAACATGAAACAAATTTGGAAGAGCCATCTTGCCATAGGAGGAGTCTATGGCTACAGCTAAACCAAGTGCAAACAAATCTCCGAGCAGGGAAAGCTGAGTGTGCACAAAGCCAGCCTGACAAGGTCCAACGCCTTGCAAATGCACTACAGAGCCTAGGGCCAGTTACCAGCAAGGACCACATCTTATTGCTAAGAGATAACCAAATCTCTTTAATGGAAGTTAGGATAACTCACTATTGAACACTAACTATAACCTTGTGATACAGAGATCCTAAGTAGCATGAGGTAGAATAATACAAAGAAAAGTACTGGTGGCAAAATATGGCATCTAAATGATATGAGTTTCACTATTGACTCTGCTTTTATCCTGGATGTTAAAATGAAAACAGATTTGGCTCCTCCAAACATGCTTTAGCATACCAATAAAGTGATATTTGTTCTTCTAAAGCACAGAAGAAAATAGAGCACAAATATAATTACATCTTACTTTCCATAGCAGGAGTAAGGGTACACAGATTGTTTATATTTTCCTCTTTTTTCCTGCTATGTTTAATCTAGCACTGATGAGGAAAAATGTTATTTTCAGTACCTCATATCCGTACTTCTGCCATCTACCAGTAGGAAAACTCTTCCCGGCAACCAGCAGCAATCACAGAAGGACTTGAGAGGAGAGATGGTGACTAGGAAGTGGTGGTCAGTCTGCAACAATTCCTCGCAGAGGCTGGAGGCAGCTCTGGGCCTCTCTGCCCCAGTGCGACTCTAACAAGGCCCAGCCTGGATGTGGATCCAGGCAGCTTTAGGAGAGGTCCAAGGAGAAGACCCTACAGCCTCCGGGCAGTCTGTGCCAGTGCTCAATCATCCTCAGAAGGCAGGCTTGCTGTTTTCAGGTCTGTGCCTACTGCCTTTTCTACTTTCACTAGGCAACACTGACCTGAGCCCAGTTCTGTCATCTTTCCTTCCTTCAGGTATTTACATATACTGGTAAGATGCCCTGAGGCCTTCTCTAGGCCAAACAACCCCAGCTCACTCAGCCTCTCTTCATATTAAATATTCTCCAATCTCTTAGCAATCTTGGTAGCCTCGTGCTGGACTCCAGTAAGTCCTTATCTCTCTTGTACAGGGGAAGCTGGGTAGGCTGACAACAAGCCTACCAACTTGTGGGCAACTGGGTAGGCTTGACAACAAGCAGCTCAGCACCACACAGTTGCTTGACCACTCTTCCCCCTTGGAGGACAGGGGAGAGAACAGGAAGAGAAAAAACAGGAGAACTCATCAGTTGAGCTAAAGATATTTTAGTAAGTGAAGGAAAAAAAGGGGAAGGGAGAAGCAGAGAACACAAAGATGATCACAGAGCAGCAACCCCTATGGGTTAAGATCAGGGGAAGAACTGACTAAGCAGACATCCTGGTGGGCATGTTATAGACCGCCGAATCAGGATGAAGAGACAGATGAGGTGTTCTATGAACAGCTGGCGGAAGCTGCGCGATCGCCAGCCTTTGTCCTCATGGGGGACTTCAACTTCCCCAACACATGCTGGGAATACAACTTAGCGCAGAAGCAGCAGTCTAGGAGGTTTCTGGAATGTATGGAGGACAACTTCTTGATGCAGCTGATAAGAGAACCTACGAGAGGAGCTGCCCCGTTAGATTGCCTATTAGCAATAGGGATGCCTGACTCTCCATTGGTCAGAATGGGCAGCGAGGACAAAACCTGCAAATAGAAATTGTTAAAGCTACACTGTATCTTCCTAGCCCTATCTGAAAACAGACACACTTAAATTCCTTGCAAGGTTCCCAGGTTTTCCCAGCAAAGTGCCCAGAAGCAGAGTCCTGGAAATGGTGCACAGATAGTGGTGTTTGCTGCCTGACCACTGCAAACTGCACTCTGACTCTTCAAGCAAAGACAGCAAGACTAAATCCAGTTCATGGCTGCAAAACCTTGGCCTTGTAACATATTCAGTAGTTTTATTTAAAAAGAAAAACAAGAACATCCAACTCTTGACTTGATCTTCAGTGTTTTTAAAAACTCATTTTATTAAAGCAGAGGCCACTCTTGCACAGTCCAACAACACCAGGGTTGATCCCCTCCAACTTGGGGGAGTAGCATGCAGTCTCTGCAGACTAATCCCGGCAACAGATGGGGATTAACAAGGCACAGTCATCACAACCAGCACTGCACAAGGGAGGGATAGCCAGAGCTGTGTCACGCTTCCTTAGTTGGAATTAGAGTTGCGGAAGAGCAGCACAATCAATTGAACTACTCAGTTGCAAGGCTATTTTGCTAAGAGTTTTTGCGTTTGGCATGTGGGCCTTTTCTCAGCATGTTGCCACGCTCGGGACAGAGGGGTTATTCAACAGGTGCTAGCAGAAGCCAGGCAACTTACAAATTCATGTTCCTTTTTTAGCCATTTAAACTGTATTTAAAAATGCAATTGTGCATGCTGATAAAATATTTGAGAGCTGACAGAAGATAAACAGTTACAAAATGGTATGGATGAGTTGGCAACACAAAACAAGAACAATAGGGAAGACAAGAAAAGATGTTAGTCTAATAAATCAAGAAAAGTTTCAGTAATGCACAATTTTGATGTTGAAGTCCTCAGAAGCTGTTGACTGACTTGGCAGACAAAACATTAACTGTCTGTGGACTGAGATTCCTAACAAGGCAAAGCATGTTCAATAATGATACAAAGCTGTCTAAATCTGAAGTGTTTTTGAAAATTTTGCCTTTAATTACTTCCTTACGCCCCTCCAATTCAGGTGCTGAAGCAGATAAAAGGGATTATGGTCATTCACATATAGTTTCATCAGGTGGAAAATTCACAAGCATGATATAAAGAATGAATTAGTATCTGTAAAAGTAAATCCTCGTATGCATTACCGTCACCATTATCTTTTAACAGCATCTTGATTGCAAAAGCAAAAAAAATATTACTTATTATTCACAGAAATCTCCCGTTCTGAAGTTGTCATTCAGGTTCCTGTACTCTATCTTGTATTAGTCATTGTGTTCCCATGACGGGAACAAACAGCTTTAAAATAATGTCCAGCAGTCAAAATTTCACTGCACAGCCTGTGTGGTTATAAACTATGTTACACGTAAGAAAACAATACTTCAGCACTTCACAGATAAACACATACATATTCTCTTATCCCTAACAGCTATTCTACTCTGAAAAAAAAAAAAAGTAGCAGCAGCTTGAGTGGCATTAAAATGAAGGTAAAGTGCAAATAAAATTCAGATTTATTTCAGTTTCGTTTCTACTTAACTGCAGTTATTCATAACATCTAAATGTACATTCTCTGCAGTTTCTAGGTGCAATATAGTAGTTTTTATGCAGTTAAAATGAGTTTATGTACAAGAGAACTGCCACAAGCCAATTCAAAATAGCTTTTCAGAGGCCCTTTTCCAAACTAAGCTGTATAGTAATAATTCTATTTGTGTTGTGTCAGCCAGCCTACAACAACAAATTTGAAATTACCATGAACAAAATTAGGATTTAAAAGAAAAGAATATTTGCAGAATCCCTGTGAAAGAGATAAACATATCACCCGCATTAAGAACAATTACACAACAAATCATTATTGCTTTGCTTGGAGATGCATTTGCAGTATAAACATAAATCTGCATTTCAATACTGATACCATTCTCAAGTATTGCACCTTAAGATTTTTAATGTCTAGCCCAGCTCAAATTATTAATCATAATTTGCATTACTACTCTCATGCGCTTACAAAGACACCGAACTATGAAGATATTAAAGGACTTCTAACATTGTTTCTTTCGTCATGGTCGAAATAACTTGTTCTCCAAGATTTATAATACACTGGAGAAGGCCACGTTGTTCTCCACAGCGTTCTACAGAGACATTTTCTTTTGGATTTCCCATAGCTCTTTGCATGGTAATTTCAAAGATGAGAGAATACACTCAGCCCTACTTGCAACTTGCCATCCATGGAAAGAAATGCAATTTCTAGAATCAATAAAGAAGTTCAACTTCAGTGATCCCCCAAACCATCTCTGGGAATAACCTACAATTTTAAGCTCGTTTGATAAGCACATTCTCCCACAGGAAGAAGGGCTGTACGTGCTTCAAACGCAACCAACCCTCACTGAGAGCAACAGTCACACGTGGCAATTAATTATTTGTACTTCGGTAGTATTTGGAGACCTCTGGTGAGGACGTACACAACATAGTACAGCATTACTTGGCATACTCACTGAGATGTATTCAATGCTTTAAAGAGCTTACGGAATAGCAGGAAATAAAGGAAGGACATATATGCTCACATAAATGAAATAGGTGACTACAACCACCAAGAAGAAGCTGAGAAAGGATTTCTTTGTATTGAATTTAATAGATGAGACCTTTTGCATTGCGAGCTCTGAGCAGTTGAAGACCCATACTTACAAGTTCAGCTCAACAGGAGCTTAAAAAAAATAATAAAAGGGGCTGGGAAAGGGTGCATGAAGATTTTAACATTCCTACTGTTGCAGCAAACTAAAAATTGCGCAAAAAAACCTCAACTCAGCAGATGATCAATGGTGCACAGTCATTATCTGAGCAAAATATTAAAGTAAGACATGCATAATAAAGTAATTTTGATTCATTTTTGAGACGCAATGGCATTTAGTGAGATTCAGTAAATTGTCCCTTTCAGCACTAATAACATGTTCATAGCTTTCCCCACCAGACATTCCATAATGGCAATATAATAGGATTGCAATGACAATTAAATGATTGCATATTTTAGGGCAATGGAGGGTATCCACTAGGGCATGAACCATTAGCAAAACGGTAACTTTGTCACAAGAATTTTCATGCTTGGACAGCAACTGATAAATCAGAAACACTGGAAGACAACAGGTATACAGTACTCGCACTGTCTTCACTTAAAAAACGCAGAAGAATGGAAGGTAATATTGAATCTTAAACGTTCAGCAAAAAATTATATTTTTCCATCACTTGAAATATCTGCTTTTCCTCCTCTCCTCAGCATTAAGGAGTTGTTCACCTAAGATCACTCACAGCTGTTGCTAACAGACCACTCAGGAAAGCTGTTCCTCCACTTCTCTTCCCCAGATGCCAAGCTTTGGACTCTCAAAAGCTGCCTTTCACACTTCCCTTTAAATGAGCAACTGGTCTATGGCATACACTGCAGATAAATAGCAGCAGCACTAGGTTGTGCAGCTGTGCATTTCCGCGACACAGTGCTGAAAGGAGAGTTTCATTTAAAATTTAGTGTTGGTGTAAAATGCTTGAATTACAGCCTGGGAAATAAAACTCCTCATTCTGAGGCAGTGAACAAAACACTGCACGCATCTTCATGGTGCTTCACTCCTGTAGCTCCAGCCCAAATCAAGACAGTTGTCATAAACATATAAGATTATTTTCTCTAGATGTCAACAATCCTCTTTAGCATTTTGCTGAGGTTGTCATCAGAGTGATTTGAAATTCAGTTCGGCTCCTAAGGAGTGGGCAGCTATGCTCTTCTTACACCATTTACAAACATCCCTAGAGTAGTAGATAGGGCACAGACCTAAAGTCTCAAACAGAACTTATGCTGACAGAAGAATTTCATTCCATGCCACAGACAGTTTGGAAAACCTTTTGTGACCAAACCATTCTACCTGAGGAAGTAGAAATATATAACTGCATAAGAAATAAAGGAAAAAATGTTTTGTTTAATACACTTGCATTCCGTCACTAATGAGAACAAAGTCAGTAACAAACCAAATGAAGATGATGTACAAAGTTCAATCTCTGCATAAATCCGGTCATATAAGCTCACCTTTTTTAGTACCTCCCTCAGCTATCGCAACAAATTGTTCCATGTTAAATGCAGGGATAAGTTTAGATGCTGTCAAAACAAGAGTCACCTCATAGATCTAGTTTGCCTTCTCAGCAACCACAGAAAACACTAACATAAGAGAATGCTGAATTCCATTATACAAAATATCATTTCAAGACAGCATATACATTTTTCATCCTTTGCTTAAGAAAAAATGCATTAAAACGAAGTGAAACAGCAATCACAGAAAAAGAATAAGGGAAAAGAATGTATGCATGAGGGAATGTTTTTCCTACTTTCTCCCTATTTGATTACACCTGGAGGGTAGAAACCAAAAGACATTTGTTATATTGCTGCATAATCCCATTTGCAATGATCACTCTCTGATGTGGCAGATACAAGGATGCATTAGAATGCCTTCAAGTATTTTTTATCCTTTTATTTTAAGTGAACAACTATAGACTGAGATCAGTTGACAAAGCATTTCGTAATAACCCTGCAAGACTTTGTGCATGTACATAGACACACAGTATAACACGTGGTTGTGCCACTGGTTCACAACCAAAAAATAGTTGAAATAATTAAGAGCTTTTGATGCTGAGAGGAGAAAAAAAGGACCACTCATCTTCCTTGAAATCCAGTGAAATAAAAATGAAGGAAAAAAGAAAAAGAACTAGAACACTGACCTTGTTTTATCTGTTTAATAGGGCTAGCAGAAAATGGAACCAGACTTCCCACTAACCCATGTGAAAATAGAAAACCTCTAGAGAAATACTATCTCATAGAAAGCTGCTGAGGACTTCCCAAGATTTTAAAATTAAAATACATTGCTGCCTGACAATGATTTTTGCCATTACTAGTAGAAGTCTGCAGGCTTTTTTTGAAGACCCAGCAGTGCTGAGTTAGTCTCTGCATCAAGGTTTTCCCAACTTAGTCCCTGGGAAGCGACCAGCAGCCCCTTACGTAGGCCTGGAACTCAGATGCAATCGGGTGGGCTAGAGTAATGCCCAAGAATAATGAGCACGAGGGGACATCTTAAAGAAAAAATTTAAATACTATTAATGAAAGATCTTGATAATATAGACTCTTAGAGAACATTAATGGGACTAAGATATTACATACTTAGCTCTATATACGATGCATTTCAATTTTGCCCACAAGAAGATTAAAGGTGAAGAATGCATTACACTAAAAAATACCTCAGTTCCCAAACTATTTTAGAATAGATACCACTTTTGTAAGTTTTGACACGTAATGGGCTCAGTAGAATATAGTATACTGATTCTTGGTAGCTGAATTGTTTAGGATAATGACATTAACTATATATTGATAAAATAATTATTTTGTCGAAAGAGTAACAGTTTATTATTCGTTAATGAACGTGTAGAAATCAAAACAGCTGGTGAAAGGGATTAGAATGTTCTTACATAAATTTCATGAGTTTCATTCCTAAACAACAGTAGAGTACTTCTATTTTTGTTTACAAAATTTAGTTTCTATAAACAGCTCTATACCTGATGTATATTCTGTTTCAGCAGAACTACAGCTAGCACAACATCACTCAGTTTTCCATGATCACCTTAATTTAATTCTATGACTACTAAATACTAAGAAATTTACCTTACTTCAAAATATCAGAGGTAAAATATTAGGAGTGGGAACTCTTCAGTGTCAGAGTAACCTCTAAGTGTTTGAGTAGCACAGCGTCAAAGGCATCCTGATCCCAAACTACGTCCCTAGGAATCACTAAAACATGTAACAAAGTGGTCGTCTACTACCAAATGAATAATTGTTCACTGTCTTTTTGAGAGAAGAATTTGATAGAGAGTCCAGCAAGGTGAATCGCTAATCAGTGTAGCAACTTTGGAAACCAGAATCCAAAATCTAAGATCCTGTTCATCATACCCGTAACCCCTTTCCTCCTTTATTAACAAGGAATACAAATTACAGTGCTTCAATCAATGTGCTGACATTGAAGAAAAGTGAGTCAACAACAACCTTCAGTTTGTCAGGAAGGATCTAAGCAAATTAACTTAGCCATAATAAAAGAGACATCCTGCTTATTAATGACTATAACTCATCTTCCTGAACAACAATTGAGTCTGAAGCTTATTCATTATATCAAAGTTGCTCTACAACTTTATTGAGAATTCTAACTCCCTTTTCACACGTCTTTACCTAACACGCAAAACTTAAGTCTTTGAAGTTACTTTCTGGGAATTAAAACTCGAAGCACTCTTCAGTGCCATTTTATTAGTTCCCCAGTAATTGAAGTACCCTAAAACTACTCCAGAACAAACACTATCTCCAGAACCGTAGTGCTGGAGCAAAGAACACCTGCTGGCATTGCAGCCTGGAGTGCATTATTTATTACTTGAAAAGAATACAAAATAATCTATACTCTGATGCTCTATTCCTCTCTGCATGCTACTAAGATAACTCTTAAATTAAAACAGCAAGGTGACAGGAGAGAAACTTTAAAAAAGATTGTTCCAGACCTGTCACGTATCTCATAGGCGTTAAGGACCGGGTCAGGTGCCGTGGCATATGGGACTCCCCGAGAGATGTCAACGTGTGATTCTACCTAGCGAGAAATAAAGCTTCCTAGGCATGCAAAGCAGTCTGTCACATTCATCCAAAGAGAAACAGAAATGAGATTTGAGAAGAGCTGCAATTTGAGAGCAACATGGGTCCTTGATGAATTCCTAAATAAATACCAGGTGTTGAAATAGCTTTAAAAAAAAGGAACAAATAGCCCCCAACACACAATCCATTTTGGCAAGAAGTTAATGGAATTGATGGAATTATTCCTTAGTTTTCTTTCTACACAGTTCATGTTACACACATGTAATATGTAGTGCATTTTAAACTAAGACTTTTACTTTTGTAAATAAGACTGTAAAGGATAAAATCCAATGAAGAACACCAGCAACCCATTTAAAAGAAAAACCAGCAACAAAACAGGATAAATGCATCCAATTATCAAGACAAATATTGTTTCAAAGCAACTCAAAAACCTTGCATGAAAATCCTTTATCTCCAGGAGAACAAAAATAAATATTTACTGTGTGCCAAATAAAATTAAGATGCATTTGGCACTGAAAGGAGAAAAGCACCTTGAAACATCGCATTACATAACCGCAAATAAAAGAGGGTTCCGCAATTGGAAAATTTCTTAAGAACATCATTGCACTTCTAAGGCAATTAACGAATGTTAAAAACAAAATTAAAATTCACAGAAAAAAAGCGTTAACAACAACAACAAGCATTTGCTTCATTACCAGAGTTAGTATTAATCATAGCAAGTAGAATGAAGTCATGTTCTCTTCCCAGCGGGGATGGTTTGTTTGTCATCTGGAGATGATCAGCAGAAGAGTTCTACAGTGCCTCTGCTTGACTACTAAAGGCACAGATAGGTTTTCTACCTTCACCTGTTGAATTGTTTCTAGCACAGGAAGCCCAAGCAAAATCTAAAAAGAGGATGTTAATACCTCCTGATGTTTTTCAACATTCATCTTTTTATGAAATATTATAGCTACACAATTACATGCAAACATGAAACAAAGTTCAAACAAAAAACCCAGCATCAACAAACTTTCTATGGATGCTGCGTATTTTCTTTATAACGGCCCACAGAGAGCTGAAGTCTGGTAGCTTATTGACTACACTCAATTACCTGAACAATGTGATTGCACACACCTGCATCTCAATTAAGCTTGTCTGCTGCAGTGAGGCTACCTCACTCATTTTTAGATGTAACCTAGGCAGAATTGATTTCTAACTCCTTCCTCCATTCGTTACAAAAGATAAGATTTTACAACATTCAAAAACCATCTGAATGTGGGTCTGATTTCTGTCTCTGTAAGGAGAACGCTGCTATATGTAGAAGATACAGTTTGCCCCCAAAATAGCAATGAGATTAGCTCAAGCTGAGCCTGGGAGAAGCAAAAGAACTCATGTGAATTTCATTAGGATTTTCCCAATGCACACCTCACTCGAATGTGGCCCAGACAATAATGAAATAAGCAGAAGACTACTCAAGTTGTCATCGGTACAGCTAAAGGCGAAGAAAAACTTTTCCCTAAACCCTTCCTTATACTTCACATTTTGCTGATGACACCATGTTCTTTTAGTTACATAAAAAGCACATTTTAATTATTTAGACATGTTACGTAAGGAAAAAATACAGTTAATACCTCTAATGTGTATATGCAAATTAACTTGACACCACTCCTATTGCCCTAGCATGCAAGTTCAGAACTACTTTTGTGACATCTCTCCCTGTAATTTCCTATGTCTCCTTCATTATTTCCTCATCATCTATTTCCATAATTAATTGTCTTAACTTCATCTTGGAAACTAGGACGCTTCTTCTCAGGGCCATGTTATGTAGCATGCCCTGAAGACCTGGCACACATTTCAGGCTATTAAAAGAAAGGTGTGTTCTTTGCCATAAATATATGAGCATTGCATTTTTAAGACCCCCAAGAGGTAATTCAGACCGCCACATTCCTTTGCTTACTCTGATCCAACATAACTTCACTGCATTAACACGCTTTGCAAATTAAAAAAAAAAAAAAAAAAAAAGTGCATTCAAACAACCACTGGAAAAAAAAAAATACAAAAAGCAAACAAACAGAAAAACCACCAACAGAACCAAGAAGGCAGCACACATGTAGTCTGTATAACCTTGTAAGGGACAGAAGCAAAGAGCTCTATATCTGCACTGTCCCTTGGTCAGGGCAATCTCTTGAATTTAGAACCTAGCATTCACAGTTGTGTCACCTGGCCAAAGATATGAAGATCTATGCTAAAATTCCATTACAGGAACACAATCTGGTCACAGAAAAGGCCACAAAGCAAGAGTTCTTCACAGTGACACAGAATGCTATGATAACCAGGTTTGTTAGAATAGGATCTGCCTATCTCTCATTAGAACTGGGATTCAGGACTGTTTTCCAGTGCAATGCGCGAAGACTTTCTTGAACTTGTAATAACAATGCTTTCCCAATGAAAATTACCATCTACTAGCACTCTGCAAAGCAGCACATGTATCCTAAGAGACTAGGGGGAAGGTTTTGGAACAGCTTCCTGTCAGAAAACAGGAAGAAGTGGGAGTTTCTGCCCATAAAGTTTCTTATTTAAATAAAAGAAGAAAACTTGTATGCTTTTCTACATTGTTAATAAGAAAGATGTTTATTCACATGAATTGTTAAAATAGTTTGTAAAATGAGTGCATGGAGTTCTGAAAAAACTAAACTTACAAAAAGACTAACTTTCACTTTCAACTGCTTCTGGAAAAAAAGCAACAACAGAATTGGCCACTCTGTCATTCCAAACTCAAATCACAACCTCTTGAAATATTATTCTTAATATCTCACTAGGTAAATGAACAGACATCCATTTCTCTGAGTAGATATGTTAAATCAAACAATCTTTAATGAGACCGCCTTTCTATTTGCCAAGCAGCATCGGCTGGCCAAATCCATAGCAGTTGGCTGAATGCAGATGTCTGAAGGATGGATGGGCATTTTGAGAACACAGAACACTGGCAAACACTGTGATAATCTAGTTTATAGTATTACAGACAATCTGCACATGAGGAAGTGGACCCGCTACACGCTGCTGCACATCACCGCTGGAACCATGATGGTAACACGAGTGCACTTGATTACTTATAGTGCTTGGGGAAAATAACAGCGAAGTCACTCTTTAGTTAACTGCTTTGAAGTACATTTCATCAGTTTTCCCAGCTGAAGGCAACTCAGTCCCTTGTGTTACCCTGTTGAGGAGGTCCAGCACTTGGCAAAATTACAATACAAATAATACAATACAAATACAATACAAACTTAGTGAAATACAATACAGTTACTTGATCTAGTTACGGCTGTTCTCCAAATGATTTTATTTTGATCAGCACCTTTGGATTGGTGTCTTCTTTATGTTCCCTCTCCTCTATCTCTCTCGCATACGAGGAGTGTGGTGTGTGCTGCTCGATACAATCAAAACAAGGTCGATGAAATCTGTATTTTTAAATTGGCGGACACAGAATCATCAGTAGTCACTGTCTAGGCTGTCCCAGGAATAACTCAGGGTCAAGTAAGGTTGCTGAGTTTTGTTTTAAATACTGCTTATTCTCCCTCAAGAGAATATTTCAAAAGAGCAAGGAAATGAACTCTCTTCAGCAGCTTGTGCTCACTAAGCAGCACAGTTAACCTAGATTTGAGCGTTTAATAATAGAGAAGGCATAGGTTAAGTGTTGTACTAAGATATCCAGCTAGGTTAAAGCCTGCATTTCCCTAAATAATGGCTGCTAACCACTCACTGAACATCTTGGCTTAACGAATTCAGCTATCTTCACGTGGCTCTTCTGCTTATTTGAAAACAAGGCTAACCTTCATAGCCTGAAAATATGCATCACATCAAGTGACCATTTACAGCATGGCAATGAGGCATTTTTAAGTTGTAGAAAATACTTACAAACCCACTGATCACTGCTGCATACCAGTCTTTAAAGTATTTCATACTCTATAACGGGTTTATGTGGAGCAACAACATTAATTTGCTACAAGAAAAAGGATGGCATATCCTGCCTTGAAAGACAATCAAAGTAGCTGAGAGGGGATAGGGGAAGGATGGCAGAGGGCATGCCAAAGTTCAGAGCAAAAAGGAATAAATCCAAATATGTTTTGTACATTAATATCTTTGACTAATACTTCTTCAAAACAATGAAAGACTACTGTTTATAATGTGGTTGAAATTAGCATGCCACTTTGTTGCCTCTTCACAGTTGAATTTTGCGCCTTCATAAATTCACCTCTGTGTCAAGCAGGGGAAGAATCAACCTCAATCTTAGCATGACAATCCAAAAGAACAAGAATACGTGCACATTAAGAAGCTAACGGCAAATCATTAATTAAAGTTCTCAGAGGTTCTGAATACATGCACTACTTGTTACTCTAAACGCAGCTAAATTTTCCCACCCCTCGTAAAACTGTTTCTGGGAGGTTTTTTAATTGATTTTTTTTTTTCTTTTTAACTGTGCTGTGCAGAAGACACACAAATCTTCAAAAAAAAAAAAAAAAAAAGCTTCCCAAAAAAATCCTGGCGAATGCAGCACAGAAGGCTTCTCCGAAGACAAAGAACAAGACATCAGTGTCTCATCTGCTGTGAATTAGTTTGCTTTTTTTTTTTTTCCTCCCCCTTCAAGAACTCTCAATATAAGAATCCGATCAACAGTTAATCTCCCCGAGCAGACACTGCTTTGTTATCCTCTGTGGCAGTTCTCTGCTGCTGGGGTAATTTGTTGCTGAACAATTGAGGCAAATACTTGGCTCAGGATAGAAAGAAGTAAGATTAGTCTGTAATTGGAATATTTTGTCTCATTTATTCTTGAAGATGTGCCATATTACACTCCATCAGCCAGGGGTTATTGTTTTATGAAATCAAGCTGCACCTGGCTTTACACTGTATAAAATCTAAAGAGCTGCAGTTTTCAATCCAGCTTTCTATTTACCCAGACTCAAGTACCAATGAACATCTTGTCCTGCGGTGTAACCTTCACCCTCCTCAACTAATTAGCCTAAATGGTTTTATTATATACATATATGTATAAATTCCTGAGCTAATTATAAAACTTAATAATAATATCAAACACAGAACTACCATGGATCAAAGTAATCCACGTACTTTCCTCTGTAGGTTTATTTTATCCTTCCAGCAAAACTTTTCAAAATGATCTCTTATTTCACATCTTCAAAATGTTACTACAGCAAATTAAAAAAAAAAATTACTCACCAAGCTAACTGATTGTACTGTTGTTTCATTGAGTCTGGCCTCTAGATGGTTTTGTCTGTGTGCTGAGGTGATTGCAGGCATATAGGCAAACAAGCAGGTATTTAAAATTCAGCTACATTTACGCCAAACTTGTACCATGTGTAGCCACAACTCCTTGGGGATTTTCAGAAAATATATTTACAGGAGGGTTTAGGTTTAGTCCTAACTTCCTGTACTTAGAAGTGCCTGATAAAATAAAACTTTGATTATGTTATCATCTAACTTCATACAAGCGGTGTTGTACCTGCTGCAAAATCCAACTTCGAAAGACATTCTGCAGAAAGGAATAAAGAAAGATAAAAGCTCTTCATAATTAGCTAAGTTAAACCCCATTTTCTCGTACGTATACAAATTGTCACATATTTTGATGTTTTTAATCAAGGCAAGTTTTTACTGCAAAATTTATACTAACTTCACAACTGAGAAGGCAAATATTTACTCTTCTACAATAGAGGACTGAACTAATAAACATTCATAGATGAATTCTATTTCTAAGACATCAGGAGGCAGAGGCAGAAGGAAAGATATTACGTTGGCCGCATATAAGAATTACATTTTCAAAGGGTAAACAGAGGAGTTTTGAATGACGTGATAAGGATTTGACCAGGTTGAGGGGACGCATAGAGAGTTCTCTAAGCAGAATATTTAGATAAGAATAAAAGAATATTAAACAGACCCCTATCTTCAAATTAAGCCTCATTTATGTCTCTCTTTAACTCATAAAGTAGTGATTTTCCCCCGATCCTTACACATCTCTATTTAAGAGACAGGTGGTATACTTCTCCCAAGGACTGCATTTTCAACCTCTTTCTCAATAGCTCTCAAAGAGACTTATTATTTAGTTATAATCACATCATTCTGAATTTTTCACAGAAGACTTTTACATGAACAGTAATGATCTATAAAGGAGGACTGGATTTTGTGAAGCATTTTAGGCTGTAGGAATAACTGTAAGGACAGGAGTACAGCTAGAAGTTACAACTAAAAGAAAGACTTGAGCATACTGAAGAGTCAGAGAGAAAGGTCAAAAACGCAGAGCAGGTCATGCTGTGATAGATATATAGTCCAGAAAAGGAAAGATTGTCTCATCTTATATTTTTACTGTAAAAGATATGCTGTCATCTCAGAGGTAGCTTTCTCCATCCCACATCTAGCAGAGGACCACCAAAGAGGAATGCATCTCTTGCCTTTACAAAATTGATTGCAAGTTACGAGACGTAACAAACATCATTAGTTTGATCTATTGTTACAAAGACAGTTCCTCAGTAGGTTCAATTATTTTAACAGTTTTTTTTCTTGGCTATATATACATATACACACACACACACACACACACACACACACACACACACACACGAGATTTCCTTGTACATTCTTCCCTTGAAACTTTGTTTACCTAATCGCTCAAAAGAGTTTAAAACTGAAAGTTTTCCTGTTAAAACTTCAGTTAAGACTCATGAGCTATTAAAAACAAGCAAATCCACTGCATACAGTCCAATGTCACCCAGCACTGTCAAAGAGTGCACGATGCTCTCTCAGCTGAACTCTTTATGAATGGATGGTCTCTGCTCTTTCACTGAAACAAATCTGTTCTCGAGACTTATACTCAAGCATCATCAGGAAAACGCCATGAGGTGCAATGCTGCCTACTCCCTTAAGAGCAGAGGCCCATCACCCTGCTAGTGTTCTCACTGCTCAGCTAGAGAGCTTTTCAGCTGCTCAGGAGGACCTACCTATCGGCAAGGCACAGTAGTTTCCATCCACTCTCATTCTCATGCAGGCACTTTGGCTGAGCCTTATGTTCTGTCATCCAAAGCTGACAACTCCTGGGTCCATTTTTTCCTAATCTAATAGGCAGAGAGAGTTATTTTCTGTAACTTTCTACTTCCCTTTTGTCTTATACTAGCTTAATGCCAATGCGAAGGCCTGCTGTATGAACACTGTCCATTATAGAATACTTTAGTTTTACCCAGCTGGAAGAAAGCTACAGCTATTCTGAACTGCACACTGACAGGCTTGAGGTACCAATCACCCATCCTCAAATTCTGTCCCAGCACCCTCATAGAAAAGATTTTTTTTTTCTTAATATCTAATCCGAACTAAATGCAGGGCTCAGCTTTATGTAATTGCGTGTCTTGTCAGTTACCAGGAGCATAGCCAGGCACCTCCCTCTCCACTTCCCTTCTTCAGGAATTTTCAGAGAGCAACGATGTCACCCCTCTGCTTCCTTTTCTCCAGGCTAGACAACTCAAGTGTCCTCTCCTTGTTCTCATCTTAAAGAGCAGGTTTTCTTGCAGCCACATTCCAAGGAATAGGGTTTTTTTTTTTTGTTCACATTGGAAAAGTTAGTTGTCACCAATATAACATATTCACCACAGCTTTATTTGAATAGAAATTATGCCTGGGATAACGCTAGGCAAAGAGACACTGAAAGACTTCCTTGTGCCACACATCGCTGTAGACAAGCAAAGAACCTTGGGTTCCAAGCTGTAAAATTCTTGGTGCAAAAGCTTTGTCACGTGAAAATAAAGAGAGGAGGAAGACAAAACAGCATTTCAGAAGTTTCACATGATCCAGTGCACATGCCATAAAGGCCTGCCTCCCTGTGCAGCGTCAGCAGCCTCCCCAGGGTGACAAGCGTACACCCACAGTTACTGGAGGCGTTGTACTGGCACACAAGCTTCACCTTCTAGAAGGGAGGTAGAAAAGGTGATTGCACCTCCATCTACAATAGACTTTTAAAGGATGTATCTTAGGCTTCTCCACTCAAAAGCCTGATAAAAAAGGTTGAAAGCCACTGGGACATTTTTCAGTTTACTGGCACAGCAGACGGGAAAAACTTAGTTAATTTTTTATTTACCATCTTAATGTTGACAAGCAGGATTTCTTTTGGTTTCCTCCCCCCCTCCCATTCACATTATCCAAGTTGGTGTGCCTGAGAAGTTGAACCGTGCACGATTCAAAGTATTCCCATGTGCAGGGCCATAGCACAGCATTGTAACTTATGGTGACAGCTCTTTCAGAAAATGTACCTTTGCTCATCCAAAGCAAGTTCAGAATCTCACACTGACATCTCCCTATCCCTTCCCACAGCTCTTCTTCCAAGGGTGAAGAAGCAAATGCTTTAATCTTTCATGTCCTCTAGCATTTTCCTTTGTCTGCCTAAAAAGAAAAGCCAGATCATGAGTTTCCAGCAATATTGTGTACAAAAGTGTGTCACAAACCATTACCTGGAGACGCATATTTTGTTGCAACATTCAAGACAAGTTGGTATCTGGCATTTGGAATGGCTACAGACAAAAAGCGTCCAATTTGCTGCTAGGTTTTAAAACCGTTTCTTCCAAGCAATATTTTTCAGAATAAAGGAATTGTCAAGACCAACAAATTACACATAAGATATGAAAGGTAAGTATTCCTATTCCAGGCACAGAGCCTAAAAATGAGATACAGCTTAGAAAAAATGGCAGTGGCAGTTAAAAATAAAAGCGAAACTATGGAAGATATTGAAAGCAACATTACAAATTAGAACCCAAAGATGAAGTTAAAGCGCGTAGTGCATATACTCATTCACTGGTAGGTAATAGCCCAAATCTCAAGAAGAAACTGCTGGTGACAATTGCAAGGTAGGTAACTATAATATATTTTAAAGGCACTTTTGTAGCCTAGGATAGAGAATACAGGATTCTTCTGTATTCTCTATTTTTTTCGTCCCTGCTCCGAGAACTTACCAACATAATAAGCATAACAATCCATAAAGCAAGTGTGCAGGTAGTGAGCTTTCACAAAGTCATTTAGTGATGACTTAACAAAATTACACCATTTGGATATTGTCTACCCCTGCAAGCAACAGCATACTTGTCTAAACCTGAATTTGATTCATTGCACAAGTGCAGAAGCCGTGCATTCTGTCAGTGCTCAGACAAGTGCAGACCTTCTGTATCATTTCCATCCAGTGTTGATGCCAGCAATGTATCTGTACCACAGTTTCCAAGCCACTTCAGAGGGAATCCTTCCTTCACCTACTTAACAATAATCAACATAGATGTATAGAGAGAGTTCATTTTTGGTTAACAACTTTATGTCCATCTACTTAGGCTATTATTCTTTACTGTTTGTTAAATAAGGTATTACTTCTCCCACTGGTCAAGAGGTTACATAAGAATTCACTTTCTTGTGCTATTTCCAGAATTTGATTAGGTCTGAAATGCACCAGGCCAGCTCCTTACCTCAGCGATACCAGTGAATCTGTCCCTGTGAATGCATCTTCTCCAGAAAGGAGAACAAAGGGAAGACAAAGAATTTCAGTACATCTGTTCCACCCAAAATAAGGAATTACAGAAACAATGTAAGAGAGTAAAAAACAAATAACAAACAAAAACACGACCTACGCTTGAATCAAATCTCACTTTGCTTTAACTAGTTCTTCTATCCCTTCTGAAAAGGTTTCAAGTTCTCAGGTACCTTCTTTAAAAGATCAAACTGTACCTGGAAACAAACTGCTGTGTGAACTGAATAGCTTATTTTAGAGACAATCGAAAGTCAAGAAAAGGTACACATCATATCAAATATATTTGAGTTGAAGTTCAGAAGTCCAGACAATTCAAAATTATCAATATTTATTATTATTAGTGAGAAAGAAGCTTTCGTAGAATTCTAAGCCAGACAGACTTATGGGGAGGGCACGGCAAAGAAAGGGACTGTGCTGTGCGCACAGCCATGCTATTTACAACATTCTGTTTCACATGTCACAGTTCAAATCTAGTTGTCTAAGGCTGATGCAATTCAATAGACTGAAACTATTCTAGCAGTTGTGGCTATTCTGTTTCATTATTCTTCTTCAGTAAAGCAGGTATGTAAGGGTTCGAAACTTCTGAACTGTGTCTTCTGTACTCTGACCTCAATTTCCTAGCAACTTTCACAGTAAAAGTAGGACAAAAAGAAGCATTGCATTTACTCAGAGAAAGTTATAGCACGATTTCTTTTGTTGTAAAAGAGTTAGGAGGGAAAATGAAACAAAACAAAAACACCCTACAGATTTACTATATGATGACGCTCAGCTTGAAGTAGCCAAGTTCTTCAGCTGTAATTCCAAGGGTTCACCTCAACTCCTCCTGCTTTTAGTGGCGTTAGTAATTAGAAAAGGGCAACTGAAGAGATTCTGGAGAGCGCTACAAAATACTAGTCCTCAAGGGTGTAATTACAGTCAAGGGAACCGTAGGCATGCAAACACCATACACAAGACTTTAAAGACACATGAAAGATCAAACGTATTTGCAAAACCATTCCTTGACTTTCTGTTTCATGTGATACTCTTCAGCATGTTTTCACCAAACAAACAAGTAAGAAGAAAAAAAAACCACCCTCTGCTCAGATCCCAACTTATCTCTCTTCTGTTCCTTTTTTTCCTGCCTACTGCAGCTAAAAGCTTTTAGAGACTTATGTCACACAGATTTAGCACCTATAGTGACCAGAGCAAGCATGATACAGTCAGTATCATGAATAATTTTGGAAAAGTAGAGGTTTCTTTGGGAAGAGTTAAGTAATTTAATCATGAATACGTATCATCCCCCAGCTCTCCAGGAAAATGTAATTATTCCTAATTCAGCTCTCACTGCCCAGTCATCTTATTTTATCCTGTAATTAACACCCATACAATGTGAACTGTGAAACGATTATTTTCAGTAATTTCGGAGGGTGGTCCGTGTTTTCCTGGAATACAAGGACATACAGAACTATTCATTGCAACTAGTACATACTTTAATATGCAAAGAAGAGAGTACCAGAGTTTCTTGATGCCAGTACTATAGTACATTTAATGAACAGGCTGAAAAAGACAAGTTTAGACAAGAGTTAACTCCGTACTTCCAAACAGCGATTTTCTTTGGGGCTCAATGCATACTTTGAGCATACTTTTCCACCACGAAATTCATGTCTACTTTCACATTCAGGACACACCAAATAAAAGACTCTTAACTATCTGGGGAGCAAGATAAAAAAAAATGAACATACATACCCATACATATACATATATATCAAATATAAATATCAAATCCAACAATTCCAAATAGTGTAATCTGCCACTAGAATTCAATTAATGATGAGTATGGTTTTCTGACTACTGTATCTTCAAGAGATGTAACAATCCAGTCCCTGATGCACGTGTGCTGTAGTTACAGACAAATCCAATTTGCTTTTAATTTGAAGTATTGTAAACAGTGTTTGAACAGCTTAATTAACGTATCCAGCTTCTAAGTGGTACTTGTGAACATGAGTATATAAGTATGAAGACCTAGTTAATGAGTACAAACACAATCAGTGGATTTGAATCATCTTTGATTATTAACATCTTTTAGCCTGCATAGTTTGTTGTTATTTGGAGCCACAAAACAAAAATTTAGCAGTTGAGCGTTTTATTGGTTCAGTACTGGCTGCTCATAGGGAACACGCAAGTCCTCTCTCTCTTAAGCACAAAACATCAAGGCAGGAGTTAGGATCTTCATTCACTATTCCAACACCATCAGCATAGCCAGCGCTCTTTAGAATGCTCATCCTCTTGCATGGCCTTGAAAGAAGGGCAAGAAGTTCACTTCTTGCTGTACTTGTGGCCCTGTTGTGCTCGCTGTCTATTTCAGCTGATCAAGAAGTACACTGACAACTACAGTTAATCACTGCAGCACCCATATTCAGTCTAGTCTACTCTAGCTATCGTTGTGTAAGCAGGGAGAAGATTTTGTTCCTCCTCCTCCACTTCAGATGAAATTAAAACAGGAGGCTTACATAGTGGCTTCAATAAAATTATCTGCAACTGTAAATTGACATTTGCATTTTCTCCAAAACAAACCAACCAACCTAACAGCCTTACCCCCCTTCCCACTCTTTGCTCCACTGCAAAAAAAGAAAAAAGGCACAAAGAGAAAACAAAGCATAGGTGGAGAAGACAAAGAAAGTGAAGGTGTCAAACGGGAAATAATATTTAACCTTGAAAGCATCCAGTGGTCATTACATTTTCACTTACTCTAGGAAGATCCCTGGATATTTAATGCCCATTTACACTAGGACATGCTTTATGGATCTCTGTGTGATTGATCAGTTCTAGGAGGAGGGAGAAACTTCAGAGATTTCTCCTGATATATAGCATCCATCTTTAGTCCATTTGGTTCTGAGATGAATGACGTCAAGCTACTCACTTAATTGGGAGCAAACACTGCCATTTTTTCCATGACTCAGACCACAGGCAAATTCCTCATCTCACACAACATTAATTTTCTGTTTGGGTCAGATGATTCAGAAAAAAAAAAAAATGTACACAAAAGTTACATAGCATAGCCAAGGAGAAGTCAAAGGTGCCAGATATTTTGTTGCTGATGATCAATCAGAATCCAGAACATTAGAAACACATTCCCAGATCTAACACTGAATTTTTGTGCTTAATTTGATTTTTAATTTCACTTATGTTTCTTTTGTCTGCATAGACAGGCTTCCCTTTTGCATGCATTTTTCAGCTGCTTTCAGAATATCAGGGGCTATTTTGTCAAAATGAAAAACACAGGCCATATAGCTAATAGGTTTTAAAGAAGCCTATTAGTTCTCATGACATTAAACGGGCACTCAAATCACTAACTGCTTTTAAAAGTAGATCCACTGCATATCTGAGAAGATGGTCACAAGAAATCCAATACACTTCACTCTCATCAGCCTTAACATGAAAATTGACCTTTCAAAATTCAGATGCTTAGATTTGATGTCACAGATCACTCGCAGATTCCACTTTACTCATTTTCAGCTATTATGGAGCTCCATTTACTGTATTATCTTGCATATGTTACTTCACGTAGGGTGTTGTGAAATGTCTGAGTACTTGAACAATTTTTATGTTACAGAGAGATATAACGAATAAATGTAATTTTTCCCCCCAGGTCTTTTGAATATTGCTACACACTCCCCACCTTCTTTTCCTGCAAGTTAGTATGACACGTGTAACGTGAGTCCTCAAACTGCCTTTCATTTCAGAACAGCATGACACCAGCACAATGATAGAGCTGAAAGCCATAAGAAGTTATCATTACACTCTCAGAAATGCTATCGTAATCAATCTTATGTTATGTATTCACCAGTTAGACGTATACCACAAATCAAACCCATGTAGCCACAGATAGAAATGACATGATTTAACCTTTGGTGCAATAAGCTAAAATGAATCAAATTCACACTGACAGGAACCTGCACCATAAGCAGTGCACTCAGCTAAAAAAAAGTTTGTCATCAGTACGGACAAATCATAAGCTGTAAGGCAACCAAGAGTGCTGCCATTTTATCACTGCAGATGTAGATTATGTGTTCGGGCCCTGGTCTTTTATTCAACAGGATTTGAAATAATTTGCAAATTTATTTTAAGCTATGTGATCAAGGAGAAGCGAATTGAGTTACATTTCTATTTTCTACTTATTCTTGTGTTTCACTTGGGTTGTAATAATAAGAAATATCGGCTGTCTCCACACCATTGAAATAGAGGGAAATGGCAGTCCCATTTGATGACAAATGAAGATTGCCCCCAGTCCAGGCCTTAATCTACATCTATGATGGCTGGAAGTGCCAAGAATTAGATCAAGTTATTAGTCTCACTTAACAGAAGGCAGTTGCTCTAAATTTGCCTGTATTTGGTCTATACAGAAGCATCAACTTGCTGTAATTTTAAGAGTCATTACATACATTTATAACACACAGAAACACAAATGCTTTTCCAAGACCATGCTCTCTGCAGACAACAATCTATGAAACAGGGCTGTCTTCCAGCGGAAGAAATTCACGTTAGATGCTTTTCTTCTTGCTTTGTTATATTTCCCAATTTGTGCTGGCCTGCCCGTTCATTTTTTGAAAAAGAATAAGTACAAAAAGCCCAATACTTAAGCAGGACACGTGCTCCAAACTGATTCACAGATCAACAGCAGAAGTCTTTCCCTAACCAGCAAAGGAAACTGCCTGGTCTGACAACTGTTATTTCTTTAAAAGATATTAAAATTTCAATAACTATCTGGGTAGGACGATATGCTTTAATCTTCGCTCCATCAGCTGATCCTTGTAGCTACAGTTCAAGTCTCTGACTTCAAAAGCAAGCTGCAGTTAAGTTGCCAAAGCTCCGGAACTTCAGGAGAGTCTTACCAGGTGCCTCGTTTCTCTGGAGCTTCCTCAGTGACCAACAAGAACAGGGCTTTGTCCCGCAGTTGCAGTGAGAGTTGGGTATTTCATGCTTATTTTTCTGCTAGGAACAAGGAGTTGGGAAATGCTACAGAAAACAGCCTGGTAACTGAACCACATGCTGACAGTCCCAAAATGCGTTATTGGGACTGCTGCCTCTGAGACAGAGAATGCAGCACCTGGCCAGAGATATTAGCAAATGCACCAAAGCAAAGAGAGTACCGTTCTCTTTTGAAGAAAATGGACTCTTCTTAAATCTGCTTAAGTTTAGGCTAATGAGTTATCCTCTCCAGGCAAATGAAGTGCCAGGAATCATTATCCTCTTAAGGTAACTTGTATGGGCATATAGCACACAAAAAGAAATCACTAAACCTCTAAAGCAAGTCAAAATGTACATTTTTGTTCTAGTAGCTACCAACTATAGGAAAGATATTCCGTTTCTTGAAAATATATTGTTTTAGACAAGAAATCTAAAGCAACCGTACAGCTGCATCATGAATCATGCAGGAGCTGAAATGATTACCAGAGCTACAGGTTTCATGAAATGAAAATGCCAAAGTCAAGCTGAGGATATTAGAGTATGAATTTTGCTAGCTCAGTAATGTTTTAGTGGTCATGCACTACTGGGAAATATTGTTTGTTCCCCCATCAAAAAGATGATACATCTCACAGCATACAGAGCATTATCTAACAGCAGTTGGGTTCTCCTGAAACCAGAAGTAAGCCGAGAGAGCAGTTTCTATCAACCTTTGAATTAACAATTCGATGTGAATGCGGCCATTATTTCTAAAATCTTCAAAGGTCATATAGTCAAACAGCAACAACAACTGAGTACAGGCAAGAAGTGTGATTTCTGAATTTCTTCATGTCCCCAGCTGGGACAACATTTAACTTCAGCATTGCCACGTATCAACTATAACACTAGTCCTTTTGAAAAGGCTTCCCCAAGTCACTGTTAAAAAAGGGATTCCGATGGCAACTTTAGGAAGCGGTCCCCAAAGATGCAATAATTCTGGTTAATTAATAAAGCATTTTTATAAGGTAAAATTGTTACAAGGTAAAAGTGAACCTATCATGAGCATGTTGGTTTGGGTTAAACCATTCTGATAATCTAACGGTATAAAAAAATATTCTGATATTCACGGAGCCTTACAAGGATATCATCACCTTTACAATTGCTTTACTTTTCTCCTTATATATCCTCAGAAGTGGTTATCTAGACAGTGTTTTAACATTGTACCCCATTTGCACTGATTGCTTTTAAATGATATATATTTTGCCTTTGAACCAAGACCTCTTTTTAATATCCTTTTGCTTCTCTTTTCCACTATAGTTACATTTCACCATTTCTCATAAATGGTTAATGTCAGATAGTCACACATCATTACATTCATCCCTGGTTTTTGACCACTCACATCACATCTCTCCTTAAACAATAAAAATGCAGCATTAGTTTAACGGGAGAAGTAAATTCTGCAGCAAGACAGATGTATGCATGTAGGCAGTAGACCCTAAAGTGTATTTAGAGTTTTACTGGATCCTCATTAGATTTCATCCTTACATTTCAGTTTTTATTGAAGAATAGTAAAAAAAAGAAAGCGTATACTATTGCTCCATGAAACTAGTGAGAAGTTAATCTCCTGATATGAGTGTAGAATACTTTCAATTTTGATAAAGAAGTTGAAGTTGTCCCACTAATTCCTTGGAGCTACTTAGTAGTAGCTTCAACGTCATTTCAGTAGTCATACAGAGAAATGGACAAAAGTGAAGACATAGTACAAATAATATAACAAATAAGATTATTTATAGGTTTTGGGGACATTTTTTACACTCATTTTTATAATGATAGACCAACTCCAAACACTCTGTAGAGAGTATATGTAATTTTCAGCAAAGTTAGGATTTTCTGAACTTTGATAGCAAGTTAAGTGAACAGTGTTAAAACCTACTTAGTAGGACTTGTCTATTATTGAAAGATAACCTGGATTAAGGAAGAAAAAAATGTACACCTCATTTCTGAATACTCTAGTGAGCGGATGCCCTGATTCCCATTCAAGTTAATTCACATTGAAAGCAGATTTTCAGGAATCAAATTTTAGTTTTTCATTGGTTCCCAAAAGGCCAGGATTACAAGAGTGGCAGAGATCGATCAAGAGGGAACCGTGTTTCCTACTATTTCCAGTATCTCACTGAATTTTACTCTAAGATTTCACTTGCTCACTAAACTAATATCTGTAGTTTCTACCATTACTTTGAGGCATTACTTTCGATTCTATCAAAACAAAGCACAGCTTCATCACCAAATGATCTTAAAAGTCCCATCCAACTCAAGCCGTTCAATGATTCTGCAGTTCTTCAAAACTACAAAAGCTATAGCACTGTGAAGTTGAATGCAGGAAACCATGCTATAAACAAGAACAGAAAGATGAATTGCACCAGGAAACATGACTTCTACAGACATGTCTACATCTTCAAGATCCCCAATTGTTTCTGTCTTAAGAAAAAATAAAATAAAATCATGGACCTATCAATTTCCGCTCTTAGTGCCATTTTAGCAATGCTTGCTGCTGGCAGAAAAGGAAGACCCACATTAATGCCCTGTTCCCCGCTACCCTTTCTTCTCCTCCCTGAAAATGGGAATGTTAATTCAAACCCTGCCTTGAAACACGACTGGAGGTCAGCACACCAAAATCCAGACATTCACACATTGCTCTTCTCTCAGCCAAAAAAGGGAGATTCACAGCCAGGAGTCATCGGCAGAGAAGAGGTAGCCAGGGGAGCTGACAAAACATAGCAGCTAAGACATGGATTGTAGAATAAAGTCCTGAGAGGAACTGTGTTTGATTTTTTCCTCTAGCAGAACTGCTTCTTGTCTCATTTTGAGACTTTTTATATTTCTAACAGCCACTGGGCAGAGTATATTATTTAAGTCTAGATAACAACACATTTTCCTGTGAAAACAAAATTAATGTAATTATTGAAAACATTTTGAGGCCATTCCTCATCATCAACAGTAACAGCATGGTAATCAGGTATCAAGTTTCAAATTAAGTTTATAGGTTATTTCTATGCTAAAAGTTCAAGCAAAAAAAAAAAAAAACACAGAAAGAGATACAGCACGGACTCAGTCAGTCTTCTAGCATATGAAAGAACTGGTAATAACACTGTCACAGTGTTATACAAAAGGCTTTTTTGTTGTTGTTTTAAAACCTTTGTATGCATCATGCTATAGCAGACTCCTGCATTTGCAGCTAGCACACTGGATTGTAGTGGAACAGCCCAGCTTCCAACTATTTTCTAATTTGGGTTTTCAAACACAAACTTCTACCCATCTCCATTTCCCTGTTACTGTTTCATATTTCATGAACACCTCAGAGCTGGCCCAAGCAGATTTTCTGTGATAATTGCCAAACGCCCACACTCTCTGCGACATCTTGCTCTTCAAATCTTTTCTCTTTTTCAATCAGTCTTTGTCACCTAATAGTTTTATTTATATGACTATATTTAAAGCTGCTAAAATACAAGTGTTCAGAATACAATTTCCATTTTGATTTTACAAAATGGAGTTATAGCTAGTAGAAAATACAAGATTGCATATAGCAAGTTTTAGTGCCCATTGGCTTAAATGTAAATCTTGTACCATGCAAGGTCATTTCATTCCAAAGGCAGGAGATTTAAATTTCTATTACAAAACGTTTCATTTCCTCACCTACTGAAAATTTAGTAGCTCGATCTGATCATCTGAGGACAGTAGGCTTTTAAATCCGATAACATATTATTTAAACCTGGATGGTTAGAATGCACCTCTTTCGCAGGAATGGTACAACATAAGAGATACTTTACAAGATGCAACTTGTTATAGAGCATTATGACACAGCTACTCAAGCACTTCAAAGGGCCCACACAACCATGCTGAGGAAGAAAGTTTTCTCTACAGCAACGCTGCTTCGATTAGTAGGAGTGGCCAAAAGTCTACTATTAGAAGAAAAAAAAAACACATTTCTGGAAAATTAATTCTAGTAGAGAAAGCTGTAAGAATAATCATTGGTGAGTCCTTCAATCACAATTAAATAACAAATTTATATTAAAAATAACAACCCTAAACTGAATTAAGGACATTCTAATACTGAGACTTCAAAGGGGTTTAGAACTAGGTAGGTAATCCTCTGGAAGTCTCAATTCGGGTTAACCGCCCTAGATATCCCTTTTGTTGCCAAACATCACGTATAGGTGATTATATAATATAAAATACGAGTATGCTTTTAAAAACGCTCAATATCATCTGAACATAACTGCATTCCTCAGCCTCACTTCCAGCTCCCACTCTGTACTATTTCAAAGCCAAACACTCCTTATTGTTCCTCTACTTCTTGCATCTCTTTCAAAGCGTTTTCCACAGGTGATTAGTGTCTTTTTGTAAGAGATCGCACAATAATAGCTGCACTTCATCCCTTTTCACCTCTGTTTTTGCCTCCAAACAATGACTTCATGTATTCTGGTAAATGAAACTCTGCTCTATATCCTCCAGGTTGGAATTACACACTAACTATTTTCTATCTTACGTGTTATAAAAGCATGGTGTCGCTGGACTATTCAGGACTATTTGTGTTTACAGACACTCTGCAACAACAAGTTAAACAACAGAGAACTGGGCTGTGTTATAGACAGCTTATAAATCTTACCAGGTGTACGAACATAGCTACCACACTACATGTAGTTTATGGCTACTTTTGAAAAAACAAACAAACAAAAACAAAACAAAAAACCACACACAACCAAAAACAACAACAACGAGCAAATGATGGTTAGTTTAGACATAGTGATTGTAAGCCACCATTAAGAGACACAAACATTTAAATTCTGCCAAGTCAAACTAGCATCATTACAGAAAACGCACATATAAAGACAACAGTAATCTCCTGAGGCTTTGGCATGAGACCCAAAAAGTCAAAATGAAATCAGCATTGACCTATAGCATCAAGAACCCCGGACACGGAGGTCTTTTTCATATATATATGTTTTAAGAAATTTACAGTTACCCACACTGGCATACACAGTGATGATCAGAGTATGGGATTCATAGAGCAAAATCTCAGGGGACCTTTAACCTGACAGACACTCAGTGGTGGCTCATCAGCTTCACTGGAAGGAAGTTCTGTGCCGTTTTGCCAAGAGAAATCAATTCATCACGTTGATCTAACAAGTCTGACTGCCAGCCTTGGCTATGGAGCCACTGCTGGAGATGGAGAGCGCTGACCCACTAATGCTAACATTAGCGTGCTGTGTGGCTGTGCCAGCATCTGCACACAAAATTCATACTCCATGGCTGCTTGGACCAGCCAAAACTATTTGGGATATATTCTATTAGAGCTGATATTGCTTTTGTTCCTACAAGCGGTAACTCTATTGAGATTGGCTAATTCAATTTTGCCCATCTTATCAGATTTCTTTTTAATGAAACTGAACAATAGTTTCATTTGTTATGTTATTAGTTTTCCCAGTGGTAGAAGCAAGACTAACTCTGTTGAAAGCTGAACAACAGCATCGTGCCAGTGTTGACTGTTTATCACCACTATGTGCCAGCTTCATATTGCAGAGTTGCCCTAGTCCGTTCCTTTTTGTTTCCCATCCAGAGGGATTTGCAGCTCAGGGTCATCTTCCTGCTCCATCTACTTGGATTAGCATGCACTTATACCTAGGTACTCTGTCTCTGAAGAGAACTGAAATGATCTGCAACATCACAGAGATAGAGAGATACTCTGGACTCAATGGAGCAGAACTTTTTTTTTGGTCTTTTTTTTTTTTTTTTTTTTTTTTTTTTTTTTTGAGGTGGAGTGATTATTTTACATATTCACACTTACAGATAACATAAAATTAATCCTTTGCAGCATAAACTATACAGGTTGTTATCTGAGAGCAAACATTCAAATTCTACTGTTGTTTTTATCAAGTAGAGATCATGTCAACAATTAACCTCCAGAAGTGCTAAAAAAAAAAAAAAAAAAAAAAAAAAGCAGTTTGTTTCTTCAGTTAGGTTCTTGCCACTGCAGCCAATTTATCACTGGTGTTTGCGGGGAAATGGTATCAAGAACGTAGGTTTATCTATATGATGCTCCCAGAGATTCTTCACCTCTCTGTCAAGAAATATTTAGTTTGATCCACACATTTGGTGGTGGTGAGGAAACTGTCAACCTCTGCACATAAAACCCGATGGCACACTCATCCAGCCAAGTGGCCCAGCATACCTAAAACAAGTATTTTTGTCTTATCTCCCCAGGTCTCCTTTCATTTTGGCTTTCCAGAGGACACGATTCAACCTAAGAGCCAGGTCTCCCTCAGAACTCCTTGTCAGCATGACATCAGTGGATCCACACAGAAAGTCACTCAAAGATGTTGCAGATGTCATCTAGGACAGGAAGCAGATTGCCTGCCCAACATCTGAGTATAGATCAAGGACTAAAACCAAGCTTTGGATCAACAAACTTCACCTCTGACAGCTGGCCAAAGCTTGGCATCCTAATTTACCTTCAGGCCAACTAATTCCCATTTTTTTCTCCAGATCCTGAACGCATTATGCTTTCAAGTTTTGCCTCACGACAACTACTTTATCTCTTGTAATGACTGTCCCCAGCAAAGCCATCTGCGGAAGCTGCTTTGAGTAGAACTATTGTTCCCAGAGCCAAATATATCCAAGAACTACAGTAGTTACTAAGGGTCAGGTGAATGATTAACTTTTACACTTGCTAACAGATTCCTGCTGAAAATCTAGTCAAAATCATTTAGTTTTTGCAACACATCCTCCCTGCCCTAAGGTATTGCTGTCAAAAGTATTACTGTTAACAAAACACACAGCCAAAAACCCAGCATTTCTATCAGCTGAGAATACCTGCACGCTAGTTAGTGCAAAGAGGATTATTTCCCTGGTACATTTATTGTACACCACTAAAACATACAGGACCAACAAATCCAGTGTTGTTACAGCAGCCACCAGCTTCTAATGGGGGCTAGCTAAATTGAGAGGTCTAGGAGTAAATAATGAAGTCAGTCTTCCCAAATAAAATAAAACAAATCCACATTACATGGGAAAGAGAATCATCTTGCTAGGGCTGCTACCACAGCCATCCAGTCTCCAATTGCTTTCTGTTTGTGCTTTTTCCCAGCAACAGAAGCACTGCGTGCTGGTGACAGCTCCAGAATACCTAGAAACGCCCTGGGATGAGAACTGCTCTTCATAACCAAGCTAGAAGGAATTCCAGTACACGCAGGATGTAAGGAACAGGTAGAAGTAATTAACAATACTTTTTGAGCTCAATGTCTACTTGTTTTTAAAGCATTTACTAGAACTTAAACAAAATCTGGAACGCTCTGACTGCAAGAGTAGTAGGAAACCTCTACCTTTAGGACTGACTACATAACTAGGTCTCATAACTCCATGCTGATGGCACATGCTTCATACGTTCCCTCCCCCATACTGGTGAAAGCTACAAGAGTTGGGCTGGAATAACTTCTTTAACCTGCAATGCCCACATACCACCCAACTCAAACAGAGATGCCTTATATTTCTTCTACAGAGCAGCAATATTTTCTGGAAGATAATTCATTTCACTGGTAATATATCCCTAACCTGAAAAGAAAAACAAAAACCATTCTCATATAATCTCATCTTAGAGTTGCAGTGTGAAGGAAAGTAAAGCAATGACATCAGAACAGCAAGATCCTAGGTTGCAGCAAGTGAGGATTCCCTCAAATGCAGCAGCTGTGGAAACAGAAATAAAGAAAAGCGCCTGCTTACCTTCAGAAGGCCTCAGATATACAGGAATCTCCAGTGAGATACCCTCACCTTCACTGTCAGCTCTTAAATGAGGTCTGGGAAGGGGTCGATCCTGGCTCCAGCCCCTCCCACACTCAGGTACACTGCACACACCTGAGCTCCCCTGGGTTGGCCCTGCGTTCCCAACAGGTGCTTAATCACTAGTTCAAGACATGACTTAGCATTTCCACTACAGAGTTCCAATCAGCTGTTCCACTTCTTGTCCATCTTTTCCAGTACAGTGCTGAGGAGTTCAAACGCCCACTGATCTCAGTAACAAAGCTTTTTTCCTGAGACCAACTTTATTGCACAAATAAATAAACTAAATTAAAACAGGCATACCAAGGCATTCAGCATTAGAGGTACTTAAATATTTACTTCCAAAGTTAGATTGGAGCTCATATTGTGCACTTAAAAAAATAATTATTTGCATTATGCTAGCACCTGGGAACCTCGCCACAAATAGGACCCTACTGTATAAACACAATCAAAAAGACAGTTTTTGCTCTGAAAAGCTTTTAAACTACAAACAACGGTGCAGCAATTTCAGCTGCTTGGTATTTCATTTGAAGAGCTGAGCTCCTAGTGTTCAGCTGCACAAGACAATAAATGTATTCCTACTCTGAGCACCCTGTACATAAATGAAAAGCACAAGGAGTATGTGCATCGATGGTCAGCTCTTACCTATCATAATTCCTCACTGCTCAGCAGGAGACAGCAAAGCAGAGACCATTTGTGGCATGCTTCTAGCAAATAAATTACAGTCATATTTCTGTATCTGTATTTTACCTGTATTTTAGGGATTTCAACAATAATTTTATTTTGTAACTTTATTATTATTATTGAGAAGACTCTTTGAACTAGGATGTCTCGCGATTAATTACATGTCTGTTGCAGTATCACAGAATCGTAGGGGTTGGAAGGGGCCTCCAGAGATCATCGAGTCCAACCCCCCTGCCAAAGCAGGTTCCCTACACCGCGTCGCATAAGTAGGTGTCCAGGCGGGTGAGTTAGGAGAGGATAAGATAAGGGTTAACCATTGTATAGGAATGCAGGTAAGCAGGATGTGAAGCCAGATAAGAAAAGCTATTGTAAACTTGAAGAAACATTACACAAGGAACGGTCAGGATGGGATTACTTCTGTTGAAGACAATAAGCCTTCATCCCATGACCACCAGAAGGAAACCTCCACTGCCCATGGCGTACGTGCAAGAGGGAGGGACCGTATGAAGATGGGTTCTCGGAAATGTAATGAATATGTATATGAATTCCAGGAAAATCATTGATTATGTATTAGTACGGCCTATATCTGTACCAAGCTTTTGCCCTATGGTGTGCAAGTTAGGTGAATCTATCCCCCTTGCACCCGGTGTCTGCGCAGCACTGAATAAACCATACCTGCTTTGTAATCTTGGGTTACAGAGTTTGATTCTGCACATCAGTAATTACCTGGATCTTCCTTCGTGCCCTTTTTAAAGACCGGAGTGACATTGGCTATCCTCCAATAGGTGGATAGCCTATGTTTACTTATAAAACATCCTGGGCCACACTAATGAGTAACTCTCATGACCACGCAAGATCATACAGAAAGTTAAAATATAAAGGTATTGCTGTCGTTACTCCCTGAAATTGTGTAGATTTCAGCCTCTGTAAGATTAAAGGAAGTGGAGATAACAGGTTGAAAACACGCTAAAAGCAACAACAACAACAAGTCTTACAAAATAAACACCTAGATACATTCCCTGTCTTTTCATAAAGGTGTAAATCATCTAAAATATATATCAATATAAAATTGTATCCAAGATTCTGTAGTCCAACAGAAATAATCTGTGACTAATATATCAGAAAGCTGGGTATCTTCTGTTTACTATCTTAGTCTGCCAAAAAATTATGTAGTGAAATGTCCTAATTGCTCTTTGAATAAAAACCCATTTCCACAATTTCACTGGATCTTTACAACAGTTTAATATTTGCCAATGAAGCAAATGAGCTGCAAGTAACATTCACAGATGGTTCATGTATCCCATTAAGTCTGCAAGCTAAGATTTTCTTTGTTTACCAAAAAACAAAAAAAGGTAAATGCTCTGGAACAGTACCATGAATTGAAGGCTTACCCAAATCTGAAAGCAGCATCCTGAATGCCTCTCAACACCTGTCAGTGAATGAGACTCCATCACTCAACAGTTCTGGTGGAGGGGAAACCAAAACCTTGGTCAAGCTATGTGCTACTTTCTAACTCAGAAATCTCTAACTTCATTTAAATTAAACTCAGGCTACCCTTCCAGATTACTTTTAGATTTAATGAACCGGAACACTTCAGACTAACCTAGTAAAGAAAAGAGAAAAATACTTTCTTACACACTCATACTTTCTCAGCTTCCCCTATGATCTCGTTGAGATTAGAGAGGCAGATCTAGGATTTTTTGCCTGTTTCAAATTTATTTTTTTAGAAAGAGTTACTTATGTCAGCATAAATCCAGACTTGTCAGCTCAGGAACACTGAAAAAGTGATATTTCATTGTTAAAATAAGCAAGCCATTAAGCAGATATTCCACAGAAAAATATCCCTTTTCCTTCAAACTCTTTTTTTTTTTTTTTTTTTTTTTTTGATTTTGTTATTATTTGTACAGCAAGGTTTCAGAATTTGAAGTGGTATCATTCTGACATACTAACCAGCTCAAATGATATTGACCCACTGTTTCCACAGCACTATTGATTGATCACAGTATGAATTGAGCAGAAATGGAGAAAAAAGGTCAAAACAATGATGATCTTAAAGATGTGTCTTTTCTTCAAGTATCTACCCTATAAGGGAATGCAGTCTCTAGCCTGTAGTTTATAGTGCTGTTAGAAAACAGCAAGATACAGAGAGGTTTATAAGCAGATTTCTTATGTAACAAAGAAAAGCTGAAAAACATTAGCGGGTCTGTATATATATTCTGTTAATGCCTTACTATCAAGAAATTGAGCTGTTCTTGACCTACTCTAATTTACAGTTTATGATCCAATAATAAAACAATACTGGGAATTAGTGTTTTTCTTTGTTTGTTTGTTTGTTTTCATTTTAATGCTGTATTTTTCTGCAACTCCAATTGTGACCTAAAATATTAAAAAAACATGGATATGGGGAAGAAAGGCAGAAAATCTGCACGTGCAGCTTTTAGGGAAGGGCAGAACAGAGTCCTGTTGCTAAACTCGAAGTGCTGAGCTGTCACATTTCAGTATTGGAGGTCTCTGCTGTAGGACTCTGAAGTTACCCATTAGAAAACCATTCTTTTCAATAGCTCGTTCACTTTGTAGTAATAGCTATATACAAGTAGAACTAACAGTTCTTCATTGCGGAACATTTAAGCTGTAATATAACAAGCAAGAACATCGTGATGGTTGTTTACCACTAATGCAAACTGCTGTTAAAGTACCATCCTTCTGATCACTCACTTGGGTTGGATGAGTGCCCTGAACATTCAATTGAAGTTACTGGTCGCAGTCAACAATTAAGTCTCTTCACATAAAACTGCAACCTCTTTTTCATTTGATAATGCTCCCACTTTAATACTACAAGTGTTTACAAGTGATTGTATTTTGCAAAATTATTTACATTTAAGTTTGTCGCTGACACATTAAGCAAAAGAAAGAAAAGAGAAGCTAACTGATTCCATGATCACAGGAACTAATATTTTCAGCGTAAGATATTCCATTATTAAAAAAACAAAAAACAAAAAACAATTTATTATTTTTTGTTTATGAAAGTATGATTGCATACTTCAGCTTTTCTCCCTCAGTCAGTAACTCATAATGTATTTTTTCATTCTACTGAGCAATCTTTTCACAAAGTATCTACAACGATGGTATTTAAAAATCTTCCTCTGTCTGGTGTAACAGGAGACAGTAGCTGGGATGTGCACCAAGACACAGAGCTTCTGTTTATCAGAAGTTCTATGAAAAAACAAAACAAAACAAAACAAAACACCCAGAAAACCACAATCCTTTTTTTTTTTTCTTTTTTCTTTTTCATAGTACTCTTCTTATTTTTGCTTTTATCTTCAGCCTTTGTATTGACGTACCAATGTAAGCTCACTCGCCATCTTCGGTCATTGAGGATAAAATTATCCATGCTCACAAGTCTAATGAGGGGTTAGTTGTACCATATTGACCGTGATTCCATTTCAATAATGAAAAGTCTCACTTACGCAGAAAGTGAATTCAAAGTCTGTTGCTCTCGTTTAGCTTCATTTTATCTTATTCAGACTCAAAAGATTCCATTCATGTATTTCTGTTCAGTGCCTCCAGACAGAAATAGATACTGTTTACTGCAAGGGCACACGTTCACACATGAGCATTTCTGAAGCTTCTGGAATGTTCAAACTCCCAATTTCTATATGGCAAGTCTAATTTTGGGGGCCATCAGAACTGGACAGCACATGCACAGAATGTTCAGCCATATATCTTGGAGGTAAATCTACTGAGTTGGTAGATGTGCGTTGGGAAAGTGCCAGGCTTACAACACATGCTGTACCTTAATAGCACAACAGCCCTAGCCTGGTTCCTGTACATTTAGAAATTTAGCACATGAGAAAGCACCTAGAATTCACTCTACCACAATTTCTGGAAGAAGAAGTGGACAGATGACGGATATTCTTAGCTCCAGACACACTATAGGCTCTTCACAGTTCTGTGTGTATTTCAGTGCCCGTGCAAATTACTCTGTTCCCGCTAACATGCAGTGAAACCTTATTAAGTAGTGCTGGTTGATTGCATCACCTCAGACAATTGAAAATCATAGCAACTCAGAGATTGCCTATTTTTTTTTCTTCTAAACACAGTTTGAAAAACTCCGAAGACGCACAGCTTGATGATCTGACAGTCTGTTCCTGGACCGTCACTAAGGCACAGGCGCTTAGAGGCCTATTTTCATATGTTCATAGTTCTGTCAGTACTTAATACTACGATGGTTTACACGGAAAATATTTCTGCAATTGTATCATGTTTCCCACCCCCAGTCCGTATGTCTGGGAGCCCTGGGTCAGTGAGGACCAGGTAAGGGATGCAATGAACATTCCTGGAGCGCACCTATGGCCAAATCATTTTCTTTGTAGTCAGATCGGTTTGCCTGTAGGAAATGGCTTATTATTTCTTCCACTCCTGCAGTTATCATTACTTTCAGTAAGACTGGTAAGTAGGTATCACTTAAGAGACACTAACATCTCAGGACAAACCCCAACAACCACAACTAAATCACATAGAGATTAAAAGCCATTCAAATACAAACAGAGCCAGCAGTTGGGTACTTAAACCTTTTCATCTGTCAGGGTGGGGTTATGAGTGCGTGCAGGTGGGGGGAACATGCATGCTCTTGTTCTCTTGTAAGTGGCTGCAGTAACTACTCTTTTCTGTACAAGCTTGTACTTCTGTTGCAAACTACATACAACTGCTTCACAAATTAGGAGACTTTTCATCTATTGTAGGGGAGAACATCTCCTGCACTGCCCCCTTTTCCCTCTGAGTTCACAGTTATTTGGTTTTGAACTTACTGCCCTCTTAAATAACTTCTGTAGAGTTTGCTTAATTGGCACCTCCCAGCAAAAGCAGAAAAAGCCAATTAAGTGTTTGTACTCCAGTTTATGCGGGTTCTTCCGCCTAACTATCAACTTACATTTCTAATCAAGTACCATGGAAGTGATGCATCTTCAACTGACAGTCCCCACAGCCAGAGGAGGTTTTTCGCAATGATACTTGTTCACATCTGCTTAATGAGTCTGCATCACAAATAGGCAGAGTACAAGTTATTAACTCATTAAAACTACTTGGTACAGCACAATTTTAATAACCTATGTATTGCAAGAGGCAGATGAAGTGCTGCACTGACTGGCGTGGCAGCTCTGGTGTACTGCTGGGAAGCGCCCTGAATGAACAAAACCTCTTCGCGGAATTTGATTCAAACGGAGACCTGCTGACAAGGGCTTATAGTTTGGTACTCTACACAATGAAGTTTCACAAGGAACACATATCACACACCCCTCGTATCCAGCTTAAATCCTGTATAAAGTTTGCTTTGTGCCCTGTTCTCCTCACCTCTGCTTTTGATGGCGATGCTGCAGCGTTATCCTTTAATGTCCAGTAACATTGTGTAAGCAGGCCACCAATTTTAAGAGGGAAATTGTACTGATACCTTCATAAGCTTCTTTTTCCAATTATTCTTGGAAATTCATATACAATGTTTGCATTTTTCCTTTAATATATAAAAACCCTACATGCCATTGCTATTAATTAAACTTCTTTAAAACCAACAATCTTCAATTATTGCTTCTTCGTCAGCCAAGCATCTCATCTGCCTTTTGCCTGTATTAACTTTCAACAGCCCACAGACTTCCCATTCTGTCTCACAGCCCTTCTTCCTTTCTCCAAATGTCCCTGTTGTGCTGTTTCATGGCATTCACTCTTCTCCACATAATCCCACACTGCCAGGTGAAAAGATTCAGGGGATCCCTCCTCAGCAGGATGGGGGTGGGGGTGTGCAGAAAGAACTTGCCTTTGCAGTGGGTAATGGTGGCATCACACACACCCCATTACCACCTTCTGTACTTAAGACTGGCTCTAGCATGCCAGTAGGAGATTTTTTCTAGTAGGATTCTCTAGTAGGAGATTTTTCATCACCTCTACAGGAGAAGAAACTGAAGTAGGACAACCATGGCTTTGGTAGCAATGAATAACACTCACCAGTGCCCTTTTTCCTGAGATACAAATCTCTACACGCTCAAAAAACTTCTCCCCCTGAAAATGAAAAATGTGGTCTGACTTCCAGCTTCCTCACATCTCAGAAGTGACCTTGTAGCGAAGCAGCACAGTTCTTGGGAACACAAACACCAATAAAGCCCGGCTCCACACAAATAGCATTGCTGTATTTGGAGACATGCTCTGAAAAATGCTTTGGACTGGAAAAACAAGTATACCAATTTTCAGAGTTTAGTTTACCACCTGGGCAATAGCAAACTGACCACTGTTTCTAAAACAAACTCCAGGAAAAAGAGAAAATCCAAGACTTCTTGAAAAACCGCTTCTTTCAGATTTCAAAATAATCACAGAAGGTAAGTTTTGCATATAGCATAAACCTAATTCCATTATAAAGCATAGCCCAGATATTTCAATTAATGCAATCACAAATGTATTCTTTGAGCTGAACTTGGCAGGTGGAGTTCTCTGATTTCCTGTCTCAATAAAATAAAGTAAAATAAATTAAATAAAGGCAACTCATTCTGTCTGAGTTGTAGTCCGTCACCAAAAACGTTTTAGGTTATTTTGAGTGAACTTGCTTTTTACATAAATATGCTTATCTGTTTCTATCACATAACAAAACTTTTTTTTTTTTTTTTTTTTTTTTTTACAGAATGGCTCTTTGAGTACTAGAGACTTGGCTGGAGAGATTTGGAGTTTTAAGGAACATTCTTTTCTATGAAGCAGCCACAGGAAATCAGCTGGTGACCTGTTTCTGGTACATAGTCCTCTGTATTACCCAGCAACATTTGGAACAACACACAGTTAAAATAAAAAGATGGGAGCCAACTGTATTTTAATACCTTCTTCTGAGCCAGACATACCGGATAATAACTATTTAAAAACTATCTTTGTCTCTGAGCTTTCAAGATTGAACATTTTGTTTGAAACAATAAAATGTTCTCTTTCTGGACTGCCTTTTCAATAGCAATTACTGAACAAGAAGATATCTAGAGCAGCTCTGTTGGTTGCTCTGCTGGATGCTTATTTATGGTGTAGGTGCAGTAGATAGAGGGAGCAACCCCGTTATTTTTTATATTTTCCCTGGTGCTGAATTGGAAAAACATGTACAGGAGTTGTTGACCATGTTGAAGAGAATACTGCAGGCCTGCTCCTGCCACTTGTCCATCAACAGAATAGGTTCCTTCTTTGCCAATGCTGTGTAGCCCAGGCAAGGGAGGAGCTTCTTTATTTCTTTCCCACAAGAAGAAAGACAAACTGTATCCTACAAATCTGACAGTACTTTAAAAAATACCCTGGCACTTTTAAATAAGGTTAGTTTAAGTGGCTTTTACCTACAGAGGTCAGTAGTGCAGAGGCAAAATTACTCTCATTAGCAAAAAAAAAAAAATAATTCAAGTGTACTGGGCTAAATGCATTTATAATCTGAAGATAATGGCTAAACAGCATCAGCTTTGTTCAGTCAGGAGAGCACCTTGTTACGCCAGGTACTACCAGCACGAGCCAAACAACCACGGATAAATGTTACAAATGCTCTGTTTAGCAGATTCCCTTTGACTCTTGCTGAGCAGGTACAGCTGGGGGCAGGAGAGAAGAAGAGGCCAGCACCAGTGTTTGAGACAAATGAATTAAAAGTGGTGCTTATCTCACATTCAGGATCTTTGTTACTTACAAATTTGGGTATTAAAAATGGCTTAGGCTGGTCAAGAAGAATTGTTTAATATGAATTCTTAGTAAATTGGGTACTTAATAAGTAAAAGGAGAGCAACATGTCAAGAGACCTAGATTCAAGACTATGATTCACCTACATCCCAATTTATTTTATTTCTTCATATTTAAAGCACTTAATTAATCTATACAGAATTGTTAATACAATATAGTTGATTAACGGTAGTAATTTCCGTGCCTTTTTAATGTAACAAATCTCTTCTGAGAAATATTCCTAGTTAATTATCTGTGTCATTTTTTAAAGCTTGCCTTCTAAGTAATTTTAGTGGAAATATCAATAAATTCTTCATTATATTTATTTATAGCAAGAACTGGATTGGATTTTACATGTTATGATTTCAGCGTAATAAGAACCTACAGTTCTCAAAACATACTATTCTCTCCTCTTTTGGAGCTCTCATATAAAATTCCGGAATTAAGAGAGGAGGGGGAGAGGTTTTCTGTTGCTTCACTTTAAGGTTCAGCTGAATGCCATGAGGAAATACCTGGGGTGCAGGTCTGGGCTGCGTCCATTTTTGTCTGCAGAAAACTCCTGCCTCTCCCCAGCTCTCGACTGCTTATTTCTGCCTTTGCACTGGAGCTTCTCCCTCCCACCAGCTCTCCTAGTGCCATCGCTCTGAGCCTGGCTCCAGGCTCATTCTGCTCCCAGTGACCTCCAGAAAGGCAGGGCCAGAGAAGCAGTGGGAGCAAAGCATGTTGGGGTTGTGGGCAGGACTTGGTGATCATCCCAGTCCCTTTCAACTCGGGATGTTCTATGGTTCTATGGCTGTTGGTGACATCACTCTGAAGAGCAGAAAAAAACAGCTGATTGGAAATAGAAGACGAAAAGCCATCTATTTCATCTCTGCACAAATCTTTACCAACTGCCTAACTGCTAAGCTGAGTCGGTTCTGAATAAGGCAAAAATAACTTCATCTCAACCATATATTCTTCTAATTCCATTGTCAGAGCCAAAACACTAATCTCCACAATGACTAAGCACAGAATTAATTAATGAGTGAATTGCACATTCTATGCCTGCGTGGGAACAGGCCAAATATGTTGACCAATATTTTGATCTGATTTATGTGACTAAGTCGAAGAAAAGCTGGGCCTGATCCTGAGTTCCAATGATATCAGGAATTGCACACCAACTGACAGCACACTGTGTTTGTGTGGCAAACATATTTGTGTGGCTAGTGTGGATATATATATATCTATCATCACATGAATTATGTATTTCTTGTCATCTTAAATACTAAGCAGATTTATGCATTTTTCTTCATTCGACTTTACTGGACGTAGAGTGATTTGCCATCATCTTTATATTACACTTCAAATGAAGTTCCAAGGCGAGTTCCTTGTTCAGGGTGAGGGTTTACGAGTTTTGTGTGTGTTTTTTTTTTTTTTTTAAATTGCTACTTTTAAATTCTAGAGAAACAATAAGTAAACAAATAAAAAATTCATTAGAGAGAGGCAGCTCAACTTAGATGAAAGTTTTACAGCATGTAGTTCTGCTTTCAAAAGCAGAAAATCCAGTCACCGGGTCATTAGCACAGCATGCAGCACCACAGAAATGAGGAACATTAGAACTTGTGTCGTTTGCAAGATTTACTAATATTTCAGTGTCTTAACAACGTTTCAGCCTAAAAGCTTCCCAAAAGGCATTTAAACATTTAAAATACCAGATCCAAATGGCTGGGAATGCATTTACTCATTACGAGCATATTTAAAACAATGCATTAGGGCTGGATTGTGACAACTATGGGGCTACTGTGGAAAGGCAGGGGGAGGGCTGAAGAACACTTTTTGCTTATGTCACCCCTTTGCAAGGGCAGCCGGAGCCTGCCTGCTCCTGAGCATGTGTGGAACGACCGCTGCAGTGCTGGGGATGCTCATGGGAGCAGTTGCATGTACAGATGATGGTTTAGTGTTTGGCTGTGAAGATTCCCCTGAAGAAGCTAACACTGATTACGATCCTAGCTTGATAGCTTTGTTTCTTTGAACATGTCAAGTTAATTTCATGCTGAATAAGGAGAAAACTTATGCTTGTCACAGTACTATATATCAGTCGGGGCTAATAACAAAGGCCTTAAAACCAGGCTGATGAGGTTTGGGACATGGCTTGGCTACAAAAACTGAAATGCAGCTGCCTTTGTGTTTTTTACAGCACAAATGAACTTTGCTTTGGAAGAGAAAGTTGCTAAGGAGGGGTTCACATTATCATTTAAAATGGCTTTGGATTATTCTCTTCAACATAGGTCTAAGGAGCTCTCAAGAAACAGCTGCTCCACAAGTGTGCTGGTAGGCTGCCTCGCTGCACACACAGCCCCTCTCTCCAGGTCTTTCTTGAAACGTATCAGTTTCACATAGTCAACATCGTAGTACTGAGTGAGCATGAATCTTTGAGGATTTCACCGGTCTTTTATTTGTTTGGTTACTCATTTTTTTCCTTTGTAACTGCAGACTCTGTTACGTTTTTAAAATCTTTACTTGCTGTTTGATCTTCTCAGTCTCCCCTAGTTTAGTATTAGAAAATGTAAAAGGAGTCTTTAAAAGAGAAACCAACAAAAACCCCACTGAGCTGTTATTTAAGCAAACAGCTTCTCCTGGACCAAATATTAAAATGAGACATCAGAAAACCTTCATAAGCTGCACTGTAGGAATGCAATTCCTACCAAAAACAGAGCAATTACAATTGCTAAACTTTAATAGCCGTCCTTTAAACTTCAGAAATATTTCAATTAAATACATCTTAGTTACAGAAACTACACATAAAGAGGAAAGGCCCGAATGCTTTGTAAAGCCCATCATAAGGACATTTTGCAAACATCTGCATGGCTCATTTTGAGGCTTTTTCAATTTAAGCTAAGCTTTCTGAAAGACATGGCCATTCGTAAACGAAGGCATCGTTTACCACCTAACAGCAAAACCTCTGTTATTGTTTCCTATTACTTTTTAGGACATGCTTCTTTTGTAAAAGGAAGGAGTGTCCAACAGGTGTTCTACAAGCTACTGGTGATTTGTTTAGTTAGGTGGATGTACAAGTGGCTGAAGAACAAAACCTCTAAGCCTCTCACCAAGACCAGTTTCATCTGGCATAAGTGATTAAATGTTTTTCCACATTATGAACAAACTCATAAAAGAACTAATGATTTTGCATTTGCAGGTCGAGAAAAGCTTGGTTTTCAACTACCCTTAAAAAACATGTGTGGGGTGGATTACTACACAAAATGTTCAGGAAAGCATAAGAACATCAAAAACAAACAAACAAAAGAACAACAACAACAACAAAAACATCTATTCATACTGTGTATATGGAGGTATAAACTTCACTGGAGAAAGGCCTCCACTGTGTATTTTCTTCAAGGTTAGGTTAATCTTTGAGGGCTAAAAGGGCTATGCAGAAATAAGGGAGAACAGGCTGGGTCACCCTCAGCTCCTGATTCCACCAAATGCTTGAAGAATGACTGGCACTATGGGCAGGAAAAGAGCACTAATCCCACTGTCTGAACTATGGCATATTAATTTGTCAGGACAGACTGCAGTGAATTTCCATGGCTTTGTTCCATGTTTTAGCACTTCTTGTTATGACCTTACATCCAGACTGCAGAAAAGTTTCAGAATGTATTCAAACTCCTACAGGTATGCAGCCTGTGCCTACATACTGGATTGTGACTCACTAATCAGTGCTACAAGACGTAACTGATAGCTTGGAATACTTTTTTTCTTTCAGGCAACGTGTGGTGATGTTTTAATAACCCAGAGACAGTTCTATGTGCATGTTTTACTTTGTATATTTATTCTTTGATCACATTAGATATTTAACAACTATTTTCCTTAAGCCATTGAGCAGAAACTTTAGCTCAGCTCTTACTGCAGGTCACCAATCTAACCCAAGTCTGGACTTAATCAGTACTAATCCGCAGCATCCCAAGGCCTATTTGCCATAAAAGCTCAGTCATTCTTCCTATTGTGTGCTCAGAAAGAGAGCAGCTGTGGATTCTTCTGCTTTCGTGGAATTTTCAATCAAAAATTAGATGAACTCAGTGACGTCAAAACTTCATTTTCATTCTAACAATGAAACTACATGTTGTTAATTGTACGGCTCCTAATATCAATGAAATGTGGTGAGCAAGAATCAAAATATAATTAGCATATTACAAATATACACATCTATCCAAAAGCAGTTTTTCACTTGGTTCATTCTAAAATCCTGAAACTCCTCAAGTCAACAATGTTTATCTCCTTAATTTTGATTAATAATTAATAAATGTACACCATTGTCTATTCTCTGCTTAAAATATACCATTGCTAATGTTGCATGCTTTCAGGAAAATAACTGACACCTTTCTCTTTCAGTAACAACTGGTTTTCTGCAGAATGATCACAAGCACCAGAGATGACATGAGTTTTTCTTTTAGCAGCCTTGAAGTTATTTAAAATCCCTTGGTGCTGCACTCTCAGCAACATGCCCTCTGTTGTCTCATTGTTAAGTTCCCTCAGCAAATATGAACACCAACATATTTACTCTTTTTCCTTCTCCCTTCCTACCTCTCTCCTTTTTGGACTTTAAATTTAAGTCTGGAAATTAATAAGAAAATAATCCAGATTGCTCATGTATCAGCAGTACAAAGATTATTTGGCTAAGAGCACATATGTCATCTACCTTTCACAGGACAGCTTTTTGTCCACTGAAGAGGAAAAGAAAAACAAAAACAAAAACAAAAAAAGTTAGCTTAGGAGAAAAATACATCAAATTAGTATCAGAACATCTTTTCATAACACTGATATGCAGGCAGGAGATATTCATGGCTATGTTAAAGCTTATCATTAGAGTTTGATTAGTGTATGAAGGCTTGCTAAAGCAATCTGATGTAATAAAGTTATACCATTTTTGACTCTAAAAGATGTTAACTACACAGTCCAAAAACAAATTAAAAAAAAACCTATCCATTCCACATTATCTCTTAACAAAATGAAAATTGGGGTAAATAAGAACTTTCCAATTAGAGAAAAAAGTGCAGAAGTTTCTAGGTTAAAAATATTTTTCAAGGAGTTCTTTGTCAAATCTCTAGGCAAGCGTGGGCAAACAAGTCTGCCAAAGTTGGATCACATCTTTTTAGGAAATATCAGTTCCTTAAAATGCTGAGTGTGCTTTATATGAAACAGACTGAAAATATCAGAAGATTCATAATACAATAATGCAACCGGTATATGAGGAGTTTCCACTAGTCCTGACTGTAGGTTGCTGGAATGATGAAAAGTTCTGATGAGCTCCCACTGGATTTGGACAGATCAATGGAAAACACTTCAGCTGACTCAGCTATGTCTGCTGCAGCTGTAATTGATGGTACCTAATTCCTTCTGACCTTCAGTGAGAGTAAGATACTTGATTTCTGCTTCCACAAATCTCCAGTTGTCTTATGATAATTCATTGTATGGGAGATCTGTTTCTCTGGGTGTTCTGGGAATGATACTCTCTTTTCTCATTTCACATTCTGTGGAAGGCTCTACGCAGCTGTAAAATTCTACGGAGGTGCCATGATGCAGGCTGACCAAATAAAAAAGAAAATGAGAACTCAATAAGAGCACAAATTTAAATGTATTTCCATTAATTTGGTATTGGGCAAAAAAAAAAAAAAACTTCACTATTCACTTCCCCTCAAAGCCACTGAGAGTAAAGCTATAAAAGAAGATTATAAGAAAGTAGGCCATGTGTCTCTGCTTATCATATTCATGTTGCCACTTCTCATTTTCCAGATACAAGAGACTTCAGACTGGATTCACACTGGATGACTGGCACAACACTTTGTGGTGACGCATGCCTTCTCCTTAATCTCAGTGCTCAAATTATGTCTTCCCCCCACTAGGGGACAAAGTCAGCTGAAGACAGGGAGAGTGAAAAAATTTTTATAGCATAGCCTGTTGTTGGGTCAAGTTAAAAAGGAAGAGGAAAAGGAAGAGGAAAAGGAAGAGGAAAAGGAAAAGGAAAAGGAAAAGGAAAAGGAAAAGGAAAAGGAAAAGGAAAAGGAAAAGGAAAAGGAAAAGGAAAAGGAAAAGGAAAAAGAAGACATCCATCAGAATTCAGAGTCATCCCATAAGAATTTCTCATCTGTACAGCAGAATTTACTGGCTTTGGCAACACGGACATTTCTCTCTCAGCATATGAGAACTGCCAATAAAAGCTGCTTTTCAGCTTCCCAGGCTTTTTTTCCTCTTGCTTTTTTTTTACCTGAAACAACTTTACTTTCTAACTGTGGAGCAACGGGGCTCGAAATCTTTCAAGTCCATGATGAATCCTCTGTTATTTTATTAGCTGAATGTGTAAATTAAAAATGCCTTGAGAATATTTTTATCTCACAGCTATCACTCTTATTAAATAAGAAGTTGCATTATTGCCTTTCTGGGTGAACATGAACAGTTGTGTACAAGGAGATGTGAAACAGAGCTCCCAGAAGAACCAGCTGAGGATGGCAGAAGCCCTCAGAGTTGTAAGTGCAATTGCTCACTTCACAGAAAATGTGGCAATTCTGTGGGTGGCAAACTCACACATAAGTGGGAGTATTGCAGCCCCAATCTTCTTTTTTTTTTTTTTTCTCTTTTTTTTTTTTTTCCTCAAAAACTGCAAAGCTGACATTCTCATCTCAGTTTTGATTTCAACATTTGACAATATATTAAAAATGTTTTTTATAAACCAGGCACTTCACAAATTCCCTTCTGGCATCCTTGGTAAAGCCTAACGGTTCCCTCCTAGTAATGATTTTCTGCTTACTGCTTTATAAACCCCTTATGAAGGGGCAACCCCAGAACATTATAACACTCCACGTTAATTCTGCTGCAAATGGTTTGAATTGAAGATCTTGTTTGAAAATTTGTGTGTGGCTTTGATTTTCCAGTCCTGGAAGCTCTTGTTTTGGAGGCTATCTGGAAATTACCTGGGGAAATGTCTTAGGAAGGATTACAGAGCAAACCATTAACTGAGTGCAGATCATATCCCCTGGTTCCTTGTTCAAAGAGGAATCTGCGCTCATGTTCTTTTCTCCTCCTGTGCATTAGGAACTTCCCAGATCTGTTTTTATTACTTATGGCCCACAGCTGTCTCCTGTGATCTGGGCATACTTGCATGAGCTAAATAGAGGCTGGTTTAAGAGGGATAAAGGTTGCTGTAAGAAAGACTGTGACAGGAAGCAGCCATGTTATTTTAGGATCTATACTGAAATTTAGACTCAAATATTAACCAGCCGTCTTTTCTCTGTTGTGATTTTGGGTGAGACTGGCAGAAACCTACCAATGGCTACAAGATCAGTGAAAAAGGGAAATATCTAATATTGGATTACAGAAGGGGAGTTTTGTGAGAATGATCCTTTGCGCTTCTTTTTAATCTCTGAGAAAAGATGCTCATTTGTTACCGTAATCCCTTTGCACCACTGACTTCTCAGTAACCTCCCTTTGCTGGAACACAACACTACTGACAAATTAGGTTAACCTATGTCACCCACTAGTGGTCTTGAAACTCTGTGGCCTCTCTTAAACCACCTATGCACAAGATAATTTTCCCAAACATCCTTAATCTTTCTTAGGACAGGAATTACTCCCGAATAAATCCGGAATTACTTTTAGATGAAGACTTTTGCCCTAAATTACATTTGTGCAACTCGTTATTATGTTTTACATGAGGTATCTGAGAGGATCACGGGAAATAGGATAGCAGCTACTGTAGGCACCTATTTCCCACAGAAGCCATCAGGGCAAGTTTATTAGTCCATTGTGGCTGCAAATAATGAATTCCATTCAGTATTTGGGGTTACCTGGGGTTTAAATTGGTACTGATCTTAGTCTAATGTTTCCAATTTCCAGAATTGAAACACATTACTATATGAATTTGCCAGCATGCAAAATGTTAATCTTGATAGATTACATTAATCTTTATGAAGAGCTTTTTGCTCCACTTACATTTCAGGATCTTAACTCCTCGGCATAAGGATGCTTTAGCTCTTTATACTGAGAACATTGCACATTTATTTTAATTGGATAACTGAGCTTTTTTGCTTACTGAGCTGTCTGCCTGACATTTGCGAAATGCAGCTTTTTTTCCCTGAACATAACCTAGCTGTTCATTTTTATAAGGCCTGTCATCCAAAAGGCAGAATCTCATCTTTAATTAGTTGTCATATTTGTTTAGATGTTATACATCATCCATTGGACTGAACTGTTTGGTTTTTAGTGTCCTTTCATAATGTCCATTAAATGACTATTTTTGCATTCATTTATGTTTTATTTAACAGTTTTCCTATTTACTGAACTCCTGACTTATAAGTCTTTTGCTAAACAATGGAATCATTAAATTGGTCAGGCATGCAGGCTCTCAGTGCAATACATGGGTAAATCAAAGCTAACAGAAAGCAGGCTAAACTAGTCCATATGTAGTACTGAGAAGCAGACAGGAGTATTCTAAACTATTTTAAACACAACGAGCTTCTCCTCAGCTCAGCTATTCAGCTATAAACCTCTTGGAAACAGGACCCTACAACAAGTCAACCTGTGTCATCGGAAACAGAAGGAACACCTCACTGTCACACGACATGAACACTGCATCAGATTCATCCATTGTGTGGATATAGGGTACATATCCACAAATTTAAGACAAACCAGCACAAAATAAAAACCTTTATTTTCCAAGTATGAAAATACAGACAAGCTCATGGATTTTAGCCTTTTTCCTCTTAGGAAATGCCTTCACGGGCTTTTTCTGATGCTAATCTGTTCATGTACACTTCATACAGTGCTGCAAGACAATTCTTGCTATGCTGAGCACTAGGGAAGTGATAGAGAGTCATAAAAGCTGCCAGAAAACAAATTTTCTTTCAGATAAAAGCCAAACATCTCCGTCACTATGTGAATAAAGTTACATATTATAAAGACTCAAGTTCCAGTCTAGAAAGACTTGGAATAGAGCTCACATTACAGTGAAAGGAAGCTTATGCCCTTTAGCAAGGAATAAGGCATTACAACAAACTTTTATAATTCTGGTAACGATATTGTTTTTGATAATACTTTCATAAATTCTTCACAGACCTCTCAAAATCACTGTCTCCCTTCTCATCTCACCTCCCACTCAAATCTTACCTTCAAACTGAAACAAGGTTGCTCTTTCTTTGTTTTTTCTTCACTCCCTTCTGCCTACCAAAATGGTATTTCAGTTCTGCTTTAGAGAAGAAATCTTGTGTACAACCTCTTTTTTTTTCCTCATGCATCTGTACTGTAAAACCAAAAAAAAAAAAAAAAAAAAAAAAAAAGCAGCAAAAAGAACATGACAAACTGGCAAAAAAAAAAAAAAAATCACTCAAGGAAGAGCAATGCAACACAACAGCAGTTCACACTGAAGACAAGAAGCTCTTCCAAGGAGTAAAAGAAAATTCTAGCTTAAAAACATCATGCTTTACTCAAATACATAGCTAATATATGGCCTGCATGCACTTAAAGACAATCAAAGATGGAGCAGTGCAGGACACACTTTAGAGAGATGATTCTGAGACTTCATAAAAATATTAAACCTGATCTTTGCCGCATGGTCTGCAGTGAAAGCTGCACTACAATTCCAAATAATTGGGAAAAATACCCTTAACAATTTATTGCTTTTTTTTTTTGTTGTTGTTGTTGTTACATTTGATATTCTGCTTATTCTTGAGCCAATTCCTCAATAAATCTACATTTTCATTAATTTACCACATGCTGCCTATTTGGCCAAGAAAGGAAGCGCTACTGCTTTAAATCGTAAAGTACTGATACTGGGCAACAGGCAGATGAATCCAATGGCACGAATTACAGGGTGCTTCAGGTACTGTGTGTTCATCTCACTCCTGCTTATCTATTCACACACTTCTCACCTTTCTTCAGCCCAAATCTTTCTCAGTACTACTGCCTTTGTCATTTTGTCCAGCCACCAAAAGAAACATTGCCAATATATCCTTTGTGCGTGGCATATACTTGAGCATTTAGTGCTCATATTTTGTACAAAGATATGAAGCAAGCAAGCATAAGATAACACCTCCCCACCATTGCTGGCACACACTGAGGTCTATTTCTTCACCTTCTCAGAAGGATCGAAACATGCTTTAGAGTAAAGCTTGCTGTGAACTGCAAAGAATGCAATATTTTATCCCCTATCTTTAGGTCTTCTCTTTTCCTCCTAATTCACAACATAATGGAAACCCAGGCAGAAGAGTGAAACAATTCTTGTAGCATAAATGATGAAACACATTGGCCTCATCACAAGCGTTGGACCTGACAGGTAAGCACAGACCTACACGGATGTTGTTGTCATTCCTAAGGACTACAAACCTGGGAGGGACAACCAGAAGCCTTGTGGAACAGCAGAAATACCACTGTCCGTTTAAGATGAGCAGAGTTTACTTTCCTTCCTTCTCTGCACTTGGACGTGAACAGGCACAGAAGCTGTCTATGAGAAGGGCAGGCAATGGGAGCCCAGCACACCAGCTTCCATTGCCAGAGCGAAGAGTGAAACACATCCACCCACCTACCCACACACACACACCAGGCCCCCTGAGCCCCCACAGCTGCTTCACCTCAGAGGCCAGAAGCAGCCCGTGGAATATCTGAGATTCTCACATAAGAAATATCCTGTTAAAATGCACTCATTTTAAAAGGCAACACCAAAAACACGATCTTTCTTCACATGCCATGCACTGTTGCCTGAAAAAAAATACACTCAATCCTGAATAAATCTGAGGGGTGACATTCAGCCCAGTTGCCGTACTGAGTTACATCACTCTGCCATGTGACAAAAGCAGCTACCTAGCATGAGCCAGCTGCAAGGTTACTGCCCCCGAGGCCCCATCATGCACACACACACGTGAGCACACACACACACACACACAGACCCTCACACGTACACACACACTCCCGCCCAGCTGCTGCACTCCTCAGCTCCCAGCAGGAGCCCTGCCAGGGCACACCTGCTCACCTAACAGCACAGAAGGTGCTGCTCAGGACAGCTCTGAGATCCGAAGAGGAAAAAAAAGGGAAAAGCAAAATGATTTTGAACACCAACATATTTTTACCTTTTCAGACTAAGCTTTTATTTTGATATTACAAACCATTTTTCTTTATTCACAAATCACGGTAGTGATATAAACACTAATTTCTAAAGACAGATATACACATTTTCTGGGTTTGTAGGTTTTTGTATTTTTTTTTTTTTTAATCTGTTTAGAAGTCACTATATTTCACAGATGGTAGTAATCATTTTTTTCATAAGTCATATTATCAGTAGTTATTTATATAAGTGAAAACATTCCCAATATATAGTGTAAAAAAATTTCAAACGCTTTTCTTACATAACTATTTCAGACATACATTTTAAAATGGCTACTAGGAATACTGTAGGAGCTTTATAAACAAAATAGTTTCTAATATGGGCTGCACCCTCAACCTTTCAAGATTATCTGAATAGACTAAAACGCCATATAATTATTTGGGGAGTGGGAGTTGTAAAGCCATCTCATGAAAATTAAAATTGCAAATAAATTCTATTATTCTCCACATTAGACACTTTGTGTGTGCAATTCCAAAAGATGTATCATCTACATTTTGAACTGGAAGCCTAACACTTGGTAAACATTTTTCAAGGTGCTTTATCTTGCTGTTTTAATGAAATATACTTTTTTTTTCCTTTAAATAGGAGGCTTGTCTCGTATATCTTAGATAATAAATGTGGGGTTTGAACTCTTAATAAATTATAGTTCATTCCCTCACTCGTATAAATACATGTTACTGCCCCATTTTTCATTGGTTAATACAGTCTCTTTCTCTCTCTGTTTCAATTTTAAAGATAATTTATTTTTCATTCTTAGATATAAATGCTACAGAAACTTTGTTTTCAAATCTTGTGAAACTTTATTGATGGTTATTGTTCAACTGATCATATTGCATGCACATACGATGACAAAGAGAAAGCCTGATCACAAACACTTTTTTTAAAGCAGAGTTGTTATAGCAAGTTGGCAGGTTCACAGCGGTGAGTTGATAATTTACTAAAGTGCTTGCCAGTAGGCACGCACATTACACATGAGGATATAACTATCTGCAGCAAAACTGTTGCAAGACAGTTTTCTGCTTTATTTATTTAAATACAAAAACAAGAAGACCCGTGACAAACACCCCAACTTAGGTTAACTTGTAAACAGGACAACATGGAAAGAGTCCAAACATATGCACAGACAAACTGCAATTTTTCAGCTATGCTCGAAACTGCCACCCTGGCATTTGCTCAGCCGCACGTGCCAGAGACCCAGACAAGCAGCCTTCTCCACGCAGTGCTCGGTCAGAAGAAGGTCCCTCTTTTGTCCCAGTTGAAAAGTTGTCTTGGGCCCAGTATTTAGCAAAGTGGCCTTGGTTGGAAAATTAAACAGGGGCAAGTTGTCATGCCTTGAAAAATTGCAGATTGTTTACACGACACAGTCATGTTTCAAAAAGTACCAAGCTGATGAAAATACCATGATTATCTCTACTCAATGATTGCAATACTTGTAAAATGCTTATATAAATCTGAATATGATTATCATATAATTCCATAAAAATGATACGTCTGTCTCTAACAGTTGGTCTACTAGGCTAAATCTAAAGCATCATAGGCTGTGTATTTCTAGAACTTAACAACTCCACTGCACAGATGTAAATTTTATACATTTTTTTTTAACTGGTACAAAGAATTTAAGTTTTTATTACTTTCTTTTTTTTGGAAAAAAAAGAAAAAAATAGAAACAGTGCTTTTATCACCTTTTTATTATTGTTTTTTTTTTTTCCCTCCCATAATATAAAAGTCAGCAATGATATCAATAATTTATTTTACTGGAAGAAATATAAAAAGAATGCTTGTTAATGATCTAACTAGCAGTTTTTGCCTAAATAACTAGTTATGGTTAAATAGCTGAATACTGCCTGGTGGAATGCTTTAAAAGGGTGCCTTCGGACAGCTTTGAATCTGATTTTATGTACAAGTATTGAGAGAAGCACCCCTAATAAGAACATAACCTTTGGCTTTGAACAAACAGTGAATAATTTAAGACAGCTGATATATGATAGTTGGTGCAGTGGGGCCCCTTTTTGCTTCATTAATTTATATTTTAGCTAAACCCCATTCCCATGTCCCCAATTTCCCCCCTCCCTCCCTCTCATAAACTAAAATAAATGTAGATGCAGAAAAAAATGACTACTGTAGTCACTTACACTCTTACAAAACATGTGATAACCCCAATAGCTTAATATTCAGCATATATAATTCATTTACATGATATAGCACTCTTGATTGTGGCCCTAAAAC